>NC_139018.1:145350517-146667594 GCF_964374135.1 Grampus griseus | reverse complement strand
ACCCCACTTTTCCTGCCACACCATCAGGGAGGGAAAAGCAAACCTCCCCTATGTCCCCTTAGAAAAAAAATGTTTTCTTTTTCTAAGGAGGTAGCTTATGTGCTGGAGGGGGCATTGCTGGACATTCTGGAAATTATGCTGGTTATCCATCACACACAAAGAACAACCCAGGACAAAGATAATTGCAGCATGGGTTGACTTGTGTCCCTGCAAAGGATGTATTCAAGTCCTAACCCCCAGTCCCTGTGAATGTGACCTTATTTGGAAACAGGGTCTTTGCAGACGTGATCAAGTTAAAGTGAGGTCCTACTGAATGAGGGTGGGCATAGTCCAACGTGACTGTCGTCCGTGTGAGAAAAGGAGAAAGAGTCACTCGCAGGGAATGCCAGTGATGATGGAGGCAGAGGCTGGAGGGCTGCAGCTGCCAGGCAGGGCACACCTGGAGCCACCAGAAGCGGAGGAGACAGGAAGGATTCTTCCCGGAGGCTTCAGAGGGAGCGTGGCCCTGCTGACCCCTTGATTTTGGACTTCTGGCCTCCAGGACTCTGAGACAACAAATTTCTGTCATTCTAAGCCACTAGTTTGTGGGACTTGGTTATAGCAGCCCCGGGAACCTAACAGACATAATATTTAAATATCTAGGCCCTCGCAGGGACATCAAGGGGTTGTCTGTACCCTCCTCTGGGCTCCGGGCATCAGGTAGGAGGGCAATCAGGTGGAATTCGTCTTTACCCCAGGCCAAGATCACGAGCAACCCTCGGGGAGGGTCAATAGAGTGTAGACATTAAGTGCCTGGACTCTGGAGCCTGAATTCAAACCCCTTCTCTGTCCCTTCCTGGCTGTGTGACCTCAGGAAAGTCACTTAACCTCTCTGTGCAGCAGTAGCCTCATCTGTAGAAAGGAGATAAGATTGGGTTGTTCTGAGGAGTAAATGAGTTCACAGACATAAAATGCCTTGAGCGATATCGGGCACACGGTAAGTGTTTGCTGAGGACAGTTGTCCTCTCCTCCCACGTCTTGTCTGTCCCCTTGTTTACAGCATGGCTACGAGGGGTCACCTAATGGCCTGTATTGAAGTGAAAGTGGGGGGACTCAGGGCCAGAAGGAGCAGGCCAGTACCTGGAGTTATGGCACGGTCAGGAGTCGTGTGCAGAGTGAGGACAAGGAAAAGCAACATGCCGAAATGCCAGTGGACAGCTGGCACTCAGATGCAGGGAGACAAAACAGGTGGCTGCCAGTCCTGGCATGCGGTCCCTGGAAGTGGGAGGAGGGGGAGCTCCTGGGTGGAGGATGAGAAAGGAGGTGCTGGAGACCCAAGGCAGCCCTGGGTGGAGATGGGTGCACAAGGAGACCCCTGACAAGCAGGGGTGGCGAGGGGACCACTGCCTACAAGGTGCCTGTGTAAGATGTGGCACCATTTGTCCCACAAACTGGGAAGGGGACACTGGAAAGGAAGAGGAGCTTGCCTGGGTTCACAGGGCCGTGGGCCACAGGGATGTGAGTGCCACGCAGCGCCTGTGACTGGCTCCCAGGTGACCAGCTCTTCTGCCTCTGTGCTCGGCAAGATCTGGCCCAGCGCCTCCCAGGTGCTCGCCAGGCCACAGCCTTGCAGGAAGGTGCTGGGGCCTGAGGACAGCCAGCTTGGCCCTCCGAGGGCAGCTAAAGCTGTACCCAGGCTTACTTTCCCCACCCTGAGCAAGCAAGAAAGAGAAGGTAAACATGCCCTTGGGCAAAAGTGCTAATTTGAGAAGCTAAACCACATCTAATTTGTGAAGATACACACAGCTTTGTGATGGTTACAGCAAGACAAACAGGCCCAGAAAAATTTCTAGCAACCTCTAATAGCTCAAGGAAACATAAAAACTTGTGTAAATGCCTCCGGAAGCAAATGGCAAAGGAAAAAAACAAAACAGCACAAAACTGTCCAGAGGCGATAGGGCAGCCAACCCCACACCCCAACCCCAGGGATTCTGGGTTAAATGACGTCTGTGACATAGTTCTGCAGTTTGGGCCTTGTTTCCATCCTTAAAAAGAATCCATTCGTTCACCATCACAACTCTTGGCAGTATGCTGATATCTTTACTTCTTCATTTGTCATTTTTAGACAATCTCTACTGATTCTACAACTCTTAAAAATGAGAATTTCACTCATTTACCTTTAACCCCACCTCCTCCAAATCATGATTTTTTATTTGTCATATTTGTTACATTTGCAGCTATATATATATATAGCCTTGAAATGCACTGCTTTTCCGTCCACTGTAGGCAGTGTTGCGTTTTCACCACATAACAGAGGCCACGGCAACCCTGCTCTTTCCTCCACCTCCCTTCCTTGTCGCTCCCTCATCAGCTGGGTTTTCCTTTTACGGCATCAAAGATTTATAACATTTTGTTTGAAAGCCATAATTAAGTTTTCTGTTCTTTGTTAAGTTTTATCTAGGTATTGAAAACAAGTAAACAACATTGGCATTTTTACAACTCTGTAAACTATTCACAATATTGTTGACTGAGGAAAACAAAAGCACAACCTAAAAGCTGAGAATTATGTTTTATTTGGGGCATTACTGAGGACTATAGCCTGGGATGACACCCTCTCAGATCCCTCTGAGGAACTCTTCTATTACTGCTAATCACAAAAAACAGACATCTCAAGTTAATGATCTAATGCTTTTTTTTAATGTTTGGGAAGACCCGAGAGTCTGGACTCATTGAATTTATTCCTTTGATATACACCTTAACTACTCAGGGCCAGTATCCTGTTTTTCTCCATCCCGAATCCCCACAGGGCACATGGTGTGGGGCAGCTGCAGTGCTGGTGGCTTTAGGCTCGGTGGCCACAGCGACATCCTCTGTTTACTGAAATGGCAGGTAACATTCTCTGTCCACAGCAGTTACGTGGTTTCCTTCTCTATAGGTTGATGGCTTTCCCAAGTCACACAAAGGAGGACGATTTTAGCCTCAAGGCCGAAGGATTCTTCCACACATTCATCTTGCTCAAAATCCGGCCACATGTTCAGTTAAGAAGAACAGAATGCTCTGGAAATATTTCAGAATGGCTACTTTTCTTGCTTTTTTTTTTTTTTTTTTTTTTTTGGCTGTGCTGCACAGAATGCCGGATCTCAGTTCACCAACCAGGGATCGAACCCGTGCCCCTGCAGTGGACGTGCACAGTCCTAACCACTGGACCACCAGGGAAGTCCCCAGAATGGCTACTTTTCTATTCCCCCTGTTGGAAGCACAAGGGAAGATTGTGCTCTGATCTTCCCTGTAGGTAAAACTCATGAAAGTGTGGGCCCCCCCACCTAAGGCTGGAGCCCCCTCAGATGGTCCACACCGGGGCTCCAGCCCTCGAGGAACAGTTTGGGTCTTTCTTCCCTGGCGCTGGTCCACAGAGGCTTTTGTTTCTGGGCTTCGCCTCCAGTAAGCTGTGATTCTCCATACCTACCTGTCTGTCTCTCCAATATTTGGGGCAGTGGTTTACCTGTGACCCCAGTTCTCCTGTAGATCTAAGAGGAGTTGTTGATTTTCAGTTGGTTCAGATTTTTTCTTGTTGTGAAGATGAGAGTGATAACTTCCAAGCTCCTTACATGTCAGACCAGAGACTGTGAGTCACTTTCAATATGTCTCAAAGCAAGTTCCTGATTTCAACCCCCTCTGTTGGAAATATCTAGAGGAGCTTCTGCTTTCCTGACTGGACACTGGCCGATACACTATCCTGCTGCACTGAGTCTTCCCTGCCTGGGGACGCCCATCCCAGGGCCTCCTGAAGGCTCACATCCTGACCCAGGGGCCCCAGGCCGGGGCATCCGTGTCATCTGGGGACTTCCATCCACCTTCAGGGTAGAGCGTCTTCTTGGATCCTTCCTTCTTGCTTTTTCTCCTTGTTTTGCTGGAGTACTTCCTCAGGAAACTCTATAAGAAAAGGTGGCAGAATTTCTAAGTTTCCAGATGTCTAGAAACTGCATTCGTCCAAATCCTTTTGAGAATTGTCTCACTGGGTATAGAATTTGTTTTTTTATAAATTTGTTTTATTTATTTTTGGCTGTGTTGGGTCTTTGTTGCTGTGCGCGGGCTTTCTCTAGTTGCGGCGAGCGGGGGCTGCTCTTGGTTGCAGTGTGTGGGCTTCTCATTGCAGTGGCTTCTCTTGTTGCGGAGCACGGGCTCTAGGAGAGAGGGCTTCAGCAGTTGTGGGGCGAGGGCTCAGTAGTTGTGGCTCAAGGGCTCTAGAGCACAGGCTCAGAAGTGTGGCACCCGGGCTTAGTTGCTCCGTGGCATGTGGGATCTTCCCGGACCAGGGCTTGAAACCGTGTCCCCTGCATTGGCAGGTGGATTCTTAACCACTGCGCCACCAGGGAAGCCCAGGGTATAGAATTCTATGTTCAAAATATTTCCTCTCAAACCTTGGAAGGCCTTTGTCTTCTAGAACCCAATCTCCCTGAGGAGGTCTGGGTTTTATTTCTTTACAGGCAGTCTGACTGTATTAATTTATTTTCTCCCTGGATGCTTTCAGCACCTGCCTTTAATTCTTCATGCTCTGAAATTCATGAGACTGTGTCTGGTTGTGGATGTTTGATTATAGATCCAGAGTGGCACTCGTAGGCCTCCTCAGTCTGACAACTTCTATCTCTTGTCTTTGAGAAAATATCCTCTAGTATATCTGAGATTATTTTCTTTCCCTCAGTATCCTCTGCTTGTTCTGCAGCTGTAACAGTCAAATGTTGGACATCCTGACTTGAACTGCTATTTCTCTTTTTTTCCCTCTCTCATGTTTTTGGTTTCTTTCTCATTTTTGCCCTACCATCTGGGAAGCTTCCTAATTTTCTTTTATTGAAAGTTTTATTTAAAAAATCATATTTTTAATTTCTAAGATTTCTTCTTGATTATGCAATTATTTCCTTTTCATAGCATCAGTTTTTGTTTTACAGATTTAGTAACTTCTCATATCCTTCTGAGGATATGAGAATTTTCAGGAATTATCTGTGATCCCTGCATTGTTTCTTTTTCCTATAGGGTTGGTTGTTTCGCTTGCTAATCTTCACATTTCTCATTCACATGGCTGGTCTCCCTTATGTGTCTGGGGACCCTTGGTCCTCCTTTCATATTTGAGAGTGAAGCTCCAGGCCAATGGTCCTGGGTGCCTGCTACGTTGTTCCCCTGTGGTTGTAGTCAGTCTGTACCCCATGAGGCCTCTCCCTTCATGGGGAGGGTGACAGTGAGATCTGATTAAGTGCACAGGGCTTGTGGCCTAGAAGCTTCACTGTGGGATGAGCAATTGGGCTGATGGCTGGTACATGCTAAATAGGAAGGCCTCATTCTAGACCAGTGGTTCTCCATCCTGGCTGGACCTGGTGAATGTCTTAAAATCCTGATGCCTGGGCCACATGCAGAACCCATGAGGTCAGAATCTCTGGGGGATGGGGCCCCAGGCGTCAGCATTTTCTAAAGTGATTTCAGTATGCAGCCTAGGTTGAGAAGTTCTGTTCTAGATCAGGGACTCTCAGCCTTCAGTGTAGCCTCCATCTCCTGGAGGAATGGTTAAAACATGGATGGATGGGCCCCAAGGCCAAGAGCTTCCGATTCAGCAGGTCTGGGGTGGGCCTGGGAATGTGCATTTCTAACAAGTTCCCAGGTGATGCTGCTGCTGCTGGTGAGGAACATATTTTGAGAAGCACAGCTTTAGAGTAGATTCTTCCACGTTGGAAGTCTAGTTCATCTTGGGAAGTTTGTTCAGTTTCTCTAAAAAAGAGCCCCTTTTTTGGCTTGAGGTTTTCATTGTTCTGTGCCTTGGTGCGGGGGGACCTTAGACTGAGCCACTTCATAAACAGATTTCCTATCAGTCCTGCACTTTTCAGCGCTCTTATCCCCCCCTCTCCACACCTGCCAGCTCGCAGCCTGTGCCCCTCTGGGTTCGGGTAGGGACTGGCCTGCCCCTGCAGCCTCCCTCTGACAATGTTCTGAGAGGCAGACTCTGCCTTTCTTTCTCCTCCGTTCATACCCATCCATTTGCTTTCCAGCTTACAGAATCATTTTTTGTTGTTTTTTTCCCCAAATCTTTTGACTGCTAATGCCCCTGCCTCCAGGCTGGCCTAGACCACGGCAGCTAGTTCATCCTCTACCGCTGACCCCTGTGTGCGGCCCTGGACGCTTCCCGCTTGGCCCAGACAACACTTCTTTCCAGCTGGTGCTCATGGCTGTATCTCCAGCACGTTTGTTGTTGGCTTACCGTGTTCAGGCACCACACTTCACGGACAGGGTCTACAGTGATCTCTGAATACTGTGAGGTAGATACTATTATTTTCTCCATTTAGAAATGATGGGCATGAGGACTTCCCTGGTGGCGCAGTGGTTAAGAATCCGCCTGCCAGTGCACACGGTGCGAGCCCTGGTCCAGGAAGATCCCACATGCCATGGAGCAACTAAGCCTGGGCGCCACAACTACTGAGCCTGCGCTCTAGAGCCCGTGAGCCACAACTACTGAGCCCACATGGCACAACTACTGAAGCCCACACGCCTAGAGCCTGTGCTCCGCAACAAGAGAAGCCACAGCAACGAGAAGCCCGTGCACCACAACGAATAGTAGCCCCCACTCACCTCGCCGCAACTAGAGAAATCCAGGCACAGCAACGAAGATCCAATGCAGCCAAAAATAAATAAATAAGTAAATAAATTTATTTAAAAAAAAAAAAGAAGAAGAAATGAGGGGCGTGAGAAGCAGAGAGGCCGCACAGCTGGGGACCTGTGACTCCCACGCAGGCTCGTGGGCTACTGGCTGCAACTTACAACAGGCTCCGCCAACGGGAAGTGGCCCCAGGACGCAGTGATGCCCCACCTGGGCCAAGCCGGAATTGCAATTTGTAACTGTGACCCCCTTCTCCCTGTTTAAAAAAAAAAAAAGGTGTGTTTTTTTTTTTAACGTATCTATTTTAAAAAGACCATTTCTAAATTAAAGTAAATTGAAGTTCATTTTACTCTGAGAGCTTCACAGTAGCTCTTGAGATAAAATGGATTTCAATTCGTTTAGCTTTGAGAAGATCTCAATAGCTTTTAGGATATATATAACTGTCATGGGGTCTCACAAATTTAGGTGAGGAATCTTCAGCCCAAGTTGGAGAAAGATAATGTCTTGTCTTCCACCGATGCTTCCGTAGGCTCCTGGCCAGGGAGAGGAGGTCCCAGCTAGGGGCCAGGCAGCACCTGCCCTTTCCTCCGAATTTCCCGACATTTCTATGGACACCTTCAGTGGTTTCATTCCCAAACTCCAGCCAAGGAATGAGAGAGCTAGAGAAAGTCATTGCCTCGTGGTTCCTCCATAGTGCCCGTTTGGGGCCAGATCCACTGAAGTGTCCACAGCTGAGTCCACATAAAGCTGTGGTTTCAGGGATACTGTTCCAAGGTGTGTGGTTATGACCCGATGCCACGCGGACACAGAAACACCCAGGCAACCCCAGCTCCCAGGAGCCCCGGGCTCCACGTCCCCCAAGGACGGCGCCTCTGCACCCCTTCTCCCTGCGGGGAGGCCGCGCAGCTTCCGGGGCCGAGGTCGCTATCTGAGCTTAATCCTCTTTCCTGAGCTTCACAACGAGCCTCCAAAAGAAAACCCACACGTCTCACACGAACCCTGATGTGAATGAAGAGCAAAGAAGAGGATGACTTAGAAGTCCCGACGCGACGGTATGGCGATGCCCCAGCCACGGGCCCCAAGAGTGGGAGCGCGCACCCCAGATGTGAGAGGGAGGAGGGGTGCGCCCTGGCCGCACACATCTGACCCAGCGCCTGAGTGATGGATGTCCAGCGAGAGAGAGAGAGAGAGAGAGAGAGAGAGAGAGAGAGAGAGACCGTGCGCGAGCAGGGGCAGGGAGTGAAGAAGAGGAGAGAGAACAGGAGCTTTGACACATGCAGCTGCTCCATAGCCAGGGAGGCAAGTGCAGTGACAGAGCAGTTGGAGCCAAAGTCACTCAGGGACCGAAAGGCAATTACTTAAATATTTAAAGCAGACGTCCTGCGAGCGGCTGCGGAGGCAGCTCTTTGTTAATATTTAACAGGATCTGGGCAGTCACTGGGAAAACAGCTGTTTACAGGAGAGATGAACAAACAGCCCTGATTGCTCAAAGCCAGTGGGAGGCTTTAGGGGACTAGCAGCTGCCAGGGATTCCAGATCCAGCGGCTCTAGATCCAGGAGGCCCACAGCTGTCCCAGGGGCACAGCGAAAACCATAAACACGCATCATCGGCTTGGCGGCCCTGCTCCAGAATCGTGGTTTGCAGGAAGCCCAGCCCTGAAGCTGGGCCTGGGAGGTGGCTCCTGGCTGGCCAGCCGGCCTCTCGTGCGGGCAGTTGCACCCTGCAGCCCTGGCTGGGCCCTCCTTCTGGCCTCATGCACTGTCCCGGGGGGGATTCCTTGCAGAACTCCCTGTGCACAGCCGGGGACAGGTGCTCGCAAGTGGAGAGGCTCTAATTTGTGGAAAGAATCACAAGCTTGCTTGAAAATCCTCCAGCTCACACTTGGGCCTTTAGGGACGCCAGACCAGATTGCTTCCCGGAAACGACAAGCTAGCCTGTTTTCAGGAGTGTTCTCAGGATCGCTCCCACCTTCCGTGTGCCCGGCCTCCATGAGCCTGGTTCTCTGTACCGAGTCTGGATAAATCAGGCCAGGAGTGAAGGATCATGCACTCACCTCCAGCCTTACTCCCCCTGGGCCTATTTTCCATCACCCCTAACGCCCTCCCACAGGGACCTCCTGGAGCCCGTACACACGGGTCGCTCTTGGGGTCACCTGGATGTGAAATTCCAGCTCAGGACCAAGGGCTGCTGCCATAAGCCCCATTTCATCATCCAGGGCATCGATTGTGGAGTTGCCCAACTGTAGACCCATAACCCTGGGTACCTCCCAGCAAGCCACAGCCCACCCCGCCCAAACCACGGCTGACCTTGACCCCCGGACAGCTCTCTGACAGCCGTTTACACAGCTGGGCGTTTATCGCAAAGGATGAAGCGCTGAGCAGTGTCCCATTGTGACAAATCTGTACGTGGACTAGGGCCCGCACATCAATCTTTGTTAAAATAACTTTTCGTTCGTTAGGGCCAGCGTTTGCATGGATATTTACTCCTGGGTTTCAGGGAATTAATACATTTTTATACTCTGAGAAGAAGGCACGAGACTGTCTAAGGTGCTGGAAGAAACTTTTCTGTGTGCACAGCACGGTTCTGACAACTGGAAATCTGAAAGAACACTGGCAGGGGTACGAAGAATCAAAATAACAGCAATCACTCCACTTCAGCAACAGAGGGGCCCATAGGGTCTAGAAATATCCAGGACCGCTGAGCCATTGCCGGCCATTTTTGTTTTATGGTTGTCCAGCATCAGAATGGCCTTCTCACCTCTGGGGAATCAGCCATTCTAGTGGGAGGCAAGACCCTGCCTCCCTCTACGAAAACCTAGAAGGCCAGAATGTGCTCTCCTTGAGCCCTGCAAGGGAGCGCAGGGCTAGGCAGGAGTCCCAGCAGGGCCCTGGGCACAGACAGCAGCGGCCCAGTTACACATCGGGTGGGATCTGGGCTGAGGTTGTGGTCACCCATTACCTCTGGGTTCCTGATCATTTTCCCCAAGTGATTCTCCAGCCACTTGGTCTCCCTTTAATAAATGCCTCTCCTTACCATCACCCAGGGCTGTTCTGCAGCCAGGAGCCCTGATGGGCGTCGTCGTCGCCTTTAGCTCTATGCTGCTGCGGAGGACGCCCCCTTCTGTCCTGGCAGCTCTAGGTCAAAGCCGAAAACAACCTGCTCAACGGAACCCTCAGCTTCTCACCTTTGCCTTTGCCTGCCCTGCCCTCCTCACCACCCCCTCCTCACCCCTGCGCTGCCCCACCCCCTCCTCACCGCTGCACTGCCCCACCCCCTCCTCACCCCTGCGCTGTCCCTCCCCCCACCACCTGGGCGTTCTGACGGACTCAGTTTTTCCCCAAACTGCACACATCAACCAAAATTTGGGAACATGCTGGTGAGGGCTGGGTGGCACCCCCTATCTGTCTGTCTCGCTGGTTGGAAACGGGATTGCAAGCTTGGAAGGGCTCCAACAAAGTCCTGTTTTCGCCACTGTATACACACGGCTCCGAAGGCCGAGTCAGGGTCAAAGGTCAGCTGCCCGGCTGGGAAGCAGTGGTCCTCAGGCTTAGCTGAGTGACTAAGCACGGTCACGTTACCCAGGGCAACTCTGCCCCCGTTGGGCCTCGGGGAGCAGAGTGGCCATTCTCACGCTCCTGAGTCTGGGAGTGAGGTTTATCCCACCAGGCTCCTTGAATGGAAGCATCCTGTCATTTTTCCAGGCCAAGAGAGCTTGCCCCCTTTTCCCTCCCCATCATTCACTCTCACCCAACAGAAACGCGCTGAGCACCTACCGCACGCACGAGCCTGGCTGCGGGCCCCCGCACCCAGCAGGGGCATAAGCTGGCCATGGCCGTGGGTGTGGGGGGAGGGGTGGCCGGGCGGCCAGCAAGGCGGGGACGGGTTTCAGATGCAGCCGAGCAGAGGAGAAGGGGACCCCGGGACAGTGCTTTGGGAACTGGAGTTTGGAAGGGCTGGTGGCTCTGCCGGCGTGGGGAAGCCCCTGCCCTCGGAAAAGCGGTTCCTGAGATAATCCCGTCTCTTGACCTGCCAGCCACTCCTTCCCTGGCCAGGATGTGGGTGTCATTCTGTGGACCGTGCAGAGGTCACCGTCTGCCCTACACCGCAGCCCTTTGGCTCCTTTGTCTGTTTATCCTAGTAGACTGAATGTGTGTCCTTTTATTGGTATCTGTCCTGTCCGTGTATATAACACACAGTGTTGTTTTCATTACCTTCATTAGATTTTTTTTTTTTGTAGTAAAATATACCTAACATAAAATTTACCATTTTAACTATTTTTAAGCAGACAGTTCAGGGGCATTAAGTACATTCACATGGTTGTGCCATCATCACCACCATCCATCCACAGAGCTCTTTTCATCCTCCCCAAATGACACCCTGCGCCCATTAACACTAATTCCCTACTCACCCGTCCTCCAGCTCCTGGCACCCACTATCTGCTTTCTGTCTTTGGGAATCTGACTCCTCTGGGGGCCTCACATGAGTGGAGTCACACAATATTTGTTCTTTTGTGACCAGCTTATTTCACAGAACACAATGCCTGAGGGTTCATCCACATTGTAGCTGGTGTCAGAGTTTCCTTCCTTTCTAGGGCTGAGGAGACCACATTTTGTTATCCACTCATCTGTTGACACACAGTTTCATATTTTTAATTTAATTTAATTACTCTGTTGGCCTTGTTTGTTTTCTTATTTCCACTCAGCACCATCACCATGATTCATTCCTGTTCTGTGTGCATCTAGGCCTTTGCTTCTAACAGGGGCCTGGAGTCCCAGGCACACCCCTCACAGTTGGCTCATCCCCCAGCCCCAGACCATCCCCTCCCCACTGCACGCAATCCTACCAAAACCATCTGTGTGCAGGTCCCATCTACCATTACTCTTCTTTCCATGGTTATAGTTTCCACCCTTTGGTTGTTTTTATGACTCCTTGTTTCTGTTTAATTATTGATACGCTCCCTTGCCTGAGAATATTTATTGTACTTATTTTAAATTCTGGATCTGGTGACTTCCCTGGTGGCACAGTGGTTAAGAATCCACCTGCCAACGCAGGGGACACGGGTTCGAGCCCTGGTCTAGGAAGATCCCACATGCCGTGGAGCAACTAAGCCCGTGCGCCACAACTACTGAGCCTGTGCTCTAAAGCCCATGAGCCACAACTCCTGAGCCTGCGCTCTAGAGCCCGTGCTCCACAACAAGAGAAGCCACCGCAATGAGAAGCCTGAACACCACAACGAAGAGTAGCCCCCGCTCACCGCAAACAGAGAAAGCAGGTGCGCAGCAATGGAGACCCAACGCAGCCAAAAATAAAATAAATTTATAAAAAAAAAATTCTGGATCTGCCTGAAAATTCTGCTTCCCGAGCTGACTGTGGTCCAGGGCATACTCTCCATATGAGCTGCTGTACTCCTGGGTCTTCTGTTTGCCCTTGGCGCGTGGACTCCTGTCCTCCTGGGGCTGTTGTCACCCTGTTTGGGGACAGGCAATGGGGGACTAGGTGAAGCCCAGGCCTGACCTGTGTTTCTGTGTCCCTCCTGGAGGGGCTGACGGGAGAGAGGGATGAGCCCTGAGACCACAGAATTACTGCCAAGCACCCTCTTTGCTGTTGCTCCACCAGAATTTTCCTTAAACTCACAGATGTCAGTGGCCCCAGGAGGAGGTTGGCTTTCCAGGTTGCAGCCCACCAGCCCTGGGGAGCAGAAGGGGAGGCAAGGAGAGGGTGTTGGAGGGAAGCCGATCTGGCAGGGCCGCTTCCATCAGCTCCTCACCTGGCAGGACTGGGCCACCCCAAGCAGACCCTCTCCGATAAGAGGCTGCGGGATGGGCTGCTGGTCTCTTTCTGGGAGAACAGGCAGAGACAGCAACAGAATTTCCCAGCTCTCCTCTGCCTCCTGCCCTAGTAGTGGTCCCCTCACCTCCACGGTCCCAGCTCCCCCATCACCACCCCCAGTGTTCCCACCAGCCTGGGGTCTCCCCAGGACTTTGCAGTTTTGTGTCCCTCCCTCTCCTGCGGGGCCTCCAAGGTTGCTGCTGGTGGGGGTGAGGGCAGCCCCTGCTTGTTCTCTGTCTTGTCCGGGCCCAGAAGCCTATCATCCATCCTTCTACCCTCCCCCAAGGCCCGCTGGATTCCAAGCCCTGGCAGATGCACACAAACATGGCTGGATGAATTCATGGATGAAGCGGTGGATGGCCCCCCTGGAGCCCACCTTCAGCGCTCCTTTGTGGACGTCTCGTAATGAGCCTCTTCACTCCCCCAGCCCTGGCTCTGCCCTCTCTGGAGAGCACACTTCCCCCGTCAGTCCCTACTGGACCTGGATAAAGTCACTTTAAATCCACTGAGAGGGAAACCATATGTCACAGTCAATAGTGGAAAAAGGGGGCTTGGTTGGAACCTTCTTTAAAAATTTAATAGGGCATCCCTGGTGGCACAGTGGTTAAGAATCCGCCTGCCAATGCAGGGGACACGGGTTCAAGCTCTGGTCTGGGAAGATCCCACATGCCACAGAGCAACTAAGCCTGTGCACCACAGCTACTGAGCCTGCCCTCTAGAGCCTGAGCGCCACAACTACTAAAGCCCCCGTGCCTAGAGCCCGTGCTCCGCAACAAGAGAAGTCACCGCAATGAGAAGCCTACGCACCACAACGAAGAGTAGCCCCTGCTCGCTGCAACTAGAGAAAGCCCGTGCGCAGCAACGAAGACCCAATGCAGCCAAAAATAAATAAATAAAATAAATAAATCTATTAAAAAAACAATGAAATAAAATTGTGAAAATGTGTAAATATTCACACATGTGAAGTTCATTTTGTCCTATAATTTAAAAAAATTACCTGATATGCAACCATAAACTACCTCTTAGAGAGATGAAGGAATCTATTGTTAGTTTGGGGGCATAATTTCATATGCTTGACAATATTAATAGCAAACATTTCTATAGCGTTTACTAAGTGCCAGGCACTGTTCTGAACTATAGACGTGTGTATGTATTTAACGTTCACAATCATGAGAAAAACAACATTACTATCCCCCTTTTACAGATGAGAAGACAGAGGTGCAGAGAGTTGAAGCGACTTGCCAGCCGCATGGCCTGTAGGGCCACAGTCCCGTCCCCTCCCCACTGGGCTCGGTGCTCGGTGCGTGTCCCTCACTTCCTGTGTGACGTCTGCATCCTGGTCAGGGGGATGGTTGGCCTTGCAAAAGCCCAAGGGCCTCCTGAATGCTGTGTCTTTGGAGACTTTCTCTTTGGAAGTGGTTGTTGGACCGTCCACTGTGTTTGTCAGTTCTCTCCTCGTCCGTGAGAGCGGGCCCACCTCACAGCCCTCACTGTGGATGGTTCTGTGTGACTCAGGTGGTCAGCACACCCCGAACTTTGCTCTTCAGGGCACCCACCCTGAGCTGCATGGTACTTTTCCACATGTGCGACCCGATGGCTCCATCCTATGGGGTTGGGCAGGGGGAGGCCGGCGACACTGCTGTGGGGCTGACATTCTGAGCTGTTCACTCCCTGGCAGAGGGAGGTTTTGGGTCCAGCCCGGATCTGGGCCCTGGGGATGCAGGGTGGGCAAAACAGACACAATACCTGCTTTGTTTTTATGGAGTGGACATTCTGTTACAGTCTAATGGGGAAGGCAGACGTAAACAGGACAGTTAAATAAAATACACACAGAGAGAAATGTGATAAGGAGGAAAATGAAGCAGGAAAAGAGGACAGGAAGTGATCCCCAGGGAAGCTGCAATTTAAATAAGCGTGTGTGCTGGGGTGTCTCCAAGATGGTGAGATCTGAGCACACCCAGGAGGACTGAGGGGGAGGCGCAGGCAGCCCTGGCAGGGACAGCTCGGCCCTGAGATCAGGAAGGGGGGGATACATCGGGCGGGGAGGTGTGGGCAGAGGTGCCGTCACCATCACCAGGGAGCAGGGCTGGGTCAAGGGGGCCTCCTTCACTGCAGGGGCTTTGGCTCTGTCTCTGCGTGAGGCTGGAGGGGACCGTGGGGGACCCCGTTGGCCTCTGTCTGAAAGGGTCACCCTTTTATGTATTGAGGCAAGACTGCAGGGGTCACGCAGGGACTCAGAAGGGGGTTGTTTGCAATAATCCAGAGGCAGTGATGACAGGGACCAGGGTCATGCAGTCATGGTGGGAACGGTGGCCCCCAATAGGTGCTCTTCCAAGTAATAGGGTACAGAAGGAGGGGAGTCCAAGGGACTCGGATGTGTGGCCTGTGCTGTGGGGCTGCCACTTCCTGGCGGGTAAGACTGGGGAGGAGCAGGGCACTGGGACGCTCCGTGCTGACACGCTGGGCTCAAGCTGCTTTTAGACTTGGTGCTGAGAACCGGCAGCCCGGGCCGTGCAGGAGAGGCGGGTGGGAGACGTGTGTTGGGGGTCCTGACATTTAAGGCCAGGAGACCAACGGGCCATCAAGGAGGACGCGCTGGTGGGAAAGGGCTCAGGACGGAACCCCGGTCTTCCCTGGGGAGGTGAGGGTGTCTAGCCGTGGAGGCGAGGCAGGAAGCCCAGGTGAGGCCGTGAAGAAGGTGCTGCGGAAGAAGCCGGACAGCCTTGGAGAGGGAATGGCAGAGGAATTGGAGACAGCTAGTGTCGACAGCTCGCTGATAAGTTTCCTGGAAAGGGAAAGAGAAATGCGCAGTAGCCGGAGGGAAAATGGGTCACGAAAGGATTTTTTTGTTTGGTGTTGGCTGGAGGACATGATCCAGGAGGGATATAACCTTGCTGGGGCTGGACCAGGAGGCGCGCAGGACGGTGTCCCGGCGCAGCCGAGAGGCAGTGGGTGCGGGGTGGAGTGCAGGGCCGCGCATCTCGGACGCGGTAGCTGAGGTAGAGCCGCGCCGGGACTGAGAGTGAGGGTCTTGGCCCAGCACCCCGGCTCTCAGCCCCACACACCACGCTCTGTCCCCTTGCCGTGCTGCCCATGACAGGCTCTCCCTGGGGCTGAGCTGTGACGGGGCAGACCTGCCCTGCGCTGAGCAGCGGGTGAAGGGGCGGATGGTGCCCGCGCGGAGGTGTCTCCTGCGGGGGACGGGAATGTAGGTGTCGCAGCGGCGGTGGGAGGGGCGGCGGGTCCCGTGGCACCAGTGCTATGACCCTGCATGGTATAGCAGGCGCCCCCACGGGATAGTGGCTCCGAGGCCTGGGCCCAGGGCCACGTGGCACGGCAGCTGCTCCACTCCCTGGATCCCAAAGTCATTCCCTCCTGCTCCCACCCCAGCTCCGGAAGGTAACGGGATCGTTGCTCTGTGTTAAAGACACTGTCTGCGGATGCCCTGCTTGCATATCTGCATGGGCTGGGGTCAGGTTTGAAATCTGCAGACTTGCTTTCTCGCCGGCCGCCGGTTGTTTCCAGAACATTCCATCAATCGGGCCTCCTTTCATGCTGGTCCCACCTGTGCCCCTGAGACAGCAGCTCTAGACTGAACCTCCATCCCCACCACCAGGGGAGCCTGACAGTCCGGAGGGGGCTTCTGAGGGGCTGCCTTCAATGACATTTAAATGGGGGAAGGGGTTTTCTCTTCACTTTCTCTGTCACATTTATGGTGTTCCTTCCCTTTACAGGACGTTTCCTCTAAGTTTGGCTTCAACTTCAATGGATAGCTTCCGAGCCTATTTAAACTTTTAAAAAAGGGACTCAAACTCGACACACAAATGAGGAATGTAGCTAAAAATGAGAGATGTGAAGAGAAACTTTTTTTGACTCAGTGCAAATATTTTCGGAATTTAATTTTCCTGAGAAAAAAACGATTTGCAGACAGAAAGTGCATCCTGTGTTTGAGCACCAGTGGCCTCTGGTGTCTTTGTTTGTAAACATTAACATGGTGATATATGACTCCACAAACCACGCTTTCCTCCCAGGAAAATTAGAACAATTATAACAACCCTTTCTCTCTTCCTCCCTCTCTTTTCTTCTCCTTTATCTTCTTGGATGATTGTGGACAAATAAGACAACACCTCCTAGAAAACAGAGCTGTCAGACAAGGAGAGTGTATACAGCAAGATGCTTCCACGTCACTACGAAGCGTATTTCAGCAGAAGCCTCTGACGGTGATGCAGACAAGTGCACATGCCGTCCTCTGTGAGAAAGCAGAGCAACGTGGAGAGTGAGCACGAAAAGGGAACAGGAAGGACGATGTCAGTGTGTATGCTCAGCCTCCGGGCACGCTGTCACATGTCATAGATGTTCACGTGGTAACAGAGATGTAAATCCTCTTTCCAAGCCATTCGAGCCAACCTGAGGATGGTACCCCCGTGGCTGAGGGGCCCCTCTCCATTCATAACCACTGCTTCTCTGCCTGCCCCGAGAAGTCGAGAACAGCCCCTTTGACCATGTGACAGAAGGAAACCCCAGACAACTCTCCAGCCCCCAGCCTTCTGGTCTTGCAGCTGAGGCCCCAACATCACGGAGCAGAGGCCAAACATCCCCACTAGGTCCAAATTCCTTCCCTGATCCACAGAATAATAAAGGACTGCTTTACGCCACTAAGTTTTGGGGGTAACTTGTTACACAGCTGTTTTAGTCTGTTCAGGCTGGTATAACATTAACTGGCTGGCTTATAAACACATTCATTTCTACATTTCTGGAGGCTGGGAAGTCCAAGGTCAAGTCACTGGCAGAGTCAGTGTGTGGTGAGAGCTTCCTGGGGCACAGACGGCACCTTCTCACTGGGTCCTCACATGGTGGAAGGGGTGGGGAGCTCTGGGGTCTCTTTGATGAGGGCACCGATCCCGGCATGAGGGCTCCACCCTCATGACCTCATCACCCCAAAGGCCCCACCTCCTGATACCATCACGTTGGGGATTAGGTTTCAACATATGAATGTGAGTGGACAAGAACATTCAGACCATAGCAGAAGCCATCATAACCAGAAATGCAGGCTCACGTGTATGTGTGTGACTGGAGGCAATTCCTGAATATCTGAAGAGAGGAACTGGAGCTGCCATTCATTTATTGTTTTCCCATAGTTTCTAATGTTTGTACAGTAAGTTAGTATATTGTTCAAACTATGAAAATAAAACTTAAAACGATACAGGGTAAGCTGGGACGAAGTAAGAGAGTGGCATGGACACATATACACTACCACATGTAAAGCAGATAGCTAGTGGGAAGCAGCCGCATAGCACAGGGAGATCACCTCCGTGCTTTGTGTCCACCTAGAGGGGTGGGATAGGGAGGACATATGGGGATATATGTATATGTACAGCTGATTCACTTTGTTATAAAGCATAAACTAACACACCATTGTAAAGCAATTATACTCCAATAAAGATGTTAAACAAACAAACAAACAAAACCAACATGGATGAATCCCTCAGACGGAAGGAAACAGGACCACAGCGAGTGTTCAAGTGTACTGTGCCGGGTCAGCCGGGGGCCGGGGTGGGTCGGTGGGAGGGTAGAAAGGGCTCCGGTGGAGGGGTGCTGCTGCTCCCACACAGGCAGCTTCGGCACCTGTGTTTCTGGGTGGGCAGGGCAGTGGTCAGCCTGCAGTGGACGGGATTGTGTGCTCGGAGGCCATGGGAGGGGCCCCTCCCGGGCCAGTCATGCATTTCTGGCTAAACTTTTCCTCCCCAAAATCTAGCTCATCAAGGGGCCTCACCTCAAACGCTTCATCTAAGAACAGTTTTAAAAGATTCATCTACACACCCACATTCTGAGTTTTAGGAATGCAAAATGGCCAGGTGATGAGACACACGGACTTCAACACAAAGACAGTGGGTTCAGCGCATCTCTGCTGTGGAATAACCACTCGAGGCCAGGGCCTGCCCTGCAGCGTCTGCAGAAGGAAGGGGGCAGGGGGACCCTTGCCCTTTTTCTAGGGAAGATGTTGCATACCATTTCTTTCTCCTCCCCCCAGAGCATCCGTCTATGTTCAGGGTCTGTTCCAAAATCACTGCTGCTTCAAAGCTTGTTCTTCCTTTTTTTATGGTCTATACCTCAGTAGAAAAAGGGAAGTTAAGCCTTTCTTTTCTCCCCCTTTTTCTACCCTGCATTATTTATTTGCCATGGCTTGACTCTCCAGGGAACCTGAACCAATCCATGTGGGCTTTGTTCTTGATATAAACACCTGGTTTGAAACATGGAGTCCCGGAGGGTCCTCTTACTGTTGGTTCCACTGAGGCTCCCAAGGCAGACTTCAGGGACTGACGCTGGGGTTCGCGGGAGGCAGTGAGGGCTCAAGGGGGCACCTTCCAGCGGGGCAGCTGCCCCGACTGCTGTTCGTGAAGGACCAGTGGGGGCAGAGGGGAGAGGCCAAGCAAGGGTCACGGCTCCGCAACACAGAGGGCAAGAGCTGGGACTGTCAGGGGCTGGCCTGCAGCGGATGAGATCTTGCCTCGGGAGGGGCAGTGTCAGGACCAGCCTGGGGGCAGGAACACAGCCACTGCTGAGCCACGAGAGGCCAGCTCGGGGGCTGGGGGCCAGATCCAAGCAGGCCTGGATCTGGGGTGGCTGTGCTACTCCTCGGACGGAAACTGGAAAACCAGAGTGGACCAGAACAGGGTTGGCCTGCCAGGGGAGGGCCAGGGGACGGCAGAGAGGGGAGAAGGGTTTCAGGGACAGCTGGAAGACCAGCTGATGGGGGACGGCCCACCGGCGGCTACCTGCTCAGAACTGGAATTCCAGGACCCTTGTATCCCATAGAAGTCCAGTGGCTCCGACAGGGGAGCTCCCAGGGCATCCCGAGAGCCCACCAACAGTCTAAGGAAGCAGCCGGGGGTCTCTTGGGACAGACTGGGTGAGAACCCCAGGATCCAGGCTGCTCTTTGGGAACGAAGAGCCTGCTGGAGGGGCGTTTCCCTGGCACGGAGAGACCGCTGGACCCTCGTGGGGCCTCGAGGCTGAGGAGCAGGGAGGACAGGAAGAGGCACAGGAAGAGGCAGGCTTGCGCAGGGCTGGGTGTCTCCGAGAAAAGACCGCCTAGGTGCGCTGGGGCCCCTCCCCAGGGCAGGACTGGGCAGGGTTTTCCCTGCTCGTGTACGGTCACCTGTGGCATTTGGAGTCCCCCTCTAAGTCCCCTGTGAGGGACCACCAGCCCCACCCAGTCCCCATCGATAGGCCCACTGGGCTCAGCGCGGTGTGAGGCCCGCTGGGCTCAGTGAGGTGTGAGGCCCGCTCCCAGGATGCGAGCACCGTGTCCTGAGAACACCTGCCCTCCCCCTTGGCTGGGATCGCGGCTTCCTGTACCCTGTGGGGGAGCATCTGGCAGGTGCAGGAGGAACAGGCCAGTTCCTAGCCAAAGAGCCGAGGCTCCAAGTCCTGCCCGTTGCCATCGGTTCCCCTGCATCCATTTACCCAGCACCTCCTCTACCTGTCCACCAGGCCAGGCTTAGCCCAGGACAAACCTGCCCGCTCAAGTCAAAGTCACCTCCACCCCGCTGTCACATTTTCTGTTTCTCATTCTTGTGGTCCTTGCCAAGCTCTGGAATCCTCTGGTCCACCTGTCTGGTCCACGTGTCCACTGTCGTCTGTCTCCACTCTGGGATGTCGGGTTGGTGAAGACGGGGACCCGCTGGCAGGGTCGCTGCCTGCCTATCGGGCTCAGTGCCTGCAGCCTGGCAGGGCTCAGGCCGCCCTTGTGCAGGGGGCAGGGGAGCGAGTGGGTGACCCAGGCTCCCGGCTCTGGGGGGGGGGGTGCTGGGGACGGGGGATGAATAACACACAGTCACAAAGCCTTAAAGGGCTTGGATAACTGACAGCAGCACCGAGGGGCCTGAGGAGTCCCAGCCAGATTACTGGGCCTCGGGGGAGGGGAAAGTGCCCACCTGGGCCGGGCGCAGGGGAGGCTGAGGCCAGCTGCCGCATTCTGGCTTATCTGGGCCTCCTTCCTTCCATCGCTGTTTTCCCCGCACACCCCCAGGCCCCTTTTATGTCCCCATTCTCCTCCCAGGCCCTCTCCCTGTCCCTCCTGACCCCCTCCCTTCTGCCAGGCCCTGGGCCCTTGCCTAGACCCCTGAGGGCTGCCCCCGTCCAGGACCAGGTGGGCACAGACCCCATACCTATGACCCCTGGGTTTGTGCCCCGTCTGCTGCCATCAGCCCTGGGGCCCGACCATGGTCCTTATCCCCTCTCACGGCCCAGCATCCCAACCCCACCCCCAATACTGCTCTCCCCACCCTTCCTCCACCCTGCCCAGCACCCAAAACTGGAGCCCTGGGCTGGGGAGGCCAACTTGGGCCAAAGCCCAATGTGGTGTTTGCGATGACGGCAGGGTATGGGCATGGGGTCTGGTCGGCACCTGCCTTGGCCGGGCTCTGTCTCTGTCCTGCAGGGCCCAGAGTCGTTCCTCCAGATGCAGGCCAGGCTCATCCACATCTGGGGTGTGTCTGGGAGCCGTGGGCAATCGAAGGGGGTGGCTCTGGCCTCTGGGGAGACTCCGTGAGCCAGCCCTTCCTCCAGTCCACGACGCAGACTCACATACACATGTGCGCGGTTGGGGGAATGGGTCCCCTTGTCAGAGCCCGGGGTCCTTGCCTTGAACAGTAGACCTCCTAGGACCTGCAGCCGGGGCCGAGGGGCAAATGTCTGCCAGTTGGTCCAGGGAGTTCTGGAAGGACCTGGGGCTGGAGGTGGAGGACGGGGCAGCTTAGGACTGCAGGGCCGGTGTTGCTGGGGCCCCGGGGCCGGGGGCCTGGAGGGACTGGCCCTCCTCACCCACCCCTCCCTCTGCTCCCAGGAGCAGCCTCCTGGTCCGGCCTCAGTGGCGCCTCCGTGTTGGTCCTGCCTCCAGACTCCCTCCATCGGCTCCCCTCCTCCCGCCTCTGGAGCAAATCAAGTGTGACATTCATTATTCACAATGAAGAAGTAAAATCCTAGCAGCAGCTCAGGCTTCTGGAGCACATCTCGTGTGCTGGGCCCTTCTCCTTGCAGCAAGGGCAGAGCCGGTGTCGCCCTTGTACAGGAGAGGTGCTGAGGCCGAGAAGGCAGCTGGGGCTCAGGCCCACTCACCAACCCCACTCCACACTCCCAAGAACTTCGCGTTTGGTATTTCTTATTTTGCTCAAAAAAGGAAACGGTCTAGAGGTCATGACTAGTAGCCTTTATAGTTTCATGAAGTCCCAGGGGGTCTTCCCTCCCCAACCCCGGAGCCCCCAGCAGCACAGCCAGGATTCGGTGTCCAATAAGAACGGAGGATTATAACCATCACTTGGGGCCCGGAACCTGCGGGCCAGGGAAAGCTCCCATTCACGCCCCTGTCCCTGGAGAACAGGGAAGGAGTCTCTTTAGAGAGTTTCCACAGCCACGTCTGAAGCCGGAAGCAGCTCCAATGACATTCTCAGCTGATGTGAACGTGTCACCGCCCAGGGGCCCACATCCCCTCCCCCACTAGACCTGCAGGCCTCGTCCATCCATCATCTACCCAGGCCACCACCCCAGCTCGGCCTGAGTTCCCAAGTGATTGCCACGCAGGGTGAGAATGGGTGACACAGAACCTTCTCCACTTCCTGATGCCCTGCAGTCTCCACCCCCACCCCCTGCCCGTCCACAGGACCCAGGGGCATCTGTGCTGCTTGCACGGCTTGGCCACTGGGGCCAGAGGACCCCCTGCCCACCACACCAGGACCATCTGGACGGACAGTTTCAAGCACCACGTGTGTGGGTGGAAGGGAGTCTGCGGCGAAAGCTAGTCTCCAAATAACAATATGGAAAAAATGTTAAAGAGCTGAACTAACGTGGGATGGCTGCAAGCCTCATTCATTAAAGTAAAAAATGAGGAAAACTGGCATGAAAGTTAGGAAAATTACAGGGTATTTCCTACAAGGAATATATAGGACATCCTTGGAAATTTCTTGAGGCATGATAAGTTTACTGTTTCTCTTCTTTAAAAAAATATCTTGCTGTGATTCACCTGTCCCCCTGCTCCCCCCTCCGCAGGAAAAGCAGTTATTTATGGCTGTAAAAGAGCCCCCGTTTAGAGCAACGTCAGAGAACAAACACTGCTCTTGGAGCCTCCATAGCAGCGAAGAATCTGGCACTGGCTCAGCATCTGAGGTTGAGTGTCTGCTTGCAGCCATTAATTGCTGTATAAAGCCTTTGAAAAAAAGCCCTGGGTCTGGAGTCTCAGCCATAAAAGCCCATTTAGAGCCAGTGGGAAGCTGGTCTTCAAGTTCTCATTGACAGAAAGTCTAGTTTCCAAGCAGGAACTCCCAATTACTCACTGACTGGATGGACATCTGAGGGCCACCTGGGGGATCAATTAACTGTGAAAATCCCTCCTGGAACCCAGCACCATGGGCTGCCCAGATCTGATCCTGGAACTGCCGCCTGTGTGACCACAAGGGAGCCCAGAGAGAACTGGTGTGGGATTGAGGAGAACAGGAAGGTTTTCTTCTCCCCTCCTAAACTAAGCATGCTTGGCCCACTCCTTTATTTTATTTATTTATTTTTAAAAATAAAGTTATTTTATTTTTATTTATTTTTGGCTGCGTTGGGTCTTCGTTGCTGTGTGCAGGCTTTATCTAGTTGCGGTGAGCGGGGGCTACTCTTCGTTGCGGTGCATGGGCTTCTCATTGCGGTGGCTTCTCTTGTTGCAGAGCACGGGCTCTAGGTGCGCGGGCTTCAGTAGTTGTGGCTCGCAGGCTCTAGAGTGCAGGCTCAGTAGATGTGGCGCACGGGCTTAGTTGTTCCGCGGCATGTGGGATCTTTCTGGACCAGGACTTGAACCCGTGTTCCCTGCATTGGCAGGCACATTCTTAACCACTGTGCCACCAGGGAAGCCCTCACCCCCTTATTTTAAAAATGACTATTTAAATGCCCAAGTCCCGTTGCTTTGGCCCATGCCGGGGAAGTTATTTAGAAAGCAAACACCTATGCCCAAACACAAACCCTTCTCTGCTGCAGAAGATGACACCTACGTGCTCTTCACATGAGAGCAACCGTGAGGGCTGGGGTTTTCGAGACAGTAGATCCCAGGAGGGCTGCCTGGCACACAATGCAGCCAGGAGTACAATGATTTGCAAAAGCAACACTCTCATTTGCCCGTTGTGACAACGGCCACTGAAATGGAAAGAACAGTGGACGCCGGAGTGGCTGTCCGCTCCAAGCTTGGGCATCTCTCTTTTCCACGGGACTATGAACTCTGACCATGCTTCTCCCTTCGTGACTGCATTTGTTACAGAGCCCTCACCACCTCACGGCCCAAACGGCTTAAGTAGGAAGTGGCTCCCACCAGTCGGGAAACTGATGTTGGAGTCTTTAAAAAGGAGCCAGCACTGATAGTTTGGAGCTCTTTTAATTGATCGGGTCACTGGGTGAACTTGTGACAGAGATACTGCTGTCCACAAACTCATCCACAGCTGTGTCTTCCTTTCCCATCCACCAGATCTGTTCAGCAATGTTCAATATACATGATCCAAGTGAAGGTTTACACTGAAAACATTCTTTAGAGTAAATATAAATGGCCAATAAGCATAAGAAACAAGGCTCTACCTCACTAGGGATCAAAGAAAGGCGAAAACTTAAACTCCACACCATCCAAAAGGTTTATACTGAAAAGATACAAAGATAAGTTCTCTTTGGTAGAGATGGTGACACCCAGTAGTGTATGATGTGGGGAAACGGGCTCCCTTGTCCACAACTAAGAGCAAAGATTGCTACCTTTCTGGAAGGCATTTTCTCAATATTTTCCTTCACAATGTCCAACATTCAATCAAAAATGACCAGGTGTGAAAAAATGACAAGATTGGACCAAGAGAAAAAAATTGGACAATAGAAGCTGAGCCACTGGAGATTCTGATATTGGTGTTGTCAGGCTCTTAAGAACTTTAAAATACTAGAGTCATATGTTCCAGAAATTAAGTGACAAGATGAATATTTTCACTAGCAACCTGGAAGCAATAAATGGACATTGTAGAACTTTAAAATACAGTAACTAAAATTAAGGCACTGATTTTAACTAAAATTAAGTTCAACTACAGATTATACAAGGTGAAGAAAATAAGTAATCATGAAGGCAGATTAGAAAAATATATCCAGACGGAAGCAAGAAGAGAAAAAAAATTAAACAGTTAATTAAGAATCCCCCTGCCAATGCAGGGGACATGGGCTCGAGCCCTGGTCCAGGGAGACCCCACATGCTGCGGAGCAACTAAGCCTGTTCACCACAACTACTGAGCCTGTGTTCTAGAGCCCATAAGCCACAACTACTGAGCCTGCATGCCACAGCTACTGAAGCCCAAGCGCCTAGAGCCCATGCTGCGCAATGAGAGAAGCCACCGCAATGAGAAGCCCGCGCACCGCAATGAAGAGTAGCCCTGACTCACCGCAACTAGAGAAAGCCCATGGGCAGCAACGAAGACCCAATGCAGCCAAGAATAAATAAATAAATAAATAAGTTTTAAAAAAATACAAAAAGAATGTAAAAGAAATGTATGTGATTAGAGTCCCAGAAGGAGAAAGAGAGAATGGGGGCAAAAAGTAATATTTGAAGAGATAATGGCTGAGAATTGTCCAAAAATGATGGAAGACAGAATGCCTCAGATTTAAGAAGAGTTATAAAGCCCAAGAGGTATCGATGAAAAAAAAAAACACATCCAGACAGAGCCTGGTAAAACTGCTGAAAACCAAAGAGAATATCTGAAAAGCAGCCACAGAAAAAATTAGAGGGCTTGGAATATGAGGCTTGGATTCACTGAATTTGGTGCCTGAGCTAGAAATGTGTGTTTTCCATCCAGCATAGGGCTGTCAGATAAGATACGGGACGCCTGGGTAAATTTGAATTTGAGATAAGCAACAAATATTTGTTTTGTATAAGTATGGAAACATGCATTATTTGGACCATACTTACACTAAAAAATTATTCATCATTCATCTGAAATTCAATCCAAAGCAAATTTAACTGGGTATCCTGTTCTGTTCTTGTTTTTTTCTTTCCCTAAATCTGGCGACCCTGTTCTTTGGGGATGCTAACGTCACCTCCTGTCAGTTCCCCCGGGGAAGAAAAAGCCCACCTGCCCTGGAGGCACCAGGAGGCCACTTGGACTTGACCTTTTTGTACTTCCCCTGTGCCGCTGCCTGATGGATGGCGACCCGAGATCTGAGGGCCCATGACAGCTCTCTCTGGAGGCTGTGGCCAGGGAGACCTGCTTCCCTTCCACGGCCACGGGTGGGAGGCTGCTGAGAAACCTCCCGTGAGACTGAATCAGACTCATCTCCTCCAAGAGATGGCGGCGGAGTCACTCAGCCCCCACTTCCTTTTTAAATGGAGGCCTCAGTGCACACCTAGCAGCTGTCACAAGTGCAGTTTGGGGTCTGTAAGTCCACAGAGCCACATCTGGTTCCACGGAAGATGCGCTAAGCTGGACAAAATGGCAGCCCAAGCCCCTGCCTCCATGGTCGGGGCATCCACACCTGACCCAGCTCAACAACTGCAATGGAGGGTTCCCTAACCCTTCACAAACACTGTGGATTAAACACCAAGTAGGCCAGCTCAGTGTTATAAACAGCAACTCCCCAGAAAGTTCCGGGTCTCTGGTAAGGTTTCAAAGTTGTCTTTAAATAAATAAATAAGCAAACAAACAAACAAATAAATGGAGAAAGCTCACAGTTCTCACTGACTTGTGTTACTCATGAGAATTAACCTCGACTTTTAAATCACTGCTCTCAGTCTCGGTTTCCTCCTCTGCCCAGTGAGGATAATAGTACCTGCCTCATGGATTCGGGGCTGGGTTAAATGAGATAACACCTGTAAAGTGCTTCGTTCAAACTGACAATAACAGCTACTCGATAAATGGTAGCTAATGTCATGCGGTGGACAGAGTAATGCCCACCCCGCCCAGATGTCCACACCCCCATCCCTGGAACCTGTATGTTATGTCACAGGGCAGACAGGATTTTGCAGGTGTGATTAAGGTGAAGGACCTTGAGATGGGGAGATTATCTTGAATTTTCCAGGGGGACCCAACGTAATCACACAAACCCTTAGAATCAAAGAAGCTTTTCCAATGTAAATTGGTGCAGCCATTATGGAAAACAGCATGGAGGGTCCTCAAAAAACTAAAAATAGCGTTGCCATATAATCCAGCAATCCCACTGCTGGGCATATATCAGCAAAAACTATAATTAGAAAAGATCCAGGCACCCCAATGTTCATAGCAGCACTATTCACAGTAGCCAAGACATGGAAGCAACTTAAGTGTCTATCAACAGAGGAATGGATAAAGAAGATGGGGTACCTATATACAGTGGGATATTACTCAGCCATAAAAAAGAATGAAATAATGCCATTTGCAGTAACACGGATGGACCTAGAGATGATCATACTAAATACCATATGATATCACTTATATGTGGAATCTAAGATATGACACAAATGAACTTATTTACAAAACAGAAACAGACTCACAGACATAGAAAACAAACTTATGGTGACCAAAGGGGAAAGGTGTGGGGGAGGGATATATTAGGAGGTTGGGATTAACATGTACACACTACTGTGTATAAAATAGATAACCAACAAGGACCTATCATATAGCACAGGGAACTATGTTCAATATCCTGGAATAAACCATAACAGAAAAGAAAAATAAAGGAACTTTCCCAGTTGTAATCAGAGGAAGAAGTGGCTATGGGTGGGGGGTGCAGAGAAACACAGCACTGCTGGCTTTGAAGGTGGAGGAAGGGGCCATAAGCCAAGGACTGTGGACAGACTCTCAAAGCTGGAAGAGGCCAGGTAGTGGATTATACCCTAGAACCTCCAGAAAGGAATGCAGCCTGCCGAGACCTTGGTTTTAATGCATTGAGACCCATGTCAGACTTCTGATCTACAGAACTATAAGATAATAAATTTGTGCTGTCTTAAGCCACTATGTGTGTGGTAATTTGTTACACCATCAACAGGAAACTAATACGATCAAAATGATTGTTAATAGGATTGTGTCTCCTTTGAGATCAGAGCCACATATATGTCTTTTGGGTCTTCCAAGGACCATGGGCATCCGTAAATATTTGTCTGCCTGAAAAACAATAAGCTTCATAGCACAGTGGTCAGGGCTGCAGTGGTGCCAGGAAAACAGTGAAATAATCAGAGTGTTTATGAGAAGATCAATTTTAGAAATATTACAGGAAAGAACAGACTGATTGTCAATGGCAAAAGAATTTTCCAGTTAAATGCCCAACAACAGAGTACTTGATCAATTGTAATAATCCAGAAAATTGAATACTGTGCAATGGCAAAGGCATTGAAGAATATTTAATTAACATGGAATTTTCACCCTATTGAGTGAAGGAAACAAAATACATGACTGTACACTGAGAATAAGCTCTTTTTTCTTAAAAAAAAAAAAAAAAGTACCTGTATAATATGTACCTGGGAATAATCTCTGGAAGGATAAATATCAATGCAAGGTTCCCAGTGGCAGAGCCCTGGGGCCTTCAGGAATAGAGGTGTCTGGTTTCCAGCCACCGAATCTCCACAGTGTAAACCTTCCTTCATTCCACTGCTTAGCCAAGCCTGCTCTACAAGCAGGGACCCCCGTGGGTGAGGGAGGTCAGACAGAGGAGCTGGACTTCATGTCCTGGGCCTTGCAGGGCAGAGGGAAGGACAGGCCTGCAGGGTACAGGAGGGATCACAGGTCAGGGTCAGGAGATGGGGACCCCGTGAGAAAGCAGGTGCAGACACAGCATCCTGAGGAGAGTGTGGGGTGGGGGCACAGGTTATGTGGGGAATCTCAAAGGACAGGGTGACCTCAGCTGGCACTCAGGCTTCACAGAAGAATGCACTAGGTGCTTCAGGCATAACTCTATGCCCAGGGAGTCTGAGGGGCTCCTTCCAAAGCACGGTGTCAGAGGAGCTGACAGGGGTCCAGGGAGTCAAGAGGGAGCAGGTGGGGGTCTGGGGTGGCGGGGGGAGCAGATGGGGGGTCCAGGGGGTGGGGGGAGCTGGTGGGGGGGTTGTGAGGCAGTGGGGCATGAAGGCTCTCACATCATGGGCACCTCCTGAGTGGCATATAGTCCCATCAGGTGGGCGTGCAGCCTGCACGGGAGGATGGGGATGAGGGCAGGTGTGGACAAGTGATTGGGTTAAATCAGCATATACGAGTCATTTGTGAAAGGCCTTGAGTTCCCTGCTGAGATACTTGGACTTTGTCCTGAACTTACTGGCCAAAGGGTGGGAGTGTAATCAGATCAGTGCTCAAAAACCAAACCAAACCAGACGCCTCTGGCAGCGAGCGGAGGACTCCATGGCGGGGTTTATGTCAGCAGCCCGTGAGGCAACGTGTCAATTTTCTCCCAGGTCCTCACTTCCCCAGCTTTGGAAACCACAAGGAGTGGAAACTGAAATGACTAAAATGCCTATGGGTGTAAATTATTGGATTTTGCATGCCATTTGCAATTCTTCTCCTCCTAGGAAGTATTTACACTCGAAAGAGGAACTTCAGTCTTATGTCACAGCAGCTGGTCCTACAAGAGGTTGTCAAGAACTAGTGAACTAGCAAGTGTGTTGACTGGACAAGCCCAGCTTTCACTGTGAGGAAGCAGCAGGAATTTCCAGGACGAGCAATGAGGGCAGAGTGCCTCCATTCCAGGAAGGGCCGGGGGAGCTGGGGCTTGGCCAAGGAGGAAACCTGATTTTGGATCATGAAAAGCCCCCCACTAATACTTGAAATGGGAGCATGTTCTTAACTGGATTGGGTTACCCGTGAACATTACAAGTGTAAGGATGCTGCGGAGGGCTGACAAATGCTCATACCTGGAAAGAACAAGACAGACGCTCGCAGCTCAGCTGTGGAGGGAAGCATGTCCTGTGCACAGAAGCAGGCTGAGAGACGTGTGGCTGAAGCCCACTGGCGCTCCCCTCACTCATCTCGAAGTCTCTCAGGTTCGCTGGGTAGATGGGTGACTCTGCCAGTGTGTTGTTCTGTTAGGGAACCTTGACCAAAACCGCCCGCCTTGGCCAGGCACGATGATGATAACCGCTTGCCTGAGTTGTCTCACAACAGGAAGTCCTGATAAAGGACACAGTGCTGCCACCGAAAACTAACGGGGAGAATTTGGGAGGGGCCGAAAGGAGGAGGGAAGAGACGCCAGCCCATAATATGTCCTGAAAACCTCCCAGAGTCCTTTGCGCTGGAATCTGTCTTGGTTGAGTGATGCGCGCACCACCAGGAAGGACCCTGAGTCACCAAATATGGGCCACGCAAGATGATTGGCCAGAGACAACCAGAAACTAACCCCATCTCCATAAACCCTGAGACTGCAAGCCACGTGGACAGCAGTTCTCCTGGGTTCCCTTACCTTCCTGCTCTCCGCCCGGGCACCCCTTCCCAATAAAGTCTCCTGCTTTGTCAACACGTGTGTCTCCTTGGACAATCATTTCGAAGTGTTAGACAAGAACTCACTCTTGGGCCCTGGAAGGGTTCCCCCTTCCTGCTACAGTTCTGTGAAAGGGCTTTGCTGCTCCTCGAGGTACAGAAGGTCCATTCACACACCCCAATGCAGCCACCTGGGTTCTCTGTGGATGTCTCTTTCAGATGCAGCATCTTCTCCCTGGCTCTGCTACAGGCTCTGGACTCATGACCAGAAGCCAGGTCCTCAACTACACAGAGAAAGCATTAGTTCTAGCAAGGTGGAGGGGGTCCTTTCAGACTTGAAGCAACAAAGTCCAGGCTGGGCAGACTCTCTTTTCCCAGCTGCCTATTAAAGAGCTGTAGCAACTTTCATTGAGGAACCAGCAGTCAGATGTCTTCAGCTTTAAAAATATTCATCCTCCCTGAATGTTGCCATGGCACAAGAAAGAAGAAAGGAGAAAACCGTAATTCAAGAAGATATGTGCACCCCAATGTTCATAGAAGCACTATTTACAATAGCCAAGATGTGGAAGCAACCTAAATGTCCACTGACAGATGAATGGATAAAGATGTGGCCCATATATACACAAGGGATTATTAGCCATAAAAAAGAATGAAATAATGCCATTTGCAGCAACATGGATGGACCTAGAGATTATCATACTAAGTGAAGTAAGTCAGACAGAGAAAGACAAATATCATATGATATCGCTTATATGTGGAATCTAAAAGAAAAAAAGACATAAATGAGCTTATTTCCAAGACAGAAACAGACTCACAGTCATAGAAAAGAAACTTATAGTGACCACAGGGGATAGTGGGGGGGCGGGGGGGAATTAGGAGGCTGGGATTAACATATACACACTACTCTGTATAAAATAGATAACCAACAAGGTCCTACTGTAGAGCACAGGGAACCATACTCAGTATTTTGTAATAACCTATAAGGGAAAAGAATATAAAAGAAAAGATATATATATATATATATATATATATATATATATATATATATATCTGAATCTCCGTGCTGTATACCTGAAACTTACACAATATTGAAAATCAACTATACTTCAATAAAAAAAATATTCATCCTCCCTGAATGTTGCCATGGCACAAGAAGCCAACTTTTCCAGGATTATACTCGTGACCATCAAGGATTAATATGCTCTCTCGTGGGCACATGAGGGATGCTGCAAACACAGATTCTTTCATCCTAGTGGAGCCCCATGAGTTAGGCAGGAAATGGTTAGGGTTTACTTCAGGTGCACTGCAGTTTTTATTTATTCACTGCAACTCTTCAGAAAGAGCTGTCTGGTCTGATTCAGCCAACCAACCAGCTATTTTTGAAAACCACGTAACAAGTGATGGCTCTGCGTCACTTGTTTCCGTGGGCACACCAACAGGTGGGAGCAGATGAGGGCACCCGTCAGCCTCTATGGAAATATTCCCTGGAGTGTTTGAACTTCAGCTAAGACCCCAAAGCCGAGGACAACAGCAAAGAAGCACCTGCCACATTGTCAGAAGAGCACCAGCAGCGCCCAGAAATCCATTCTGGGCTTTGCTAAGAAGTCTAAACCGGTTCTGAGGCCCTTACCCCAGTGGCACCTGACAACCCACTGTAGAAACTCGAGACGGATGGGGTCAAGTGGGAGTTCTGTAGAAGCAGTGGGGTCACTGCCCAGGGGGGAGCACTCAAACCAGGTGAAGTGGGGCCCAGAGACCCCTTTAGAGATGGGGCACCCCCCCAGAAGGGATATTGGGCATCAAATTTGCCTTGTCTGCAGTTTGCTCCTTTTCATTTCGGATAGTGTACCCTTGCATGGATGTACCTTTGTTTATCCATTCTCTGTGGAAGGACATTTTGTTTCTATTTTGGGGTGATTATGAATAATGGGGCTATAAATGTTCATATACAGATCTTCGTGTGGACATATGTTTTCATTTCTCTTAGGCAAGTATCTAGGAGTGGAAGAGCTGAGTCATATGGTAAGTGTGTGTTTAACATTGTGAGAAGCTGGCAAAATTTTCCAAAGTGCTTGTAACGTTTTGCATCCTCGCTGGAAGTGTACGAGAGTCCCACTTCCTCCACATTCTTACCAGGACTTAGTATTGGAAGTCTTCTGAATTTCATCCAATCTATTATGTGTGCAGAGGTATCTCGGGGGGTTTTAATTTCATTTCCCTAACGACTGGTGCTATTGAGAGTCTTTTCATGTGCTCATTTGCTGTCTATATATCTTTGGTGAAGTGTCTATTCAAATATTTTGCCAATTTTTAATTGTTTTTAATCTTCTTATCAGTTAAAAGAAGAGCACATTCTTTATGTAAGCTGAATAACACAAGTGCTTTGTCAGATATGTACTTTGCAAGTATTTTCTTCCAGACTACGGCTTGTCTTTCCATTTTTTAAATGGTCTTTTGAAGAATGAAAGTTTTAAAACTTTGATGAAGTCCCATTTATCAATTTTCTTTCTTTTATACTGGGTGCTTTTTGTGTTGTAACTTGTAAATCTTTGCCTAACACAAGTGCACATAGATGTTCTCCTATCTTTTCTTCTCAAAGTTGCACAGTGTTACCTCTTACATTTAGGACTATGATCCACTTCAAGTTAATGCTATAATGTGGCATGAGGTAAGGGCTGAGGGTCATTCCACACGGAGATCCAAGTGTTACAGCACCGCTTGTTGAAAAGAACAAAGAGAGCTTTTTCTACTGAAGTATAAAATACTTGCAGAAACATGTATGTCCGTGTATAGCTCAAGGAGGTTTTGCAAACTGAGCACCTCCGTGTTATCAGCCCCAGATTAGGAAACAGACCCTTTCCTGCCATTCAGATACTCATACTCCCCGTCTGCCCCACCCCACCCTTGATAACCATTACCTGGACTTCTAACAGCTGAGAGGAGTTTTGTCTGCTTTTAAACTTTCTGTAAATGGAATCATATAGTGTGTCTTCTTTCGACTCTCTGTTCTTTCACTCAACATTATATTTGTAAGAGTTGTACGTTGCATTTCCATGTAGACCACTGCTCCTCACTGCTGCACCACAATTCACTGATTCGTTCAGTTGTTAATACGTATGTGTGCCATGTCCAGTTTGGGGCTGTACCTGTCTTTTCGTGATCATTGGGTGCTTTCCTGGGAGTGGTACTGCTGGAGCATCAGGTGTGTGTATCTTTAATGTCAGTGGACACACCAAGGACCTTTTCAAAACGCTCACACCCCTTCCCCCTCCCCCAGCAGCACGTGGGAGTCCTGGTTGCCCAGCAGCCTAGCCAGCACTTGGTATTTTCCATGACTTCCCCTTCCGCCACACGAGTGAGTATGCGGCCGTATCTCTGATGACCAACAAGATCGACCCCTTTCTGTCTGTTTATGAAACTTATGAAGGAGGATATTTTGATTTGTTCTTTTGAGACGTGCCTATTCAAGTCTTTTGTCCATTTTCATGTTATCTTTCTCTTGTCGGCGTGTAGGAGTTCTGTGTATGTTCTTTGCGCACAACCTTTGTCAGACTTACACATTGTCGATAAATGTTTTTGACATGGAACTCTATGTGCTGCCTTTTGACGAATTTTTCTTTCCTTTTTCCCCTTTTTCTTTAACTTTTATTTTTCCTTTTTTTTTTTGCCTCTCCATGCAGCTTGCGGGATCTTAGTTCCCTGACTAGGGATTGAAGCTGGGCCCTGGGCAGTGAAAGCACAGAGTTGTAACCACTAGACTGCCAGGGAATTCCCTGAAGAATTTTTCTGAAGGTGCTACTTCAGGTGGATGTCAAGGCTCTTGGGAACTAACGACATCAGAGCCATTCCCGCTCCAAGGACAGAGGTCAAGGGGACAGTGTCGCCTGGTGCTGGGAGGCGGGGCGGGCCAGCTCCCACCCTCCTGTCTCCGGCCAGGGCCTCCATGGGCGGAACCCAGAGATCAGTGAGCAAGGAAGCCCTGGAGGCAGAGTCCAGAGGGTTCAGGCTCTGGGGGCACAGAGAAAGAGAAGGGGGGGACAAGGAGATGAAGATGCTGGGGGGTGGGGAGACGGGGTGCAGCGGAGATGAACCAGAAAGGAAGGATGTGTTGCGAGAGATTATGCAAAGAATGTATCTCCCAGGTTAAGAAACTCTGTAGTCTGCATGGCCCCAGGGGATCTCCAAAGAATCCACAAAATGTGGACCTTGAGAGGGGCAGCATTTGGAGGATTGCCAAGGGAGGGCGACAGCCACAGGACTACCTAAGTTAAAAAGAAAAAAGATGTTCTGCTCCTTGCCTCTAATCTCCCACGCCCTTGCCCCAGAGAGGAAGGGAAGAGTGAGAGAACCAGGAAAAGGAAAGGGGCGTGAAGCCCCTCCTCCATCACTGGCTCAGCCACAGGGCCTGCCTGCGAGTTTGGCTTGGATGTAAGAGTGGATGTGAGATTCGAATTTTGATTGAGACTGGACTGGACTCCTTAATGCCTGGAAGTGAGTCATCTTTACAGAAATGGGGCTTGTTCTTGTAGTTAAAACTGCCCCATGTGCTAAGGGGAGCTGGCTTGCTGAGATGTTGTCAAGGGGCAGAGAAGGAGATGTGGAAGAACTTATTTGAAGCCCAGGGTTGGAGGAAGATCAAGCCATTTCCTGTTTGTTCCTCACTTGTTCAGACTGTTCAACAAACCAGTTGTAAATAACTCAAATCTCTCTCTCTTTTTCAGTAGACACGGGGCTACATGCTTTTAATGCACTGTCTTGTAACACTTACAACAACTCTATGGGTCAGGACTGTTATTATCCCTGCTTTACACATGTGGAAACTGAGGCACAGAGAGGTTAAGTAACTTGTCAGAGGCCACATTAGCCTGGTTTCAAGTTCAGCAAATCTGATTCCATAGTCGGAGCAAGATTCTTTTTTTTTTTAATAAGACTTTTTTTTTTTTAAGTGGTTTCAAGTTCACAGCAAATTAAGAAGGTATAGAGGGCTCCCCTGGTGGTGCAGTGGTTAGGAATCCGCCTGCCGGTGCAGGGGACGTAGGTTCGATCCCTGGCCCAGGAAGATCCCACATGCCGTGGAGCAGCTGGGCCTGTGTGCCACAACTGCTGAGCCTGTGCTCTAGAGTCTGTGCTCTGCAACAAGAGAGGCCACAACAATGAGAGGTCCGTGCACTGCAACAAGGAGTAGCCCCCGCTTGCCTCAACTAGAGAGAGCCCATGAGCAGCAGCAAAGACCCAACATAGCCAAAAATTAAAAAAAACAAAAACAAATAGATAAACAAATTAAAAAAGAAAGGTATAGAGATTTCCAAGTACCCCTGCCCCCTCCCACCCCCCACATATAGCCTACCTCACTATCAACATCCCCCCAGCAGATTGGAACATTCGTTACAACTGAGGGACCTACACTGACACATCATTATCACCCAAGGTCCAACAGGGTTCACTCTTGGTGTACATTCTATGGATTTGGACAAATGTATAATGACAGGTATCTGCTGTCATAGATTCACACAGAGTATTTTAACTGCCCTAAAAGCTCTCTGTGCTCCACCTGTTCATCCCTCTCTCCCCTTAACCCCTGGCAACCACTGATCTTTTTACTCTCTCCATAGTTTTGCCTTTTCCAAAATGTCACACAGTTGGAATCACACAGTATGTAGCCTTTGCAGATTGGATTTTTTTTTCACTTAATCATATGCTTTTAAGATTCCTCCACGTCTTTTCATGGCTTGACAGCTCATTTCTTTTTAGCACTGAGTAATATTCCATTGTTTGTTTTTTTCCACAGTTTATTTAGCCATCCACCTATTAAAGGACTTCTTGGTTGCTTCCAAGTTTGGGCAATTATGAATGAAGCTGCTATAAATGTCTGTGTGAGGGTTTTTGTATAGACATAAATTTTCAACTCTTTGGTTAATTAAATACCAAAGAGCATGATTGCTGGATTATAGTTAAGAGTATGTTTAGTTTTGTAAGAAACCACCAAACTGTCTTCCGAAGTGGCTGCACCATTTTGCATTCCCACCAGCAACAGAGGAGAGTTCCTGTTGCACCACATCCTTGCCAGCATTTGGTGGTGTCAGTGTTCTGGAGTTCAGCCATTCTAATAGGTGCATAGTGATATCTCATTGTTGTTTTAATTTGCATTTCCCTGATGACGTATGATGTGGAGCCTCTTTTCATATACTTCTTTGCCATCTGTATGTCTTTTTTGGTGAGGTTTTAAGGCCTTTGGCCTAGTTTTTAATTGGGTTGTTTCTTTTCTTATTGTTGAGTTTGAAGAGTTATTTGAGTTTCTTATTGTTAAGTTTGAAGAGTTCATTTATCAGATGTTTCTTTTGCAAATATTTTCTTCCAGTCCATGGTTTGTGTCCTCACTCTGTTGACATTGTCTTTCACAGAGCAGAAGTCTTTAATTTCAGTGAAGTCCAGCTTATCAATTATTTTGTTCATTGATCATGTCTTTGGTGCTGTATCTAAAAAGTCATCACCATACTAAGTCATCACATCATACTAAGTTTTCTCCTATGTTATCTTCCAGGAGTTTTATAGTTTTATGTTTTACCTTTAGGTTTATGATCCATTTTGAGTTAATCTTTGTGAAGGGTATAAAATATGGGTCTGGATTCATTTTTCACATGTGGATGTACAGTTGTTCCAGGACCATTTGTTGAAAAGACTACCTTTGCTCCACTGCATTGTCTTTGTTTTTTGTCAAAGATCAGTTGACTATATTTATGTGGGTATATTTCTGGACTCTCTGTTCTATAGCACTGACATAATTGTCTGTTCTTTCACTGATACCATGCTATCTTGATTGCTTTAGCTTTATATTAAGCCTTAAAGTTGGGTGTGTCAGTCCTCCAACTTTGTTCTTCTTCTTCAATATTGTTTTGGCTATTCTGTCCTTTTGCCTCTCCATTTAAACTTTAGAATCGGCTTGTAAATATTTAAAAAATAACTTGCTGGGATTTTGATTAGGATTATATTGAATCTATAGATCAAACTGGAAAGAACTGACATCTTGACAATATTGAGTTTTCCTATCCATGAACATGGAACATCTCTCCATTTATTTAACTCTTTGATTTCCTTCATCAGCATTTTCTAGTCTCCTTCATATAGATTTTGAATGTATTTTGTTAGATTTATAACTAAGGATTTTATTTTTAAATGGTATTGTGTTTTTAATTTCAAATTCCACTTGTTCATTGATGGTATGCAGAAAAGTGAATAACTTTTGTATATTAACTTTGTACCCTGCAATGTTGTGGTAATCATTTATTAGTTCCTGGAGTTTTTTAGTTAATGCTTTGTATTTTGCTATATAGATGATCACGTCATCTGCAAACAAACGTTTTATTTCTTCCTTCTCAATCTGTATTACTTAAAAAAATTTTTTTCTTGTATTATTGCATTAGCTTGGACTTTCAGTACAATGTTAAGAAGAGGTGGTGAGAAGGAATATCCTTGCCTTGTTCCTGATCTTTGCAGGACAGTTTTGAGATTCTCACCATTAAATACGATGTTAGCTGTAGGGTTTTTTTTTGTAGATATTCTTTATCAGGTTGAGGAGGTTCCCCTCTATTCCTAGTTTGCTGAGGGTTTTATCATTAATGGGTGCTGGATTTTGTCAGATGTTTTTCTACATCTATTGATATGACCATGTGACTTTTCTTTTATAGTCTGTTGATGTGGTGGATTATATTAATTAATTTTAAAATGTTGAGGCTTCCATATCTGGGATAAATCCCACTTGGTTGTGGTATATTTCTTTTTGAACATTGTTGGATTCAATTTGCTAATATTTTGTTGAGAATTTTTGCATCTATGTTCATGAAAGTTATTGGTCTATAGTTTTCTTTTCTGGCAAAGTTTTTGTCTGTATTTAGTATTAGGGAAATACTGGCCTCAGAAAACAAGTTAGAAAGTATTTCCTCTGCTTCTATCCTCTGCAAGAGATTGTAGAGAATTGGTATAAATTCTTCCTTAAATGTTTGGTAGAATTCACCAGTGAGCCCATCTGGGCCTAGTGCTTTCTGTTTGGGAGGTTATTAACTATTGATTCAATTTCCTTAATAGATATAGGCCTATTCAGACTATCTATTTCTTCTTGAGTGAGTTTTGATAGATTGTTTCCTTTAAGGAATTGGTCCATTTCATCTAGGTTCTCAAATTTGTGGGCATAGAGTTGTTCATAGTACTCCTTTTTAAAATCTTTTAATGTCCATAAGATCTGTAGTGGTGTTCCTTCTTTCATTTCTGATATTAGTACTTTGTGTCCTATCTCTTTTTTTCTTGGTTAGCCTGGCTAGAGGCTTATCAATTTTATTGATCTTTTCAAAGAACTAGTTTTTGGTTTCATTGATTTTCTCTATTGATTTCCTGTTTTCAACTTCACTGATTTCTGCTCTAATTATTTCTTTCCTTCTGCTCATTTTCAATTTAATTTGCTCATTTTCTAGTTTCCTAAGGTGAAAGCTTATTGATTTTAGATACATTCAATGCTGTAAAATTTCCTCTAAGCACTGCTTTCGTTGCATTCCACAAATTTTGATGAGTTGTGTTTTTATTTTCATTTCATTCAAACTACTTTTAAATTTCTCTTGAGATTTCTTCCTTGACCCGCATGTTATTTAGAAATGTGTTGTTTAATCTCCATGTGTTTTGGGATTTTCCAGGTTACTTTCTGTTATTGATTTCTTGTTTAATTCCACTGTGGTCTGAGACCAGACATTGCTTTATCCCTATTTTTTCACATTTGTTAAAGGGTGTTTTATGCCCCAGAATGTGGTATGGCTTGGTGAATATTACATGTGAGTTTGAGAAAAATATGTATTCTACTGTTACTGGAAGAAGTAGTCTAGAGATGTTAGTTAAATCAGGTTGATTGATGGTGTTATTAAGGTCAACTATGCTCTTACTGATTTTCTGACAGATTTGTCCATTTATTATAGAGGGGAGTCAAAAGCTCCATCTATGATAGTGGAGTCAACTATTTCTTCTTGCAGTTCTATTAGTTTTTGTCTTGTGTAGTTTGACACTCTGTTGTTAGGTACGTGCATATTAAGAATTGTTATGTCTTCTTGGAGAATTCTCTTTATCATTATGTAATGCTCTTCTTTATCCGTGATAACTTTCCTTGCTCTGCCTGAAATTAATATAGCTACACCCACTTTTTTTTTGATTAGTGTTAACATAATATATTTTTACCTCTATCCTTTTAGTTTTAATCTATATGTATCTTTATATTTAAAGCAGGTTTCTTGTAGACAACAAATAATTGGGTCTTGTGTTTTAATCCACTCTAACAAATTCTTTTAATTGGTGCATTTAAGCTATTGACATTGAAAGTGATTATTGGTATGGTTAGATTAATATCTACCATTTGTTACTATTTTCTGTTTGTTGCCCTTGTTCGTTGTGTCTATTTTTGTCTTCCACTCTCTTTCTGCCTTTGTTGTTTTTAGTGAGCATTTTATAATTCCATTTTCTCTACTTTGTTAGTATATCAGTTAGACTTCTTTTTATGCTTTTTTTTAGTGGTTGCCCTAGAGTTTGTCATATACATTTACAACTAATCTAATTCATTTCAAATAACACTATACCTCTTCACAGGTAGTGTGAGTACATTATAACAATAAAATCTCCCTAATTCCTCCCTTGCATCATTGCTGTCATTCATTTCACTTATATATAAGCATACATATTCAAATACAATTGTTTTTATTGTTATTTTGAACAAACTGTTATCTATTAGATCAATTAAGAACAAGAAAAATATTTATTTTACTTTCACTTATTCTATTTATCTTCATTTCAGTGCTCTTCCTTACTTTATGTAAATCCAAGTTTCTGAACTATATTATTTTCTTTCTCTTCAAAGAACTTCTTTTAACATTTCTATCAAAGTAGGTCCACTGGCAACAAATCAATTTGTTTATCTGAGAAAGTTTTATTTCTCCTTCACTTTTGAAGGATGCATTCACAGGGTAAAGAATACTAGGTGGGTGTATTTTTTCTCTAAACACTTTAAATATTTCACTCTACTCTCTTCTTGCTTGCATGCTTTCTGAGGAAAAGTCAGACAATATTCTAATTTTTCCTTCTCTATGGATATGATGTTTCTTCCCCTCTGGCTTCTTTCAGGATTTTTTTTTTTAATCTTTGATTTTCTGTATTTTGAAAATAATATGCCAAGATACAGTTTTGTTTTTGTTTTGTTTTGCAGGGTAGGACTGATGTTTTGTTTTGAGGGGGTTTTTGTGTGTGGTGTAGGGTGTTTTTTGTTTTTTGGTGTTTTTGTTTTGTTTTGTTTTTTGCATTTATCCTGCTTAGTGTTCTCTGAGCTTCCTGGATCTGTGGTTTGGTGTCTGACATTAACTTGGGGAATTTCTCCATCGTGATGGTTTCAAACATTTCTTTTCTTCTTTTCTCCCTTTCTTCTCTTTCTGGTGTTCTCATTCTGCAGATGTTACACCTTTTGTACTTGTCCCACTGTTTTGGATATTCTGTTTTCCTTTTCTTCAATCTTTGTTCTCTTTGTTTTTTGGTTTTTGAGAATTCTGTTGATATATCCCCTAGCTCAGAGATTCTTTCCCAGCTGTGTCTAGTCTACTAACAAGCCCATCAAAGACATTCTTCTTTTCTGTTACAGTATTCTTGATCTCTAGCATTTCTTTTTGGTTTTTCTTGGGATTTCCATCTCTCTGCTTACATTGCCTATCTTTTCTGAAAGCTGCCTACTTTATCTCTTACAGCCCTTAGCACCTTAATCATAGTTACTTTAAATTCTCAGTCTAATAATTCCAGCATCCCTGCTATGTTTCATTCTGAAGCTTGCTCTGTCACTTCAAATTGTGGGTTTTGTTTGTTTGGGGTTTTTCGTTTGTTTTGTTGTTTTGTTTTACTTTTTGATATGCCTTGTAATTTTTTTAACAGTTTTATTGGAGTATAATTGCTTTACAATGGTGTCTTAGTTTCTGCTTTATAACAAAGTGAATCAGCTATACATATACATATATCCGCATATCTCCTCCCTCTTGCATCTCCCTCCCACCCTCCCTATCCCACCCCTCTAGGTGGTCACAAAGCACCAAGCTGATCTCCCTGTGCTATGCGGCTGCTTCCCACTAGCTAGCTATTTTAATTTGGTACTATATATAAGTACATGCCACTCTCTCACTTTGTTCCAGCTTGCTCTTCCCCCTCCCCGTGTCCTCAAGTCCATTCTCTATATCTGCGCCTTTATTCCTGTCCTGCCCCTACGTTCTTCAAAACTTTTATTTTCCTTAGAGTCCACATATATGTGTTAGCATATGGTATTTGTTTTTCTCTTTCTGACTTCACTCTGTATGACAGACTCTAGGTCCATCCACCTCAATACAAATAACTCAATTTTGTTTCTTTTTATGCCTGAATAATACTCCATTGTGTATATGTGCCACATCTTTATCCATTCATCTGTCGATGGACACTTAGGTTACTTCCATGTCCTGGCTATTGTAAATAGAGCTGTAGTGAACATTGTGGTACATGACTCTTTTGAATTATGGTTTTCTCAGGGTATATGCCCAGTAATGGGAATGCTGGGTCATACGGTAGCTCTGTTTTTAGTTTTTTAAGGAACCTCCATACTGTTCTCCATAGTGGCTGTATCAATTTACATTCCCACCAGCAGTGCAGGAGGGTCCCCTTTTCTCCACACCCTCTCCAGCATTTATTGTTTGTAGATTTTTTGATGATGGCCATTCTGACTGGTGTGAGGTGATACCTCATTGTAGTTTTGATTTGCATTTCTCTAATGATTAGTGATGTTGAGCATCCTTTCATGTGTTTGTTGGCAATCTGTATATCTTCTTTGGAGAAATGTCTATTTAGGTTTTCTGCCCATTTTTGGATTCGGTTGATTGTTTTTTTGATATTGAGCTGCATGAGCTGCTTGTAAATTTTGCAGATTAATCCTTTGTCAGTTGCTTCATTTGTAAATATTTTCTCCCATTCTGAGGGTTGTCTTTTGGTCTTGTTTATGGTTTCCTTTGCCGTACAAAAGCTTTTAAGTTTCATTAGGTCCCATTTGTTTATTTTTGTTTTTATTTCCATTTCTCTAGGAGGTGGGTCAAAAAGGGTCTTGCTCTGATTTATGTCATAGAGTGTTCTGCCTATGTTTGCCTCTAAGAGTTTTATAGTGTCTGGCCTTACATTTAGGTCTTTAACCCATTTTGAGTTTATTTTTGTGTATGGTGTATGGAGTGTTCAAATTTCATTCTTTTACATGTAGCTGTCCAGTTTTCCCAGCACCACGTACTGAAGAGGCTGTCTTCTCTCCATTGTATATTCTTGCCTCCTTTATGAAAAATAAGGTGATCGTATGTGCATGGATTTCTCTCTGGGCTTTCTATCCTGTTCCATTGATATATATTTCTGTTTTGGTGCCAATACCATACTGTCTTGATTACTGTAGCTTTGTAGTATAGTCTGAAGTCCAGGAGCCTGATTCCTCCAGCTCCGTTTTTCTTTCTCAAGACTGCTTTGGCTATTCTGGGTCTTTTGTGTTTCCATACAAATTGTGAAATTTTTTGTTCTACTTCTGCGAAAAATGCCATTGGTAGTTTGATAGGGATTGCACTGAATCTGTAGATTGCTTTGGGTAGTAGAGTCACTTTCACAATGTTGATATATCTCTCCATCTGTTTGTAACATCTTTAATTCCTTTCATCACTGTCTTATAGTTTTCTGCATACAGGTCTTTTGTCTCCTTAGGTTTATTCCTAGGTATTTTATTCTTTTTGTTGCAGTGGTAAATGGGAGTGTTTCCTTAATTTCTCTTTCAGATTTTTCATCATTAGTGTATAGGAATGCAAGAGATTTCTGTGCATTAATTTTGTATCCTGCTACTTTACCAAATTCATTGATTAACTCTAGTAGTTTTCTGGTAGCATTTTTAGGATTCTCTATGTATAGTATCATGTCACCTGCAAACAGTGACAGCTTTACTTCTTCTTTTCCGATTTGGATTCCTTTTATTTCTTTTTCTTCTCTGATTGCAGTGGCTAAAACTTCCAAAATTATGTTGAATAATAGTGGTGAGAGCGGACAACATTGTTTTGTTTCTGATCTTAGAGGAAATGGTTTCAGTTTTTCACCATTGAGAATGATGTTGGCTGTGGGTTTGTCATATATGGCCTTTATTATGTTGAGGTAAGTTCCCTCTATGCCTACTTTCTGGAGGGTTTTTATCATAAATCGGTGTTGAATTTTGTCAAAAGCCTTTTCTGCATCTATTGAGATGATCATATGTTTTTTCTCCTTTATTTTGTTAATATGGTGTATCACATTGATTGATTTGCATATATTGAAGAATCCTTGCATTCCTGGAATAAACCCCACTTGATCATGGTGTATGATCCTTTTAATATGCTAGTATTTTTGTTTGCTAGTATTTTGTTGAGGATTTTTGCATCTATATTCATCAGTGATACTGGCCTGTAGTTTTCGTTTTTTGTGACATCTTTGTCTGGTTTTGGTATCAGGGTGATGGTGGCCTCATAGAATGAGTTTGGGAGTATTTCTCCCTCTGCTGTATTTTGGAAGAGTTTGAGAAGGACAGGTGTTAGCTCTTCTCTAAATTTTTGACAGAATTCGCCTGTGAAGCCATCTGGTCTTGGGCTTTTGTTTGTTGGAAGATTTTTAATCACAGTCTCAATTTCAGTGCTTGTGATTTGTCTGTTTATATTTTCTATTTCTTCCTGGTTCAGTCTCGGTAGGTTTGCTTTTCTAAAGATTTGTCCATTTCTTCCAGGTTGTCCATTTTACTGGCATATAGTTGTCTGTAGTAATCTCTCATGATCCTTTGTATTTCTGCAGTGTCATTCGCTACTTCTCTTTTTCCATGTCTAATTTTATTGATTTGAGTCTTCTCCCTTTTTTTCTTGATGAGTCTGGCTAATAGTTTATCAATTTTGTTTATCTTCTCAAAGAACCAGCTTTCAGTTTTATTGATCTTTCTATTGTTTCCATCATTTCTTTTTCATTTATTTCTTATCTGATCTTTAAGATTTCTTTCCTTCTGCTAACTTTGGGGTTTTTTTTTTGTTCTTCTTTCTCTAATTGCTTTAGGTGTAAGGTTAGGTTGTTTATTTGAGATGTGTCTTGTTTCTTGAGGTAGGATTGTATTGCTATAAAATTCCCTCTTAGAACTGCTTTTGCTGCATCCATGGGTTTTGGGTTGTCGTGTTTTCATTGTCATTTGTTTCTAGGTATTTTTTGACTTCCTCTTTGATTTCTTCAGTGATGTCTTTGTTATTTAGCAGTGTATTGTTTAGCCTCCATGTGTTTGTACTTCTTACAGACTTTTTCCCTGAAATTGATATCTAGTCTCACAGCATTGTGGTTGGAAAAGATACTTGATATGATTTCAATTTTCTTAAATTTACCAAGGCTTGATTTGTGACCCAAGATATGATCTACTCTGGAGAACTTTCCATGTGCGCTTGAGAAGAAAGTGTTATTCTTCTGCTTTCAGGGGGAATGTCCTGTAAACATCAATTAAGTCTATCTGGTCTATTGTGTCATTTAAGGCTTGTGTTTCCTTATTTATTTTCTGTTTGGATGATCTGTCCATTGGTAAAAGTGGGGTGTTAAAGTCCCCTACTATGAATGTGTTACTGTCGATTTCCCCTTTTATGGCTGTTAGCATTTGTCTTATGTATTGAGGTGCTCCCATTTTGGGTGCATAAATATTTATAATTGTTATGTTTTCTTCTTGGCTTGATCTCTTGATCATTATGTAGTGTCCTTCCTTATCTCTTGTCACAGTTTTTATTATAAAGTCTATTTTATCTGATATGAGTATTGCTACTCCAGCATTCTTGTGATTTCCATTTGCATGGAATATCTTTTTCCATCCCCTCACTTTCAGTCTGTATGTGTCCCTACATCTGAAGTGGGTCTCTTGTAGACAGCATATATATGGATCTAATTGTTTTTAGATCCATTCAGCCAGTCTGTGTCTTTTAGTTGGAGCTTTTAATCCATTTACATTCAAGGTGATTATTGACATGTATGTTCCTATTACCATTATCTTAATTGTTTTGGGTTTGTTGTAGGTCCTTTCCTTCTCTTGTGTTTCCTGCCTACAGAAGTTCCTTTAGCATTTGTTGTAAAGCTGGTTTGGTGGTGCTGAATTCTCTTAGCTTTCGCTTGTCTGTAAAGGTTTTAATTTCTCCATCAAATCTGAATGAGATCCTTGCTGGGTAGAGTAATCTTGGTTGTATAGGTTTTTCCCTTTCATCACTTTAAATATGTCCTGCCACTCCCTTCTGGCTTGCAGAGTTCCTGCTAAAAGATCAGCTGTTAACCTTATGGGGATTCCCTTGTATGTTATTTGTTGTTTTGCCCTTGCTGCTTTTAATATTTTTTCTTTGTATTTAATTTTTGGTAGTTTGATTAATGTGTGTCTTGGTGTGTTTCTCCTTGGATTTATCCTGTATGGGACTCTCTGTGCTTCCTGGACTTGATTGACTATTTTCTTTCCCATATTAGGGAAGTTTTCAACTATAATCTCTTCAAATATTTTCTCAGTCCCTTTATTTTTGTCTTCTTCTTCTGGGACCCCTATAATTCAAATGTTGGTGCGTTTAATGTTGTCCCAGAGGTCTCTAAGACTGTCCTCGATTCTTTTCATTCTTTTTTCTTTATTCTGCTCTGTGGTAGTTATTTCCACTATTTTATCTTCCAGGTCACTTATCCGTTCTTCTGCCTCAGTTATTCTGCTATTGATTCCTTCTAGAAAATTTTAAATTTCATCTATTGTGTTGTTCATCATTGTTTCTTTGCTCTTTAGCTATTCTAGGTCCTTGTTAAACGTTTCTTGTATTTTCTCTATTCTGTTTCCAAGATTTTGGATCATCTTTACTATCATTACTCTGAATTCTTTTTTAGGGAGACTGCCTATTTTCTCTTCATTTGTTTGTTCTGGTGGGTTTTTACCTTGCTCCTTTATCTGCTGTGTGTTTCTCTGTCTTCTCATTTTGCTTATCTTACTGTGTTTGGGGTCTCCTTTTCACAGGCTGCTGGTTCGTAGTTCCCGTTGTTTTTGGTGTCTGCCCCCAGTGGCTAAGATTGGTTCAGTGGGTTGTGTAGGCTTCCTGGTGGAGGGGACTAGTGCCTGTGTTCTGGTGGATGAGGTGGATCTTGTCTTTCTGGTGGACAGGACTGCATCTGCTGGTGTGTTTTGGGGTGTCTGTTACCGTATTATGATTTTAGGCAGCCTCTCTGCCAATGGGTGGGGTTGTGTTCCTGTCTTGCTAGTTGCTTGGAATAGGGTGTCCAGCACATAGCTTGTTGGTCTTTGAGTGGAGCTGGGTCTTAGCATTGAGATGGAGATCTCTGGGAGAGCTTTCGCCATCTGATGTTACGTGGAGCCGGGAGGTCTCTGGTGGACCCATGTCCTGAACTTGGCTCTCCCACTTCAGAGGCACAGGCCTGACACCCACCCAGAGCACCAAGACCCTGTTAGCCACATGGCTGAAGGAGCAGAGAAGGTGAAGCCTAAGCAAGAACGCCTCCTCAGTGCTTCTTAGGAGATTTCTGCAAAAGCAGAAGCATCAAATCTTTCACCAATGCTATTTAGGAAGGATCTGCTCGTTTTGGAGGGTCTCCTGCAGAGGCAGGGTATGGCTGTGGCTCACCGCCTTGTAATTTTTTTTCATGACAGCCAGACTCGATGTACTGGGTGAAAGAAACTGCTATAACAGGCCTTTATTAATGTGGAGGTGAGCTGTCGCGGGAGGGGAGGTATTCTACAGCCCATGATCAGGTCTCAATACTTAGTGAGCCTGTACCTCTGGGCAGTGACCCTCACAAGTGTCTTAGTTTGTTTTCCCACTTATGTGGAATGGGATGGCAAGAGTGGCGTGGAACTGAGTGTTTCCCTTTCCTCAGGTCAGTGAGGCTCTGATAATACCCCAGCATGCTAGGTCTGGTTAACTAGTTTCCCCCCCAGAGCAGGTTTTGTTGAGAGCAGAATGTTCTGCACATATTTCAGAATGATTCCTCCCCCGCTACCCCCAGAAGCAGGAGGGGATATTTTCCTGTTATTTACTGTGAGATCCTGGTCGAGCTCCTGTAGGCAAATTTCACAAAGTTGTGGAGAACCTCCCGTGACTGGGTCCCCTGGAGTTTTTAACTCTCAGAGTTGTCTGCATCAAGCCTCCAACAAGTCATCAATTACATTCCAGGTTTTCCCGCCCTGGCCCAGGCTCTGCAGCAGCTTCCAGCCCTGCATCTCTGCTCCGGGAAGCTGCCTGTCTCTCCAATCTTGGGGGCAGTGGTTGGCCATATGCCCTCCCCTCTCTCGGGGAACCAAGAAGAGTTATTGACTTCTCAGGCTGTTCAGCTTTTCACTTGTTAGGACAGAGTGGCAACTTCCAAGCTCCTTACGTGCAGAACTGGAGAAATTCCTACGCTGAACTCTGTGCCTCATTCAGCAGTCTGAGAGGGTTAGTCTATCTGGTTAGAAGCTGTACAGGTTGGTCTGGTCACCAAGGTTCTTTCAGGCTGGGGGAGAAGCTGGGCAAGCAGGGGCTGGCTAATGCATCAGATCTGGGCTAATCGAGGGGCAGGGGAGGCCCCACATCCCCAAGGGGCTTGGGAGGGAAGACAGATGGCAGCCTCTTCATACAAACATCTCCACAGAAGCAAAACCACTCCTCCAGCCAATGTTTCCAGTCCTGGGGTCCAGGAGCCCCAGGGACTGACCCATGGAACCCTGTCTGGAGCCTCTCACAGTGCAGGCTATGCCTGCAAAACTGCAGGTCAGGACAGGGAACAGGTGCAAAAAGTTCTGGGGTTGGGCTTCCCTGGTGGCGCAACGGTTGAGAGTCCGCCTGCTGATGCAGGGGACACAGGTTCGTGCCCCGGTCCGGGAAGATCCCACATGCCGCGGAGCGGCTGGGCCCGTGAGCCATGGCCGCTGAGCCTGCGCGTCCGGAGCCTGTGCTCTGCAACGGGAGAGGCCACAGCAGTGAGAAGCCCCCGTACCGCAAAAAAAAAAAAAAAAAAAAAAAAAAAAGTTCTGGTGTTGTGCCACCCAATGTGGTGGGGATGGGAGAGCAGACAGAGGAATCATTATTAGATGATTAGGCCATAGAGGCTCCATTGCAAAGAAAGTGGAATGTGAAAACAGACATGATGGTGGAAGCCAGAGAGGCAGGCGGTGAGTGGACCGGAGGGCAAAGGAGCAGTGCACATGGTGTGGGCCATGGCAATGGGGAGGTCGCTGCCCCTCGCCTGTTACAGGGTGGCATTCACTGCCCTAGATTTCCAAGCACAGGCCAGCTTTCCCTTCCTTAGGATGTGGTTGTCTGATGGTGCAGAGCTCCACCCTGGTGGGAGACGTCCGCTAATGGCTTTATCACTTGGATCAGCTCCCTGAGGCCACACCACGTTCTCCACTCACGTGGGCCAGCACTCCACTGAATAGGCAAATTTTCTTACACCCAAGTTGCCAGTCACCTAGAGAGCCTGGTCATGTGTCATCCATTTTTGAACCCAGTCCAGAACCTGGTCCCAGTCGACCTTGCCTTCTCATGCAGCTGGTCATCTCTGGACCGCCAATCTCCCAAGACATTCCTGGATGACTTCCTGCCACTCTGCCTCATCTTTGCCCCAGAGGCCCTGATACCAGGCAACCCACACGCAGAGCTCTCCTGTCTTGGGGTGTGACTATACATCCCACAGTGAGGCCACCTACCCACAATGTGTCTCTATCCTGTTCACAAAAGAGTACAAACGCACGATTGCAATGACGTGACCACAGGTTCACTGGGGAAACGGCCTTCCCCTGGGGCCCCTCTCTTCCTGCTTTCCATCTGGTTATTGGAGTCCCTCAGATGTGGCTGGGGATGGAAGGCTCGAGTTTCTGGAACCCACTTTCACCTCTGTTTTGAGAAGTGGATAACATTTGCTCTGCTGCAGGCATTCACTCCACCTCCTATCTGCCAGGATTCTCCTCAAGAATCAAGAAAAAGTGTCATGTGTCACTTCAGAAAGTTCTCAGAAAAGCAAATCAAAGCTACAGGGACACCCCTTCACAGCTTTTTGGTGTGGCTGTGGAGAAATGGGAACCCTCGTACGTCACTGGCGGGAGTGTGAAATGACGCAGCCACTGTGGAAAACAATTTGGCAGTTCTGCATAAACACAGAGTTACCACGTGACCCAGCAATTCCATGATTAGGTATAGACCCAAGAGAACTGAAACACCACATCTTTTGGGGTGATGAGCACATTTTGGAATGAGACAGAGGTGATGGTTGCATAACACTGTGAATGTACTAAATGCCGCTGAATTGTTCACTTTCAAATGGTTAATTTTATGTTATATAAATTTCACCTAAAATTTAAAAAATTTCCAGTAGTGGGTTGACTCTGGAGATCTCAGGTCATCTGGAACCTCTAGGTGTTCCTTTATCATCCTTTCCTCCTTTAAGCTACTAATCGGGTGCTTGACTAGATTCCTCCATTCCTGTCTTTCCAATGGGCCCCTCTCAGGATGCCATGGAGGGACCACTGCATCTGTAGTCTAAATTCCACAGTCTCTGGAGCATGTATTGCCAGCTCGTTTTGCACACAGGGGAGAAGAGGGCTGAAGTGGCTTGCCCAAGGCCACTTGTCTGGGTGACAACGGGGCTGAGTGTCAGCTCGTCCAGCCCCGCTGACTTGCCCTCACCACCTGCTTTGCTCCCAGCAGCTATGATACAGAAGCACAGTGAATATACAATGGTGTGAGAAACTCACGCTCCCATCCATCAGGGAGACAGAGCTAGACTCAGCCAACAGAACCTGAAGGATGAAGTTGCTTCAGCAAGGATTCTTGCCTTCTTGATATCGTCTGGTTTGCCCAGACACCCCACTTCTCCCCTCTGCTATTCTTTTCTGAAAATTATTTTCTTTACTTCCAAGAGAATGGCCGTTTGGTGCACTCTGGCTCTGTTCCTGTCAGAAGTGGGCAGCTGACCCTGCCTGGGTCCACCCATCCCTTTCCTAAGGAGGATGGAAATGGGACTTAAGACCCCTCTGGGGCCTGGACTCTAAGGTAAAGTTCTGAAGCTTCTAGAGGCTGTGTTACCTGTAGGTAGCAGCCAGGCAGAGAGAGGCAGAGGAAACATGGAGACAGAATTTTCTCACTTCTCCAGTGTCCAGTGCCAGCCCTTTTGCTGAGGCCAGCTCTTTCCTGCCCAGGAATGTCCTGCACACTGCTACCCCTCCTGCCCAGTAATTCGAGGGTGGGAAGTTAAAGCCTACATTTCCCAGACTCCATCGCAGCAAAGGCTTCATGTGTGACCGAGATCCCACTAGCCACACATCTGCAGGACACTGGCAGGTGGAAATGAGCCCACACTCAGGGAAACTGGGCTTCTTCCAGGCAGGACGGACCCAGTGCTTGGCTCCCCCACCTAAGCAGTTGAGGTGGAGCGTCTGTTGTCCTGGCCCTCAGCTGTGGGCTGGGGCCAAAGTCACTGTGGGGTTTTCAGAAGATAAGTCCTGTAGTCTGACAGGTGTCTCTCTGGCTGTAGGATCTAAGTGTGTGTCCTTGACCTACCCAGAAATTCTATAAACCACATAACACGTTGTAATAAATTCCTTTCCCTGAAACAAACTGGAGTGGATTCTGTTGTCTGCAACAAAGAATCCTAATTTATACACATGACAATAAATTATCTTGTGGATGGTTTCACTTGGGTTTTTGTCACTTGCAAACAAAACTGTCTTAATCAATATAATAGCCAACTGATCATTCAAATTGTCTGTTAAAAAAAATACAACTCTCTAAAATGGATTAAAAAAACCTTTTTTATCCAAATAACAGATGTCTCCATTTTCAGGCAGTTCTGACAGTACCCTCGAGGGTGAGGCATCAAGACATGAAATTTCATTTTTATGGAATGAGAAATGTGTGAACATTGTAAGTTAACTGGCTTGTGAGGAACAGTGAACAGTTGAAATTTTGTCTTATAAGAGATGTTAAATTAAGATGCTCACCTTTGTTGCTGTTGTTCCAAGTTCCTCTGTTACTGCCTTCTTTTGTGTTAAATCGATATCTTACAATGTGCCATTTTAATTTTCATGTTATTTGTTTACTACAATTTTTGAGTTATTTTCTAAGTGGAGACACTGAGAATCACCATTAATAACGTAATTTACAGGAGTCTAGTTCATATTAATTCTCATCTTCATTGGGTCATTGGTTCTAATTCCTCCTAGAGTTCTGAGGACATGAGGTCCGAGTGTCACTCAGTAGACACCTGAATAACAGGACTGGAACCAGAAGCCACATTCCTTGACACTGGTCTGGTCTCTCCGCCCCAGCACAGTATCTTTGGAGGCAAAGATTTCAGAGCTTGTGACTTGGTCAGAAACGACAGAGGAAGACAAGAGAACGGGGCCTCACATATTTTTCATTTATGACCATACCAGCAGAATTAAAAGTCAGAAGGTCGGAGTTGTGAGAGATGTATTTGGCTGAATCCTTGATTGTGATTCCTTCTCTACAGGGAGCTATCAATTCACAGGGGAAGAGTGTGGGTTCCTGGCCCGCCCCACCTTCTTGCCTGCCACCTGCATTGCCCTCACCAATTCTTCAAGCAGCCTCCACACAGATTGGACTAATGTGTCTAATGGGCTCAGGAAGTTTCTGCCAAAAGAAGCTGTGCTTCTTCCCCAAAGACACTCATTCCAATAGAGGTTTCCCTCTCTCTCTCTAACAAAGCAGGGGAAGAGTCTGCAGCAACTGTCATAAAGCAAGCGACTTGTCATGGCAGGAAAGGGGCTGCTGAAATGGATGGGGAGACTGAAGTCCCTGCTGGCCTCGCCATGCTGCCTCTGGGAAGCGGTGTAGACACAGGGGAAAAGACTGCCTCTGGGCACCTGCCAGGGGCTTCCAGGAACTTCAGTGTAAGGAGGTCAGCCCCAGCCAGAAAGAGTGACCATTCCTGGTGCAAATGCCATTGAAAGTTCACTTGGAAGACAGGCAAGAGCCTTCCCCAGAGTAGAAGGAAAAAAAGAATCAATGACTTTGACTTGGGCAAATCACTGGAAAATGAGAAGAGCTGCTTTGTTCCCAGTGTCTTCTAGAGACGGTACTTCATGGAGTCAACCAAACAGGAATTGAATCCATGTTTGGAAAAGCAGTAGCTACAGAAGATTTTTCTTATTTCTCTCCACACTCAAGAACAGTAACAACGTCAGCATCTGGGAGATGGAAGTTCTTCATCATGTGTGAGGAATCACACCAAGAGGCCATGAAACTGGACGCTTTAAAAGCAGTGGATCGCACAGCTGAATGCAAACCATAACCACCCATTCCTCTTTGCCAGAAAGACCCAGGGTTGCAGAAACTGAAAGCTTTGTCTGGGACATCCTTTCTTAAGAGGATGCTGGCAGCATGGCCCGACCATTTCTCCCTGATGTGAGGATGGACGCATCTGAACTTCTGCCCCCAGAGGATGGATGCGCTTTCCCCCAGGACTAGACCACCCTTGGCCAGCAGGCTGAGAAGGTACCTGCGTGCTGGGTGGGAAAGCTGGGGCGTGGCCGGAACCACCAGAGCTGAGAGCCACCACAAAGGCCACCAGCAGACAGCCCCACCGTCTGTGCAACCATGAACACTGCTCCTAAGGGCAGAGTGAGCCTGAGGTGCAGAAGGAACATGTAACAACAGCAGCAGGGTTTGCTGCATGAAGAACAATGGAAGGCAGAGCAGAAGGGGCAGAGAAACAGGACTGTGAGCAGGGCTGAGAGGCCTGAGGCTCCTCAGGGCGGAAACGTCCCCGGAGCGGAAAGGCTCGCAGGCAAACCAAGTTTCTCAAATCCTTCTGGTATTGAACGAATTTAAAGCATATGGAGATGAGCCAGGGGAAGAAGAGATGGGGAAGGGTGCCGGGCTTAGGACAGGGTGGGGGAAGGGGGCGGGCAGGGGCAAACCGGGTGGAAGAGCCATACCCCCAACTCCCGGGGACGCAGCATCCCCAGGTCTGAGCCTCTCTGCGCCTCGGCCTTGCTGCTAACAGAGGTGGTGAGAACCACACTTGAAGGCGGGCAGGGGGCTCAGCCGAGGGAAGGTCCTGAGCCAGTGCCCCTCCCTCTGTCAGAGAGAATGCCGGGGGAGGACGCCGGCCGGGCCTCAGAGGAAGCCCGCCCGTGACCGTGGAGCAGTCTACACTGCATATCTCAGGTAACCAGATACCCTACACGGGGCAGCTTCAGAAGAAATGTATTTTTCTCACAGGTCTGGAGGCTGGACATCCAATTTCAAGGTGCCAGCAGAGTGGGTTCCCGCTGAAGGATACAGGAAAGGGTCTGTTTCAGGCCAGAATCATCACACTACTGTTTCAAAAAAACAAAAAAATCAAGAAACAAGAAAAAAAACTCTTGGAAATTACAAATACAGTAGCAGAAATTAAAAACTCAACAGAAGGCTTGAAGGGTCAAGTGGAGAAATATTTCAAGAAAAATAAAAGTAGAGAAGCAGCACACAGGAACATGTGGCCGATTGCAAAGACAGCCACCATGCTCCATGCTCCCTGCGGCCACGCTGCCTCTGTCAGCTTGGGCCACTATAGCCAAAATGCCACAGGCTGGGCAGCTTAACAACACTTACTTCCCACAGTTCTAGAGGCTGGACGTCCAAGACCAAGGTCCCAGCAGATCTGGTGTCTGGTGAGGACCCACTTCCTGGTTCGTAGATGGATGTCTTCTCCTTGTGTCCTCACGTGGCAGAGACAAAGCTGAATCAAGATTCCTCATGTCTCTTTTCATTAGGGCACTAACCCCACCATGAGAGCTCCACTCTCATGACCTAATCACCTCTCCAAAGGCCCATTTCTAAATGCCATCACTTTTGGGGATTAGGGTTTCAACATATGAATTTTTAGGAGGACACGAACATTCAGGGCAAAGCACATGCCCTATGCAATGAGACTGCAGCTCCAGCCTACAAAGGTGGCATCTCTTCCCCCTCCCCTTGAATCGGGCTGGCCTTGGAATTTGCTTTAGCCAGTAGAATGTGGCAGAAGTGACATACAAGCCTTGTACACTCCTCCTTGTTTCCCCAGACCCCTACGTGGCTGCCATGTGAACAGCCCCAGACTCACTGTCTTGAAGACTAGAGAGGATGTGGGGGAGGAGCTGCCCTAGTTGAGACCATCTGACACCAGCCAACCACCAGCAAGCCCAGAAGCTGACCGTGGATGCATGAATGAGCCCAGCCAAGATGAGAGAGACTGCCCAGCGAGGCCCACACCAAACTGCTGACCTCCAGAATATTCAGCTAAATTAGTGATGGTTGTTTCACACCACTATATTTGGGGGTAGTTTACTACACAGCTAACTGACACAGAGCATCAATCCAGGAAGTCTAAAACCTCAGTAATTAACACATCAAGAAGTAAGAATAAAGGAGAAAAAGGGGAGGAAATTGCCAAAGACATAGTACAGAAAAATTTCCCAGACTTAGAAGATGAGTTTCCAGATAAAAAGTTTTCACTAAATTTTCACTATAATAAATGGGAAAAATACTACACTAGGGACATCACTGGGAAATATCAGAATACTATGGGAAAAGAGAAGTTTTTATAAACTTTCAAAGATGAAAAAAATGGTCACATAAAAAGAATCCGGAATAAAAATGACATTGGACTTCTCAGTGGCAACACTGGAAGGTAGAAGGCAATGGAGAAAATGCCTTCAAAATTCTGAGGGAACAGTTTCCACCTGATAAGTCTATACTCAAACTATCAACCAAGGGTAAGGGTACAATAAAGGCATTTGCAAATATTCAAGGTCCCCAAAATGTGCTGCTATTCATCCTTTCTCAGCAAACTGCTGAAGGATGTACCTTATCAAAATGAATTAGTGTATACTTACACTTACTTGCACGTCAAGTATACTTGGGTTAGTATACCTATACTTACACAAAAGAATAAAAAAACATACATCCACACAAAAACTTGCACACAAATTTCACAGCAGCATTATTCACAATAGTCAAAAAGTGGAAACAATCCCAACGCCATTCCACTGATGAATGGGTGAACCAAATGTGCTGTATCAATTCAATGCAGTATTATTCAGCTATATAAGGAATGAGATACTGATCCATGCTACAATATAGATGAACCTCAAAAACATGCTACGTGAAAGAAGCCAGACAAAAAAGGCCACATATTGTATGGCTCTATTTATTTGAAATGTCCAGAATAAGCAAATCCACAGAGTGGATTAGTGGTTTCCAGGGTCTGGAGGGAGAAAGGAAAGGGGAATGACTGCTGACGGGTGTGGGGTTTATTTTGGGGGTGATGAAAATATTCTGGAATTAGACAGAGGCACGGTTCTGTGAATATAATAAAATACTGAACTGTACACTTCAAAAGGGTGAATTTTATGGTATATGAACTATATTTCAATTAAAAAGGGATATGTAAGTTGAGAACATAGATTTCTGGAGATTCAGAAAACAGAAGCTTCAACATAAGAGAGAGTCAAAGGGAACGCACAGGATGATATTAAAGCTCCAGGATGACAGCTGTGCAGCGGCTGGCGGTGACAAGGCCAGATTAGAGCAGCAGACAGGGCCTCTGAGAAAGATGTAGCCAGTTTGAGCATGGAGCTGGCGTGGACGGTCTGAACATATTCGAAAGAATTTTATAATCATTTTGGTGATAAATTGGTGATTACTATATAGAGAACAAATGTGAAAGCAAATGGAAACATTCAAAAAATTTTAAGAGCTTCCCTGGTGCAGCAGTGGTTAAGAATCTGCCTGCCAATTCAGGGGACACGGGTTCGAGCCCTGGTCCAGGAAGATCCCACATGCCGCAGAGCAACTAAGCCCGTGCACCACAACTACTGAGCCTGCGCTCTAGAGTGCGCATGTCACAACTACTGAAGCCCGAGCGCCTAGAGCCTGTGCTCTGCAGCAAGAGAAGCCACTGCAATGAGAAGCCCTACATACCACAACGAAGAGTAGCCCCTGCTCGCCGCAACTAGAGAAAGCCCAGGCGCAGCAATGAGGACGCAGTGCAGCCATAAATAAATAAATAAATTTATTTAAAAAATTTTTTTTAATCTAGAAAGACAGAAAGCTGAGCAAAGAACAAACAAGTAAGCATAGCACAGTACATGACTCGTTGTGAATAACAGTTGCAGGCTCATAATGTGAATATAAATATACACATACCTAGAAACTGATATCACAATATTGACATGTGTGTCTGTGGACAAGGAGTGGAGAAGGATTAATTATCAATAAAAAATATCTAAAACTAAATACTCAAGAAATATCAGTGTGATCAAGTTGTATAGAAATATGGATATAAGTGCCAGGAAAAAAAAAAAGTAAGAGTTAAAAACATTTGCCTCAGAGGAGTGAAAATTAGAAGTTTCACAAATGAGGCAGGAAAAGGCTGTTTTTCATTGTTAGCCTAAGTAAACTTTTTGATTAAAAAAATATGCGTAGTATTTTGTTAGAAAAGTGAGAATTATCCCATGGTCATATAAAAGAATGCATAATCTTTATTCAAAGAATCTCAGGTTCTCTCTCATGCTATCACTCTATAATCAAGTTCAGGTATAGTACTTGTCAAAAAACAATACCAGAAAGTGTCCTAGAGTTATAGGAGACAAGAGTTCGGGGTGAAAGAGCTGAATACCCGGTTCTCCAGGGGTGAGTCTCACCACAGAGCTCTCTGAAGCCAGCTCAGGAAAATTAAATCAAAAGGCCTACGGGCATTTGTTCCTCTTGAAGAGTCACCCCCCAAACTTTCAGACTGAAACAGTTTAACCACCGGTAACAAGAAGCGTGCCCCTTCACCCTTGAGGGTGTGTGCACAGCAGGGCTTTTCTCCTTCCGAGGCACGGATGCACTGTGTGGGGGTCAAGCTCAATGTCCCCTCCCCCAAAGGAGCCGGGGTCAAGCTTTCACAACAAGAGCAGACACATGCGAGCAGTGAGACCTGGCGCTCTGACCACAGACAGTGCAGGCCCTCGTGGGCCTGAGGTAGAACCTTATCTTCCTCAGTTTGAAAACAGAAAACTCTTCCCACTGAGCAATGCCATCCTCTGTTCCTGTTAAGGGTACAGAGATGGGGCAGATGAATTAACAGTGATGCACTTACCACTGAATTGGTTCTGGGTCTCTATTATCTGTCTGTCTGTACATATGTCTATATATACCTCTCATCCAAGAAAATCATGTTATGTTAATCACTTCATTGTTTAAAGAATAAAAACTCAAGAGAAATGCTTATAAACATTTTGGGTTGCTTTGTATGGTTTTGAGATGATTGGTATCAGAATCTTAAATTTTTATATTTGAAAATATGTAATAAAAATTGAAAAAATAAAAGAAGAAATGGCCTGTTACTCGACAGCCATTCCTCCCTCTTTCTTCTTTACAACCAAATCATTATTCCTTTTTTTTTTTTGTCTTTATGTTCCTCTGTGCAGCCCCAGCCCCAGAGGCTGGCTCTGTATTGGTCTAAGACTGGCTCTGTATTGGTCTAATTCAATCCTGCTAATTCTCATCACAGGCACAGGGAGAGGCATGTGACCCGATTCTAGCCGATGAGATACAGGAAAAGTCTCCCAGGAGGGAGTCTGTGATGGATTTCTTAGTTCTTAAAATAAGACACAAGGATAAGAGTGTCCTTCTCCTGCTCTGAACAATGCAGGGCAAGGGGATGCCTGGAGTCACTGCAGCCCTTTTGACGTGTCGAGGTCAGGAGAGAGAGAAGATGGAGTGAAGATGGGGCCCTGATGAGCCAACTCTGGAACTGCCCCACTTTGGGATGCGTTATTATATGAGCCAGTACATATCCTTACCTTTCAAGTTGCCATGTGTTGGAAGCCCTATTCAGGGAGCTGAAAGCATCCTGAATGATACAAAGATGCATACCTAACCACACATGATGAATTATTAGAATAGCCAGGATCAAGAGAAAATCCCAAAAAGCTTCCAGAGGGGAAAAAGAGATGGTCCTCAAAGGAATGAGAGCCAGGCAAGCAGTGGCCTGGCAGCCCTGCAGGATGCTGGAATACCACGGAGCAAAGCCTGCCGACACTGAGGGAAAACGGCTTCAGTCTAAAAGTCCAGCCAAAGTGACCCTCCAGTGGGAGGACGCACCAAAGAAATTTCTGGATACCCGTGAACAAAAAGTTAAGCTCTCATTCATTTTTTCCTTAGGAAATAATAAAAGAGAATACTCCAGCAAAATAAGAGAAGGAACCAAGAAAAGGGAAAACAGAGACTCCAGGAAACAAGGGGTCCAAACCCAGAACTGCAGTCAGGAGAAGCCCCAGGACCACATTTGAGCAGTGAGCTCTAGGCTGGAGCAGGTCAGAGGCTCTGGGAGGGAGGACCCGGGAAGAATGGGCACTGCACGCCCAGACACTGGAGCTGTGACAAGGGTACAGCATGTGAGGCGGAAGCAGAGGGGCATCCAGGTGCTCCACGGATGGCCAAAGGGTGGAGAGTTGCAATCTACATATGAAGCACCTGATTCAAATTAGCACAGGATTCAGGTAGGGCTCGAGGATAAGGATGAAATGGACTAAGCCAAACAGAAGTGTAGGAAGCTGGAAACTGCAGGCGTTTGTTGAATGAGGCGGATGTGTCTTCTTTCCAAAAGAAAAACAAACTGAACATAAAAGATATGATCCAAATATGAAACAGACCAAAATATCTATTATGATTTCGAGTAACTCATAGCGTGAAACACAGTCCATGTGAAACTTGTTCTTTCAAAGACCCGAGGATACCAACAGTAGACCGCTAAAGAAGGAAACGTAATTCTGGCACATTACTTGGCTTGGTTTTTTTGCTTGTCTGTTGGTTTTGACCTCTGAGAATCAATCTACAAACAAAGCAACAGATAATCTTTATAAATCTTGACAGTAAGTGGAGAGACGCACTGACAGAGGCTGGGAAGCAGAACTGGGTGTAAGCAGAGGTGTGACGTCCTCTTTTCAGAGTAAGGGATCCAGAAACACAGGTTACGTTTGCTAGAACAAGAAATGATATAGATGAGGTAATGATGTCACTTAAATTTCTGGTTCTGATTTTAATCAGAATGCTTACAAAGTGTCACTACTGAATATGTTTGCTGTGGCTTGGTTTTTTATTTTATATGTTTTAAAATTTTTAAGCTGTTTTAATTTTTACAGAAAGAAAATTGAGTGGAAAGTACAGAGAGTTCCCACAAACCCCTCGCTCTCCACCAATTCCTGTATTTTTAACATTTTGCATTAGTGTGGGTAACATCTGTGACAATTGATGTGGCTTTTTTTTAGGTTGAGGAAGTTTCATTGTATTATTAGCTTACTGAGAATTTTGATCAGGTTGGGTGTCAGGTTTTTTAATTTAAGAAATGTACCAAGGGCTTCCCTGGTGGCAGAGTGGTTGAGAGTCTGCCTGCCAATGCAGGGGATACGGGTTTGAGCCCTTGTCCTGGAGGATCCCACATGCTGTGGAGCGGCTGGGCCCGTGCACCACATCTACTGAGGCTGCACTCTGGAGCTCGCGAGTCACAACTGCTGAGGCCCACGCGCCTAGAGCCCGTGTTCCACAGTGGGAGGGGCCGCCACAATGAGAGGCCTGCGCACCGCAGCTGAGAGTGGCCCCCACTGGCCGCAACTGGAGGAAGCCCACGCACAGCAACAAAGACACAATGCAGCCGAAAATAAATTAAAAATGAAATAAGTAAATTAAAAAGAATTAAGCCTTTAAAAAAAAAAAGAAGAAATGTACCAAGATAAATATGTATCTTCCCCTTCATAAGATAGTAAATTTGTACATTAATAGAATTCCAATATTGAATAATAACAGTGAGAAGAAATGGACTCATCAATAGTGTTCAGATGTTTTGTAGAAAAAATAGCTTTGATCCCTACCTCACACACCACACCCCAAAGTAAATTCCAGATAGATTAAAACTCTACATGAAGAAATCAAAACCACAAAAGAATCAGAGGAAAGTATAATATTTTTATAATCTTGGGATTGGGAAGGACTTCCTAACCAAGAGCCAAAACTCAGGATTCACAAAAAGAAAAGATGGAGAGATTTATATGTCAAAATATAAATCCGTTTACTACCCCCAAAACCCTGTCACTAACAAAAAGAAAAAGATAAGAGACAGGCTGAGAGAAAATATTTGCCATATTCAGTAGACAAAGGGTTAATGCCCATAACATAAAAAGAGGCTCTGGGTATCGCCAAAGAAGAAACAGCTCACTACAGGATGGAGAAAGGGTATAAACAGGCAATTAACAAAAGATCTCCAACTGCTTATAAATGCATGAAAAGAATCTCAGCATCAAAATGTAAGTGAAACTCCAGACACTCATCAGATGGAAAAACCGAAATGGGCAGTGGGACTGGAGGGCGACAGAAAGGGTGGGACAGCCAAGGAGAGACCCTCAGAAATGAAATGGGAGCTGAAGGGCTCATCTGGCTGCTCCGCCAGCTCAGCGCCGGGCGGCAGGGCTGGCGAGAAGCAGGTCTGCATGGCTCTAAGCCTTCCGGCGAGGAAGGCTGGCAGCAGGCTCAGGTGGCAGGACCAGGGGTGTCCCACCATGGCTGGTGGGAGGGGGGCAAGTGGGGTGGATGCTTAGGACAAAAGTCGTCAGTCCTGCTTCCTTCCCAACCCTCCCCACTCCATCCTTCACCACCCTGCTCCGGAGGCAGAGAATCCCCATCATCCAGCTGTGTCCCAGCTCTCCTGACCCTGACCCGGACCCCCCTCACCCAGACACACACGCCTCCCACAGAGCACCAGCAGGTGGACCCAACAGGGATAGGGCAGTAACAACAGCACCATTTCTCCCCACCACATCTTACCCTGCAAAAACTTTTTTAAAAAATCAGACAGTGTAAATTCACCAGGAAGAAAAAAATTAACAACAAATGGAAAAATGATGGACGAATTTAATCATCTATAATTAACCATAGGAGAACAGCAAGTGAAACCATTTCCATTTCATTTTATTTGAGGGCTTATCTATTCAAATTATGCATGGCTGGGCTTATTCCCAGCCCCAGAGCTGACCTCTAACCAGCAGCTGGCAGAGAAGAACCATCCCGAGCACAGACAATGCCACTGTCTTCATTATCCTGGTCCAGCCCCTGGCTGCACCATGCGGGGGCGCTGCAGACCCACGTCTCCTTGCTCCCAGCACCCACCCAGGTCCTTCCACGAACCCTTCCTCCCTGGCCTGAACAAGTTCTGTTCGGTGGGAAATCATCTCCCCTCTGCCCTCAATCCTTTCTCCTCAGCCTCCTTCCACTCCTGGGCCTAAACAAGCCCGAGGTCTCCCCAGGATCTCCACACTGCACTGTCTTCTTGGATGGGGGCTGCTGTCTCCTCCAAGTTCAAGGGCAAGCCCTTGGAAGGGGCAGCCCACATCCTGGGGCTGCACCCAGAACATGGTTCACTGTCATCTCTCCAGAACTGCTCTCTTTGAAAGGCTGCACCATCTACCTTTCCCCGTCAGCATCACCCAAGGCGCCGCCAAACCCGCCTGGATTCTTGCTCGTATGTGGTCCTTCAGAGCTCCGAGTCCTCTGAAATAGTTCTTTCCCTCAAGTTTAATGGCTTCTGCATCGTCCTTTGTGTGACCCCACGACAGGGCTCAGGTGTAATCACAGAAAACACCCTTACAGGTTGACACAGAGGGGAGTTCAGAGGGTGTCAGGAGTGCACAGAACCCTCTGGGCTAGAGGCGTGATTTTGGGGTTCGTTCTCCCCGCGGAACTGGACGCCAGGTGAGCTCCACCTCTGGCACCATCGCCATCAGGAAGTTGGGGAGGGGGAGGAAGCCCACGTGCCTCTCGGCTCTCAGCCACGACCACACCAGTTCCGCGGATGCCCTCTGCCTACCTCTTGCAAGCATGAGGCCATTGCTTCCACCGATGCAGAAAACCCAAACGCCTCTTGTACTGTGCTCACCAGCAGATCAGAACGGAAGCAGCAGCAGCCGGGCCTCAGCCTCACCTTCCTTTCCAGGTGTCATGCACTGAACTGCCACACCCTTACTGACCATCAGAAGCAAGTGAGCCTGAGAAATGCATCCCCAACAGGCTGCGATGAAGAGAAGGAGGCAAAGGACATGTGCCACTGCCTCACAGTGCCCACCCCGGCCGGGACCCTGTCATCAGCGGCTGCCCCCCTTCCTCACCACCATCCACTTCTTTGAATCTATAAGTAATTTTGTACGATGCCCTCCCCCTCCCAAGTGTGTGTGTGTGTGTGTGTGTGTGTGTGCGTGCGCACACATGCGCACGCGCACAGAGTGGGGGGAGGGAAGGAGAGTGGGAAGGAGAAGTCGTACTGGTCATAATAACTAGTAACTTGTCCTTGAAGACAGGGACAGATGCGCTTTCCTGTGCAGGTGTGAGCCTCGGTTACTTTGCTGAGCGATGCAGAAGCCACAGGGGCCCTACAACATTAAGCACACAGGAGCGGATCAGCGTGGAAGAACTTTGGGGGGAACCCAAGGACACAAGAAGCCCCAACGCAGGGAAGGGAGCTGACGGTCATAGACTACAGACAGCCTCGTGTCACTTCATTTCTCACCTCACTCCCGCACATCTCCAGGGTAGGCAGCTCGTTTTATATAAGAGAAAACTGAGGGGGGTGGGGGGCAGGAAAGATCGCCCTTGTGCGGTGCTGGCAAGGTGTGCAGTAGCAGGGCTGAGAAGTGGCCGCCAGCCCTTCAAATGCCGCCCCAGGGGGGCGGGGGCCAATGTTGATGCCCTGGGGACATCAGTATCCAAAGGACTCTCAGTTGCAAGAGATAATACCAACTCAAAATACCTTTCAAGGTTAAAAGGGGGCAGGTGGGGAGCTTACTGGCTTGTGTAGCAGGGCTTCGGTGGGGCATCTAGCTTTGGCCACAGTTGCACCAGGAGATTTGCAGCCTGCAGCCCAGCACCTCCCACCAAGGCCAGCATTTGGCCCAGCTTCCTTGCCCCGCCCCTTACACAGGGCTGAGTCCTCTGATTGGCTGGGCCTGGGTCACGTGTCAGACCCGCAGCCCCAGGGTGGGCCTCCCCGCCCCACCAGGAAGAAGGATCCCGGGTAGCGTCCTCCACTGAGTCAGCAGATGCAGCGTCTGCACCTGCAGCCCCAGTCCACACACAACTTAGTCCCCAAACTGGCTGACACCACGAAGGGAGAGGAGCTGTCTCCGAGGCTGCAGATCCCCCCCATGAGGCAGAGGACTCCTCTCCGTAACCTGACCGTAAGGCCTGGCAAGTCCACGGGGGCACATTAAAGGATAAATGCCACAGAAACAAAATTGAAAATAAAATTTATTACCCTTTTTCGAACCAATATCCTAAAGCTGGCCGAGACAGCCAACCAGACGTGGTCCCTGAATTGCAGGAGAAATCTGACGGGCACTTATACTATTAAACCACACGTGCGGGATGAACCTGGCCGTTTTCTAGCTCCCTGGGGGACGGATGAAGAATGAAGGAGAGAAGGCGGACTTGCCAACAATCAGCTCGCGCCGTCCTCATGCTGCTCATCTCACGGATGCTCATCCGTCACACGGTCCTCAGGCCACCTCACAGGCCCCTTATTGCTGCATAACCTTTCTGAGGAGCCGGAAGCATCTGTCTCTCCGGCTGAGAGATGCAGGTGATGGGCAAATATCTGGGCCAGAGGTCGGGCCGAGGAAACCCCAGACACCCCATTTTCATTTGATGGAAACACTCTCATTGGCTGGATGGATAAGGGGCTGTGGTTGGGCCTGCCCACCAGGCCCAGCACCCCCCAGCCCCCTTGGAGAGGTGCTTCCAGGCTGGAGAGCCAAACCTGGAGCAGCACAGAAGCCCAGAACATTCCATGGGCCAGGGGCCATGTTTCCACCATAGCAGCCTGCTGCTGGGCCATCCAACATCCCTCTCCATCCTTCCTTGCTGAGTTCCAGCTGTTCCTGGGTGGCGATGGGCCCAGCAACAGGAAGTGAATCACGAGTCCGTCTACTGGTCATCAGTAGTAGAGGCAGGCATGTGACCAGTTCTGGCCAAAGAAAAAAAAAGCCCACTAGGAAATTGTGTGATCATTTTCCTTCTCAATTAGCAAAGGACATGCAAGGGAAAAGTTCCCTGTTTGCTATCCCCTTTTCTTTGCTTTGCACACATGGTATCGGGTAGTGTTGCCCTGAGTTGCTGGGACTGACTTAGGGAATTTCAGAAAGGCCAACTGAGCGCTGCTGACCCGCCTTGCAGCTGCCCACCTCCCTGCTTCCTGTTGGATTAGGTAACAATACTTGTGTCAATGAGATGGTGTCATATTCTGTCACTTGCTACTCAAAGCAACCAACTACTATATTCACAGTCACCTAGTGGGCTTGAGACAGAACCAGGATACATGCCAGGCCAGTGCCCATCATACTTAACTTGGAATCCCACTTGTAAAGGTTTTCCACACCTGTTTGGAGCATGCAGCAGGTAACTGATACACACTCACACTGGGTCACATCTGGAATTCTCAGGGAGAATTCCTACTGTCAGCCAGTGGCCTTGTGTCTAACATGGTTTAACCCTATGAATTTGCATTCTTCTTGCTTTTCAGAAATTAAACTTTTAAATTTGAGATAATTGCAGGTTCATCTGCAGCTTTAAGAATAATACAGAGAGATGGTGGGAATGTAAGTTGGTGCAGCCACTATGGAAAACAGTATGGAGGCTCCTTAAAAAAAAACTAAAAATAGGTTTACCATATGATCCAGCAATTCTACTCCCGGGCATATATCTAAACAAAATTATAATTCGAAGATATACATGTACCCCAATATTCATTGCAGCCCTATTTACAATAGCCAAGACATGGAAGCAACCTAAATGTCCATCGACAGATAGATGGATAAAGATGTGGTACATATATACAATGGAATGTTGCTCAGCCATGAAAAACCATGTAATAAGCCATTTGCAGCAATATGGATGGACCCAGAGGTGATCATACTAAGTGATGGAAGTCAAAGACAAATACCACATAATATCACTTACACGTGGAATCTAAGATATGACACAAATGACCTTATTTATGAAGCAGTTCTCCTGGGTTCCTTTACCTGCTGCTCTCCGCCCGGGTGCCCCTTCCCAATAAAGTCTCTTGCTTTGTCAGCACGTGTGTCTCCTCTGACAATCATTTCCAAGTGTTAGACAAGAGCCCACTCTTGGGCCCTGGAAGGGGTCCACCTTCCTGCTACAGTTCTGAAAAAAGCCTTTGCTGCTCCTTGAGATGCAGAAGGCCCATTTAGGGGCCCCAATGCTGCCATCTGGGTTCTGAGTGGATGCCTCTTTGAGAGGCAACATCTTCTCCCCACATCTGCCACAGGCTCTGGGCTCATGACCAGAAGCCAGGTCCTCAGCTACACAGAGAAAGCATTAGTTCTAGCAAGGTGGGTGTCGGGGGCGGGGGGGGGGGGGCGTGGTCCTTTCAGGCTTGAAGCAACGAAGTCCAGGCTGGGCAGATTCTCTCTTTCCAGCTGGCTATTAAAGAGCTGCAGCAACTTACATTGAGGAACCAGCAGTCAGATGTCTTCAGCTTTAAAAATATTCATCCTCCCTGAATGTTGCCATGGCATAAGAAAGAAAGGAGAAAACCACAATTTGAAAAGATATGTGCACCCCAATGTTCATAGCAGCACTACTTACAGTAGCCAAGACATGGAAGCAATCTAAACGTCCATTGACAGAGGAATGGGTAAAAAGAGGTGGTCTGTATATACAGTGGAATATTACTCAGCCATAAAAAAGGATGAAATAATGCCATTTGCAGCAACATGGATGGACCTAGAGATTATCATGCTAAGTGAAGTAAGTCAGACAGAGAAAGACAAATATCATATGATATCACTTATATGTGGTACCTAAAAGAAAAAAGACACAAATGAACTTATTTCCAAAACAGAAACAGACTCATAGAAATAGAAAACAAACTTACAGTTACCAATGGGGAAATGGGGTGGTAGAGCAATAAATCAGGAGTTTGGGACTAGCAGATGCAAACAATTATATACAAAATAGATAAACAACAAGGTCCTATTATAGAGCCAGAGAACTATATTCAATGTCCTGTAATAAACCATAAAGAAAAAGAATATATATAAGTGAATCACTTTGCTGTACAGCAGAAATTAACACAGCATTGTAAATCGACTATACTTCAATTAAAAAAAAATAAAGATTGAGCTAAGTTTCTGTAGTCCCTGTCACCTTCCTCAAAAATAGTGATAATAATAATACGGAGACACAATGTATCCTTTACACAGTTTTCTCCAATAGTATAATATCACAACCAGAAAATTGACATCGATCCAGTCAAGATTAGAACTTTTCCATCACTACAAGGACTGGTCCAGTGGCCCCTTTATAGTCACAGTCACTTCCCTCATGCCTCCCACCCCCAGTCCTTCACCCCTGGCAACTGCTAATCCATTGTATATCCACCATTCATATAATTTTGCCATCAAGAATGTCATGTAGGGCTTCCTTGGTGGCACAGTGGTTGAGAGTCCGCCTGCCAATGCAGGGGACACGGGTTTGTGCCCCGGTCTGGGAAGATCCCACATGTCATGGAGTGGCTAAGCCCGTGAGCCATGGCCGCTGAGCCTGTGTGTCCAGAACCTGTGCTCCGCAACGGGAGAGGCCACAACAGTGAGAGGCCCGTGTACCGCAAAAAAAAAAAGAATGTCATGTAAATGAACTCATACCAGTAGGTAACCACTATGTTTTTCCATTGAGCATAATTCCCCGGAGAAACATCCTAGTTGTACATGTATCAGCAGTTCCTTCATTTTATTGCCAAGCAGCATTCCATAGGATGCATGTTCTGTTTACCTGTTGCTCACAGAACATCTGGATGGTTTCCAGTTTTTCGCTATTATGAATAAAGCTTCTATGAACATTCTTGTACAAGTTATTGTGTGAACCTAAGTCTTGATTTCAGGATAATTGCCCAGGAACACAATTACTGAGTTGTATGGTAGTTGCATGTTTATCTCAAGAAACTGCCAAACTGTTTCCCAGAGTGGCTGTTCCATTTACATTCTTGCCAGCAATATATAAGTGAAGTGATCCAATTACTCCGCATCCTTGATAACACTTGGTGTTGTCACTATTTTTCATTTTAACCATTCTGATAGGTGTGCAGTAATATCTCATTGTAGTTTCAACTTGCATTTCCCTAGTGACTAATGATATTGAATACCTTTTCATGCATTTATCTGCCACCTATATACCCCCTTTTGTGGAATGTCTGTTCATGTCTTTTGCCCATTTTATAAATGAATTGTTTATTTTTTACTGTTAAGTTTCAAAAGTTGTTTAATTACAGATACTACTTCTTTGTTATTTACGTGGTTTCCAGTGTTTTCTGCCACTGTAGAAGCTTTCATCCCTTAACAAGGTCTTTCATAGGACAAAAGGCTTTAATTTTGATTAAGTCAAATCTATTGATTTTTCCTTTATGGATTGTGCTTTTGGTGTTAAGTTCAAGCTCTCTTTGCCTAGCTCTAAATCCCAAAGATTTTCTCCTATGATATTTTTCTTAAAAAATTTATAGTTTTACACTTCACATTTTTAAAAAAATATACTTTACATTTATATATGAGCTATTTTGACTTTTTTTTCATAAGGTATGAGGTTTAGGTAGGTGCATATTTTTTCCTACAGATGTGTAGTTTCTCCAGCACCTTCTATTGAAAAGGTTATCCTCCCTTTGTTGAATTCTTTTGCACCTTTGTCAAAAATCAGTTGGGCATATTTGTGTGGGTCTATTTCTAGGTTCTCTTTCCTGTTCCATTGATCTTTGTGTCTGTCCCACCACCCATACCACAGGGTCTTGACTCCTTTAGCTATAGTAAGTCTTGAAATTGGATAGACTGATTCCTCCCAGTTTATTTTTCTTTCTCAAACTTGTTTTAGTTCTTCTAGTTCTGTTGTCTTTCCATCAATCTTAGAATATCTGTATCTACAAAAACCTCCTGGGATTTTGATAGGAACTGCATTTAACCAATAGATGAATTTGGAGAGAACTGGTATCTTTACTATATTGTGTCTTCCAATCCATGAGTAAGGTATATCTCACCATTTATCTAGAGCTTCTCTGAATTCTATTATCACTGTTTTGTAGTTTTTGGCCATACAAGTTCTGTATGTGTTTTGTTAAATATACACATAAGTTTTTCTTTTTTTAGCAATTTTAAATGATATTGTATTTTAAATGTTGGCATCCATGTGTTTATTAATATTATAGAGAAATACAATTGATTTCTGTATGTTGATCTTCTTGTGGCTTTGTATGCATTTACTAGTTCTATCATTTGCGGGGTAGATTTCTTGGGAGATTTTACATAGACAATCATATTACCTGCAAATAGGGACACTTTTAGTTCTTCTTTTTAGAGTTGTATAATTTTTTAATTAATTTATTCATTTATTTTTAATGCGTTGGATCTTTGTTGCTGCACGTGGGCTTTCTCTAGTTGCGGCGAGTGGGAGCTACTCTTTGTTGCGGTGCTCAGGCTTCTAATTGCAGTGGCTTCTCTTGTTACAGAGCATGGGCTCTAGGAGCGTGGGTTTCAGTAGTTGTGGCTCGCGGGCTCTAGAGCACAGGCTCAGTAGTTGTGGCACACAGGCTTAGTTGCTCCGCAGCATGTGGGATCTTCCCGGACCAGGGCTCGAACCCGTGTCCCGTGCATTAGCCGGCAGATTCTTAACCACTGTGCCACCAGGAAAGCCCCTTCTTGGGAATTTTTAAACAAACAAACAAAAACTCCTAGAACCAATAAGCAACTGAGCAAGGTTCAAGATACAATGTTACTATACAAAAAAATCAATTGCTTTCTTATATACGAGTAATGAACTGTTGGAATTTGAATTAAAAACAGCACCATTTACATTAGCACCAAAAAGTGAAATACTTAGACACAAATCTAATAAAATATGTACAAGATATATATGAGGGAAATTATATATCTTTAATGAAAGGAATAAAAGAAGACTAAATAAGTGGAGAGGTATTCCATGTTCACGTATAGGAAGACTTAATGTTGTTAAGATGTTAATTCTTCCCAACTGTAGTTGATGTGTAGACTCAATACAATCCTAATCTAAATCCTAGCAAGGTATTTTGTGAATACAGACAAACTGATTCTAAAGTTTACACAGAAAGCTAAAGACCCAGAATAGCCAATACAATATTGAAGAAAAAGAACAGAGTCAGAGGACTGTCACCATCCAATTTCAAGATTTACTATCAAGATACAGTAGTCAAAGGGTATGGTATTGGTGAAAGAATATACAAATAGATCAGTGGAACAGAATGGAGAACTCAGAAATAAATACACACAAATACAGTCAATTGTTCTTTGACAAAGGATAGCAAAGGCAATTAAATGGAGGAGGAAGTCTTTTGAACAAATAGTGTTAGGTAAACTGCATACATGCAAAAAAATAAATAAATAAAATAAATGAATCTAGACAAAGACCTTTTATCTTTCAAAAAGTTAACTCAAAATTATCAAGCCTAAATGTTAAGACACAGAACAATGAAACTTCTAGGCTATAACATGAGAGAAAATGTTTGTGACCTTGGGCTTGGCAATGACTTTTCAGATATCACTCCAAAAACATAACCGTGAATGAAAATATTGATGAGATGGAGTTCATTAAGATAAAAGAACTTATCTGTGAATGGCATTATTAAGAGAATAAAAAGATAAGCCACAGACTAGGAGAAAATATTTGCAAAACATATAACTGATAGAGGAATTGTATCCAAAATATACAAAGAACATTTAAAACTCAACAATAAGAAAACAACCCAATTGTTTGCCCAAAGGGGGGCAGAAAACCTGAACAGGCACCTCACCAAAGAAGATATACTTATGGCAAATAAGCATATGTAAAGATGCTCAACATCACATATCATTAATTTCAAATTAAAACAACAATGAAAAAAATAAAACACAACAGTGAGGTACCAATACACACCTATAATCCGAAACACTGACAATACCAAATGCTGATGAGGATGTGGAGCATCGGGAAGTCCCATTCATTGCTGGTGGAATGCAAAATACTGCAGCCACTTTGGAAGACAGTTTGGCCATTTCTTAGAAAGCTAAACAGTCTTATCATTCACTCCAGCAATTACACCTCAAATGAATTGAAGACATGTCCACACGAAAACCTGCATAAGGATGTCTATTGCAGCTTCATTCATAATTGCGAAGACTTGGAAACAACTAAGATATCCTTCAGTATGTTAATGGATACATAAATTGGGGTACATTCATATAATAAAATATTATTCAGCACTAAAAAGAAATGAGCTATCAAGTCATGAAAAGACATGGAGGAAATGTAAATGCACATCACTAAGTGAAAGAAGCCAATCTGAAAAGCCTACATACTGTATGATTCCAACTATAGGACATTTTGGAAAAGGCAAAACTATGGAGACAGTAAAAAGATCAGTGATTTCCAGGGGTCGTGGGGAGGGAGGGATGAATAGGCAGAGCACAGTTGAGTTTTAGGGGAGTGAAACTATTCTGTGTGACACTATAATGGTGGATACATGTCATTATACATTTGTCCAAACCCATGGAATGTACAGTGCCAAGAGTGAACCTTTATGTAAATTATGGTCTTTGGATGATAATAATGTGTCAGTGTAACAAATGTACCATCTGGTGTGGGATGTTCATAGTGGAGGAGACCAAGTGTGTGCAGGCAGAGGGTAAATGGGAACTCTCTGTACTTTGTGATCAATTTTGCAGTGAACCTAAAACTTCTCTAAAAATGAAACTGTACTTAAAAAAAAACCCATAAAACTGAATAACACAAAGAGTGAGCCCTAATGTAAATTATGGGATTTAGTCAATAATAATGTATTGATATTGGTTCACCAATGTAACATACATATCACACTAATGCAAGATGCTAATAATGGGGGAAACTGGGAGCAGAGAGGAATAAATGGAAACTCTCTGTACTTCCTGCTCAATTTTTCTGTAAACCTAAAACTGCTGTAAAAATGTAAGACTGTTAATCTTTAAAAATTCAATTTCCTTAATAGTTATAGGGCTATTCAAATTACCTAATTAATATTGGGTGAATTGTGGTAGTAGTTGGTACATTTCAAGTAACTGGTCTGTTTCATCTTAGTTGTCTAAGTTATGTGTATAGTTGTTTGCAATATTTTTTAATTCTCTATTTATCTACAGAATCTGTAGCAATATCAACTGTTTCTATCCTGATATTGGTAATTTGTGTCTTCCCTTTCATTTTTATTTTGTCAGTCTTGCTAAAAGTTTGTCAATTTTATAGATCTTTTATTGATTTGGGGGGGATACATTTTATTGACTATTTTATTGATCTTTTCAAAGAAACAGCTTTTTGTTTAATTGACTTTTTTCTATATTTTTTCTGTTTTCAATGTCATTGATTTCTGCTCTTATCTTTATTATTCCTTCCTTTTATATGCTTTGACTTTATTTTGCTCTTCTTTTTCTAGATTCTGAAGTGGGAGCTTAGATGATATATTTGAGACATTTGCTGTTTTCTGATGTAAATATTCAGTGCTATATATTTACCTGTTAGCACTTATTTAGCTACATCCCACAAATTCTGATATGTTGTATTTTCATTTTCATTCAGTTCAACCTTTGAAAAAAATTTTTCCATGGTAACTTCTTCTGTGACCCAAGGATTATTTAGAAGTATGTTGTTCAGTTTCCAAGTATCTAGAGATTTTCCTGTTTTATGTTGTTGATTTCTAGTTTGATTCCACTATGGAAGGAAAAAATACTTGGTATGATTTCAATTCTTTTAAATTTGCTGAGTGTTTATTGTAATGCGCCAGGATATGATCTATGTTGGTATATGTTCTGTGGGCACTGGAAGAGTATGCACTCTGCTGTTGCTGGGTGGGAAGCTCTATAAGTGTTGATGAGGTCCTGTTGACTGATGGTTTCAGGACTTCCCTGGTGGAAGACTCCACGCTTCCAATGCAGGGGGTGAGGGTTCGATCCCTGGTTGGGGAACTAAGATCCTACTTGCCAGCACGGTGTGGCCAAAGAAAAGAAAAAGAAGTTACAGTCAATGATTGATGGTGTTGCTGAGTTCCTCCATATCTTTCCTAATTTCCTCTATAGTTGTCCTGTCAATTGTTGAAATACGGGTGTTGAAGTCTCCAACTATAATTGTGAGTTTGTCTATTTCACCTTTCAGTTTCATCAGTTTTTGCTTCACACATTTTTACAGCTCTGCTGTCTGGTGCATTCACGTTTAATTTGCTATGACTTTTTGGTGGACTGGCCCTTTTATCACCATAATTTCCCTGTCTTTAATAATTTTCTCTTTGAAGTCTATTTTACTTGATATTAATATAGCTACTTGTGCTTTCTTCTTATTAATGTTGTCTGGAATATTTTTCCCTATCCTTTAACTTTCAACCTACCTATACAATTGTATTTGAAGTGAATTTATTTTAGCATATATTTGGGTCATGTTTTCTAATACACTTTGCAAATTTCTATCCTTTACTCAGTGTATGTGTAACATTTACATTTAATGTGATTGTTGATATGTTTAAGTCAGTCATTTTATTTTGTTTTCTGTTACCTCTGCTTTTGGTTTCTCTGTTTTCTTTTTCCTGTTTTCCTGTGGGTTACTTAAATGTTCTTTTTGGAATTCCATTTTGATTTATAGTGATTTTGAGTGAATCTCTTTGTATACCTTTTTTAGTGCCTGTAAATCATATATACATAACTTATCAATCTACTGATGTCAACATTTTACCATTTTGAATGAAGCATAGAAATCTTATCTTCCCTTACATCCCTTTTCCTCCTACTGTTTATAGTACTATAATTGTCTTACATATGTCTTCTACATACATGTAGGACTTCATCAAACAATGTTATGATTTTTATTTCAACTCTCAAGCATAACTTAGAAAACTCAAGAGGTGAAGCAAAATGTATTATATTTAAGCTTATCTTGACTCATTCCATTGTTCTTTCTTTATTCCTGATGTTTCAGGATTCCTTCTTTTATAATTTTCTTCCTGTTATAGATATTCCTTTAGCCATTCTTTTAGAGTAGGCCTGCTGACAACAAATTCTCTTAGCTTTTCTTCATCTGAGAAAGACTCGATTTCCTCCTTCATTCCTGAAGAACATTTTCTCTGGATACAGAATTCTCGGTGGACAGTCGGACAGTTCTTTTTCAGCATTACAAAGTGTTGTGCCACTTCCTTCTGGCCTCCATGGTTTCTAAAGAGAAATTTGCTGTCATTTGAATTGATTTTTTCCCTATAGGTGAAATTTTGTTTCTCTCTTACTGCTTTCAAGATTTTTCCTCTCTTTGGTTTTCATGTTTGATTATGATATAATATGTATAAATATTATAAATATTTATAAATATATTGATATAAAATTATATATTTATATTAAATATAAAATGTTACATACTATAATTATAAATATATAAATATTAAAAATCTTGGCATGATTTCATTAGATTCATCCTATTTGGAATTCATTCAGCTTCTTGAATCTGTAGGTTTATTTCTTTTGCCAAATTTGAGGTGTTTCCAGCTATTATTTATTCAAATCCTGCCCTTTTCCCCTCTCTTTCTGGGGCTCCAATGACACAAATCTTAGTTCTTTTGTTATAGTCCCACGGGTCCCTGATACTCTGTTCATTTTTTAAGTCTATTTTGTCTCTCTAGTTTAGACTGGGTGATTTTTACTGCTCTACCTTCAAGTTCACTGATTCTTCCTTCCTCTCCATTCTGCTGTTGGGGTCACCCAGTGAGCTTTTTATTTCCATTACCGTATTTTTCAGTTCTAAAAGTTGCATTTTTCATCTATATATCTTTTATTTCTTTCCTGAGATTTTCCATTTCTTTTCTGAGACTTTCTATTTTTCATTTGTTTCAAATCTGTTCATAATTCATTGAAGCATTTTTATCAAGACTGCCTTAAAATTATTGTTAGATAATTCTAACATCTCTGTCATCTCAGTGTTAACATGTATTGATTGTCGTTTTCATTCAAGTTGAAATTTTCCAGGTCCTTGGTATAACAAGTGCTTTTTGATTAGAACTAGGACATTTGGATATGATGTTTTGAGACTGGATATTATTAAACCTTCTGTTTGAGCTGGTTCCATGATACTACTCTGGCAGGCGAACAGAAGGCACTGCTTTGTTACTGCCAAGGGGATCGACGCCCAGGTTCCCCACTTGGCCTCCACTGACATGAAGGAAGGGAACGACCCCTTGTGGCTGGTGGACGGGATGGCAATTCTGGGGTGCTTCACTGCTGTCCCCACATGACCTCTACTGAAAGAGGTCAGGATGTGTGGTGCTTCATAACTGCCTGGCGTCGGTTAAAGTCCCGGCCCCCTGCTCAGCCTTCTCTGACATCATTCCATCAGGGAAGCTGGGATACCCTGCTACACAGCCTGGCGAGGGTGGAAAGCGAGGCTCACTTACTTGCACGGGTAGGGATAGTGCCATGGTTTTTCTGGGGTGTCTGGCTGGAGTAGAGCAGTTACTGACTAAATGTTTTCTGTCTTCCTGGCCCTTTGGCTAGAGATAGCAGGCTTCTGTAGGGACTTTTGTTTGCGCATATTAGTGTTTTGCCTGCCTTTTCAGCTCTAAGTCTGGGCTACGTGAGGCAAAAAGAATACTCAGGGAACTCATCCCCATGTAGCTCCTTGGATCCTGAGGTGCCTAGCCAGTCTGCCGCCTTCTCTCAATTTATCAGAGCCTTCTTTATTTCTTTTATTTTTGGCCGTGTTGGGTCTTCGTTGCTGCACACAGGCTTTCTCTAGTTGCGGCGAGTGCGGGCTATTCTTCATTGCAGTGCACGGGCTTCTCATTGTGGTGGCTTCTCTTGTTGTGGCGCATGGGCTCTAGGCACGTGGGCTTCAGTAGTTGTGATGCACAGGCTTAGTTGCTCCACGGCATGTGGGATCTTCCTGGACCAGGGATTGAACCTGTGTCCCTTGCACTGGCAGGTGGATTCTTAACCACTGTGCCACCAGGGAAGTCCCAATCAGAGCCTTCTTATATTGCTTTAATATATAAGGTCCAGTGTTTTAATTGTACTGAGAGAAATAGAGGAAGTGTGTATATGCCATATTCCTGGACAATGTGCATTTTTAGGTGAAAATTTTCCTTCATTTACCTAGGATCAGGAACCTAAGTTGATTTACCATAGTACAAAGAGGCTACCCTATCCCCCTTTCCCCTTTGGTAACCGTAAGTTTGTTTTCTATGTCTCGGAGTCTATTTCTGTTTTGAAAATAAGAAGGGATAAATTAGGAGTTTGGGATTGACAGATACACACTCCTATATATAAAATAGATAACCAACAGGGATCTACTATACAGCACAGGGGACTATACTAAATATCTTGTAATAACCTATAAGGGAAAAGAATCTGAAAAAGAATATATGTGTGTGTGTATATGTGTGTGTGTGTGTGTGTGTGTGTGTATAACCGAATCACTGTGCTGTACACCTGAAACTAACACATTGTAAATCAACTATACTTCAATTTAAAAAAAGAGTCTACCCTCCAAATACTCTGCAAATCTCCAAGGGCACATTATATTGCTCTGCTTCTGAGTCGAATGTACAAGATAGAACGATCCTAATTCTGTTGTGGAGTTAGGATGCAGTACAATGGTGTAAAGCCCATGAAAACGTTAAGACAATTTACTGAGGATTTGAGGATATTAATTAGCTTTTTGTGACTTGGCCCTTACACAAATCTGAGACTAAATAGCTTTATTTTATTATTATTATTATTACTACTATTATTATTATTGGACACTGAGGCAATGCCAGTCACCCTGCATATCCAGATCCCCCATCAGCATGGGCCCTTCTAGGATCCCTAGAAGGGATCCTAGCCGTGTTCACATGGTTGCACATTTTATAAAATTTTCGGGACTAAGGGATTTTAACTGTAATTGGCTCCGAGCAGTCTCTGTCTCCACTCTGATTTCCCCGCCACTATATGTCCCCTCTTATTGGGTTTTGGGGGTGCCTATGGACATTTTGGGGTGGTTACAGATATGAAGAGGAAGTGAGCTGAGGATATATTAAGTCTGAGTTTTGTGGGATATATTTATGTGATTCAGAGTGGCTTTGGTGTATAATTAAATTATTGGAAGTCATCTGGTATAGGAATGTCTTCCAAAAATTTGCTTACTGTGCACTGTGTCAACTCACCTGGCAAGTGACAAGAAAATATTGACTAACTGCATAATGAATGTTATCAATTGAAAGAATATTTGATTGTCCATTGCACAAGAAAACTTGAAATGCCTTGTAATCTCACAGCTCACATATGACAGGTACTTGATAAAGATTTCCTCAAATTGGAAATAATCCAGAATTTTACATGACATTTCATTAATGACAAGTTGTAAAGTTGAAAATAACTTTTCTAAACTATCAATAAGAAAATCAAATTTTAATCAACAGTGCTAAAGGAAAGCTTCATTTCTCTTTCGATTCTCTTTACAGAAAATGCCATTACAAAGTTACTGTAAAAAAAAAAAATATATATATATATATATGGCAATGAAGTAACCTAGAGATATGTTATGGCATAAAATTAATTTTTAAAATTATGTTATTTTTCAGAATGCTGTGACGTTTGAGGTTTAAATTTTTACTTTCTTGTGATTTCTTTTTTTCTCATTAAATATTCACCTTTGTACTTAGTTTTGTTTGCATAATTTTATGTTCTTCTTCATAAAGTGGACTCCCAATTAGATAATCTTTGAGTCCATATTTCTGACCCATGACCATGCACAAAACCATCAGTTTGGTTGAGGTGGGAGAGGGTTTATTGGTGGGTGTGAGAAGTCTCACAGCACCTTTCAGGAAGTGTGAAGAATTCGACTCGGGCTGAGCTCCCGGAACCTGAGTGCCGGACTTGCTGACCCGATGCCACCCTGCCTTCACCGTGCTGGGGCGGGGGGGTGCCCCCAACGTCCCTGCCCCTGCTCCCACATGCTTCATGCAGAGGCCACCTTGCCTGAGGCTTCCTGGGCCCTCTCCTCAGTCACACGTGTTTGGCATCTCATGGGAGAGGAAGTCAGTGTGGAAGGTAGGATTCACAAGGTAGGGGATGGTGAAAATGTCCAGGAGGTACTGAAAAGACTATGGGCAACCACAGTGACCGATGTCCACTCCCTCTGCTGCAGGACAAAGACCCAAGGGGTTCCAGATGCAGACAGGTAAATAAGGCTGGGCCCCGACTTCCAGGACTCCCTGGAAAGTTGGGGAGAGACTGGTGTCCTAACACCCCAAAGCAGAGTGTAAGGAAGGCTCTGGTCACAGGCGCCCTTAATAGTTAATTTCCTAAGAAGGGAGGACCACTGACCTTGACAACCCCCTAAGTGGCTTGTTCAGAGGGAGCAGCGCCAAGGCTGACCCCTGGCACCCTGAGACAGACAATCTCCTGCTTAGTTTATCCGTTGCTGCTGCTGCCTCAGGAATTCTAAGCTGCTAATAAATGTTAATCTCACCACATTACCAAAAAAAATGAAAGGAAGTTTAACAACCTAAAAATATAATATAAACCAAACAGTTTCTTCTTCCCTCACCCACACAGTCAAAGAATGTAAATTAAGGTGTTCTTTTAGTTTCTAAATTTCTATGTAACAACAGGATCAAAAAAAATGAAAGGATAACTAATATTTCAAAACATAATCCTCCAGCAGATGAAATGTAAAACATTTGTTTGCATCACTGCTTCTGTAGTCCAGGATGCGGAAAGGTGTCCTGAGACTAGACAATAGTAACAATTATTTCAAACATAAAGACCACAAGGAAGTCCAAGAGGGCAACATAGGAAGATCCTGAACTCACCTCCTCCCAGGGACACACCGAATCTACAGCCACATATGGAACAATTCCCGCTTCGGCTGCCCCACCAAAGCCGGCAGCCACGCACTGACGACACAGGTGACTCTCCTTGATCACCTGGCTCTGGTGGCCAGAGGGCCTTGCATCCCTGAGTCCCGTGGGACTGTAAAAATCGGGGAGACAGTTCCTGGCAGGCTACCTCCCCAGAGCACCACACAGACAGCAGACTAAAACACACCCCCAGTTTCCCTGTGAAAAGGTCCTATTTACTTGTCCTGGAGCTTCAGCCTGAGGGCAGGACTCAGGTTTGCCACATGCTGGAGGTTCCAGAGGTGCTCTCAAGGAGCACAGGGTGGGGACACCAGCTTCGTGCTCTGTCTAGGCCTTAGTGCCACTTGCCAGTACCTCCCAGAATAAGCTTATACACTCACTCATCTGGAGCCCCAGTTTCTGCAACTGTCACCCAGAGGACAACCCCAGATCCCCTGGTCTGGAGGCCAGAAGATTTATGGGTTTATAATTGCAATCTCACAGGACTGCACATATTTGCATACTTTAAAAGCTGCAACCTGAGAGTCTGGCTTCCAATCAGCCTAAAACCTGGTGCTGACTGAGATCCCTCTCTCTAGAATGCTGGCAAGTCTCAGCACACCCTCAATGACCAGGACCTGTCATGGATAAATCAGGCTGCTTAGACAATCACAAAGATTCAAGAGACAATTCTAGGACAAGGTTGAAGGACAAGGTTCATCCCCTACACAGGCCACTCCTTCAAGACTGGAAGAGGTAGCTGTTTCACTGAATACATGAAAAAACAGAGAGATTCAAGCACAATGAGGAAACAGAACAGTATGTTCGAAACAAAAGAGCAATATAAAAACTCACAGAGAAACTTTAATGAAATAGAGACAAATAATTTACTTGATAAAGAATTCAAAGCCATGGTCATAAATATTCTCACCAAACTTAAGAAAACAATGGATGAACACATTGAGAACTTCAACAAAGAGACAGAAATTATAGGAAAGTACCAGGCAGAAGTCACAAAGCCAAATAACACAATAACTTAACTAAAAAATACATTAGAGGGGTTCAACAGAGACTAGATGAAGCAAAGAAAGGATCCGTGAACAGGAAGACAGGGCAGTGGAACTCACCCAAACAGAAAAGCAAAAAGAAAAAGTAATTTAAGAAAAGGGAAGATAGGGCTTCCCTGGTGGCACAGTGGTTGAGAATCTGCCTGCTAATGCAGGGGACACGGGTTCGAGCCCTGGTCTGGGAGGATCCCACATGCCGCGGGGCAACTAGGCCCGTGAGCCACAACTACTGAGCCTGCGTGTCTGGAGCCTATGCTCCGCAACAAAAGAGGCTGTGACAGTGAGAGGCCCGCACACCACGATGAAGAGTGGCCCCCGCTTGCCACAACTAGAGAAAGCCCTCACACAGAAATGAAGACCCAACACAGCAAAAATAAATAAAAATAAATTAATGTCAGATGCAGGCTTAAAAAAAAAAAGGGAAGGTAGTTTAAGGGACCTGTGGGACAACATCAAGCAGATAACATTCAAATTACAGGGGTCCCAGAATGAGAGAAGGAGAAAGGGACAGAAAACTTAAGAAATAATGGCGGGACTTCCCTGGTGGTGCAGTGGTTAAGAATCCAACTGCCAATGCAGGGGACATGGGTTCGATCCATGGACCGGGAAGATCCCACATGTCACAGAGCAACAAAGCTTGTGAGCCCCAACTACTGAGCCTGCGTGCCACAACTACTGAAGCCCGCGTGCCTAGAGCCCATGCTCCACAACAAGAGAAGCCACTGCGATGAGAAGCCTGCGCACCACAACAAAGAGTAGCCTCCACTCACTGCAACTAAAGAAAGCCCACATGCAGCAACATGGACCCAATGCAGCCAAAAATAAATAAATAAATAAATTTATTTTTTAAAAAAAGAAAGAAAGAGATAATGGCTGAAAACTTCCCTAACTTGGGGAAGGAAAGAGACATCCAGGTCCAGGAATCCCAGAGAGCTCCAAAGAAGATGAAGCCAAAGAGATCCACACCAGGACACATTATAATTAAAATGTCAAAAGTTAAAGATAAAGAGAGAAACTTAAATGCAGCAAGAGGAAAATGACTTGTTACCTATAAGGGAATCTGCATAAGACTATCAGCATATTTTTCAGTAGAAACTTTACAGGGCAGAAGGGAGTGCATGATATATTTAAAGTGCTGAAAGGAAGAAACTTCCAATTAAGAATATTCTACTCAGCAAGGTTATTACTCAGAATTAAGAGAGAGAGAGACTTCCCTGGTGGTGCAGTGGTTAAGAATCCACCTGCCAATGCAGGGGACACGGGTTCAAGCCCTGGTCCAGGAAGATCCCACGTGCCATGGAGCAACTAAGCCCATGTGCCACAACTACTGAGCCTGCGCTCTGGAGCCTGCGAGCCACAGATACTGAGCCCATGTGCCACAACTACTGAAGCCCACACGCCTAGAGACCGTGCTGTGCAACAAGAGAAGCCACTGCAGTGAGAAGCCCACGCACCGCATCAAAGAGTAGCCCCCTCTCGTCACAACTAGAGAAAGCCTGCGCGCAGCAATGACAACCCAACGCAGCCATAAATAAATAGATAGATAGATAGATAGATAGATAGAAGGAAGGAAAGAAAGAAAGAAAGAAACAGAATTAAGAGAGAGAAAGAATTTCCAAAAATCAAAAGCTAAAGTAGTTCATCACCAATAAATCAGCCTTACAATAAATGTTAAAGGGACTTCTTTAAGCTTAAAAAAAGGGCACTAAATAGTAACAAAAACATATGAAAGTATAAGTATCACCGGTAAAGATAAATATATAGAAAATGTAGTGAATTGATCACTTATAAAGCTAGCAGGAAGGTGAAAAGACAACAGTAGTAAAAATGACCATAACTATAACAATTAGTTAAGGAATACACAAAATTAAAAAAACATAAAATGTAGTGGTAGGGAAATTTTAGAATGTGTTCAAATTTAAGCTGCTATCAATTTAAAATAGATTGGTACCCATACTTATATCTGATAAAATACTTTAAAACAAAAACTGTAATAGAAGACAAAGGGCATTACATAATGGTAAAGTGGTCAGTCCAACAAAAGGATACAAAATTTGTAAATATTTATGTGCCCAACATAGGAGCACCTAAATATACACAGCAAATATTAACAGAACTAAAGAGAGAAATTGACAGCAACACAAAAATAGTAAGGGACTTTCGCCACTTACATAATGGACAGGTCATCCAGTCAAAATCAATAAGGAAACACTGGCTTTAAATGACACATTAGACTAAATGAACTAAACAAGATATCTCAAACAAACAATCTCGCTTTACACCTAAAGGAATTAGAAAAAGAAAAAACAAATCCCAAAGTTAGTAGAAGAAAGGAAATAACAAAGATCAGAGTGGAAATAGAGATTAAAAAGACATAGAAAAGATCAATAAAACTGGTTTTTTGAAAAGATAAACAAAACTGACAAACCTTTAGCTAAACTCACCAAGAAAAAAAAGAGGAATCAATAAATAAAATCAGAAATGAAAGAGATGTTACAACTGATACCACAGAAATACAAAGGATCATAAAAGGTTACTATGAACAATTATACAGCTACTGGACTTCCCTGGTGGTGCAGTGGTTAAGACTCCAAGCTCCCAATGCAGGGGGCCCAGGTTCAATCCCTGATCAGGGAACTAGATCCCACATGCATGCTGCAACTAAGAGTTCACATGCCACAATTAAGGAGCCCATGTGCTCCAACTAAGGAGTCAGCGAGCCGCAACTAACGAGACTGCAAGCCACAACTAAGGAGCTCATGTGCCACAACTAAGGAGCCTGAGAGCTGCAACTAAGGAGCCCACCTGCCACAACTAAGACCTGGCACAACCAAATAAATAATAATTTTTAAAATAATAAAAAATAAAATGTCAGCTCTCAAGCCTTTAAAAAAAATTGTACAGCAACAAGTTGGACAACCGAGAAATGGAAAAATTCCTAGAAACATATAATCTTCCAAGACTGAATCATGAACTAAATCTGAATAGACCAATTACTAATAGGGATATGGAATCAGTAATCAAAAACCTCTCAACAACCAAAAAAAGCCCAGGACCGGAGGTTTTACTGCTAAAGTCTACCAAACATTTAAAGAAGAGTTAATACCTATTCTTTTCAAAACTTTCCAGAAAATTGAAGAGGAGGAAACACTTCCAAACTCAATTTACAAGGCCAGCATTATCCTGATATGAAAACCAGAAAAAGATACCACAAAAAGAAAATTACACGCCAATATTCCTGATGAACATACATACAAAAATCCTCAACTACATATTAGCAAACTGAATTCAACAATACATTTAAAAGATCATACATCAAAGTCAAGTGGGATTTATCCCAGGGATGCAAGGATGGTTCAACATCCACAAATCCATATGACACACCACACTGACAAAATAAAGGATAAAAATCACATGATAATCTCAAAAGATACAGAAAAAGCATGTGACAAAATTTAACATCCATTTATGATAAACACTCTCAACAAAGTGTATAGACAGAATGTATATCCCCATAATAAAAGTCATATATGACTAGCCATATATGACACCTAACATCATACTCAATGGTGAAAAGCTGAAAGCTTTTCAACTGAGATCAGGAATAAGATAAGGATGCCCACTCTTACCACTTTTATTCAACAAAGTATTGGAAGGCCTAGCCAGAGTAATGAGGCAAGAAAAAGAAATAAAAGGCATCCAAATTGGAAAGGAGGAGGTAAAACTGTCACTATTAGCAGACAACATGATTTTATATATAGAAAACCTGAAAGACTCCACCAGAAATCCGTTAGAACTAATAAAATGAATTCAGTAAAGTCACAGGGTACAAAATCAATATACAAAAAGCTGCTGTGTTTCTATACACTAAGAACTATCAGAAAGACAAATTAAGAAAACTATCCAATTTACAACGCATCAAAAAGAATAAAATGCCTAGGAATAAATTTAACCAAGGAGATGAAAGACCTGTACACTGAAAACTACATGACATCAATGAAATAAACTGGGGAAGCCACAAATAAATGAAAAGATATTCCGTGCTCATGGATTAGAATGTCCATATTACCTAAAGCATTCTATAGATTTATTGCAATCCCCATCAAAATTCCAATGGCATTTTTCACAGAAACAGAACAATCCTAAAATTTGTATGGAACCACAAAAGAACCCAAACAGCCAAAGCAATCTTGAGAAAGAACAAAGCTGATATCACTCCCTGATTTCAAACCACATTACAAAGCTATATAATCACAACAGTATGGTACTGGCATAAAAACAGACACATAAATCAATGGAACGAAATAGATGTCCCAGAAATAAATCCACACATATATGATCAATTAATTTACAACAAAGCAGGCAAGAATACACAATGGGGAAAGGACAGTCTCTTCAATAAATGATGCTGGGAAAACTGGACAGCCACATACAAAAGAATGAAAAATCTTACACCATTCACAAAAATTAACTCAAAATGGATTAAAGACTTGAATGTAAGACTTGAAACCATAAAACTCCTAGAAGAAAACATAGGCAATAAGCTCTTGATATCTGTCTTGGCAATTATTTTTTTGGATCTGACTCTAAAAGCAAAGGCAACAAAAGCAAAAATAAACAAATGGAACTACATTGAACTAAAAAGCTTCTGTACAGCAAAAGAAACCACTGACAAAATAAAAAAGGCAACCTACACAGTGGGAAAAATATTTGCAAATCATATATCTGATATGGGGTTACTATCCAAAATAATTAAAGAACTCAAACACCTCAACAGCCAAACAACAAATAATCCGTCTAAAAAATGGGCAGAGGATCTGAATAGATATTTTTCCAAAGAAGACATACAGATGGCCAACAGGCACATGAAAAGATGCTCAACATGACTAATCATCAGGGAAATGCAAATTAAAACCACAATGACTTCAGACTATACTACAAAGCTACAGTAATCAAGACAGTATGGTACTGGCACAAAAACAGAAATATAGATCAACAGAACAGGATAGAAAGCCCAGAGATAAACGCACGCACATATGGTCACCTTATTTTTGATGAAGGAGGCAAGAATATACAATGGAGAAAAGACAGCCTCTTCAATAAGTGGTGCCGGGAAAACTGGACAGCTACATGTAAAAGAATGAAATTAGAACACTCCATACACCATACACAAAAATAAACTCAAAATGGATTAAAGACCTAAATGTAAAGCCAGACACTATAAAACTCTTAGAGGAAAACACAGGCAGAACACTCTATAATATAAATCACAGCAAAATCCTTTATGACCCACCTCCTAGAGAAATGGAAATAAAAGCAAAAATAAACAAATGGGACCTAATGAAACTTCGAAGCTTTTGCACAGCAAAGGAAACCATAAACAAGATGAAAAGACAACCCTCAGAATGGAAGAAAATACTGGCAAATGAAGCAACTGACAAAGTATTAATCTGCAAAATTTACAAGCAGCTCATGCAGCTCAATATATAAAAAAAAAACAACAACCCAATCCAAAAATGGTCAGAAGACCTAAATAGACATTTCTCCAAAGAAGATATACAGAGCGCAAACAAACACATGAAAGGATGCTCAACATCACTAATCATTAGAGAAATGTAAATCAAAACTACAATGAGGTATCACCTCACACCAGTCAGAATGGCCATCATCAAAAAATCTACAAACAACAAATGCTGGAGAGGGTGTGGAGAAAAGGGAACCCTCTTGCACTGTTGGTGGGAATGTAAATTGATACAGCCAATTTGGAGAACAGTATGGAGGTTCCTTAAAAAACTAAAAATAGAACTACCATATGACCCAGAAATCCCACTACTGGGCATATACCCTGAGAAAACTATAATTCAAAAAGAGTCATGTACCACAATGTTCACTACAGCTCTATTTACAATAGCCAGGACGTGGAAGCAACCTAAGTGTCCATCGACAGATGAATGGATAAAGAAGATGTGGCACATATACACAATGGCGTATTACTCAGCCATCAAAGGAAACGAAACTGAGTTATTTGTAGTGAGGTGGATGGACCTAGAGTCTGTCATACAGAGTGAAGTAAGTCAGAAAGAGAAAAACAAATACCGTATGCTAGCACATATATATGGAATCTAAGGGAAAAAAAGGTTCTGAAGAACCTAGGGGCAGGACAGGAATAAAGACATAGACGTAGAGAATGGACTTGAGGACATGGGGAGGGGGAAGGGTAAGGTGGAAAGAAGTGAGAGAATGGCATGGACTTATATATACTACCAAATGTAAAACAGATAGCTAGTGGGAAGCAGCCACATAGCACAGGGAGATCAGCTCGGTGCTTCGTGACCACCTAGAGGGGGTGGGATAGGAAGGGTGGGAGGGAGACGTTAAGAGGGAGGAGATACAGGATGTATGTATATGCATAGCTGATTCACTTCGTTATAAAGCAGAAACTAACACACCATTGAAAAGCAATTATACTCCAATAAAGATGTTAAAAAAAAATGTCAATACTATTCAAAGTGATCTACAGATTCAATTCTATCTCTACCAAAAAAAACCCAAAAACAAACCACAATGAGATATCACCTCCCACCTGTCAGAAAGGCCATCAAGCAAAAGACAAGAAATAACAAGTGTTGGTGAGGATGCAGAGAAAAGGGAACCCTTGTGCACCGTTGGTGGGAATGTAAATTGGGCAGCCACTATGGAGAACAGTATGGAGGTACCTCAAATATTAAAGACAGAACTACCATATGATCAAGCAATTCCACTAGTAGGTATTTATCTAAATAAAATGAAAATACTAGTTCCACACGTTATTGCAGCATTTTTTACAATAGCCAAGATATGCAAATCTAAGTGTTCACTGATGGATGAATGACTAAAGATGTGGTATATATATGCAATGGAACAGTACCCAGCCAGAAAAAAGAAAGAAATCTTGCCACTTGCAACAATATGAATGGACCTCAAGAGAATTACACTAAATGAGAAAAAGAAAATACTGTGTGATTTCACTTATATGTGGAATCTAAAAAAACAAAATAAATGAACAAACAAAATAAAACTCATAGATACAAAGAACATACTGGTGGTTGCTAGAGGGGAAGGGGGGTTGGAGGGTGGGGCAAATGGGTGAAGGGGGTCAACAGGTAGGCTCTCCGGCCTCCTCCAACCATCCACCTGTGGAAGGGCTAGGAGACGCAAAGTTGTGTATGAGGAAAGCTAATCGGCGTGGCCCTAAAAGGGACACGGCTAACCAGTCCTTAAAAACACAAAGTGGAGTCTACTAACAGAGACACTTCTCAATATTGCAAACAAAGGAATAACTAGAAATTGTCCCCTCCTAGCCACAACGAACCAGGAACTAGCGAATTCTGAGGTGCTCTCAAGGGGCTCCAGGGTCACTGCAGCCAGCTCCCACACAACTTCTTTTCCTTCCCTTTTCCCTCATCTCTTGAACGACTTTGAAAATGAATTGCAGGAGATTATATTTTCTAAAAATGTCCACCGAAATATTTTAGTTTTACATGCTTTTCTCGTGAATCTCCTCACTCCCCTAATAAGAGCTGCATTTACGTCTGTCCCCCAGATGTTGAGGGGCCCCTGTCACTGACTCAGTGAGGGGACTGTGGTGGACATGATGCTGATGGCTTCAGAGCCAGGTCAGGACAGGGAACCCAGGTCCATGCGGCCAACCTCCACGCCCTAGGAAAGACCCCCAGAGACCACCCGGAGGGACTTGTGGAGAGGACCCACCAGGTGTGAGAACGAGCCCACAGGTGGATCTGGTCCCCACTCTTGAGCCCCACTGGCAGACAGGACAGACAAACCGTTCTGCTGTGCCTTGTCCAAATTCCCAATCCACAGTATCTGTTAAAGTAAGTGGTTGTTTTATGCCACTAAGCTCTGAAGTGATTAGTTACACACCCACAGAAGCTGGCACATTAAATAATCACAAAAATGTCTGTCATTATGTCCACATTGCAGAACTCAACAGCCCAGATAAACAGACCTAACACAAAGGAAAAATAAATCAGATCATAAGGTGTATTACAGTCCACAGGAGATACTATCCTAATTGGTTACAGACAGTTTATATAAATTTAAAAGAAGATGTCGGCATACGACCGACCTCAGAGATATTGCAGGTTCAATTCCAGACCACCGCAATGAAGCAAATATTGCAATAAAGCAAGTCACATGATTATTTGATTTCCCAGTGCACATAAAAGTTATGTTTACCCTCTACTGTAGTCTGTCAAGTGTGCAACAGCAGTATGTCTAAAAAAACAATGTACATACCTTAATTAAAAATACTTCATTGCTAAAAAATGCTCACCATCATCTGATGACGCAGGGTTGCCAGAAACCTCCAATTTATTAAAAAATGCAGTAACTGCAAAGTGCACTAAAGCAAAGCACAATAAAATGAGGTCTGCCTGTAACTCAAGAATTTCCAAAGAGAAAAAAGTTAACCTTCTATATGTTTTTTTTGTGTGTGTGTGTGGTACACGGGCCTCACTGTTATGGTCTCTCCCGTTGCGGAGCACAGACTGCGGACGCGCAGGCTCAGCGGCCATGGCTCACAGGCCCAGCGCTCCGCGGCATGTGGGATCTTCCTGGACCGGGGCACGAACCCGTGTCCCCTGCATCGGCAGGCGGACTCTCAACCACTGCGCCACCAGGGAAGCCCAACCTTCTATATGTTGACTCAAATTTTTTCAAACGGAAAAAAACTTAACTTTGATGTTCATTAATAATGTTGGTTACTAGGTTACAAAATAAGAAAAGCAGATCATTCACAGCTTTTAGCTTCTAAATATGGCTGGGAAACTCTTTGAAAGTCATTTTATAATTGGAAAAAAATTCATGCAATGTTCTTGATAAATGCAGATAAATGAAGGTGAGTTTGTAATTTTGATTTAAAACATCTAATTTCTGCTTCCATGTAGGAAGTAGAAAGCTGCAAATAACAATGAGAAAAATCTGGTGGTCTACAAAAATGATCATCTTTCTTGAATCTATTAGAAATGTGAGGTTGCGTGGCAACCAAATACGGTGATTTCCAAAGGAGGGGCAGAGCCTCCAGGGGAAACGTGGCTGCTACCTGTTCCCTTATGTGAAGACCAGGAGAAACACGGGGCTGCCTTGGGGGATGGAGATCTCAGCTAAAACGTTAGCAAATCTTTAAAGGCCAAGTGTGGGCTTGCATGTACGTTTGGAACAGCTGAGGAATCCAGCAAGAGTGCTCGCAATGGAAATACTAGGAGCAGGGCAGGAGCCGGGGAAGGATGGGCACGGACCCACCCCTTCCCTGGATCCATCCCTCCTATGAACTGAGGGAAGGGCACCAAAGCCACCCACAGGGCACAGGTAAAGATCCATTGCTTTCGAAGACAGAGCTAAAACCCATCTGCCTCTGGGAGAGAAGCCAGAAACCTCTTGCCCCAAGGACACAGGGAAAGACCCATTACTACTGCGAGAGTAAAACGTCCTACTTCTGGGGAAAGACAAGAAACCATTTAGGGCCCAGGACCTTAGATCAATACCAGGCAGAGGGAGGAGGAGCAGGAAACTCCTGACCAGAATCAACACAGATACAAGGCAGATTTGGGTTGCCATGGGAAAGAGGGGCAGGAAGCCCCACACTGAGATTTAGGATCTAAGAATGAGCTGGACCAAGACATCAGAGGAATCCCCCTCTCACCATAAACTTCATGCTGAGAAACAAGTAGTGGCCCGCTATCCCTGAAGAAGAGGCAAGTGCTCTCCTCGGTCGCACAGAAATTCAGGAACATCTACAGGTGAAGGAAGCATCAGAACCACTGAGAAAAACCACCTGGAACCTCAGCACCCCCGTAAGCACAAGGGAAAACCATCCACATTTAGAGAAAGTAGAAGCCTTAGCTGCACTGACAGTAGCAATGAAACAACAAAACCTAAATCCAGCTCAACCCCTAACTAAATTGACTCAACGTCACACACTTAAAACCCAGACAGAAGAGGCATGCTAGCACAGGTGTAAATACAGTTTACCTCAGTCTGTACTGTCCTTGTACACATGAGGTCTGGCATACAATCAAAAAAATTACAATTTCAAGAAAGTAAAAAATAAGTAAAAGAAAACAATCTAGATATAAAGCAATCAATGGAAATAGATTTGATGACCCAGATAACTGAAACTGTTGGGAAATTTCACCAGAGAGGTAAAAACTGTGAGAAAGAGTAAAACAGAAATGCTAGAAATAAACTATATGAGGTCAGAAATGGAAAATTCTTGTGACAGGCACACGAGTAGAATGAATATCACTTTGGAAAAATCAACCAGCTTGAGCATGGGTCAATAGAAATTAAGTGAACTGAAACACAAGGATAATGACGTGGCGAAAGCAAATCAGAGCACTCCAGGCCTGTAGGAACCGCCAGACGGTCTAACATACACGTAACTGGAGTGACAGAAGAAGAGGGAGAATTTGAAGAGAAGAACTATTTGAAGAAGGTAACAGTCAAGAATATTCCAAAAATAAGGATAAACATTAAACCACAGCTCTAAGAATACAGAGGACTCTAAAAGGAACAAATACAAAATATAAAAATAAAAAAGAAAACTCAACACCAACCAAAAAAAGGCCCACATATACTTATACACATCATAGTCAACCTGCTGAAAGATGAGAAGAAAAGCTTTACAATGTGATGACTAGAAGTAACATTGCTTACATTATAAACGAAAGTTGCTAAGAGAGTAAATCCTGAGTCATCAATCACAAGAAAATCTTTTTTTCTTTTTCTTTTATTTTGTATTTATGTGAGATGATGGATGTTCACCATACTTATAGTGGTCATCATTTCATGGTGTGTGTGTAAGTCAAATCATTATTCCATATACCTTAAACTTATACAGTGCTGTTTCTCTATTATATCTCAATAAAACTGGAGGAAAAAAACTGTTTTAAAGAAAACAGAAGGAAAAGCTTGAAGGCAGCCGGAGGAAAGAGGGAACATTACACACAGAGGAGCAAAGATAAGAGTTACAGGACACTTCTGATCAGAAACTGTGCAGGGCAAAGACAACAGAGTGGCTGAAAGGAAAACCCGTCAACTCAGAGTTCTACACTCAGTGCAAATATCTGTCAAAAATTACGGGAAAACAAAGACATTTTCAAACAAACAACAGCTTATAGAAATCACTGACAGCAGACCTGCATTACAAGATATGTTAACAGAGTCCTTGGGGCAGAAGGAGTGTCTGACAGTCACCCCACAGAGGTGGGAGAGCTGAGATGTTGAGACTCGTAAGGCCACGGGCACCAAGAAGATATGGGAAGATTTATTACCCGTGAGCTTTCCTGAGGAGAGGAGGGCAGGGGCCAGCCAGCCAGGCCAAATGGCACGAGCAGTGCAGGGCTAGTGATGCGGGCCGAGGAAAGGGCTCAGGCCCTCGGGCTGGGGCTCGCACACTGTGAACTTCCTGCTGGCACTTCTGGAGCAAGTAACCAGGTTTTCTCATCATTACCTTACTGGCTTTTCCTCAGATGTGGAGCCAAAAGGGAAGAAAGAGGAGTGGGGCTTGAAAGCTGGAGATAGCCCAACATCAAAAATGGAGACTTACTCTTTATTACATGGATATGATGACAGAGAGAAAATCAATCAACAAAGAAACGAGGGCCACCAGAAATGGCAAAAATGGAGGTTAACTACAGAAGACTTTTCTTACTTTAAGTCACAATGAAAGATAATCCACAACTTCTGTGAATTCCAGACAAAATACACATTTCACCCTATTCCTCATACTGTTTGCAAATAAAACTCTCCACAGATACACAGAGCAGCTGGCAGAAGACTCTGAGGGGTGCAGAAGAGAAGGTGGGCGGCAGGGACCTTGACTTGAAGACCAAGCAGGCAGGGTGTTCCTCCTACAGATTCTCGTCCAAGAGTTGGAGGGGTCCACAACCCAGAAATGCCAGCAAGCACAGACCAACAAGCTCCAAGGAAAGCCTCTTCTCTCTGGCTCAAAGCCTTGATAAAGGGCAGCCCTGCAGGATGGAACCCACTCTACTCCAGATGAAACCTCAAAAAAGCTACTCCATCCCCCACCCCTACCCAACACTGTAGCCACAGGGATGGCAGGCAGAGCCCTGTGACCATCCCTGCCCTATGCTGACCAGGAGGCCCCCCTCCCCAGTGGGGCAGGGCTGTGGAAACTGAGGGGGAGCCCTGTGACCACCCCTGCTTTCCATTAGCACAGTGGGACTGTGGGCAGACTCTGGGGTGAACCCTGTCGACCATTCTGTCCCACACTAATATGAGCAGAGGCGCAGCTCCCACTCCATACCCCCCGCACTGCACACACTGTGGAGGGGTCCCCATTACCATTTCTGCTCTGCACTAAGCAAACGCCAGCACACAAGTAGTCTCCTCCCCACCAAGTAGCACATCAGCTGCAGAGACTGTGAGAGCCCCACGTGCACTAAGCAAACAGGAACAAGGAGGCAGCACCTGCTCCCCACCCCATCAGAGGGGGTGAGGATTACAGAGAGAACAGTACAGGAGACAGGGATACTTAAATCTGTGCATGAAGTCCTGGGCAGACCCCCAAGCAGCCCATGCATGACCAACCAGAATGAACACATCAGAAGACTGGAGAACTGAACTCAAGGTCAAATGCTGCTCTCGTTTCAGGTTGGCCTCTGGGCAGCACATGGCTGGGCAGGACAGCACTACAAACCACACTGGCATCTGAAGCATGACCCACAGAAGTGTGCCAGGACATGTACTTGGAACCTAAACAGGCTGAGAGCCTGCTGAAAGCAGACTGAAATGCAAACCAGAATCTCATAAACTCACACTCAATTTGTCCTGGCACATTCCACAATTACTCATCATACTGAGACCCAGAAAATCTCAACTCAAATGGGAAAAAACAATCAGCAGACATCAACATCAAGATGATACAGATGCTACAATTACCTGATGAGAATTTGATAGAAGCTCTCGTAAAAATGTTCCCAAACAGATACTAACACTGAGAAAAGAGAAAAAACAGAAACTCTAGGCAAAGAAATAGACTTAAGAAGAACCAATAAAAACTTGAGAAATGAAAAATAAGTGAAATTTAAAAACTCAGTGAATGGGCTGAACAGCAGGTGGATATGACATCAGAAACAATCAATGAACCTGAAGACAGAAAAATTGAAATTATCTGATTTCAACAGAGAGAGAATAGATTTTGAAAATGAATAGAATCTCAGAAACATGTGGGACAATAACAAAATAATCTAACATTCATGTCACCAGAGACCCAGCGGGAGAGAAGAATGAGTGTAATGCTGAAAAAGTATTTAAAGAAATAATGACTGAAATCTTACCAAATTTGAAGAAGCAAACCCTAAACAGGATAAACCCAAAGAAATCCATGCCTGGATACATCATAATTAAATTTCTGAAAACTAGAGACAAAGGAAAAATCTTGAAAGTCACCAGAAAAAAATGATGTGTTACCTGATGTGAACAGTAAAACTATTCCTATGACAGTATGTTTCTCATTAAAAATCATGAATGCGAGAAGGAAGCATTTTTCAAGTGTGAGAGAAAAAAGCTGTCACCCAGAATTCCATATTCAGCAAAACTGTGTTTCAGAAATGAAGGTGAAATTCTCAGATGAAGGAAACCTAAGAAATTTGTTGTCAGCAGACCTGCTCTAGTGGAAAAAAAAAAATGCTAAAGGAAGTTCTTCAGACAGAAAGGAAATGACAACGGAAGGAAACCTGGAACATGAGGAATGAGAAAGAGCAGAAAGGGCGTGTCAGTTTTCTGTGGCTGTAAATGTGGATAGTTTAAAACAACATACGTGGATCAGGAGTCTGAGGTGGCTTAGCTGCACTCTCTGTTTCAGGCTCTCACCAGGCTGCAATCAAGTGCCAGTGGGGCTGTGCTCCTTTCTGGATCTTGGGGCCTTCTTCCAAACTCACATGGTTGTTGGAAGAATTCAATTCCTTGCAGTTATAGGACTGAGGCCTTCAGCTCCTACAGGCTGCCCACTGCTCCCTGCCACATGGCCCTCTACAGGTAGTTCGTATCACAGCAGCTTGTCCTACCAGGGGTCCTGGGATTAGGTTACATCCACCTGCAACGAGGCAATGAGCCAACACTCCACTGTCAGGGAGGAGTCAAAAAAGCCCCACAGGAAGCTTTGTATGCACCCCGAGCTGGACCTGCACACCACACCCAGAAAGAAAAAGGATTTAAACAGGAAAAAGATCAAACAGGTCTTGCAACACAATACCAGAAATGCCCAGGGTACAAATTTACTTGCCACACCAAGAACTGGGGCAACCACAACCTGAATGAGAAAAGATAATCAAAAGGCACCAACACTGAGATTACTTGGAGGTTGGAATTAACCTGACAAGGATTTAAAGCAGCCATGATAAAAATGCTTCAATGAGCAATTATGTACACTCTTAAATAAAGAATAGGAAGATTCCAACAAATAAATAGAAGATATTAAAAAAAGAACAAAAGGGAAACTATATAACTAAAAAATATAATTGAAATTAAAAACTCACTGGACAGGCTCAACAGTAAACTGGAGATGGTAGAGGAAAGAATCAGTGAACGCAAAGACCAATCAATAGAAATTTCCAATCTGAACAACAGAGAGAAAACAGACTTAAAAAAAAAAAAAGGAGAAGAACAGTGTCTCAGGAACCTGTGGGACAATACCCAAAAAATCTAACATTTGTATCACTGGAGTCTCAGAGAAAGAGGAGAAAGAGTATGAATCTGAAAAAAATATTTGAGGAAAAATGGCTGAAAATAATTTTTTTTAATTCAACTAAGCCAAAAGTAGGCAGGAAAATATGAAAAAGAGGACAAGGAACAGATGGAACAAATGCAAACAACTAACAAACTGGTAGACTTAAATCCAATTCTATCACTAGTGATATTAAATGTAAATGGTCTAAAATCCCCAATTAAAAGGCAGAGATTGGGCTTTCCTGGTGGTGCAGTGGTTGAGAGTCCGCCGGCCGATGCAGGGGACATGGGTTCGTGCCCCAGTCTGGGAAGATCCCACGTGCCACGGAGCAGCTGGGCCTGTGAACCATGGCCGCTGAGCCTGCATGTCCGGAGCCTGTACTCCACAACGGGAGAGGCCACAGCAGTGAGAGGCCCGTGTACCGCAAAAAAAAAAAAAAAAAAAAAAAAAGGCAGAGATTGTCAGATTAGATGAAAAATCAAAACCCAACATAAGCATCTAGAAGGAATTCAATTAAATATAAAGACATGGATATGTTATAAAAGTAAAAGGATGGAAGAAGATATACTAAGCAAACACTAATAATAAATAGTATAACATTAGTATAATAGTGGTTATATTCATATCAGAAAAGTAGACTTCAGAACAAAGAATATTACCAGGGATAAAGAGGAACATTACATGATAATAAAGGGGTCAATTCATCAAGAAAACATCACACATTCCTCAAAAATTAGACATAGAACATATGATCCAACAATCTCACTTCTGGGCATATATCCAAAATAATTCAAACAGGGATTCAAACAGATGTCTGTATACTAGTGTTCACAGCAGCATTATTCACAACAGCCAAAAGGCATAAACAACCCAAATTTCCATCAACAGATGAATGGACAAGCAATGGACAGCCTTAAAAAAGAATGAATTCTGACACATGCTACAACATGGATGAACTTTGAAGACATAATGGTAAGTCACAAAAGGACAAATACTGTATGCTCCCTATTACATAAGGATAGAATGGTGTTTGGCAGGGAAGGGGGAGAATAAGGAGTTGTTTAATGGGCACAGAATTTCATTTTGGGAAGATGCAAAAGTTCTGGATTGTGGTGAGAGTTGCACAACAATGTAAATGTACTTAATGCCACTGAACTGTACACTTAAAATGGTAAATTTTGTATTATGCATATTTTATGACACCTATAAAGTTATCACAATCCTAAATGCATATATGTAACAGCAAAGTATTAGAATACATAAGCAAAAATTGAGAGAATTGAAATGAGAAATACAAACCTATCATTATAGTTGGAGACTACAACACTCTTCTGTCACTAATTGACAGAACAAGTGGATAGAATATTTGTAAATATATAAAAATGCTGAAAAATACTACCAACCAACTTGATCTAACTGACATTTATAAAACACATTACCTGGAACAGTACACACTTTTTTCAAGTACACATGATATTCAGCATGAAAGACCGTATTTTCAGCCATAAAGCAAACTAACAAGTTTTTTAAAATTAAAATACAAATTTTATTCTCTGACCACAATGAAATTCAACTAGAAACTAATTACAAAAATATATCTTGAAAATTCCCGAATATTTGGAAGCTAAACAGTACATTTAAAAATAATCCTTGGGTCAAAGAGGAAGTTGAAAGAAGAATTATAAAATATTTTTAATTGTACACAATGGAATTCATGAGATGTACACAAGTTTAGAGGGAAATTTATAGCATTAAATACTTGTATTAGAAAAAGACAAGTGTCTCAAATCAATGACCCAAGCTTCCACCTTAAGAACCTGGGGGTTGAAAAGGTGGTAGGGAGGAGTATGGCTTGTATTCTGAGCATTTTTTATATTTAGAGGTTAAAAATTACAGCCTGGTTATTACTGGGGTCATTTTTCCCTTTCTGAGCATGACCTCACACTTGGTGCCCCATGTGTTTTCCTGTGAAATGAGTTCTTTGAGCAGAAGCAATCTTGTGTGAAGCAGTAAACAAGGCTAGGGAGACAAATCCACATCCAGTGTATGTGTCTATTCCATGAGGATGAATCAATATCCCTTCCATGACAGAAGAGGTCCAATGGAATCAATAGCCTTGTACTTACACATTTAAACGTAAGAATGGAAGCTCTGCAACAGGAAGAACTTGCTCCCTGCTCTATCTCCAGTGCCCAGAATGGTGCATGTCATATACTAACACCGCAGCATCTATTTGCTGAACAAAGGAATACACTTATGTGCTCTATAGCACAAAAAATTTGCAGGGGCTTTTCTTCTATTTCCTGGGTCATGTTTTCTTCAAGATGGGCTCTTCCTCTTTTTTTGAAGCCTATGTTCCTTCCTCTATTTCTTCTGTGTTCTCCCATTCCCCCTGCAATAGTATACACAGTTGCTGTGCCAATTGTTGAGCTTTATTGAGATAATTTACATACCATAAAGTTCACCAGCCTAAAATATACCTTTTTCACTTAGCATCAAGTTTTTGAGGTTTATCCATGTTTTAGCATGTATCAGTACTTCATTCCTTTTTATGACCGAATACTGTTATATTGTATTGATAGACCACATTTTGTTAACACATCAGTTGATGGATATCTGGCTTGTTTCCACTTTTGACTATTATGGATATTGCTGCTATAAACAAGTTTTTGTGTGTACATATATTTTCATTTTTCTTGGGCATATATCTAGAATTGCTGAGTCAAAAACAGTAACTCTATGTTTAAAAATTTTTAAGAACTGCCAGACTGTTTTCCAAAGTGGCTGCATCATTTTCCATTCCCACCAGCAGTGTATGAGGGTTCCGAGTTTTCCATATCCTAATTCTTGTTATTGTCTCTCTTTCCTGTTACAGTCATTCTGGTGGGTGTGAAGCACTGTCATTTCTTTTTATTGTGTTCTCTTATGTGGGCAACTTCATGATATAGGGTGAGCAAATTACCCTATTTATTTTTTCTCTCTGAGCAGTTTGAAAGCTGTTATTTTGCATCCTACTGAATGTTTGGGAGCGTGATAGCCAGAGGCGAGGCAGGGAAGAGCTCAACTATTTTTGCTAGAATATCTGGTCTCAGGCCTCTTCACTAAGGTTTTCAAAGTGTCCTCAGCAATGTTTCCTGTCCCCTGGGTAGGAGGTGATGTCATGATCCCTGGGGGCCATCCTGGGCTCTGGATCCGTTCTCTGGCTCAGCGTGAAACCCCCACTTCCATCGGAGAGTCAGTCCTCTCATCAGTTTCTCCTCAACAGCCCTTTTCACACACCCTACCCCCTGAAGTAACTGGAAAAGATAAGGATATCCCTCTTCTCCCAACCAGTCACTCTTGTGAGTCAGAGTTCCTGGATTCTGCTGACTCACCAAGGCCATTTGCAGGAGTAGCCTGGCACACCTGAGCAATACTTTTTTTTTCTTCTCTTGTCATTTTTGTATGTTTTTTATTTGGTTGCCTTTTTCCTTGTTTGCTGCTGGGCTTATTCATTTGTTTGCTTGTTCTCTGTGGCAAGGAGGCTCCAGTTTAACTACTGTGTTCATGTCACTGAGTGTTTGAAAAGGGAGATGCTGTGACCCAGCTGCTCTCTCCACTCTACCTAGAAACTCTTAGCAATACGTTTAGGTCTTTAGCTTACTCCAGGAGATTCCCCATTATTCATTCATCGAACAAATAGTCACTGTGCACCTACTGTGTGCCCACCTACTGTGGGCTCTCGCAGTTGGGGTACAGCAGAGAACCAGAGTCCTGCTCTCCTGGAGCCTCTTAGTAAATTACGCCCAAGTGTCTCAGTCAAGGCTTCATTTCACATAAAAGCATGTTTATAGAAGATAATTTCAATACTTTAAATCCAAGAATTTATACCAAATTGCAAACCCTCTAACATCCTTGTGACACTTCACACCCTATAGCCTGGACAGAGGGGAAGCTTGAGAGCGTGAGTGAAGGAATCCGCCTGCATTTTTAAGCTCTCCTGATGTATTTGAAAAGTAGAGATTGTTTCCACTCATTGCTTACGGGATGAATTAGAATCACTTGCAAATTCCTTACTTGATGATGTGCCAAAAATAAATAATATCAATTCTGGCACAAAGTATTTAAAAAGTATAGGGAAACAAAGTTGTGTGGCACAGAGAAGACAATTTTACATTTTTAAATCCTGAAGCACAAAACCTTTTAAAAATCTCTTTTTATAAGCACCATAAACCAGTTGCTCCCCAGCAATTTGCAGGAATTGGATTCACGTGGTGCTATGGCCAATATTTAGTTAGAGCCAATTTCTGTATATTACCACCCTGCAGCCACCTCAACTGCCAGGGCCCAGAATCCCACTCAGGTGCTTCAGTACCTGCAAGACTCTCATGGCATTAACTCACTCAGCAAATATGAGGGCCACTGTGTGCACAACACTGCGCTGGGGACGACGGGGGAGAAATAAATAACAGCACCTGCCCACCAGGAGTTACTGGGGCAAGTGGAAGAAGAATGCTGACAAAGCAAGGCAGCCATTCATAAGACAAAGTAATGACACACAGCATGCTGCAGTGATAATTCTCAATTTCCAGAGAACCGTCAACAGAGCTTGGTGACTAATACGGTTCCCAGCCTGTGACGAGCTTCCCTATCTCACAGCCTCTGATCTGAGCTCCCAGCATACGGGAACAGAGCCTAAAGGTCAGACCCAAACAAGACAGTTTGCAGCCAGCAGAGGCTCATGGAACTGGCTAGAGATTACATCCACCTCTCTGGTGCCCTTTGAACATGTAGCTCTGTTACACTTCCTTTTAGGGACGCATGTATGAGTTCCTCACTCATAAATTTGGGAATCTCTTCATCTTCCTGCTAGCTCTCTGAGGCCATCAGCTCCATCAAATCCTTGACAGGAAGAATCCCTGATTTGCTTACATCCTTTAGGTTCCAAAGACTATCCCCATATAAAAACTTTCTTAGGATTCAGGAACAAGTTCATCCATCTCCTCTTGTGGATTCAGAATCATTTCAGCTTTCGCCTTTCAAATGCTGGAGCTTCGTTTTTTAACTCAGCCCACAAAGCATACAGATGGTCAATGGTCAAGATACATACCTCTCCCATGAACACCAGGAACAGCCAGCAATTCCCATCACTCCCCCGCTCCTCCTTGTGTGGGAGCACAGCAGTGGAGATCCTCTTCTACGTGGAGCCGAGTACTGAGGGGATTCTGGGGAAATCTTTATTATAATTAGCAAAGGGGCTGCTTCCTGGCAGGAACAGGTCCTCCTCTAAAGAAATACCAGCTCAAGCCAAGAGTCTCATGTACCCATGTCGGGTAAGAAAGTGTGCTGTCTTTAGAAAAGAAAGTCCCGTGAAAACTGGGCTGCCCACCTGGAAGTGCAGCCCTGCTCTGTGCCCAGGGTCAAGTTCCGGGGGGGGGGGCTGGCGGGGGCAGGGGGGGGACGACAAGTCAAGATTGGCTGTTTCTGGGAATATGATGGGAAAGCAACGGTAATGGGGATGCCCCACCTAGTGGCCAGAGCTGGAACTGCTACTCAACCAGACCAACACACCTGCACAGACAAGATTCTTTTTTTTTTGCGGTACACGGGCCTCTCATTGTTGTGGCCTCTCCCGTTGCGGAGCACAGGTTCCAGACACACAGGCTCAGCAGCCACGGCTCACGGGCCCAGCCGCTCCGCGGCATCTTCCTGGACCAGGGCACGAACCCCTGTCCCCTGCATCAGCAGGCGGACTCTCAACCGCTGCGCCACCAGGGAAGCCCCAGACAAGATTCTTGATTCCTAAAGCGCAAGTTATTGTACCAAATAATTCAGTTCCCTTTTCAGGTAAACTGTAATTTATTCTGGTGAAGAAACATGTTTTTGTCACCTGAGATTTATGGAGATATTCTCAAAAAATATTTTATAGCTAAAGATCTGATAGTCTGGTTAAGTCTGCTGGCTACTGACACAGATGTTTAAAAAGTAACACTCAGATATCCAATTTAAATGGAAAAATGCTAAAAATTTGTAAATGTTTCTAGGGAAATTGTTATTAAAACTCAAAAAGACCTACAAATCCAAAACAATAAAATGAAAATAACATACATATCAATAATAACCTTAAACGTAAAGGGACAAAATGTTCCAACCAAAAGAAATACACTGAATGGATACAGAAACAAGACCTGTATATATGCTGTCTACAAGAGACCCACTTCAGACCTAGAGACACATAAAACTGAAAGTGAGGGGATGGAAAAAGGTATTCCATGCAAATGGAAATCACAAGAATGCTGGAGTAGCAATACTCATATCAGACAAAATAGACTTTAAAATACTGTTACAAGAGACAAGGAAGGACACTACATAATGATCAAGGGATCAATCCAAAAAGAAGATGTAACAATTGTAAGTACATATACAACCAACACAGGAGTACCTCAATAAAGCAAATGCTAACAGCCATGAAGGGAGAAACTGACAGTAACATAGTAATAGTGGGGGACTTTAACACCCCACTTTCATCAATGGACAGAAAATCAATAAGGAAACACAGGCCTTAAATGACACATTAGACCAGACGGACGTAACTGATATTTATAGAGGACTCCACCAAAAACCAAGAGAATACACGTTCTTTTCAACTGCACACGGAACATTCTCCAGGACAGATCACATACTGAGTCACAAAGCAAGCCTCGGTAAATTCAAGAAAATTGAATATCAACCATCTTTTCTGACCACAATGCTACAAGGCTAGAACTCAAGCACAAGAAAAAACTTGCAAAAAACACAAACACATGGAGGCTAAACAATATGCTACTAAACAACCAGTGGATCACTGAAGAAATCAAAGAGAAAATCAAAAAACACCTAGAGGCACACAAAAACGAAACCACAATAATCCAAAACCTATGAGACACAGCAAAAGCAGTTCTAACAGGGAAGTTTATAGTGTTACAAGCTTATCTCAGGAAACAAGAAAAACTCAAGTAAATAACCTAACCTTATACCCAAAACAACTGGAGAAAGAAAAACAAAACCCAAACTTAGTAAAAGATATCATAAAGATCAGAGCAGAAATAAATGAAATACAAATTTAAAAAAAGAAAAGATCAACAAAACTAAAAGCTGCTTCTTTAAAAAGAGAAACAAAATTGCTGAACCTTTAGCTAGACTCATCAAGAAAAAAGGGAGAGGGCCCACATTAATAAAATCAAAAACAAAAAAGGAGAAAAGTTACAACTGACACCACAGAAATACAAACGATCATGAGAGACTACTACAAACAACTATATGTCAATAAAATGGAAAACCTAGAAGAAATGAGCAAATTCTTAGAAAGGTACAACCTCCCAAGACTGAACCAGGAAGAAATAGAAAATATGAATGGCCCAATCACGAGTACTGAAATTGAATCTGTGATTTAAAAACTCCCAACAAACAGAAGTCCAGGACTAGATGGCTTCACAGGTGTATTATACCAAACATTTAGAGAAGAGTTAACACCTATCTTTCTGAAACTATTCCAAAAAATTGCAGAGGAAGGAACACAACCAAACACATTATATGAGGCCAACATCACCCTGATACCAAAACCAAAGATACTACACACACAAAAAAAATTACAGGCCGGTATCACTAATGAACATAGATGTAAAAATCCTCAACAGAATACTAGCAAAAAGAATTCAACAACATATTAAAAAGCATGATACAACATGATCAAGTGGGATTCATCCCTCAGATGCAAGGATTTTTCAATACCCACAAATCAGTCAACGTGATACACCCTATTAACAAACTGAAGAATAAAAAACATGATCTCAATAGATGCAAAAAAGCTTTTGACAAAATTCAACATCCATTTATTATGATAACTCTCCAGAAAGTGGGCATAGAGGGAACATACCTCAACATAATAAAGGCCATATATGACAAACACACAGCTAACATCATTCTCAATGGTGAAAAACTGAAAGCATTCCCTCTAAGATCAGGAACAAGACAAGGATGTCCACTCTCACTACTTTTATTCAACACAGTTTTGGAAGTTCTCACCACAGTAATCAGAGAAGAAGAAGAAATAAAAGGAATCCAAATCAGAAAAGAAGGAAAACTGTCACTGTTTGCAAATGACATGATCTATATACAGAAAATTCTAAAGATGCTACCAGAAAACTACTATAGCTCATCAATAAGTTTGGTAAAGATGCAGGATACAAAATCAATACACAGAAATCTGTTGCATTTCCATACACTAACAATGAAATATCAGAAAGAGAAATTCAGCACACAATCCCACTTATCATCACATCAAAAAGAATAAAATACCTAGGAATAAACCTACCTAAGGAGGCAAAAGACCCATACTCTGAAAACTGTAAGATGCTGATGAAATAAATGGAAGACCACACAAACAGATGAAAAGATATACCATGTTCTTGGATTAGAAGAATCAATACTGTCAAAATGACTATACTACCCAAGGCAATCTATACATTCAACGAAATCCCTATCAAATCACCAATGGCATTTTTCACAGAACTAGAACAAGTAGCCAAAACAATCTTAAGAAAGAAAAATGGAGCTGGAGGAATCACGCTCCCTGACTTGCTACAAAGCTACAGTCATTAAAACAGTATGGTACTGAACACAAAAACAGACACATAGATCAATGGAACAGGATAGAGAGCCCACAAATAAACCCCTGCACTTATGGTCAGTTAATCTACAACAAAGGAGGCAAAAATATACAATGGAAAAAAAAGACAGTCTCTTCAATAAGTGGTCCTGGGAAAACTGGACAGCTACATGTAAAAGAATGAAATCAGAACATTCTCCAACACCATATACAAAAAATAAACTCAAAATGGATTAAAGACCTAAATAAACTATAAAACTCCTAGAGGAAAACATAGGCAGAACACTCTTTGACATAAATTGTAGCAATATTTTTTTGGAATTACTCCTAAAGTAATGGAAGCAAAAGCAAAACTAAACAAAAGGGACCTAATTAAACTTAAAAGCTTTTGCACAGCAAAGGAAACCATAAACAAAATCAAAAGGCAACCTATGGACTGGGAGAAAATATTTGTAAAGGATGCAACCAACAAGGTATATATTTTCCACAATATACAAACAGCTTATACAGTTCAATGTCAAAAAATCAGACAACCCAATCAAAAAAATGGGCAGAAGTCCTAAATAGTCATTTCTCCAAAGAAGACATACAGATGGCCAACAGGCACATAAAAAGATTCTCAACATCACTAATCATTAGAGAAATGCAAATGAAAACTACAATGACGTATCACCTCACACCGGTCAGAATGGATATCATCAAAAAGTCTACAAATAATAAATGCTGGAGAGGGTGTGGAGAAAAGAGAACCCTCTTGCACTGTTGGTGCGGATATAAATTGGTGCAGCCACTATGGAGAACAGTATGGAGCATCCTTAAAAAACTAAAAAGAGTTACCATATGATCCAGCAATCTCACTCCTGGGCATATAACCAGAAAAGATGAAAACCCTGATTCGGAAAGATACATGTACAACAATGTCCACAGCAGCACTATATACAATAGCCAAGTTCATAGCAGCACTACTTACAATAGCTAAGTGTCCGTTGACGGAGGAAGGGATAAAGAAGATGTGGTACATATATACAGTGGGATATTACTCAGCCATAAAAAAGAATGAAATAATGCCATTTGCAGCCACATGGACTGACCTAGAGATTATCATTCTAAGTGAAGTCAGAGAAAGACAAAAATCATACGATATCACTTATATGTGGAATCTTAAAAAAACATACAAACGAACTTATTTACAAAACAGAAATAGACTCACAGACATAGAAAACAAACTTATGGTTACCAAAGCAGAAAGGTGGGGAGAGATAAATTGGGAATTTGGAATTAACATATACACACTACTATATATAAAATAGATAACTAACAAGGACCTACTGTACAGCACAGCGAACTATATTCAATATCTTGTAACCTACAATGGAAAAGAATCTGAAAAAATACACACACATATATGTGTATACATATACACATATAAACATAACTGAATCAGTCTGAAATACTGTAAATCAACTATACTTGAATAAAAAAAAGTTAATTAAAAAAATTTTGGATTAATAAATGTTTTTATTTCCAAGAAAGGGTCTACAACAGATCTTACAAAGACTCAAAACCATTTATCACACCAACACATTTTTTAACACTTCCAGTGTGTTAATGAGCCAGCCAATTATGAATATATCTATTAGAATGGAGTAATGCCCTGAAAAATAAATATTATACTTCTTAATAATAAAAGTTGCTAGGATTATTCAAGATTATGTTTTAATATAAAAAACATAACAGGAAGAAGTCTGCAAAATTTTTAAAGTAACTTGTAGTTTTATTAATTCTCCAGTACTCTTGCAACATTTTATATTACTAACAAAATTCCAATCACAGGAACCAGACACAAAATTTCTGCAGTTTACTTCAAACAGTCATATATGAAGACCAGACTCCATAGACATTACACTGCAAAGCTCAGAGACGACTGAAAATTTAGGTAATCTTATTTAGCTAAAGAATAAAAACATTTCCCACTTTCTGCAATTATAGTTGAAAAGCTCTTTACGGCAGATGACACTCAGGCTGGAGATACATGTGGCACAGTTTGAGGTAAGCAATATAAAACTCAAGTCTACGAATTGAACAGATTTTCAGTCGCTGCACAGGTTGTTCTTCTAGTTTAAGTAAGTTTAAATTTTTTCACGGAAAAAAAAATAGACTTCAGGCAAATAAAAACAAATTCCAGATAAACACAGTTCAGTGTTTTTTATTTTACCTTCATCAAGGCAAGCAAAGTACAGATGCTGTACATTAAAAACATACACATACACCATTCACAGCACATGGACTCCTACAGGGAAGAGGCTGTTTTCTAAGCACGGCTCCCCTCTGAAGCGCGCAACTGCAGCTAAATGTACAAAGAGCCATCTGCTGGTCCCACGTAGCCGACTCCAATGAGCAGGACGTCGAGCAGCGTCCATATTCCCAGGCCCCCAAAGCTGAAGAGCTTGCCGAGGCCTTCCCGCCACTGGCCCAGGTAGAAGCGGTCCGCTCCAAACCCACCAAGGGTGATGCTGCAACAGCAAACAGGCCTGGAGTCCATCAACGGCCCCCCGACTGCGCCTGCATTACTGCGCCTCAGTAACCGCTAACTCACATGTGGGAAAGGGCCTCAAATCACCAGATCCCTTAATCAGGACACAGTGACTATCTCACAAACGTACAACACTAAACAATCATGGGCAACAAGACCGTTTAATTGTCAAAAGTAAACACTTTTTAGCTGTAATGAAATCTAATGGTTCTCTTTTCAAGAAAATCGAGCTTGTTGCTTTTTTAACCTTGAAATGGCACATCCAGGAGAGCAAAGTGCGGCTAGTCCTACAGACAGTGCAGGAACATGGTGGTCGAAGGTGGCATCGCCAGGCAGCCAACACCACATGGCCGCCCAGATCAAGTCGTGAACATTGTCAGTCACCCATCTTTAAAAATTTCATGTTCAGAATAAATGACTTTTAAGGTTCCTTCAAATTCTAAGATCTAACAATATTCGGACAACTTCTCATTGTATTTCTTTTAAAGCTTTTATTATGAAAAATTCCAAACATATAAAAGTAAAAAGAAGAGAACAGCACCCATGACCCAGTTCCAATAGTTATCAACATGTGTCCATCCCTGGTTCATCTACACCCTTCCAATCCCCCACCCTGAGTACCAAGAAGCAAACACCAGGCATTATCACATTCACCGTGAATATTCTCAAAGAAACCATGCTGAGCCCAGAGAAGGAAATTAATCTTATTTTTAAAAAATCAGCTATTAAATGTGCCACGGTAATTTAAGATGTCAACAATGTGGGGGAAGCTGGGTGAAGGGTGTGCAGGAAATCTCTAGCTTTGCAACTTTTTTTTAAATCTAAAATTATTCCAAAATAAAAAGTTTATTGAAAAGCAGAAAGTCAGCTGTTAGTCTGAATGTGAACCACTGCTGACAAAGACGCTGGGTGTCACCAAATCTGTCGTTGCATCTAATTTTCTATCGTGGACCCGTCTTTCACTTTCCAGCTGTGCTTTCCTGCCAGCAGGATCCTCCTCTTCCCCAGCCCAAACCCTGACGCAGTGGTTCCCGACAAGGGGCCACCTGGCCACCCCTGGAGGCATTTTTGATTCTCACAGCTTCAGTGGGGGTTGGGGAGACTGCTAACACGCAGTAAATGGAGTCCAGAGATGCTGCTGAACATCCTGCTCTGCAGAGGACGCCCCACAGCAGAGTTCCTGGCCCAAATGTCAACAATGACAAGGCTGAGAAGCCCTGCCCGCGTCTCACCACAGGCCACAGGCCACCTCAGACTCTTACCCTAAACCTCCAACAGCAGATGCCTACCTTCCTAATCACAGAATCATTTAACCAGCACCCCACCTGCCCTTCCCTCCGGTGGGAAGAACTGGTACAATTTTCTTTTCAAACTGTTGAAAAGTTTAACTAATACAAGCAAATTTTTATGTAAAAATTGTAAGTCTATAAGTATGTTTGAATGGTGGAATTATAAGTGATTTTCAACGTTTCTCTTTGTCATTTTCATTTTTTTCCAGTTTTCAGTACTGAGCATGTATTATTTTTTGTAATAAAGAAGAAAATTACTGAAAATTAAAGATATACATCATAAACCTACCGACTTTAATTAGTATATGGCATTTTACTAATTCAGGGTACACTCAGGATGGGAAGCACTGACTGGTTCTAATGATCTCTAGTAATGACTACAGTCACCTCTAGAATGTGCAGGTCATTTCGGGAGGAAAACCAGCAACGGGCCATTAAATTCCACGAGGGTACTGGTCTGACCACCTAAATAACCTCCCACAGTGCTGTCCCTATGGTCTACCGAACACACGGCGGGATCTGAGTGGATGGAGGAGGAGCTTGGAAGAGCCCACCAACCCCAACGAAATCCAAATGGCAACCGACTTACTAGAAACAGAGCTTACCTCAGAGCCAGAGCAGTAGACCACTTATAACCGCCAGTCCAGTTGCAGTACAGCATTTTCGGAAAAGTACGGTTACCTTAAAAAAGGGAAAACACTCCACATAAAAACACGGGTATAAAAATACACTCACACAGAGACTAAATTATAACTAGGGGCCTTGTGATTTACAATGTAAAAAGCCAACTTTCTTTACAAAAGTAAATGTTCACTACAATGAATGGTAAAAAGAAAGCCCTGACTGTCTATGAGCACAGACTCGACATTTAAATCAGTTTTGTAAGGATCACAGCTTGAAGAAGGTAAAACACCCCACCTGCTGTGAAAACGTGGGTAACGTGGGGCTGAGACAGACAAACCAACCAGGCACCGGGAAGGGAGCGGGCCCACAGACCGCCCGGGAGTCCTGGGACACTGGGCTGTCCCAGCCAGAAAAAGTGAGACTGAATCCACCTTACACCATGTACCAAACCAACCCCAGGGGACTAGAAACCTAAACGTGAAAGGCCACATTTACAACTTTTAAAAGAACGTACAGGAAATTATGAATCTGGAGTAGGGAAAGATTTCTTACAACAAAAAAGGGCTAACTCTGAAAGACTAAAAACTTCAACTAACTAAAAATTTAAAGTTCTGTTCAAAAGATACCAAAAGAAAGGGGTTGTGGGGGGAGTTAAAATCTGGGAGAGGATGTTAGGGACACCAAAAAATTACTACCCAAAATATAAAAGAATTCCTAGAAGTCTGTAAGAAAAAAAACCAAAACGTAGGGATAACAAGTATTGGAGAGGATGTGGATCATCACGAACAGTTGTGTAACCACTGGTGGGAATGTAAACGGATACAACCGTCCTGGAAAATAACACACGCAAGAGAGTGTATGCCAGACAAACATGTGCAACCAGGAGACACGGACATGTGCAACCAGGAGACATGGACAAAAGCTTTAACAGCAGCGCAATTTGTAAGGAAAAAAACTGTAAATAATCCAAATACAGTGGAGAAAGGATAAACTATGACACAATCTTACAAGTTATTATATAGAAATAAAAAATATTGTAATAAGAGAAGACAAATGGAAGAATCTTAGAGCCATGATGTTGAAAGATGGTCTCAGAAGACCATAAACAGTCTATATTATACAATTCTAAAACATGCACTACTGAATAATTTACCACACTATATTCTAGTACATTCATGTGATAGAACTACAAAAAATTTAAAGAAAAGGAAGTGAGATGATAAGAAAATCCAAAAGGGTGGTTACCTCTGAAGAAGAGGCAGGGTAACTGCGTGCAGGAAACACTCTGGTAGTTTCAATGGCATCACGCTGCTTTAGTTGTTAATTTGGGTGAAACTCAATTATACACTATGCTTTATACCTTACACATTTTTTGTTTTATCAAATATTACATTTTAAAATAGAACTGGCATAACTAAAAATAGTGCTAATAAATATTTCTGACGAAACAATTAAAATTTAATTCTTAAGTTTCTGGTTACAGTTCCATAAATAAGCGTAGAAAAAATATCTTGCTCACAGATTTCCTTAACGCCGACCTACCCAGGCAGTGGACGTGGTCCCGCACGGTGCAGTTGGCCGTGTAGCGCTGCCGCGGGCAGGACACCGCCATGCAGCTGGTGGAGCTGGAGCACTCGTAGTCGGTTTCCGGAAGCTGCCAGCAGAACCTGCAAGTCATGTTGAGGACAAAGCTCTTTTGGGATTTGAAGTCTTGATCCTGCGTAACAAAGGACACAGAACTATTCAATCATAATACAGTAGTTTGTTAATAGGTCAATAAAACTACAGTCATATGGCACCAAGTGTCTAAAATACTTTATGACCTAGGAGGAAGTGGCAGAAAAACAGGCATCAAACCAATATGTACACAATACAAATGTGTATGCTATGATCCTATGATCATGAATATACAACCAAAAATATATACCTAACAAAAAATATCTAGATAAATGCACATCAAAGTAACAAAGGTTATTTCAGAATGATAAGATTATTTCATCACTGTTACTTTGGCTAAATTTTTAATAATGCACATGTGTACTTTTATAACACAGAAAAAAGGAAAATGTACTTTATAAAGCCTCGGAGTCACAGAGAGTTCAAAGGGCAGATGAGTCCCTCTGCTCAAGGTCACGGAGCTGCAAGACAGTGCAGAACGCAGGAGTCCTGTTCCTGGAGGAACAGCCTGGCCACCGGGTCTCAACTCTTCCCTAGGAGCCATCCTGCGAGTGGCCCAGAGCCCCAGGGCTGTCACTGCTGTGACACACCCACGAGCACCCAGCAGGACCGACCCATAGGCAGCCCCAGAAAACCACTCCCAACTTAGAAAGAACTGCATAGAGAGGCTGATGAGCAAGTGTTCACTGTGGGCCCTGAACTTTGAGACCAGAGATTTTTTTCATTTCAATTTTAAATGTCCTTATTTTGTTTTCTGCCTATAAGAGCAGTCCATCTTCTTATATGTTGCACATTTGGAAATTACAGAAAAAACCTGTAACCTCTCCAGAGACAAGCACTTTTAACCTTCTTTCATTTTTCCTTCCTATAGTACAGATTTACATACGTGGAATTACACTGAAAACATTTTGTATCCACTTGACATTATATTGTCATAAATATTTTTCAAAATCATATTTAAATGGTAACACAATCACCTCTGGAAGTATTATATTGATTAACTTTTTTGATTAATGCAAAACTCCTATTATGGACAGTATTTGAAACTGAGTAAGGCACTGCATGATTTAAGCAATATTGTTTTAAATGTCTGCATATTTCTAGTGATGCATCCATAACACGTTTCTTATCAATTGTTTTTTAAAACTAGGTAATAAGTTTACGTGGTACAAACTCCTGGAGACAACAGGAGAGTGAGGAGAAGGCTGGTGCAGCCCAGCCCTCAGCAGCACTGCCCTCCCCAGCACCAAGCACTGCTCACCCACTCTGGCCTTCCAGGGAGTCTGTTCTATGCATGGGCACGTTTACATCACATACGTTTCTTTTTTTTTTTTTTAATTTAATGTTCCCACTGATATTTACTTTTCACTTAATTCTATAGATATCAATAAATATCCCTAGAGCTGCCTAGTTCTTCTCAATGGCTGCAATGTATTTATTTCACTACACAGTGGACCATAAATTAAACTGTTCTCTTTTGTACATTCGGCTTGTTTCCAATCTTGCCTGTGTGAACAAAGCAGCTAAGAATATCCTTAGGCATATTTATTTGCATACACATGCAATATGTAATATCTGTAAGATAAATTCCTAAATATGAAATTGCTGGGTCAAAGCTTATGTGCATCTATAAGTTTCAAAGATAAGACAAAGTGCTCACAAGAGGCTGACTAACCTACCCGCCTGCTAACAAGATACAGGAGTGTTTGTCCCTTATACCCTTAAGAACTCAGAGTGTTAAACTTTTTGATTGTTTTGCCAATCTGATAGTTTAAAAAATGCATTGGGCTTCCCTGGTGGCGCAGTGGTTGGGGGTCCGCCTGCTGATGCAGGGGACGCGGGTTCGTGCCCCGGTCCAGGAGGATCCCACATGCCGCAGAGCGGCTGGGCCCATGGGCCATGGCCGCTGGGCCTGCGCGTCCGGAGCCTGTCCTCCGCAGCGGGGGAGGCAGCAGCGGTGAGAGGCCCGCGTACCGCAAAACAAAACAAAACAAAACGCATTGATTTGTACTTAATCATGAGAAAAATTAAACTTTTTTCATGCATTGAAAGTTCAATTGTATTTCCTTTCCTATGAACCCTCTGTTCATGTCCTAAAACCATTTCTCTATAGGACTGTCATCTTTTTCTTATTGGCTTTTTGGAAGTCTTTATATATTATGGATATTAGTGTATTATTTGTCACGTGTGTTAGAAATACTTTTTCCTCGTTTGTCATTTATCGTTGGCCTTTATGCTTTTTTTTAGGTCATGCAGAAATCTCTAATTTTTAGTAGTCAAATCTATCAATTCCTTCTTTTATGGCTTCTAAATTTTATTTCATACTTAGAAAAATATTCCCAACTTTGAGATTATAACAAAACTATCTCATGCTTTCTCTGGTACTTTGTGGTTTCACTTTTTCACATTAAATCTTTGATCTGGAATTTACTTTGGATAAAACAGGATTCCACTTTTTTCCATATAGCTACACAGGCACCCCAGCATTTACTGAATCCATTTTCACACCACAAAAAAGTATAGAATCCCAAAAAAGCTCATCTGTAGTAAAAAGATTTGTTACCTTTCCCTTTGTGAAACAGCTGTCATTAGTAAGGATACAGAACCTATCTGAAGGAATTAAACTTGCTTCAAATACACTAGCAGACTGAGCTCTTCTCCAAGGAACAGAAAGCAGCGTTTCTATCAAGCACATTTCCAGCTGAGGTAACTGGCTTGATAGTTCCCATCATAGCTGGAGCAGGAGTTAGCTGATATAAAAGGGGTTGGAGGATTTTTGCATTAATTTCTATTTATATACTTAACAGGACCATTATAAAACAATTTCTTTGACTAGTGTAATCCAGGTAAGGTTCCCTTGCTCTGAGTCCCTATGCAGTATGCATTAGAAGGACAAGAAGAGTTTCTTTCTTTCCATTAATATGAAGTTCAAAATAAGGTGCAGGAGGGAGGGAGAGAGCTGAGTGCAGCACAGCGAAAGGATGAGCATTTGCACGTGCACCTGCGTATGCAGATGGTCACAGCTTATTTCTTCCTGAAATGCTAACTTATTTAGCGAGACAGGATCCTACAGGTGGTCATTAAACAAACAAGGGAAGAATGCATGGCCTGCCCCAGATCACCTGGCCGCAGCAGTCCTGGGGCCCGTGGCTCCTGACAGCCAATTATTTGACTGCTCTTCATTTTTAAGAAGAAACAGACCACCAGACACTCCTGAGGCTGCCTTCAAATGCCACACTTGCGGGCTGGGCATCTGCTACTTTACAGGATTCGCGATGACTGGCTAGTCAGGAAGCAGGTGAGGTGAAAGCACCTCGGGAGGAGAAGGGAAGGAACCCATCCAGGGCACATCTCAGCCAAGGGGTGAGGATGCACCAGGGACCAGCACCCAGGAATTCAGAAACTTCCCTAAGCTTTGTAATTTCTCCTATTCTCTGCTATTTTCTGCTAAATGAAACTACTTGTTTTTGGAACACCTAAAGAAGGAAGAAATTGAGAACTATGTTTCATTCAGGAGCCAGCTGTGAGAGATGAATGTCAGACACTGAGGCAAACAAAGGAGGCTAATTCTGGAAAAGCTCTCCTCAGCCATCAGTTTTCTCATTTTTCACAAGGTACCTACTCTCTGCCAGACCAATGAAGTACGCAATTTCAAAAGCCTTCAAACAGGTTTCGCCATTAGGTAAGTAGGGAGAAAATTCTATGTAAGATACAGCAACAGAGACTAACTGATAATCCAAGGGCAGTCATGAAGATTACCCAGCCACTAGTTCAATTTTCCAGCACACTTTAAAGGGTAACTCTGATATAAGAAAATGACAAATACTGACAGTTACAAACACTATGTCCAGACACTGAGAACACATAAAATCTCATTTCCCCTTTGGAGTGAAGCCTCCCTCATGCCCTCACCTGATACTAGACCTCAGGAGAAATAGAGAAAGAGCCTGGGGGGTGGAAGGAACTTTCTAATCTAGCCCTCTGCAGACCAAGTTCCAAAGAACCGACGGGGAAAGGTATCTTGTTCAAGTAAGTTAGAATCGCTGGGTCAAAGGGAATCTGCAAAAGAGAATATGGTGGGCTTCCCTTGGTGGCGCAGTGGTTAAGAATCCGCCTGCCAATGCAGGGGACAGGGATTCAAGCCCTGGTATGGGAAGATCCCACATGCCGTGGAGCAACTAAACCCGTGCGCCACAACTACTGAGCCTGCACTCTAGAGCCCACGAGCCACAACTACTGAAGCCCATGTACCACAACTACCAAAGCCTGAGCACCTAGAGCCCATGCTCCGCAACAAGAGAAGCCACCGCAAGGAGAAGCCTGCACACCGCAACGAAGAGTAGCCTCCGATCACAACTAGAGAAAGTCTGTGCGCAGCAACGAAGACCCAACGCAGCCAAAGATAAATAAATTAATAAATTAATTAAAAGAAAAATCTTACTTCCTACTGCTTCCCTTAAAAAAAAGAAAAAAGACAGAGATAGAGAATATGGTATGGAATCTATGTTTTCCTCCTCAACCATCTCCCACAAAGAGGGCACCATGGAAACACTTTAGGAAAGCTGTTCTGGGCCCATCTCCTGATTTAACAAGAGACAGATGACTAAATCACAGAGCTAGTCATGGCAGGTCCAAGAGTAAAACACTGCCTCATTATTCATTTCTACTCTCTATCTCACCCACATGCTGGGACTACAATGAAGTTTGCAGTAACTTCCCTGGTCCAACGGTTCAAAAATGCAGATACACGAGTCTCCCTGCCCTTGTCACATTCAACAGGTGTGGGGCTGCCGCCAGGAGTCTGTGGCTCTGAAGCAGGTATCCCGAGAGCATGCTAAGGAACACCAACTGTGGAAGCCTTTGTAGGCTCCTTCCTGGCTGTCAACATATCAGAGATGGGCTGCAGGAGTGACCACTGTAACAGGGTCATTTCTAACGGGCAACAGTTGGTGCGTTTGAGCTTTTACTTCCTACTTTTTGTAAGAAGTCTGACAATTGCTTCAATTTATCCTCATGTCAAAAAATTGCTATATGAACCCTTGCAACCAAACCTTACTTGGAGATGGAAGTTTCCATCTTCTGATAAAGTTAACTTTATTCCTCAAATCTTACTTTTAAAATGCAGAGCACTTTCTGAATTTCCTCCATAGTCAAGTCTAAACTCTACTTATAACTCGAGCTTTACGATCAGTTTATTAAGAATAAGTAAGCTGCAGTACTTACAACACAGGTAACAGAAGGTTTGACTGTGCAGTCAAAAGTGACAGGCTTCCCATAGACACAGGAGAAATTGGTCTTGCACTCTATACAGTCTGCGGGAAGTTTGCTACACAAACCATTGCTCGGACACTTCATCATATAAGGTGGGATATCGGTGCTTTCTGTGAGAGGTGAGAGAGAAGCTTATTCTCTTGGAATACTGATTACAATAACAGAGGAAAGCAATTTTCTAAGCTTAAGGAACACAATCATGAACATAACATATATACAGTGCTAGGAATAAATTAGGACCTCAAAAAGTCTATCATGTTACAAGATGAAAAAAACGAAGGCTTACAGATGATAAAGTTCGTTCAAGATCACAGAGGGAGGGCAAAACTGGAACCAGAGCCCAAACCTCTCAGTTTCCAATCCAATGTTCTTTTCACTTGAATTCACGAATTTGTAAGTGAAGCCCCTAACCCTCTAAGTGAATCAATCGGTACAACAAGGTACCAACCCTAGAAAAACGTCCTGTCATTATTCCACTTTGGTACTTCAACAAGCCACCATCTGCAAGTAACATTTACAATTTTACAGTACCAAAGTTCAAAATAGTTCTTTATATTAGTAACTTATTCAGTGGGTTGCAGTAAGTTTCTCCAGCCAGCCTAGCTGGGAGTATAATATATTACTATCACTTAAGAGAGGATCAAAATTGCAACCAGTATTCTCAGGAAGAGAAGCTTTCAAAAACGTCCAAGAGAGTAAAAAATTCTTGTGCTTTCTCTATAAAATAATCTGTTTTAAACTCAAGTATGCTGCTGTCTTCTAGTAGTCTTTTATAGAATCGGTAAAATACGTCTGCCAGTTTCAATTTACTGAAGTAATGGAACTCTAAAGGGATGAAACTACAGAGACCAAAGTTCCATTTAGCAAAACACACTAATACTCATTTAAATCTGGTCCTAAAGTCACTATTAAGTGGGCAATTCCACAAAATACCTACAAAAGGGTATACTTACAAAAGGGTATAATTCCTATTATACCCTTTTGTAATAGGAACAAAAGAAAAGAAAATTTTCTTTTCTTTTGTTCCTATTACTACCGTGGCTGGAGGATGGGCACTTAGAATCATAAAGCCAAGAATTTACAGGGCCAGGACAACCCCATGACCTTAAAAAGATGAGAAAACGGAAACCCAAAAAGGTGAATATTTTGCTCCAGCTCCCAGCAGCACCACCAGAGATAGATGCCAGGTCTGTACCAGTCCTTCTGCAATCCCTCCATTTCACACAGCCCTGGGGGAGCCTTTAATAATATCCAACATCAGGAACAGGGTTCCAAAAGCACAAGAAATTTTCTGAAGAGAAAGAAGCGTTGGTTGAAGGTTATCTTGATGGATGAAGCGGAAAAAAGAAAAAACTTGAAATAAAGAAATGGAAATGAGGAGCCTGGGACTGGAAAAAGATGAGACAGGAATGTCAAAAGGTATTGAAATACCAAGACTGTCTACAGAAAAGGTATGCATCTGCCTTCAGTTCACATATCTAAAATGCAATCAATAAAATGTTCAAAACATGGAAACTGATGTCATATTCTACAAGAAATTTTATCCAAAAAGAAACGAAAGAGACCACTAGATACCAATATACACGTTTACTAGAAGAGAAAACGTCTAGTACCTGCTGCCCTGGGCACTACTGTGAACGTACGTGTGGGGCCCGGATCCTTGTCGGACTGAGCCAGCGGCTGCGAAGGCTCTACACTGAAGGATCCTATGATTAGAGAAACGAAGACCTCAGGCTATGTGTGTATCGCGCCAGGCCCACAGCTGCTCGGGCAAACATCTCGGCCTGACCGCCGGGAAACTGAACATGAAACCCAATGGGGTCGACACCAATTTAGGTCTGCGGGCAACTGGAGACGACGCGCGGTGCCGAGACCCAGCTCCGCGTCCGAGGCCGAGCCCCCAGGCCCACAGTTCGAGGCTCGCGGCTCCGGCTCCCTGAGCCGAGGGGCGGCGGCAGGACGAGCCGGACTCGGCTGTAGCAACCCGCGCCCTCCGCCCGCACTCAGCCTCCGCCCAAGGGCCCAGGCCGACGGTCCCCGCGGTCCTGGGTTCCCCAGCCCTCAGCCCGGCCCGGCGCAGACCCCTGCCCCCAACTCACCGCCGCCCGAGAGGATGTAGAACTGCGAAAGGAATAGCAGCACTCGACACAGGCGACGTAGGTTCCACAACAGGACCCCAGCACGCGCCATCTTGCCAGAGGAAACACTTCCGGGCCGCGGGGCACGCCGGGCCGAGAGGAGTTGGGGGGGCCAGGGGTCCACGGCGCAGGCGCGGCCCCTCCTCCCGAGTTCCCCGCGCCCCGCCTCCTAGGGCTGCCAGCGTCTGTGACAAGGCGTTCACCTCTCCCCCGGCGGATGGAGACACGGAAAGGTCACCTGGACCCTGAAAGTCACACCTGAGGGATCGAGAGCAGAGGCGGGGAAATGTGGGAAGTTGGCCGCTGTATACCTGTGGCCGGATCTGTACGTTTAGAGACAAAAACTGCTGCTGTGCTCTTGGTACCGTGCGGAGGTTTGACGACGTTACGTTTTTGTCAGACTAAAAAGCCTCTTGTTTACAGATGAGGAAACTGGCCCAGACTGCTCGGTAAGGACCCCAGGTGTGCCAGGTGGCCCCCAAGGACCCACTCCCCGCGACCCCAGGGCCCGGGCAGCGTCCCGCGAGCATCTCTCCAGGCCCGCCCTGCTCGGATGTCTAACCAGTCCTCAGAGACGCTCCTCGAAGGCGGGGAGAAGCCGGACTGAAGTGCGGCCGCGGGTGTCAGGCCCCCAGACCCCCCCTGGAGGAGGCCCGCCCCGGGAAGGAGCTGCTCCCAGGCCGCGGCTCCCTGCGGCCGGCACAGCGATCCGCACCTGTTCCCACCGCAGCAACATTCGTGCTGGGCTGATCACGGGCTTCCCTCTCCCCGCCCACCCAACACAAGGTTGTCTGGGGTGGGGATGGGGAGTCTTCTGACGCCCCCTGCCTCACTAGCACGTTTGGTGAATTCAAGGAATGTATCGAATAGTGCTTGGCCTCAATTAAAGTTAGCTTAAACAGGTACATCACACAATCTGCACCTTCCATCACACAGGCCTGACCCTTGAACAACTTTGGGGTGAGGGGCGCAGTGTAACTTAGAGCGGGTCCTCCTCATTCGGTTCTTCCCTATCGGTGACTCCACCTCCTTAGATTCCACCAACTGCGGGTAGGACTGTGTATACTCTAGTATTTGCTATTGAAAAAAACCCACGGGTAAGTGGACCCGTGCAGTTCAATCCTGTTGTTCACGGTCAGCCCTGCTGGTTTGTCTTCCAACTCTTCAGGAAGCTAAATGATAAGCGTGTACAGAAGAGAGAAAAGGTCTTAAATTTATTTTGAATTCCACAGCACATAACCAAATAAACACAAAAAATACTGCTTGATTGGTAGCTAAATTCACTACTGACATAAAGCCATTTTAATTGTTTTGAGCAGTAAGGTATTCCTCTCAGTTAAAATCAGAAATCCACTTGAGTCTGTAAATCAGTGGAATGTCATCCCATCAGAAGAGTAATTTAACTCTAGGGGAGCAAATTATTATGGTATAAACCTATAGGTGAAACCCTGGAAGCACTACATAACACATTTTATTTGAGAGTTTATTTTTTCTAAAGATAAATAAGGTTCAATTGTCATTTAGAAGCATTAAAATGGCAACTCTTATCCTATAGTGGAAACTACAGAAGATTGCACAACACTGAATTTCTTTGAGTTCAGAATCCTTTGTTAGTAATCCAATATTTAGTACTAGCTTCTTCTTTTGTGATTGTTGGTTAGTTAAAACAAATTGATTCCGATTTTGAAAATAAAGTTTCAGGACCTCCCTAGTGGTCCAGAGGTTAAGACTCCACTTTTCCACTTCAGGGGGCATGGGTTCGATCCCTGATAAGGGAAGTTCCACATGCTGTGGGGTGTAGCCAAAAATAAGAAAAATAAAGTTTCAGTGCGAACTTTAGTAAAACTTCAGTTAAAAAATACCTGAGGCATAATGTTATTAGAAAATAAGATATCACCCCATATTCAAAAAGCTTTGCAGACTTTTGAAACTTATCTTTTGAAAATCAGAATTCTTAACAGTAACATCTCATAATGCTCATTTCCTAGTATTTCCCTCTTTTTTTTTTATTTCCCTCTTTGATGAACGACATTTTCCCATTGAAGTCTCTCAAGATACTTGGGAAATTTAAAATTTCCCACACTTGTCCTCTCATTGTCCGCAGACACATTAGTGAATCAGATTTTGTGCATATCAGCCACTCATTCCCCGTCTCACTTCTCACTGTGCCCATCAGTGGACCAGATAGTGGGTCCTAAGTTCTCAGAAGTATGAATGGTAATTAAGGAAAATGCATGTTCAGGGTTCAGAACAAGGTTACACAGATGTGAGCACAAAGAAAGGACTTCAGAATTCTTCCTCAGCATTCAGGGTACGTGATTTCTTGAGATTCTTCAATTTATCAATGGCAGAAGTTACTGAAATCTCTCCATGAATTTTGTTGTCTCTTGTTCGAACATTTACGGCATTATTTGTCTTTTCCTTTTCTCCAACCACTGTAGAAAACAAAGGGAAATATATTTACAATCAACAATTTACTAAATATTAAGTCAGCAGTCATATGGCATGTGTCTTATTAAGTTTTCTTCTTAGTACTAATCACCAAATATCAATCTAATGTCCATTTGGTCATCCTCTTAAGAGTAAATTTCTTGAGACAAGGAATGACTTCTAATCCCATCTCTCTATTGTCCATTTTCGAGAACACCTGTGGTGGTCATGGGGTACAGGTGGGAGGAGGGAGTTCCTAAAGACCCCCTGACTCCACCTGGCACACTTGATGAATCAAGAGGCGGGCACCAGACACGTGCCCAACCAGCCAACAGAATTTTCTGGAATATATGTAAAAGGTTTGTTCTCGCTAATGACCCATACTGTGAGATGATGCAGAATTCTGCCGCCATGTTTCTTGCTGTCTGGAACGAAGATACTGGCCAGCAAGTAAGGGGAATAAAGTAGATCAAGAGAAGCATAAAGAAGCAGATCAAAACAGGGAACAGAAATGGGGAGAAATGGTCCTGGTAAGGGTTGAGTTCCCCTTCCAGTTACTTTTCTAATGATTTGGCTACTTAATTCTACCTTCCATGGCACGAGATACTCTAACTCCCTTCCAATACATTCCATCGTGTCTAAGCTAATTTGAAATTTCTGTCACTACAAGAAGGCTGATTGAAGCATCACAGTACCTACTACAAACACTTTTGATGACAAATTGCTCATAGGACAGCCCTGTGCATATTTATTTTGCCTTCTACACAAACTTTCAACTTATAGGACATAACCATATCATGCCTGCAGGCATATAAATAAGTTTCCCTTGATTTTGAATCATTTTTACAGTCAAAATTTTAGATTCTGCATCTAATTACTCATGTTCCTCAAGGACGTTTTATTTTTTCACTTAATTCTTTTCTTTTGATCATCTTAAATTTGGAACATCTCCTAGTCATTAGTTTAATCCTAAAGATTTCTAATAAACCAGAAAAGCAAAGGAGATTATTTCAGGCCTATCACATGACTGAAACATATGGAGTATAATTCTACTAAGATCATTTTCCACTGTCGGTTTGAGTTATTAATTCTTCCTAGTAATACTACACCACAGGATCCATGTGAAACTTCATAACTCTTCTTTTCTGGCAAATAACAAAAAGTATCTAGCCAGGAACATCACAGACTCTTCTTTGTGTATAAGTATTCAACAGCTATTTGTCATAATCAAGCCGTTATACCATATTCTTTATTTTGTTTTTTGGGGTTTTTTGGAATTAAGGTGAAAAAACAAGCATTTGGGAAAAATATATACAAATTTAGATTACCCAAAATAAAATTATACTGATCCAGCTGTGCATTTCGTATTTTCTTATTTAGTGTACAACTATGATCTAAGTCAACATCAGCCATGAATCCTTCTTCAAAAAATTCAGTGGATACCTATAAGAGAATGAGACACTTTCATTAATACATTGTGTATGGTAATGCGGTGGCCAGCCTCCAAGATGACCCCCAGGGTCCCACCCCCCGGTATTCACACCCTTGTGTGTCCCCTCCACCTTGTACCAGGTTGGTCTCTGTGACCACAGTGGAGGGAGAGTGATGGCACCCCACTTCTGAGATGAGGTTAAAGTGCTGAGTCACTCCCCCTGCCTCGACCTCTGAGAAGCCTCACCAGGCACCCGAGCCAGAGTCCCCAGCCAAGTTGTCCCAAATTCTGACTCACAGAAACTGAGATAATAAATGCTTATTGTTCTAAGCTGCCAAGTTTTGGGGTAATTTGTTACGCAGCAACAGATAATATAAGTATTCTTCCTAATAGAGCCACAAGGAAAAGAATAACTATGAGATGTTTTAAAACACCAATTTCTCAAAAACATTAAGAAATAAAATAGCTCTGATACAGCTACATAGACACGACTCAGGTGTTACTGAAAACATTTATTTTGAAAACATAAGGTGGTAAATTAATGTATTAGTTATGCAATATTTTAAGGTGCGAATTCCAAGTCAATGACGTTCACAGACCACATGCCAAGATTATGTACTTTAAATGTCTCTAATTTTACCTGAAGTGCATATTTTTCACAAGTTGGCTCCACAGGGATGACCATTACCTGACGAGGAGACAGCCAGAAAGGCCTGAAAAATATAATACGTATTTTTAAAATGACCATTTATTACAAGATTAAAAAACAACCAAAGACTCTTTTTTTCTTTTTAAGTAAGACTTCACAAGAGAGCAGGTTCAGTAGAGGGGTGTGGAAATAAAGCAAACTGTATTAAAAGGCAATAGAGGAGACAAAAGGGGAAACTGGGCATTTTGGTTGGAAAGGGAGGGAAAACAGGTTGGCAGCTAGATGAAAGGGCTAAACATCACTGACCATACAACCCAGCAACCGCTCTCCTGGGTATTTATCCCAGAGAAATGGAAACATGTTCACACAAAAACCTGCACACTAACATTTATAGCAGCTTTACGTATAATAGCCCCAAACTGGAAATATCCAAAATGCCCTTCAGCGAGTGAATGCTCAAACTGTGCATCACACTACAGAACACCATCAGTAGTGCAAGGGAGCCAACGACTGGTACCTGAGATGCCTCAGATGCATCTCAAGGCAACTCCATCCAAGGAGTGAAAAAAGTCAGTCTCCAACGGCTGCACGCTGTGATTCCATTTATGTAACATTATGGAAATGACAAAATTATGAAGATGGAGACCAGATGAGTGGCTGCCGGAGGATGGTGACAGGGATGGGGTAGGAGGTGTGTGGCCATAAAATAAACGGCAGCATGAGGGATCCTTATAAGTAATGGAACTGTCCTGTACCTTGACTGGCGGGTACACGAATCTACAACGTGTGCACAAATGCAAGACCTGAATGAGGTTGGTGGATTGTCACTCCCCAGTTATGTTGTACACAGTTCTGCAAGATGTTATCATTGGGGAAAACTGGTAAAAGGTGTGCTGGACCTCTTTGTAAATGATTCTACAGTTACCTCAAAATGAAAATGTTCTAAAAGATGGAAAGGTGGGTATAAGCAATGTTTGATGTGGGAAATGTTTGCCTTTTTCTTCAGCATGTTTAGTTTGAAGGTGGAAGGAAATGCACGGGGACTATTACCAGATGGCACTTCGTGCATATGTTTTTACATACTTATTCTTAAATTACAAAAGCAAAATAATACATGTGACAAATGTAATTATATACATGATGAAATACAGATTATAAAATGAAAAGTAAATGTATCTTTTTGAGCTCTGTTCTCACCCCTGCTTCAGCCCTACCAACTCAAGAGAGCCACATTTTAAACATTTCTATTTTTATTTCTCAGGGAGATTTCCACCACAACTTGGTAGGTGTCCAAAGGCTTGCTGTGTAAACTGTGGAGGGTGGTACTGTGTCTCCACAGGGAGGTGTGCCCACACCATCTCCTGATCCCCTAGTTCTACTGCTCTCTTGCGAAACCCACCATCTCTCACTATGTTAACTATTTACAACAGAATCAACTGGAGAGAAATATAAACATGTTAATTCACACACACACATATTCATATCTACAGTTTTGGATTCTCTGTACCTGTAATAGATTGGACACCCCCATGACACCTCAGTATACTTCTCTAGGATTGCAAATAAAATCTAAGGGACAGACACAGACTTGGGCAATACCATCCCCATGGCCCATTCTGAGCGACCATCCACATACCAAATCTACTTGTCATCTGGTTTCCAACCTAATTATCTCTTAAGTCTCTGACCCTGTGGCCAAAGCAATAACCAGATCCCACGCATCAATGTAACCCACATCTGGCCACTTTTCCCTCTGGGCACAGACGGTGACCAGACGTACCACTCAAAAGCCTGCACTTAGGGCATTCACCTTCCCCCTCCATCCCTGGAGGGGGATGCCACTGCAGCGGTTCTCTTTGGCTTTGGGGCCATGTGTGAACCAGGCTTACATGTTTCCTCCTAAGTCTGTGGTCACGGGGCTGTGAGGTCAACAGCATAGCGGAAGGAAGGAGGGCAGTACAGCTAGAGATGGTGCCCTGAGAGTGTGGGCCATATATGTTCCAGCGGCTAGATCTTTGAGGGGTTTGTTTGACACAGGTGAAAAGATTACTCTTTACTTTTACTGAAATCCCAAAAAGGTAAATGATAGTGTTATGCCACGCTGCCTTTGTTTTCTTTGTTTTGTTTTCTGGTCTGGCCGATGCCACAAAAATTTTTATTTGCTGTTTGGATACTTGCTAATTATAAGGCAAGAGCCACCAATTTTTTCATATTAATTTCATCTTTTAGACATGATTTCTAAGAACAGTAGACATATAGCTTTCCTTTTCCATATCACTTACCATTTTCCTCCATAGTTTTCTGAGAGAATGGCTATCATTCTTTCCACTGACCCCAAAATGGCTCGATGAATGATCACAGGGTTCTTCTTATCATCCCCATCCTTACTAAAAAAATGAAAATTATACATTTAATTATTCTCTTAAGATTCATAAATAACTTTATCTTCTTACCTTATATTTAAAAGGTATTTTCCCAAACTAGGTAAAACAATAGATTACTCATAAATTATCTTTAAACATAAATGTGCCATTAATTAGAAATAAAGGTTTTTTTCTTTCAAATTATGGTATCTTTTATTTTTTTAAAGAGATTTTGCATTATGTTTCTTATTTTTTTAATAGTTTAGTATTTTTAAAATTTATTTATTTTTGGCTGCATTAGGTCTTTGTTGCTGCATGTGGGCTTTCTCTAGTTGCAGCGAGTGGGGGCTACTCTTCGTTGTGATGCACGGGCTTCTCATTGTGGTGGCTTCTCTTGTTGCAGAGCATGAGCTCTAAGCGCTCAGGCTTCAGTAGTTGTGGCGCACAGGCTTAGTTGCTCCGCGGCATGTAGGATCTTCCCGGACCAGGGCTTGAACCCGTGTCCCCTGCATTGGCAGGTGGATTCTTAACCACTGCGCCACCAGGGAAGCCCTATGGTATCTTTTATAAACCAAAGGGAAGTAAAATATATCATCTAGGAAAAAGCAACATGATATTAGATCACTATCTCTATTACAAATCTACTGATTATTCTAAACTACCAGTTTTATTCGAAACTACCAGTTTACTCATATTGAGAGGCAATTTTACAAATCATATTTTTTAAATTAACTTTATTTTGAATTATGGCTTACTTCACCACTAATTTATTGAACAATTATCAAAGACATTGCAAAAATAAAGAAAATGGGTTTCTGTAGTCTGTAATAGAATATGTTGGTATTCTATTAGTTTGGGTTAATGGTATGACCACGGTGGCTGGCAAAAAATTTACCAACCTTAGTTAGTTAGTTAGTAGTTATTAGAGAATATTGAAAACATATACAAAAGTAGAGAGAATGGTATAATGAACTCCCACATAACCCTTTCTCAGCATCAGCAAATGTCAACTCACAGCCAACCTGGTTTGGTCCAAATGCACCCATTCCTGACACCATCCACTGTAAACACACTGCCATATTGTAAACACTATGCCCCCATACTACAGATATATTTCAAAATGTTCCTGATACTTGTTCCAGAAGTCCACTGGTCAAATTCCGTTTACAGACCTGAAACCTTCATGACATTCTCCTTACATTTGAGAATTCTCTCCTCCCTTTCAAAAAAAGATGTAAAAAGCAAATTACAACTGTTAATTGTAATAAAGTCAGGCACTCCAAGATCTGTGCACACTTTTCCCAGAAAGATAAATTTCACATTACTGCAACAAATGTAATAATATGTGATGCATACAAAGTTCTTAGGACAAATTTTTATCTAAACGTTGTACCAGCTATTTACTACTAAAACACATATACACACAGGGCAAACAGACAAATAAAAACAGAGACTCATTCATTAAACTCACTTCAAAAGAGTTTTCATTGGACATCGTCATTGCCAATCATTTCTGCTAAAAGCCACGGCAGACTGACTGCAGGCCAAATCCTCTGTCAATCCTACAGAAGCTTTGGGGTGGGGCTGGGGGACCTGAGTCCAGTCCTGCTCAGATATGTGAAGAAATAATTCATTCTACAAACTGGAAACAGCATGGTATATTCCTGAATGTCGCATAATGTTGCCTGTGTAGGGAATGAAAGAGAAGCAGCATGATCCTTTCACAGGCCCCTGGGTACCAGAAATTTCTGTCCCATCATTTATTTTAAAAGAATTAAAATCAGGTCTAGTCTTAAGGAGGGCAAAGAGTGACCTAAACTATGCTTACACATCTATACTTTCAGGTAAACATTAGAATTAATGACAAGTTCCCCCAAACAATCCTCGTGGATTTAGTTGGAATTACATTAGATTTAGAGATACATTTGAAGAGAATTCGTATCTTCACAATATTGATTCTTCCCAGTCCAACAGTGGTGTGAATCTTCATTTAAACAACTGGTTTTTCTTGCCTTTGATAAAGTTTTATGGTATATATTTCAAATAAATATTATATATTTATATTCCTTGTTAAGTTTATTCCTAGATATTTTGCTTGTGTTTTTTTTTTTTAATTTATTTTATTTATTTATTTTTGGCTGTGTTGGGTCTTCATTGCTGTGCGCGGGCTTTCTCTAGTTGTGGCGAGCATGGGCTACTCTTCATTGAGGTGCACAGGCTTCTCATTGTGGTGGCTTCTCTTGTTGCAGAGCACAGGCTCTAGGCACGTGGGCTTCAGTAGTTGTGGCACACAGGCTCAATAGTTGTGGCACACAGGATTAGCTGCTTCGCTGCATGTGGGATCTTCCCAGGCCCCTGCATTGGCAGGAGGATTCTTAACCACTGCACCACTGGGGAAGCCCCTCTGCTTGGTTTTTGTTATTGTTGCTGTTACTGTTTCTGAAATTTTTTTTCCATTGCACTTCTTAGCAGGTTGTCGCTAATATATATGAAAGCAAATTGATGTTTGCATTTTGACCTTATTGCTAGGTACCTTACTTTATTATCAGTTTTAATTTTTCTCCATCTGATTCTATTGGATTTCTAGACATCTTAGCATCTACATACAATGAAAATTTGGCTCTTTATTTCAATATGTCTACGTATCCCAGAACAATGTGAGTAAGAGTACAAATAGGCTAGTCACCTTCTTCTCAACTAAGTAGAGATGTTATTGTTGTTTTCTAATAAATACTCCTTACCATTACAGGAAAATTTATTTCTGTTCCTCTCACAGGAATGAATGTTACAGTTTATCCAATGCCTTTCAGCGCTGTTGAAGGTAATGGGTGACAATACACTTCATAATGTTAAACTACCCCTGCTTTCTTTTTTTTTTTTTAATATTTATTTATTTGGCTGCACCTAGGTCTTAGCTGAGGTTGCTGTGTGCGGGATCTTCCTGGCGGCATGTGGAATCTTTAGTTGCAGCATGCGGGATCTAATTTCCTGACCAGGGATCAAACCCAGGCCCCCTGCATTGGGAGTGTGGAGTCTTAAGCACTGGACCACCAGGGAAGTCCAAAACCACCCCTGCTTTCTTGGGTAAAAAACTTACTTGATCAAGGTCATGAACTCGCTGCTCCTGCCCTCTTCTCCCCTCATATCTAAGCCACAAACAGATCGCATTGGTTCTACCTCCAAAATATACCCCAAATACCTCCACTTTTCTCATCTCTATGTATCACTGCCACCATGTTCTGTCATCATCTCTTACCTGGCCTACAGACCACTGCTTCCACTTCTGCTTTCCAGTCCCCACTGTCCACACAACACCTAGGACGATGGATGGATGGATGGATGGCTGGATGGATGGATGGATGGATGGGTGGATGGGTGGATGGATGGGTGGGTGGGTGGGTGGGTGGATGGATGGGTGGGTGGGTGAATGGGTGGATGGATGGGTGGATAGATGGGTGGATGGGTGGGTGGATGGATGGATGGATGGGTGGGTGGGTAGGTGGATGGATGGATGGATGGATGGGTGGATGGGTAGGTGGATGGATGGATGGATGGATGGGTGGATGGGTGGGTTGATGGGTGGGTGGGTGGATGGGTGGATGGATGGGTGGATGGGTGGATAGATGGATGGGTGGGTGGGTGGGTGGATGGGTGGATGGATGGAAGGGTGGATGGGTGGATGGATGGATGGGTGGATGGATGGATGGGTGGATGGATGGGTGGAAGGATGGGTGGATGGATGGGTGGATGGGTGGGTGGAAGGGTGGATGGATGGATGGGTGGATGGGTGGACGGATGGGTAGATGGGTGGGTGGATGGGTGGGTGGATGAGTGGATGGGTGGATGGGTGGACGGATGGGTGGAAGGATGGGTGGATGGGTGGGTGGATGGGTGGATGGATGGAAGGGTGGATGGGTGGACGGATGGGTGGATGGATGGATGGGTGGATGGGTGGATGGGTGGGTGGTGGGTGGATGGATGGATGGGTGGATGGATGGGTGGATGGGTGGATGGATGGATGGATGGGTGGATGGATGGATGGATGGATGGATGGATGGGTGGATGGGTGGATGGGTGGATGGGTGGGTGGATGGGTGGGTGGATGGATGGGTGGATGGGTGGGTGGATGGGTGGATGGGTAGATGGGTGGGTGGATGGGTGGATGGGTGGGTGGATGGGTGGATGGATGGAAGGATGGATGGGTGGATGGGTGGGTGGATCGGTGGGTGGGTGGGTGGATGGGTGGATGGATGGATGGGTGGATGGGTAGATGGATGGATGGGTGGATGGGTAGATGGATGGATGGGTGGATGGGTAGATGGATGGATGGGTGGATGGGTAGATGGATGGATGGGTGGATGGCTTGCCTGATCTACTGCTCCTCCACATCCCCCTTGGATGGCTAGTAGTGTTCAAATTTTGTTGCACTAGTTGGGTCATTTTTGCATAAAGTCCCCCTACACCTAATTCCTTTTGTTCATTTTGGTAGGTTACTGGGGAAAGATGATTTTGCAAATATGAACTTAAGACACCATCTTTTCCAAAAGGCCTGAATTTATTCTTGAAAGTTCCGTGCTTTCCCCTTTAACCTTTGAGAATTTTTATTATTCTCATGTCCTGATGTAACTCCTTGTATGAACACTTCAACTATTCTTCAGCTCTTTACCTTCTCACAGGATGTAACTCTCAGTGTAGCTCTATAACCATTAATCAAAACACAAGTTGGAGAATCCGAAATAAAATTTTTGTTGGTTGAACATAAATTGAGATCACTGCATAAAATCCTACACTCTGCGAAATTGGTGGTTGTTCATTTATTATAAGAATCTTATTAGGAAAATATTCTATTAAAAATTATTAGACTTAAAATATGCCAATAATTTTTCCTTTTTAAATTAATTTTTTAAATTAGTAATCTTGAGTGAAAGAGATCTCAACACATTATCTAACCAACACCACATGTCTAAAACAGGACATGGTGAGAAGGGGAGAGTTTAAAGAAATGATGTTGTGATTTTTGTCTAATTCAAGTCAGTGGAAGGGTCTTTAAAAAGAAGCTGCTTCCAGGCAGAATGAAGTAAGCATGCCACACCTGACTCTCTCTCTGAACGCAGACGTGGACCCTGGAGAGAACATGAAGAACAGCCACCCGAGGGCTGGGAGGAGTGACTGGTGCCGGGGGATTGCCGAAGAAGACCAGAATCTGAAGTGCCACCAAACTGCACTTAGTTTTTTGTAATTTTGTCTTCCAGTTTGTGTGGCCTGGACTCAGAGACAGCCCACAAGCAAGCATACATACCAGGTGCAGACAGGAAAAGCTTCAAGAGAAATCCTCACTTTCTGGCCAAGAGCCAGAAAATAACTGCTAAGTTTCAGAAAAAGTGGGGGTGGGGGACATCCTGGAGTTTTCTTCTGTTTCTTTTTTCTCCTCTCTTCCTCCAGCCCCCAGCATTCCCACAGTGGCACAGAGACTAAACAGGCACCTAAAACTCCAAGGAAGGGGATCCTTCTCTCCAACCCGAACAGCTGTGATCCCAAGCGTACATGAATCCCTGTGCTCTTTCTCTCTGGATGGCCTCCTGATGCCTGGTCTCTGAAACAGATAGCCCTGGAAACAGCATGCGGAGCAGAGAAGCTAAAGCCCAGCGTTCTGGCCACAGGACTACAGAAAGGGACTTCAGGGAACTAAAAAGTGTCAGGAAAATACAGAGAGCAGGGGGCACAGAAGAGCTGCCCCATAAAGGGGTGTATGAGCTCGCTGGCCTCACCTCTCATCGCACATGCTTGGATCCGACCCTAACAGCACATAAAAGGCTTGAGAATTGGACTGTGGGACTTTGCCCCTGGGTGGTGCACACAGGACAGAAGGCCTCGCTGAGGCCAAGATCCACAGACGCTCATATTGCTTATATACAATGGCTGGTACAGTGAGCCCAGTCGGCCCTCCATATCCATGGGCTTCACAGATACGGATACAGATATGGATACAGAGGGTCGACTGTATAGGCTCAGAAAACTGAGCTGACGCTGGAACCACAGAAGGCGGGTTAGAAATTACAGCCTGAACCTGCCCAGGCAGAATGACTGCTAAAAAGTCAACAATCCCCTTAGGATTTAAACAAGACCCAGCATCTCACAATATAATATTAACAATGTCTGGGATGCAATTCAAACCTACTCAGCATATTCATCACCAGGAAAATCTCAATTCCAAAAAACAGATTATGGAAAGGGAATTAACAGTAACTGCAGTGGGGAAATCTGGCAAACTTTATTTTAACCAAGTGATGGAGGTTACATCACTGCTGACAAGTCACATTGATGCCATGCACACCCTTGACAGGAAGAGCCACCCTCAAAAGGTGATATACAGTATGATCCCACTTCTGTGGAATTCTGGGAAAGTGATGGAGAGGAGGTCAGTGGCTGCCCAGGGCTGGGGTGGGAGGAGAGTGTGACTGTAAAGGAACAGCACAGGAATTTGCTTGCCTGATGGAATCACAATCGTGGTGGTGGGCACACCACTCTATACGATGTTTAAAACTTACAGAACTGTACACACACACACACATATACACACAAAGTCAACTTTACTGTGAGTTAAGAAAAAAATTTTTAAAGGAGTTGTTGGTTTGCAGTGATGAAACTGCCTTTTTTCCTCTGCTTTCCCTGGTAAATACCATCCTTAAGACACAGACCCAGGGTCAGCCCTTTATGAAGTCTCCCCCTCTGCCTCAGGGAGATTTCTCTGTTTGGGTCATGTTTCCACGTCCTTTGTTCATAGCTCTAACCAGAAAACTAAAGCTGACCTCCAACTAGATTACAAGCAGGTAAACAAATACATACTGAGTATCTTGCACACAGACAGACATTCACTGACACTTGTTTCTGTACTGCTAATGCTCAAATGACAATAATTAAGATATGAGTCCTACATTATTTATCACATTCAATCACTCACCTAACATATGTAAGATTAAATCTTACAGGCAGTTGGAAGTCCAGCTGAATTGTAGCACACTGATGGTATCTGCCAATAGCATCCTTGATTTTTATATCAATCTGTAAATTAAATGATGTTTTCTTAGAGACAGGTTTTATTTTTCTGTTAAATTCTACTTTTTTTGAAGCATATGGCCTACTTACTTTAGGACCATAAAATGCTCCATCTCCCGGGTTCATCTTCCATGGTTTCCCAAATTCCATCAAGCTATTCTGTAGTTGCTATTTTTTTAATAAGAAGAGAACATTACTTACACTTAATCACCATATACTTATTGAACCTCTTCTACATTCAATAAACTACCGAGCAACGACTACATAAAGAAAATTAAGATGGTACTTACTCTCAAGAAACATACACATTTTAACTGGGGGAGAAAAAAGATAACTTACTAAACTGTTCCACTGAATTCCAGGTAAGTGATAGAGGGGTACTTTGGGCACTTCCGCCGTGCAGGCTCCCTCTGCCCTACTCTCTCTAGCTCCTTTCAGGAGGCGCCTCCACACCATAAAAGGCAAGAAAGCTGGGGCCTTGTTCCTCGTGCACTCTGTGCTCAGAAGACCGGGGGACAGGCCTAGCACTTGCTCTTGCTTCTCCCCCACCTCTGTGCCTGCAGCTGGTGGGCAGGGCCCCTTGGGACACAGAGGCTGTGGAAGCGTGAGGCCCACTCTGGTCTCCAGACTAAGCCACGTAAAGTCACCTAAGTTAGCTCACAGTGAGGCCGCTCCACACTGACGGTGACGGGGCGTGCACACGAGTATTAGTGATAGGGCTCTTTGAGTCTTCTGGCCACTCCCTGTGAAAATGGCTACTCTGGGAAGCACCCAGGCATCCCTAAGGCCCTGGCCAGAAGAATGTCAGAACAGCAGCCAGACTCCTGTCATCACCCCAGCGCACTGGAGCCGTGAGGGGGGTGACATTTGGGAGTGAAGCGCCCGACAGGGAAGGAAAGCAGTGGTGGTGTCCTGGGCCAGGCCAGCATCACCCAGAAAGCCTCCTCCAGGGCCTCAATCAGAGCAGGTCAGGAGCTGCTCCTGGCCAGACCCCAGGGGGTCCCTCAGGGACCCAACCCTCCTGCAGAGGCTTCCCTTGTGCTCAGGGCTGGGAAGGCCACCTGCACAGATGCACTTCACAAGCTGGAGCTGCCCTCCCCCGACTTTGTTTCTGAAGGGAGAAGAGACTGTGAAACCATGTTCTCAGACAAAACAAGGCCCTGCTACAGCAGGTAACAGCGATTGTAGGGACTCCCAGGGAATTAAAAGCAAAAGAAAGGCCAGGTTTGGGGGAAGAGCATACAGCAGAGGTCACTGCGTCCACTGCTCTGTCCTCTCCCTGGGGACACTGGGATAGGAAGGCCTGATGGGAGGGGCCGAGGCCAAGAAAGCTTCCGGTTGACACGAGGTCTGGGGAGAGGGGACGTCTGGGCAGTGCTGGAACTGCCGCTCCCAGGACTGGCCCGGGGAAACTACCCGGCACCTCTTCTCCCTGCTGTCTGTCCTGCCCCACGCATGCCAGGTCTCTGGCTCCCAAGAGCACTAGGGTCTAGACTGTGGGATGTGCTGGGTTTCGGACACATCAGTTTGCTTGTGCTTATGTGGGAGGGGCTGGAATGTTCTTAAGGATCTAATGACTCACTGCAACTCTGGGAAAGTGGGACCCAAGAGAGGTTTTTTTTTTTTAATTATTTATTTATTTATTTATTTATTTATTGTTTCATTGGGTCTTCGTTGCTGCACAAGGGCTTTCTCTAGCTGTGGTGAGCAGGGGCTACTCTTCATTGCGGTGCGTGGGCTTCTAATTGTGGTGGCTTCTCTTGTTGTGGAGCACGGGCTCTAGGCACACGGGCTTCAGTAGTTGTGGCTCATGGGCTCTAGGTGTGTGGGCTTCAGTAGTTGTGGTGCATGGGCTTAGTTGCTCCGTGGCATGTGGGATCTTCCCGGACCAGGGTTCGGACGCATGTCCCCTGCACTGGCAGGCGGGTTCGTAAACACTGCGCCACCAGGGAAGCCCCCAAGAGAGGTTTGAGGTTAATCCAGCTCCAAGGAGCTGATGGACGTACATCAGTTCCAGTGGCAGAGGCCAAACCAGAGCTGCTAAAGAAGGAGCCAGAGAACTTCTTTAAAAGCTTATGAAATTGGTTATTAGTGACCAGCACTGAAAAGAGTATAAATGAAAACCTGGTATAAACTAAGGTGTGAAGCAAATATAAGGTACTGCTCTTAGCATTGTTTTGAAGAAAACTGGATTAACAAAATTCTACAATGGGCACGTTTATCCCAGAACTTCCAATTTTAAATTTCCATTGCAAAGCATCGCATCCTCATGCAAGGTACTTTCCATATTCACAAAAATGAAGGGTAACACTATGTTCTCCCTACCTTTTCAGCTTCATCCCATATCTCAACCTCCCCTAGAAAGTTTTCAGGTCTTGTTGACAAATTTAATTGAAAGGAGAAGCCAAATGTTGAGTAAACGGATTGCAAAAACTGCAAACACCCTTTTATTTCTTCTTCAATCTGAAATCAGAGCAAATGAAAAACCTTAAATAACACCAAATTTAAACCTATTTATGGCATTAAAAAACATTCTTCTTGTCAGATAGAAATAAAGCGTGGTTTTACTATAGTCAGTAGCACTGTTCGGGTTGTTGTCTTTTCCTCACTCAAATATTCACGGGACGCCCGCCAGGTGCCAATGCACACGGGCTGCTGGAGGCCCCCATGGTCCAGCGCAGGGCTGGGTGAAGACCCAGGCGAGGGTACCTCTCCATGCACAATGCCATACAGGAGGAAGGGCGGCTGTCCAGAGGAAGTGATGGCCAAGCTGCAGCCAGAGGAGAGGTTAAGCGTTCTCCACGGAGGCAGGGCAGGAGCTCCCGGAGCAGAGGAAACACTGAGGGTGAAGACCCACAGGATGGAGGAGTGGGCCAGGGCAGGACAGCTGTGGGAAGCTGCACGTGACAGGACAGACGGCACAGAGGGAGCATGGCAGACAGTCAGGATAGAGGCAGGCCGGGGCCAGAGAAAATGCAGTGCTTTCAAAGCCAGGGTAATGTCTGCACTTTTTAGCCTGAGAGCAATGGAGAACCAGTGGAGGTTTCAGCAGGGGACTAACACAGTTCAATGTGATTGTTTGAAGTACGGGAAAAAGACTGGCAAGACGAGAAGAGCAGCCCATTAGGAAGCTGTTGGGATCCTTCAGGAGCAAGAGGATGGCAGCTTGAAACAGAAGCGGCTGGAATGCAGGGAATCAGAGGCGTTTGCAGGATACCTGTCCTTTCGTTCACTAACAGATAGTAATTGCCTACATTGTCAGCACTGTGCTGGATGCTGGGAATTCAGGAATGAATGAACTTATTCAAGAATAATATATTTAAGAAGAGTGAATAGGGCTTGTGATAAACTAGACATGAGAAGTGAAAACCAAAGGACACCTGGGTTCCTGGCCTGGGCCATGGAGAGGGTGCTGGTGCATCGCTGAGAGGAGGAGGATGTGGTGTGAAAGGCAGAAGAGGGGCCGACGCTGGGTCTGGCCAATGAGAGGGTGTTTGTGATGGCCAAGCAGACACGTCCCCCAGCCCCTGCAGGGCTTGGAGCTCACGGGGGACAGCTGAGACCCAGCAGAGGTTAGGAGAGGGACCAATGCCAGAGAGCGCAGGGTGAGAAAAGCAGGGCCCGGGCTGGGAGGCTGAGAGACAGCATCCTTAACAGGGAGAAAGACAAGCACATCTAAATGCAGACGAGATGGGGCAGCAAAAACAGAGACGTAGAGAGAGGGGACAAGTAAGGATCTGCATGTCACCAGGGATTAGGTTTTGGGATTTTCATCAGTGGAATCATGCAGCCCTTGCTCTTTTTTCTGTCTGGCTTTTTCCACTCAGTAGAATTATTTCAAGATTCATTCATACTGTTGTGTGCATCAATAATAGGTCATTCTTTTTTCTTGCTGAGTGGTTTTCCACTGTATGGATATACCACTGTTCCTTTATACACTCACCTGTTATTGGGCTGTTTCTATATTTCGGCTATTTCAAATAAAGTTGCTATGAACACGTGTGGACAAGTCTTTGTATGGACATGTACTTTCTTTTTCTCTTGGAAAAGGAAAAGGAGTGGTAAGATGGCTGGGACATATGGTAGGTTTGTGCTTTAAAGAAAAAAATTATTTATTTACTTATTTGGCTGTGCTGGGTCTTAGTTGCGGCGCACAGGATCTTCGTTGCTGCATGTGTGATCTGCGTTGCTGCATGTGTGATCTTCGTTGGGGTGTGCGGGATCTTTAGTTGCGGCGTGCATGTGGGATACAGTTCCCTGACCAGGGATCGAACACGTGCCCCCTGCTTTGGAAGCGTGGAGTCTTAACCACTGCGCCACCAGGGAAGTCTCTGCTTCACTTTTTAAGAAACTGCCAAACTGGTTTCCAAAGTGACTGTGCTGTCTTCCATTTCCACAACCAGTGAGTGAGAAGTCCATCCCCTCCACACTCCCAACACGTGTCAGAGTCAGCCTTTTACATCTGAACCATTCTAGTTGGTGTAGAGGCAACTCCTCATGGTTTCAATCTTCATCTCCTTAGTGACTGATCACCTTGCACCCCTTATTCATGTCCTTCTTTGCCATCTGTGTATCTCCTTAGATATGTATCTTCGACCATTTGAATGGTCAAATCTTTTTGCCCATTTTTTAAAGTTTAACTTTTTGAGATTCACATGCATTTGTAAGAAATAAAACCATTGTACCATTTACTCAGGTTTCCCCAGTGGTGATATAATTTTTGCTTCAACCGTCAAACACAACTCAGAAAACTGTGAGTTTTTCACAACTCTGAAAACTCTGAGAGAAAGGAAAAGGAAAAGGAATACTTATTGTATTTAACCATGTTTTACTTTTACAGTTGTTCTTTCTTTCTTCCTAACATTCCAAGACTCTTCCTTTTATCATTTCCTTTCTCTTCAGAGAAATTCCTATAGCCATTCTTCTAAGGTAGGTCTAATGTCTTGATTTCACCTTCATTCCATAAAGACATTTTCTCTGGATATAGAATTTTGGGTTAACAGTTATTTCAGCATTTGGAAAATGCTGTGCCGCTTCCTTCTGGCCTCTGTTTTGTTTTGTTTTTGATAAGAAAACTGTTGTTTTTTTAAAAAAATATTTTTTTCCTTAATGGTAAGGTATCATTTCTTTCTCACTGCTTTCAAATTTTTTTCTTTTTCTTTAGCTTTCAGAAGTTTGGCTATAACGTGTCTTGGTGTGAATTTCTTTGGGTTTATCCTGTGTGGACTTTCTCAGCTACTTGAATCTGTAAGCTTATGTTTTTTGCCAAATTTGGCCAGTTTTCAGCCATTACCTCTTTGAGTACTTTTTCACCTCCACCCTACATTTCCAGAACTATTTCCAGAACTATTCCAGAACGTTGGTGACATAAATATTAGGCATTCTGTTATAGTCCCACTGGTCTCTGAGGTTCTGTTCATTTTTCTTTCAGTCTCTTTTCTGTTTTTCACATAGTGTCATTTCTACTGGTGTCTTCAAGTTCACTGATTCTTTTCTCTGTCTCCTCCATTCTGCTCAGGAATCCATCCACTGAATATTTTGGTTATTACATTTTTCAGTTCTAAAATTTCCATTTGGTTCTTCTTTATATCTTCTATTTCCTGAAACTATTTTTTCATTTTTTCTAAATGTGCTTGTTAAAGCATTTTTATGATGGTTTCTTTAAGATCCTCATCAGATAATTCTAATATCCCTGCCATGTCCACATCAGTGCTCCTACACTGCCCTTTGTCATTCAAGTTGAGATTTTCCTTGTTCTTGATGTGATGATTGATTTTTGATTTCTGAAATCTAGATATTTTGGATATTATGTTATAAGACTTTGGATTTTATTTAAACTCTTCATTTTAGCTGGCTTCCACTGACTCTGCTCCAACAGGGAGGGAGCAGTACTGCCTGGTTATTGCAAAGTAGGAGCAGATGTCTGGGTTTCCCACTGGGGACCGCAAGGGAGGCAGAGGCTCCTCATTACTGCTGGGTGAGTAGGAGTTCTGCACCTTAGTAGATTTCCTCTGATAACACCTCAGCTGGGAGAGGCAGGGGTATCTTGGCACTGCTCCTCATGTGGCCTTTAGCAACCTCCAGGGTGCACGGCCTCATTACCATGGAGTGGTGGTAGAAGTTTTGTCTCTCCACTCAAGCAGGAAGTGGAAGAGGCACCTTGTGACTGCCAGGTGAGGGTGGAAGTAAAGGCTCCCACTTAGTCTCCATTGACATTACGGGGTGGGTGCAGGGAGATCCCTGTTAATGCCTGGCAGGGATGAGTAGAATTGGTATGATTTCTTCTTTAAGTGTTTGGTAGAATTCACTAGTGATTCCTTCTGGGCCTGGAGTTTTCTTTGTGGAAATGTTGTTAACTATCAATTCAATTTCTTTAATAAACACAGGGCTCCTCAGATTATCTATTTCTCCTTGAGTAAAGTTTGGTAGTTTGTGTTTTTCAAAGAATTTGTCCATTTCATCTAATTTGTCCAATTTACTGGCATAAGCTTGTTCATAATATTGCCTTATTACCCTTTTAATATCTATAGGGTCTGTAGTAATGTCACTTCTATCAGTCCTAATATGTTTTTCTTTTTCTTTCCTTTTTTTCGGCTGGGCCATGCAGCTTGTGGGATCTTAGTTCCCCGACCAGGGATCAAACCCAGGCCCCATGCAGTGAGAGTGCAGAATCCTAACCACTGGACCACCAGGGAAGTCCCCAGTCCTAACGTTTTTAATTAGTATCTTCTCTTTTTTCTCCAACAAAACTAAAGGTTTATGAATTTTATTGATCTTCTAGGAGAACCAGCCTTTGGTTTTTATTTATATTGTTGTGTTGTTCAAGGGTTAACTGGACAATATTTTCTAATTTCCCTTTGATTTCTTATTTGACACATGGGTTATTTAGAAGTGTATGATTCACCTTCCAAATATTTGGAGATTTTCCAGATAGCTTTCTGTTATTGATTTCTACTTCAATTTCATTGTGGCCAGAGAAAATATTTGGTACGAATTGAATTCCTTTAAATTTACTGAGACTCATTTTATGGCCCAGAATATGGTCTACCTTGGTAAATGTTCTGTGTGCACTTTCAAAGAATGTGTACTCTGCTGTTATTGATTGGAGGGTTCTATAACTGTCTATTAGGTCAAACCATTTGATAGTGGTCCTTTGCAAGACAATTTTAATTTGAATTAACATGAAAACCTGAAAAAGTAAACACTAACTTCTAGGCAATACTGAAAAAGAAACACATCCAAAATTCCACCAACCCCCTTAAAACAGTCCACTTAATGTGCTTAAGTTAATAAAATTGGAGGAAACTTAAAAAAATAATAATAAATTTCATGTCAAGAAAAACAAACAACCTAATCAAAAAATGGCAGAAGACCTAAATAGACATTTCTCCAAAGAAGACATACAGATGGCCAGCAGGCACACGAAAAGATGCTCAACATCACTAATTATTAGAGAAATGAAAATCAAAACTACAATGAGGTATCACCTCACACCAGTCAGAATGGCCATCATCAAGAAGTCAACAAAATAATAAGTGCTAGAGAGGGTGTGGAGAAAATGGAAGCCTCCTAAACCATTGGCAGGAATGTAAACTGGTGCAGTCACTATGGAGAACAGTATGAAGCTTCCTTAAAAAGCTAAAAATAGAGTTGCCATATGATTCAGCAATCCCACTCCTGGACAAATATCCAGAAAAGATGAAAACTCTAATTCCAAAAGATACATGCACCCCAATGTTCACAGCAGCACTATTTACAACAGCCAAGGCATGTAAGCAACATATGTATCCATGGACAGATGAATGGATAAAGAAGATGTGGTGTGTGTGTGTGTGTGTGTATACATATACACACACACACACACACACACACACACACACACACACACACACACACACACACACACACACACAATAGAATAGTACCCAGCTATAAAAGAGAAGGAAATATTGCTATTTGCAGCAACATTGATGAACCTAGAGTTTATCATACTAAGTGAAGTAAGTCAGATAAAGCCAAAAATCATGGTATCATTTATATGTGGAATCTAAAAAATGATACAAATGAACTTACTTACAAAACAGAAACAGACTCACAGACATAGAAAATAACTTATGGTTACCAAAGGGGAAAGAGAAGGGGGAGAATAAATTAGGAGTTCAGGATTAACAGACACACACTACTTTACAGATAGATAAAATAGATAAACAACAATGTGATTTATGTTCCAATGTATAATAATAAAACTGTCTTTACTTTTGATTTCTGTCAGTGATTGTTAAAAATTTTTAAATAGCATCAAACAGAACTTCGAATTTTCAGAGAATCATGTTCCTTTATAATAAAATAAATTATGTTTGAAAAAAACTTTTTCATGTCATGAGATTACTGATCTATGACCCAAATTAGAGAATCACAAAATGTTGGAGCTGATGGGCCCTCAGAGACTAGACTGAACAACACATTTCACAGTGACCCTGAAAGACTCAGCGATCTGTCCAAGGTAGCACACCGGACCTGTGCTGACCACGCCTCCCCTGTGTCCCCGTTTACCTGCTCCACAGTGCAGAAGATGTGAGCGTCATCCTGCTGGAAGCGCCTGACGTGGGTCAAGCCATGTAAAGTTCCTGACGGCTCATTCCTGTGAAGAGCTCCGAAGTCAGCAAATCTAATAGGCATTTCCCTCCAAGATCGTGGACGATGGGCAAACATCAGACTAGAAAAGAAACAATGGCACACAGCTTTTCCTTAGCATGGAAAAGATTATGTAATGATCTAGATGTTAATAAGGTACAGTTAAATGCCTCAGGATTTGTAAACACCTTATTCTGGTTCTTAGATCACCAATTTTACAAAAATTCTTCTCCCATGAATTAGTGAACCTTGAACTTACATCACTGTACACTCTGAGAAAGAACCCTCTTATCTTCTCCAGAATGCTGTTCCCTACTCTCATTCACCCAGGGAATATCCACTTACCGTTTACAATCCATTTCAAAGGCTACTTCTTAAGTGAAGCAGCCCTGGACACTCCCCCAGAAGGGCTAGTCAGGCTTGCCTCAGCCTCCAAGAACAGCTGGAATTGCCACAGTTTTGACACTGGTCTTGCTATTTTTATAACTGACTGTCTATATATCTGTTCCTTCCCCAATCTGCTCATGAGCTCCGGGGGGAAATGGATTGCGTCTGAATCACCTCTGCATTTCCAGCTCCCAGCACTGGAAACACTCGGCTAATGTTCTCTGTTGAATGAAAGGCCTCTCTTCTGCAGGAAGCACCCCTGGCTCCCAAATCCCATCACCACTAGGCCACTGTGGTCCTGCTCTTCCTTGTTCTGAGACATGAAAATACAAAATTACATTCTCTACTTGTGTTCAGCTTTCTTCTAATTCTATTGAAATCACAGCTTCAACTGGTACCCAATGGGAAACTGAGTTAAGAAGTTGTTAATACAGGTGTTTTAGAGAATGCAAAGCACAAGGTTAGCCTCCATCTTCTGTTTTTATTTTTTATTTATTTATTTATTTTTTTGCGGTACGCAGGCCTCTCACTGTTGTGGCCTCTCCCGTTGCAGAGCACAGGATCCAGACGCGCAGGCTCAGCGGCCATGGCTCACAGGCCTAGCCGCTCTGCGGCATGTGGGATCTTCCCGGACTGGGGCACGAACCTGCGTCCCCTGCATCGGCAGGCGGACTCTCAACCACTGCGCCACCAGGGAAGCCCCACCTTCTGTTTTTAAAACGAGGTTATAGAATATTTACATACAAGTTTTTAGAAAATTAAAGATAAATATATATTTTTTACATGCTGTCATCATAAAGTTGAACTTCTTTCATTCTTTACTGAAAAGGGCAAAGAGCTTTCTTCAATGTTCAGAGGTTTGTTTTAAGTAGTCACCTTCTAAAGTAAATTTACCTGAAACTATGTAGTTGATGATACAAAGCTACAATAGTTGGGATATTTTTTTGTGGAGAATTGTATCTGTTCACTTCCAGTTGTAAAATCTGCTACTCTTACAAGGTTGTATTTGCATACCATGCAACTTTATGATAATTACATTGTTTCACAGACTCTAAGACAACCTTGATTGTAAGATGTACCATTATTTTATACATCACTAAGAAAGAAAATAACCATTAATTAAATTATGGTATAATGTTAAGATACCAATTATAAGATGTGTCCCAATTTCAGGGGTAAAGCCATCTTAGAATAAATGAAATCCAGTCATTTATTTTGACCTCACTGTTCTTGTTACAATCAACCCAAATAGTATGTAAGAACTAGATGTTCTGCAAATATGTATATTTGAAGTGTATTACTATTAGGAAGAGAAATATTACAATAATTTATAAAGTTGATATGTAACATTATCCTCTGAGAAGCACAAAATACTAAATGGTTTCCAGCTACCATCCCACACCTGTCAAAGAGCAAACATATTTTAAAAAGTAAATTTATTCTCCAGAATGAAATAACTTGGTAAAGATGATTTCTAACCACCAGTCTTCAGATTAAAGGAATCACTTAGTTCCAAAAAGCAAAATAATATTAAAGACTAATTGTGAGGAAGTCTGCTATGCGTTTATAGGCACAGATCTGCTTCACTTTTAATACTCACCAGTGCCCCGGACAATTCATGGGCTTAAGGGCAAAAGTGTCCTTGTCAATGTCAAAGGTGAACATGTTGTCACTGTAATGCTGCCAGTGTCCAGAGGTTTCCCAGAGCTTACTGCTGTACACGTTGGGGGAGAGCACCTCCATGAAGCTGCGTTGGTGGTACTCCTCCTAAAAGAGATGCACACGCAAAGTTAAAATCTGCTGGGACAGGTCACAATTCCAGGCAAATAACTCTATGAACACAGATTTTTAAATTCAGGATTATGTCTTACATTAATTCATGGTTAATATGCCCTTGGCTTTAAGGGTGGTAATTTATGGATCATGAAAGAAAGATTAATGTATGCTCAGTATAATTTTCACATTAAGTATATTTATTTTATAGTATAATAGTATATAGTGTATAGTATTTTAATTCTTTGAGAATTAGTAATTGAAATACTATATATATAAACTTTTTGTAACTACAAACTCCCAAATCCTTGTACATTCCAGATAAACAGCAGAAGTTTTTTTTTTTGTTTTTTTTTTTTGTGGTACGCGGGCCTCTCACTGTTGTGGCCTCTCCCGTTGCGGAGCACAGGCTCTGGATGCGCAGGCTCGGCGGCCATGGCTCACGGGCCCAGCCGCCCCGCGGCATGTGGGATCCTCCCCGACCGGGGCACGAACCCGTGTCCCTGCATCGGCAGGCGGACTCTCAACCACTGCGCCACCAGAGAAGCCCAGGAGTTTATTTTCTATTACTTAAGAGGTAGAATAATTTTATAACTCAATATGCCTCTGAGTGCCATGTTATTTACAGTTTTGACCCATTTAGTTTTAAATAGAACTAAAGCTGGGAATTTGAATTTGTAATATTTTAAGTGGTTGTTATCTACTGAGTCAGGAGCTGGCTTTGCTCCCTCCCTATCAATTAACAGCTTCCCTCATTCCATCACTGGGGTCAGGAAAAGAGAGTCTTGTTTTCAAGCAGAGTTCTTCTTTTACTTTAACTTTGCTTTCTTTTTCTTCATCAATCTGATGATCTTTGTTCAGTGTTTCTTAGAGTTTCAACATTTGTTAATCATTTAATGGGCATCTGGCACAAACCTAGATCACCATATTTTAGCTAAGTAAAAATATATTTTTATACAATTAAAAAAATATAAAACATACTATTTCAAAATTACTACAAAGAACAGTTTTGCATCACTGACAGGGATATATTATTTGTCGCTCTTCAGCTGAGCATCTTTTCAGTCCAGTTGTGAAGAGCCTGGGTCTCAGCTATCCATTAAGCTTCTTTACTTAACCTTTGTTTTTACCAAATAGGAAAAATTCAACAAAATTATAGGTCACTATGAATGGCAGTAATTATTTAGTGGTAAGTCAGATGGCTCCATATACTCAGATTAAACAATGTCCCAGCTACTTCCCTGGTGGCGCAGTGGTTAAGAATCTGCCTGCCAATGTAGGGGACACGAGTTTGAGCCCTGGTCCGGGAAGATCCCACATGCCACGGAGCAACTAAGCCTGTGCACCACAACTACTGAGCCTGTGTGCCACAACTACTGAAACCCACGCGCCTAGAGCCCGTGCTCTGCAACAAGACAAGCCACCGCAATGAGAAGCCTGCGTACCGCAACAAAGAGTAGCCCTCGCTCGCCACAACTAGAAAAAGCCCGTGTGCAACAATGAAAATCCAACACAGTTCAAAATCAAATAAATAAATAAATAAATTTAAAACAAAAAACAAGGTCCCAGAAATTAAAGGGGTTTTTGTGTTTTGGTTTCTTTTTACTAGAGGTTACTTTTAAAGCTAAGCTCAGGAGATAGTAATTGACAGATTTTTTTTTAACCCACTCTGGACACAATCATGTTAGGAATTTGTTTTGTTGAGGTGTTTGGAAACGATTTTTAACTATGCCCTATGAGGGCAAGTGTCATTATGTTTGCAACTTATTTTATGCAGTTTAGCAAAAAACAACTGCTACATTTATACATAAAATGTACACATATATTGCATGTATACCACCTTATCTCTGTATATTATATGTGTGTTATATATATATATTGTTTTGTCTCTCTCACATGCACATACATGTCAGAGAGAGAGAAAGCAAATTGGCAAACTTAACAACTGATGAATCTAGATGAAGGACACATGTATGCTCACTGCACTGCTCTTTAACTTTTCTGTAGATTTGAACTTTTCGAAAGAAAAAGTTGAGGAAAAATATATCTGAATCCATATCATCAATTTCTTTCTCTAAAGAGTAAAGAAAATCAAGTCTGAGAAAGAGCAAAGTCATGATGACTGACCAGTCTATAGCTCAGTATGATCTGAAGAAATCCTGAAGGCTTATTCTGAAGATTAAAAAGCATATTTCATCCCTGAAGTAATAACTTCATACCGTAGAAGGTACTGAATCTCCACCTGCACCTGTGATTTGGCCACTGGAAATAGCACCCAAATATCAGTGCATAGAGAAATTCTCTTAAGTAATTTTTCATTATAAACACTAAAGTGATTCCACTTAAACAGATCCTTTCCAAAATCACACTAAAATACCAGAGTTTTAATAAAAGCATAAATCTACAAGGCCAAAGAGAAAAAGGAGAGGAGATGACAGCTATATACTTATGAATCTGGAAAGCAGATGAGCAACAGCCTCAGCAGATCTGGGAAAGCTGAAACTTTACGGGAGAATCCCAGAAGCAAGACTACTCTGGCTGGATATAGATTTCTTGGCTTCACATTTTTAAGGTATTGCTCCTGTCTTCTATATTTTAGGGTTTCCGTTGAAAATTTCATTTCTTTTAAGACTAATGATGTTGAGCATTTTTTGTGTTTTTTCTGCTGTTTCCATTAACAAAATCAAATATCTAGGGATAAATCTGATGAAAGATGTGTTAAGACCTCTAAAGTAGCAGTAACAAAATATTGCTGAGGGAAAATAAAGATCTAAATGAATTGACAAGATTTACATATGGATTGTTAAACTCAATATTGTTGTCATTATCTGCAAATTAATCTATAGATTGAATGTAATTCCAATCAAAATCTCAGCAGTGTTTTTTTCCTTTTTTAGGAAATTGACAAGCTTCTTGTAAAAGTTATATGGAAATGCAAAGAATAGCCAAAATAATCCTGAACAAAAATAATAAAATTAATGAACTTAAACTACTGACACCAAGACTTAAAATACAGTTACAGTAATCAAAGCGGTGTGGTACTGACGCAAGGCCAGACAACAAAGGGATCAGAAGAACGGAATAAATACCCGGAGAAAATATATATGCGATGATTTGGCTTGGGACAAAGATTCTGCTATAGTAATAAACGGTACTGAAGTTACTGGATAAGCACAGAACCTCAAAATGAATCCAAGGTAAATCATAGCCTTAAGAGTGAAAGCAAACAAGTTTTTAAACAGAACAAAGAAAAATAGCTTCATGACTCTGAAGTCGGCCAAAGATTTCTTAAACAGGATGTGAAAAACACTAAGGAGAAAAGAAAAAGTAATAAACTGGACTTCATTAAATATAAAAAGTGTTGGTCCAAAGACATCATTAAAAAATAAATCAAGAAGCCACAGACTGAAAGAATATATTTATTACATATATTTACCTAAGGACTCAGATTCAGAATATAGAAAAAAATTCCTACAAATCAATAATAAAAAGACAACCCAAACTTTTAAATGGGCAAAATATTTAAACAGGAGCTTCACAAAAGAGAACATCCAAGTGGCTAATAAGCATATGAAAAGATTCTCAACATCACTATCCATCAGGGATATGCAAAATAGTGCCATTATACCAAGTGTTAAAAAAGAAATAACAAGCCTCAAATGGGGTCACCTACCCCCAGGACAGAAAACCAAGACAGTTTCAACCCCACCCCCACAGAGATGTGACCTTTACAACAGCCCATCTGAAAGGTCCTGATCAGCACTGGTGAGGTAACTACCTGAGAAAGACCCTGCTGTTCCTCCCCCAGTAGAAGACAGCCTGCCTAAAATAATCCTTTCTTTTCATTTGCTAACACCTTCTCGCCCCCTCCCCTCCTTCTACCTATAAAAACCCTCCATTTCGTACAACCCCTCCTACTGCTGCTGATTCTTGAATTTCTGAATAAAGCCAATTAGTTCTTCAAATTTACTTGGTTGAGTTTTGTTTTTAACAGTGTAGAAGAATTACATAGTCATATAATCCTAGAAGGAGTAGTAAGTGGTTCAACTACATAAAAACTGGTCAGCATTTTCTTCAAAAGTTTGTCATTACTTCCCCAGGACCTAGCAATTCTATTCCCAAGTAAATACCCAAGAGAAGTGGGTTCTTGGGAGCACCAAAGACATGATCAAGAATGTTCACAGTAGCTTCATATGTAATAGCCCCAAACTGGAAACAACCTACATGTGCCTCTACAGGAGAATAAATAAACAGATTGTACTATAGTAATAAGATGGGATAAATCAAAATACACACAACTTGGATGAATCTCACACATTAAGTTGAACAAAAGAAGCCAGAAACACAATAGTGAATACTACGATTCCATGTTATGAAGTTTAAAACCAGGGGCAATTTATCTATGGTAACCAAAATCAGCATAGAGGTGATCTCAGGGGAGGGAAGGGGAGGCAGGTACCATCCGGGAAGAGACCCAAGAGGACACACGACAAGATGGAAGGTTCTTGGTCTTGATTTGAGTGTGGCTGGTAGATGTGCACATGTGAAATGCTTCAGATTTGTCCACTTTAATGAATGTAACTTATATTTCAATCAGTAGCCTCCCTCCGAATACAATAATATTGTTAGGGAACCGTTGACCGAAACCGCCCACCTTGGCCAGGCACTATGATAAGCGCCTGCCTGTGTTGTCTCACAGCAGGAGGTCCTGATAAAGAACATGGTGCTGCCACTGAAAACTAACGGGGAGAATTCAGGAGGGGCTGAAAGGAGAAGGGAGGAGACGTCAGCCCATAATATGTCCTGCCAACCTCCCAGAAACCCTCGTGTTGGAATCCATCTTAGCTGAGAGATGCGCATGCCACCAGGAAGGACCCTGAGCCACCAAATATGGGCCAAGCAAGATGATTGGCCAGAGACAACCTGAAACTAACCCCATCACCATGGAACCCGAGACTTCGAGCCACGTAGACAGCAGTCCTCCTGGGTTCACTTACCCTACTGCTCTCTGCCCGGGCGCCCCTTCCCAATAAAGTCTCCTGCTTTGTCAGCACATGTGTCTTCTTGGACAATTCATTTCCAAGCGTTAGCCAAGAGCCCACTCTTGGGCTCTGGAAGGGGTTCCCCTTCCTGCAACAACATAAGGGACCTAATGCAAGAACCACCCCAATGAGCCTAACACTTGGAACCATGAAAGAGAAGTTTTAATCAGCAGTTTTAAGCTACTCAGTTTCAGGATGGTTTTCTAGGCTGCGATAGAACAGACAACCAGGACAGAATGTGCACTGGCCATGGGTGCTGCTGTACCAGTAACCCTAAAACAGGGGGCTGTGGCTTTAGGGCCAAGTGGTGGGCAAAGCTAGAAGGGCCTTAAAGAAACTGTCTGTGACGAGCTGAACACTAACAGGGAGGAAAATGTTACTGGAAGTTGAAGAAAAGAGGACCCTTGTTAGGTGGTGCCAGAGATTTGGTAACCCTGTCACCCCAGGTAACACGGAAAACAGAAAGAGTCCCCGAAGAGCTCACAGACTTAGCTGGGGGTGTCCGGGCAGAATGTGGAAAGGGACAGCCAACTTCTAACTGCCTGTGACAAAATACAAGAAGACAGAAACTAGAGAAAGCACTATTACGTTTCTGAGACAAATTTAGAGGAAATACAAAGGTGGCAGGACCGACCGGATTCAAAAATAAAACTTTCTCACCCTCAGACCTTCTCAGCAAAAGAGTCACAAGACTCTTGAGGACAAAGGTCAAATCTTAAGGGTGCAGCTGTCTGCCCTTTGCAAAGACCTCGGAATGAGCTGAGTACCCTATGGGGCTTTGAGAGTCTTAGGACTGCTCTTTGTACACTCAGTTAAAGAGGAGGCTTTTACATTTTTAAGTGTCATTTCCCAGCAGCCTCCCAGGCAGCCCTGGGTAGGGAAGAATCTGTCCCAGAAAGAGACGCAGGGATGGCTTTTATCTAAGCATTGATTATAAACACTGTATGTAAAAGTGCTCCCCGCCCCCCAACTCTTAAAGGAACTGTACTAGCTGGGATTGAAAGGGACAGAGACAGCACGAGAAGAAATGAGGTCTCTGGACCCCAACCTTCACAGAAGGAATCAGGCCGGGGACACTGAGAAAGCTGCTCAGAGGTCCACACAGGCAGGGAGGCTGACTCTGAACCAGGGCCCAGAGGGAAGAGAACTGAGTCCTGAAAAACAAGCGTTTTCTGACCTTGGAGCTGGGAAGACGGGTGGGAATCAGGGTTTCGACAGATCACCGACCCCAGCACCTCCTTCTGCGCCCATCCCTTCCTGAGTGGGAATGTCCCCGGCCTCCTACTCCTCCATCATCATTTTATTTTTTTTTATTTTTTTCATCATCATTTTATAATGTGGTGGGGTGGGGGGAGTGGGGTGGCCCACAGGTAACCTGTCTCTTTAGTCCACAGGTCTTACACTGACGGGAACTCTACCTGAGGGGCTACACCTGAGAAGCCTCCTCTGCACCGAGATGAGTTACTACCTTCTGCGCTGATGTGGTAACCAGAGGAGACTCGGCAGACCTTTTACTCAGCACTCAAAACACATTCAAAGGGCAGAGCTGATTATCCTCCAGCCTTTGGGGGCTGAAGACATAAAGAGCCACCAGACGCTCAGCTGGAAGCCCCAGGGGCCAGGCCCCAGACACAAGGGCAGCCTGTGTCCCATCCAAATGCAAGCCCAGCCTTGACTGAGCTCAGTCTCCGCACTGAGGGCTTCTTCTTCCATCTAGGCGATGGGTAACTGCTCAAGTGGGAGAAAACGTAACCCGGAGCCTCTGCAGGTATGTTTACATACAATATCCAGCATAGAATAGAAAATGATCAGCTGTGGAAAGAGGCAAGACTGCATACCAGGAAACCAGGAGAAGGCAGTCTCTGAGAGGTTTTTCTTTTTTGCATGGAAAGGCCGATTTTCTCAGACACGGATATCTGGGGGTTCAGAGTTCTTCACCTCATCTGTGTCTGCCAACCATTCCCCTTCGAAGCCTCAGAGACCCCCATCCTTCCCACCAATGCCCTTACCTCAGCAGAAGAGACCACTGGGCTTACGTATGTAAACGACTGTACAGTACTACAACCCATACGATCAGGCCTTGGGCCTGATCATCAGCCATGTCTGTCTTGCATCTATAAAAGATAAAAGATTCTTTTAAAGCCACCATAGAGGCATCCTGTTTATTCTCCACACATTCCACCTCCAACCCAGGGAGTTCAAGGTGCCAGGGGCTGTGCTGATTTTCCAGCAAAGACAGCACACCCCAAACAGCAGCTGTGATGGCCATTACCACCTGGTGAAGTCTGACACCCTTCAAAGACTCTTCAGGTCTTACCTCCCTGCTCTCTGATCTCCTCCCATGGCTAAGCAGTGGTCAATCCCTGTGGAAGGCACGCAGCCCACAGAGGTCAGCCTCCAGGCGCACAGCCGAGAAGAAAAGGAAGGAAAGCGAGTCGGACAGTAACCAGTACAGGCCGCGTACCTTCTCAGGAAGGCACTGCAGAAGGTGGTCCCCCCAACGAGAGGGACAAGCAAGGAAGAGGAAGACATGGGTCAGGGGAGAGGGGACTCAGCACAGGAAAGACAGGAGGGGAGTAGCCAGGGCGATGACGAAAAGAAGTCCTAAGACATCAGTTGTCAAGAATCTTAGCAGCAGGTCAATTCTGGAGGGAGAGGGTCAAATTTGAAGAAAAAAAATTTACTTAGAGATTACCTGAATCATCAGAATACACTGCAAGGAGTTTCAGAGTTTTGATAGAAAGTTGAGGATGAATTAGTGATGGGCACATAGAAAAGTGAGGAAATGAAAGTTTTAGGTAATTATTAATTACAGGAAAGACACAGAAAGTACAGAAAGGAAAAGTAATCCTAGTAGTCTGCCTGGGTCACCTCTGCACAACATCTACATAGTCTTAATGAAGACTTTCTACTCTATGAACTTGTCCTATTGTACAAGTAGCTATTTTACAAAATTGTTTTTTCACTCTTTGCTCTGGAGCTGCCAAATCACCTAGGAGTCACATAATAAACAACGGCAGGGGGCACCAGTGGTCCAGGGATCACATCCTGAGAAGCAATGATACTTCACAGTTTAGTGTTCTGTGCCACACAGAACGCTTCCTCCTTCCTTCTCTCAGGGGGAGTTCCACACTTGGTCTGAAGTTTATCTTAGTATCCTACGTGTTCCAGAAACTTACATGGACAAGAGGTACATTTAATGAAGTCCAAGTATAAATGTAAATATTTAGGGAAAATACAAATTGTTTCAATGTTTTTAGTTGAAGGCACAATGTGGCATTTCTCTTTGAGGTTCAAAATTCTTAGTATTATTAAAATAAAATTAATGGAAATGCTTGGCCATTTTACGATGAGAGAAAATAGTAAAATGTAAAATGGAGTTGAGTAAGTATAGAATATTTTAAAAATTAACTTACTCGTATGAAATCCATAAGCGTATTATAAACGAAGGCTCCTCTGGGAAGAAAGAAACAGCTTCCAGGACTCAGATCATGGAAGAAGAAAAGTTCTTGTTCCTAGATTAAAACAATAATTGCATTTCATTTTCACTGTCGCTGCATAACATTTACTGTATACAAATGATACACTAGGAATAAAACATATACTTAGTTATTTCTGATTCTAATATTGACATTCCAAAGTCCCTCAACACTGTACTTGAATCTAACTACATGTAACAGCACATGTAAAATTACAACTCATATTTATGGTTACTTAGCTTTGAACTTGGCTTTTATTTCACCTAGTATTTACTGCTGATTTCCTCCTCGGCACCTTGGAGTACGGATCTCATAGGGAGACATGGCTGGAGGTGGGCTCTGAGTGACGTGACATCAGCATGGCCGTCATGCTGAGAGCCCACCCTGGTGGCCACCAACACCCAGTGTCCGTCCTCATGCCACTTTGCACGCTACCCAGCAGAGCCGAGGACATGGAGCTCCACAGCGAGTGCCTGGCCTGTCGTGTAACAGCTCCTACGTGGCAGGACTGAGCTCCTACGTGGCAGGACTGAGTTAAACCCAGGTCTGCCTTCTTGCAGATCTTCTTTGTTTCTGCTCTGCTTCCCAAATACAAAGTATATTATCAAGTATACACAATTTTTTTAAAAAGGTTATTTTTATATCATGATAAAAGTGAAAGGTGCAATTGTTTAAATCTAATACAAAATACAAGAAGGAAAGAGGTTAGAAGACATTGGGGTAGGAGCGTGAAAGAACTCAGCAGCAAACCATGAGCGCCAGCAAAACAGAAGACAGGAGAGGAGGAGAAAAAATGTTAGTTTTAAGACACCCTAGTTCTGAGACGCGGTCGCAGGCCAGCTCAGCAGCGCTCAGCGCGGCGCACCTTCCCAATCCTCCTGTGATCCTGGGTCTTGGTCTCCTCCTGCAGCTTCTCCCAGGCTGTCATCATCTGGTCATCAGGAAAGGATATCCCGTAGACCCTCTGCAGCGTTTCCATTTCAGGGTTACCCTCCCAATATGCTGAGGAATTCTAAACATCAGATGAGATTTGGGTAAACACACCAAACCCTTGGTTACAAATAAAACTGCTCTGAAATATGTACAGCTGGTTCATACCAGGGGCCTGAGCTACCGTGGACTTTGGTATCAGCCGGGTATCCTGGAACCACTGCCCCGTGGATGCCAAGGGATGACTGTACACAATTCCTCACCCTAACATCAGCATAGCTTACTTAAAGATGAGTTTTTGTAGACTTGGAATCTTAAATTGTTTCTAACTAAACCTTCCCAGCCCAAATTATACCATTAATCAGTAAATTATGTACTCAGTCTGCTGTGGATTCTAGGGATGAAAAGTGAGAAAGAAAGTGTGGAACTGAGGGAAGGCCAAGCACCGAGTGCATCACCCAGGAGAGGGCAGTGGAGGAAGAGGTGTGGGGACATGAAGGCCAGCCTTGCTGACTGTCATCACCCTTCCTCCACCTGTAAGAAAACCAAGGCCTGGGAAGGGCAGGACGGTGATGTCAGTCTCATGCCTCTTGATTCCAGAGTGTGTTTTCTGCATCATACCACTCTATCCCTTTATTTTCTCCTTTTCCTACAGTACGTTATTCTTACATGCAGATAAACATTCTTGTTCACATTAGGGCAATTCAAGAAAACAATAGTATGCAGAACAATATTGTAATATAGATGAAAAAGAAATGCACTGTAACATGTATAGTAAGGTTAAATGATAAACAATTAAAGGCTACATATAATGTTCTAATTACCAAAATTCTAAAAAATTATATTATTTTTAGAAGCCCACATAAAAATCAAATATGGATGTAGTGTTTCTAAGAGGCATGGTGTTCAGGTTATAAAAGATATTATTGAATATCTAGTTCATCTTAAGTTTACTATATTAAGAAAAAAATCAATACTTACCTTGAAAATTTTTATCTCTTTAATTTTTCCAGTGTGTCTTACATGGGGGCCTTTACAAAGGTCAACTAGTGGACCACACCTGTAATAAAATATTTAAAACATGCCCAGGCACAGTTATAGCTTTTGGGACTATTCATTAGAAACCATGTTCTATGTTTTGGGGCAATGTTTAATTTAGGAACAACTTAATTTAAATGAATTTTTAATTTAAGGAGCAAGAAAGAGGCGATTCACCTAGTCTCAGATCCCAGCCTTCCCTCCTTCGCTCACATTCAAAAGCCACAGAATCCTTGGAAAGAAACTGTGCAGACAGAGACACCACTTTTCATTGTCACACCCTAAGGCTCCTAAAAACCTTCACTGTCTTAAAATCAGATAGCCATTTCCCTGCTCTACACTAATTTTCAAAACCAAAATTATATGACAGTTATAAAAAATGCATTAAGTTGATATTTTACATTAAAAATAAACTTCACCAAACCCACAGAATGCACACCAACAGTGAAGCAGGCTATAAGCATCGGTGTAGATGGATTGTAACTCATTTCCCACCTCTGGTGGGTAATCTTGACCATGGGGAAGTTGTGCATATATGGGGGCAAGGGTGTATGGGAACTCTCTGCATCTTCTTCTAAATTTTGCTGCGAACCTAAACGGCTCTAAAAAATAGTCTACTTAAAAAATAAATAAATTCAAGGGTTTTTGTTTGTTTTAAGGCCCTCTGATTTCATGACAAAATGTCTAATTGTCTCTTGGTTTAGAAAAACAGCATACTGACTTAACAACGTAAATCTCAGGCAAAGGTTTAGATCAGAGACGACACTGCTATTAAAGCACACGGGGCTGCAGGTGGGGACTCGCCTGCACCTATAATGAACAAGGGACCACTAAACCCTAACAAGCGCAGACTTTTCTCCAAGTACAGAAACATTAGCAGAGTTAAGATACCAATAATGTGGGTCTGAGGGAAGGTGACTTAACGTCAACCAATTTAAGGAAAATTTAGTAAAGAAAAAAAGTTGTTCCTTAACTATTCCAACCAATTTTAAGTATTTTTAAAGTTCATTGGTTAAAAAGTTAAAAATTACAATGAATACATAAAGGGACTGGATTATTCACCAAAGTACAATGAAGCTTTAAACATGAAAACATCATTTCTCTGAATGACCAGGCTTTTATGTATTGTTCTCTGTCCAAGATGGAGGTTGTAAGTCAATGCTCAGAGAAATGGAAAAAAATGCCTGATTAGCATGAAAGACTTTAATAAGCTAATCTTTAAATAATTCCATAGAAAAAAGCCATTTATTTTCAAAAAATTAAATACAAGCCATTCCAATTGATAGAATAAGCATCAATGTTGACCTAAGTTAAAAAAAAAAAACAAAATGTCAAGTATTAAAAGCCAGAAATTTAAAACTTAGCATACCTTTTCAATTTCTTCATTTATTTTTAAACTTTAAAATGATTATACTGACACTTTTTTGTATTATAGGTAATAAATAACAAAATCTTATCAGGTCATTGGAGAGCAGCAAAAATAAGATAAGCATGGTATCCACCTTCAGCATAAAATGGCCATGTGTTCATATTATCATTTAAGAAATGCACTGTGGGGACTTCCCTGGTGGTGCAGTGGTTGAGAATCCGCCTGCCAATGCAGGGGACACGGGTTTGAGCCCTGGTCCGGGAAGATCCCACATGCCACGGAGCAACTAAGCCCGTGCACCACAACTACTGAGCCTGCACTCTAGAGCCTGTGAGCCACAACTATTGAGCTTGCGTGCCACAACTACTGAAGCCCATGTGCCTAGAGCCCGTGCTCCGCAACAAGAGAAGCCACCACAGTGAGAAGTTCACACATGGCAACGAAGAGTAGCCCCTGCTCACTGCAACTAGAGAACGCCCACGTGCAGCAATGAAGACCAAACACAGCCAAAAATAAATAAATACAATAAATAAATTAATGTTTTTAAAAAAAGAAATGCGGGCTTCCCTGGTGGCGCAGTGGTTGAGAGTCCGCCTGCCGATGCAGGGGATGCGGGTTCGTGCCCCGGTCCGGGAAGATCCCACATGCCGCGGAGCGGCTGGGCCCGTGAGCCATGGCCGCTGAGCCTGCGTGTCCGGAGCCGCAATGGAAGAGGCAACAACAGTGAGAGGGCAGCGAACCGCCAAAAAAAAAAAAAAAAAAAAAGAAATGCACTGTGCACAGCTGTGCATAAAGGGGGTATAATTTTACTCACAGTACAGTTAAGTCAGAGAACCATAGTACTTGAGTGTGGAAAGGAAGTTCCCTGTGGAGGATATTTGTGGTCGTACTTATACAGGGACCAGGTCTTCTCCGATGGGACCGTGAAGGTCACAGGCAGCCAGAGAGCAGGACACACAGGAACAGAGACGAGCAGTATGCACAAGGCAGCTGAACAAGTGGCCAGTAAAAGGGGTTGGGAGCCTAATGCCCAGCAAAACTAAGTGGTTTGGGTAGGGGCACCCACTGGTCTCTGCTTCCCACCACTTCTTGTCTCACTGTGAGTCCAGCTGACGCCTGGAGGGTAATGCTCTTGGACCCCAAGCAGTGGAGAGCGTGGTAAGAGGCAGAGAATGACTGCCCGAGGAGATGGCCCATGACAGCTCCCACCGCCCCTCAATAAGAATGTGGGAGGACAAACAGAATTCCTTTCCCTAACAGTCCCCCAAAATGTGAGGCCCTGAGAACACAGTCTTAACCACAGGGAGAAAGAGGCTGCTACAGCTAACATCTAGAAAACAGAATGTGGGTTTTTAGTACCATCCTAATAAATACAAATGAGAAAATAACAATTCCCCTTTGGTGATAACATTTCAGAGTCCCCACCTACAGTAGTACTATACCAACCATGCAAATTTATAAACAGACCACCCACCAAAGACAGACTTGCTACTGTTAATGCCTTCAGATGTACCACTGAGCAGTGTTTAAAATTCACACACACTTTACCTGTAAACTGTGGTCATTGGCGTGTTAATATTCTCCTTCAGGATGCGGCATTTAAATTTATTGTACTACAAAGAAAAATACATTTACATATTATCACACAAAATGTTTAACTGGGAAAAAATGTTAACTTTTTTCAACACACCCTGAATGGGCATCTGCTATGTTCTAGGTGCTGAGACTGTGGGGATACAAAGAGCTGACAGCCCAGAGCTGTGCCATGCAGGACGGGAGCCTACTGAGCATTTGAAATGCAACTGATCTGAAATGAGGTGTACCACAAGGGCAAAACACTGGATTTCAGAGGCATAATGTGAAAAGAAGAAAATAAAATAGCTCACTAATTACTTTTTATGTTGGTTACATGTTGAAGCAATATTTTTGATTTATTGGGTTAAATAAAATGTTATAAAAATTAATTCCATCTTTCTTTTACTTTTAAAAGGTGGCTACCAGAAAATTTAAGATGACATATGTGGCTCAGATTTGTGGATCTCATTATTGGACAGCACTGCTCTCGAAGATTCCAATTTTAACTACATGAAGTAAATAAAATTCTGAGGACACGTAAAAATTAAAAACGGGAACCCTCCTGCACTGTTGGTGGGAATGTAAATTGATACAGCCACTATGGAGAACAGTATGGAGGTTCCTTAAGAAACTAAAAATAGAACCACCACATGACCCAGCAATCCCGCTCCTGGGCATATACCCAGAGAAAATCATAATTCAAAAAGATACATGTACCAAAATGTTCACTGCAGCACTATTTACAATAGCCAGGACATGGAAGCACCTAAATGTCCATTGACAGATGAATGGATAAAGAAGATGTGGCACATATATACAGTGGAATATTACTCAGCCATAAAAAAGAACGAAATTGAGTTATTTGTAGTGAGGTGGATGGACCTAGAATCTGTCATACAGAGTGAAGTAAGTCAGAAAGAGAAAAACAAATACCATATGCTAATGCTTATATATGGAATTTTAAAAAGTGGTACTGATGAACCTAGTGGCAGGGCAAGAATAAAGACACAGGTGTAGAGAATGGACTTGAGGGCACAGCGGGGGGCAGGCGGAAGCTGGGATAAAGTAAGAGAGTGACATGGACATATATACACTACCAAATGTAAAATGGTTGGCTAGTGGGAAGCTGCTGCATAGCACAGGGAGATCAGCTGAGTGCTTTGTGATGACCTAGAGGGGTGGGATAGGGAGGGTGGGAGGGAGGCTCAAGAGGGAGGGGATATGGGGATATATGTTTACATACAGCTGATTCACTTTGTTGAACAGTAGAAACTAACACAACATTGTAAAGCATTTTTACTCCAATAAAGATGTGAAAAAAAAATTAGCAGAAAACCCCCAACGAAAGAGGAAAACCCAGAATTTTATATGGTATTATACATATTGTTGAATTCAATAGCCGGAGTACTAACAACACTCAGAATTAATCAGATTTATAAAACACACATATGAAACTATTCCCCTGGCCCTTCACCTACCTATGTCTGCATTAAAAATTCAACCAACCCGTTTGGAACAATTTGGTGAGCAGTGGCCAATTATTTGTTAAAACCAGTCGTCTGTGTTAAATATTGTTCACGTTCCCGGCACGAACTCACCTTAAACAGGTCCAGCAGGGCCTCCTTGCTGACTTCCAACCTTTCGAAAGGCTGCTGCTCTTTGATGATGGCCTTGCACGTGCTCTCCAGCGCTGGCAGCTCTGTGCTGGACACGACCCTGCAGGGAAAAGCAGCGAGAATCAGCACAGATTGATCAGACATGACCTTAGACCTGTGGCCTTTGTCACCAGCTGACTAGCCTTCTACATTGAGGAACGTGGTTCTTTACTGTCCAGGACTTCAGAGGGTCAGTCATCCTTTCACAAGGCAGGTAACCCTACTTCTCAAAGAGGGAGACAGAGGCGTCAGCTGATGAACTGCCCTCGGTTCTCTGAACAGCCCCGTTGGACACTCCCCAGCTGGACCACAAGCTCCTCCGGGGCCTGATCATCTGGGCAGTCTTCCTCATTCTTCACATGTTTACGTTTTTGTTCAAAAGCGTAGTGTGGAGCGTGCGCCATGCCCCTGCCCTAGACCAGGAGATCCAGGCTGGGAGGAAGCTCTGAGAGTGTGAACTACAGGTCAGCCGGCCTCCGCTGGGCAGTCCTGGCTCCTCTCAGGAACCCCTGTCTGTGCTCACACCCCTCCAGCCCTGTGGGCCACCTGCATTCCTCAAACAAGCCACACACACCCCGACCCAGGGCTGTCCCACAGAGGCCTGGGACGTTCTTCCCCCACCAGCCTCAGAGCTCGCTCCCTCTCTCCCTCCGTCCCACCCCTGCTTCAAGGTCACTGAGCTCTCAGCTGACCGGCTGCCTGCTCAGGCCCCCACCTCCCCTTCACAGCCCTCACCACCTCATCACCTCCGACAGCAGACGGCTGCGTGTCTGTCTATGTCTGTCTCCCCCATCCAGACTGCTGAGCCCACGAGGACAGGCTGATCTGTCCAGTGCAGAGTCAGCAGCACCAAACCCAGAGCACACAGGGGCGTCAACACGTCCTGCGGAATGACTCCGGGGGGGACTACGCTGGACAGGCTGGGAGCAGGAGCTGCAGAGTGCCGGGCGCTCGGTTAGGGAGGGGTCACTTTGACAGCGTGGAGGTGGCAGATGGCGGGAAAATGTACCACGGTCGTCGAGGCAAGGACGCTGGGGGTCTATGTTAAGGCAGAAGGTGGGGGAGAACTACTTAGGGGATAAGACTGGCAGAACTGGATGGAGTGACTGGGGGGGGGTAGGGGTGGCAAGGAGCAGGGTGGGCTTGGGAAGACCCTCAGGTTTTGATTTGAGAGCTGGTGGTTTCCTTAAGGGCGACGAGGGATATGGAGAAGGAGGTGGGCCAGGGCTGGGCCTGCTGCTTGTGATTTCAAGCACAGATCTACTTGAGGAACATGAGGCCGCTGCGAACCAGCACCTCTGGCACCAGCTGTGGGACATGTGTGGCTGGGGTGGACAGCGCCCTTGACCATCACGGCACAGAGCTGAACTATGTGCTCTCCAGGGATTAACCCTACAACTCTGGTCCGAATTAGTAGTTTGCCCTAGCCAAGTCTCAGGTTACATAAATAGTGTATCACATCCTTCTCAAGAAAAGAAAGAAAACAATTTGAGAAGTTACCCTTGAATCTAAACTCATAAAAAATAATACTGTTCATAAATGGTGACCTAATCTATAATCACATTCTGCAATAGGTATTCACTACACTAATGTGTAACCACTATAAACACATGCACTCAGAGGTGTTACCTGTCTTTGAGGAACATGTCGTAGTAGAATCCGCAGTCGGTAGGTGGCCCGCAGCACAGGAGGCCCCCGTAGTGGAGCTCCAGGGCTTCCCCGAGGACGTGGGCACTGGAGTGCCAGTACACCTGCAGGCAGGACAGAGGCCGCGGCCACGACCACGGGTCACGGGAAGCCATCAGGCAGACAAGAGGACAAGCAAGCACGTGGATACAGTGTAAGGGGACAGACACTGGGACACAAGGCAGCATCAATCTCTGGCGACTGCTGACGAGAGATGCTTCCTGAGCCCTGTCTGGAATCCCTGGCAGCCGGCTGCTTGGTTCTAACGTGCAGCTGCTGCTCTGTGTGGCACTGAAGCCCAGCTCCTAAACCACTTCCTTCTGTGCCTTGACCACCAAGCAGAGCAGCCGCCCAGAGCCGGTCCAGGCCCAGCGCAGAGGAACGCCAGGGAGTGCTGGGCATGGGCCCCTTTCCTCCTCCTCCAGGCAGTCTCTCTGAATCAGATTCGAGGCCACAGTGGCTGCTCATGACATCACTCACGTTAACAAGATTCTGCGTCTACACAGCAGTCTTCACGCGCTGAATAGCACGTGGCTGTGGAAGTCTGAAAGATAACTCAAGACAGAGGGGTCACTGAGGACTGTCTGCTGGCTGCCGGGGTCCCCTGGGCAGGGTGTACATTTGTTAATTCACTGCAGTCCAAGGGCCAGTCATTAGCTCTACAAGTTCAGAAAGTTGATTGGGTTTTGAATTACCAAGGAATCAACGGTTTATGGATACATTAAAACTAACCAGTCACCAAATATCAATAAATATAGATGCCAAAGGAACAAGACAATCGAGTCCTCTGGCAGCACTTTCCTCAGTTACATAGGAAACAAATTGCAATTAGAAAGCTGTCTGAGATAATAAACCGGAGTAGAGGGAGTTAGCTGGCTGAGCAGGCTCCGTGCAATCCCGACCCGCGGCGCCAGGCCTAGAGGCAGAACCCTCTGCTTGGGATGGTACAGGATGGCAGGCTGGCTGCCAGCGTCAGCCCAAGTACCTCCTTCGGTGCATTGTGCACACCTGGAAATCGCCTGAGCCAAACACTGTGTTAGGTGCTGGAGACACAGGAGAGAAAGAAATGCGAGCCACTGGCCTCAGGCAGTTTGCAGCCTAGTGGGGAGAGGGCAGGCAACACACCTCTAAGTGCATCATCGCAAGACAAGAAGCGTATTTAAAAGAAGATGAGGGCTTCTCTGGTGGCGCAGTGGTTGAGAGTCTGCCTGCCGATGCAGGGGACACGGGTTCGTGCCCCGGTCCGGGAAGATCCCACATGCCGTGGAGCGGCTGGGCCTGTGAGCCATGGCCGCTGAGCCTGCGCGTCCGGAGCCTGTGCTCCGCAACGGGAGAGGCCACAACAGTGAGAGGCCCACATACCGCAAAAAAAAAAAAAAAAAAGAAGAAGATGAACAGGGTGCTGTAATTAAGAATCACGGCGGATGCCCTGTATTCACAGCGTGGTTAGGGTTGGGGGGATGTACCACAAAGCAGCTTGTGGAAGGGTGACAGGTAAGAACAGGCCAGCGACCATGCAGGCCTTGGAGAGGGATTTGAGCTTTATTCTAATGCAGTGGGATGTATTAAAAGGTTTTAAGCAGAAAAGAAATGATTGAATTTACATTTAAAACATAGGGCATCACAGAACTAGCAGCTTGGGTTCTTACATATATCTGGTTTTGTTTACACCTCAGATAAGTACCTTGTTTACACCTCAGATAAGTACCTATGCTTCCTGAGCATGAGGTCCCAGCAGCACATCGCTGACTGCTCCTGGGACTTCCGCAAAGATTTAGAGCAGAACGAATACCCACATACATTCTCCTGCTGGACAGCATGCTTGCAAAAGGAAATATCTATTAGATATATTTTAGACTTGAAAGCTCTACCATTTTATAAAATGCTCCTTGTTTCTGGTGTGCGTACTTATCAACTTTACATGAACATTCTTGCTGTCACTTTCAACATGAATTTACCTAGAGGGTGAGGACTATTTACTTTCCTATGTTACATCATGCACTAAATAGTCTTGTAAATAGAAGCATCTTTTAAAATAGAAGTTTAAGAGTTTGCTATACAAAGGAGACGGATTTTTCTGTAAAGTAAAAAATGCTTTACAAAATCATTAATTTTATCATCTTGTAGATCTGAGTTTTCTAGATTTGCTTTTCTAGGATTTCTTTTTCATGGATATGCATTAAGTATTCATAAATGGGTTTATGCTCAAAATCTTAATATGTTCATAGTAACAGGAAAATAAAATCCAAGAACAAAAAAAACCCTCTCTGTTACTAAATTACACTAAAAGAAGCATTGAGGGCTTGGAAAAGTTACTGAAGCATCCTGAGCCTGTGTACTATTAACACGGTACCTGTGTGAAAAGGTAAGTGCAGACTCAGGGAGATAATGTACACAAGGGGCTGGGGCTGGTGCCTGGCACGGAACAGTCTCATTTTCATAAACAACCACAAGTATTTCGGAAGCCATGCAATGTGACACCAGGTGCCATGTTAGTATCAGGGTAGGCAGAGGGGCGGGCTGATGAGACACTCCAGAAACATTCCCCAAGATAATATGATAAATAAGTTTTCTCTTTCATGATGTCACTAAACACAGGGGGAAAGAACTCCAAAGAGGTCGACCCCTCCATGGAACATTAAGTTTGGTAGCTCCCCCGGCCCCCCAACCAAACACCTGACAGTCTGAAAGCCTGCAGCAGCCCACTGTTAAAGAATCTGTTAGAGAACAGTGTCTGCAGGTCAACCAAGAGCCAGCTAGTGTGGGAAAGTGCTCAGGTCTCGGCAGGATTCCGCCCTCAGGAGAGGGCTAAAACTAACTGCCGGGCCAGCTACCATGGCTGCTCCTACTTGCTTCTCTGGAGGCTGACACCACCCGAAAGTGTCTAGTCGTTTATTCCCTTGCTCACTACCCCTCCCACCAGTGAACTCTCTGTAGCAGGAGCCTCTGCCGCCCCACAAGGTCTGGCATGTGCACCCAACAGCTTAGATACTGGTCAGCTGACTGAGGGAATCAATACGTGTTCACAAGTTCTGGGGTGACAGCTGGCATATAGTTAGGTGACAGCTGTTTGGGTTAGATCTTAAGGGAGAAAAACTAAATAATACATATAAGCTATGTATTTCATTTAAAACCTGCTCTTTCTGAATCACTTTTAAATATGGTGTTATTAATATTATATTTATTAAACACCAACAAATGCATTTTAAACCTTAGAAGGCCACAAAACCCATCATTCTTGACTTCGGTATGTGGCGTCATAATTACATAATGTAACTGACAACATAAATAGCCGAAGTACGGTGGGTTGGTCTTTAAACACTTACAGTTTGGGCTTCCTTGTCCTCAAACGTGAGCAGCTCTAGGGTGGTGTCCCCTTCCAGCGGACGGTCCAGGTCCCACAGCTCCCCATTCACTTTGGCTATCACTGTGCTTTCTGCCAGCTCCTGACTGGTGAGAGAACAGTCACGTGGGCGTTAACGCACCACAGGCTAAAACAAAAGATGGAAATGATTTCCAGGGTTTCTTTCTTTAGTGGAAAGTACAAATGTAAACTAATAGGATAGATTTTTTTAAAATTCTGTAACACTTATTTTAAGTACAAAAGTAATAAGATACGTTCACTGTAAAAACTCAGAAAGCAGAGAATGCACAGAATAAAATAAAAATCACATAAATCTCACCATCCAGATATCACCACTCATATAACATTCTGGCACATGTTTTTCCAGTCTTTATCTATACCCGCCCCTCCTTCACACACTCACCCCCCCCACACACACAGGCACACCCCCCCATCATAAAAAAACATAGTTGCCTACATAATTTTCTTCACAACCATGCCATCAGACAGACTCCCAGAACATTCTGGAAGGACCACACTGATTAAGGAAGCCTCCTCCTGCACACCAGGTCGTTGTGTGCTATCAGAGCGTACACTGCACAGACATCCGTGCACAGGCAGCTTTGTTCTTTGGTGACTTTTCTGGGAATAGGCCTTTGGAAGTAAAACTGTCAGGTCAAAGAGCATGTACCTCTGAAGGACTGCTGATAAATATTGTTTGAATGTACCACTTCCACGCACCCCGATTTTTTCAAACTTTGCCAATGTGATGTTGGAAATGGTTGTTTTAATTTGGTTTATTGGATTATAAATGTTTACTGGCCAGTTTACTTTTATGAACTGTCCGTGTCCTTTGCCTATTTTCTACTGAGGTGTTGATCCTTTTCCTTTGTGTGTGTGTGTGTGTGTGTGTGTGTGTGTGTGTGTGTGTCTTTTCATTAACATTTATTGTTTGAAAATTACTGACAAAAATAACATGTTAAGAGAAGAGACCTAGAAAGCACAGAAAAGCACAAAGAAAAAAAATCACCCTCTGGACTTCCCTGACGGTCTAGTGGTTATGACTTCATGCTTCCAACGCAGGGGGGTACAGGTTCGATCCCTGGTTGGGGAACTAAGATCCCACGTGTGCAGCCAAAAAAAAGATTCACCCTCAATCCAGTCACTCAGAAATTACTGTTAACATTTGCTGTCCGTCTTTCCACTTTTTTGGATAAATACATACACCAATGTAAAAATTTTAATAGTATTACTCTTTATGTTATATGATAACCTACTTTTTAAACTTAACAATAAACCATGACATTTTCCCCAACAGCAAACAGACTTGTACAACATGCTATTTGACAGCTGCAGTAGAACTAAGATTTGCTTAATGAACCCACTATTGCTGGGATTTGGGTTATTTCTTTGTGGGTTTTGGTTTTTCTTGTTTTATTTTGACAATGACAAATAAAGCTGCAATGGACATTCTTGAACATACATCTCAGTTCCTGATTATTTTCTCAGGAAAAATTCTAGAAGTAAAACTACTGAGTCAAGGGATAAGCACTTTTAATGACTTTAATTGGACTATATTACCAAATTTTCCTATCAGAAGAGGGTCCCAAAATACCTTTCTCTGTGCTCTCACCTTCAGGAGTACAAAATTGTGTCATCTTGACAATGTAACGTTTTCATTTGCATTTCTGTGAGTAACTTGAGCAGGGGCACAGCACTGTGGTTAACAGCACACACTCTAGGGTCAGGCCAACCTGGGGTTAAACACTGGACAATTTACTCAGCTTTTCTAAGCCTCGGTTTCCTCGTCAGCAAGATGGGAATTACAGGACCTTCCTCATATATTTATCCTAAGGATTAAATAAGGTGTACTCATAATAAGAACTTAATACACATTCAGTATTGTTATCAGTGGAGTAGAATTTTATCTTCACCTTCGCTGGCCATGCCAGGCTGCTAAGGGCTCCTCAAGCCCATTCTCTCTGTCCTCTACAATCAGTGCCTGGCCATCCTTGCAGCAGGAGGCAGCCACGTGGCTTAGGTGGAGGCAGAAGCGGTGTCCAGCACTGCCATATCTCAGCCTTAACACCACGCAGGGCACCTGTCCATCCGGCCCTCTGTAGATGGAGCACACATGCTACGACTTTTGGGCCATACGGACAAAGGAACACTGTACCAGACCACCCAACAGCCAGATGGAAGGAATTTAGGTCCCCAAATAAACATATGGAGAAGCGCTGCCTGCCAACCTGGACCCTGCACCCCCAGACTGCTGTCAGAGAGGCTCTAGTCGTATTTAAGGCACTAAGTTTTCTGTGGCCTGTTGCAGCAGCTTAGCCTGTGCCTTAACTAACGCAGAAATAAGGGCCTGCAAGTGAGTAACAAAAACAAATCATCTGGCATTGGCTTAGCGGATGGGCGGTGGGTTACACAGAAAGAGGTACTCAGACGTGGAAAGCCAATAACCCTGTTACAGCATAACAAAGTGTCTCCTAAGACTTGCAGGCAAATAATGTGCTTACGATGCCTGTAGCACATGAGTAAACGGTTATACAAAGGCAAACGCTGGGATACACTGGGTAACTCTCGTGGCTTTTAACAAAATACTACCAGGCCAAGGTAAGCTCAGACGGTATTTGTCCCCTTGCGAGGGAGGCTCTCTCCGCACGCGGCCTGTAAGCCGAACTGAATGGGAGTTCAGAAGTGTGAGGCTGTGCAAGATGCAAAAACAATCTTCTGTCCCAAAGAGCAGGAGGAACAGACACTGACAGCCCTTCTCAAAGGCCGCACAGAGACAGACAACACAGGCTGGTCCAGCTACAAGGATCAGAGCCCGCAACCTACAGTTTTGTCTGATCTTGGCCCATTTAACTGAGGGAGGGAGGAACAAGCAAAGGACAAAGGCCAGGGAGTAAATGGGTGAGAAGTCTCTGTCTAGGAGAAATCTTCAGCATGGTTACTTTCACGGGAAACTGACTAGAAGCTTCTAGTTAATTGCTTGAGGGAATTGTTTTGCCAAACAAACTACAAGCCCAGCTTACAAGTACCTGTCACTGATCCTCAGGAGCCCTGAGCCCCACATGTGCACCAGCAGGAGCTGCACTAGCAAACCCCGCGGCCTCCACCATGAACAACTGCCCGCACTTCAGATGCGGCAAGTGAAGGCCAGGGACAACGACAAGCCCTCCAAATTGCAAAATCAGGGCCGACAGAGGGCGGTGGACAAGAGAGCTGCTCCCAGAGGACAAAGGGTGACCAGATGGTTTGACCCGAGCCCCACCCACGGCCAGGCTGCAGACAAGATCTGGGGGCTCCTGAATACCACTGTCTGCCGCATCACTCCTCTTTTTTCCAAATGACACTTTAATCGTGATTGTGTTTATCCCACCACCATATACATGTGGCATGGGCAGCCTCGTCTATCAGTTTACTTGCTGCTAGAGCACGAGCAGCCAGCCGATGGGGGTGTTGTGTGCTTCACCCGAAAATCCTGGGCTTTCTACTGCCAGGGGCTGGAGTCGTCTCACCGGGAGAGTGAGGGAGTGTGGGGGATGATGCACGGCAGATGCTCACAGGTGTCTGGAGGTCCCAGCAGCACGCCGTGGCGGACGCTGTCCCCAAGACCATCCTTCCTCTCTCCTGTGGTGAGAGTGCCTGGGCTGGACACGTGGCCAGCCAGCAGGAGCTACGTTTCCATTCTCTTACAGGCGGCGTGGCTGTGTGACTAAGCGTGAGCTAACAGGCTGTAGGTGGGAATTAAAACATGCTGCTCCAGGGTCTTGGCCTCAAAGCACCCTTGCTCTCCAGCCGCTCTTCCCCTGCCTGCAAGCAGGTCCATGGGTGTGACCCAGCCTCCACCCCTAGATGTGGACAAACCCTACCTAAGGGGACGGCAGAGCGACAAGATGCAGGGATCTTGGGCCCATGAAGGACTGCCTAGACCAGAGACGCCCACCAGTCTGGCCACCACGAGTCTGTCAGGGGAGAATGTGGCATCTGCCTTATTTAAGCCATGATCTCTAGGGACTCTTTCCTGCAGCAGTTTAGTCAGAAGCCCCTGGGGGGCTCCTGGAAACACAGATGACTAACTGATTCAGCAAGTGTGGGATGGGGCCCAAGAATCTGCTCTTCCATCAAGTTCCCAGGTGATGCTAATGCTGCTGGTTTGGGGACCACATTCCAAGAACTACTCTTCAATGAACTACTATGAACTGTCCTTTGCTCATTTTTTCTGCTGGGGTATTTCCCTGGGATAAATGGCTATGTATAGAATGACTGGATCCAAGGGTTGGGGTTTGCACATTTAAGAAAGAGACTGCGCCTCTGCATCCACCCTCCAGCAGTGCCATTTCCCCAAAATCATATCAATATTAACCATTATTCATAAATCTTTGACAGACCAATAGATAATACACAATTACTTTAATTTGCATTTCTAAGATTATCTTTTCCTCCTTTTTATGCGTCATTTTTACACATAGCCATTTTTCCTAAGTGTTTTTGACTCTGTCCATCTTTTCCTTAATGATTTGTACCTTACATGTTACACTTCGGAAGGCCGACACTCCCTCAGAGCAGGGAAAATCATCCATGCAATCAAGTCTCAGTAAACCAAGGGAACAGTCAGTATAATTTAATAAAACTATTATTTTTAACTTTATTTTTATAACTGTACACCTTGCTGCACCCTTACTTATTTTAATAGTTTTTCAGTTAATACTCTTCTCTAATTCACTTTTTTAGTTTCCTCCTAGTTTAATTGTTCTTTTTCTAACTGCCTGAGTTGAATTCTTAGTCATTTCATTTTTTTTATTCAATAATAAAAGCCTTCAACACTATAAATCTGTTCCTGATCACCACTTCAGATGTATTACATAGATTTTGAAATATATTCTCTTCATTAGAAGTATTTTCTAAGAATACTCCTTTTTTACTCTTTTTATTTCCAAAAATACTTGTTTTTATTTCTTTTCACCTGAGTATTTTGAAGTTTTTTAATTTCCTAGCTTTGTTTTGTCTTGTTGTCATTTAATGCTTACTGAGTTCACAACGGATTTCACTTTGCTCACAGAATGCTAACTGTGTGTTTCTGTATTTTATTAAGATTCTGAGGAACCAAAAGCACAACCACAGGTGCCAAGAGAGGAGGCACCATCTGGGCCACAGCACAGAGATCAGGGACTAGCCACGAAGCCTACCTTAGAGTGTTGTTATTCAGACCATGTAATCTTAATTTTGGGCTATTTGATCAAAAACTGAGAAAGGCATGTTAAAGTCTGCCACTCTTGAGTTCCTATAATCTTGTATTTCTGGTTTGATGCTACGTTATATAACTCATAAAGGTGCGTGACAAATTGGGAATTACACTGTTCTTCTATTTTAAAAATAAGCCTCAGTCTCCCATTCAATGATTCTGTCTAATGATTTAGACAGCCCTAAATTCTGCTGTCTGACGGTAACATTAAGACCACTGCTTTCTTCTTATCAGGTTTGCCTGATATAGCTTTGCCCATGCTTTAGTTTTGGACAATTTTACTTTTTAGACACTCCTGTAACCCCTCTGTCATAAAACTCGAGGGTGGTTTTAAACTAGTACCTGTGGGAATGCAAGTCACTGTACAATGAGAACACGTCCTATAATGAAATGACCTTGTTTCCCAAGCTTGGACAGTCTCTTCAGTGCAGGACGGCTCAGACTTCAATCCACCAACACGCAAATGACTCTCCACGAGGAAACATAAACTTATTTTTGCCTCAAAGCCCGTTCCCAGCACATCTATTCCTCTCTCCTGGAAAGCACAGGAACAGGTTGGGACGGGCCTTTAGGGTGTATGATATAATAGGATGAAAAATACAATCTTAACCATATTTTTCAAAGGAAATCTGAAGATTTTAATTGTTGAATAGTTTGCTTTTTAAATAATAAGTTTATTTACATGGCAGTTTTGAGCTATAGCTTCCACAGAATTTTATTTAATGCCAGGAATTAACATTAGTCAAAACAACACAACTTCACTGAAGTATCTAATTTCTAGGAAGGTCAAAGCTTCCAGGGCTGATCATAGCTCTAACACATACATCTTCAATCTATAATTAATAGGCCTTTTTGTACATTTCTAGAGTTGCTTTCATTTTCAGAGTATCTCTCATATATAGTATTTTATTTAATCTTTACAATCTCGTAAGGTAAACGATAAAAGTATTATTATTTCCACTTAAGATTTAAGAAAACAGGCTTGGAGGGATCTGCCCACATTGGTTCAAAGACCCACCCACAGTTATTTACTGGTGGAACAATGGCTTGGAGTCAAGCCCAACAAAAGACCTGTAAAATCTCATGGAAATAACTTGATAATGAACCGGGTCAATGTAATGTCGCCTGTCAAGGATTACACATTTTTCTCTACTATATATTTTTACTAGAACTCTAAAAATTGGACCCTTGAAAGAGAAGGAGATTGTGTTCTGATATTCAATTACGTATTAAATGGCCCCTTTAGAAGCCAAGAGGTAAATAATTACCTAATTACATTTAATTTATTCAATTGAGTAAGAAAAGAATACCTTAGCAGTCCCTAAGAACACATTTTCACCAAGCTCTAGCCCAACACTTAGTACTGATCATCTGCTCCACACTACGGTTTACCTAATTTCAGCAGCCACTTGGTAAGGTGTTGTTTTCCAAGCTTCCCCTTCCACTGTTTTCCCATCAGCCACTCTTACTGTGATCACATTGCTTGTATTCCCCTTTTTTCCATAAATGGCAAGTAAGAGCTGATGATCTTTCTTCAGTATTTCAAAAAGCTTCAATCTTTCCTTCACAAAATTTGGTGGATTCTTCACCTGAAAACCATTAGAATACAGGAGGGTTAACAGACACAGTCCACTTTTTTCTAACTGCTCAGCTCTAAATAAGCCCCAACCCTTCTCAGCACGCTCAGGTCACGGCCCCCACAAGGCCCTATGACTCTGCGTTCACTCTCACCCCCTGGAGACTCCCCTCCCAGGGTCTAACTCCCTCCTAGCTCTCAGGGTCCTGCGCAAAGCCCTCCTCTTCCAACTACCACACCCACTGGCATCGCCCTTCTCTATAGGTTTAACATGCTCGTGCACAGAGCCACACAACTCAGCCTTTATTGATACACCATCTGACTTTGTTCTCTAGTTGTTTCTCCCGTTTGTCTGAACTCCTCAACCCGATGGATCCCTGAAGCCAAGATCCCTCTGCTCCTACCAAATGTTGATGTGCCTGATCAATTCTGGTTGTTTTAATGATTTATATTTAAAAAGCAAAGAAGCCGGTTTCCTTAACACAAAAGAAGAGCTCTGCTTTCTCAACTTAAATAGACTAAGGAGCCCTTTACAGCTGTGGGGCTGGCTCACCTCTAAGTTAAGACATCTTGTATCTAAGGCTAACAAAATTTTAAACACACTCCTGTGGCCCAAGCCGTAATTTACAGCAACTGTTTTAATTAAAACCCCTGGGCAATTAACTACATAAGCATATTTAAATTATAGGTAGTATTTTATATTATTTCCACAGCAATGACTTACCTCACTGTCAGGCCCGCTTTCCTTCTTCTTTTTAATGTCCTTTTCTTGGCTCTGACTAGGAGGAGGCTGAGAAATAAAGGGAAATAATAAACAACTCATCCCAATGACAACAAAGAGCAACATATCTGAAGCCCGAAGCAGGAGAGGGACAGGCCAGCAGGCAGCAAGCGTCCCATGTTTAGAGGCTCACGGCTGGGGCTCTCCTGACCATTACCTACAACCTTCAACAGGTAAGCCGTTTTCTGGGGTTCAGTCCTTCCTGAATGTGCACTTTCACATTCTTGCTAAGTACACTTAATATATTTTGCTCTTTAAAGTTTCCCCCCCCTAAATTTTAAACAAATAATGTCCCTGGATTAATGGTTGCATAGCTGCTCCCAGAGACTTTAAATGCACTGTTTCAAGAAGGTGTTGCCCAGGAGCACCACAGTCCGCTGGTACAAGGACTGAGAACACCCACAGTCTGAGAAGGCCTTCAGAACTTAGAAATGCATTACGTTAGAAGGTAAGTGAACCAAAACATTAAAATACGCTGTTAAATGACAATATTAAATACGCAAATCTCAAGATAGACCTCCAAAACAAGGCAACAACTAAACACCCCAAACCACCTGTCATAAACAGCTCAGACCAGCCATTCACCAGGGGAAAGGGAAATGTTTCTACATGGAGCTGTTGGTCTTCCTGCCCAAGAAAATAAGTGTGAATTTTAAACACTGCAGCATTTTTTTCAGACAGGAAAATGCTATTTCTGCCACTGAAGAAAATGTGCGCCGAGCAATTTACGGGAAGAGTTGAGACATTACAGCGTTAGGTCAGCCTGGCGATCGCTGGAGACGCAGCGGCCCCGGCGTGTCCAGTCTGTCGCGGGCTCCCGGCCCGAGTGAGAGCGCGGGGCAGGGGGCCGGGAGGGCAGGCCCCGCCCCGCCCCCGCCCCCGCCCCCGCAGCGCACCTGCCGCCCCAGGGCTCTCAGCGCACGAGCTCCGCCACGCCCTGCGGACAGGCCCCAGCCCGGTACCTGAGTGCCCGCAGCCTCGCGCCCGGCCTCCTGCCGCAGCGCGCTCTCCCGCCGCGCCTGGTGGCTCAGCTCCTCCGCGAGGCACAGCCGCAGGCGGTACAGGCGGTGGCGCAGCTCGCGGTTCTCGGCCCGCAGCTGCGCCACCTCGCGCGTGAGGCACGGCCCCTCGGCCTGGCAGCGGTCGGGCGCGTTCAGCTGCTCGTCTCTCAGGCGGTGGACCTCCGTCCACAGCCAGCGGATGTCCTCCTCCTGCCGCGCCAGGCGCGACGCCACGGCATCCGCCGCCAGGGCCTCGGCCGCCATAGCGTCCGCCTCGCCTCACACAGGTACCGGCGCCCCGTGGGACACAGTCGCCAGCTAAGGGGCGCACTGCGGTGTCCGGGCGGCGGCCCGACGCTATATAAATAGCGGGGCGGGTGGGGGGAAACGGGGTGACGGGGCGGGGCGGGGCTAGCTGTACCGTGTAGGGGCGGGAAGATAGGAGCTGAGGAGGGCGGAGATATGGGGTGGGGCTATAGGAACTGTTAGGGGCGGGGTGATGGGGAGGGGTGGGGCCGGCTTGCACTGCAGGGGCGGGCTATAGGAACTGTAGGGGGCGGAGTGAAGGGGAGAGACTGAGCGATAGGAACTGTAGGGAGGGACGATGGGGAGGGGTGGGGCCGGCTGTGCACTGCAGAGGCTGGGCTATTGGAACTGTAGAGGGCGGGGCAAAGGAGAGGGGTGAGGCTGGCTGTGCACTGCAGGGGCAGGGCTGTAGGAACTGGGCGGGGGAGACGGGTTGGGGCGGGGCTGGTGTACCCACATTGGACACGCTTCGGGGCTGGGGGCCAAGACAGGTAGAGTGACCTGGAGAGTGGAGTGGGCCCTAAACAGGCTCACTGTGCCTTCAAAGCTACGAGTAGGTCGCCAAAATGCATATTGTCCAAAACCATCTCCCTTCCCAGAATGGCTCCTGTTTTCTCTCTCGTGAATCCTGGAAGTTACCATTCTTTTAACTTGCCACCAGGTTCTAAAAAGTGGCCACTGAGAATTGACCTTCTTTGGCCTCATGCCAAGGCTGCCCAAATGCAAAGGTTGCTGCACCAGGGCACGCAGATCGCTACAAAAATTTAAATCTGATGGCAAGAAATTGCTAGTTCCTCGAGGGTAGGACAAATGCCACATAGGTCTTTGTATCCCTTATAACCATAAGCACACACCTTCCCGTAGTAGGAACACAAGTTGGTTTTTATTAACATTCTTAGGGCTTAGAATGTGGCAAACCTTGTTCTAAATTCTTTACACAGATATTAACTCCTTTAACACTTATAGCGAGAGACACTATTGTTATAGCCGTTTATAGATGGAGAAACTGAAACACAGAGAGGCTAAGTGTTCAAGGTCACACCACCTCTGCATGGCACATCTGAGTTTCAAGCTTCGACCATCCGAGGCATGTTTACGTGCTCAGCACTAGGCTGCCTTTCGACCGCGGTGAAGTTTAACTGAACAGGTAGCCTGGTGAGATGCAGGCCATGAATGTCATCGTGGTTCCAAAATGGGAGAGCTTCGTTTGGACTGGTGCAGTTGGGAAGGGAGCAGATGCTCTGGAAAAGAAAGGTTGGCAGGTGTTAGGAAGGAGGAGAGGTGGATGAATGCCTCTGTAGGAGGTGAGGGGGCGAGCTGATTGGAGTCACACATAGCTCCCAGAAGGAGGTTCCATAAGTATGACACTAATACCAGTGCGTCTTTGTTATTCCCTCCCCTGATCAGCTTCTGGACGGAGTTACACAGACTCACAGGCTCCACAGCCTTCCCATTCTCTTCCCCACTTCCCCCCATCTGATTTCTGCTCCTCCCGTTCTGGCGTGACCTACGCACTGTCAGATGCCGTGGCCTTTGTAATTTGTCTCTCTTAGGCCCCATCGCCAACCCCCAGGAAACGACTGATCTGCTTTCTGTCACTATAGGTTAGTTTACATTTTCTGTAGTTTTCTATAAATGGAATCATATGGTATGTACTCCTTTTATTCGGCTTCTTACGCTCAGCATAGTAATTTTGAGATTTACCCATGTTGTTGGGTATATCAATTCTTTCTTTCTCTCCTTCTTTCCTTACTTCCTTCCACCTCCCTCTCTACCTCCCCCCCTTCCTTCTTTCTTTCTCCTTATTTTTCATTATTTTTATTGGAGTATAATCGTTTTACAATGTTGTGTTAGTTTCTGCCGTACAGCAAAGTGAATCAGCCATACGCATATGCACATCCCCTCCCTCTTGGACCTCCCTCCCCACCCCATCCCACGCAACTAGGCCATCACAGAGCACCAAGCTGAGATCCCTGTGCTATACAGCAGGTTCCCACTAGCTATTTTACACATGGTAGTGTATTTATGTCAAACCTAATCTCCCAATTCATCCCACCCTCCCCTTCCTCCCGTGTCCACACGTCCATTCTCTATGTCTACATCTCTATTCCTGCCCTGCAAATAGGTTCATCTGTACCATTTTTCTAGATTCCACATATATGCATTAATACACAATATTTGCTTTTCTCTTTCTGACGTACTTCACTCTGTATGACAGATTCTAGGTCCATCTACATCTCTACAAATGACCCAATTTCATTTCTTTCTATGGCGGAGTAATATTCTATTATATATATGTACTACATCTTCTTTATCCATTCATCTGCCAGTGGACATTTAGGTTGTTTCCATGTCCTGGCTATTGTAAATAGTGCTGCAATGAACATTGGGGTACACGTGTCTTTTTGAATTATGGTTTTCTCAGGGTATATGCCCAGTAGTAGGATTGCTGAGTCATATGGTAGTTCAGTTTTTAGTTTTTTAAGGAACCTCCATACTGTTCTCCATAGTGGCTATATCAATTTACATTCCCACCAACAGTGCAAGAGGGTTCCCTTTTCTCCGCACCCTCTCCAGCATTTACTGTTTGTAGATTTTCTGATGATAGCCATTCTGACCAGTGTGAGGTGGTACCTCATTGTAGTTTTGATTTGCATTTCACTAATAATTAGTGCTATTGAGCATCTTTTCATGTGCCTCTTGGCCATCTGTATGTCTTCTTTGCTGAAATTTCTACTTAGGTCTTCCACCCATTTTTTGATTGGGTTGTTTGTTTTTTTTGATATTGAGCTACATGAACTGTTCATATATTTTGGAGATTAATCCTTTGCCTGTTGCTTCATTTACCAATATTTTCTCCTATTCTGTGGGTTGTCTTTTTGTCTTGTTTATGGTTTCTTTTGATGTGCAAAAGCTGTTAAGTTTCATTAGGTCCCATTTGTTTATTTTTGGGTTTGTTTTCATTACTCTAGGAGGTGGGTCAAAAAACATCTTGCTGTGATTTATGTCAAATAGTGTTTTCCCTATGTTTCCCTCTAAGAGTTTTATAGTGTCCGATCTTAGATTTAGGTCTTTAATCCATTTTGAGTTTATTATTGTGACTGGTGTTAGGTAGCATTCTAATTTCATTCTTTTACATGTAGTTGTCCGGTTTTCCCAGAACCATTTATTGAAGAGACTATCTTGTCTCCATTGCATATTCTTGCCTCCTTTGTCATAGATTAGGTGACCATAGGTGTGTGGGTTTATCTCTGGGCTTTCTATCCTGTACCATTGACCTATATTTCTGTTTTTGTGCCAGTACCATACTGTCTTGATTACTGTAACTTTGTAGTATAGTCTGAAGTCAGGGAGTCTGATTCCTCCAGCTCCATTTTTCTTTCTCAAAATTGCCTTAGATATTCAGGGTCTTTTGTGTTTCCATACAAATTGTATACTTTTTTGTTCTAATTCTGTGAAAAATGCCATTGGTAATTTGATAGGGATTGCAATGAACCTGTAGATTGCTTTGGTTAGTATAGTCATTTTCACAATATTGATTCTTCCAATCCAGGAGCATGGTATATCTCTCCATCTGTTTGTGTCATCTTTGATTTCTTTTATCAGTGTTTTATAGTTTTCTGAGTAGGGGTCTTTTGCCTCCTTAGGTAGATTTATTCCTAGGTATTTTATTCTTTTTGTTGCGATGGTAAAAAGGATTGTTTCCTTAATTTCTCTTTCTGATCTTTTGCTGTTAGTGTATAGGAATGCAAGAGATTTCTGTGCATTAATTTTGTATCCTGCAACCTTACTGGATTCATTGATTAGTTCTAGTAGTTTTCTAGTGGCATCTTTAGGATTTTCTATGTATAGAATCATGTCATCCGCAAACAGTGACAGTTTTACTTCTTCTTTTCCAATTTGTATTCCCTTTATTTCTTTCTGTTCTCTGATTGCCGTGGCTAGGACTTCCAATACTATGTTGAATAAGAGTAGTAAGAGTGGACATCCTTGTCTTATTCCTGATTTTAGAGGAAATGCTTTCAGTTTTTCACCATTGAGAATGATGTTTGCTGTGAGTTTGTCATATACAGACTTTATTATGCTGAGGCAGGTTCCCTCTATGCCCACTTTCTGTAGAGTTTTTATCATAAATGGGTGTTGAATTTTGTCAAAAGCTTTTTCTGCAGGTATTGAGATGATCATATGGTTTTTATTCTTCAATTTGTTAAAATGGTGTATCACATTGATTGATTTGTGTATATTGAAGAATCTTTGCATCCCTAGGATAAATCCCACTTGATCATGGTGTATGATCTTTTTAATGTGTTGTTGGATTATGTTTGCTAGTATTTTGTGGAGGATTTTTGCGTCTATGTTCATCAGTGGTATTGGTCTGCAGTTTTCTTTTTTTGTGATATCTTTGTCTGGTTTTGGTATCAGGGTGATGGTGCCCTCGTAGAATGAGTTTGGGAGTGTTCCTCCCTCTGCAATTTTTTGGAAGAGTTTGAGAAGGGTAGGTTTTAACTCTTCTCTAAATGTTTGATAGAATTCGCCTGTGAAGCCATCAGGTCCTGCACTTTTGTTTGTTAGGAAGATTTTTAATTACAGTTTCAATCTCATTACCTGTGATTGGTCTGTTTATATTTTCTAATTCTTCCTGGTTTGGTCTTGGAAAGTTGTACCTTTCCAAGAATTTGTCCATTTCTTCCAGGTTGTCCATTTTATTGGCATATAGTTGCTTGTAGTAGTCACTTATGATCCTTTGTATTTCTGTGGTGTCAGCTGTAATCTCTCATTTTTCATTTCTAATTTTATTGATTTGAGTCCTCTCCCTTTTTCTTGATGAGTCTGGGTAAAGGTTTATCTCTTCAAAGAACAAGCTTTTAGTTTTATTGATCTTTGCTATTGTTTTCTTCATTTCTATTTCATTTATTTCTGCTCTGATCTTTATGATTTCTTTCCTTCTGCGAACTTTGGGTTTTCTTTGTTCTTCTTCTTCTAGTTGCTTTAGGTGTAAGGTTAGATTGTTTGAGATTTTTCTTGTTTCTTGAGGTGAGCTTGTATTGCTATAAACTTCCCTCTTAGAACTGCTTTTGCTGCATCCCATAGGTTTTGGATCGTTGTGTTTTCATTGTCATTCGTTTCTAGGTATTCTTTTATTTCTTCTTTGATTTCTTCAGTGGTCTGTTGGTTATTTAGCAGTGCACTGTTTAATCTCAATGTGTTTGTGTTTTTTACAATTTTTTCCATGTAATTGATTTTTAATCTCATAGCATTGTGGTCAGAAAAGATGCTTGATACAATTTCAATTTTCTTAAATTTCCAAGCTTTATTTGTGACCCAAGTTGTGATCTATTCTGGAGAACTTTCCATGTGCACTTGAGAAGAAAGTGTATTCTTTGGCTTTCAGGTGGAATGTCCTATAAATATCAATTAAGTCTATCTGGTCTATTGTGTCATTTAAAGCTTGTGTTTCCTTATTTATTTTCTGTCTGGATGATCTGTCTATTGGTGTAAGTGGGGTGTTAAAGTCCTCCACTATTATTGTGTTACTGTCGATTTCCCCTTTTATGGCTGTTAGCATTTGCCTTATGGATTGAGGTGCTCCTTTTTTGGGTGCATAAATATTTATAATTGTTATGTTTTCTTCTTGGCTTGATCCCTTGATCATTATGTAGTGTCCTTCCTTATCTCTTGTCACAGTCTTTATTTTAAAGTCTATTTTATCTGACATGAGTATTGCTACTCCAGCATTCTTGTGATTTCCATTTGCATGGAATATCTTTTTCCATCCCCTCACTTTCAGTCTGTATGTGTCCCTAGGTCTGAAGTGGGTCCCTTGTAGACAGCACATATATGAGCCTTGTTTTTCTATCCATTCAGCCAGTCTGTGTCTTTTGGTTAGAGCATTTAATCCATTTTACATTCAAGGTAATTATCAATATGTATGTTCCTATTACCATTTTCTTAATTGTTTGGCCTTGTTTTTGTGGGTCTTTTTCTTCTTTTGTGTTTCCTGCTTAGAGAAGTTCTTCAGCATTTGTTGTAAAGCTGGTTTGGTGGTGCTAAATTCTCATAGTGTTTGCTTGTCTGTAAAGCTTTTGATTTCTCCGTTGAATCTGAATGAGATCCTTGCTGGGTAGAGTAATCTTGGTTGTAGATTTTTCTCTTTCATCACTTTAAATATACCCTGTCACTCCCTCCTGGCCTGCAGAGTTTCTGCTGAGAAATCAGCTGATAATCTTATGGGGATCCCCTTGTATGTTATTTGTTGTTTTTCCCTTGCTGCTTTTAATATTTTTTCTTTGAATTTAATTTTTGTTAGTTCGATTAATATGTGTCTTGGTGTGTTTCTCCTAGGGTTTATCCTGTATGGGACTCTCTGCGCTTCCTGGACTTGGATGGCTATTTCCTTTCCCATGTTAGGGAAGTTTTTGACCATAATCTCTTCGTATTTTCTCAGACCCTTGTCTTTCTCTTCTTCTTCTGGGACCCCTATAATGCAAATGTTGGTTCATTTAATGTTGTCCCAGAGGTCTCTGAGATTGTCCTCAGTTCTTTTCATTCTTTTTTCTTTATTCTGCTCCCTGGCAGTTATTCCCACCACTTTATCTTCCAGCTCACTTATCCATTCTTCTGCCTCAGTTATTCTACTATTGATTCCTTCTGGAGTATTTTTAATTTCAGTTATTTGTTGTTCATCACTGTTTGTTTGCTCTTTAGTTCTTCTAGATCCTTGTTAAACGTTTCTTGTATTTTCTCCATTCTGTTTCCGAGATTTTGGATCATCTTTATTATCATTACTCTGAATTATTTTTCACGTACGTTGCTTATTTCCTCTTCATTTATTTGGTCTTGTAGGTTTTTACCTTGCTCCTTCGTCTGTAACATATTTTTTGTCGTCTCAGTTTCTTGATGGGTGGGGTTGTGTTCCTGTGTTACTGGTTGTTTGACCTGAGGGGTCCTGCACTGGCGTTTGCAGGCAGCTGGGTAGAGCTGGGACTTGGTGCCCAGATAAAGACCTCTGGGTGACCTCACTCCAATTAATATTCCCTGGGGTGTGAGGTTCTCTGTTAGTGCAGCAGTTTGGACTCAGCACTCCCACTACAGGAGCTCAGGCCTGACTCCTGGCCTGGGAACCAAGATTCTGCGAGGCATGCAGCATGGCAAAGGAAAAAAAAAAGGAGCAGTAGAATAACAAAGAATAAAAAATAAAATAAAATTAGAAAGATAAAAAATATATTACATATATAAAATATATATTTAAAATATATAAATATATACATTTGTATATGTTTATATATTTATATATAAATATATTAAGAAAAATAAAAATATAATTGAAACAACTACAACAAGGTAAAACAGAACCACAACAGAAGAAAGAAAGAAAGAAAAATGCGAATACGCCAAAAGGAGAACAATAACAAAGTACAAAGAATAAAATAAAATTAGAAAAATAAAAGATTTATTAGAAAAAATAAAAATATAAATGAATGAACAACAAGGTAAAACAGAACCACACCCTAAAAGAAGAAGAAGAAAACAAAAAAGGTGGTTAAAGGCCTTGGCTGTGGGGGGGCGGAGCTTAGGCGGGGGTGGGGTTTAGGGTGGGGGCAGGGCCTACGCTTAGGACCTGCCTGGCAGGGAAAAGGCAGCACAGCCTGAGGGGGTGCCTGAGAATGTGGGGTTCCAGAGTTTGTTGGTAAGGCCTTAGGTGAGGGTGTATGAGCAGGGTTTAGGCCCAGTGCAGTTGGAGGGGTCTCAGAGGGGGTCTCCGAGTGCCACCTGTAGAGGTAAGGCCCTGGGTGGGGGGGGTGGGGGCCGGGCTCTGCGCTCCCAGAGGGAGCCTCTGAGGGCTGGGGATTAGACCTGGGAGCCTAACAGGCTCCCCGGTGCCCAAGTGGGCAGGGAAAGCACTGGCCACTCTCCTTTCTGTTCCTCTGCCCTCCCAAGGGTCTCTGCCATTGCTGCTGAACCCCTAACTATGGGTGGGCCCCACTGGGTATGATAAATCCTCCCCTCTCCCAGCTGCCCCTCAGGGGTGCAGGTCCCATCGGTCAGGCCTTTACTTTTCCTCCCCCCTCCCTCCCTCCTACTCCCTCAGGACCCACACAGCTGGTGGGGGCCTCAGTGGGCAGAGGATCAGGCCTGGGTCTCAGCAGGCTCTCCGGGGCCCGTGTGGACAGCGGAAATGCTGGCCATGCACACTTCTGATCCTCTGCCCTCCCAACGGTAGCCCTCTTTCCCCCTCCAGACGTGGGATCCCTTCCCCTCCCCCAGCTGCCCCTCAGGGGTGCCAGTCTTGTCCTGTCTCCACTTCTTCTCCCCCTTTGCTCCCCCCCACACCCTACCCGGTCACTGGGGGTTCCTCCTGTCCCCTTAGGCGTCCATGGTCCCCCACCAGTGCCTGGCAGATGCCCTAGTTTTGCGGAGTCGGGAACTCCTCGTCCTTCTAGTCCACCATCTTGACTCCGCCCCTTTCTTTCTTTCTCTTGAGTAGTAGTCGATTGTACGCCTATACCACAATTCATTTATCCATTTATCTGTTGTTGGACATTTGGATTGTGTCCGGGTTTGGTCTGGGACCTATCTCACAGCATGCTCATCCATTCCCCAAACCCACACTGTGCTCATTTGCCCAGTTTCAGAAAGCAGAGTTTGCATAGACATATTCAGCAACTGGCAGAATCCCTGCAGTGGTTCCTTGACCCACGGACTTAAGGATATTCTAGTAAGAAAGGCCAAGTGGGAGCCACTCGAATTCTCTCAACCTTCAAAAATCGTAAACCAAAGCAAACACCGCATTCCTGGAGGAATTGCAGAGATGACTACCACCCTCCAGGACTCGAACAGTGCAGGTGTGGAGATTCTCATCACACCTCCGTTTACCTCCCCTATTTTGCTTGTGTACATGACAGATATGTGTTGAGGAACTACAGTGGATTATCATACATTTAATTAGATGGTGACTTTAGTTGCAGCTGCTCTTCCCAATATGCTATGATTGGTGGAGTGTATCAGCATCATCCCTGACACCTTATATGCAGCTATTGGTCGGGCTAATGCCTTTTTCTCTCTACCTGTTCATTGAAGGCCATCAAAAGCAGTTTTCTTTCAGCCGGAACGACTAGCAATATCTTCACATTCTTACCCCAGGGCTACATAAACTCTCTAGCTTTATGTCATAATCTAGTCCACAAGAAATATTATAACTTATATGAAGATAACCTTAAAACACTTCTGAAAGCCACAGAGGTAGACTTGAACTGATGGTATAATGTCTTTGTTCTTGGTTAGGACACCTCAACATCATTTAGAGGTCAGCCCTCCTTACTGTACTTAGAAATTTAATATGATCCCCATAAAAATTCCAAAGAGGGCTTCCCTGGTGGCGCAGTGGTTGAGAGTTCGCCTGCCAATGCAGGGGACACGGGTTCGTGCCCCGGTCCGGGAGGATCCCACATGCCGTGGAGCGGCTGGGCCCGTGAGCCATGGCCGCTGAGCCTGCGCGTCTGGAGCCTGTGCTCCGCAACGGGAGAGCCCGCAGAAGTGAGAGGCCCGTGTACCGAAAAAAAAAAAAAAAAAAAAAAAATTCCAAAGAGCTTTTTTATGAACCTAGAAAAGTTGATCCTAAAGTTCACATGGAAAAGTAAGCACATAATAATAGCTAGGAAAACACTGAAGAGAAAGAGCTATAAGGCCAGCCCTACTGGATATTAAAACATATGACAAAAGCTCTATAATTAAGAATATGGACAAATATCATCTGATGTCACTTATGTGTGGAATCTAAAAAATGATAGGAATCAACTTATTTGCAAAACAGAAATAAACTCACAGACATAGAAAACAAATTTATGGTTACCAGAGGGGAAAGTTGTGGGGGAAGGATAAATTAGGATCTTGGGATTAGCAGATCATATATAAAATAGTTAAACAACAAGGGCCTACTGTATAGCATAGGGAACTACATTCCATATCTTGTAATAACCTATAATGGAAAAGAATCTGAAAAAGGATATATATACATATATAACTGAATCACTTTGCTGTGCATCTGAAACATTGTAAATCAACTGTACTTCAATTTAAAAAAAGAGATTATCTCCATTCTTAGTAAAAGCAAGCTGAAGAATTTAGGGGTAAAGGGTCATGATGTATATAACTTACACCCAAATAGTTCAGAAAGAAGTATTGTAGAGGGAGAGAGAACAAATGATAAAGCAAAGGGTAAAAAAAGTGTTACCAGCCTCAAACGTGAGGCTTCTGAAAATTAACACTAGTTCTGAAAACTTCCATCAGATGATATCTCTCCTCCAGGTAAAGCCTTCAGGAGCTTTCTACTGCAAGGGAAGGAAAATCCAAATTTCTTTCTTTTTTTAAAAAACATTTATTTATTTATTTTTGGCTGCATTGGGTCTTCGTTGCTGCACGCGGGCTTCTCGTTGTGGTGGCTTCTCTTGTTGCGGAGCACGGGCTCTAGGAGCACGTGCCCTAGGCGCACGGGCTTCAGTAGTTGTGGCACGTGGGCTCAGTAGCTGTGGCTCGCGGGCTCTAGAGCGCAGGCTCAGTAGCTGTGGTGCACGGGCTTAGTTGCTCCGCGGCATGTGGGATCTTCCCAGACCAGGGCTCGAACCCGTGTCCCCTGCATTGGCAGGTGGATTCTTAACCACGGTGCCACGAGGGAAGCCTCAAATTTCTTATCAGGACCTAGCAGGCTGGCAAGATTGACCTCCTGACGGCCTTTCCATCATCGCTCCCTGACCCCACGTGGTCCAACGCCACATGCTGGTTCGTGGAGCCCTCAGATGCCCAATGACTCCCACGCTCTCCTGCTCTGGGATTTTACACATTCTGAGTCTCTGCCTGCTCATAGCTTCCATCCACTCTTAACATCTGACTTCTTTTCATCCTGGCAGTTTTAGCTCGTGTGCCACCTCTCCACTCTATTTAAGGTATCCCTATGCCCATTTCCTCTCAGCATCTTTTTCAACAGTATTGTAACTATTTTATTTATTTGTTACCTGGCTTTTTTCTCTCCCTACCTGGACCTTTTCTCTGGGTAGGGAAGTTGTCTGTCTTGCTCACCATTATTTTGTATCATGCTCAGCACAAGGTGGGCAACAAAATAAAGAAAATCTTAGAGTAGAAATGGCCTGTGACAAAAATTTGGAGGCAGGAAAATGATCAGTGGGTGCCAGATGTTAGAGGGGAGGGAGGGATGACTGGTGGAGCAAGGAGGATTTTAGGGCAATGGAACTACATCTGATGCAATAATGATGGATACATGTTATTACACATTTGTCCAAACCCACAGAATGTAAACCACCAACAGTGAACTGTGGACTCTGGGTGATAATTATGTGTCAATGTAGGTTCATCATTGTAACAGACGTACCCCTCTGGTGGAGGTGTTGGTAATAGGGAGGCTGTGGGCGTGTGGGAGCAGGGGGCATATGGGAACTCTCTGTACTTTCTGTTCAACTGCTGTGAGCCTAAAACTGCTCTAAAAAAATAAAGTCTGTTAAGAAGAAATGGCCTGAGAGACTCTAAAAACACCACAAGATGGCACTAATTCCCTTAGAAGTTGCAATGTGGGGGCACATAATCTTTGCTGCTGGTGCAGAAGAATGTAGTTAGGGTTAGGGGTTCTGTGACCTCCAGTCCAGTTCTTATGACACTCAAAGTGCTTCACAGCATTGTCACAGCTCAGCCCCAGCTTTGTACTTTCAATGGATGTTTTAAAGTGTCGAGTTTATTGCTACTCAGGCAGGGCGAGGCCAACAGATCAGGAGACCATGGCCACTGAAAAGATAGTTTGTCATTTACAGTTCCCAAGAGAAGGGGGGGCTCCGTGCCAAGCAGGGGCACATGAGGGAGCACCGGGGGTCCATCAGGAGGCAGGAAGAGCAGGGGGGAGGTGTGGGGCTCGTGATTTCTGCAGGAAGGAACAGATGAGGCAGTGTAAGCAGGCTTACGATGGGCTAGTTTGAATTCTTTCAGCGGGCTGTGGGACAGAGGGGCTGTCCCTAGTTGTCTGATACCTGGCCCTGGGGTCATTAGGGCAGGTAGAGAGTGGCCCCAAGTGTAAGGGTCCCATAAAGGAGGTGTTTGGGGGTGTGGACTCCGGATTGGTGACTTGCCTACGAAAGATGTGCTTGCAGGCGAGTTCTTTGCTGTCTCTAGGAACTGGTCAGTCCTGGGGGCGGGGCGGGGAGGGGGGCAATCTCTTCGGAGTCAGCAAGGCCCCAAGATGTCAAAACATCAGAAATACATGGTTAACACAAAGGAGTGTGATGACATAGAATTATTTTCTCAAGGTCACACACGAGGTCAGAAGCAAAGCCAGGAAAAGCACCATCACCAGAATACCCCAAGGGAGTTTGGATTTCTGAAAAGCAAATCTTCCACCCAGATACTGTAGAGTAATATCTAATTGCTTCTATAAATGGAACTGGCAAGAATATTACGAGAATTGCAGATCTTTTCATCAGTTTCCTAACTGGAAAGCAGTTTATAAAAATTGGGCTTTTTTAAATCATTTCTCTTCACCTGATCTGTGAATGATCTGTGTTTTTTTTTTTTTTTCTAATTTTATTGGATTGTAGTTGATTTACAGTGTTGTGAGTTTCAGGTGTACAGCAAAGTGCTTCAGTTATATATATTCATTCTTTTTCAGATTTTTTTTCCCGTATAGGTTATCACAGATTATTGAGCAGAGCTCCCAGTGCTATACAGTAGGTCCTTGTTGGGTGAATGATCCTAGGGTGACTTTTAGAGAGAAGACACAGTAATGTGAGTGGGAGAAAGACCCCAAGGCTATACTTCCATCTCATGGGCAGAGGGAGAGGGACAGGCCAGAGAAGAACAGGTCACCTGCAGACGCAGCCAGGGAGCATCCTGAGGTGAGTCAGGCCTGGCAGCTCCAGCAGGTGGAGCGAGCAATCATCCTGCATCTGCGTGGTGCATAGTGAGGCATGGCTCGTGGCAGAGGCCTCCCCTGACCCGGCAATAACTCCATTAAATGGACACCAGGGTTGGATCAGAGGAGGGGGGTCATCTGTGGGACTGAATCATTTAACCAAACGATCACACAGAAGTGTACCAATTTCTGAAAGAAAAAGAACCATGCCCTAAGAAACAGCACTTAGCAGACAGTTTGGGAAAATCAAAATGCTCTGTTGAACAGCTGGCTTTGGCCAAGTCTCCGCGTGTCCGCAGCCAGGCTGGCTGTCAAGCCATGTCCAACCCCCGACGACAGGGGAGAGAAGACCAGAGAGATGAGTAGTCGGGTCCTGACACAGCTTCCAGCGTCACAAGGAGACCCTTCAGTATAGACCATGAGCCTGTTACATTTGTGATGCTGGAAATAATCTTTTGGGGGGATGCAGGGGTAGCCTGGGGAAGTGCTTACTTGGGGATGAATTTCAGCTGAAGGGGATTCAGCCAGGCTGCGTCTTGTTCATCTTTGCAAGTTCACCACTGCAAGGGGCTCATGGGTGCAGGGCAATCCTCTTAGGCCACGACGGCCAGCACTGCAGGTTTAATCCGAGGCCCCACCCCTCCCCTCCCCGAAGACCTGCAATCTCTCCAGACGGTGGGATGAGTCGGCCTGCAGATGCCTGTGCGGTGTGGATGATGCCCACGGAGGCCGCGGAGCTGCCTGGACCGGGAGGGAGCCCTTTCCCGGGCCCTCCACGTGCCAGGACAGCAGAGACAGGGGCCGGGTCTTGGTTCTATCACTGCGAGCCAACGACTCGGAGAGAAAAGGAGAGGAGGGCCGAGCAGCTCTCGGAGATCCCCAGGAGTTACAAAGAGAGGATCCTGAGGGACTTGGACGTGAGCTGGGTGCTCCCACACTTGGTGTACGATGGTGTGTTCTCCTTGCAGGAGTGCAACCAGATCCTCTCCCGGGATGACTCTTTGGAGAGAGTGGACTCTTTTTTCTTGAAGCTGTGCTCCAAAGGGCCAAAGGCTTTCTGTGCTTTCTGCTCTCATCTGGAGGAATTCTGCCCTTACCTGCTCACCTGCTTTTTTCTTTACCTTCAAGGTAAGAACATGGTTTGCTCTGAGAAGTGTTAAGATTAATGATGGTCTAATCAAAATATCTGGCACTACAACCACACTCTTTAAGAATGCGCTCCAATGCAGCATTGATTTTTATTTTAATAAAAAGATCCAATACTTCTCTCTAAAGTCTCATGATACAGAAGTAAATGCTTTGGTGTCACATAAAATCTTACACAACACAGCCTAGGGGATGACTTCAGTTGTCTCATAGAATGATTTGCACCTTTCTGATTTTAACGAAGACTTTTAATTGCAAGGCATAAACTATTAATAGATTAAGTTTCAGTTAATAGAAGCTGGCCTGAGCTTTCATTTTATAGGTAAAGGCACAAAAATTGCCATGGTTCCTCAAAATGTAAGAGTTACCATGTGACCCAGGATTCCACTGCTTGGTATACTCCCAAGAGAAATGAAAACATGTCCACAGAAAAAACCTGTGTGAGAATGTTCACAGCAGCATTATTCATAATAGCCAAGAAATAATGACCCGAATGTCCATCAAGTGATGAATGGATAAACAAAATGTGGTATATCCATGCAATGGAATATTACTCTGCCATAAAAAGTAATGAAGGCCTGAAACATGCTACAACATGGATGAACCTTGAAAACCTTATGCTAAAAGAAATAAGCCAGTTACAAAATGCCACATATTGTGTGATTCCATTCATATGAAATGTCCAGAATAGATAAATCCATTGAGACAGAAAGTAGATTCGTGGTTGCCCAAGGCTAGAGGTAAGGGGATTGGGAGAGACTGCTATTGGGTACCGTGTTTCTTTGTGGGGTGATGGAAACGTTCTGAAATTAGGTAGTGGTGATAAGCTGAGTATGTCTATGACATACTAAAACCCACTGGATTGCATTACTTTCAAAGGATGCATTTTATGGTACATATGTTATATCTCCAAAAAAGCTGTTATTTCCAAAAATTAGCGTGGGAGTCTTCTTAGCTGTTTCTCATCTGCTAGCCTTCCAAAGAGAGCCCTGTAATTGCCAGTTCCGATTTCCCTACCTCCTTCCTTCTAAAGAGAAAGGGTTTGGGTTCGTCAATACCAGTACGTTAAAGGAATGAAGAGTGGGGGAAGGGAAGGTGAGCGTGGGAGAGAAAAGCAACACAGAGCTGGACAGAGGAGGTGGGTTTGGGAAAAGCAATGACAGCAGATGTTCTGGGGCAGTTGTAGGACTATGGGAACAGAGGCAAACGAAGGAGATCCCTATCGTGATTCTGTGGCCTGAGTACATGTGTACCACTCAAGTCTTCGAGAATTGCAGGAAGTGTTTGGTTGCTGGTCTTCATTTGCCTGAACCATAAGAATCCCAGCTTTACAATAGTTACATGTATTTTAAGATTTGTCTCAGGGGAAAAATTATTTTTGGTTTTTAAGATAGTCGTGAATTATAATGTTCAGTAAAATGGTCCATCCATGGCCCAGGTCAAGATGGTGAGAGTGGATATTTATAAATGGCTTCTTACTTATACATTATTTAGGCTATCGTGTAATATAAATAATTTATACATATTTCAGGTTGTAATTAATATAAATTTATCAGAGGAGTATTTGTTCATCCATTCATTTATTGACTCTATACAACTTTATACAGTACTGTGGTAAACAAGAACAATGCAGTCCTTTATTTTTTATTGCCAAGTCCTTTATTGCTATTAAATATCTATCATACAGTAAAAAAAAGAAAACCCCTTTGGTAAATGTTTTTTACAATGTAATTTAAAATGTTGATAAGTCAAAAATGGCCTGAATATCTATTACAGTAATCATTTAACTTTTTAGGTAAGGGTCAATTACACAGTGAGTTTTGTTTATTTGTTGCTTAATTTTTTTCTTGTAAATAAATAACCTTGGCTGAAAAGGAAAAGGGAGAGGGAAAAGGATCAGGTGGAGTATTAGTTGTATCTTTAACATTTTAATTCTTTAAAAAATTTTGAAGCATATCCTGGGCATATATCCAGAGAAAACCATAACTTGAAAAGATACATGTACCCCAATGTTCATTGCCACACTATTTACCATAGCCAAGACATGGAAACAACCTAAGTATCCATTAACAGATGAATGGATAGGAAGATGTGGTATATATATACAATGGAATATTACTCAGTTATAAAAAGAATGAAATAATGCCATTTGCAGCACCATGGATGGACCTAGAGATTATCATACTAAGTGAAGTAAGCCAGACAGGGAAAGAAAAATATCATATGATATCACTTATTTGTGGAATCTAAGAAAAAAAAGATACAAATGAACTTATCTACAAAACAGAAATAGACCCATAGGCATAGAAAACAAACTTATGGTTACCAAAGGCGGAAGGGGGTGGAGGAATAATTTAGGAGTTTGGGATTAACAGATACACACTACTATATATAAAATAGATAACCAACAAGGACCTTCAGTATAGCACAGGGAACTATACTCAATACTTTGTAATAACCTATATAGGAAAATTATCTGAAAAAGAATATATATATATATACACATATATATAACTGAATCACTTTGCTGGACACCTGAAACTAACACAACATTGTAAATCAACTATACTTAAATTTAAAAAGTAACAAAAAAATTCTGAAGCATATGTATGAAAATGTTAACACTTGTTAAATACAGAGTTAGAAACATGGCTATTTCTTATATTTCTTATATTATTTTCTATACTTTTCTGCATATTTGAACATGTTCCTCAGCAAAAATAAAAATAGAAGTATTTGAATTGTAAAAGAAATAATCTGATTGTGGTGGTGGTTACACAAATCTGTACTGATGACAGCATTTTATAGAACTATACAAGAACCACAAAAAAATGAGTGCATGTAAAAACTAGTACAATCTGAATAACGTCTATAGGTTAGTACTGTGCCAATATCAGTTTTCTGGTTTGAATGGTTGATTCATTATTCAATACATAACTAGGATTATGTAAAACATTATCATTGGAGGAAGCAGAGTGAAGGGTACATGGGAGCTCTCTGTATTATATTTACAACTTCTACTCGAGCCTAAAACTGCTTGAAAATTAAAAGTTGTAAAAAAAAAAAATGTAGCAATAGCATTATCAGAATTTAACTGGAGAGATTATTTTTCAAAAATCAAATTCTAAAATGTTCAACTTCTTTTGCTACCTGAATTTCATGTCAACAGTCAGAATTTAGAGTTTTAAAGTAATTTTTGTAGGTGATTCCATAGGTATAATTCTGGGCTATTCTGTAAGTTCTTTGCAGAGGTTCACTTCCTTCCAGCATGGGTTGACCTACCTGTGCTCCATGGGGCTCACCCTTTGTAGGTGCCCAGGAGGGGCTGCTTTATGATGGGCTATCACGACACCTCCCTTCAGAAGGAAATCCATCTCCTCTCGCTCTATGGGGGTAGAATCAGCCTGTGTAAATGCCTAGGAGGTCTTGCCATCCTTAGAATACACACAAGGCCAGCTGCCATCACTAGACATACATACTATAAACAAATATGTCCCAGGGTGACCACACGGGAAAGGATCCAAGTTAGCAGTTATGCTTCGCAGCATCTGCGAAGGCAAAACGATCTAATTGGTGTAAAGGTGGAGGCATGAAGTTACTGTATTTCACTCAGTATCAACAGCTAATGAGATCCCAGGGCCCAGGAGCACTACAGTGTCCTATGTTTTATGGCCGTATTTTATATATATATATATATATATATATATACACATATATATATGTGTATATATAAAATATATTTATTTATTTATCGGCGGCATCAGATCTTAGCTGTGGCACGTGGGATATTTCATTGCGGTGTGAGGGCTCTTTGTGGTGTGCGGGCTTCTCTCTAGTTGAGGCACACGGGCTCCAGAACGTGTGAGCTCTGTAGTTGTGGCGCCTGGGCTCAGTAGTTGCAGTGCACTGGCTCAGCTGCCCCGCGGCATGTAGAATCTTAGTTCCCTGACCAGGGATAGAACCCGTGTCCCCTGCACTGGAAGGCGGATTCTTTACCACAGGGCCACCAGGGAAGTCCCTGTGTCCACATTTTAATGTTCTTTGCGGAAGCACTAGTTGTTACAACAGGTCATTTGTGCCCATAGAGATGAAAAGAGTGCCTGACACCCCTAACTACGGGGGAGAACCCCACACACAGGGCGAGAGGCTCATCCCTACGGCCCCTTAAGGCGGGCACTGCGTTTCTCCTATTCCCACCCTTGTGCACTGGGAGAACAGGCAGGATCTAGAACTGGAAGGACCATGTAAGTGTGAGCAGAGTCAGCCTCTCGCTCAGCCCGGTTCTTGGGTGGACCCTTCCACCGCGATGCGATTCCTTGTGGCCACACAGATCACGACATGCCTGCACCTGGCAGGTATGTGACCGCCGGGAGGATGCGGGCTGCCTTCCAGGAGCGGGAGGGGGAGGGGGACATGACAAAGCAGGAGCACGTGAGCGCGAGGGCCGGTGCAGGCGGGGGGGGGGGGGGGGGGGGCAGAGAGGTCGGCAGGTGGCCTTGGATGCTGAAGGGGCCCCACGGAGGGTGTTAATTGGGTGTCATCAGCTCTTTGCTAGGGAAGATGGCGTCTTGTGACGGATGGGAGGTGGGACAGAGAGGCTTGTAGGGAACGAAGTCTCAGAGGCTTTGAATCGGGCGTGCGGTAAAGCTGCTGCCCCAAATCACAGTCGGGTCCCAGAGAGGAAGAAGATGAGCTTTCCTAGCGAACCTGACGTGCCTCTGCCTCCCAAACCCGCACAGGCCGTGGGGGTCCTGGGTCAGCAGCTCGGGAGAAGCCACATTTGAAAGGGATCCTGGCTCCTCCTTTTCCTTCTTCCCTGTTTGCATGAAACCCATTTGTACATATTGCAAGGAATGTGATTATTTATTTACTCCAAAGCCCTGTGCTCAGAAAAATACCGACATGGGCTTTTGAAAAACGCCCTTTCTTCCCAGCCCCAAGGAGCAATTGAAGGACTTATAATCATCCGTATGTCAATGAACTAACAGGCGTTTGTTTAGAAAAGTGTGGCCTGAATCCTGTTTGCCCTTCTCTGCCCTATTGAAACGGCCATGTCTCCAGCAAGAGATGACTTTAGCGAAGGGAAGCAAGGCAGGGATGAGTGGGAGAGCGTCTTGCCAGAACTGTGATTCCTGTTTATGTTACAATGCAGAGCATACCCGCAGGATCCTGCAAGATGTAGCTGCTGCAGAGGAAAAAGCAAGGGTTGGAACTCAGCCCGAACCTAGCAGTGTCCTTGAGACTGAGGATCGAGAAAGTCTTCAATTATTTAACAAGTATGTTCACATTCTGCGTGTGTTTGCAGCTTTTGAAAAGTCCTATGTTTTTCTTTTCCGCTTTCTTCCTCCCTGTGTAGCTCTGATTTCACCCTGACCCCTGACCATTTACAAATCGTTCTGCTGATGCCCATATCTTCGAGGATGTGCCCAGGCCACTGTGTGGCTTCTTGGGTTGTTCCACGGTATAGAAAAATGGTTCTTGGAGAGCACATGAATCTCAGACCCTGGATGCCATGGAAGCATGCTCCTAATTGCCCCGGGGTTTTGTTCCTTATTGGGGTCCCAAACTGCACTTTCAGAGCCTCCCGGATAACTCTGCATTTCAGTGGTAAAATTCTAACATCTGAATGTCCTGGATGCAGTGGGGAGTTCCCTGGTGGCCTAGTGGGAAGGATTCCGGGCTTTCACTGCTGTGGCCTGGGATCAATCCCTGGTCAGGGAACTGAGATCCCACAAACCACACAGCGCAGCCAAAAAAAATAATAATAAGAATCGTGCAGTGATCCACTAAAATGTGTTCTAATGCTTTCCCCTCAAAAAAACCCTGAATATTGAACTTTTTATGGGACGTTCTGGAAGTATTCTAATATGAGTGGCCTTCGTCTGCTTCTCCGGCTCACAGGTTACGTATGTTATGCGCTACAATGAAACTTGGACTGTGCTCAGCCTTCACGGCTATTTCTTGCCGATACAGACCCTGATGGGAAGGATTTGAATAAACCGAGAACCGAACGCAACTGTCAAAATGGTTTCTACTCCAGTCAAAATCCTTCCCCCTCCAAAAGGCATGAAAAATGTAAACCATCCGTTTTCTTTAATTTGCTTATGGCTTGCTTATAAATAGCTACATTGTGATAATTAGCAAGCATTGTGGGAAAAGTACACAGGCCAACATTTAATGTATTTAATTAGCGTATGTAATCGATTTTTCCATTCATAGGGCTTATTAACTTAAATATGTACTTGGGGCCTCATTATCATAGTCTATTCACTTGGAAAGTATACATCCTGCTTTTGATCCTTTTTCTGGCTGCGTGGAGAACCCATTTAGTCTTGGGGCAAAGCTCTCAGGGGTCCCTGAGGCTGACCTGGGTGGGCTTGGGTTCCCTGTGATGAACACTCCTCCTGCAGGTGAGCCCCCTCTGTGGAGAGCGCAGTGTCCTCCCAGCTGTGTCCAGCAGGCCCAAGGCCGGCCCCCAGGCATCCCAGCCCTTCCCAGAACAGGATCCAGAGCGGCAGGTGCCTGCAGCGTTTGTCAAAGAGGTGATTTTTGTTTCTTTCCCCATCTACTTCTTGTTTTCAGTAAGGAGAAAGGATACACACACACGCGCGTGCACACACACACACACACACCCCTACGGAGAAAGAGAGAGAGAAATTTATTTTAAGGAATTGGCTTGTGCATTTGTGGGAGCTGGCAAGTCCAAAACCCACAGGGCAAGCCCTAGCAGGGTGGGAATCCAGATCAGACTTGATGTTGAGGCTTGAGTCGGAATTCCACAGGGCAGCAGGCTGGAAACCCTGGCAGGTTTCTTTGTTGCAATCTTAAGGAGAAGTAGTTCTATTTCAGGAAGGCTTTGTCTTTATTCTTTATTCATGTGATTGGGTGAGGCTCACCCACACTACGGAAGGGTAACCTGCTTTACTCAAAGTCCACTGGTTTAGATGTTAATCACACCTAAGAAATATCCTTACAGCCACGTCTAGACTGGTGTTTGATGAAACACCTGGGCACCGCGGCCTAGACAAGTTCACACATAAAAATAAGCGTCGCCAAGTATTGTGTAGCCCTGGGCAAGCTGTTTAACCTCTCCATCCCTGAGTTTCTCTTGTGGAAAGCGAGAATAATAAACAGTAGCTGGCTCATCAAGTACTGGGGGGAGAGAGGGTTAAATGCACAAAAATGCGTGAAGCAGCCTCTCCTGATCCATTCTTCCCTCTTTGTGCCCAGACTACTCTGTGCCCGGCATGTTGTTGGCGCTCAACTCATGCTAAGACTCGGCCGCCTGCTCACTGCGTCCTCCTCTTGGCTTCTCTTTCCGATTAAGACAACGGTCCAGTCCGGGGCTGCCGGCATCTCCTCTGTGCATCTGGCCACACACACCGGGCCTGCGGCCACTTCTGCACCCTCAGTCCCCCTGGGCCTGAGGCCCATGCACTGAGTTAATACGATCAGCAGAACATCCTGGTTTCGACTTTCTGTCTTGTGTGCAAACACAGCGTCTCGATTATGGTTTCTTGACCCCTCCTGCCTTTCCCTGAGGCCTAGATCCTTCTTTCTTGTCTCCCTTTCCTTTTTTGCCCCCGGACCCCCACCCAGGGATAATGTAAGGATGGAAAGAAGGTCCTTGGGTCATAACTTCTTGTCAGACCCCAAGAGAGCGGGAGCTCTGAGCTCCAAAGCAGCCACCCTGCGGTCGTGCTTTCTTTGAGCTTCTAAGGCTTTGGCTTTTCCTGATTCCTGGGGAGGCTCAACACCTTCTCTTTTTCCTCCATTCCCCAGGGCCATGTCTGTGTGGATACAGGTGCACGTGGGGTGAGACATGCCCTGGAGTGGTCTAGGTGCGTCTCCCCCTGCCCCCAGCCTCAGGCCCTTCTGAGCTGAAGACTAAGCTCATGACTAGCCATTTCCCGAGGAAAAGTTGCGGCCGACCCCACCCATATTTCTAGATTGGCCCTTCTCTCCAGAGCCGTGACCTGTGCTCTCACCAGCCTCCCCTGACCTGTTCTTCCCTTCTGCGCATTGCTTGTCTTCTCTCTGACCTCACTGTCCTTTCCTAGCCTGAAATTCTAAACGGGGTACCCCCAACCCTGCTGGAGAGCATGTGGAGAACCTTCCCCGCTGGGCCATCACTGGACATTCTGTCTGTGTTGGTTTATCATTTTATCATCACTCCCTCTGTGTTCACTGTTTATTGCTAACAATTTCTGCAGACTCCCAACTGTATCTTGCCATGATTTAAAGAGGTAAAATGGCCCTACATATTGGATAAACATGCTCTACATTCTAGAACAATAGTTATGTCTGTTAGGTTAACCTGCAAAGTGCATAACCTAAATCCTATTTGCGTTAGAAAACAACCTATAATATGTCGATTTTTCTGCATCTGTGAAACACTGGTCTAAAATAATAATTGATCATCTCCTACTCATGTTGAATAGAGTCTTGTGAACAATACACCTCATTAGGTTATTTCATCACAATAGTGATGACAGTAGGTATTATTAAGCACCTGTATGGCCAGCTCCTAAATATGCCTCTTGAGAAGGGCAGTAATATGATCATTCCTCTCCCCAAATTTATATCCAGGTTCTGTGAATTAATGAATAAGTTAGAGATGCACTATGTGATTTTATTAGGAGGTGGGGAAAGTGTCTTTCCTGTCTGAGTTTTGCCACACTAGCAGCAAAATCAACTTGGGTTCCACCAACTGTTAGAAGACATTTCATCCACGCGTACGTCTGCTGCACAGCGGTCGTGGCGAAGGGCCTGCTCTGTGCCCGGTGGGGTCACCGTTCTCCCCTCACCCTCCTGCTCACCTTCGGCAGAGGAGGCTGGAGCAGGACCTCTACCCCAGCGCAGAAGTCAGGCTGGAGTGGAGGCCCTGGAAGTGGGTCCTCCCACTCAGCCCTGGGACCTGATTTCAGAAAAAGTACCCCGCATGCTTCGTGATGTTTCTCTCTCCCTTCCGTGAAGGGCTAGAGAGAGGGGATTGACTTGGACACAGCAAGTGTGTGCTTTTCTCCTTTTTCTGTTCATTCACCTGCCAAAAAAAGAACACCCCTTGCTCACAGACACATATACTGAAGAAAAAGACAACGAAAGAGAGAGGATGTCTTAATTTTAAGCCTCATCAGGGATAACCTCAATGTTTAAGAGCAGAGACTAAATCAGAGATTCTTCCCCCCCTACCCACACACAGCACTGTGAATTCACCAAGGCAACAGTATCCAGGACCTGCGGCTCCACCCGTGAGAAGGCAGCAGCAGTCCTGAGGACGCCCAGATGGCATCCCAGACACAGGCAGCAGGCAGGCTGCATCTGGATGAGGCCGCCGGAGGCGGGGAGGAGCCCAGCTGACACTGTGTTTCTGTTTACAATCATTAAATGCATTGAAAAGGGACAATGAGGGATGAACGGAAAGGAATGCTGGGCGTGTCCTATACCTAAATATTTCACTCATGAGGGACAAGCCTCACCTCTGGCGTCAGGTCATAATTCTCAGGTGGGTCTGGATGCTCCCCCGGAGTTCTGAGGACACTCTCGTCACACACCCACAAGCCCCCTCGGGGCACAGTCGTTTTCCATGCGTTATCTTAACTCCTCTCCCCACACCTCAAAGTGCGATTATCCCCAAGTGGCAGGTTTAGGAGCTGAGGCTCAGGGCTGAAGGCACTGGCTCCAGGCCCCTGGTTCTGTACCCTTTCCAGAGGCCCACGGCTTCCAAGGACCTGGCGCTCCTCCTTCACAGGGTGTGTGCGGGATGCAAGCCCCAAGACTCGGCCGGCCTGCTTCTTAGCACACCTACCGATGGAAGGAAACACCTACACCTACAGATGGAAGGTCTCCTGCCCACCAGGCCTCACTGTGGATTGGGAACGGCCAAACCACCCATGTGGGGTCCACACTTTTTCGTTGATCAAGCCCTTGGGAATCTCACTCTAAAATTTCCTCCACTGTCCAGCAACACACCTGGGCAGCCAGGATGGGACCCTCCCCGGGGATGGGACCCTCAGCTCTGTTTCCACACACTCTGGCCCCTATTTTCATGCTTCTCAGAATAGATGGGTTGTTTCCCCTCACACCTCTCCTGCCCCCCGGCCCCCCAGCACACACGCTCACAAAAAGGAATCTTTTACATCCACGTTTTCCTTCTCAGAGCCCAGCACAGCCTGGGACGGAGCTCACGGCTTGGCCTGCAGTGAGGTGAAAGCTTGCCCATCCTGGGCCCAGGTCTCCACACACCCGGCTTGGCTTCCTCACCGCCCCCCCACACACACCCCGGTTCCTCTTGAACCTATTCTGCAGCCCGCTTCCCTCCCCCTGCCCCTCCCATAAAGATCCCCCCCCTCCATCCCTGGCCTTCTCCTTGCTGTTCCCGGATGTGCTCCCCGCCTCCCTCCATCCCTCGCCTTCGCCTCGGCTGTTCCCGGATGCGCTCCCCCTCCCACCCCACTCTTCCTGCTCCCCCGCGGGATCCCGGTCCTGGTGGTTCTCTTGATGACCTTGTGGGCCTCTACCCATCACTCCCCAACTGGCATCTCCTCCCTGAAGCCCAGTCCCATCCGCTGCCTCCAGCCTAAGAGGCAACCCAAACGATGCTAGCCAAGCACCTGGGAACTGGCCCCTGCCAAGTGCCATGCCCACGACTGCTTAGGGCTCAGCAAATGGCACTTCTGTCCAAAGTCTTTGGACAGTCGCCCTGGCTTCCCTTCCCCTCATCCCACGTCCCAGCCCCAGCTGTTCCCGGGATCTGACTGCTCCTCACCACGCGGCCAAGTCCAACCACCCGCACCTGGAGGCTGTGGGGCTTCCTAACCCGCCCTGCTTGGTCCTGGACCCACAACCCATGGTGCCACAGCGGAGAGAGACAGATTATAAATGCGTCAATCAGTCACTGCCTGGCTTAAAGGCCCCTAGGGGCCTCCATGACACCAAGATAAAGTCCTTGCTCCTCAAAATGGCCTTGGAGGCCCTGGCCCTGGCCCCTGGATACCTCCCTTCCTTCCCCCAGGGCTGCAGGCTCATCAGCCTTTGGCTGGTTCTCCTCCTGGCTCAGAACTCCACCCTCCTGTCTTCCCTGGAACAGCCGCCAACACCCCCTACGCAGCAGAGGGGTGGGGCGGCTTCTTTCTGACCCTCACGTACCTGTACCTCTCGGGAGGACTTTCTTAGCACTCCTTCTAGAACTGTGCCACTCCCACCTCTAGAAGTATCCATCCCTCATTCTGCCTTACTTTCTTCAAGCACTCCCTGATACATTGCATGTTTTGTTTCTTTGTTCGTTTGTTTTCTCCCAGTAGAATGCAAGCTCTGTGAGGATAGAGATTTTATTTTGTTCACGGCTGTATCCCTAGTTCTTAGAGCAGTGCCTGGAGCACAGTAGGTGCTCAATAAATATTTGTTATAATAAATAATAAAAAATATTGAACAGAGGTTTAATAAGATGCATCAAAATACCAATTTCCCCACTGATGATAGAGATCAAGGTTAGTGAAGTATGGCAGTGGACCAAATCCAACCCGCAGCCTGTTTTTGTAAATAAAACTTTATTGGAAAACAGGCACATCTGCTCATTTGCATAAAGTTTATGGCTGCTTTCATGCTGCCACTAAAGTTGAGTAGTTGTGAGAAAGACTGCACTTAGCCGCTCTTTTACAAAAGCATTCACTATTTAAACACTGTAACCTGTTCTCTTCTTTTTAAGGAAATTAAGATTGAATGTGAGAATTTCTCTCACATTCAATAAATCACATCACTGTATGGTATAAGTTATATCTCCATGATACACATGAAGGTTGTTTAAAGATTTGTTAAGTCAGTAAGCAAAATAGAATAGACAACATTGTGAATTTTAAAAATAATTTCAGGCCTAGTCATTAACATTTTTTCTTCAGACCCTTTATTGTTGAGAAGGACATCTAATAGATTAAATTAGGTTTACCCATGCCAAACAAATCAATGGCTCTTTTATAAAACAAGGCTTGAAGCAAGAGAAAAATGATAGATTCACATTGAATCTTGTCTATGTTTAAAATACAGTGAGCCCCATATGTCTGAAAATGTGCTTATAATTAGAAATATTGGTAAACTAAGTGTAAGTGCCTTGTTATATCTGAATTTGATCAGAAAGGGTCCAAATTACCCATAATACTCTCAGCTATGCCCTCAAGTTGTCATAGAAACAACTATCCCTTTAAACATTTTTTTCACCCTCCATAAATCTCATTAAATAAAGATAATTGTGACACCTACCATGTCAAAAGCATTTGATTTTCAGATTGCACTTGAAGAAATGCACAAATTACACTTGTTCAGAGTAAGAAAAAAACAAAGCAGTACTCAATATTCTATGGTATAACTCAAGACAGATAAGACAGATTGCAGTAATTATTGTGAGAAAAGTAACCACAGTACTTGTTCAATATCCTAAAACAAAATTTACTGAGAATCCATATTGGACATGTCTGAGACCCTGGAACATTTTAAAATTTCATATAAGCTACTGGAACCTGCTTACCTTATCTATATTAATGCACTTCATCACCCTAAACAAATTTTGAGTGATAAAAGATGCCTTTCTCCTTTCACCTTTTTGATAGTTTACAGTCATGGTGTGTGTCATCCACTATGGACCTGGATTTGCCAATTTCAGGCTGAGGTAAACCAGTCCTCCTTTAACACCAGGATGGAGCTATATCATCACCACTAGGTGGTGCTCTGCAATAGTTAGTAAATTCCACAGTGTTTAAACTTGGCATTGACAGTGATTCTTTTCTTCAAGGAATGAATCACTCTTAATGCGTTTTTGCCATTCTCATCAGCACTATCTACTGCTCTCCTAACTTTAATTTGCTAAATCACCCTATTTTGAAGCAATGATGGCCTTTGACTCATACTGAAATCTCTGATGTAAAGTTCTTTAGGTTAAATAACATGTGGGCTTCTGAGAAGTGCTATTAATTCTCTCTTTTCTTTCACAATTAACTTCAAGTGAAACAATATTGTAAAGGAATGTGAACGACACTTTTTGCAGCCAACTAAGCAATTAAAAGCAAAGACAAATGAGCATTAACAAAAACCGAAATTCACCGTTCTTCGTGGTATCTGTAGTTGACATCTAAAGCTTTTGTTTATTTTCATTGCTAAGTCTTGTATGGCAAGTATGTTTTTGGTAGAGAGGATGAATTTTGTCTTTATCAGTGTGGTACAAGCAACCAGGCTCTGGTTAATACACTGTTTAATGGAAGCCGTTCCTAGGAGCCTCTCTGATGGACATTAGTACTGGGCTCTGTCACCCAGGAGAACACAGTGGTTTCGCTCCAGAGAGCTTTTGAAGGCAACTTCACTCTGGGCTGCTACATTTTTCCATGTTTCATTGGGAAAAAAATTCTGCACCATTATGTGTGAAGGTCATTCTGGTGTTGATCTGTAATAGGTACATATAGTTCCTCTCATTTGTGGTCAACCGGTAAGAACGATGGTTCTCTAATGGCTGAGTCGGTTTACCTCAACTTCCAGTAACTCCATTAGAACAGATTTCTCCCCTGCAAACAACTCAGCATATAAATAGTCTGCGTGAGGACGGATAGCAAAATAATATAGACAGAATCTGTTAAATAGGAAATACATTGAATTGGCATATGGCAAAATTAAATAACTGAAAAGTTATGTTTAAATTTTACCTCTTTCTATATTTCCTTCATGAAAAAGCATGTCCCAGTATTGATTAATCATTTAGTTCAAAACCTTGAGAAAGAATTCTTGAGTAATTTATAGATATCTATATGTCTTTATCCATTTGGGTTGTTATAACAAAATACCCTCAGCTAGGTGGCGTATAAAGAACAAAAGTTTATTTTTCACAGTTCTGGAGAATGGGACACCCAAGATCAAGGTGTTGGCAGACTCAGTGTCTGGTGAGAGCTTCTTGATTCATAGATAGCTGTTTTCTCTCTGTCTCCTCATGTGGCAGAAGGGACGAGGAAGCTCTCTGGGGTCCCTTTTGTAAGGGCACCTAATCACCTCCCTAAGGCTCTACCTCCTAATACCCTCAGGTATTAGGAGGTAGAATTTCAACATAGAATTGGTGGGAGAGACATAAGCATTCAGACCATAGGAATATATATATATATATATATGTGTGTGTGTATATATATATATATATATATAATTAAAGAATACAGGCAAGTTTTTCTTTGTGTTTTTTTTGTTGTTTTTGGCTGTGTTAGGTCTTCACTGCTGTGCACGGGTTTTCTCTAGTTGCGGTGAGCAGGGGCTACTCTTCGTTGCAGTGCATGGGCTTCTCATTGCGGTGGCTTCTCTTGTTGCGGAGCACGGGCTCTAGGCACGTGGACTTCAGTAGTTGCGGCATGCGGGCTCAGTAGTTGTGGATTGCGGGCTCTACAGCGCAGGCTCAGTAGTTGTGGTGCACGGGCTTAGTTGCTCCACAGCATGTGGTATCTTCCCAGACCAGAGATCGAACCCGTGTCCCCTGCATTGGCAGGCAGATTCTCAACCATTGCACCACCAGGGAAGTCCCCAGGCAAGTTTTAATAAGGAAATACTTGATCATTTTCTAAAAAAACATTTTGAACAAATGTGTACTGAGTACCATAGTGCTAAATGTTGGGAGGGATGCAAAGAAGTAAAAGATGGTCCCTACCCTCAAAAACACAGATCCATATATCCTTATTGAAGAAACCAAGCATGATGGTTTGAAACAGTACAAGGCCCCAGACACTTAGACAGCAGATTGGAAGTCAGCGATGTGGAGGATGTTGGATAAAAGAAAACTCTTCCAGAGCCGGCACAGAGAAACTCCTGGAGGGGAAGTGACTTATGCGGTTCATAAATCACTGGTTCACACGGCTGGCTGTGTGTTGGAATCACGTGGTGAACTCACAACAGAGATTCTGCTTTAGTGGACCTGTATGCTCCCCAGGTGAATCTAATGAACCATTGCCCTAGTGTTGGTCCCAGGGCTGGCTGCTGCTCTAAGAATCCAGCTTGAATCAGAATGTAAATCAACTACATCACCCAGCACAATGTTTAGTTCTGCTGCCCTCCTTCTTATGAGGATAACATAACATGACAATCTTGATGAAAGAAGCAGCAGGTGGATTTACCCCTGGTAAAAGGTCTGCATCTTCCTGGGCCCTTGTTTTGAGTAGTGCTGCTAAATCATGAGTGGAATTTACATAGGTTTGGAGGGATAGAGGGAAGCAAGCATGCGTGGAAAGAGCAAAAACAAAGGTATAGAAGTGGGAAGAAACAAGATATCTCAGAGCAATTTTGTCTATAGATCTGATGAGAGTATCATTAGTATTCCTCCTAAGCATACATATCTGTGGCAAATTATAAACGACACTAAGGGGTTGTTAATGAATAACAATTTAAGATATTAATAATGGTCAGCATTTCTTTCCACATTTCCCCCTTTCAAGAAACTTAATGTTTGTAAGTAAAAATTCCATCTTTAATTGACTTTTTGTATCTGCAGCCTTGTCTGCCTGGGCCGTGTCATTTAGCTTAGGGTCTCGTACAGAATATGTGTTCAGTAGATAATTTTTCAGTGCCTTATTATGGAAAAGTTTACGCATATTCAAAGTAAACAGAATAATGTAATGAGCCTCTGTGCACCAATTACCCAGTTTCAAGAATTATCCACATTCTGCCATTTCTGCTTCTTTTGTAAACCCACCCACTCCCTGTCCTGACTTAATATTATTTTTTAGTTTTATTGGAGGTAAAATTTACATCTATCAAAATGACTTAGTGACAGAACCACAAAGCTGGCTGTACGATTTTGGCAAATGAATACACCTGTGGTGCCCCAACCCTGTGACAGAGAACATCTCCATCTGTCCAGAAAGTTCCTTCACATCTCTGGTGAGACGATCCCTCACCAACCAGAGGCAACTAGTAGGATTTTTTTTCACTTTACTGAAATTTGCCTATTCTAAAATGCCATCTAAAGGAAGTGCACAGCATTTAGTCTTTCGTATTCAGATTCTTTTGCTTCACATAATGTCTGTGGGGTTCACCCATTCAATAAATATTTTTTATTTTTTTATCCTTTTTTTTTTATTCTTTATTTTTATTTTTTTTAAGATTGTTTTTTTGGTGTGGACCATTTTTAAAGTCTTTATTGAACTTGTTACAATATTGCTTCTGTTTTATGTTTTGATTTCTTGGCCGTGAGGCATGTGGGATCTTAGCTCCGCAACCAGGGATCAAACCCACACCCCCTGCATTGGAAGGCAAAGTCTTAACCACTGGACCACCAGGGAAGTCCCACTAAATATTTTGTAAAGTAAAGAATTCTGGACTGGAGAGTGGCGGGAGCAGAGGGCTCAGAATGAGGACAGATTGGGAGGGTGGCTGGCATCCATCCATCTGCGGCAATCCCTGGAAGCCAGGAAAAGGAACTTTTACTCTGTTTTCATGGCTCCAAGTCAACGGTCTGCTTCGTCATTGCTGAGAGGGCCTGGGGCCTGGTTCTGACACCACACCCCACTCCCCAGTGCTTGGTGAGTCACTGCGGTGCCACTGAGTGGCCGGGCCTGGTGCCAAACTCTCCGTGAAGCTGCTGCATTCACACCTCCCCCGAAGAGCTGGCCCGTCCGTAAGTCCCATCCCACCCCCCTGGACAGACAGGAGGAAGGAGCTCAGAACTTGGCACAGGCCTTTGAAAGACTGTGTGAGCCTTGTAAGGCAGCGGGGCTGCGAAGGCCAGTGATATGAAAAGCTTGAGCAGAGCAGTCAGGGAGCCATGCACCAGGGCTGGGCACTGGGAGCTAGTCGGGGGCCTGGCAGTGTACTGCCCGGGCGGGGAATCAGACCATCCTGCAGGGCTGCTAAGGAGGTTTGATCTGTGTGGGTGTCGTACGAGGACAAGAACACCGCAGACCAACCATCAAATGCAGCAGCGATAAAAGATCTGCTGACCAGGTCAGGCTGAGAACCCCAGCAACCCCAGGCTCTGGAGTTGGAATCCAGGTCAAGGACGAAGAAGAAGACAGTCTGGACTCAAGCTAAGTTTTGGAACATGGAAAGTCCAAGGCAGAATAGCAAGGAAGGCAAAAAGCTGGACAAGTGGTTGTCCAGCAGAGGAAAGAGTGCCTGGAGGCTGATACGGAGTGATCTTTTCCTTCCTAAGCATTATCTTCCTCCCCAGTATCTTCCCTCAGATTCCAGAGAAGCATAAATTTAGGGGCCTTGAGAAAACGGCGGGAGAACTTCTACATGCCTTATTGTAATTGATAGGATCAAAGATAGCCCCAAGTGTTGGAACCTAGGTGTATTAATTATCTGTTGCTGCAAAACAAATTACCCCCAAATCACCCCAAAGTGTGTGGCTTAAAAAACACAGTTATCATCTCATCGTTTCTGTGGGCCAGGAATCAGGGCACAGTTTAGCTGGGTTACACAGCTCAGGGGTTCTCACAGGCTGTAATCAAGGTGTCAGCTGGGGCTGTGGTCTCATCTGAAGTTTCCAAAGGAGAACAATGAAATCCCAGCTCACTCCTATGGTTGTTGGCAGGATTCAGCTCCTTGTGAGATGTTAGGATGAGGCTTTGCCTTCTTTACTGGCAGTTAGTCGGAGGTTGCCCAGAGTTTCTTGCCATGTGACCTTCTCCACTTTATCAGAGCAAATGTGTGAGGAGGGTCAGAAAGACAGAGTATATGAAAAAGAGGGAAGTCACAGTCTTTTATAACCTCCTCTCAAAAGTGACACCCCATCACCTCTGCTGTATTTTGTTCATCAAAATCAAGTCACTGGTCCAGCCCGTACACACAAAGTCATGAATACCAGGAGGTGGGTGTCACTGGCGGCCGTGTGGGAAGCTCCTAACTCCCTAGGGGACTGGAGGAGTGGAAACATCAGGAACCACAATACGGCAGCTGGGATGGAGGTCACATGGACCCAGATGATAGGCTGAGTTGTATTCCCAGGAGGTGTCCCAAAACCTCAGCCCACACCCATGTGAGTCGTGGGAGAGCTCATAGATTGGGAAGCACCCTGTTTTGACCACCTGTAGGACATGTATACTTCATTTCATTGCACAATGAACTGGTCTGTCATCTGGACAACCAGCTCTGTCCTTGAGAAGTCTAAGGGACCGCTCCTGGGCATGTCCATTCTTCAGCAATTTCCTCCTGATTCCCAGAGAACTGATATGAGACTGACCTTGGCCATGATGTGGAACCACAGAGGCAAAAGAAGCCACTTTTTTTTCCTTTTTTTCTTTTTTTTGGAGACAGAATAAGGCCTGGAAATTGTTTTGCCTTCATTGCGGTTGTTACTCTTCTAGAAACGGTCTCTTCCTATTTTAGACAAGGATGTAAAGTCTGCCTGTTCTAGCTCACAAAGCTCTTGTGGGAGCCAAATGAGATAATGCTCATAAATGCATTTTGAAACTTTTTTTTAAAGGACAGATGTCAGATATTCAAACCACATGTTGTTATGTTTGTCGCTGTTCTTTAAACAGTTGTTTATCAGAGAAGCTGAAAGCTTTCAGGATAAGCTCTGGCTCCTTCCACTCCTTCTGCTTCTCCATGCCCAGAGGAGCCTCCTCTTGGTGACTGAGGTTCACAGTGTCACCTCCCTCCCAGATCCCTGCCTGAGGTCACCCCTGCTCTCCTCAGGCCAGGGGCACACATGGCCCTCGTGGCAGCCTCTCTGTGCCCCTTAGCTTTGCCAGGTCTTCCCTCTGCCACACTCTGGTCACCAAGCTGGCTGCTGCGTAAAGTACAGAGCTCTCAGCCTACACTGGGGCCTCTGATCGCCACCCCGTTGTCCTCACTGACCATCCTCACCCCACCAGCCCCAGGCCCTCTGCCCAGGCCCTTGCCCCCTGTCCGAGGCCTTGCCTCTGTGCTCCGTGGCCCCTGCATGGAAACAGAGGGTCCAGTCTGTTCCCTGGTGCTGGGCACCCCGGAGGACCACTCTCTGTTGCCTTCCGTCCGCACTTTTGACATGGATCTCTTTCAGTCATCATGTTGCTCTGCAGAGTAGAAGATGGGGGTTACCGTATCTTCTGAAGCTCAGGCCTTCACAGGCAGTAAAGGGCAGAGCTAGTATCCAAACCCAGGCCCACCAGCTCCCTCCTCCCCGGGCACCTGTGACGTCCCCCCATCAGGTCAGGAGACACCGTTCTTCAAGTCTTCAGATTCCCAACAGCAACTGGGGATTCTGCCCCAAGGTAAAAAACAGTGATGTGGGCAAACTCCTGACACACGTATATATTTCTGCCATAATTTATTAAATCCATATTTAATACATTTCATTGGATAAAAAGATTAACTTGTATTTTGTAAAAAAAAAAAGAAAAAAATTGATGAAAATGTTGTAGCCCTGGTAACAAGGTGTGTCTACGTCAAATACAAAATTTCCCATTTCTGGTTCTTTCAAGTCGACTCTATGCCATTAAATATCTACATTAAATGAAGTACCACACTGCCTTAAGATTTATTCATTTGTAGGAAGAGACTGCAGGGTGTCACCCTTAAATCTATAAAAAGCACTAACTAAAAGTAACTGTTACCATGGCAACACACTGCCTTCATTAGGAGTCTCCAAAAGCAAAGCACTTTGGAAATGAGCATTTACAGGTGCTCCAGAGTCATTGAAACTCCATGGAATGGATTTTTAATCACTGTTAACACTTGCAGCTTCATTCTTAGGTTCAAAAGGAGATCTCAGAGCTTGCCCCATACATACACTCTTTTAAAATTAAAGGAGCGTATTTCATTAGTATTGCCAATTTTAGATAGATAGACAGATAGATAGATAGATAGATATGTATGTTTGAGGAACTCACAAAATGGATTTTAAAATGCATGTAGATGGGTAGGGTCCGTGAATGGCTAAGACACTTTGGCAAAATAAGAGCCAGGGGTTGCAGGGCACAACCCCCATATGAAGTCACACCACAGAGTCATAGCAAGAAGGCAGCGTGCTCCAGCAGAGGAAAAGCAAAGAGGTGGATGCAGCCCGGGACAGAGCCACGGACCAATAAGTCACACGCAGGCCTGGGACAGGCTCGGGAGAGCAGCAGCGCTCCAGACCAGTGGCGAGAAGACCCATGTGTTTGCAGCAGTGATGGGGAGACCTGTCTCAGTAAATGGATTCCTCCCTCCCACTGTGTAAAGGAGGCAAAGTCCTGTTGGATTCAATACCTTAATAGGTAAAGTATGGATGGACCTAGAGATTGCCATACTGAGTGAAGTCAGACAAAGACAAATTATCATATGATATCGCTTATATGTGGAATCAAAAAAAAAAAAGGGTACAGGGCTTCCCTGGTGGCGCAGTGGTTGAGAATCTGCCTGCTAATGCAGGGGACACGGGTTCGAGCCCTGGACTGGGAGGATCCCACATGCCGCGGAGCAACTAGGCCCGTGAGCCACAACTACTGAGCCTGCGTGTCTGGAGCCTGTGCTCCACAACAAGAGAGGCCGCGATAGTGAGAGGCCCGCGCACCGCGATGAAGAGTGGCCCGCGCTTGCCACAACTAGAGAAAGCCCTCGCACAGAAACGAAGACCCAACACAGCAAAAATAAATTAATTAATTAATAAACTCCTACCCCCAACATCTTAAAAAAAGAAGGGTACAAATGAACTTATTTACAAAGCAGAAACAGAGTCACACATGTAGAAAACAAACTTATGATTAGCAGGGGGGAAGGGGAGGGAGGAATAAATTGGGAGTTTGGGATTGACATACACACACTACTGTGTATAAAATAGGTAACCAACGAGGACCTGCTGTACAGCACAGGGAACTCTACTCAGTACTCTGTAATGACTTATATAGGAAAAGAATCTAAAAAAGAATAGATATGTGTATATGTATAACTGATTCACTTTGCTGTACACCTGAAACTATCACAGCTGTGTAAATCAACTACACTCCAATACAAATTAAAAAAAAAAATAGGAAAAGTAAAACCATATAACAGATGCAAAAAGGTCAAAGGAAATGTCTTGGCGACCTCAGGGAGGAGACTATTCAAACAAGACCCTCAATGCATCAACGACAGAGCAAAATAGGAGGGATAAGACCATCTAAAAACTCTACCTGTGGTTCAGTGAAGTCGTCTTAGTCAAAGTTAGCAGAAAACAATAATCTGGAAGAAGATTTGAAATGGATAAAATTGACAAGGGGTTCATAGATACAACCACTCTGTCTGAGAAGATTTGTCGCACTCACGGGAATGTTCCAGGTCTGTGCTGGCCACAAGCCACTGGCAGCTAATGAGCACTTGAAATGCAGCCAGTGTGACTGAGCAGCTGGATTTTAGTTAATTGTCATTCTAACAGGCGCATGGGACCAGTGGCTACCTCACTAGAGAGCACAGACCTGGAATATACAAGGAACTCCTACAAGTCAATAAGGAAAGTGAGAAAACTCAAAATATGAATAGGCAAAAAGAAAAACGTGACCTCAACTTTTTACCTTCATTCTCCTCCATCTCCATTTCTTTGCTTATTTTATTTTTATTTTATAATTGTATGTATGTATTCATACGATGCACCCCAAATCCCTTTCCGGCAGTGAGATTTCGCGTATGGAGCTGACCATGGTCCTCTCCTGGGACCAGGTGGGGCTGGCCTCCCCGGGCCTCTGAGCTTCTATGAGATGGGCCGGCATCAGCCGTGGAGAAGCTGCATATTCTCCTACGATGTGCTCAGACCCAGGCTTTGTGGCAACTCATCTGTTCCAGTTCATTTGAAAGAAGACACATTTATCAGCTGCAAAGATTCTAAGACAGTAAACAAAGAGGTCAGTGATGTTTCCAGCTCCAAACAGTCTAAGTTTGGGTGCACACGTCACATTCTTTTTGCTATTTACATAATGGAGAAGAAAGGTTAAAGTTGGGTAAAGCTTTTAGCCAAAGAGAAAATGGAAGAAATTGTGATTTATTACTTAAGGTAACAGGAACAATATTTCACGTTTTTCTTGTCACTGCACCCTCAGAAAAAGCTCATCACAGTGGAGCTGCCCAGAGGAAGGGCACTTGTCACACAAAGGGCAGGAGCTCCCTAGGAAGGCAGGAGAGAATGTGGTCCTCCTGTGATGGTGCCACACATGTCACTGAAGAGGAAACAGGCATCAAACAACCATTGTTTGGCTCACAAAAGTTCTTTGACGAAGGAACCATTTGTTCCCTGAATTGGGCAACAAAAGCAGGTCGTTTACTCCTCCAGAAGTATGAAAGTGAAGGATGTGAAACTCTGCTTTTTGCAGGACAAAAATAGCCAACAAAAGAGCAACTTTGTGTGGTTCAGTCACGCAGCCCTCAATCAGAAAAGGCAGCCAAACCTCCTTGGGGGCCGACAGGAGAGGCTGCCCAGTCAAGGTTCCGGGGCCACAGGACAGACAAGTTTCAGGTCCCAAATGGTGTGAATGAAGAGGCAAGAACCAGAGCTGCAGCTGAGGATCTGCGGGAGAATTGGCAACGGAGAGAGAGCTGGGCTGCGCACAGAGCCCTCGGGCATCCGTACCACAATCAATTAATCAGTCAATCAATAGGATCTGGGAAAGTCCCAAGGATCTATCCCAACAATAGATGCCACTGATCTTCAAAACCCCAAGCCAAGCACTGAAGTTTTAATGTATTTTTGTTCACTTGATAAATCCTTAGAGTAGGTGAAGGCGGTCGTGGCAACAAGCCCCAGTATTTTCAACAGCTCCATGGAAGATGATGCCTCTCCCTGGGGCGTGTTCCTGGTGTGTTCTTGGCCGGATCAGGCAGGCAGCACCCCGTAGCTGGTGATCCAGGGTGCTCAGAGGCCAGCAGAAGCCTGCAGAAGGGAACGGCTTTGCCATATCATCATGTGGGGGAAAGTGCAAGAGGATCCAGTTCTAAACTCTGGTTTGATTGGCTGTGAAATCTCCTGTTTTACATTTTATAATGAATAATAATAGTTCATGTTTCCTTTCATTAGAAATGCATCATAGAGAAATAACCCGTTCAGTCCTGAAACATCTTTAAGTGATTTAATAACTGCGTATGGTAAAACATAATGTAAGCATTCAATGAGGCTACCTTTGATGTTAACCTTGTTATGTAGTCATTTGACTGAATTTCCCAAACAAGTCCTTTAGGCTGCTTGTTAATTTTATTATAATTGTGAGGATCAACCCTTTTGTTGCAGGAAGGGGAACCCAAGAGTGGGCGCTTGTCAAACACTTGGAAATGAATTGGAGGAGGAGACACACGTGCTGACAAAGCAGGAGACTTTATTGGGAAGGGGCGCCTGGGCGGAGAGCAACAGGTAAGGGAGGCCGGGAGTACGGCTCTCCACGTGGCTTGCAGTCTCAGGGTTTTATGGTGATGGGTTTAGTTTCCGGGTTGTCTCTGGCCAATCACTCTAACTCAGGGTCCTTCCTGGTGGCTCGCACATGGCTCAGCCAAGATGGATTCCAGTGAGGAGGATTCTGGACATATCTTCTTCTCCCTTCCTCCTTTCGGCCCCTCCCGAATTCTCCCAGTCTGTGTTCGGTGGCAGCACTGAGTTCTTTATCGGGACATCCTATTGTGAGAAAACTCAGGCAAACGGTTATCATCATGCCTGGCCAAGGCAAGTGGTTACGGTCAACGGTTCCCTAACCCTTTCTTTTAGAAATTATGATGTAATTCAAAGCTTTGAGTCAGACAGAGCTGGGGTGAAGCGCAGTCTCCAGCAAGGCTCTTCACCTCCGTGCACCTGTTTTCTCATCGGTAGTGTGGCCTACTTTGAAAATAAGTGAGTGAACCTCTGAAACGTCTGTCCTCTGCTCCCGGCTTTGCCCTCCCTATCTTACGCTGCTACAGAAGATCGGGGTCTACGATGTGATGCCCACATGCAGGGGAGGAATTCAGCCCAGAGTTGGTATCACAGGCCCATTCTTGGGCCCAAATCATTTCTGATAGAATCATCTAGGAGAAGAGCAGGGAAGTGAGGCCAAGGGCAGATATGCAATCCCCCGGGCCTTCCCTCAACCTGCAGCCCTCACCAAGGCCCCAGCCGACCACACCAGGGCGCTCTGTTCTTGGATCCCCACTGTCCCCAGAACCCAGCTGCGGTGGTGACTGGAGGGGTCTTCATTTTCATGGCCTGAGTGCCAAGGCCCCGGCGACTGTGGAGAGGTGAGAAAGGGAGAGTTCTGCCCTTGCTAAGGGCTCTTCTGAAAGTCAAGAGGAGAATTACACTTTAAAATTATTTCAGAGCAGCATGGGGTTTTTTGTTTGTTTTATTTTGTTTTCAGTTTTTTTCTTTCTTCCTTCCTTCCTCTCTTTCTTTCTTTCTTTCTTTCTTTCTTTCTTTCTTTCTTTCTTTCTTTCTTTCTTTCTTTCTTTCCTTCTTCCCTCCCTCCCTCCCTCCCTTCCTTCCTTCCTTCTTTCTTTCGCTGCACCAGGTCTTAGTTGCAGCATGCAAAATCTTCGTTGCTGCGTGTGGGAACTTCACTGCAGCATGCGGATCTTTTTTTTAGTTGTGACAGGATCTTTAGTTGCAGCATGCTGGCTCTTAGGTGCAGCTTGTGGGATCAAGTTCCCTGACCAGGGATCAAACCCGGGCCCCCTGCATTGGGAGCACAGAGTTTTACCTACTGGACCACCAGAGATGTCCCTGTTTTCAATTTTTCTATTGTGGTAAAAATATACATAACATAAAATTTACCATCTTATGTGGTACGTATATACAATGGAATACTACTCAGCCATAAAAAAGAATGAAATAATGCCACTTGCAGCAACATGGATGGACCTAGAGATTATCATACTAAGCGAAGTAGGTCAGACAGAGAAAGACAAATATCATATGATATCACTTATATGTGGAATCTAAAAAAAAATGATACAAATGAACATATTTACAAAACAGAAACAGACTCACAGACATAGAAAACAGGCTTATGTTTGCCAAGGGGGAGGGGGTGGGGAGGGGATGGATTGGGAGGTTGGGATTAGCAGGTGCAAACTATTATATGTAGAATGGGTAAACAACAAGGTCCTACTGTATAGCACAGGGAACTATATTCAATACCCTGTGATAAGCCATAATGGAAAAGAATATGAAAAAGAATGTATATATATATATATATATATGTGTGTGTGTGTGTGTGTGTGTGTGTGTGTGTATAACTGAATCACTTTGCTGTACAGCAGAAATTAACACATTGTAAATCAACAATACTTCAATAAAATAAAAATAAATAATAAATAAAGAGTACTCTGACAAAAAGAAAAAAATTACCATGTTAACCATTTTTGTACTGGAGTGTATAATTGATTTACAACACTATATTAATTTCAGTGTACAACATACTGGTTCAATATTTTTATAGATTATACTCCATTTAAAGTTATCATAAAATATTGGCTATATTCTCTGTGCTATACAATATAGCCTTGTAGTTTATTTATACATAGTAGTTCGTAACTCTTAATCCCCTACCTCTACCTTGCCCCTCCCCTCTTTCTTCTCCCCACTGGTAACCACTAATTTGTTCTCTATATCTGTGAGTCTGTTTCTGCTTTGTTACATTCATTTATTTGTTTCATTTTTTAGATTCCACATATAAATGATAGCATTCTCTTTCTCTGTCTGACTTATTTCACTAAGCATAATATACTCCAGGTCCATCCTAGTCTGCAAAGTTACAAATTTAATTCTTTTTTGTGACCAAGTAGTATCCCATTGTATATTGATATATATATATGTAAATATATATGTATATATGTGTGTGTGTGTGTGTGTATATATATATATATATATATATATATATATATATATATATATATATATATATGACACATCTTCTTTATCCATTCATCTGTTGATAGACACTTAGGTTGATTGGTTCCAAATCTTGGCTATTATAAATAGTGCTGCTATGAACATTAGGATGCATGCATCTTTTTGAATTAGTGTTTTCATTTTCTTCTGATATATTCCCAGGGTGGAATTGCTGGATCATATGGTAGTTCTCCTTTTAGTTTTTTGAGGGATCTCCATACTGTCTTCCATACTGGCTGCAACAATTTACATTCCCACCAACAGTGTAGGGATTTCTCCACATCCTCACCAACATTTGTTATTTGTGGCCTTTTTGATGATAGCCATTCTGGCAGATGTGAGGTGATATCTCATTGTGGTTTTGATTTGCTTTTCTCTGATGATTAGTGATGTTGGGTATCTTTTCCTGTGCCTGTTAGCCATCTGTATGTCCTCTCTGGAAAAATGTCTCATCAGGTTTTCTGCCCATTTTTTAACTGGGTTCTTTAAATAAAGTTCTTTCAAAACTTTAATTTTGTTTTTTTTTTATATTGAGTTGTGTGAACTGTTTGTATATTTTGGATATTAACCCCTTATTGGTCATACCATTTGCAAATATTTTCTCTCATTCAGTAGGTTGTCTTTTCATTTTGTTTATGGTTTCCTTTGCTATGCAAAAGCTTTTATTTTACTCAGGTCCCATTGTTTATTTTTGCTTTTGTTTCCTTTGCCTTAGATGACAGATCCAAAACAAATATTGCTTTGATTTATGTCAAGGATTGCTCTGCCTATGCTTTATTTTAGGACTTTTATGGTTTCTGATGTTACATTTAGATCTTTGATCCATTTTGAGTTTATTTTTGTATATGGTGTGAGAAAATGTTCTAATTTCATTCTTTTAAATATAGCTGTTTCGTTTTCCCAGCACCACTTATTGAAGAGAATGTTTTTCATTAATTGTATGTTCTTGCCTCCTTCATCATAGATTAATTGATCATAAGTGTGTAGGTTTATTTCTGGGCTCTCTATTCTGTTCCATTAATCTATGTGTCTGTTTTTGTGCCAGTACCATATTGTTTTGATTACCGTAGCTTTGTAGTATAGTCTGAAGTCAGGGACCATGATGTCTCCAAGCTTTGTTCTTTTTTCTCAAGATTGCTTTGGCAATTCAGGGTGTTTTGTGGTTCCTTAAATTTTAGGATTATTTGTTCTAGTTCTGTGGAAAATGTCATGGGTATTTTGATAGGGATTGGTTTAAATCTGTAGATTGTTTTGTGTACTATGGACATTTTAACAATATTAATTCTTCCAGTCCATGAACACAGAATATCTTTCCATTTCTTTGTATCATCTTCAGTTTCCTTCATCAATGTCTTATAGTTTTCAGAGTATAGGTCTTTTACCTCCTTGTCTAAATTTATTCTTAGGTATTTTATTCTCTGATGCAATTTTAAAAGGGATTGTTTTCTTGCTTTCTCTTTCTGATATTTCATTATTAGTTATAGAAAAGCAACAGATTTCTGTATATTAATCTTGTATCCTGCAACTTTACTGAATTCATAGATTGGTTCTAATAGTTTTTTTGGTGGAGACTTTCTATATATAGTATATGTCATCTGCAAATAGTGACAGTTTATACCAACTTTGATAAGAGTTTTTTTCATGAATGGATGTTCAATTTTGTCAATGCTTTTTTTGTGTGTGTGGTACGCGGGCCTCTCACTGTTATGGCATCTCCCATTGTGGAGCACAGGCTCCGGACGCGCAGGCTCAGCCACCATGGCTCACGGGCCCAGCTGCTCCGCAGCATGTGGGATCTTCCCAGACCGGGGCACGAACCCGTGTCCCCTGCATCGGCAGGCAGACTCTCAACCACTATGCCACCAGGGAAGCCCTGTCAATGCTTTTTGTGCATCAGTTGAGATAATCATGTGATTTTTATCCTTCCTTGTTAATGTTGTGTATCACACTGATTGATTTGCAGATATCGAACCATCCTTGCCTCCCTGATATAAATCCTACTTGATCATGGTGTGTGATCCTTTTTATATTTCTATCTTAACCATTTCTAAAGTGTACAGTTCAGTGGTGTTAAATGCATTCATAATGTTGTGCAACCATCAACATCATCCATGTCCAGAACTCTTTTCATCTTGCAAAACTGAAACTCTGCACCCATTAAAGAATAACTGCCCATAACTTTCTTTCCTAGCTCCTGACAGCCACCATTCTACTTTCTGTCTCTGTGAATTTGACTGCTCTAGGGACATTACATGAGTGAAGTAATACAGTATGTGTGTTTCTGTGACTGGCTTATTTTACTCAGCATAATGTTCTCCAGGTGCATCCATGTTGTTACTTGTGTCAGAATTTCCTTCCTTTTTTTTTTTTTTTTGAAAGAATATATCTCTATTGTTGGCACACTATATATATATATTTTTAATTTTTATTTATTTATTTATGGCTGTGTTGGGTCTTCGTTTCTGTGCAAGGGCTTTCTCTAGTTGTGGCAAGTGGGGGCCACTCTTCATCGCAGTGCGCAGGCCTCTCACTATTGCGGCCTCTCTCGTTGCGGAGCACAGGTTCTAGACGCGCAGGCTCAGTAATTGTGGCTCACGGGCCCAGTTGCTCTGCGGCATGTGGGATCTTCCCAGACCAGGGCTTGAACCCGTGTCCCCTGCATTGGCAGTTAGATTCTCAACCACTGTGCCACCAGGGAAGCCCCAGAATTTCCTTCCTTTTTAAGGCTGAATAATATTCCATTGTATGGAGAGAGCACAATGTGCACAGCAGTGTTTTTCATGTGCTTACTCTTTCTTTGCCTGTGGGAAGAAAATTTCTTCTAAAAAGTCTTAAATTTTTTTGCTTAGTCTGTTTACAGTAATATTTTCAGGTAAATGATTTTCTTCAGCATGCAGTACAAAATAATGTCAAAGAAGTTGTTGATGCTTAGATTCAATAATCCACTCACAATGTAGTAACTTTCCCTTCTGGTCTGTTATCTGCTTGAAGATAAAAATAGATAGAGATTTCAACCTCAGAGCAAAGAGTTGCTTACTGTATTTATTTAGTGTGTTATAATTAAAACTGTTGAGAGAAAAAAAAACTGTTGAGAATTCTGCAGCTGCATTTTGCAGAGGTTGATAAAACCTTTTTTCAGTTTGGTTCAAGTAAATTCACACTTTTTTTTTTTTGTTGCGGTATGTGGGCCTCTCACTGTTGTGGCCTCTCCCGCTGCGGAGCACAGGCTCCCGACGCACAGGCCCAGCGGCTATGGCTCACGGGCCCAGCTGCTCCGCGGCATGTGGGATCTTCCTGGACTGGGGCACGAACCCGTGTCCCCTGCATCGGCAGGCGGACTTTCAACCACTGCGCCACCAGGGAAGTCCTCACACTTCTTGAATTCCGTTTTGTGCTTGAGGATCTAAAAACGAATCTAAGATTAAAAACAAAAGGCAACAACACCACTGTGGCGTGCCTGGGCTCGTGCAGAAACAAAAGGGTATGTACAACACATAGCATGTGTCCAAATGACACACTCACAGACTCAGTTGTAGCTCTGGGACTAAATTTGAATCCAACGATGTTATTGCTCACATGTATCTTTTTCCTAACTTTTGATTAACATCAGCTCCCTGACGCCATCATCAACTCTACTCTCATCTTTTGGATTAAATTCTCTTTAAATTAATTGAAGTCTTAATTAAAAAAGAAAGAAAGAAAACTTTCCAGAGGAAGGAGATGACTAAAGGTTATTCATTGCATTTGCCACCAGAGTTTTGGAGATGGCAGGAGCCTTAGAGATTGGGGGAATCTTTGCCATTTAGGGGTCCCTAGCATAGCACCCTAATGTTCATCTTGGGGAATCTTCCATCAGATGAGGGGCACCAGGTCGTTTTCTCCTGCCGTAGTGGAGCCTGGAGGCTACATGTTGGCTCCTGGGCCACTGAATCTTGAGGACTGAGCAGGGTTAAATGTTAGAGGTCATACTGTCATGGTGGCAGCAGCCTTAGTGACAGCAGTTGTATCCCAGTGGGGCTTTTCCTGCCCTTTCCTACTTGCTGACCATCTAGAGATTCCTGGTCCCGCCAGTCTGGAGGGCAGCCTGGGCCCTCATTACATGTTTGTGGGTACAAGTGCCTTGATCTGAGCAGCCTGGGGTTTGGAGGAATGTCAGGGAAAGTAACCTTGATGTAGAAGCAAACTTTGGTCAGATTCCAGTTCTGCCTCTTACAAGATGAGTGGCCTTGGACAAGCACTTTCCCCCACTGTGTTTTCCTTCCCTCACTTGTGCAGTGGGGCATAGGCCTTGCCTTGCACAGTTACTCTCAAACAAGACCTGAATGTGAGACTACTTTTTAAACCATAACATACTATACATCAGAGAGATGATTTTACTGTTGTAAACCAAAAGCTTGCAAGCCACACCAGAGTTGGACTTGAAATGGCTTCACATTTACATGTATAACTCCAATGTCACTGCTTTCTGGCTCTAACCTAGTCGACTAGACCCTCTGTCCTACACCTGGAAGGACTTCAGTAGAACAGCCTTCAGGATTGGCTTAATCCAAGCACTCCAGTTCCTCCAAGGCCATGCCTGTAGTGTCACGTCATCTTCATTTCTCTACACAGGGATGAGCAAGGGAAGTGAGGAAGATTCCCTTCCATAGCTCCCTCAAAAGGAAATGACATGTACACACTAGTATATTTAAAAGAGATAAGGACCTACTGTATAGCACAGGGAACTCTGCTCAATATTCTATAATAACCTAAATGGGAAAAGAACCTGAAAAAAAACATATATGTGTATATATACATAGCTGAATCACTTTGCTGTATACCTGAAACTAGCACAACATTGTTAAACAACTATGCTCCAATATAAAATAAAAAATTAAATAAAAGAATACATAAAACAAATGGATTTTAACATTTTAAAAAAATCATAGCATTAAAAAAAAAAAAGAAATGAACCTACTGGAAAACATAGGTAGAATAACGCTGTTCGGCATAAATCACAGCAATATCTTTTTAAATCCCTCTCCTAGAGTAATTGAAATAAAAGCAAAAATAAACATATGGGACCTAATTAAGCTTAAAAGCTTTTGAACAGCAAAGGAAACCATAAACAAAATGAAAAGACTACCTACTGAATGGGAGAAAATATTTGCAAATAATGCTACCAACAAGGGATTAATTTCCAAAATATACAAACAGGTCACACAACTCAATAACAAAAAACAAAACAAAACAAAAACCCAAACAACCCAATCAAAAAATGGGCAGCTATACATATATATATATATCCCCATATCTCCTCCCTCTTGCGTCTCCCTCCCACCCTCCCTATCCCACTCCTCTAGGTGGTCACGTAGCACCGAGCTGATCTCCCTGTGCTATGTGGCTGCTTCCCACTAGCTATCTATTTTACATTTGGTAGTGTATATATGTCCATGCCACTCTCTCACTTCATCCCAGCTTACCCTTCCCCCTCCCCACGTCCTCAAGTCCATTCTCTATGTCTGCATCTTTATTCCTGTCCTTCCCCAAGATTCTTCAGAACCATTTTTTTGGGGGGGAAAGATATGAGGATATATGTATATGTATAGCTGATTCACTTTGTTATAAAGCAGAAACTAACACACGATTGTAAAGCAGTTATACTCCAATAAAGATGTTAAAAAAAATAAAATGGGCAGAAGACCTAAATAGACATTTCTCCAAGGAAGACATACAGATGGCCAGCAGCAGACAAATATCATATGATATCACTGATATGTGGAATCTGAAATATGACACAGGGACTTCCCTGGTGGTCCAGTGGTTGAGAATCTGCCTTCCAATGCAGGGGACACGGGTTCGATCCCTGGTCGGGGAACTAAGATCTCACATGCCATGGGGCAACTAAGCCTGCATGCCACAACTACAGAGCCCACGCTCTGGAGCCCACGTGCCACAACTAGAGAGAAGCTCACGTGCTGCAAGGAAGAGCCCGCACACTGCAAGGAAAGATCCTGCATGCCGCAACTAAGACCCAATGCAGCCAAAAATAAGTAAGTAAATAAATAAATTTAAAAAATTTTTTAATTCAGAAAATGTCTGAAAGTTAATTCTGTAAAAAAATAAATTCAAATAAAAAATTAAAAAATATGACACAAATGAACTTACTTACGAAACAGAAACAGACTCACAGACATAGAGAACAGGCTTGTGGTTGCTGGGGTGGGGGAGGGATAAATTGGGAGTTGGGGTTTAGCAGATACACACTACTGTATGTAAAATAAACAACAAAACCTACTGTATAGCACAGGGAACTATATTCAATATCCTGTGATAAACCATAATGGGAAAGAAAAGAACTCTCATAGACGATAAGAGGAATATTTGAGATCACCTGATAATCTGGCTTTCTCACAATTATGAGAGCTTAGTTGATGTGGTTGAAGCCCAAGCTGGTGAGGAACACAGTGGGTCTTTGGTAGAGTCGTTGCTGCTCCCATCACAATGGCAAAGTGCAAATGGGAAGCGTTTAATACCATTTGGGGTTGGGATCGAAATCATTTGTGCCACTGAGTGGGGAAAAGTCTAACTATAAGAGCGGTCACAAGACTGTCCAGGGTATTCTCTAAAGCACTGCATCTCAAAATTTAAAGTGCGTATGGATTCAGTGGCAATCTTGTCTAAAATACAGTTTTTAATCCAGTAGCTTTTGCATTTCTAACAAGCTCTAATGAGCTGCTCCTGTGGGGACACACTTCACGCAGAAAGGCTCTAAACAACTAAGGGCCGACAGCGGGAGACTCGCACGATTCTGGCTGGATCTGGTCGTTCTACCAACTCACTGGAAGTTTAAAAATGTAGCTTTTGATCTAAAGAATTGATTACAAACATGAAATTCTAACTAAACAAAGTGCTCTGAAATCATTCATTCATACTCTTTAGGACAGAGCTAACGGATCTCGGTTGGAGGAGAGACCACCTCCAAGGGGGCATTCGGTAATGTGTAGGGATCACCATGGTTGCCATGATAACATGGAAATTCTACTTGGTGCCTGAAGACCCAGGACGCTAACCGTCTGATAATGTGTGCGATAGTTCTGAACAAAGAATTGTCCCACCCCAAATGCCAAGAGAGCCCCTCGAAGATACCTGACAAACCCCAGTGGAGACAGATGCTGTGCCCGTGCCTGAGACCTCAGCCAATCAGTTCTTTGAACGTCTTTTTTAATTTATGGTTTGGAACAGTTGGCCTTTCCCATGTGTATTAGCTTATCTTTTTAGAATTTTGGCTGCTTTTGGAATTTTCCAGTGAGAAGAGAGGCCCGCATGTGGTACCATAATTTGATAAAGTCGTGGCTCAACAGAGGATGAGCTCAACAGGAAAGACTTCAGGAAGTCCTACAGAGTCTGGATCATTGATATTCTGGAAGAAAAATCAGAAAAGGGAATGTCCAGGGTCCCCCTTGAGATGGCATTTTCCAGTGCTACTGTTGGGGTCACCTTGCTCCAAAAATGGCGCTATGACCAGTGTGCCCGACTCCAAACACAAACAACTCCACGGCTTAGGGTCTATCAAACTCCCAGCACATTCTTGAGAATTCCCTGGTGGTCCAGTGGTTGGGACTCTGCACTTCCACTGCAGGGGGCCCGGGTTTGATCCCTGGTTGGGAAACTAAGATCCCACAAGTTGCATGGTGCGGCCAGAAAAACAAAAACAAAAACAAAAAAAAACCCCAGCACATTCTTCTTCCACAAAAGGAAGAATCCCACAGTCCTCAATTTGCTGGCCATCGCAAGCTTTCCTAACGTCAAACAGATTCTGACCTCTGATCCCAACAGATAATGTCAAACTTTAAAATGAGCATATTAGAAATTCTTCTGGTATCTGAGCTGAGATAAAAATAGATGTAGATAAGAGAAATAAAATGGGGAAAAAGGGAGTGACAGGGCAGGGTTAGAGAAGGATGATGCAGTGAGACATTTTTGAAGGTAAGGAAAACCCAAATCAACACAGTGTGGTAGAAAAGAGGCCTTCACAGCCGTTGTTTCAGAGACTAGTAAAAAAAAAAAAGGTGAAATACTGGATACAGAGATAAGTATATTCAATACAATAAAGGGAAAATAATGTGTAGCTTTTCAAACTTCCTTTTTAAGTTCAAGAGTTGGGAAACTTCAGAAAGTGTTTGGGAGGGTCAGTGTGATTCAGTGTTCATCCTGGCGTGGTCTGAGGGAAGATAGGAAGATGGGAAACATCTTCAGCTCCCCAGGGGAGCAATTTCACTGTGCTGAGACCCCCAAGACCCCCTCACCGCATTGCGATGCCCTGAAGGAGACAGTCTGTCACCCACTGCTATGCTCTGACAACTCTAAGATGGGTAAACACTTAATCTGACAAAAATTAGTTACAGAAGTAAAATCATGTGTGTGTAACACCCATAATCATGTGTTTGAAGATGCTGATTCTCGAGCGGCTGACCAGCTCCCAGACACGAGGTTCCTGGAATGCTGGAAGCGGGCGGTGGTTCAGGGCCTTGAGCACAGCAGGACTTTCTTCCTCTGGAGGAGAACTGGCCATGCTGATGCTGACTTGGCTTCAAGGACCAGGAGCTTCCTGTGTTGGTAAATCCTCTCTTAAAATGGTGTATGGGGAACTCTGCTCAATATTCTGTAATAACCTAAATGGGAAAAGAACTTGAAAAAGAATAGATACATGTATATATATATATAAGTGAATCACTTTGCTGTACACCTGAAGTTACAACATTGTAAATCAACTACAGTCCAGTATAAAATGAAAAAATTTTCAAAAAAGAACAAGGAGGAGTTAAGGACTTGGTTGTGGTGATGTTTTCACAGATGCATACCTATCTCCAAACTCATCAGTTTGCATATATTAAATATAGAGCTTTTTGTAAATCAGTCATACATCAGTAAAGTGGTTTTAAAAAGAAGAAAAAACATGGTGTGTGGACGTTCTTCTGAAAAGGTGCCGCAAGCCCCGGTATAAAAGACTGAGCAAGGATGTCCAGGACTCCTCCTGCCGGAAGGCAGCTGTGAGCCCCTCACACTCACTCCCTTAAGCTCCGTTCCTGAGTTACAGCAAGTGTGAGTGCATGTGCACTCACATGTGCTTCCTTCAACCTATAACCTACCTGCAGCGACACTTGCCACAGCTGGAATGTGCGGAGAAAATGTTTCTCATTGTGTTTACACAAATTTCCTGCCTTCCTCAAGTACCTGTTTGCAGGGAAGCAGAGCAAACAAACCAACAGAACCCAACTAAGTGGCCCATGAGGTTTAAGGTTTAGAGGCAAATGATTCTTTAATCAGTTGCTTGGTCACTGGCCAGCCTCCCCTGTTTCCATCTGTTCGAGTGTCCTCTTGCGAGATGGTCCTCCTCCGGATCCTGGTGATACTCCTGGCTGTGTGGGCACCGGGCTCCCTGCTGGCTTCCGAGCTGAGGGCTGCGGCTGCTCATTCCTGGCGGGGACCTGCAGGTTCCCACCTGGGTGGCATGGCCCCCGATGGACCCAGCTTCTCTTCCATCTCACTGGCTGAGCCCCTCCAAGAGCTTGCATCGTCTTCCCTGCAGCTCCTTCGGGGCCCCTGCAGCCTGGCCTCGCCCCACCACCAGGACTCAGGGTGGCCCGGTGGCTCTCAGCTCAGGGCCTTGCTGGTGGGGATTGGAAAACTCTCTCGCTGAGCTCTGGGCTCTGTGCTCTTCAGGAGGCTGGGCCCGCTCATGTCAGCTCAGGGGACCCCACCCAGCAGCCTCTTGCGGAGCCCGTGCGTTCTACACCCCTTCCTGCTGGAGCTTCGTGAGGACCACTCGGCACCGACATCAGACTGACCTGTAGCTGGACCCTTCTTGCTCTCTCCTACCCCCATCTCTCAGAGGGGAGGAGCTGGGCTTCCCTTTACATCTCTTCTGCGAGAGTTTCCTTGTACCAGGTTGAAGAAAGCCCTGAGGCCCAGCAGAGATAGATAAAAGGACCCTCTTCTCTTTTCACTTTAGGAGATGGTTTAAGCTCCAAGTCAGGTCTAGGCCTGTTTGAATGGCCATTCAGTGAATCGACCAAATGCACAAAGCCTGGATTTCAAGCCTAGCATCATGCGAAAGAGGGCGCATACACGCTCTCTACCCCGGGCAGTAAGCCTCTTGACTCTACATCAAGATGAGATGACAGAGGTTGAAATGAAATATGGCTTAAGGACAAAATGCACTGGTTTTGTATTTGTAAAATACTGCTTTCATTACAACTGTTTGATAGGGTCTTTCAGGGGAAAACAAGACCAAGCAACAAAGAAATATGTAATTCAGTAGCTTTAATGGGTAAAGAGAACCATTATTAACACAAGGCTTTCTGCATCATAAATTAGACATGAATCATATTTTGCATATGACCTGTGTGTTTGACCATGCCTGTACAGCTAGAATACTAGTTGTTACTGGCCCATGCATTTGCATTTTCCAGTTATTCCCGTGTCCTCTTCTCAACCTCCCACAACGAATTTACGTTAACCTTCAAAAAAAGAAAATGAGTACTTGAATGTCATGCCAAGTGACTTGCATTCTAGGATGTATTGTAACTTCCAGAGCACTGAGTCAGCAATCTAACAGTTTAGCCTGCAACCTCCTGACAGCTGTTTCTTTCTTTCAGTGTAATTTCAGAGAAAAGTATCCAGAAGAGATTTGCTGCCCTAGATCTATCAGGAAACATATTTAAGATATTCTGTAGTTTCATAACACAAAAATCTAACACTAAATAATTATATCATAAAACGGTTACAACTTCAGTAATAGTTTAGCTGAACTCAGGCAAAAAGGTGTTAAAAGCACACAACAGATACCTTGTTTCGTACCAGATTCAAAGAGTTGATGCGTGGGAACAGCAGAAGGTGAGAAATATTTCAAATACTATTTTAAGGCAATCGGGGAATAAAAGAATTAGAAAGAACCTTTCAGTATTGTCTGATTCAGACCCCTGCTTCAGCACCTATAAAGGAGCTTCCTTACTGATTTCTGGCAGGCGAGTAGAGCTGCTCAAAACTCAGAAAGCCTTGGAATCACAGTCAGTGACTGCAAGAAGAGCCAGGTCAAAAGGTCTGATTCCATCAGGCTCAGCCTGAAGTCCAGGACTTGGGCAACAGGCCAAATTGGGACTGAAAGGCAAAACCAATCCCCAGAGAGGAAGAGTGGTCCAGATCAGCTTCCAGAAGCCGGTGGCTCCAGCAGGCAGGAGAGCGTGGACGGCAGTTTGCATTCACGTGGTAACTCTGACGGGTCTCCTGACACCAACTCTAATCCCCTCAGTAGTAATTGCTTCAGATGTAAAGCAACTACTAAGAAGATCACTAAAACCAAAAATAGTCCAAAAGTCGACAAAAGAATGAAAATGATACACAAGGAAATATCTACTTACTACAAAAAAGGCAGTAGAGGAGGAATAGAGGAACAAAACATAGAGTTGTATAGAAAACAAATGTCCAGATGGCAGAGATAGTTCCAACTAGATAAATAAAAACATTAAATGTGAATGGATTAAACACTCCAATCAAAAGTCAGAGATTGTCAGGCTGGATTTTAAAAAAAAAACAAACAACTATGATCCACTTTAGATTCAAAGAGGTTGAAAGTAAAAGGTTGGGAAAGATATATTGTGCAAACAGCAACTGTAAGAGGGCCAGAGTGGCATATTAATACAAGACAAAATATACTGGAAGAAAAAAAAGTTATTAAATGGGGAGGGACTTAACATTTTAAAAAAACTAATGTCCATAGTTTACATTAGCATTCACTCTCTTTAAATATTTCATTCCACTATCTTCTTGCTTACATGGTTTCAGAGATGAAGTTAGATGTAATTCTCATCTTTGCTCCTCTATAGTTAAAAGTGTTTTTCCTCCTTGTCTCTGGTAATTTTCTTTCTTCTGAAGTATACTTTGTCTTATATAAATAAAGCCACTCTAGGAAAAGATGACTCCGATGGCGTTCAAACTGTTCTAAAGCACAGAGGAGGAAGGGAGCCTTCCTAATTTATTTCCTAAGTTACGGTATTATGGCTTCTAAAAGCTGAGGCAGGTGGCTCTCACACAGATATGCACACTCACAAAGCATCCCTATTTTAAAGTCTTACTTATGAACTTAGTTACAAGTCTCCAACATATACTTAAAGAAAATGTATCTCAAGAAACACACAGTATTACTAAGCAAGGCTTAATTTAAGAATGAAAAAATCCTTTGATTTAGGAACTCCATTCATTAATAAGAATGAAAGCCTTACGATTACCTTAATTCTACGAAGCCATTTGAAAAATTTGCATTATTTGAAAAGACTTTCAAATACTGTAGCAGAAAGACTAATTTATTTTTAAATACATAGTACCAAGGTATGTTTAATGATGGAATAGTCTCTCTGTTTTCAAAAATATTTTGATTGGAAGGCAAAGCCCTGAGGGAGTGGCTTGCCCTGGAATGCCCAACAAGAAAATAGTAACACTATTTGGCACAAAAACTAAGCAGAAGTTCAGGGAAGGGTGAAAAAAGATGGGAGGGAAGCAGAATATAGTATATATGTTTGAGCAAACTGGGTAGAAGCCTGAGACTCCTGGAGGAATATGCCAGTTAGAAATTCCCAACTGTGTGAGTTGACCAAAGAACTTTACTATTCAATTGATGTGGCAGCAGGGAAGCTCCACCTCCCACCCCGACCCTATAGAGAGATCTGCATGTGAGGGGCTTTCTACCAAAGAAAAAGGGTAGGTTGAGTTTCTCATCTGGCTGAGGGAACAGAGAGCAGAATACGGTGAGGATTGAGGGAAACAAAGGAGCTCAATGATTCAGCCAGAGCAGAGAATCAGACTAAACTGTGGGGCCCACAGAAATCTTGGAAAGGGGTTTGGGCTTCCCTCCAGGTGTGCAATGGGGATTTGGGTCAAATTTTTTGTAAATCTCAAAATACAAAGTGACCTCAACTGAAATATGCATTATGTTAAGAATATACATTATCTATCTGTGATTCTTACTGTGTCAAAATACGCATTCATATGCAAATTTAGTGTACTAATCTCAGATGGATTAAAGATGAGAGTTCTACAATGAGAATCTATAACAAGGAAACAGGGGTAAATATTTTAAATAATACTTTATAGGTAAGAAGTTTCCAAGGATGACATCAGACTCAAGAAGCCAAGTAGGAAAAGATTGATAAATCCAAGGACATAAAAATTAAGCTCCTTTGCACAGAAAAAGAAAAGTACAATAAAAGCTACAAAAGATAAATTTGGGCAAAATATTGGCCCAAGTGGCCAATGATGATCAATGGTTACATGTTCCTAATAAACAAAGAAGTGTTTTAAATCTGAAAAGAAAAGACTAAACATCCCAATAGAAAAAGAGGCAAGCATCTCACAGAAAAACAAAGTGCAAATATAAACACATGAAAAGATGCATAATTTCATTCTAAGGCAGGAGATGAAAAATAGAAATAATAATGGTGGATGACAGGTTTTTAAAAATGCATTATACCCGCTGCTGGTGAGGATGACGGGAAACAGTCACTCCTATGGATAATTCATTGGACAATATGTCAGAATAATCTTCCTGGAGGACAATTTTCCTTCTCACAAGAGTACACAGAGGTGTAGGTTAGTTTGAGTGTGCCAAAGCAGGAGAGCAGTGAGTTAGGCACTCAGGCTCTGGAATCAGCCTGCCAGGGATCAGATGTCACCTCAGCAACTTTCTAGCTGTGTGACTGTGACAAGTTACCTTACCCACCTGAGCCTCATCTGTGAGGCGGAGATGATGTAGTCAGCTCATGGAACTGTTGTGAAGGTTAGGTATATTTATACAGACTAGAAGAATGCTTAGCACGTAGGTAGCAATCATTGCAACATTAGTATAAAGAAAACCTCCAACTGCTTCCCAGCAGCGAGCTGTTGAAGGAAAACACGGTACAGAAGCTCAGTGGGCACCATGTTCCATTCACGGGATGGAGCCAACCTCTGACTAGGAGACTAGTGTCTCCACTCCGTTAAATCCTGGATACCACAACTTTCCACATCGCTTCATTTATTGTGGCAGCATTCTAGTAAGAATTCTTATCTGGGAGTAAGACAAATGGCAATTACAAAGACAGGTATTTTCTTACACCGTGGCCATTGAGAGTTGGCTCTTTTCTTGTGCTTTCTGCCTTGGAGCTGGGTTTCTCAACAGTGGCACCATTGACATGTTGGGGGCCATCATTTTTTGTTGGGGGGCTGTGCTGTTCATTTTAGCATGTTTAGCAATATCCTTGTCTTCTCCCCACTCTATACCTGTAGCACCCCCAAGATCTGACAACCAAAAAGTCCCCCAGATATTGTCAAAGGTCCCTTTGTGAGGGCTGTGAAACCACCCTTGGTTGAGGATCAGTGCTTCAGAGGCTGGCAGTGGAAGAAGGGGCCTGTCACCTCTCTGCCTAGTCACGAAAACAATCCTCCCATCAGAAGAACTTAGGGAAATTAACGTTCGGTGAGTGTGTGTGTGTGTGTGTGTGTGTGTGTGTGTGTGTGTGTGTGTGTGTGGTGTGTGTGTGTGTGATATTATTTGACACAAACAATACATGCCCAGTTATCCATTGGGCCCTTGGGTGAATAAGTAAGCATAGTGTCCATTTAATCTGGAGCAAAGTCCTTGAGAGGGTCTAGATTTGGAGTCCCCAAGTCCCACTTGCTTCTGAAAGTCCATTTTTATTTTTAACAGGTTTTTTTGGGGGGGACCATGCCACACAGCATGTGGGATCTTCCCCGACCAGGGATCGAACCCATGCCCCCTGCACTGGGAGCGCAGAGTCTTAACCACTGGACCACCAGGGAAGTCTGAAAGTCCATTTTTATTTTTATTTCATTAATTTTTCTTTGAATCAGCAATATATTCACGTGGTTCAAAATTTTAAAGGTATAAATGAGTGTAGAGTGAAAATTTTACTTTTTGTAAACTTGTCTCCAGACACCTGGTTATTTCCCATGAGGCAGCCACATGAACGGTTTCTTATTTACACTTCCAAATATATTTTATGCATACATGAATATATTTCTCTCTCTCTTTCCCCCATCTCTTTTTTGTTTTCTTTTGCCTATTCATGTTTTTGTTTTGTTTTGTTTTGTTTTTACATCTTTATTGGAGTATAATTGCTTTACAATGGTGTGTTAGTTTCTGCTTTATAACAAAATGAATCAGTTATACATATACATATGTTCCCATATCTCCTCCCTCTTGCGTCTCCCCCCCTCCCACCCTCCCTATCCCACCCATCTAGGTGGTCACAAAGCACCGAGCTGATCTCCCTGTGCTATGCGGCTGCTTCCCACTAGCTATCTACCTTACGTCTGGTAGTGTATATATGTCCATGTCACTCTCTCACTTTGTCACATCTTACCCTTCCCCCTCCCCATATCCTCAAGTCCATTCTCTAGTAGGTCTGTGTCTTTATTCCCATCTTACCCCTATGTTCTTCATGACATTTTTTTTTCTTAGATTCCATATATACGTGTTAGCATACGGTATTTGTCTTTCTCTTTCTGACTTACTTCACTGTGTATGACAGACTCTAGGTCCATCCACCTCACTACAAATAACTCAATTTTGTTTCTTTTTATGGCTGAGTAATATTCCATTGTATATATGTGCCACATCTTTATCCATTCATCCGATGATGGACACTTAGGTTGCTTCCACGTTCTGACTATTGTAAATAGAGCTGTAGTGAACATTGTGGTACATGACTCTTTTTGAATTATGGTTTTCTCAGGGTATATGCCCAGTAGTGGGATTGCTGGGTTGTATGGTAGTTCTATTTGTAGCTTTTTAAGGAACCTCCATACTGTTCTCCATAGTGGCTGTACTAATTCACCTTCCCACCAGCAGTGCAAGAGTGTTCCCTTTTCTCCACACTCTCTCCAGCATTTATTGTTTCTAGATTTTTTGATGATGGCCATTCTGACCAGTGTGAGATGATATCTCATTGTAGTTTTGATTTGCATTTCTCTAATGATTAATGATGTTGAGCATTCTTTCATGTGTTTGTTGGCAGTCTGTATATCTTCTTTGGAGAAATGTCTATTTAGGTCTTCTGCCCATTTTTGGATTGGGTTGTTTGTTTTTTTGTTATTGAGCTGCATGAGCTGCTTGTAAATTTTGGAGATTAATCCTTAGTCAGTTGCTTCATTTGCAAATATTTTCTCCCATTCTGAGGGTTGTCTTTTGGTCTTGTTTATGGTTTCCTTTGCTGTGCAAAAGCTTTGAAGTTTTATTAGGTCCCATTTGTTTATTTTTGTTTTTATTTCCATTTCTCTAGGAGCCCCCACATCTTTTTTTAACAAAAACTGGCAACATGCTGGACATGCTGTTCTACACCTTCCTCCTTCTGCACCTTCTGTGCATACATAGCACCCATTCACTGCTTCCTCCTTCCTAACAGAGCTCTGATTTTGTGCAGTTCTCTTCCCCCAACCCCTACCATGGGACCCCACCCCCACCCCCACCCCATGTACCTTAGTGGAAGTAGATTCCACCTCCAGACCTGGGAGGTGGTTGGTCAGAGGGTGACCCATACTCATTGCCCTAAGTCAGTTCAGAAATGGGCATGAGACTCAATTCAGGTCAACGAGAAAGCTGAGAAGTTTGCCAGGCCCTCCAGGAAAGATCTTCATTTTCTTTTTTTTTCTTTTCTCTGTCAGTCTGACTTACTTCACTTAGTATGGTAATCTCTAGGTCCATCCATGTTGCTGTAAATGGCATTATTTCATTCTTTTTTATGGCTGAGTAGTATTCCATTTTATATATGTACCACATCTTCTTTATCCATTCCTCTGTTGATAGACATTTAGGTTGCTTCCATGTCTTGGCTACTGTAAATAGTGCTCCTATGAACACTGGGGTGCATCTGTTTTTTTGAACCATGCTTTTCTCTGGGTATATGTCCAGGAGTGGGATTGCTGGGTCATGTGGTAGTTCTATTTTTAGTTTCTTAAGGAACCTCCATACTGTTCTCCATAGTGGCTGTATCAATTTACATTCCCACCAACAGTGCAGGAGGGTTCCATTTTCTCCACACCCTCTCCAACATTTATTGTTTGTAGACTTTTTGAGGATGGCCATTCTGACCAGTGTGATGTGATACCTCATTGTAGTTTTGATTTGCATTTTTGTAATAATTAGCAATGTTGAGCATTTTTTCATGTGCCTGTTGGCCACCTGTATGTATGACACTTTAATATAGTCCATGGCCAGACCTGGAGTCGTGGTGAGCCAGCTTATATTTTAGGATGAATTCTGGATAAAGTCATTTTCTCAGGAGCTACACTGCCTGGTGTTGTCCACCTTTCCCATTTGTTGTTGTTGTTATTTTATTTCTAGCCAGGAATTTTTGCAAGTGTAGAGAAGACACTACTATAACATACACCCACGCCTGTTTTCTGTTATCTGCAGCAATAAAAATCCAAAAGGCCCCAAGACCACAAGCATCCAAAGGAGACAAATGAATGGGGGATTGTCCTCTGGGTGGCCAGCAGGGCTCTAGCATAAAAGGCCACTTGTACCAGCCGCGTTCACAATCAGCTGACTCCGCTGTACACTCTGAGCAACAGTAGCTCTTGAACCTGCCTGCTCCTGTCTGCAACAGGCTCAGCAGGGAACTCAGACCAATTAAATGTCCAGAGACACCCTGGGTACCAGTCTGCCTGGGACCAAGTGCACTTCACTTCTTTGCTGATTATACCGACTGACCTCAGACTTGTCCAGAAGTTTGTAAATATTTAGCAGGTTGCTAACAAAGACAATGATGGGCAATCCCAGCAAATTCAACCCAGGTTTATTCTTTTTTCCTTCAAATCTCAGATTTTAGCTTCCTAGAAATCTACTTTGCCTATTTAGATGAATTATTGGGCTTTTTTTGGAAAGACCATTTTTTTATTATGGTAAAATCCATATAGCAAAATTTACTATTTTAGTCATTTTAAAGTATATGATTTAGAGACATTTAGTCCATTCACATTGTTGTACAACCATCGCCACTAACTAGTTTCAGAATCAATTTTGAAAAAGATTTCTGCAATTCCAACAATCTTCTACTCTCTATTATATATTTAGGAAAATTAATTTTTTCTCACTTTTTTGTGTTCAACTAGAACACATTTGAGTTACCTAATTTTGAAGATCTTCTCATGCCATTGATGCACTAAATATGAAAGGTGAATGTAGGGAAATATCTGAAAATATCTTCAAACAAAATGTATGTAAATGACTATTTTTCATTTCATTGATAGTCCACATTATTTCTTTATTATTACATATACACATTATTTTTCCTATATATAGCCTTTTCACTAAGCCTGAAAAAAACTAAGCAAGTATGATACAGACAGAAGAGGAAAGTCATTAATTATATATGTGTTATTCTTCATAAATTCAAAGCAACTGTCTCGCTTATTTTAATGTTTTAAAAGACATCATACAACAATGAATATTTTTTAAAGTCCTTAACTGTGTGGTGAGATAAATACTTTGCTCCTTTCATATATCCTCAAATGTATTTCTATTTATAAAACAAACACACATACACACATACATTTTTAAAGCTTTCTGACTTTATTAGGAGGCTAGTACTTGGAGGCAAAAGACCAAAATATTAGCACCAAAAAATTGTTGTCAAGAAAATGTAGGGTTGTTGTCTTAATACTATAGGACGTGATTAAGGCTTTTTGTGACCCCTGGTTGGGGGTTGATAAGGCTGTGATTAAGTTCTCTGTCTTTTTATTGGTCATAGCTTTTCATTATTCTTATCTTTTTACAGCCACCTTCCCTGACTAGTGAAAGCTTCACCCTAATTTTGGGTCTGAGGCATCTTACATAAGCACCACCCATGGGGAGAAATGATTCTTCAACCAGTCATACAGGCTCCTATTTTTCATTTGGCACAAAAAGCATCAAGCAGAGTTTGTCTTATCTGGGTAATTTTTTTTTTCATCAGTTGTAACAGAACAGTAAACTTTACCTTCAGCTTTTCTCAGAATTTGTGTATTAATGGTCCCCACTTGTATCACCCACTGAATACTAATTATAGAAATGGTTCAGTTAGATAATTATTTTGGTTAAGAGTGAATAACTTATGAAAAAGTTGGGGGCTTCCCTCGTGGCGCAGTGGTTGGGAGTCCGCCTGCCGATGCAGGGGACGCGGGTTCGTGCCCCGGTCCGGGAGGATCCTACGTGCTGCGGAGCGGCTGGGCCCGTGAGCCATGGCCGCTGGGCCTGCGCGTCCGGAGCCTGTGCTCTGCAACGGGAGAGGCCGTGGCGCTGAGAGGCCCGCGTACCGCAAGAAAAAAAAAAAAAAGTGGGGACAAGATAAATTTCAAGCACTGTATTTCCACAAGATCAAACCGAAGTTTAAGCCAGGCCAGTGTGTCAGACACTTAACAATAAACAGCCCATTTGTTTGCATTGTCAGATATTTTAAAGCTTTCAATAATCTGTTACTTTCCTCTGTTCTTAAATACACTAACTGGGCAAAATTCATTCTATGAGTTATATATTATACAGGCAAACACATGTTTGGGAAATCATGACTTGAGACAGACAAGTAAAGAAGTTGGGAGATGTCGAGCCTTGAATTGAGAATACCTAAATCTGAATGAAAGCCATATTTGGTAGGAGTTTGGGATTAACATATACACACTACTATATATAAAATAGATAATCAACAAGGACCTACTGTATAGCACAGGAAACTCTACTCAATACTCTATAATAACCTAGATGGGAAAATAATCTGGAAAAGAATAAATACATGTATATATAAGTGAATCACTTTGCTGTATACCGGAAACTAACAACATTGTAAATCAACTATACCGCCCCAATGTAAAATAAAAATTAAATTTAAAAAAAGAACAATTACAAAAAAAAAAAAAAAAAAGAAAAAAAGAAAAGAAAGCCATATTTGGAAGGGAGTTGGCTCCAGATGGCAGATCTCTGAGCCTGGGAGGACTCACAGAAAGGCAGTGTTGGCCTCACAAATGAAAGACTGCTCTAGATTTTAGAGTTGCTCAACAATGGGACAGGTCGCCCTCTGAGGTGGCTTGTCTCTCAAAATGTCCAAGAAAATACAGATAGGGATGTTGTAAAAGCAGTCTTTTATTTTTAAAGGCATTTTTTAAAAATATGTATTTATTTATTAATATTTGGCTGTGCCAGGTCTTAGTTGCAGGCAGACAGCATCTTCGTTGCAGCATTCAGGATCTTTAGTTGTAGCACGTGGGATCTAGTTCCTGACCAGGGATTGAACCCGGGCCCCTGCTTTGGGAGCATGGAGTCTTAGCCACTGGACCACCAGGGAAGTCCCGTAAAAGCAGTCTTGCGTCGATTAGTTTTGTCTTAACCTCCTTCTGCCTACCTTGGCTTAATTAGCCAGTTTGCTAAGGAGGTAGTTTGAACATCAGGTTTATTGCTGGATACAGAATAGAAATGGCCTCAGAGAGCATTTGGGTTCGTGATCTTTTTCCTTCTATCTGTGGAATAGGTTGTTTCTAAAGATGGTCACAGCAATCTGTCCCATCCTGTATGCCCTTCTGCAATGGGACTTTACCAACAAAGAAATGAAATTTCTTCCTTTGAATCTGAACTGGACCAGTGGGATGCAGTGCAAGTTACACTGTATGACTTCTCAGCCTAGGCCTTTAAAGGCCTTGCAGATTCTGTTTCTGCCTCTTGGAAGCCAAGTGCCAGGTACAGAAATCTAGACGACCCTCTTGGAGAGGCCACATAGACAGAAAGAGGGCCTGGATAATAAGAGGCCCCACAGAGGAGAACCAAGGAACCCAAGCTGACAGCCAGCACCAGCAGACAGAAGCTGGGATCTTCCGGCCTCATCTGCCCCAGCTGTCCCCACCAGAGCCGAGGAGAACTGCTCCCACCAACCCTTGCCCAAGTTCCTAGCCCACAGAATTGTGAGCAATAAAAGTGACATTGATTTAAGCTACTAAATGCTGGGCTGGTTTATTACGCAGAAACAGATAACTGAAACAGAAATTGGTATCTGGGAGGAAAGTGCTGCCATTATAAAAACTGAAGATATCTGTAATAGGGGCAGGGCAGGTGCACAGCCTTTACTGCGAGACTGTTACCGCCAGACCCTAAGTGCGAGACCTGCAGCCCGGCTGTTAGAGGTCCTGCTCCGCCAGTGGTCAGCGTGGCCATGTCCCTTGTGGCAGAGAGTGAGGTGAGAGGCAGACCATGGCCTTCTCCCCAGGGCCCTCCAGGCCCTCCGACCTCGGGCTGGTGGGTGAGCTGGGGGCCCGGGGACAGGCTGGGGGCTTGTGTCCTTCAGAGCTCCAGAGCCCTTGCCATGGCCACCCAATGGCTGGGCCCAGCCAGGCCTTGAAGCAGCGGCGAACCTCTCTCCCATCCCTTCCTCCGAGACCTAATGGAGGTGACGGTCTCCATGGGTCGCAGTCCATGGAGGCCTCGGCAACTGGAACATATGGACACGGCCATTAAGGTAACAGCTCAGGGACTAGTGGTTAAGATTTCGCCTTCCAGTGCAGGGGGTGTGGGTTCGATCCCTGGTCGGGGAGCTAAGATCCCATATGCCTCGCGGCCAATAAACATAAAACAGGAGGAATATTGTAACAGATTCAATAAAGACAAAAAAAAAAAAAAGATAACAGCTCAACCAGCTTTCGTTTCTCCATTCAAGTTTCAAAACTTGGTACAGCTTGGATCGGTTGTCCACCCCAGGAGGTGGCCAGAGGTCAAGGTTAAGTTGCAAGGACACTGTACATCGTTACTTCAGGTCCACCTGTGTGGCTGGGGCTTTTCTCTAAGAAGGGCGATTGCTGTGAGCTGGGAATTAACGTGATGGGTATTTGCTACCATACTTATTCCTATGGATCCTATACAACTGATTCTCTCCAGTTTAAATGAGAAGCCTGAGGGCTGGCTGTGTCCTGGGCGCTGGGCAGGGTCTGGGGACCTGGCCCTGAGGGCGCTGTCAGCTGAGATCTGCCTCTTCAGCCAGGCCTGGGCACTGGTGTGAGGACCCAGATTGGGTGTCGGAAGAGCGCTCCGGGGCAGGGTACCCGGCCCCTGCAGGGACCCCCTCCTCTTAGCCAGGCCTGGACCTTGGAGGGCGAAAGTTGAGCCTTGGGACCTTGCCCTCGCTTGTCAGAACAGATAATAACATTTGTGTTGGTGGAGGTTTACAGGAAGATGGTGACCTGGCCATGACCTGACCTCAGGAACGACGGATCTGACACCAAGAAGTTTGCAACAACTAACCACATCCCTCTCTCACCTATTGTATAAAAGGGCTTTGCTGAAAGCTTTCGGGGAGTTCAGGGTTTTTAAAGCATGAGCCACCTGTCTCCTTGCGTGGCCCTGCAATAATCCTTTCTCTGCTCCAAACTCCCACATTTTGGTGGTGTTTGGCCTCACTGTGCGTTGGGCACACAGACTTTTGTTCAGTAACATCATTAGTTTTGACACTGGGAACAGAGGCCGAAGGAGCAGCAAGAAAACTGTCAGGGAAGCCTGGAATAGTAGTGAGAAAATTGCTATTGGAGGCTCAAGAAAAGGGTGACCTGTGTTACACCTGGTGGAATTTTTGGCCACACCATATCATGGAAGATAGAAAACTGCAGCTAATGAACTTGCTGATCTGGATAAGGAGATTTCCAGGCAAAATACTGAAAGTGCAGGCAACCTAAGGAGTGGGAAAAAGTATTTTCAAATTATCTATCTGATAAGGGATTAATATCCAAAATATATAAGGAACTCATACAATTCAGTAGCAAAAAAACCAAACAATCTGGTTAAAAAGTGGGCAGAGGATCTGAATAAACATTTTTTTACAAAGAAGACATACAGATGGGCCAAAAAGTACATGAAAAGGTACTCAACATCACTTATCATCAGGGGATTGCAAATGAAAATCACAATGAGATATCACCACACACCTCTTAGACTGGCTATCATCAAAAAGACAAGAAATAAGAAGCGTTGGTGAGAATGTGAAGAAAAGGGAACACTTGTGCACTGTTGGTAGGAATGCAAATTGGTGCAGCCACTATGGAAAACAGTTATGAAGGTGCTGGAAAAAATTAAAACTAGAACTACCATATGATCCAGTAATTCCATTTCTTGATATTTGTCTGAAGAAAACAAAAACATTAACTTGAAAAGATATCTGCACCCCTATGTTCATTGCATCATTATTTGCAATAGCCAAGATATGAAAACAACCTAAGTGTCCATCAATGTGTGAATGGACTTCAAAATGTGGTCTATACACAGGGAGATCAGCTCGGTGCTTTGTGACCACCTAGAGGGGTGGGATAGGGAGGGTGGGAGGGAGATTCAAGAGGGAGGAGATATGGGGATACATGTATACATATAGCTGACTCACTTTGTTATACAGCAGAAACTAACACAACATTGTAAAGCAATTATACTCCAATAAAGATGTTTAAAAAAAAATGTGGTCTGTATACACAATGGAATATTATTCAGCCACCAAAAAAGAAGGAAATCTTGCCTTTTGCACCAACATGGATGGACCTAGAGGGTGTTATGCTGAGTGAAATAAGTCAGACAGAGAAAGACAAATGCTGTTTCATCTCACTTTTATGTGGAATCTAAAAAAAAAGCTCACGGATACAGAGAACAGATTGACGGTTGACAGAGGGTGGGAGGTGGGGGTGGGAGAAATGGGTGAAGTGGATAAAAAGGTACAGCTTTCATGAGGGTGTAATGTACAGCATGGTGACTATAGTTAATAATAGTGTACTGTATAGTTGAAAGTTGCTAAGATCTTAAAAATTCTTACCATGAGGAAAAAAGATTATATAACTATGTATGGCAATGGGTGTTAACTAGACTTATTGTGGTGATTATTTTACAATATATATAAATATCTATATACAAATATCAAATTATGTTGTACGTCTGAAGCTAATATTATATGTCAATTATACCTCAATAAAAAAAATAAATAAGTGCACATATTATAAAAAAGAAAGTGCAACTGGCTTCTTTTAGCTGCATTTATAAAATGCAAGAAGAAAGAGATTAAAGAAGGAAGTATTAGGTTTTAGGCAGGATAAAGAAGAAATATAGGGCTTCCCTGGTGGCGCAGTGGTTGAGAGTCCGCCTGCTGTTGCAAGGGACACGGGTTCGTGCCCCGGTCCGGGAAGATCCCACATGCCGCGGAGCGGCTGGGCCCGTGAGCCACAGCCGCTGAGCCTGCGTGTCCGGAGCCTGTGCTCCGCAACGAAGAGGCCACAACAGTGAGAGGCCCGCGTACCGCAAAAAAAAAAAAAAAAAAAAAAAAAAGCAGAGAAACATGAGTGATAAATCAAGGGGAAAAAATAGATAATAAAACAGACCCACAAATACCCTAGCTATTTGAGTTGGTAAAAAAAAAAAGGATGTTAAATAACTGGTACGAGCATATTAAAGAATGTAGAGGAAAATATGGATTAAGTGAATGAAAACATGTCTTTTTCTCCCAGTTTTATTGAGATATAATTGGTATATAACATTGTATAAGTTTAAGGTGTACAACACAATGATTTGATATATGTATATATTACAAAATGATTACTACAATAAGTTTAGTTAACATCCATCACCTCACGTAGTTACAATTTTTTTCTCATGATGAGAACTTTTAAGGTCTACTCTCTTAGCAACTTTCAAATATATTAACTATAGTCACCATACTGCACATTATATCCCAAGAACTAATTTATCTCATAACTGGAAGTGTTACCTTTTGACCACCTTCACTCATTCTCCCCCCACCAGCTCCCACTTCTGGTAACCACCAAATTGTTCTCTGTTTCTTTCTTTCTTTTTTTAATAGTTATTTATTTATTTTATTTTTGCCTGCGTCGGGTTTTAGTTGTGGCACTCGGGATCTTCGTTGTGGCATGCAGGATCTTTCGTTGTGGCCTGAGGGCTCTCTAGTTGTGGCTCTCATGCTCAGTAGCTGTGGCGCACAGGCCTAGTTGCCCCATGGCATGTGGGATCTTAGTTTCCCTACCAGGGATCGGACCTGCATCCCCTGCATTGGAAGGCAAATTCTTAACCACTGGACCACCAGGGAAGTCCCATGCTCTCTGTTTCTATGAGTTTAGTTTTTTTCGATTCCACATATAAGTGAGATTATACAGTATTTGTCTTTGTCTGACTTATTTCACTTAGCATAATGCCCTCCAGGTCCAACCGTATTGTCACAAATGGCAGAATTTCCTTCTTTCTCATGGCTGAAATAATAATTTCCTTGTGTGTGTGTATAAATATAAATATACACATCTTTATCCGTTCATCCATCAGTGGACACTTAGGTTGTTTCCTAAGTCTTGGCTATTATAAATAATGATGCAATGAACATGGGAGTGCAGATTTCTCTTCAAGATCATGATTTCATTTCCTTCAGGAATATACCCAGAAGTGGAACTACTGGATCATATTATAGTTCTATTTCTAATTTCTTCAGGAACGTCCACACTGTTTTCTGTAGTGGCTGCACCAATTTACATTCCCACCAACAATGTACAAGTGTTCCCTTTTCTCCACCTCCTCACCAACACTTGTTTCTTGTCTTCTTGATAATTACCATTCTTTTGGTGTGAGGTGATAATTCATTGTGGTTTGAATTTGCATTCCCCTGATGATTAGTGATGTTGAGCACCTTTTCATATACCTGCTGTCCATTTGAATATCTTCTTTGGAAAAAAAAATGTCTATTCCAGTCCTCTGCCCATTTTTTAATTGGATGATTTGTTTTTTGCTATTGAGTTGCATATATTTTAGATATTAACCCCTTATCAGATAGATGATTTGAACAGATTTTCTCCCATTCCATAGGTTGTCTTTTCATTTTGTTGATTGTTTCTCTTGCTGTGAAGAGCTTTTTAGTTTGATGTAGTTCTACTTGTTTATTTTTGCTTTTGTTGCTTGTTCTTTAGGTGACATATCAAAAAATCATTGGAGTTTTATGGTTTCAGGTCTTACATTAAGTCTTTAATTGATTTTGAGTTAATTTTGGTGAAAGGTGTAATATAAGGGTCCAGTAATTCTCTTACATGTGCATATCCAATTTCCCCAGCACCATTTATTGAAGAGACTGTCTTTTCTCTACTGAGTATCTTGGCTCCCTTATCAAATATTAGTTGACTATAAATGTGAAGGTTTTTTCTGGGCTCTCAGTTCTGTTCCATTTGTCTAATGTGTCTGTTTCTATGCCAGTACTGTATTGTTTTAATTACTATAGCTTTGTAATATAGTTTGAAATCAGGAAGTTTTATGCCTCCAGCTTCGTTTTTATTTCTAAGGATTTCTTTGGCTATTTGGGGTCTTGTGGTTCCAAATGAATTTTAGGATTACTTTTTCTTTTCTGTTTTTAAAATGCCATTGGAATCTTGACAGGAATTGCATGAATCTATAGAATTGCTGTGGCTTTTTGTACACTAATTTTGTATCCCACAACTTTACTGAATTTGTTGATTAGTTCTAACAGGTTTTTTGGTAGAGTTTCTAGGATTTTCTATATAAAAAATCATGTCACCTACAAACAGACAATTTAAATTCTTCCTTTCCAACTCAGATGCCTTTTACTTCTTTTTCTTGCCTAATTACTCTGGCTAGGAGTCACAGTACTATTTCAAATGGAAGTGGTGGGAGTAGGCACCTTTTTCTTGTTCCTGATCAACCTTTCAACACTGAATATGATGTTAGCTGTAGGCTTGTCATGTATGGCCTTTATCATGTTGAGGTAGGTTCCTTCTATACCTGATTTATTGAGAGTTTTGTCATGAAAGGATGTTGAATTTTATAGAATGCTTTTTATTCATCTATTGAGATGACCTTATGATTTTATCTTTAATTCTATTAAGTGATGTATCACATTTATTGATTTGCATATATTGAGCCATCTTTGCATTCCAGGGATAATTCCCACTTGATCATGGTGTATGATCCTTTTAATGTGCTGCTGAATTCAGTTTGCTAGTACTTTGTTGAAAATTTTTGCATCTATATTCATTAAGGATATTGGCCTATTTTTTTTTCCTGTAGTGTCTTTACCTAGATTTGGTATCAGGGTACTAGACCTCGTAAAATAAATTTGGGAGCATTCCCTCCCCTTCAATGTTTTGGATGAGTTTGAAAAGAACTGGAGTTAATTCTGCTTTAAATATTTGGTTAAATTCACCAGTGAAACCATCTGACCCTGGACTTTCCTTTGTTGGGACTTTTTAAATAACTGATTCAATCTCCTTACTCATTTTTGGTCTGTTCAGGTTTTCCATTTTCTCATGATTCAGTCTTGGTAGGTTGTATATTTCTGCGAATTATTCCATTTATTTTATGTTATCCAATTTGTTGGTATATAATTGTTCAAGTAATCTCTTCTGATCTTTTGTATTTTTGTGGTATCAGGTTATAATGTTTCCTCTTTCATTTCTGATTTTATTTACCTGGGTTATTCTCTTTTTTCTTAGCCTAGTTAAAGGTTTACCAATTTTTTTTTTTTTTCAAAAAACACCCCAGCTCTTGGTTTCCTTGATTTTTTTCTATTATTTTTCTGGTCTCTATTTCTGCTCTGATTTTTGTTATTTCCTTCCTTATGTTAACTTTAGGCTTAGTTTTTCTTATTTTTCTAGTTCTTTGAGGTATAAAGTTAGGTATTTCATTTGAGATCATCCTCTTTCCTTAATATAAATTTTATTGATGTAAATTTCCCTCTTAGAACTACTTTTGCTGGATCCCATGTTTCAGTATGTTGTGTTTCCATTTTCATTTGTCTCAAGGTATTTTTTGATTTCTTCTTTGACCCACTGGTTGTTCAGGAGTGTATTGTTTAACTTCCACATACTTGCGAATTTTCCAATTTTCCTTTTGTTATTGATTTCTAGTTTCACATCATCATGGTTGGAAAAGATATTTGGTATGATTTCAATCTTCTTAAATTTGCTAAGACTTGTTTTGTGACCTCTCCTGTGATCTATCCTGGATAATATTCCTTATGTACTTGAGAAGAATGTATATTCTGCTGTTGTTGGATGGAATATTCTGTAGTTGTCTGTTGATTCATTTGATCAAAGTATAGTTCAAGTCCAATGTCTCCTTATTGATTTTCTGTCTAAATGCTTTATCCATTGTTCAGAGTGGAGTATTGAAGTCACCTATTATTATTGTATTGTTGTCTATTTCTCCCTTCAGATCTGCTAATATTTGTTTAATATACTTAGGTACTCCAATGCTGGGTACGTCATGCATATTTACAATTATTATATCCTCTTGACGCATTGAATCCTTTATAATTATATAATGACTTTCTTTGTCTCTTGTTACAGGTTTTTAGTTAAAAATCTATTTTGTCTGATATAAGTATAGCTACCCCTTATCTCTTTTAGTTTCCACTTGCATGGAATACCTTTTTTCATCCTTTCACTTGGAACCTATGTGTGGAGCCCCACTGACCCTACTGCTAGGAATGAGGATCTTTCTTCAAGTACCCTAATGGTTGACCCACAGCTTACTCCTACTTCTGTTATTGGTGAACTCTGTGTTTGGGGCTTTTACTATCCTAATTGGGCTTTTGTGCACAGAAAGGAATCCTTCTAATTAACATGCTTTAATTCATATTGTATTATTATAGCTACAAAGGTAAAAATCTTGTTTTCCTTAAACATTTACAGCTTTTATTTCATTTACAAATTTTATAATTTTAATCAAAAATAAGAACAATCATTTTCACTTGTGCTTTTTCAGTTAATTCCTACATGTAACATATTTAGATATTTAACTTTAATCAAATTCCCTTGGCTATTTCAAAGTCCAATTTTAACACAATTGACTCTCTCAAACATTTCAAATACACTAAGAGAGGATTACAAATGTAAGAAACAAAATCTTCCTAAGCATTTAAGCCACTCTTGTCAATCTACTATATCAGCCTTATAAATTTTGTAGATAAAATCCTTTTAAGCCTTTCAAACATCATTAAGAAAATTAACAGAATATGTACAGGATATCATAATGGTTATATTTAAACACACTTACATAAGAGTACACTGAGTTTTAGAGATTATAAATTATTCATCCAACTAATGAATGATGAAACAAGCATGTCATACCAACTGATGTTCCAAGGTCAAAAGCTCAGGACAGTGGCCTGAGCTCCAAGTGAAACATACTGGAAACCCAAGGGGCATAGGACCCCCAGCAGCTCTGGATTGAACACCTTCTTATAGGCAGATTTTCTCTACCATAGCATCAGCAGCTTCTAAATTCATGACTTTCAAAGATTTGACCAAATGTATCAATTAGTCAGCTGAAATTAACCTATTTCAATTTTTGACAATCCAGTGATTTTTTCCTCTCAAAAAATGACCTGCGGGTTTTCCCTGGTGGCGCAGTGGTTGGGAGTCCGCCTGCCGATGCAGGAGACGCGGGTTCGTACCCCGGTCCGGGAGGATCCCACATGCCGCGGAGCGGCTGGGCCCGTGAGCCATGGCCGCTGAGCCTGCGCGTCCGGAGCCTGTGCTCCGCAATGGGAGAGGCCACAACGGTGAGAGGCCCGTGTATCGCAGAAGAGAAAAAAAAAATGACCTGCCCTTAAATTAATGAGTGCTCTCCAGGTCTTGGTTTTAAATTTCATTTTCTGTAACTCTTGTGTCAACTTCTGCACTAAAGCTTAGAATATTCTAATGGAATTTTGAGCCACTCACTCAGCTGTAACCTATTAAAACTTTTTATCTTTCAATCAGAATAGTTGACAATCTAGGACACCTTATTTCTATATTATGCCATATAAGGAACTTGTATTTCTTTTCTTTATTCATTAAGATAGTCTAACTTGTATGTGTCAAAATCTCATGTTAACAATGAAGAAGCCTGAGTCTTCTGAGAATTTCTAATTTAATTTTGTGTGGCTAAAAGAGAATTACAAAATGTCCAAGCTCAGTTTCTGCTATTAATTTTCCAGTAGGCTTTCTAGGATTATTAGTCTGTGGAAGTTGAATTCAGATTACTCATCTCAGTTTTCTGCTGTCCATTACAGACTTTCAATATATCTTTATCTCTGAATGTCTACATTTAAAAATTCTCATTTAAATCTGTAGGAACAAGCACAATGCTTGGCAAATAGTACGTACTGAACAATTAGTGATTGAATGAAATGGATGATAAATAGATCAATTATTATCTTTAGTCGCTTGTACCACAGCATCCAGATTATTTTTAGGAGGAAGTTAACATGTATGAAATGGTAGGCAAAGAATGAGCATACAAGAAACGTTTCTTTAACTGCCTCTCTGGTTGTCTTTTTGAAACTTAATACTTCATATCAGCCATGGCATCAATAAAACTCACACCCTGACCTTCCAACTACTGATGTTTAATTTAACACAGTTTTATCAGAATCCTACAGTGGATATTTTATTGCAGGGAGCAAGTGTTATAACCAAGGGGTTTTTTAATTACCAAGTGATTTGTGACACTAACCCATTCCCGAACCTGCCCCTTCCCAGCTCCTGATTACTCAGACGAAACCAGCTGTGGTTTTGGGTCAAACGTGGAAAACACCAGATGGTATCATACCTACTTAGAGATACAGGAAAAACAAATGAGGTTCATTTGTTGAGGGGAGAATATCAAATAGATTGTATGACATTAAAACCCTGGATGTGAAAGCTGGAGTCTGTGTAAATATCAATAACTTACCTACAGACTTTGAAGAGAAACATAAAAATCTTGAAGAAACAATTAACACTTGTGGGGAAAAAATGATAACACTGCAGCAGATTTCAGGCTGCTTACCCAATATGTTATCTCCCTTTCTTCCTTAGTAACATAACTCAGATTTTGTTCAGAGGGTCAGTGTGCCAAGCTAAAAAACTTTACTTCCCAGCCTCCCTTGCAGTTAAGGGAGTATTCATTGAAATTTAAGTAGAAGTCTTGGGTTAATGTTTCCTGAAACTCTCTTTAAAGGGGGCCTGACTTGGATGAGAGAAGAGCCTGTTTGCCCCCTGTATTTCCCTTTCTATTTTTCCTAATATGCAGATGCGCTGGCTGAAGCTCTGGGCAGCCATTTTGTGACTTTGAAGATGGAAACAACATACCAAAGAATGCAAAGCAGAAATTAAAAAGTGCCTGCATCTCTCATGACTTTGTGGAACCACCTTACCAACTCCAGACTGGCAGACCAATGGCATTTTTTACATGAGAGGAAAAAAATATTCCTTTGTTCAAGCCACTACGACAGGTTCTCGGTACTCGCACCAACACCATTCCTAACTGATACATCCTAAAACTCTGCACGTTTATTATCTAATAATCTGAAGATCCATTCACTCATAAGACAAACATTTACCAACCACCTACTATGTGTAAGAAACTGGGAAAGTTTCTCTGTAGGGAGCTCAGGAATGGATCAGACAAGGATCCTGTCTGCCACAAAGTCACTGTCTACTGAAAGAGCTAAGACATGTCCCCCTTCAGTAGTGATATAGGATAGAAAGGGAAAAGGATCAGAGGACAGCTGGGAATAAGACATCAGTTTAGGAGAGCTTCCTGAAGAAGGTGAGGTGTGCAGGTTTTAAACCAAGCAAGCTTGGGAAAAAAAATGCCACACAGACTATAGAAGAGAAGAAGAAAATGGTACATTTCCTTGAGAGAGAGAGGAATATGATCGATAACTCCTTCTTTCTGTTTTCTACATAATTCAGCTGAATATAAGAGCCACTGGAGGTCAAAACTGAAGGATGCCATTAGGAGGTTTGCCAACTCTTGAGTATTCCCATGGAAAAAATTCCTCATCTCATGTCAGTGGAAGGAAACTATTAAAGCAATATGACAGCTGTTACTTCCACTAAGTGGTAGCTGAACAATTTAGCCCTGGGACTGACAAGAGCCAGAATAGATTGCCTGGCCGCTCGTCAAATCCACCAAGGTGAGAAGTGAGCAGACCACTCCCCAGAATCCCTGGGTTCTTCTCCTACACTCAGTTGCTGTTTTTATAATACAGAGACATTTTTTTCCCCTGTTATTGTGTATGAAAATAGTCCACAGCCTCTCCCAAACTTACTGTAGATTTTATAAGTTTGGCCAGTCTGATAGGATTGTAGGGGGTCTCATTGTGGTTTTAAGGTACATTTCTATGAATACAAATTAGGCTAAACACCTTTGATGTGTTTATTACACATTTGGAATTCCTTTTTGAAAAGCTGCCTGTTCAGGTCCTTTGTGCATTTTTCTATTGTTATCTGCCTTTTTCTCATTGGTAGGCATTTAAAAATTTATATATTCTTGATATGAGTCCTTTGTCCATTATATTCATTCATTACAAGTATCTTTTTCTAGTCTTGGGTCTTTTGATGATGTGGAAGATACCTTCTGATGATGAGATATGAAGTTCTTGATTTTAATGTTGTCTTATTTATTAATCTTTTTCTTTATGGTTAAATGCTTTTTATGTACTATTTAAGAAATCCTTCCAGGTCTTAAAGATATCCTCCTATATTATCTATTGAAAGGATTATAGTTTTGCTTTTCACATATATTTGCTTTTAACTGATTTTTGTGTGTAATGCAAGGTACAGGACCATATTCAGGGTTTTTCTCTTATGAAATCCCAGTTGTTCTGGGACCAGTTAATGAAAAGCCATCCTTTTGTCACTTATTTGCAATGGCAGCTCTGTCGTCTAACAAGTGGCCACATGTGTGTAGGTTTATTTCTGTGTGCTTCCTCTGGCCCATTGATCTAATTGTCTGTCCCTGAGCCAATACACAGCTTCTTAATTGTTATAGTGTTGTTTTAAGTCTTGACATCTTACAGGGCAAATATTCCCACCTTGTTTGTTTCAGCTTTCTAGGCCCTTTCCTGTTCCATATAAACTTTAGAATGTTTGTCAGTTTTAACAACCACTTAAACTATTGTTTTGTTTTTTACAAGGAGAATCTTTATTTATTTATTTATTTATTTATTTATTTTTGGCTGCATTGGGTCTTCGTTGCTGCGCACAGGCTTTCTCTAGTTGCGGCGAGCAGGGGCTACTCTTTGTTGAGGTGCACAGGCTTCTCATTGTGGTGGCTTCTCGTTGCAGAGCATGAGCTCTAGGCGCACGGGCTTCAGTAGTTGTAGCACGTGGGCTCAGTAGTTGTGGCACACGGGCTTAGTTGCTCCGAGGCATGTGGGATCTTCCCGAACCAGAGCTTGAACCCATGTCCCCTGCATTGGCAGGTGGATTCTTAACCACTGAGCCACCAGGGAAGTCTCCTAAACTACTGTTTTTATTGCAATTACATTGAATCCATATATTAATTTGGGGAAAACTGATATATTTATAATATTCAAGCTTCCAATCCATAAGTTTGTTATATTTCTCTATATCTTCTTTGATATCTCTCAGTACAATTTTATAATTTTCTCTATAACATCTTTTGTTAGATTTCCTTCCTAGGTACTTTGTATATTTTGATACTGTTGTAAATAGTATCTTTTATTTCATTTTGCAATTTTTTGATGCTGGTGTATAGAAATGCAGTTGACTTTTTTTGTATCCAGTAAACTTGTTCATCTCTCTTATTAATTCTAATAAAATATTATTTAGTTTTATTTTGAATTATTATATAAACATTATTTTCTAATAATAACAGTTTTGTTCTTTCCTTTCCAGTTCTTGCATAACTTTTTTTCTTTTTACTTTCTTACTTTATTGGCTAGGACCACCACTACAATGTCAAATAGACTTGATGATAGTAGAAATTCTTGTCTTGTCCTGATCTCAAAATATCACCATTAAGAATATTTTCTGTACCCCAATGTTCATTGAAGCACTATTTACAATAGCCAGGTCATGGAAGCAACCTAAATGCCCATCAACAGATGAATGGATAAAGAATATGTGGTACATATATACAATGGAATATCACTCAGCCATAAAAAGGAACAAAATTGGGTCATTTTTAGAGATGTGGATGGACCTAGAGACTGTCATACAGACTGAAGTAAGTCAGAAAGAGAAAAACAAATATTGTATATTAACGCATATATGTGGAATCTAGAAAAATGGTACAGATGAACTGGTTTGCAAGGCAGAAATAAGAGACAGATGTAGAGAACAAAGGTATGGACACTAAGGGGTGAAAGCAGGGGCAGGGTGCAGTGGTGGGATGAATTGGGAGATTGGGATTGACATATATATACTAATATGTATAAAATAGATAACTAACAAGAACCTGCTGTATAAAAAAATTAAATTAAATTAAACCAACGAAAAAAAGAATATTTGCTATATGATTTTTGAAGATAACTTTCACCAAGGACATTCCCTTTCATTCTCACTTTGGGAATAATTTTTTAAAATCGTGAATGTATGTTGAATTTTATCAAATGCTTTTTCTACATTTAGTGAGAAGATGTTATGATTTTCTTCTTTAATATGGTAACATGGTGGATTATATTAATTCATTTGCTAAATGTAAAACAACCTTGAATTCCTGGGATATAACCAACTTGGTCATGAGGTAGTATCCTTTCATATACTGCTAGATTCAGTTTGCAGACATTTGGTTAGGATTTTTGCATCTGTGTTCATGCATGAGATTGCCTGTAATTTTCTTCTCATGCACTGTCTTTGCCAGATTTTAGTACCATGGTTATACTAGTCTCAGGAGTTGGTGTTTCCTCTTTTTCTATTTTCTGAAAGAGTTTAAGATTAAAATGATTTCTTTCATGAATGTTTGGTAGAATCTGCTGGTGAATTTGAGCCTGGAACTATTTCAGCAGGAACATTTTGGACTATGGATTTTGTTTCTCTAATTATTGTAAGTAGGAAGGATGAACATATGGCTTACCCTCCAAAATGGAACACTTTTGAGAATTAAAAGCGTCATTAAAATAATTAATGGATATTAATCTATAATGGGCATAAACTGGGACTGTCCTGGGCAAAATGGAATTTATGGATACTACAGTTGTAAGATTTCCTATTTCTTACTATAGATTTCCTATTTCTTCCTGAATAAATTTTTTAAGTTATATATTTTTAAAAACCTGTCCACTTTGTCTAAATTTTTCAAGTGTATTGGTATGAAGATTTCATGTCAATCTTCTTTCTCTTTTATTTAACGTGTTCCTCCCCCCCCAACTTTATTGAGGATCATGTTAATCTTGTATTGTCTTTTTAATAATTTGTAACATCTGTAAGTATGTCTCCTTTTTGTTTCTGGATATTAGTTATTTGTGCCTTAGTTTCTTGATCACTACTGACAGAGATATTGTAACTTGTTAAAATCAACAAGCAACTTTTGGCTTTGTTGAACATCTCCATTATGTAATTGTTTTCTATTTTTAAAGTTTCTCCTTTTATTTTCTTCTTGCTGGTATAGCTCTAACTTCTTTGGATGAATGTTTAGTTAATTAAGTTTCAGACTGTCTGAATATACACACTTTGAGGTTGTGAATTTCCCTTTCTGTACGGAATTCATAAATTTTGATATGCAATATTTTGTTATTGTTCTGTTTGAAATATTTTAAAATATTTTTATAATTTTGTTTTGATGCATGATTGTTTTAGGTCTGTAACATCTGGGGTATTTTTTCGTTTTCGAATTTTTGCTGATTTCTAGTTTGTCTTATGGTTCAAGCACATGCTCTATGGTTTTAAACCATTTAAATATATTAAGACTTGCTTTATGGTTCATTTATATTTAGTAAATGTTCTGTATGCTTGAAAAAATATGTATTCTGCAGTAGTTAGGTGGTAATCTCAGTATGTCAATTTTATTATCTTACTCAAATCTTTTCATGTCTTTACTCATTTTTTGTTTGTTTTTTCTGTTAATAACTGAGAGATGTAGTACCAAAAACAACACTCCTTCCTTGTTTATAGATTTGTCTATTTCTCCTTGAAGTTCTATCAGTGGTTACCTTACATATCTTGAGGGTATATATTGGGAATATACAAATTAAAAATTGTCACATGTTCAGCAAATGGAACCTTTCATCAACATGAATCAACCTTCTTTACTCCTGTAATTTTATTTTCCTTAAAGATATTTTTTTCCTTATTATAGCTACACTAGTTTTCTTTGGTTTAGAATGTGTTGGTAAGTCTTATTTAATCATTTCCCTTTCAAGTTTTCTGTATCCTTAATCGTTGTATTTCTAAGACATGTTTCTCATAAAAGCATAGGGGGAGAATTTGTCTTTACCAAGTCTGAAAATCTTTGTCTTTTAACTGGAGCATTTAGTTCATTTACATAAAATTTAATTATTAATGCCATGACATTGCACCATTTTAGAGGCACAATTCACACTCTGTATATATTTGGGTTTAAATCTGCAAACATATTTTGTGCTTTCTACTTGTCATACCTGTTGCATATTTTTTCTCCTTTTTTACTTTAGTTTGTATTTACTGACTATTTTAGTTATTCCAATGTTGTCTCCTCTAAGTAGTTTAAAAGTTATGCATTATGTTCAATTCTTTTAGTAGTTGTCCTAGAAATTATAATATGTTTACTTAATAAAGTCTAAATTAATCCCTTAACTTCCTCCTGCATTAATAAAAGAAACTTAGAACACTTCCCAACTTACGAATCATTTTTCCACGTATTTTAACTATTCTTCTTTAACCCTTTAAGACATTATTATTATTGTTTTATTAATCAGTACTTGCTTAGATTCATCTATATTTTCACCACTTTCTTTACTCTTCATCCCTTGTTTCTCACACCTTCCATCTAGGAAAACTTTTGTTCTGACAAACATGTATCATTTCAATTTTCTCTATTGAGAGTCTGCTGGGGACGACCTCCATTTTTGTTTGACTGAAAATGTCTTTGTTTCACCATCATTCTTAAAAGGCGTTTTCAGTGGCTGTAGAGCTCGACTTTGACTGTTGTTTTCTTTCAGTTCATTGATTCTCCTCCCACTGGCTCCCGGCTCCCGTTACCGCTGTTGAGAGACCAGCTTCAGTTTAATTGTTGTTTCTTTAAATGTAAGCATTCTTTATTTTCTGGCCTATTTTCAGATTTTCTTTTTCTTTAGAGTTCTGCAATTTCACTATGATGTATTTTGGTGGGGATTTCTGTTTATTGATCCTGCCTGGGATTCACTGGGCTTCCGGAAATGTGAACTGGGCCTTCCATCGGTTCTAGAGTATACTCATGAACACCTCTCCGTATGCTGCTTCCTGCCCCCTTTCTCCCCTTCCCCACCTTCAGTGCTGCTCTACTTACGTTGGACATCTCACTGCAACTTTCAAGTCTCTTAATCACTGTTTCATATTCTCCATCATTTTGTCTCTGTGCCTACTTCTGGTAAGCACTGTGTCTACTTCTAGTTTACTAACTCTCTAGCTACATCTGATCTTCTGTTAAACTCATCCATTTGTTTTTTATTTCAATTTTTTTTTTAAAAATAGGAATAGAAAAAAGTTTTACTTGAGCCAAACTGAGGACTGTAGGCGGGAAGACAGCTTCTCAGGTAACTCTGAGGAACTGTTCTGGAGAAGCATAGTTTTCAGCACAAAACAAAGAGCATCAAACAAGTCAGGAACACATTCCTTCAAGGTTTCAAAAAAAAAACAGACCAGCACGTACACAGTGAGCCAGTATGGCCTTGGCACCTGGGAAGGGAGTCTTTTTTTTAAATTAATTTTTATTGGCGTATAGTTGCTTTACAATGTTGTGTTGGTTTCTGCTGTACAGCAAAATGAATCAGCTATATGTATACATATATCCCCTCTTTTTTGGATTTCCTTCCCATTTAGGTCACCACAGAGCACTGAGTAGAGTTCCCTGTGCTATACAGTAGGGTCTTATTGGTTATCTATCTATCTATCTATCTATCTATATATATATATTTTTTTTTTTTTTTTTTTTTTTGCGGTACGCGGGTCTCTCACTGTTATGGCCTCTCCCGTTGTGGAGCACAGGCTCCCGTCGCGCAGGCTCAGCGGCCATGGCTCACGGGCCCAGCCGCTCCACGGCATGTGGGATCCTCCCGGACCGGGGCACGCCCGTGTCCCCTGCATGGGCAGGCGGACTCTCAACCACTGCACCACCAGGAAAGCCCTTATTGGTTATCTATTTTATACATAGTAGTGTATATATGTCAATCCCAATCTCCCAGTTCATCCCACCCCCACTTCCCCCACTGGTATCCGTAAGTTTGTTCTCTATGTCTGTGTCTCTATTTCTGCTTTGCAAGTAAGTTCATCTGTATTGTTTTCCTAGATTCCACATATAAGTGATATTATATGATATTCCTCTTTCGCTTTCTGTCTTACTTCACTCTTACTTCATCTTCTTTGGAGAAATGTCTATTTAGATTTCCTGCCCATTTTTCGATTGGGTTGTTTGCTTTTTTGTTATTGAGTTGTATGAGCTGTTTGTATATTTTGGAAATTAAGCTTTGTCTGTTGCATAATTTGCAAATATTTTCTCCCAGTCCGTAAGTTGTCCTTTCATTTTGTTTATGGTTTCCTTTGCTGTGGAAAACAGTGTTGCAGTTTCTCATAAAGTTAAAAATAGGATTACCATATGATCCAGTGAGTCCACTTCTGGGTATAGACCCAAAAGACTGGAAAGCAGGGTCTCAAAGAGATATTTGTTTACCTATATTCATAGTAGCATTATACACAATAGTTAAAACATGGAAGGAATCCATGTCCATCAATGGATGAATGGATAAGCAAACTATGATATATACATAATATAATTATGTATATAATAATAATTATTATTATTCAGCCTTAAAAAATGAAGGAGATACTAACATATGCTATGAGGTGGATGTATCTTGAGGACATCATGCTAAGTGAAATAAGCCAGTCACAAAAAGACAAATACTGTATGATTCCACTTATATGAAGCACTTAGAGTAGTCAAATCATGGAGACAGAAAGTAGAATGGTGGTTGCCAGTTCTGGAGGCCAGAGTTATTGTTTAATGGGTATAGAGTTTCAATTTTACAAGATGAGAGGAGTTCTGGAGATGGATGGTGGTGACGGCTGCACATAATGAGTGTATTTAACATCACTGAACTGTACATTTAAAAATGGTTAAGATGGTAAATTTTATGTTATGTGTACTTTACCAGCATTTAAAAATTGGGGGAAAAATGCAGAAAATGATTCATGAAGGATATTCTACAAAACAATGGACCTGTACTATTCAAAATTGTCAGTGTTATAAAAAACAAAGAACGGCCACAGAATTGCTCCAGATTAAAGGAGATAAAGGAAGTAAAAATAAAGTTACTATGAAAGACAGTATTGGGATAATTGTCAAAATTTTCATATGAACTATATATTAGATAATAGTATCATATCAATATTAAGATTTCTTAATTTGATAAAATTTCTTAATTTGATAACAAATTTGACAATAAAAGTAATAAAAATGACAAGATGTATTTGAAATACAACCAAATAAAACTTGTAAAAACAAGAAATTAAAAATTGAAACAGGGCAGGGATTCCCCCCTCCGCGGGGGCCCCTGCCAAAACCAAAACCAAACTCATGCTCATGCAGCTCAATATCAAAAAAAACAAAACAAAAAAACTACCCAATCAAAAATTGGGCAGAAGTCTTAAATAGACATTTCACCAAAGAAGACATACAGATGGCCAACAGACACAAGAAAAGATGCTCCACATCACTAACTATTAGAGAAATGCAAATCAAAACTACAATGAGGTACCACTTCACACCAATCAGAATGGCTGTCATCAAAAAGTCTACAAATAATAAAAGCTGGAGAGGGTGTGGAGAAAAGGGAACCCTTGTACACTGTTGGTGGGAATGTAAATTGGTGCAGCCACTATGGAGAACAGTATGGAGGTTCCTTATAAAACTGAAAATAGAGTTACCATATGATCCTGCAATCCCACTCCTGGGCATGTATCTGGAGAAATTCTAATTCGAAAAGATACATGCACCCCAATGTTCATTGCAGCACTATTCACAATAGTCAAGACATGGAAGCAACCTAAATGTCCATCAACAGATGAATGGATGACAAAGATGTGGTATATATGTACAGTGGAATACTACTCAGCCATAAAAGAATGAAATAATGCCGTTTACAGCAACACGGATGGACCTAGAGACTGTCATACTAAGTGAAGTAAGTCAGACGAAGGAAGACAAATGTATGATATCACTTATATGTGGAATCTAAAATATGACACAAATGAACTTATCTACAAAACAGAAACAAACTCACAGACAGAGAACAGACTTGTGGTTGCCAGTGGGGTAGCGTGGGGGAAGGATGGATTGAGAGTTTGGGATTAGCAGATGCAAACTATTATATATAGAATGGATCAACCAAAAGGTCCTACTGTAGAGCACAGGGAGCTGTATTCAATATCCTGAGATAAACCATAATGGAAAAGAATATGAAAAAGAATATATTGGGTTGGCCAAAAAGTGCCTTTGGTTTTTAACTAAAAATAAAAGACACATTTTTCATTTTCACCAAGAACTTTATTGACAGTGTATTCACCCTTTTGTTCCACTACCTTCTGCCATTTTTCAGGCAACTTCATAATTTCATTTTCCCAAAATTTTTTTATCTTTTTGAGCAAAGAACTGTTCCAGGTGCCTTTTATAGTCTTCCAGGGAATTGAAATTTTTTCCATTAAGAGAATTTTGTAAAAGCCGAGATAAATAGAAATCTCAAGGTAATAATAAATAGAAATAAACAGAAATCTGGTGAATACAGCAGATGAATCAGAACCTCCCAGCCAAGCTATAACAGTTTTTGCCTGGTCATTAAAGAAACATGCAGTCTTGCATTATCCTGATGGAAGATTACACATTTTCTGTTGACTAATTCTGGACACTTTTCATCGAGTGCTGCTTTCAGTTGGTCTAATTGGGAGCAGTACTTGTTGGAATTAATCGTTTGGTTTTCCGGAAGGAGTTCATAATAGAGGACTCCCTTCCAATCGCACCATGTACAAAACATCACCTTCTTTGGATGAAGACCAGCCTTTGGTGTGGTTGGTGGTGGTTCATTTCTCTTGCTCCATGATCTTTTCCATTCCACATTATTGTACCGTATCCACTTTTCATTGCCTGTCACAATTTGTTTTAAAACCGGAACGTTTTTGTTACGTTTAAGTAAAAAATCGCATGCAGAAATATGGTCAAGAAGGTTTTCTCGCTTAACTTATGTGGAACCCAAACATCAAAGTGATTCACATAACCAAGCTGGTGCAAATGTTTTCAACGCTTGATTTGGATATTTTGAGTATGTCGTCTATCTCCCGTGTGGTATGCCATTGATTGTTCCCAATTGATGTCTCGATTTGGTTGCTATCAACTTCAACTGGTCTATCCAACTGTGGAGCATCGTCCAGCGAGAAATCTCTGGCACAAAACTTTGCAAACCACTTTTGACACATTTGATCAGTCACACACCTTCTCCATACACTGCACAAATCTTTTTTTGTGTATTGGTTGCATTTTTATCTTTCTTGAAATAATAAAGCATAATATGCCCACAATGTTGCTTTTTTTCTTCCATCTTCAATATTAAAATGACTACACAAAAATTCATCAAATTTGATAAGTCTTTTTTTAAATACATGCTGATATGACAGCTGTCACATACAATCTAACAAAATTGTTTCGAATGAAGTTAAAGACAGCTAAGTGCTACTAGAGCCATCTTACGGAAAAAAAAGAACGAAACTTTTGGCCAAACCAATATATATATGTATAACTGAATCACTTTGCTGTACAGCAGAAATCAACACAACATTGTAAATCAACTATACTTCAATAAATTAAAAAATTTTTTTTAAATGTGCTTCTTACTGGAGGTGGACCCTCCACCTCCCCTCAGGACCCTCAGGACCCTCAGGACCCTGTCTGAGAGGAAGGTGGGCAACAGGTATAGGTGCTATAATCCCCAGCGACTTGCTTGCTGGAAGATTTCCCGTGGGTCTTGCACAGTGTCATTGTAGCAGCCCCCTCATTTTCCTTTGAAGCATTGGCTATCCTCTGAGAACTAATAGCGCATTTTTATTTCTTTGACTTTGTAAAACGATGTCAGCTTTCCAGCTGTAATGTTTACCTACACTGCATGCAAAACTATACGGGTAGTTTGTCTCATTTGTTAGGAAAATGATACATTTTATGAAAAGTCATGGAATCTTTCATTTTGCATTCATGCCCTCACTCAAGTTCAACAAATATTTATTGAGTGCCTACTGTATACCAGACCCTGTTCTCGGGACTAGAGATAGAACAGTGAACAACACTGACATCAACCCTTTCCCCTGGACCTGGGCTTTGCATGGTGGGAAGTTTTTTAATTCAGTCTTTTTACTTGTTATAGTTCTATTCACATTTTCTGTTTGTTCTTGAGTCAGTTTCAGCAGTTTGGTCTTTCTAGGAATTTCCCCATTTCATCTAGGTTATTTAATTTGTTGGCATACAACTACTCATAGTAGTCCCTTAAAATCTTTTTATTCCTGTAAGATTGGTGGTGATGTCCTCTCTTTCATCCCAAATTTTAGTAATTTGAGTTTTCTCCCTTTTCTCCTTGGTGTCCAGCTAAAGGTTTGTCAATTTTATTATCTCTTCTAAGAACCAACTTTTGGTTTTGTTAATTTTTCTCTATTATTTTTCTATTCTCTATTTTGTTTATTTCCACTCTAATATTTATTATTTCCTTCCTTCCGCTTGCTTTGGGTTTAGTGTGTTCTTCTTTTCTAATTTGTTAAGGTGGAAGGTTAGGCTATAAATTTTAACTCTTTCATCTTTTAAAATATTGGGATCACAATTATAAATTTCCTTCATAGCACTGCTTTAGCTGCATCCAAGTCCTATGTTATGCTTTTTGTCTCAGTCATAATTTTTTCTAATTTTTCTTATGATTTCTTCTTTGTTCCATTGGTTATTTAGGTTTAGGGGTATTTTGTTTAATTTTCACATATTTTTGAATTCCCCAAATTTCCTTCTGTAATTGGTTTTTGATTTAATTCCATTGTGGTTGGAGAACATACTTTGTATGGTTTCAATACTTTTAAATGTATCGAGGGCTTGTTTTGTGGTCTGATATATGATTTATCCTGAAGAATGTTCCATGTGCACTTGAAAAGAATGTGTATTCTACTGTGTTGGATGCAAATGATCCACAGATGTGTTGGGTCTAGTTGGGTTTTGTTCAAGACTTTGGTATTGTTCAAGACTTCTTTTTCCTTGTTGATCATCTGCCTTGTTCTATCCATTATGAAAAGTGGGGATATTGAAATCTCCGATTATTATTGTTGAATTGTCTACTTTTCCCCTTCAGTTCTGTCAGATTTTGCTATTTGGGGTTCTGTTATGTGCAATGCGTTTCTTAAATGTTATGTTTTCTTGATGGATTGACGCTTTTGTCAGTATAAAATGTTTTTCTTTGTTTCTAGGAACAATTTATCTCTGAAAGTCTATTTTGTCTGATATTAGTATAGCCACTTCTTCTTTGTTTTTACATGGTACATGTCTTTCCATCCTTTTACTTTCAACCCATTTGTGACTTTAAAGTATGTCTCTTGTAGATAGCATACAGTTGGATCATGTTTTTATGTCTATTCTGTCAATCTCTGTCTTTTGATTGGAATATCTAGTATATTTACATTTAATGAAATTACTGATAAGGAAGGATTTATGGCTGCCATTTTGCTATTTGTTTTCTACATATCTTATGTCTTTTTGTTCCTCTGTTTCTCTATTACTGCCTTCATTTTTGCTGTATATTTTCTAGTGTAGTATTTTAATTTCCTTGTTGTTTCTTTTACTATATTTTAAAAAGTTGCTTTTTTAATGGTTGTCTTGGGGATTACAATTAACTTCTTAACTTAAAATAATCTAGGTAAAATTAATACTAATTTAATTTCTATAGGACACCAAAACTAGGCCCCAATAGTGCCCCATTCTCTCCCTTCTTCTTTGTGCTGTTATTATCATTCAAATTACATATAAATACATAAATATGTATATGTACATGCACACATTATAAGCCCATCAATACAGTTTATAATTGTTGCTTTATGTATTTGTCTTTTAAATCAGATAAAAGAGTTTCAAATAAAAATATTTTTAATTAAGAGATTTTAAAAATTAAAAATTTTTAAATATTTTATACTCTCTTTTATATTCAATTTGATAGTTATTTTTTATAAATGTTCTATATTTCTTCATGTGGCTTCAAGTTACTGTTTAGTATCCTTCATCTCAGCCTGAAGGAGTCTTTTGGTATTTCTTAAAGTGCATGTATGCTAGGCATGATTTCTCAGTTTTAGTTTATCTGGGAATGCCTTAATTTCTCCTTCATTTTTGAAGTATACTGTTGCTGGATGTAGAATTCTCAGATGATAGTCTTTTTCTTTCAGCCCTTTAAATGTCTTCATTCTGCCTTCTGACCTCCATTTCTGATGAGAAGTCAGGTGTTAATCTTATTGAGGATCCCTTATATGTGATAAGTTGCTTTTCTGTTGCTGCTTTAAGATTCTCTTATTGTTTTTGGCTTTCAACAGTTTGACTATTAGCCTAGGTGTGGACTGCTGTATTTTTTTTTTGTTCTTTTAAAGATTTTATTTTTATTTATTTAGTTTTGGCTGCACCAGGTCTTGGTTGCGGCACACAGGATCTTTCAGTTGCAGCATGCGGACTTTTTAATTGCCACATGCGTGCTTCTTAGTTGCGGCATGCATGCGGGATCTAGTTCCCTGACCAGAGTTCGGACCTGGGCCCCCTGCATTGGGAGTGTGGAGTCTTACCCATTGTACCACCAGGGAAGTCCCTGGACTGCTTTGAGTATATTCTACTTGGCGTTCTTTGTACTCCTTGAATGTCCTTGAATGCAGATTAATATATTTCACAACATTTGGGAAGTTTTTAGTTATTATTTCTTCAAATAGTCTTTGGGTCCTTTCTCTCTCTCCTTTCCTTTGGGACTTTATGCATATATTGGTATGTTTAATGTTTTTTCATAGGTCTCTGAATCTGTTTGTTTTTCTTCATTCTTTTCCCTTTCTATTCATCAGACTGGATAAATGCAGTTGATTTATACTAGAGTTCACTGACTCTTATTCTGCCAGTTCAAATATGTTGTTGAATTTTAAATTTCTGTTATTGTATTTTTCAAAACTCCAGGTTTCTATTTTTTTTTAATTTCTGTTTATTGATATTATCTATTTGGTGAGATATTCTTATCATACTTTCCTTAATTCTTAGCACATGGTTTCCTTTAGTGAACATATTTATAATAGCTGATTTAAAGTCTTTGTCCAGTAAGTCCAATGCCTGGGCTTCCTCAAGAACAGTTTCTATTAACAACTTTTTCCCCTATATATGGACTGTATTTTTCTGTTGCTTTGCATGTCCTGTAATTTTTTTTTGTTGGAGCGTGGACATTTTGAATAACAAAATGTGACCATTCTAGAAATAATATCCCTCCTCCTACCCCAAGGTTCATTGTTGTTGCTTGTCTAGTGACTTTTCCAGACTAATTCTGTAAAGTCTGTATTCGTTGTCATGTGTGGCCACTGACGTCCCTGATCCGGTAGTTTAGTGGTCAGCTAATTATTGGACAGAGGTTTACTTAAATGCTTTGAACCAGTAAATCTCCTAGCCTTTGCTGAGAGGCTGTGTGTGTGTTGGGGCATGCCTTCGATATTCTGGTAGGTAAGTTATGACTCTTCTTTAGCCTTCACTTTCTGCTTGCACTGAACCTCGAAGTCAACCAGAAGTGAGAGATTAGGGCCTTCTCAGGTGTTTTCTGAGTGTGTGCACAGTCCTGCACCGTGCATGGCATTCTGGATTCCCAGGAATATGTCAGAGCTTTCAAGGCACACTATGGACTCTCATTTCCCATTTTTGCATTTTTTTGGTTAACCTCTTGTTAGCCCCAACTGGTTTCACCACCTCAGGCAGCTGTGATGTTAAACAACTGCTGCTGATTGTTTTTGACAAATGCCCTAAGGATAGGGCTGGTTGCACAGAGTGAATTCTGAGGCAGGTCAAATAAAGACAAGCCTTGTGAGAGGAGTTTCCAACAGGTCAAATAATGACAGTTCTCTGGAGATAAGGCTTTTGGGGACCTCTAAACCCATTCTTCCCTTCCAGTGGCTGCTAGTCTACTGGATTTCAAAGCTATTGTAGTTATGAGGCTATTAGTTTCCAAGGCTACCACAGGGCTGGGTAGAAGGGGTTGGGAAGTGGGCAAGTTAAAATCCCGTAAGGCTCACTGTTCTTATCAAGATTCAGTCATTTTTCGTGAAAAACAATCTTGGGATTGTTGCAAGCCTTTGGTTGATTTCTCGGGTTCTGAAAAGGTTGATTTGACAATTTAAGCCAGCACTCTCTTTTTATGGAGAAGCAGATTTTTCTGCCATTCTGGATGGTGCTTCTGCCAGATTTGTTTTTATCCCTTGTTATCCTGAATAGATCCCCTCAACCTCCAGTTATCTAAATCCTTGAGTACAGTGCAGTATTTTCATCAAATACCTTACAACAGTATAGCAAGGTGATGCAAAAGGATGAGCACATCTAAGAAATGGTGAATAGATAAGTACAGACTCTGATGTCTTTTAAAAGTACTGCTCCCAGTACCTTTTAAAAGGTCCTGTCCCAGTTATGAATATACATTTGCAGTGTGAAAGATCTGCCAACTCCTTATTTTATGTGAGCGCTAAAACCTCTGAATAAACAAAAGTGAAATAGATTTAGACCTGCTTTTCTACTGAAGTGACTGTGAAATCATGTTGAGAGCCTAAACCAGCAGGAGACTGTTTTTTTTCTAATTCTCCTGTGTGCTAATTAATTTGAAAATGAAGTGTTTAAGTAGATGTACAGGAGGGATGCACTGTAGTGGGAGTGGGTTGACATTTGATCATTCTGCCTGGTGGGTGCATAGGCACTTGTTATCTGTGCTCTTCACATACACATACAGTATACACCTGCTTCCAGGCCGCCCTTGCTTTGCAGGTTCAGATATGCCTGATGTCAGCTACCACGGTTTAATTAAATAATACCAGCTGCTCAACAATATGGGTGAAATTTCAGTTCTCATGGCATACTGTGAGTAAATACATCCAGTACCAATACATATAGTACAAACTTGACGCCAGCTCTTTAGTCCAGAAATCACCACATAACATGTGCATCACGATCAGTGACAGCAGTTCTTTCAAAGTTGTCAGTATTTGGTCTCTGAGCATTTTTTAGCTTAGCCACTGACAGCAAAGTGTGCCGTTGTGTTGCCTCCTTTTCTCCCAGTGATATACTCACAGAGCCTTGTTAAAAAACAAAAACAGAAAAAGGGTAACTGAAAGAGGAAATTGGGCAACAAAGATGGAAGTGCAGCAAAGAAACAAAAAACGATAAAGATGGAAGTGGCATGAAATATGAATGGAATGTAATTGGAGTTATAAAAAAATAGGCAACTGTGGGAATGCAGATGTTGCCACCTTTCCAGAGCCTTTAGATGCGCCGCTAGGGGAATCGCACGGAATGTAAACTTGAATGAAGAAAGCGGCTGTGACAAAAGGATGGGGACGTCTCAGAGGACATCGCATTGAAGGAACTCGGACTCACTCCGCGATGGGGAACGCCCAGAGGATAAAACGTTGAAAGTGACCCAAACAGGACGCTTTGCCAAGACACAGAAAAGGTGCTCTCTCGGCATATAACGACTCTCAGGAAAAGACAAGCACTGTTCAAGCCACTCTTGTTAAGTTTTTCCTACACAGAAATAAAACACTTCAAGTCTCCATGTTTGTAATGCTTTACAGCATAACAAATGATTGGTTTGCTTTTTTTTTTTTTCGTTTCCCTACACATTTATAACCATGAATGAACAGCTAGGCATGTTTGGACATTTTTAAAGGTCGTGGAACAATGTTGATTTTCCCCTTGATGAAGATGGTTTTGCACGGTTCAGGGTCCTGTCCACCGCCTGCCTGCCCACCAGTGAGGCCCGCACGTGTACACACGCAGTATCCACACGTACAGCACACAGATACGCGTGTATTTTATATACAGCACGCGTCCACACACTTCAGGGTAGAGCGTAAGTGACGGTGACAGCTATTCGGGTGTAATTATAAATACAAAATAGTAATTTTTCCCTTTCTGGAAGGTTGTGGTTGGGATTCTGTGGGAGTGAGGTGGTGGAAAGCGAGCTCCCGCCAAGCGCTGAGGGGAGCGAGGCCGCGGGGGCGGGGCGGAGGACGGGATGGGCGGGGCGGGGGGGGCAATGCGGGCGGTACCGGCCTCGCCCGCCGTTCCGGACCAGAGCCCCGCCAGCCGGTGCGCAGCGCGGAGACGACGGGGCGCGGGCCACGCACGGCGGCGGCGGCGGCGGGAGCGGCGGGCACGCACGCACGCGGGCGCGGGACCCGGCACGCACGGCCGGACGCACGGCGGCGGCGGTGGCGGCGGCGGCTGCAGGGGCGCGGGGTGGTAGGTGCGGGCGGCGGCGGATGGCCCAGGGCTGACCTATGCGGCGCCTGGAGGGGCTGTGCCGGCGGCGGCGGCGGCGGCGGCGGGGTCCGGGCCGCGAGCGGAGCGGGGACAAGATGAAGTACCAGAAGTACCTGACGGTGCTGCAGATGGCCATCGGCGTCACGCCGTCCAACCGCGGCAGCCTTCTGCCGCTCAGGAGGAGGCTGTGGTGAGGGCGGGGCCCGGGGGCGGGGGTCGGCGGGGGGCAACGGGCCGGGGGCCGGGGGCCGGGCAGTGGGCACTATCAACCCCCTCGGTCACCAGAGAGCGCGCGGCCGGGCGGGGCGGGGACCGCGGCCGAGGGAGGCGCCGCGCCGGCAGGTTCTGGCTCCGAACGTCCCGCCGGGCTCGCCGTGCGTTTCCTGCGGCGCCTCGGATCCATCGGCCGCCGATCCGGGTCGGAACGTCCGCAGCCGGCGGGGTCATCCTCGCGGGGTCGGTGACTGGGATTTACCTGTAGGCCGTCTGGTGCTCCCACCTGGAAACCGCTCTCGGCGTAACGGGAAGAACGCCCCTAAAGAAAGGTGTCTAGGGTCACCTGGAACCGGTGTGGACACCCGATCATCTATCGGATTGTATCGCGTTTTATTAGCATGTAAACATGTCACAGGGAATCCCAGTGGCGACCCAGGCGTTCCATCCACTTGGGACTTAGGTGTGCGGTTCTGTCACAAGAGGAATGGTCCAGTAAAGGGGTGGTGACTGTAGAAAAAAGGTGCCGGTGATTGTGGTATTCAGTGGTTATTTCAATTAAAAAATGCGTGGTTAATATAGTTTATAGAGGTTGATTCAATTCAACTGAACATAGTTCAGTTTAATTTTAAGGTTATAGGGAGAGGAAGTGAGGCTGTATCTAAGCATTGGGAAGAGTAATGTCTGTATGTAAGGCAAAATGGAATAACGATCTAAGGAACATAAGGATTGAGCAGCCAGGAAAAAGCTTAAAAGAAAACTGTCAATAGTGGAGAATTTTGGAGGTAAGACCAAAAATTATGAGCAGCAAAGTCCAAATTTCAGCTGTGCCACTTATTGTGTGACCATAGACAAGTTGCTGGAGAATCTGTTTCTTCATCTGTAAAATGGGAACAATGTTCTCTACCTCATGGGGCCATGTGTAGACCAACTTTGATGGTCAATACAAAGTGCTGGCCACTCTGCCCCGCTGCACAGTAGGTGCTGAGTAAATATTATTGTCTTCCTCCACCCCCCCACCCCCCACTCGCGCCCAGTTGTTAAAAAAAGATAAATTTATTCTGCAAAATATTTTAATTTGATGAACATCAAGTGACAACACCTGGAAGACTAGGCTGGTAAAAGTTGACAGTGATTGAATTAAGAAATGTCCATGGAAGGAAGTTTTAGCAAATACGTCAAGAATATGTCATTATTCTGAAGCAAGAAGCGGTAACATTTGAAGTTGACTTTTCAGATGGATGGTTTACAGGAAAAAAAAAAAAAAAAAGGAGAGGTCAGCACCAACAGTCTTACCCCCCACCCAGATTTTCTCCTGAGTGCTTATCAGTATCGAACACACTGCCTATTTTACTTAATTTTCATATATATCGCTTCTCCCCCCGCCCTAGAATGTTAAGTAGCATGGGGCCGGGGCTTTAGTCTGTTTAGTTGATTACTAAATTCCCTTCAAGCAGTGTCTGGTACAAAATAGGTTCGCAAAAGATAACTGCTGAATAAATGAATTCTTAATGCATAATTGGAAAAGAAAGTTAAGGAATTTTTTTTTTTTTTTTTTTTGGCTGCGCTGAATGGCTTGCAGGATCTTAGTTTCCTGACCAGGGATTGAACCTACATGCTTGGCAGTGAAAGCGCAGAGTCCTAACCACTGGACCGCCAAGGAATTCCCAAGGAAATTTTCTTCATGTTATACTTAAAAACCAAGATGTGGAAATAAGGTTTGAGGAGCTGTTAGGCATGAATATTAGCAGCAATTGGTCACAAGGTCAAGAAGCTTGGTTTATTCTTTCTTATCATTGGAGTGCTGCTTCTGAAACTAGTTTCCCGAGTATATAGTTTGTGAAGAGAGAACACAAGGAAATAAAATCCCGGTAACATTTGTACTCTAGAGATTCACGTTTGAGGCAGGCAGTGACCTGGGACCAGCATTAAGAACCGTCTTATGAAGAGACAGCCTGGAAAGAGGGGGATTTCATTGAGCTTTCCCACAATCTTAAATGAGCATTTCAGGACTCAGTGGTAAGCGGATTTGCAAATGTTCATCTACTTTCTCCAGTGGCAAAGTGAAGAGCACACTCTGCAAAACTCGGCACTGGGTGGTACTTTGGGACATAGATGTATAGTCTTTTGTTGTTGTTGTTGGAGAATATTGTGCTGCCTGGTAAATCTATCTCTTACGTCTCTGGAGTTTATTTTCTAGATAACATTTCATTTTGCCAGTGCCCTAGCAACTGCATGTGGAGAATTTGAGATGGATGGGGCCATTATTTGGCTAGAAGATGAGAGGATGGGGTCTGCCTCCAGAGTGGCTGGTGGGAACCCACAGGCGACATCAATAGTGCATTCAGACCTTGGGGTGCACCAGCTTATGTCCATTTACAAGATGTGAGGACATACCACAGTCATTGTTCATGGCTTATATAAAGGTTTATGTGAAGACGTTTAGGAAGATGTGTAGGCTCCCTGTGTTTCTCTCTCTTTTAACTATTACAGTCTGTATGGGAAGACTGCATACCTGCAAAGCTTATGCCTGTCTAAGTGAAGGTTACGGTTGATGGACCAGTGCTTTGGCCCCAGACTCGTATGTAGTTTGGCCACTTGTGCTCATCCGCTTTCCTCTTTGCAATATCTTTCTGTCTTTCTAACTGGCTCTACAAATCCTTTAAGGAGTAGAGCACTTGCAGGCCATTTTACATGGAAACTGAAGCGGACACACAGCCAGACCTGCATCAGTGGAGCCTGCAGGAGCCCTCTTCTCCTTGACTCCTTCTCTAAGAAGTTTAGTAAGTAGGAGTGTTTGCAGTGTTTGGTTCTGAATCATTACTGTTCATGAACCTGGAACTCAGGCCTGTTACCCGAGGGAGATGTGAGTTTGTGCGGCTGCTGCCTGCTCTGAGGGCCTCAGATAATGGTTCAGATGGACAGAACCAGTACCATTGCTGGACAGAAGCAGTAGAGCACGGTATTTCCTAGATCTGCTGTAACAGATCACTGAAAGCAACAGGAATTTCTTCTCCCCCAGTTCTGGAGGCCAGAGTCTGAAATAAAAGCATCGGCAGGGCCACGCTCCCCCAAGAGCTCTGGGGAGAATCCTTCCTGCCTCCTCTAGTGTCTGTGGCCCCAGTGTTCCTTGGGTTCCTCTTCAGTCTCTCTCAGCATCCTGATGTGGTCTTGTCTGTGTGTCTCTTATAAGACCACTTATAAGACCACTTGTCATCGGAGTTAGGGTCCAGCTGGGTAATCCAGGGTGAGCTCATCTCGAGATCCTCACCATAGTAACCTCTGTGAAGACACTTTCTCTAAACAGGGTCACATCCACTGGGTTGTTAGGAGGTGGGGGGAGGAGGGGCACAGTTCAGTCCATTGCGGGAACCATGGCCGGCTCCTTGCTGTTCAGCGGGTGTGAGGCCCAAATAGCTGTTACTCCTGTCTATTTTAGGTGAAATGCAAAAATTATTTTCATAATAAGTTTATTGTTGTCAGAGCCTTGATTTTTTTTAACATCTTATTGGGGTATAATTGCTTTACAATGGTGTGTTAATTTCTGCTTTATAACAAAATGCATCAGTTATACATATACATACATCCCAGTATCTCCTCCCTCTTGTGTCTCCCTCCCACCCTCCCTATCCCACCCCTCTAGGTGGTCATAAAGCACCGAGCTAATCTCCCTGTGCTATGCGGCTGCTTCCCACTAGCTATCTGTTTTACATTTAGTAGTGTATATATGTCCATGCCACACTCTCACTTCGTCCCAGCTTACCCTTCCCCCTTCCCGTGTCCTCAAGTCCATTCTCTACATCTGTGTCTCTATTCCTGTCCCACCCCTAGGTTCTTCAGAACCATTTTTTTTTTAACATTCCATATACATGTGTTAGCATACGGTATTTGTTTTTCTCTTTCTGACTTACTTCACTCTGTATGACAGACTCTAGGTCCATCCACCTCAATACAAATAACTCAATTTCGTTTCTTTTTATGGCCGAGTAATATTCCATTGTATATATGTGCCACATCTTCTTTTTCCATTCATCTCTCGATGGACACTTAGGTTGCTTCCATGTCCTGACTATTGTAAATAGAGCCGCAGTGAACATTGTGGTACATGACTCTTTGAATTATGGTTTTCTCAGGGTATATGCCCAGTAGTGGGATTGCTGGGTTGTATGGTAGTTCTATTTTTAGTTTTTTAAGGAACCTCCATACTGTTCTCCATAGTATCAATTTTCATTCCCACCAACAGTGCAAGAGGGTTGCCTTTTCTCCACACCCTCTCCAGCATTTACTGTTTGTAGATTTTTTGATGATGGCCATTCTGACTGCTGTGAGGTGGTACCTCATTGTAGTTTTGGTTTGCATTTCTCTAATGATTAGTGATGTTGAGCATCCTTTCATGTGTTTGTTGGCAGTCTGTGTATCTTCTTTGGAGAAATGTCTATTTAGGTCTTCTGCCCATTTTTGGATTGGGTTGTTTGTATTTTTGATATTGAGCTGCATGAGCTGCTTGTAAATTTTGGAGATTAATCCTTTGTCAGTTGCTTCATTTGCAAATATTTTCTCGCATTCTGAGGGTTGTCTTTTCATCTTGTTTATGTTTTCCTTTGCTGTGCAAAAGCATTTAAGTTTCATTAAGTCCCCATTTGTTTATTTTTATTTCCATTTCTCTAGGAAATGGGTCAAAAAGGATCTTGCTGTGATTTATGTTATAGAGTGTTCTGCCTCTAAGAGTTTTGTAGTGTCTGTCCTTACATTTAGCTCTTTAATCCATTTTGAGTTTATTTTTGTGTATGGTGTTAGGGAGTGTTCTAATTTCATTCTTTTACATGTAGCTGTCCAGTTTTCCCAGCACCACTTATTGAAGAGACTGTCTCTCTTATTGAAGAGGCTGTCTTCAATAAGAGACTTATTGAAGGACTGTCTATCCTTGCCTCCTTTGTCATAGATAAGTTGACCATAGGTGCGTGGGTTTATCTCTGGGCTTTCTATCCTGTTCCATTGATCTATATTTCTGTTTTTTGCCAGTACCATATTGTCTTGATTACTGTAGCTTTTGTAGTATAGTCTGAAGTCAGGGAGTCTGATTCCTCCAGCTACGTTTTTTTCCCTCAAGACTGCTTTGGCTATTTGGAGTCTTTTGTGTCTCCATACAGATTTTAAGATTTTTTTGTTCCAGTTTTGTGGAAAATGTCATTGGTAGTTTCGCAGGGATTGCATTGAATCTGTAGATTGCTTTGGGTAGTATAGTCATTTTCACAATGTTAATTATTCCAATCCAAGAACATGATATATCTCTCCATCTGTTTATATCACCTTTAATTTCTCTCATCAGCATCTTATAGTTTTCTGCATACAGGTCTTCTGTCTCCTTATGTAGGTTTATAGCTAGGTATTTTATTCTTTTTGTTGCAGTGGTAAATGGGAGTGTTTCCTTAACTTCTCTTTCAGATTTTTCATTGTTAGTGTATAGGAATGCAAGAGATTTCTGTGCATTAATTTTGTATCCTGTTAGTTTACCGAATTCATTGATTAGCTCTAGTAGTTTTCTGGTAGCATATTTAGGATTCTCTATGTATAGTATCATGTCATCTGCAAACAGTAACAGCATTACTTCTTCTTTTCCGATTTGGATTCCTTTTATTTCCTTTTCTTGTCTGATTGCTGTGGCTAAAACTTCCAAAACTATGTTGAATAACAGTGGTGAGAGTGGACACCCTTGTCTTGTTCCTGATCTTAGAGGAAATGGTTTCAGTTTTTCACCTTTGAGAACGATGTTGGCTGTGGGTTTGTCATATATGGCCTTTATTATGTTGAGGTAAGTTCCCTCTATGCCTACTTTCTGGAGGGTTTTTATCATAAATGGATGTTGAATTTTGTCAAAAGTTTTTTCTGCATCTACTGAGATGATCATATGGTTTTTCTCCTTCAGTTTGTTAATATGGTGTATCACATTGATTGATTTGGGTATATTGAAGAATCCTTGCATTCCTGGAATAAACCCCACTTGATCATGGTGTGTGATCCTTTTAATGTGCTGCTGGATTCTGTTTGCTAGTATTTTTTTTTTTTTTTTTTTTTTTGGCGGTACGCAGGCCTCTCACTGTTGTGGCCTCTCCCGTTGCGGAGCACAGGCTCCGGACGTGCAGGCTCAGCAGCCATCGCTCACGGGCCCAGCCGCTCTGCGGCATGTGGGATCTTCCTGGACCGGGGCACGAACCTGTGTCCCCTGCATCGGCAGGCGGACTCTCAACCACTGCGCCACCAGGAAAGCCCTGTTTGCTAGTATTTTGTTGAGGATTTTTGCATCTATGTTCATCAGTGATATTGGCCTGTAGTTTTCGTTTTTTGTGACATCTTTGTCTGGTTTTGGTATCAGGGTGATGGTGGCCTTGTAGAATGAGTTTGGGAGTGTTCCTCCCTCTGCTGTATTTTGGAAGAGTTTGAGAAGGGTAGGTGTTAGCTCTTCTCTAAATGTTTGATAGAATTCGCCTGTGAAGCCATCTGGTCCTGGGCTTTTGTTTGTTGGAAGATTTTAAATCACAGTATCAATTTCAGTGCTTGTGATTGGTCTGTTTATATTTTCTGTTTCTTCCTGGTTCAGTCTTGGAAGGTTGTGCTTTTCTATGAGTTTGTCCATTTCTTCCAGGTTGTCCATTTTATTGGCATAGAGTTGCTTGTAGTAATCTCCCATGATCCTTTATATTTCTGCAGTGTCAGTTGTTACTTCTCCTTTTTCATTTCTAATTCTATTGATTTGAGTCTTTTCCCCGTTTTTGTTGATGAGTCTGGCTAATGGTTTATCAATTTTGTTTATCTTCTCAAAGAACCAGCGTTTAGTTTTATTGATCTTTGCTATTGTTTCCTTCATTTCTTTTTCATTTACTTCTGATCTGATCTTTATGATTTCTTTCCTTCTGCTAACTTTGGAGGTTTTTGTTGTTCTTTCTCTAATTGCTTTAGGTGTAAGGTTAGGTTGTTTATTTGAGATGTTTCTTGTTTCTTTAGGTAGGATTGTATTGCTATAAACGTCCCTCTTAGAATTGCTTTCGCTGTATCCCATAGATTTTGCTTCGTCGTGTTTTCATTATCACTTGTTTCTAGGTATTTTTTGACTTCCTCTTTGATTTCTTCAGTGATCTCTTGGTTATTTAGTAGTTTATTGTTTAGCCTCCATGTGTTTGCATTTTTTACAGATTTTTTCCTGTAATTGATATCTAGTCTCATAGCATTGTGATCAGAGAAGATGCTTGATACAATTTCAGTTTTCTTAAATTTCCAAGCTTTATTTGTGACCCAGGTTGTGATCTATTCTGGAGAACTTTCCATGTGCACTTGAGAAGAAAGTGTATTCTTCCGCTTTCGGGTGGAATGTCCTATAAATATCAATTAAGTCTATCTGGTCTGTTGTGTCATTTAAAGCTTGTGTTTCCTTATTTATTTTCTGTCTGGATGATCTGTCTATTGGTGTAAGTGGGGTGTTAAAGTCCCCCGCTATTATTGTGTTACTGTCGATTTCCCCTTTTATGGCTGTTAGCACTTGCCTTATGGATTGAGGTGCTCCTATTTTGGATGCATAAATATTTATAATTGTTACGTTTTCTTCTTGGCTTGATCCCTTGATCATTATGTAGTATCCTTCCTTATTTCTTGCCACAGTGTTTATTATAAAGTCTATTTTATCTGACATGAGTATTGCTACTCCAGCATTCTTGTGATTTCCATTTGCATGGAATATCTTTTTCCATCCCCTCACTTTCAGTCTGTATGTGTCCCTAGGTCTGAAGTGGGTCCCTTGTAGACAGCACATATATGAGCCTTGTTTTTGTATCTATTCAGCCAGTCTGTGTCTTTTGGTTGGAGCATTTAATCCATTTAATTTAAAGTTAGTTATCGATATGTATGTTCCTTAATTTTCTTAAGTGTTTTGGGTTTGTTATTGTAGGTCTTTTCCTTCTCTTGTGTTTCCTGCTTACAGAAATTCCTTTAGCATTTGTTATAAAGCTTGTTTGGTGGTGCTGAATTCTCTTAGCTTTTGCTTGTCTGTAAAGGTTTTAATTTCCCCATCGAATCTGAATGAGATCCTTGGTGGGTAGAGTAATCATGGTGGTAGGTTTTTCCCTTTCATCACTTTAAATATGTCCTTTCATTATTGATTGTTCCACATGTAGAACATATTCCATTTATTGTGTTCTTCATCATTGTTTGTTTGCTCTTTAGTTCTTCTACGTCCTTCTTAAAGGTTTCTTGTATTTTCTCCATTCTGTTTCCAAGATTTTGGATCACTTTACTATCATTACTCTGAATTCTTTTTCAGGTAGACTGCCTGTTTCCTCTTCATTTGTTTGGTCTGGTGGGGTTTTACCTTGCTCCTTCATCTACCGTGTGTTTCTCTGTCTTCTCATTTTGCTTAACTTAGTGTGTTTGGGGTCTCCTTTTAGCAGGCTGCGGGTTCGTAGTTCCCGTTGTTTTTGGTGTCTGCCCCCAGTGGCTAAGGTTGGTTCAGTGGGTTGTGTAGGCTTCTTGGTGGAGGGGACTGGTGCCTGTGTTCTGGTGGATCAGGCTGGATCTTGTCTTTCTGGTGGACAGGACTGCGTCCACTGGTTTGTTTTGGGGTGTCTGTGACCTTATTATGATTTTAGGCAACCTCTCTGCTAATGGGTGGGGTTGTGTTCCTGTCTTGCTAGCTGTTTGGCATAGGGTGTCCAGCACTGTAGCTTGCTGGTCGTTCAGTGGAGCTGGGTCTTAGCGTTGAGATCAAGATCTCTGGGAGAACTTTCGCCATTTGATATTATGTGGAGCCGGGAGGTCTCTGGTAGACCGGTGTCTTGAACTCGGCTCTCCCACCTCAGAGACACAGGCCTGACACCCGGCCAGGGCACCAAGACCCTGTCAGCCACATGGCTCAGAAGAAAAGGGAGTAAAAAAGAAAGAAAGAAAGAAAAAAATAAAGTTATTAACAAATAAAAAAATTATTAAAAATGAAAAAGTAATAAAAATAAAAGAAAGAAAGAAGAGAGCAACCAAAGCAGAAAACAAATCCATCAATCATAACAATTGTTAAAAACTATACTAAAAAATCCCCCAACCAACCAAACAAACAAAAAAACCAGACAGACAGACCCCTAGGACAAATGTTAAAAGCAAAGCTCTACAGACAAAATCACACAAAGTCCACTGCCTCAATTTTGGGATGAATCGTTGTCTATTCAGGTATTCCAGAGGTGCAGGGTACATCAAGTTGATTGTGGAGATTTAATCTGCTGCTCCTGAGGCTACTGGGAGAAATTTCCCTTTCTTTTTGTTCGCCCAGCTCCTGGGGTTCAGCTTTGGATTTGACCCCGCCTCTGCGTGTAGGTCGCCTGAGGGCGTCTGTTCTTTGTGGAGGCAGAGGCTGGCATGACTGTTGCAACAGCCTGAGGCACGCCGTGTGTTCTCCCCAGGAAGTTGTCCCTGGATCACTGTGCGCTGGCAGTGGCGGGCTGCACAGTCTCACGGCAGGGGAGGTGTGGATAGTGACCTGTGCTTGCACACAGGCTTCTTGGTGGCGGCAGCAGCAACCTCAGCGTCTCATGCCCGTCTCTGGGGTCCGCGCTGATAGCCGTAGCTCGCGCCTGTCTCTGGAGCTCATTTAGGCGGTGCTCTGAATCCCCTCTCCTCGCGCACCCTGAAACAATGGTCTCTTGCCTCTTCGGCAGGTCCAGACTTTTTCCCGGACTCCCTCCTGGCTAGCTGTGGCGCAGTAGCCCCCTTCAGGCTGTGTTCACGCAGGCAACCCCAGTCCTCTCCCTGGGATCTGAACTCCGAAGCCAGAGCCTCAGCTCCCAGCCCCCGCCCTCACTGGTGGGTGAGCAGACAAGCCTCTTGGGCTGGTGAGTGCTGGTCGGCACCGATCCTCTGTGCGGGAATCTCTCCGCTTTGCCCTCTGCACCCCTGTTGCTGCGCTCTCCTCCGTGGCTCCAAAGCTTGCCCCCAACCCCGTCTCCACCGGTGAAGGGGCTTCCTAGTGTGTGGAAACCTTTCCTCCTTCAGAGCTCCCTCCCAGTGGTGCAGGTCCCGTCCCTATTCTTTTGTCTCTGTTTTTTCTTTTTCCCTACCCAGGTACGTGGGGAGTTTCTTGCCTTTTGGGAAGTCTGAGCTCTTCTGCCAGCGTTCAGTAGGTGTTCTGGAGGAGTTGTTCCACACGTAGATGTATTTCTGATGTGTTTGTGGGGAGGAAGGTGATCTCCACATCTTACTCCTCCGCCATCTTGAATGTCTCCCCAGAGCCTTGATTTTTGCATTGAGTGCTTTCAGGAGCATTTACACGGATCTTAAGGGGAAAAGAGTGTCATATCATTTTCTTCATGCTTCTAAGTCTGTTTCTCCCAGTTGAGTCAGTAAGTATTGAAGGCCATGCAGTATCCATTCATCCACTGAAGTTGTCATCTAATAGTCAGATTCCAGAAATAAGATAAGAAGAGCTGCTGTTCATTGAACTTGTTCCGTGCTGGCCCTATATCCCTCTATGAGGTGGGGGCTGTATCTCCCCAACTTTACAGATGAGGTCATTGGCTTGCCCAGAGTCACACCTCAGATTTTTTGCCAGTTCTTGGGGTTAAAAACGTATTTGAGCGAGGACGTGCCAGTCCAGAAAGAGAGACGGACTGAAGACAGGAACAAAAGGACGGAAATGTCCCTTATAGGATGTTGTTTCTCCCAGGGTGACCTATGGCCCATTCACGGCTCACAGAGTTCCCTGATTGGATGGGACCAATATCCAAGTCCTTCCTTGGTTTCTTTAATGAGCAAACTGTAGGCAGTTACACACATTATTATTTATAAGTACAGCTAAGGGCCATTAATATGAACCTTTTCAGTGAGCTATTAAGGTTTCCGAAGTCTGGTACTCGTAAACAAAAATTAGCATTTTGCTAGCACTACTGAAGAATCCTTCAGAAGTACTCAGTATCCTTATAAAATCAGCTGCCCTGCTATACTTAGCAGTATCTCAAGGCTCCTGTTCTCACACTCTTGTTTGGAATTCCCCTCATTTGGGGGAAGGATGCTTTGCTCTCTCTCATAAGTGTTATCTTGACTTGGTTGTAGCTGTCAGTTGCTTATATTTTATAATTAATATATTGTAGAAGGATTATTAGATATTTTGTTGATAGTTCTTGTATAACTGCTTTGTTTTTATGATCTTCATTATTTTTGCCCAATTCTTTGTTATTGTTGAGTTCTTTTCCACTAGAAATTAGAAATGGGTGTGGTAGATGAGCTTGGGAGCTGTTTGTCCCAAGTGAACTGTGGTCAAAACTGGTCGTGAGCCAAATCTGCTGAGTTATAACAAAATGAGAGGATGGACTCCGGGTTTCTGCCTTTTAAGCCTGTCAGCCAAGGCTGCAAATAAAAACACGACGCTGTTAGAGAAGTTATGAAGCGAGTGGAGAGAGGCAGACATTTTCTCCCCAGTTACCCGCTAGGGATGATTAAATGGAATTAAGAATTAGGAAAAGAAAAACTTCATTGTAGGCCAAGTATTGATTTCTCCAGAGTTCAAGGGAAAGCATCCAAGCTGCTTACAGCTCACTTCCTAACTTTATTTCCCTGTCATCAAAGGCTGTTCTCCTAAATATTTGGGGAATGATCTCCACAGTCTGAGGTATTCAGTGGGGGAATACCTCAGGTTGGGGGAGAGCGGTGCCTCGGGGTGACAGAGGCTCCTTTTACTCCACATCACGAGTATGCAAAGGCAGTACTCCCCTCGTGAGTTGTAGATGCACCTCTGTATTCTTGTGCATGTCTAGCAGAGAACTATTTGAACACACGTATTTCCACCCCAGGACAAATACTAATTCTCGAGAAATATTAAAACAAAAGAGAAGTGACATTTAAAATTCCCTTATATCTCGACTCCTTCTGCATAATAATCTGGTCCATTATTATCTGGACCTGTTTATTCCTTTCCTTTATCTCCCATCAAAGAAAGGGGGACCATGACTGAGCCATACGCTTTTTGACAGTTGACCTCTTAGCTTCACAGAGATCTGATCTGAGCTTTAAAGTTACTAAAATTACTCTGTAGGAGCTGGTTCAGTTCTTGGACAAGACACCATCCTCCCTCTGAGTCTGTGGGTAGGGCGGGTACCGACCTGATATTCACCTGGTATATGCCAGCTCATCCCTCCTGGTTATTAAAGGTTTTTATTATGATCCTGGTAGGGAGGGGGAGAGTCCATTCTTCTAGTTATATTTAGGATCTTTCTTTTCTCTTTTACCTTGTTACTGGATTTAATATTACATTGTGTTAAGTCTGATAAATTTCTTGGCTTTTAGTCATTTATAAAATTTGGTGGATATAAATACTTATTGCAGACTTTAGGTTTTAGGCTTTTAGGTTTGGAAAAAATGAAAATAGTGATGCCTGTCTAAGTCAGATGAGAGGAAAATCTTTTGAAAATTTTCTTTGTGGAGAAAAGTATATTACATTTGTGTTAATTTCTTATAAATGATCAAACCATATAAGCAGTGCTATCAACATGAAATGAGAGAGAGGAAATAAAGAAAATTTAAGCCTTGTATATTGTTTTACCATTCTGTTTTTCTTTCCCACGTGCCCTCTTCTTTTTTTTCTTAAATTGGAGTATAGTTGATTTACAATGTTGTGTTAGTTTTTGCTGTACAGCAAAGTGAGCCAGTTATACATACATATATATCCACTCTTTTAGATTCTATTCCCATATAGGTCATTATAGAGTATTCTGCTAACCTGTGCTATACAGTAGGTTCTTATTAGTTATCTCTTTTATACATAGTAGTGTGTATATGCCAATCCCAATCTCCCAATTTATTCCTCCCCCTGCTTTCCCCCCAGTAACCACAAGTTTGCTTTCTACATCTGTGACCGGACTTCTGTTTTGTAAATAGGTTCATCTGTACCATTTCTTTAGATTCCAATAAGCGATGTCATATGATATCTGTCTTTCTCTGACTTACTTCACTCAGTATGACAATCTCTAGGTCCATCCATGTCGCTGCAAATGGCATTATTTTGTTCTTTTTTATAGATGAGTAATATTCCATTGTGTATGTTACCACATCTTTTTTTTTTTTAAAATAAATTTATTTATTTATTTTTTGGCTGCATTGGGTCCTTGTTGCTGTGCGGGGGCTTTCTCTAGTTGCGGTGAGCAGGGGCTACTCTTCATTGCGCTGTGCAGGCTTCTCACTGCAGTGGCTTCTCTTATTGCGGAGCATGGGCTGTAGGCGGGTAGGCTTCAGTAGTTGTGGCACGTGGGCCCAGTATTTGTGGCTCATGGGCTCTAGAGCACGGGCTCAGTAGTTGTGGCGCATGGGCTTAGTTGCTCCATGGCATGTGGGATCTTCCTGGACCAGGGCTCGAACCCGTGTCCCCTGCATTGGCAGGCGGGTTCTTAACCACTGCACCCACCAGGGAGGCCCCTGTGCCACATTTTCTTTATTCATTCCTCTGTTGATGGACATTTAGGTTGCTTCCATGTCTTGGCTATTGTAAATAGTGCTGCTATGAACATTGGGGTGCATGTATCCTTTCGAATTATGGTTTTCTCCAGATATATATGCAGGAGAGGGATTGCTGGATCATATGGTAGCTCTGTTTTTAGTGTAGAGTGTAGGAGGGATCCCAACGATGTAGCAGGGTTCCTTTCCTCCACACTCTCTCTAGCATTTATTGTTTGTAGGTGATGGCCATTCTGACCGGTGTGAGGTGATACCTCATTGTAGTTTTGATTTGCATTTCTCTAATAATTAGTGACCATATGCCCTCTTCTTGAACAGAGTTTTTCATTATTTTTATGGAATCTTTTACCCTGCAGAGAGGAGAACAAAACTGTACAGGGTGCTGCTCTTTGTGTTAAGAATAATGTAAGTGGCATCACCCAAATTTTACTCTGGGAGATGACTTGAAAGGTAGACTCATTGGAACCCAATGAAATAACAAAAATATGAATTTAAAAAGCTACAACAAAAATAGTAACAGTCTGAGTAAACAATAAAGAATACCATCGATGGACCAGCATTCTTGAGGAATGTCTGAGAAGTAGTTAGTAGATAGGGACAGATCTACTGAGAGAAATACCTTGCAGAAACCATTGTCCGGAAAATGTGCAGAAGATTCCTGCAAAGTTAAGGGTGGGAGGCTTGAAGCAGCATCAAGGGATAGAAGGAGCAGGGGATGTGGGGGGGGTTCATCAGATCTGACTCCCTCATCCTCACTGATGTGTGACACGGAGGGGACAGCAGTGTTGCTTTCTCACTGAGGCAGTGATGTGGGCACTAGAGCCAGGGAGACAGGGCTGAACCTGAGATGTCCACTGCATCCCTTGACACAGAAGAGAAGCTGCCTCACAGACCTCTCGGCAGTGTGTCCTGTCTCTGCCAGAGCTGCCAAAGGCAGGCCACCTTAAGCACTACTGTGGGGAAACAGACGTTCTCTAATAGAAATATAAATAGACTTTAAAAATCACACAACAAGTGGAAAAAGCCAGTATTAAGAGAATACCACATTCAACAAACAGAGGAACTAATCTCTAAGAAAAAGGAAAAACTTTGGATTAACATGGTTTTCAGAAAGATGCAAGAGAATATTCTACTAATAAAAAAGCATACTAGACACTTTACAGATTTAAAATGTACTCATTGGAGTAAAGGAATGGCTGAATTGACAAAATTGAAAAACAAATTAGTAATCTGGAGAAGTAAGCTAAAGACTCACAAAAGAAAGGGATGAAAAGAAAGAGAAGTTAGGAACTCTCAAAAGAAATCAAAGATGACACATATAGATGGAGAGATATACCATGTTCTTGGATTGGAAGAATCAACATTGTGAAAATGACTATATTACCCAAAGCAATCTACAGATTCAATGCAATCCCTATCAAATTACCAGTGGCATTTTTTACAGGACTAGAACAAAAAATCTTAAACTTTGTATGGAGACACAAAAGACCCTGAATAGCCAAAGCAGTCTTGAGGGAAAAAAACGTAGCTGGAGGAATCAGACTCCCTGACTTCAGACTATACTACAAAGCTACAGTAATCAAGACAATATGGTACTGGCAAAAAACAGAAATATAGATCAACGGAACAGGATAGAAAGCCCAGAGATAAACCCACGCACCTATGGTCAACTAATCTATGACAAAGGAGGTAAGGATATACAATGGAGAAAAGACAGTCTCTTCAATAAGTGGTGCTGGGAAAACTGGACAGCTACATGTAAAAGTGTGAAATTAGAACACTCTCTAACACCATACACAAAAATAAACTCAAAATGGATTAGAGACCTAAATGTAAGACTGGACACTATAAAACTCTTAGAGGAAAACATAGGAAGAACACTCTTTGACATAGATCACAGCAAGATCTTTTTTGTTCCACCTCCTAGAGAAATGGAAATAAAAACTAAAATAAACAAATGGGACCTAATGAAACTTAAAAGCTTTTGCAAAGCAAGGGAAACAACAAACAAGACGAAAAGACAGCCCACAGAGTGGGAGAAAATATTTGCCAACGAATCAGCCAACAAAGGATTAATCTCCAAAATATATAAACAGCTAATGAAGCTCAATATTAAACAAACAACTGAATCCAAAAATGGGCAGAAGACCTAAATAGACATTTCTCCAAAGAAGACTTACAGATGGCCAAGAAGCACATGAAAAGCTGCTCAACATCACTAATTATTAGAGAAATGAAAATCAAAACTACAAACTACAAAACTACAAAACTACAATTCACACCAGTTAGAATGGGCATCATCAGAAAATCTACAAACAACAAATGCCAGTGAGGGTGTGGAGAAAAGGGAACCCTCTTGCACTGTTGGTGGGAATGTAAATTGATACAGCCACTATGGAGAACAGTATGGAGGTTCCTTAAGAAACTAAAAATAGAACTACCACATGACCCAGCAATCCCACTACTGGGCATATACCCAGGGAAAACCATAATTCAAAAAGAATTGAACATTGTACCCCAATGTTCATTGCAGCACTGTTTACAATAGCCAGGTCATGGAAGCAACCTAAATGCCTATCAACAGACAAATGGATAAAGAAGATATGGTATATATATATACAGTGGAATATTACTCAGCCATAAAAAGCGAAATTGGGTCATTTGTAGAGACGTGGATGGATCTAGAGACTGTCATACAGAGTGCAGTAAGTCAGAAAGATTAAAACAAATATCGTATATTAACACATATAAGTGGAACCTAGAAAAATGGTACCGATCAACCAGTTTGCAGGGCAGAAATAGAGACACAGATGTAGAGAACAAACGTATGGACACCGAGGGGGGAAAGTGGTGGGGGCAGGGGTGGGTGGTGGTGGTGGGATGAATTGGGAGATAGGGATTGACATATATACACTAATATGTATTAAGTAGATAAGTACTAAGAACCTGCTGTATAAAAAAAAATAAAATAAAATTCAAAAATTCAAAAAAAAAAAATGTCCAAGAGGGGGTTGGACTTTTGGCAGGGATGTGGTGGTGCTGGCAAAGAAGGAAAATGAAGATGTATTAATGTCATTTCTTGTGTAAGAGGAGGTAAGAAAACCAATGAACCAGAGATGCTGATAGAAAAATATGAGTTTAAACACGTATGTATGTGTATGTATGTATATTTACATATACATGTATGTGTATATACATATAAATACATAAATATATGCATATAGTTAGTTAGCTAGAGTTAGAGTTGCCCTTATAAAATGTACAACTTTCAAACTAATTGGAAGGGCGGAAGAGTCTGTGGGCTGGCGGGGCAAAGAAAACTCAATCATACTGAAAAGGCAGAAAAAAACCCCAAAGTATTTAAATTTAAAAACACACACACAAACCATAAAACAAAGATGATAGGAATAAATCTAAACATATGAGTAAAGAGCACTTTGAATGGATTAAGGTTCTCTCAAAAAATACTGATTTCCAGATTGGGTAAAAAAGAAAAGGAATACAGCTACATGCTGTTTACCAGGAGTTAAAGGTACAGCTAAAAAGAGAGAGAGAGACAGACACTGGGAAAGGTGGAAAATACAAGCACAGAAAAAGATAAGCCAGGAAAAGTTTAATGTAAAAATATAGATGGAAAACATTATCAGACAAAATAGCATTTAGGGTAAAATCTTGAATTGGCACAGAGACTTTTCATATGCTAAAGGGTTAAATCCCTAAGAAGATCTGAGTTACAAACATTAAGGCATCTAATAAAATAGATTTGAGACATATAAAGGAAAAACTAATGATATACAAAGATCAACTGACAAATCCATATTCACGCTGGGGAGCTCGACACTAGTCTCTTTTTTTTTTTTTTTTTTTTTCCGGTACGCGGGCCTCTCTCACTGTTGTGGTCTCTCCCTTTGCGGAGCACAGGCTCCGGACGCGCAGGCCCAGCGGCCATGGCTCACGGGCCCAGCCGCTCCGCGGCATGTGGGATCCTTCTGGACCCGGGCACGAACCCGCGTCCCCTGTATTGGCAGGCGGACTCTTAACCACTGCACCACCAGGGAAGCCCCCGATACTAGTCTCTTTTATAGAAATCAACTCAGCAAGACAAATACAATGAAGGACATGGAGAAGTTGAGTTTTAACTAATAAGATAAAATGGTAAAATTGTCCTTGTATTTAAGGACCGCCAAATGGGCATTGTTATACTGTTGATGGAAGTGTAAGTTGGTAAGGTCTTTTTGAAAGGCAATACTTAGCAACTTCTAGTAACTTTTCCTAAGTAAATACTGCATTTGTACCCAAAGATGTTGTCAAAGAAAAGGTGTTCATTGCTTTGTGGTTTGATAGCAAACGTTTGAAAACTAAACTAAATGCCCATCACAGGGGAATGATTGAATAAATTGCCGTACACCTATGCTATGGAATAGCGGTTAGCCGTTAAAAAAAACAATGAAATAGATCTGTATGGGTTATTATGGGGAAAGCATCAAGATAGGTAATTAAGTGAAAAATATAAGATGCAGGACAATATAAACAATTTGGTGCCTTGCCTTAAAAGTTTCAAAAGGAGATTAACACATACATAGATAAACATGAGCATTTGTCTGCAAGGTTATACAAAGAACTGTTGTCAATGATTGTCCTTAGGAAGAGGGATGGGGATTTGGGATGAGGGGGAGGGGGGAGGCTTTTACTTGTTGTTTCTGTATCTTTCTGTACTCTTCAAATATTCTGACTATATGGATGGAGTACTTTTAAGCTGTAGATGTACCTAAACTAGTCTATTTTATGGTATTTACTTCTACCTTATTTTTGTTGTCAAATTAATTTTGCTAGTAGTCCATCCTTTGTGTCCTTTTCAAGCAACAAGAGACATTTTATTTTATTTTTAAATGTATTTATTTTATTCATTTATTTTTGGTTGTGTTGGGTCTTCGTTGCTGTGTGCAGGCCTTCTCTCATTGCAGTGAGCGGGGGCCACTCTTCGTTGCGGTGCGCGTGCTTCTCACTGCAGTGGCCTCTCTTGTTGCATAGCACCGGCTCTAGATGTGCGGGCTTCAGTAGTTGTGGCATGCGGGCTCAGTAGTTATGGCTCGTGGGCTCAGTAGTTGTAGCTTGCGGGCTCTAGAGCACAGGCTCAGTAGTTGTGGTGCATGGGCTTCGTTGTTCTGCGGCATGTGGGATCTTCCAGGAGCAGAGATAGAACTAGTGTCCCCTGCATTGGCAGGTGGATTCTTAACCACTGCACCACCAGGGAAGTCCCTCAGACAACATTTTAAATACCAAAGATTAAATAGGTCATGAAGGTTAATAAATATATGAACATGGAATGTATTACAAATAGGAGATCTGATCATAAAATAAGGATTATGTTTTTCACAAACCACACAGCCACACTTACAAATCAGCCTCATTACTTTATAATCTTTTTATCTCTAAAACCATAATCCACTGAGCAGTGTCCTCCCAGGTTCCCAAGGCACCTTGTTCCAAGGCTGCCACCAGCAGTGGCACAGAAATGGGAGGACACATGGCAGTCTGGAGTGTGTGTGTGTATGTGTGAACACGTTGCCCAGGGTGCGTTCTGTAGATGGCTTAGTTTGTGTGCTGTTTCTTATCTGAATTTTCTTGGTTCCATAGTAATACTGAATTAAGTGTCGACTGTCATGCTTAAATTTTTTTTTAACATCTTTATTGGAGTATAATTGCTTTACAATGTTGTGTTAGTTTCTGCTGTATAACAAAGTGAATCGGCTGTATGTATACATACATCCCCATATCCCCTCCCTCTTGCATCTCCCTCCCACCCTCTCTATCCCACCCATCTCTATCCCACCCCTCTAGGTGGTCACAAAACACTGAGCTGATCTCCCTGTGCTACGCAGCTGCTTCCCACTAGCTATCTGTTTTATATTTGGTAGTGTATATATGTCAGTGCTACTCTCTCACTTCATCCCAGCTTACCCTTCCCTGCTTCCCCGTGTCCTCAAGTCCATGCTACGTCTCATGCTTAAATTTTTAAAGGCTGTTTTCATGCTTAACAGAATCCTCCTGAACAGTTTCTGTGGTTGGGGACAGTGATGGCTGCTGTGCACTGGTGTGCCAGGCACCAGGCTGAGCACTAGATAAATAACCACCCAGAGGGAAGCAGTGCCTCTCAGTTGCCTAGGAAACTTCAGTCTGGTCTTGGTTGCTTTTCTGATGGTTACAGAGTTGACTTTTAGTGAATCTTAATGTTGGAATATTTGAACTGTCACGAAAGATTTCTAAACTAGCAAGCTGCTAAGAAATATTTAGAGAGGTATCTGGTAGAATGTAGCTCCACTGTGATTCTTAGCTTTTTGGTTGAAAAAGGAGTATGACATCTCCAAAGCTATTCTCAAGTAAATGCTTCCCTCATACTTGAGAAAAGTATTCACCTATAAACCTGTCTTCTTAAGAATTTTCCTCTTCTTGCAGGGTAACACCATCCTCTGAAAATCCTAATGGTGCTACTTCTAGTGTCAGCCAAGGAAAACCTTCTCTAAGACGAATTAAAGGGAGACTACACAGAAGCAAAAGCCTTGATAGCATCGATTTCTGTGAACTCACTGTAAGTGGATTGTTTAACGCTTTTCTTCCTTTTCAAAGAATATGAAAAATTTGATTTTTAAATATTTTCATAAAAATGCAACAGGCTTATTTTGTGGTAAGCATTTTTTCGGTAAAAACTGGTTTATCCAACAGGTTACCGACCAGCATAACTTTCTTAACCGATATCTATAGATACATTTATGATAAGCGGTTCATAATGATGATTCTGGTTCAAAGACCAAAATAAACAAATGTTTCCTGAGCTCTACAACAAAAATTGAATTAAGGGGCTTCCCTGGTGGCACAGTGGTTGAGAGTCTGCCTGCCGATGCAGGGGACACGGGTTCGTGCCCCGGTCCGGGAAGATCCCACATGCCGCGGAGCGGCTGGGCCCGTGAGCCATGGCCGCTGAGCCTGCGCGTCCGGAGCCTGTGCTCCTCAACGGGAGGGGCCACAACAGTGAGAGGCCCGCGTACTGTAAAAAAAAATAATAATAAAAAATAAAATTGAATTAAGTTTAGTGGATAATGTAAATTTCTCGGAAAATTACAAATCCACATATCAATGTAAGTACAGACCTAAGTATTTGATGAACCCCAAACACCCAACTTCCTTGTAGTTCCAGAAAATAGAGGTGCTCTCTTATTATTAGGACAGATCCCAGTTCAGTTAATGATGGGGTTTTCTTCTCATTCTAAGTGATTAACATTAGTGACCTTTTTTTCCCCAGGCCTAGTGACAGGTTTTCACTTGGGTATATGGTAAATTCATGCATGTTTTTAGAGGAACACTGGCCCTTTCAGGCCCCACTGTCCTTTCCTATTAATTGTGTTGTCCTGGAAGAGCTACTGCAATGCCATAAAGGAAACACTAGAATTTCCCTAGCTATAAGAAGGTCTTATTCACATTTATGTGTTGTAGCATTCATTGGCAAATTAATGGATGTTCGGGATGCTTAGACTAGATGTGTTCATTTCTCCCTTGAGCGCTGAAGAATTCAGAATTATAAAAGTACCATTGACCATTATTGTTTCAAAAGGTGGTAACAGTGTGAAAGTAAAGCCTATCTTTTTTGAGGATATGACCGCTGCATCTTTTTTTTTTTTTTTTTTTTTTGCGGTATGCGGGCCTCTCACTGCTGTGGCCTCTCCCGTTGTGGAGCACAGGCTCCGAACGCGCAGGCTCAGCGGCCATGGCTCACGGGCCCAGCCGCTCCGCGGCATGTGGGATCTTCCCGGACCGGGGCACGAACCCGTGTCCCCTGCATCGGCAGGCGGACTCTAAACCACTGCGCCACCAGGGAAGCCCTACTGCATCTTTTGCCTATAATTGATGAAAACAAAAGTTCAGTAATTGTGAATACTCTATATTTTTAGTTTTCAAAAATTTTAGTAATTATTTTTATTAAAATAATTTTACCCAATTATTTTACTTAAAACTATGCTTGACCATATAAGACAAGAAGGTGAAACGTGACCTATCAGAAGACATTTAAGCAATAACTGAAAAAAGGGGTTAAAAGACAGTAAATTCATGCTAAGTAGACAAAGTGACAGAAAAAAGTATAAGTCTGGCTTAAAATAAAGCAAATTGCTTTTCAAAAGTGAAACACTGAATTAATTGAGAAACAAATTTGAATTATTTGTTAGAACATAAAAATGGGAGTTGAAATTTTATCACGTTATTTTATATGATGTTAAATATTATCATTACTGAAGCATAATCAGATAACTAATTAATTTGCCTGTCATAAAATATGTTTACTTGCTTAAATAGAATTATTGTGGAGGGGGAAGATATTAAAATTTTTCTAGAATATGACAGAAGAAGAGCTTAACTTCACGTAAGGTTGCCTTCAGTTTCTCAGAAATAGATTATATCAGCTGTGAGGAAAAGTTGGTGAATAGAGTTATCTTTTTATTGTGATGAACATATCTAAAAATTATTGATAGTAAATTTCCTGTCTCATTCCATGAAAGAGTTGATTTGGCTGAAGTTAGTGTACAGTACAAGCAAGGAAAAAAATAACACTAGCCAGGTGCAGAATTAATTTATTTCTTTTTGATGATCTTTCCTGTTTGACTTTATGTCAAAAGTGAAATGTTTAAGCATCTCTGGAGGGAAGAGGTTTTGACATTGAGGTTCAAAGAGAGGTAACGCTGAGGTAGGGAAAGTGGATTCCTGGGAAGAGCTGTGGGTTCTGGTGTGGGGTGTGCTTGGCTGCATGAGCTGTGCTGTGTGTGACTTTGGTGTTCTACTTTCTGCAGAGTGCATTGAAAGGCCATGTACTGATAGTTCATCTACTTGTCAGTAATGGGAATGTATTAACAAAATGTAATTACTGCAATCAATTTGGGTTTTTTGCAATTTGAGTTCATTTTCTGTCTCAGGTTCTTATAGTCATGGTTGGTGGGGCAGCAATTTAGTGTTTTGTTCTTTGAACATTTTTAGATTGTCAGAAATTTTTACAATGAACATGTTCCGTTTTTAGCAAAGCAATAAACTGATTTTCTGAAAAATAAAATAATAGAAAGAAGACTCTCCCAGCTTGGCTATTCCCACTTTCTACCATAAGCTATGGTCAGATAATACTATAATATTCAGAATGTATAGGGACATGGAGTATCTTTGGTATGGGGCTGAAAAAGGACTTTTTCCCTCTACCTTTTTTTAAAAATTTATTTATTTGTTTTTATTTTTGGCTGTATTGGGTCTTCGTTACCGCGCACGGGCTTTCTCTAGTTGCGGCGAGCCGGGGCTACTCTTCATTACGGTGCGCGGGCTTCTCATTGTGGTGGCTTCTCTGGTTGCGGAACACAGGCTCTAGGTGCGTGGGCTTCAGTAGTTGTGGAACGTTGTCTCAGTAGTTGTGGCTCACTGACTCCACAGTGCAGGCTCAGCAGTTGTGGTGCACGGGCTTAGTTGTTTTGCAGCATGTGGGATCTTCCTGGTCCAGGGCTCGAACCCGTGTCCCCTGCATTGGCAGGTGGGTTCCTAACCACTGAGCCACCGGGAATCCCTTTCCCTCCACTTCTAAAATTTTATCTTCTTTTTTTTAAAAAAGGGAGTACTCCGCTTTTTAAAAATGTGGTTTAGAAAAGGGTTTCATGGGAGGTAAAAAGTGTTCAGATTTGTTTCTCTAATGCAGTTGACTATGCTATATAATCGTGGAGAACCAAATTTTAAAATCTTTGCCACAAAGTTTAAAGGGAAAAAGATCTTTGGGAAAGGGTCTGTAATGACTTCTAATTGTATAGGAATACATAACCCTTATTCTCTTCAGGAAATAGCTTAGCCATTGTATGTATCTCTTCATAAATGTTCTTCTAGTGCAAAAAGACTGAAAATTTTGTCATATTATACACTTTTTTAAATTGTAAAAATTCTTATTAAATGTATGGCTTCCTTTAACCACCAAAGTAAACAGAAAACCTTAAAATAGAAAGACTGAAACTTAGTTCATGGTCTCCTGTCATGTACATATATATCAAATTTGCATGACCAACAGATAACATTTATATTTTTACATTTTGCTTTTAACTTTGCCTGAGAAAAAATGCAATTTTCATTGCTTTTGGAAGAACTTAGCAAGTGGAGCAGGAGGTCCACTTGCCGTGGTTTCAAGGTCCCAGTTTCTGGCCGATAAGCCTCAGGTTCCAGCTGAGACTGTTGGCTTTGGTCCCAGCATCAGATCGATGCCATTTCACCCCTGGGGAGAGTTGATTGTTTTAGCTTTCTCTGTGGGGATTAAATGGGATGGGCTTTCTAGTTCATTCTGTAAACACTGCAGCGTAATTGATTGACAACCTAGTTTACTGAGGGGGCCTGGAATCCATCCACTCTCCCTAGGTCCTTGAGACAGTGTCCCAGGGATACTTGGTACAGTTTTCTTAGGCGAGGCCTGGAATGGACAAGTCTGTTATGATGATGTGTTTTGCCTAGAAAACCTGAGCCTTTCTTCAACACTTTAATGAGTAAAATGCTATATAAACCATGTGACAAGTTCTGTTTCTTCCTTCGGGTGAAGGAGGGATGTATTGATAATCAGTATGAAGAAGAAAAGCAACCGTTTGTCTTTAGATTTAGCTAATGATGTTTCCGTTCTCAGCTCTTCCGTATCACTGTGGTGTCATTGCCATCAGGTTTAGAGTCATCAGGTTGCATTTTCACTTCTGTCCCTTCCTCTCTCTCAGATTCTAAATGTGTTATCAAAGAATTTTAAGTGGTAATTTAAAAATTCAGCAGATCGCTTGAAATTTTACAGCTTCTCTTGATTATACCTCCTACCTAAAATAGGAGGATGGAGCCAGTTGAGTGGGATTCCTTCCGTTTGGGAATGCTGTCCTTAACGTGAACTTAAGTAATTTATTTCTTGCTTTGTGGGTGTAAACCTAGATTGTCAGTTTTCTCTTTCTGCCAACAGAAATACTACAAAGAAGTTCTATATACAATAAATAGGAACAATGAACTAATTAATAATTTATGTCTCTGTTCCTTTAGCCTTGAGTAAAAAGGATTCAGTCATCACTGAGAACCATTAGGCAAAATGATACATTTTTCAAAACCCTTCCAGGAGTTTTTGTCATGGGAGGGAAAATATGTGAAGATATTATTTGGAGTGTTACCTTTTGGGGCTAATATGCCACATTTCACTGCTGCCTGAATAATAGTTCTGTGGTTTTTTAATGATCAGCAGTTTTTCACATTTGAAAAGAAACTTTTTTCTCCTGGTAAAGAGGCATCTGTGTAGGCTACTGGAGGATCTATGCAACCCTGTCGGGATATTAGTGATCGAAATTTTCTCGTTCTTTCTCTACCCAAGACCTCCTACTATGAGATGTGTGGGATGCTGAGACCCCAGAGGCCTGTTTTAAAACTAAATATCCCTTTGACTTTGACCATATGTCAAGTGTGCTTTCTTGGTGCCTGACTGATGAGTAAGGAGCTGGCACTGAAGGTGCTGAGTCAGTAGAGGGAGAAGACGTGAAGGACACTGAACACCAGCTTACCCTGCTTCCTGGTTTGGTGGGAAGGGCCAGCCACTCCCTGCTCATTGCTCTTCTCTGATCACCACCACCCACCTCACCGGAGGAGAGCTTAGAAGAAACAGCAGTGAGCATCGTGGGTGCCCTCTGCTCTTCTCACCCTGAACTCTAGTGACTTGGCATCTTTCCATTCACTTTAGGTATCTCCACGTCATTGTGGGTGCAGACCCCAGGCCACCTACACATCTCCTCACTGCACCTTCGCCTCTTAGTGTGTGTCCTGTTCTCCATTGATGATGTGTTTCAGCTCCTCAAAGGCAGGGAGCATGTCTTTTGTATTTCCCAGTGCTAAGCATGTCAGGTCTATGCTCATTAAGTATTTGCTAATTTATTGTTGGTTGACTTACTGCTCCAATAACTTTGGTAGGTGAGTAGAAGAAAGCTGAGCGACCATTAAATGTTAAAGTGGTGGGGCTGAGAAGCAAGAGGACATGTAAAATCATGTCACTCACTTGACACACAGGAAAAGGAAGCAACTTCATGTATTGACTTCTCTTATGGTGAACATGCCTGAGCATGAAGAAGTAAGGGGGACATTTTTCTGAATAGCCAGAGTAGATGTGGAGGTACTGATGGAGGTAGTGGAGGTAACTGGTGGAGGTGGAGGTGGTGGTGGGGTGATGGAGGTAGAGATCATCGTGGAGGGGATTTAGGTAATGTTGGTGGTGGGGGTGGAGGAGGTAGAGGTAGTGGTATTGGTGGTGTTGGAGGTGGAGGTGAAGGTGGTGGTGGTGATGGTGATGATGACGGTGGAGTAGTATTGGTGAGAGTGGAGGTGGTGGTAGAGGCAGTGGTGGTGGTGATGGTGGTGTTAATGGAGGTGGTTGTGGTAGAGGTGGAGGTGATGGTGGTAGAGGTGGTGATGGTGGTGATGGCAGTGGTGATGGTGAAGGTGATGGCGATGACGGTGGTGATGGAGGTGGTGATGGAGATGGTAGCTGGGGTGGTGATGGTGGTGGTGATGGAGAGGGTGGTGGTGATGGTGGTGGTGATAGAGGTGGTGATGGTAATGGTGATGGAGGTGATGCTGGTTTAGGTGATGATGGTGGAGGTGGTGGTGGTGATGCAGGTAGAGGTGGAGGAGATGATTGTGGCAGCTTCTGTTCTCACAGTGGCCAGGTCCTTCACATTTTGAGGTAGTGAGAATGTTCCTGATTGCATGTTACAAAACGCTGACTCAGAGTGACCTGAATATTAAGGATGTTTATCAGGTCACATTCCTAGAGGTCTAGAAGTCTACTAGGGTGATCTTCATGCCTGATTTAATCCCATGGGTCCAGTTGCATTTTCCTGGGAATCTTAGGTCTACTCTCCTCTCTGCATAGACCTCATCAGTAGACTTGTCACGTGGTGAGTGTGGCAGTTCTGGGCCTCACATCCACATGGATAAAGTCAGGAAGGAAGGGGAGTCTCTCTCTTACAAGCATGGAAACCCTTCCCTGAAGCCGCCTTTGCTCCTTCCCATTTCTCTCGCTGGGCCTTTTCCTGGACCAGGATCTGGCCTGGTGGATCACGTGTATTGATTTGCTTAGCTGGGTTCTTTGACTAAAAAAGTGCCCCAACCCCCCAAATCCATAAATAACAGCTATATGAATGTAAGAGTTGGCTGATTGAATTATAGTCATTTGAAATCAACTGCCAGGAATTTTTTCTCAGTGGGAGTCTCAGGGTAGACAGTCGTTGGTACAGCAGCTCTGTGATGAGACCTAGTTTTCTCTTTTCCAGGCTGCCCTCAGTTTGCAGGCCTGGGTCCTCATGCTGGTCTTCTGTGGTCTCTACGTGTCTGCTGTGGGTCTGCCCTCATATTTTGGGTCTCCAGCGAGGAGAAGGCGGCAGAGTAAAGGCACAGACTTTGTCCTAGGGAAGCTTTGTCCCGTTATTTCAGAGGAGATTATGCCCGCTTAGGGACATCTTCCTACATCTCTTTGGCAAGAACTGTGTCATGTTGTCATCTCCAGTTCTAAGGGAGGTTGAAAAATGGGAAATTTTGGTAGCACAGGGCTGCAGGGGATAAAAATGGGGTTCTGCTGGTGAGGAAGAAGAAGGAAATGGACATTTCATCAGTAACTAGAAAAGTCCACTTACATACCCTAGCAGGTCTGGAACTCGCCACTGTACAGACCAGAAAGTTAATGCCCCAGTAAAAGCCAAATCATAAATGGGTTAAATTACAATTGATATGGCATTTTATGAAAGATGTATGTTGCCCCAGCATCAGTGGGGTGCCCCAGTAAAAGATGTATGCTTCTGAGGCCTCTACATATTCAAAATTCATACAATTGTAAGACCCATTTTCCCAGAGGACTCACAAAATATGGTGGCTTATTTCTGTTTTCCAGATAAAGTGGTCTGGTTAGAGTTCATAGGCTATAGGTCACTCAGCCTGCTGGTTTGAAGTTATGCAATTCTCACTGGTCACTCTTAATTTGGGGCATTTGCATAATTTCAGATTTGTGTATGAAATGGGACCATTAATATTTTATGTTGCATGATTGAGATTTGCACAACTAAAATTTGCTTAACATATCAAATTATGTTCGGTTTAAGGCAGGAAAGTTTATAATACATTTTAGAAAAAAATATATAACCTGATGGTTAAAATACAAAAAGATTTTGTGCCTGAAGTGGTACTTTCAGCTAATTCTATGAAAACTTATCTATTCAGAACAAATTGTTCCTCAGGTTTTCCTTCATTCCATCAAGTCTTCGTTTTTTCAGTACAGCCTTACAAGGATCTCTTATATCATCATTTATGTCTATACATTGCCTCACCAGTTTCAAAGACAGATCATGTGTCATTAAACTACATAGCTTCCTAATGCCTAGCATGTTAAGGACTTAGAGGAGCTCAGGATAAATATTTGTTGAATGAACGAAGAGATTTTATTAGGTGAATCAATGCCCTCCCTGGCAGGTAGACCGGGAGGAGGCACTGTGAATGGCAATGGAAACCACAACTTGCAAAACATACTTACGGTTCTGTGTGGACAGCTTCCTTGTTGGCTGCAGCAAGTTCACAACCTCACTCTGTTTGACTACAGGCATGTCTGGGGGTCTTTGGCTGGTGGGCTTTGTCAGATGTAAGGAAAGGAGAAGATAAAAAGTACTAGAATGAACGATAGGGAGAATTTTAAAATGTCATTTTGAAATATTTTTAAACTTAAAGAAAAATTGTAAGAACAGTACAGAGAACTGCCATAACCCCACTCTCCCAAATTTCCCAACTGCTAACATTTCATAGCGTTTGCTCCACTGCCCACTCTCTCTGTGTAGAGATGTGTATGTGTGTGTGTGAATACACCCTTTGTTATTAGTCTTTTGCTGAACTCTTGAGAGCAAGCTGTAGATATGGTGTCCCACAGCCCCTAAACTTTTTTGGGTTTGGCTCCCCCAAACAAGGGCAGTTTCTACTTAATCATGATATAACCCGTGTAACCAAGGCAGGAAGTCAACGTTGGCACAGCAGTTCTGTCCAGTCCACACATCCCATCCGAACTGCACTGCTGTCCCAGCAGTGTCTTGTTTCCCTTCTGGTGCAGGATCCCGCCCAGGAACATGCATTGCTTCTAGGTGTCATATCTCCTCCTTGGCAATTTTAAAGAATCCTCAGCCCGGGGCTGTTCTGTGTTTCCCCATGACCAGACTCAGGTTATGTGCTCCGAGCAGTAGCTGAGGGGCTGTCCTCACTAGTCCCAGCTCACTGAGGTCTTGCCTCATCACTGGACACCGGAGTGGCCCAGTCCCAACCCTCTGTGGGGAGAGGCATGGCTGGAGGGTACAGGGATCCGCCAGAATTACCACCCTCATCAGTTTTCCAGAGTGAGCAGAGTCAGGTAGGGAGAACAAAAAAATCGGGCTATTTATGTCACTTTAGGACATCCAGAGACCAGTTGGAATGCAGTTTGCCAACTGACAACCAATTAGTAGGAGCTGCTTTGCCCATAATGGTTACTTCTTCATTAAACTGTGAATGTCCAGATATCTCTAAGGGACTTTTACAGACAGCCTTACAAGGACATTTGTTTTTTAAATGGTTAATAAACACAACGGCTACAAGTACTCTTCTTGTGAACACTGTCAGCCTCCGTCTTTTGTATTGTTTCAGGAGCTCAGAATTTTGTCTCCATCTTGGACCTATGCTCACATCGCTTATCTCTTTAGAGTTTCTTTTCACTAACAACTGCTAGTTGGGAACTTTGTTGGCTCTGACTTTAGGCAGGATTTTATTCATCAGAACTGAGTAGAAAACACAGGGCTTTTAGAATTTAGGTCTTAAGGAAAAGAATATTGAAAATAGGATTACCAAGAAGAGAACGAGAAGCCTTTAGTTTTCTGCCTTAATTTGTATCTCATAGTCTCTTGGGAAGGCTGCTCCTGGATTTTGCCTGACCATCTCTTTCTCTAGGGCTTCGATTCCTTTTGTCGTCTGGGCTGGAGACCAGCGGCTGCTTTCCCCTCCAGCTCCCAGTCACTGCCCGCCCCACGGCCTCACTTCTCTTCATGCGGGACACCAGCCCACAGCAGAACACGCCTGAGCCTCATGTTCGGTTCACCTGGGACCCCTCTTCCCCACACCTTTCTCTCTCATGCACACACACCACCACCACCACCACCGTCTCGCCTGCCTCTAAAATGGTCTCAGTTTAATAGAGAAGGCAGAAATGTAAACACACCACACCATGGACAGTAGTAGAGGCAGTGCAGGGTACCCCTGGGGAATACGGGTGCTCATCGCCCCCCTCGTGCAGAAGAGAGTCACGAAGAAGGTGACTCTTTCACTGGACCTGAAGGATGCATCTGACTTTGTGGGGGAGGGAGCGGGGAGGATGTCCCCAGGTTGAGGGAGCAGGGCAGGGAGTGGGGATGAGCTGAGAGCTACCAGGGCCGTGGGAGGGACCACAGGTTGTTCTGACCCCGAGGGGCAGGGTCAGTCTTGAGCCCCCACCCCGCCTCCTGTCTGGAGCTCCACATTTATCTGTTCCGCTGCAGGAGGGCAGGGGGATGTGCACCATTTCACTTACAAAGAAGGATTCCGCCATGATGTTGCTTCTGTGAACTAAGAGGGCTAATGCTAGAACCAGAGGACATGGCCAGTTCAGGGGTGGGCAGCAGGAGGGGAGCGAGCAGGGGAGTTCATTCGTGGGTGATGGAGCAGCTGAGGAGGGCAGTTTCCAGAAGGGAGTGAGTGACCAGCAGATACGTGCAGCCTCAGATAGTGGCGGAGGGCAAAGGCGACTTGGACCTTCCAGCGGTCAGAGAAGGTCACTTAAGGAGTGAGAATTAGAGTTTATCTTTTCTTTTACTTTTTATCTTGAGAGGAGGAATAATGTAATTTTTCATACAGTCACAGAACAAAGAGAGCCATCACTGCTTCAAAATCTACAGAGCTGATGTCATGGGCTCTGACAGTTCCATCACCTCTCTGACAGCCCCTCCCCCAGGGCTATGAAGGGGGCACATGGCAGTGGAACTCACCCTCCAGGTGCTGTGCTTACAGTGGTGAGCGGGGTGGGGGGCTTTTGGAGGTGGCTGGTGACATTAGCCAAGGGCAGTGGGGTGACAGGCAGGCAGGCCAAAGGAGGTTGAAATTCCAGAAATAAAAAGAATATTTTCCTGTGTGCTGAATGAGTAAGTCTATGGACATAATTGTTTTTTATCTAAAATGGATCTGCTTCAGGTTTTCAGAGGTGATCTTATATTATTTCATTACTTTTAACTCAAGAAACTGAATCGTTTGATTTCCATATTTGTTACTGAACAGAATAAATAATCTCTGGGGAACATAACAAATAATGTACTTACCTGTGTCAGTATGCACACACACTATAATTTCAAGGATATGTAGAAATTAGTTATATTTGTCTTTGGAGCAGATATTCTATTCTTGCTAGTCTAAGTAAAAGCATTGTATTTGGTTATTCCGTGACTTCTGAGCATTAGGATGACAAATGGAAGATTCAGAATGTGTAGTTTTCTATCTCTATGCTGTCTTCTATCTTAGAGAAGCCCAACATTTTGTGGTAACCAGATAGTGGTGAGGGCTGGCTGTGGGCCTCGTGCAGACGGGGTGCAGGCATGCTCAGCGGGGTGCCAGCTCTTGGCCTGAGCTGGGGCGGCCCTGAGAGAAGACACCAGGCGGAGGGAAGCCTTTGGTGTCCTCAGTGCTTTACTGTGTTCTTTCCTGTGGCAAGTGGGGGAGGGCAATACTATAGTCATTTCGCTTCAGTGGTGACATCGTAGCTTGTAGGAGGGCTTGTTCTTCAGAGCCTGATCTGGGTGCGGGCACAAGACCCAGTCCTCCCCAGATCTCGGTGTGGCCTGTTTGTTCTGGGAGTCCCACTCTGACTCCCAGAACAAACAGGCTCAGAACTTGAAAGTCCAGGTTGGCTGAATCCCCTCAAGGGCCCCTCTGTGAGGCACCTGCAGGTCCGGCGGCTGTTTTCCTTCTGGTCAGGTACCTGCGCGCATTCACACGGTCCAGGAAACCGGGCCTGAGCCTGGGAAGGGAGAGTGCCTTCGTAGGAGGACAGCCCGGGTGGCCTTCTCCCTTCATCCCTGGGCAGGGCAGCTGGTGGCCACTTGGGGGCAGGGCTCCCCAGCAAGTGACCTGCCACCCAGGCGGGGACAGCCGCTGGGGCCTGGCTGCCTAACAGCTTCATTCTTCGTATTTCTCGACAGTCACATCTCTGCTTAAATTTGTGACTGATGGACTTTAATGTGGAATGAAAGTGGAAGGCCTTTCCAATTTGAAGTTGTTTTGGTTGTTTGAATTTCTGGAAGCTGTTGATATTTAGAAGGTGCTGCTTAGGGCGGAGTAGAATTTGGAGCCACCTGAGCTTGTCTGAAGGTGATTTAAATGCCAGGGCCTTTTGATGATTGGAGGATAACTGGTAGCAGAATGACAGCAGTGACTGTTTTCCTCTTTGCAATGAAAAATGAAAGTGCTTCCACCCTTCTTTAAGGACTCTGTGCTGCCAGAAAGAAGTCAAGCTTTTTTGTTGATTTTTTTAAAAAAGTAACTTAGTTGAAATTCTTTAAAACTAGCTATATACCTGTACTCCAAACATGACTTTAGCTTTTGATTGTTTTAAAAATCGTGTTTTGATAGTCACTTCCATATTTTAATGTAACATGAACCATCTTTGTATGCATTTATTAACTTTGTTTCTCTATTGTGTATTCAATTTTGAAAGATTTATTATAATTAGAATGAAAATCATGAACTAGCTTTTTAAATATTTTACATTTTTCCTTTTGATCTAACTATATACTTTGAGTTACTGCATTTTATTTCAGTAACTCATAATCACTGGCATTTTCCTACTATTTGGCATGAAAATTCATTTTCAACATTTTGGATATTATATAATTCAGTATATTGTTACTACTGTTCATATTTTTAAAATCTGTTTAACCTTTGGCTTCCACATAAATGTTATTCTTTTTACATGTCAAGTAAAATAAGCACACTGTGTGTTCTGTGTGCACAGCAGAATGTTTAATGGACTGTGTAATTTTAAATGGTTCAAATGTTTATTTTTTCCGCCTTGAAATTGTTAGTGAGGTACATTGAGACTGGCAAGACTTGCTAATGCTTTGAGGCAGGGCCATGTTTTATTTCATCTAAATTTTGTTTTCGTGTAACACTTGGATTTAGCATCTGATAATTAGATTTCTTTCTAGTGAAGAGAAATGCTTTTCCTTGTACTTTCTCATATTTAAGTGCATTTTGACGAGGGCAAAAGAAGAGCTTTACTGAAGCTGCTGAGTTATCAAGACCATCCTTTAGGAAAGTGTCAGAGTCATGCCATTGCCTTTCCTGACTTACTCTCAGGAAGATGGTCTGTTCAGTGTGACTTTGCATGTCATTTTGTGTCTTGGACAGGTTTAGTGTTGTCTCTTTTAGGTTGTATACTTGTTATTTCCTTTGTATGTCCTGTGCAGATGGTATCTGATAACTGCTTTTTTAAAAAATTAATTAATTATTTAATGTTTTTGGCTGTGTTGGGTCTTTGTTGCTGCATGCAGGCTTTCTCTAGTTGCAGTGAGTGAGGGCTGCTCTTCGTTGCGGTGCACGGGCTTCTCACGCGGTGGCTTCTCTTGTTGCAGAGCACGGGTTCTAGGTGCACGGGCTTCAATAGTTGTGGCACACAGGCTCAGTAGTTGTGGCTCGAGAGCTCTAGAGTGCAGGCTCAGTAGTTGTGGCGCACTGGCTTAGTTGCTCCGCGGCATGTGGGATCTTCTGGGACCAGGGCTTGAACCCATGTCCCCTGCATTGGCAGGCAGATTCTTAACCACTGCACTACTAGGGAAGTCCCTGATAACTGCTTTTTGAAGCTATTAAATTCTGCTTTGTGGTGTGATCATGAAGAAGTACGGTAGTGCCACTGGGTTTTAGCATGCTGGCTTTTTCTTCGTTTTCATTTCAGAATATACAATACATAAAATTTTTCTGATTTCTCAGATTTATTTTGGATCAGTTTTTTAAAAACATAATATCAATTCCTTTGTTTGGATGGTATAAGATGAGACAGTCAAGAAATAATCCAGTAGAAACCAATACACTTGTAAGTCTAAGAATCCCTAAATCTTTGTTCAAGATTTGATTTTCCAGTATATGACCACCTGATATTAAACTTTTCTTTTTTGTTTTTGACTGACTGAACAGTTTCACATATACTGTACTCTTAAAATGATGATCTTCTCTGACATAAATCCTAGAGCATTCACGTTATATATAATATATGATTATGAAATATAACAGAGTCTGTAATAGTGTTGTTTCCTGACCGCTAAAAGAGTAATGTAGATTTCAGAATTTGTTTATAACACTTACCACAACTTAAAATAAGTAGTGAGTGAAATGACTACCTGTTGTGGCATGGGTGTTTGCCCATGATTTGATGAGAGATGGGTTGGAGATCAGTAGAAAATGAGAGGAAATTGCAAGCAAGGGAGCCAGGGGTGAGGAGACCAGCAGCCATGTAGCTGGACTCCAGCAGCGCAGCCAGGGTCCTGAATGCAGAGTCTAACTGTCAACCCAGGGTAGAGCAGTTTAAAGGCCAGGGTTTTTTTCAGCTAAGTATAGTGATGTGAAATTGAGAGTGAAGGGGCCCCTAATAATTCCTGGGCTTAAGAGGAAATCAGGACCCTCAGCAGAAAAAAGCTGATCCTTTGCCTGGACATTGGTTGGAAATGAGTGCAGTAAGTGGGAGTCCAGGGTCATACTGCAGTCCCAGCAGGTACCTGGAGTCCAAGCTGAAACCAAGCCGGGAGTTGAGTGATCAGAGTTGCAGGTGTGAGAAAGAAACGCTCAATTTGGAGAGCCAGTGGGTGGCCCTCGAGATCCCACAGGAAGGCTGGACGCTTGGTCAGCAGCTTAGGAACTTGCTGGAGCCAAAGCAACAGGGATGAGCATCAGTGTCTACAGTAAAGACCAGGGGAGCCAGGTACTGACAACACAGATAAAATAATACAGTGAAGAGTGAGCAGACCACTGTATTTAGTGAGAGTTAAACATACTCTATAGAAGTTTGTCATTTTCAATAGATGCTATTATTTTTAAATGGTAGAGTATTGAGCATCTTTATATGCCTGGTGGAACCTTCAGAGATACCAGAGGGAGCAGGGACAGAGATGGAGGGCTGCTGCTGTGGGGACGGGGTGTGGGGGACAGTGGTGGATGGAATTCACAGCACAGGGTAAGGACCCCACCCCCCCAGAGAGGAGGAACTGAATGAATAGTTGTGTATAGAGGTAAGGTGGGGCTGGGAGGTAGTTTCATTTTCTAAGAGGGCATTGAGATTGCCAGTCGAGGGAGAAGGAGTAGGTAAGATTTCTAGAGAGGTGATGATGTCACCTCTGCGGAGGGACAAAGAGAGAGGAAATGACTGGGAACATGAGTAGGGACTGCCGGGCATGGTTGAGGGACCCCAGAGATCGGAGACCATGACCGCATGGGGCGAGCCTGTGTGATTCTCTCCAGAAGGGCTCCAAAGCCTGGGGGGCGCAGTGGAAAGAGGGCTGGCCGGTTCAGAAGGGAGTGTGCAGTGAAGGACCAGGGGGAATTGAGATTAAAGGTGAGAGGATGACGGAGATGATGGCCCCTGGGACCAGGATGTGAAATCAGAAGGGATTGGGCGGCTGGGGCCTTGGTGCAGAATTCAAGAGCTTTGGCTTGAGTTTTGCGCGTAGAAGTTTAAGAAGTTGTCAGGGGAGTAGTGGCGACTGAGACCAGGTGTGGCTTTGGGAGTGGACAGTTGGAATGGAGTGGGGGTCAGGGTCCTCCCAGAGCTGGTCAAGTCATTTGGAGTGAGGGGCCACGGGCGGTGAAATGGCAATTCCCCACTGCCCTTCCCTGGTCGTGTTGACACTGCTCTGGACGACTCTTGTCAAGCCACCAGCACCTTACTGGAGACACAAGAATTTTAAGAAAATGCCTGACAGTAATTGCTGAAAGCGATAGGGGCTTAGAGAGTCTAGTACTTGCTCCTCTGATTGGAGCAGAGGAGGTGACTAAAATGTTTAGAAGGTAAATATAAAGAGTTTAAAATTGAACAAAATTTGAGAAATTTGAGGATAAGGAACCTCTGAACGAAGAGAGAAGAAATGGTTTGTGGAGTGGTATCAACTAACTGGAGAGTTAAATGCTGAGTGTTAGGAGATGCACAGGTGTTGCGAGGGGCATGTGTAGGTAAACAGAAGAAGCATGCGTGGAAGGTGGGAGGATGTGGGTACTTTGTGACTTCATTTCGAAGATCATTCTGCAGACACTTCTGAGAGTTTCCTTCTAGTGGCATGGATTTGATATTACCTCAGAGACCTCCACCCTTAGCTGACTAATTTATCTTATCCTATAGGAAGATGACAGCTATTTCAGAAATTAGAATTATTGAACATTTTGTAAATCCACAGTCAAATGAAAATCTTTGCAAACTTTATTTACTTCCTCAGATCACATCAACTCTTCACACCCTCCTTGTAATAAAGCTAATTAGCTTTTGCCTCTAATGAATGTTTGTATTTGAAGTTGAAAACCACTTTAGAAGTTCAAGATACTTCAGTCATAAGCTTAGAAGATATACACTTAGAAGATAAATGTTCTTTTTAAAATTTTATTATGCATAAATTTTAGATCTTTTTTTTGAGGAGTAATTAAAGAGGTCAGCGTTCTTGTTTCTCCAGTTCATTGGGTTTATGGCACGGGGGTGTCTTCATTAGTGTTTTAACTTGGTGTCATTCAAGGTGGGGCGAGGTGAGGAGGGATGTAGAGGATGTGGAGGGAGCTGGGAAGGTCACAGCCCCAGCCGTGCGTCCCTGTTACCTACAGAGAACCGTGAGTCATCACATTCCTGCTACAATCACAGATATTTAGGAGAACATGGGTTGGGTTATTCCACCTTGAATTGTTTTGCTTTTAATTTTGTATCTTAAACTAGCAATTATGCAGTTGACCAGGTAGCACAGAAACATTCATTACGTGTAGCATTCTCCAGTCGTGTGGATAGATACTGTCAAAAAATAATATTAAATAAATCAGGACTTTCCTTCTTTTAAGGAAATAAGAGCTTGTCAGTCATTTGTGTCAGTGGTTAGCTAGTTTTAAAAACCCCCCTTAGCATCAGTATTTATGAAGTTTCTCTCAAATCTTGGTTCTCCTGCCATGAGTGACTTGAAGCAAAGACATGAGGGTTTGTTTTTCTTCTTTTGTATTTCTAGTATTCTGTCCGATACAGCAGCTTGGTGGGGATGTGTCTTGATTCAAATAGACTTTTGTCCCATGCCAGATTTTAGTGGTAAAATGACCAAGTTTACCTGGCTTGAGGCTCTCCTCCCGTCTGTCATCAGCTTGGGAACAGCTCTGCGGTGACACCAATCCTTTTCTCCCGCTGCCCTCGGGCCTCTGGGTCCTCCTTTTCTTTCTCTTCCTGCATCTGCAGTCTCTCAGTGGATTGGGTTAAACTTCTGCTGATTTGTCACCTTCGCTTCCTGCCTGATTTGCTGACTGTGAAGTCCACACACACATCTTTATCTCCTGTTTTCTTCACATCCTTGTAATCTGATATTTTCACCATGGCCCTCTTGGATGCCTTTTCTTCACTCATTCTCCTGAACTTCTTTGCAGGATCTGGCATTTGAGCAGTATCCTCTTCTTGAAATTCTTCCACAATATCCTGCTTCTCGTCCTAACCTCTTCGATTTTGCCTTCTGTTTGTCCAGGAGTTCTTTAACCCACCATCTTAATGTGGTCCTTATCCCGGCGTTAAGCCTTCACTCCTGTTACAGTTCCTTCCTCCAAGAGTGGTTTTAACTCCTGTTGCTCTAAGAAGACCTCCTGAGTCAGCTTGCATCTCCTGCTGATTGATGGGTGTCATCACTTGAAATGACCTGCCCTCACTTCAGACCCAACTTGTCATGCATGTTAGGTTAATGTATACATTACAGTGTAATGTATGGATACATGTCTGTATATATTAATACAAACAAAGTCTAGAAAAAAATTCCAAAATATTAACAAGGATGTGTGTGTGCATGAAGGATTATTAATGATTTTTATGTTTTTCTATATTTGTTTCTTTTCCATTTAATTTTAACATTTTAATTATTTAATATTTCAAATGTATATTTTAATACCTTTATAAAATTTCTACAATTATGAGTTATTTTATAATCATAAAAATAGTTAAAATACATTAGTTTTAATATATTTTTAATGGTTCTAATACTATTCAAATCAGTTTTAGAATTCTATGTTGGAAATGACAGTAAGAGAAAAAGAATACTCTCAGAGAAGCTAAATATTCATTTTTCAAAATGGAAGCAAAAAAATGGAGACGTTTCACACTTGTAAAAATAGCTAAGTTATTTGGAGAGAAGGTTGATTATTGATTTGTAGGAATTCCTTGTATGTTGTAGTTATTAGTCCTCTAATGGTAATATGCATTGCAAATATCTTCTTGTCTGTGGTTTACCTTTCTATTTCGTGTTCATAGTTTTAATGTAGGAATGTTTATTGGTCTTTTCCTTTATGATTTTTATTCTTTTAATGTCTTGTTTAAAAACCCCTTTCTTTCTCCAAGCCATAAAGATGTTCTTCCTTATATCTTTAAAAATGTTTTAATGTTTGCTTTTCACATTTGAGTCTTTAATCCTGAAATTTACTTTTTGGGTGTGGTGAAAGGTAGAGATTGCCTTATTATTTTCAGTATGGATACTATACATGGAATGTTTCATCGTTTCATACTGATCTGTAATACCTTGTCTGTCAAACAGAAAGTTCCCACGTGTGTGTGGATCTGTTTCTCCCTTTCCTTTTCCATTGGTCTGTTTACCTAGTCGTGTGTTAAAACCACACTGTGTTAATTACTATAACTTACCAACTAATCTTGAAAATTGGTAGGTGCCTTCCCACCTCACCCTAGTTATTTAAAGTTGCTTTGGCTATGCTTGGCCCTTCGACCTTCCTTACACATTTTATAATCAATCTGTCAAATTCCACACAAAACACCCATGAGAGTTTGATTGGAATTACATTGAATATATAGAATTAGAATGGGGGAGAATTAATCTCTTATAGTTTGGACTCATTATACTTGGATAGAGCACATCTATCTATTCTAAAATGGTTTTCAATAAAGTTGTATCTTGTATGACTTGTTAGATTTGTTACAGAGTTTTTGGTCATTGTAAATGGCTTAAATTTTATTTTCACTTTCTAACTTTGCTGACGTATAGATGTGTAATCGACTTGTATATTTTCGCGTTATAATCAGCAGTCTGTCATTTTAATTCTAAAAGTGTCTGGATTTCTGGGTGATTCTCTGTATACTCTGCTGCTTCCTGTGTGTTGTGACGGGTTTGTCTGGTCCCAGCCCTCATGCCACCATGCCGTCTTCCGTCTGTGCCGGGCATTCCAGTGCACGGCTGGATGAGGGCCATGATAATGACCCCTTAGCTTCTAATGCTTTGTCCTTAAGGGTGGCATTTCCTGTATATTTTTGTAGATCACCTTCATCAGATTAGAGAACTCCTCATCTCAGTTTTCTAAGAATTTGTGTCATGAATGAGTGTTAAATTTTAAAGAGTACTTTTTCTATACCTACTAAGATAATACAGTGTTTCTCCCCGGATCTTAATTGACATGTTCATATCAATGTGGTGAATTACAAAATTCTACTATTGTAATTTCTAGTATGAAACTGTTTTTGTGTTACTTGGATAAATTATACTTGAAAATGTTGTTGTTGTTATTTAAGACTTTGCAAAATTGGGTTTCCTAACATTTTTAGAAAGATTTTTACATCTGTTAGAAACTGAGATGTTGGTGCTGTTCTTATGTGTTTTGTTTCTGGGTTTTCCTATCTTCATTATATGAGTTGGGAATGATTCCTTCTCTTCTTCTTTGGAGTAGTTTGTGTAGAGATTTTTCTGCATCTTGGATGTTTGATATAACTTGCCTGAAGTATCATCGAGAGCTGATTTTTGTTTGTTTGTTTCTAGTATGTTTTGAGGAGTAGATATTGAACTGCTGATTCAATTTCTTGAGTTAATTTCGATGTTATATTTTTCTTAAAAACTATCCATTCTCCCTCAAAATTTCACTTGTATTTGCAAAAAGTTTACTGTATTCTGTCTTTTTTTTTTAGTGTCAGCTGTATGTGTAGTTGTGACCGTTTTTTCATTCCTGATATTGCTTCTTTATACCTTCTATATTTTTCTTTAGTCAAAGAGCCAGCTTTTGATTGTGTTGCTTCTTGGTATGGTTTGTTTTTAGTTTCATCATTCTGCTCATACCCTCTTACCCTCTGCTCATTCTTCCTCTCATGTTTGAGTTGCACATTTAGCTCGGTGGTTTTCAGTCTTCTTTTCTAATATACACTTAAAACACCAGATTTCTAAGTAGTGATTTAGCTGAGTCCTATATATTTCAATATTTAGTTCTTTCATTGTCATTAAAGTTTTAAGTTATTTTCTAATATCGTTTATGGTTTCTTCTCTGACCTATGATTATTTGGAGCTGTGTCCATAAATTTCCAAGAAGAAGGGCACAAATTGGTTACCTTTTTGCCCCAGATTTCTGATTTCATTGTTGTAAGATAATGTGGTCTGTGTGATAATTATTCTATGATAATTGTTGAAATGTGCATTATTGCCTAATAAAGTCAGTTTTTAAAAAATGCCTGTGGGTTGAAAATAATGAGTTCTCTAATCTCTTTACATTAGGCTTATTAGTTGCTATTCAGATTTTCTCTACTTGATCAATTAATTTACTGAAATAAGCGTGTTAACTCCTGCTACTGTGGTAGTTGGGGTTATCCATTTTTTCCTTCCAGTGATCAAGTTTTGCTGTTAGAAGTTTACTTGTGTAAGTTCCTTGGTGTATATGTGTGTGTGTATCTGCTGGTTGTATAACCTAGATGTAGAATTACTGTATATTAGCTTGTGCATGTGTTCAGTTTTATGAGATGACACTATACAGTTTTCTAAAGTGGTTTAAACAGTTTTTAATCTCACGAGTGCTACATGAGAGTTCCCGTTACACTATTTTTAGCAGCACTTGGTGTTGTCAGGTTTTTAATTTTAGCCATCGTAGTTGGGGTGTGATAGTAGCACATTGTGGTTTTAGTGTGCGTGTCTGTAATAACTAATGAGATTGAGCCTCTTTTCATATGTTTCTTGGTTCTCCTTTGCAGTTTCCAACTCTCTGTCTGAACAGTCTTGTCTTTTATCTTGTTGAACACAATAACAAAGTTATTTTACACTTTGTGTCTCACTCTCTAATATTCAGAGTGATTGTGTGAGTATTCTATTGCTTGTGAGGTTTTTTCCATAGAGTCTTGTCTTTTTGTATGTCCGGTTATTTTTTATTGAGTGAGTGCCAAAAAGATTTTAAAAATTAAAAATAAATTGAGGTCTAGTCTTCTTCCACAATGCATTTGTGTGTGTTTCTACCAGGCGCTTGGAATCTGTTGCAACTCCTGGGTCCAATTCCAAGGACTTAGGTGGTTCAGAACTGAACCTGTGAAGTGCCTGTGAAGACCTGGTTGTTTCTTTATTTGGAGGGAGCACTCCTTCAGAATCCCAACCCAAATTAAGGAGGATTTCCCAGGCACTCTGACTTGGTGGACCATGGACTCCAGTTTCTGTCCCTTGATTCCTGGATGGAGTCACAGAGCTGCTCAGCCACACCCCGGAATCAGAGGACACCCGCAGGGGAGAGTGGCCCCTGTGTGCTTGGCTCACCTTCCCAGACCTCCATTCTCACAGGATTTGGCTTGGCCATTCTTTGCTATCTGGTTGGTTCTGTGATTCCTTCAAGAAAATGTTTTTTTATGTTTTTCCAGTTATGTTCAGAGGGAGGCTTAATCTGAATTACCCAGACCACCATTCCCAGAATCTCAATTCCTCCCATAGATGTATTTTTTCCTCTTTTTATTCTTAACCTCTCTGTCTCTGTATGTGTCTCTGTGGATTTTGTGGGGTTTATTTTTCTTTTTACAGAATCTAAATTTTTATCCACTTTAACAGACCGATTTCATTTATTTATACTTACCGTGATTTATGATGTATTTAGAGATAGTTCTATCGTGTTTCCCTACGCTTTGTTTTTACCCTGCTTCTTCAGGGATTTTCATTTCTTTGGGCCTTTCATTGTCCATCACACATGTGAATTCATTCCTTATACTGTAAATAACTCATTCCTTATACAGTAAATAATTCTTTACTATTTGATGGGTCCCTATGGTCATTTGTGAGATTTTAATTATTTGTAGGAATAAGGGCAAAGATTATGCAAAAAGCTCTTTTTAAAAAACTCAGCTTTTGCTTATAAACTCTCAACTTGCTCTCTATACTTTAAAAGTATACAAAAGTGTTTATTTCTTTCACTTGCTTTTTATCCTTGTTTTTCTGGTGTTCAATAAGATCATATATTCTGAGCCTAGAGTTTGTTCCCTCGTGGGGAGTGTTGGGGTCACGGCATAGTGAGCCAAGCCTGCTGCCCTGGCTTAGGGCTCCCTCCCAGGCTTGTGGCCCCCAAGGGGCTGAAGATGGCAAGGGGTTAGATGGAGCACCCAGGAAAACAGAGCAGAGGAGGGGAAGACGAAGATGCCGGCTGAGAACACACTTTTATTATCTTCCACTCTATGCTGGTCAGGATCTGCCTGTAAATAATAAAAACCACTGAACTTTACCCTTTCGATGGGTGAATTTTATGATATGTGAGATATACCTCAATCAAGCTGTAAAAGAGGAAGATCTGCCGGTCAGAGAGATAAAGGAGAATGCATCAGAAACTGCTGACTCACCTGCTCGTGAATTCCAGAAGCCCTGACTCAGTGTGACAGTTATTTCCAAGTACAATACGTACAAGCAGGAAGAGGTGTGTGTGTGTGTGTGTGTGTGTGTGTGTGTGTGTGTGTGTGTGTGTTTATAGGAATGACTTCCTGGGCTGTTGGTGAATGCCATGGTTTACAGGTTGTAATTATTACGTCCACAGCAGCAAGTGGGTATCTCTGTTTTTAAATGTTGTATTTTTTAATAGAAAAGGAGGTAGCATAGAAGAGGGACGAGCAGTACTGTTTGATGAGAGCCTTCAGTGAGGCGCACGTTGTGTCCCCGTGTTGCGTCTCTGGAGGTGCTGAGTGACTGGCTTTAATGACCAGGACAGGAGAGGACACAGCCTGGTTTCAGGGACCGGACGGCCTCCCTCTCTCCATCCCCACGTGCCAGCGGCAGGTCTGCTCTGTTCTCAAAGATCCAGTGCTCTCGGAGAAGGGTGCTTAGCTGGGGAGGCTGAGAAGATTCCCCTTCACAGTTCATGGCACTTCTCGCTGTTTCTGCTGTGCTGCTTCTCTTCCCAGGACAGGAGGAAGCTGAAGGGAGACGCGCGCAGCCCGGGATGTCCAGGGCCTGAGGGTCTGACCACAACCCTGGGCGAGAGTGCACAATCCGCTCAGCCCACAGGACGTGTGGCTGAACCCACGGTCCACGCTTTAGACCAGTGGATAGAAAGCTTCGCTGGCCTGGACTCTAGTTGTTGGTGTAGCAGAATTGGCTCTTGGATTATTTTCTGTGGTTGGAGCAGGTTAAACGAGAGGATGCTGCAGGGAGCTGCTGGCACAGGTGGATTCTAGCCAGCAATGCTCCCAGGGGGTGAGCTTTGCTGTTTCCAACCAGCCGTCCAGTGCTGGGAGACTCCCGGCCCTGCCTTCCAGTGAACGCTGAGAACACAACATTCAAGTGTAGCAAGTGTCAGGGCAGAGGCGGAGACCCTGGTAGCATTCCTCAGATAATTGCAGGCCCAGCCAACGGGTCAGGCCTCTGCAGTTCAGGGGAGCAGCCGGGTTGAATCTCATGGTCTCAGTTGCACATTTCCGGGGAAGGGTCCCTGACTGCCCATCCCGCCCCCAGATCAGCCCCTGTCCCTGTGGCAAGGCAGTGTGGTCACACTACACAAGCACGGTGGTGCTAGGGCTGGGGGGCTGGTGTCCAGAGACGGCATGGACGTCCCCCACATCCGTGTCGCAGGCACGTGTAATGTACGTAACAGGGAGCACACTGTCTGTACTCTTTGTGTTCCACTTTTTTTGATATTCGATATTCTTTGAAGACATTTTAATGACTTTTTGCTCTTCCTTATATGTGTGTATTACAGTTTATTGATTCCTCGATTGTTAAACATTTAGATTGCTTGCATTTTTTTCCCAAATTAAAAAATTACTTCTTTGAATATAAGTCTCTAAATTTATATTTCCTTAAGATAGATTTCTAAAAGAGAATATTTGAATCAATGGATGAGAAGTGTTATTTTAGCTCTTGATATGTCTTGTCAGATGGCTTTCTAGAAAGGTGGAGTGACAGATGAGCATAGAGCTGGCTTGTCGCATACAGATGGTGAAACTCACAGATATACTAGAATAAACAAATAAGGCATATTCAGCTGTAAGGATAAGAGTACTGAGGTGGGGGCTTCCCTGGTGGCGCAGTGGTTGACAGTCTGCCTGACGATGCAGGGGGCGTGGGTTCGTGCCCCGGTCCGGGAAGATCCCACATGCTGCGGAGCAGCTGGGCCTGTGGGCCATGGCCACTGAGCCCGCGCGTCCGGAGCCTGTGCTCCGCAACGGGAGAGGCCACAACAGTGAGAGGCCCGCGTACCACAAACAAAAAACAAACAAAAAAAGAGTACTGAGGTGGTAACGGGGTATTGCAAAGATATTCAGCATATGGGAGAACTTGTTTTTTTTTAATACATTTATTGCGATATAATACATGTCACACAAGTCACCCATTTAAAATGTATGATTCAGCAGCTGGTAGTATATTTGTAAAGTTGTGCATCCATCATCACAATCAACTTTAGAATATTTTCATTCCCCCCCCAGTCCCCACTCCCTTTAGCCATCACTCCCCTATTCCTCCATTCCAAACCCTCCGCCCCAGCCCTGGACATTTCATACACTATGTGGCCCTTTGTGTCTGGCTTTTTTCACTTAGTGTGATGTTTTCAATGGTTTTCCATGTTGTAGTACGTGTTAGTACTTTATTCCTTTCTATTGCTGATAGGAGATCTTTGATCAGCACAGGAGAAGGACCTGTAAGTCTGTGTGGTCAGAGGGAGTGTGTAGGGGCCCCATTTGGGAGGAATGGTCATGAATTTATGGCACTAAGTTTCTTTGTTAACGTGACTTTCTCTGACATCTGTATGTTTTTATGGCTGTAGCAGTAGTCCTTTTCATGGATGTACCATAGTTTATTTACCCTATCCATTGTTTGTGGATATTTGAGTATTTCCTAGTTTTCACTCTTTTGAACACTGCTTCATATATATCTTTGAATATTTATGTGATTGTCTTCTATGGGTAAATTTCTAGAAGTAGATTTGGTGGTTGAAAGGATATGGCCAATTTACATTTTGGCCATTTATGCTTTTTTATTTCAAATATATAAGGTTGGAAGTTTATAAGTAAAAGTTTAGAATTTTTATATAGTCAAGTATTTCAGTATTTCCTTCCACTGCTTTATGTTTAATTGAAATTGTAGTGATATCTTTTTATTACTGTTAATTATCATTTTTCTAATGTTAACCTGTTTATTATTCCATTATCCTTTTCTTTGACTATTCTATTACCATTTCCTTTCCACTACTTTTCCTATGGCTTTTAATAAGCATTTAATGTCTTTTAAAATGCCACCTTCAGTGTTACTCTTCAAAATATTTATTCTTCTCAAGATACAAGAAACCTACAACCCTCAATTAGACATTTTCCCACACGGCTAACCCTTGTATTTTCACACCAATTAATTCTTTTTACTTTAATTTTAGAAGACTCTAAACTGGTAACTGAAGATTTTCTTAGAAACTTAAAAGCATGGCCCTTTACAAATACACTGTGTATGTATAGCCTCAGGGTTAATCTCTTAGTTTACAAACCAAAATTACTAAATATCAGCTTAATAGACTGTAACTTTTGCTGACTTCTGCATTAATTTCCCATATTTCTGAATGGCTTCTTTTTTTAGTTTCTCTACTACTCTCTTCATTTTTCTGAATTTCCCTCTTTCCCCTCTTTGGAATGAGGGAAAAGTTGCATTCTTTTTATGCTCCCTAGAAGATCTTCCTTTCTTAATGAGGTTTGTTATTTTTTTTTTTAATTTATTTTTTGGCTGTGTTGGGCCTTCATTGCTATGTGCAGGCTTTCTCTAGTTATGGCGAGCGGGGGCTGCTCTTGGTTGTGGTGCGTGGGCTTCTCATTGCAGTGGCTTCTGTTGTTGTGGAGGACGGGCTCTAGGTGTGCGGGCTTCAGTAGTTGTGGCTCGTGGTCTCTAGAGCACAGGCTCAGTAGTTGTGGCGCATGGGCTTAGTTGCTCTGCGGCCTGTGGGATCTTCCCAGAACAGGGCTTGAACCTGTGTCCCCTGCATTGGCAGGCAGATTTTCAACCACTGCGCCACCAGGAAAGTCCGAAAATCTTCCTTTTTATTTCACGCATTACTTTATCATGAGTAGTCATGGTGAAAATAGCCTATCTCCATCTCTGAATGATAATTCTGGAATTTTCCAGTTGTGAAGCCAATAGGTAATAGCTGAATAAAGAGATGACTAAGAATATTACATAGAGGTTTAGTATAAAGAAGCTAGTAGAACACAAATACAAAACTTTCTAAGTACCAAAAGAAATACTAGAAAAGGAAAAACAGAGCAAAGAAAACAGACCTCACAATATATATTGAGTATTATTACGGAAATCTGTCATAATGATAAATGTATATAGACCTAAGTTGCTATTAAAAGTTAAAGAGTCTCCGATTGGTAAAGTAAAATCTAACTCTTTACTGTGTACAGAGACACACTTAAAGCGATTGAGAAGTGTTAGAAATAAAGGATTGGGAAAGATGTTCCAGGAAAATATATGTAAAAAGAAAGTCTTGATATCAGACAAAGTAGAATTTAGGCCAAAAAAGATCACATGAGACAGAGATACTGTATAATGCAAAAAGCTATGATTTCCAATGAAAAAAATGACAGTTTTTAATATCTATTCTTTTAATAACACAGAAACAATGTTCCTAAAGCAGGAGCTCTTGCTGCAAGGAGGAATAGCACATGCTGATAAGTAGGGGCGTTTAACGTGCTCTCTGATTACACAGATCAAGTGCAAAAGTGTGTGAGGGTGTAGATGCCTAAGTAGGTGATCAGCTAGGAGACCTGTAGGCACATGCTGAACTACGTACCCCAGGGATGGGGACTGTACCTTGATTTCACGTGCACGTGGATCATTGATACCAGTTGACCTTATATTAGTTGATTTTAAAATCTTCATATAATTTTGAAAAAAAGAAATAAATCAACATATTCTGAATAAAATTAGAAATTAATAGAAAAAGAAGACTAGTTTCACAGTGTGAATGTACTTGACACTACTGAATTATACCTTAAAAATGGTATAGTAAATTTCATGTTATGTGTATTTTACCACAATTTTTTTTAAAGCCTGTCTTCAAAGAAGATACTAACATGATTGTCAAGAGGGAAATGCAAAAAGTGGTCACAAGACTCTCCAAATTCCTCTGCTTTAAAGTTCAAGAACAGGTGAGGAGTAGCATATTACTTGAGTGCCAATTTATTCCAAATAGAAAATGGAAGTAATTATCACTCCCAGTGAAGCTATAGAACTTAGACCTAGAATAAACCTTGGAGTCGATGCCCTACTTAAACAGAGGATGATATTGAAGCCCAGAGAGGTTAGTTGTAGACTAACAAGTCTTACAGCTGGTTAGTGATGGAGCCATGGTTTGACTTTGTTTTGTGTCAGGAGTATACATCAGAAGCATCACATCTTTGGAGTAAAACTAATAGGACCAGAAGAAGAGGGATAACCACACACAAAGAAAAAGATAAAGCAAGTAAAAATAAAAGCAAAACTTCCTTTACGTGGAAATTTTTAGATTGGAGTAAGAATGTCCATTTGCTCCAAGGTGCAGTCTTAAATAACAGTCATTTATTTATTGAAAAAAGAAGACTCTTCAATCTGGAACATTTAAAACTTTATTAAATAATTCTTGGATCAAAAGGGAAACATGAACAGAATTCTGAGAAAATAGCAATATTAAAAGCATGCTGTATCAGAGTCAATGTGGATGAAACAATGTTTAGGAAGATTCATAGCATAAATAGCCACATAAACAAAAATCAAAACAAAAAATGAACAAAATGAACTAAGCAAAACTCTGGTGTAATAAACAACAAAGTAAAAAAAAAAAAAAAACCAGAAAGAAGGCATTAGTAAATATAAAAATTGAAATTAACTGATTAGTAAACAGAAAAACAGAAGAATGACTAAATCAAGAATCTGGTTCTCAAGGTGAAGCTCAAGAAAAGATAAAAACTGGGACTTCCCTTGTGGTCCAGTGGTTAAGAATCCGCCTTCCAATGCAGGTGATGCAGGTTCGATTCCTGGTCGGGGAACTCAGATTCCCACATGCCGTGGGGCAACTAAGCCCGAGTGCCACAGCTGCTGAGCCAGTTTGCTCTAGAGCCTGAGTGCCACAACTAGAGAGCCCACGCACTGCAACTACTGAGCCCACATGCTGCAACTAAGACCCGACACAGCCAAATAAATAAATAAATACTTAAAAAAAAATGATAAAAACTACTAGCGCCCCTAATCTAAAAAAAGTGGGGGTAGAAAACAATGTGTATCCAAATAAGATATGACAAGGGAGAAATAACCATCAAAACAGAAGAAATTTAAAACAGGAGATTACTTTGCACAGTTCCATTCAAATATATTTGAAAACCTAGATGAAATGGACAATGTTTCATGAAGATATAATTTACTAGAACTTATCCCAGTAGAAACAGAGAATCTAAAGAGCCCAGCAATACATGAAGTAGGAAAAACTGTAGAAGAACTTAAGTACCATGCCCAGATGGTCTCACAGGGGAATTCTTTCAAAGCTTCAAAGCCCAGATAATCTCAATACTACTTAAACTGTTCCAGAGCACAGAAAAAGAAGGAAAATTTCCAAATTCTTTTTTTTTTTTTTAATAACGATAGCATTTTATTGTGCCCTGAAAAGCGCTTTATGCAGACTCATGTAACAACCCACTGAGGTCTATACTACTAGCCCCATTTTACAAAGAAGGAAACAGGTGCTCAGAGAGGATAAATTACCTGCCCGAGGACACACAGCTAGCTGATAATTGGCCAGGTCAGGGCTAGAGTTGTTCAGCCTCCCAGAGCCATTACCCTCTATGTTTCTCATCAACAAGAAAATCACTTTCCCCCAGGGTTTTTCCCACCCCTAGCTGAAACAAAGCCTCTCTCAGCCACAGCCTCTCACTCAAGGGGAGGGGCTCCCGAGTAGCAGGGGGCACTCACATCCAGGCCTGTCTCTCCCCAGCCCCCAGGATTTTGTCCACGCAGCCTCCTGGGGACTACGAGCAGCTGCTGACCACCGGCTTCGAGGAGCCGTCGCACATGCTGGCCACCGACCTGCTGGTGCAGATCCTCACGGGCCAGGCAGGCCTGGCCCGGCCCCCGAGCGCCGCTGGGCCCATGGCATGGGCCGCGCAGGAGTCTTGAACCTGGAGAGAGGGTGGGAGCTGGAGCTTGACAGTTCCAAACTCCAGGAGAGGAAGTAGTGGAGGGGCTCACTCGTTCTCCTAGTGCAGCTCCACCTCCCCTTCCAAGGGGCCAGGTGAGCTAGCCCGTCTGCACTGGGTCCGCCTGGCCGCGGGGCCCTGTGGGTGGACACACCGGTTTTATGTTAAATAAAAGAAAGAAAGAGGTCACAGGCTCAGCGTCCTCTCAGATCGCCGCTCCCCTCTCCTTTCCAAATTCTTTTAATGAAGTGAATATAACATTAATACTAAAGTCTGATGGAGACTTTAAAAATGTTAAGTAAAATGCTAACAAATATAATCTGATGGTACATAAAAAAGATAGCTCATGATCAAGTACAGTTTATTCCAGGAATTCAAATGTGATTTATTAATCCATTCATGTAGTTTATCAGATTAGATTAGTAGATTTAAGGAAAAAAATTAATTACGTGATCATCTTCATAGATGCCAAAAAAGCATTTAACAACATTCAACACTCATCCCTTTAAAAATGCTCAGTTTTAAAATAGGACTCAGTGCGTAGTAGCCTGGCATGATTAAACGTTCTCACGTGCATGCATACACACACACCCCAAAGTCAGCACCTTACTTAGTGGGGAAAAACTAGAGGCCTTCCTTTTAAAGTCAGGAATGTGAGAAGCCTACAACTTGGAAAGAAAGAGTTAAAAATCTTCTGTTTTGGCAGATCTTAAATAAAACCCCTGTGATGTGAAATCTCAATTGGAAATATCAGTGTGAACTGATTTTTTTTTTTTTTTTTTTTGTGGTATGCGGGCCTCTCACTGTTGTGGCCTCTCCCGTTGCGGAGCACAGGCTCCAGACGCGCAGGCTCAGCGGCCATGGCTCACGGGCCCAGCCGCTCCGCGGCATGTGGGATCTTCCCAGACCGGGGCACGAACCCGTGTCCCCTGCATCGGCAGGCGGACTTTCAACCACTGCGCCACCAGGGAAGCCCGGAACTGATTTTTTTAAATTAAAATTATTTCTCCTACCTCTCTTTACACAACATTCCTAGAAGCGGTGATAACTGTAGCAGTGAACACATCCATCACCCAGACTGTAGCATCTAGCCAGGGCTCCTTGGAGGAGTGGCCAGTTCTGGTTTGGGCAGGAAATATTCAGGATGAGCCTGGAACATTTTATTGTGCCAGAAAGCCAAGAAGTTACTAAAGACTAATGGGGTCATGTCAAGAGACATAGGACCCAACATGAAGGAGCTCTCATCAGACAAAGATGGGGCTGTTTGGGAGTCACACACATAAAAATGCAATTAATTAAAACAAAGAATATGTAAAATCCTGTGAGTTTATAAGAATACTTTAAGAAAGAGAGAAAGTCAAACAACTCATTGGGCCCTATTGGATTATTTCAGAATTAGGGTCGTAGTCTTACTCTGAAAGTTAGTAAGTAAAAGGAAAGAATTGTGCCCTTGTCCTGCCTTTTGTGTTATGAACTGTAATACAGGTAAATAACTGTAACTCACAAGGGAAAGTTGTTCTTTGTAGAAGAATTCCAGCTCTGAGCTGTGGAAAGGATGGTAGACTTAGAAAATCGTCACTGTACGACCCTTGGTGAGGTAACAGATGGAGGTAGTGAAAGCACTGGGTGAAAGGTTGAGGGGGCTTCACGGTGCAGAGTCCAGGCCATCACCAGCTCAGTCCACTGCTGGATCCTAGGATAGGTGCCTGCAACACTGCAGGCCTTCCGATCAGATGCAGGAGGAAGCACAGTGCGCTGCCCGAGAATCATACATGCCAAACACTGTACCCTGAGTTTAATCGTGCTGCTGGAGCTAAATTCTATTTGCAGAAGACATGGAGAGAAAGGAATAAATTAAACAAATGACACGGTGAGGAAACAAGCAGAGAAGTCCAGGTCAGCTGGAACAAATGCAATGAATTAATGGCATTAAATGAACAAAGATGGTGGGGGGCGGGGGTGACTCCTGGGTTACAGAGGCCCTAAGAGACCTAAGAGACCTGCAGCTACAGGGAACAAATATGGGGACCCTGCTTGGATCCTGCTTAAAACCTGTTTGGGTAAAAAGACATTTTTCAGACAATCAGGATATTTTTATTGTGGACTAAGTATTATATGCTAGCAAGAAGTTATGTTTAATTTTGTTATATGTGATAGTGACATTGTGGTATGTTTTTCAAATTCCACATTTTTAGAGGCATATCGAAAAGCTGAGAGTTCCTTTAAAGTACTTCAGCAAAGAATGAAAAGAAAAAGAAAAATGAGATAGTGAAGCAAATATGTCAAAATCTTTTTTTTTTTAATTTATTTTTGGCTGCATTGGGTCTTCGTTGCTGTGCGTGGGCTTTCCCTAGTTGTGGCGAGCGGGAACTACTCTTCATTGTGGTGTGCGGGCTTCTCACTGCGGTGGCTTTTCTTGTTGCAGAGCACGGGCTCTAGGCGCACGGGCTTCAGCAGTTGTGCCAAGTGGGCTCAGTAGTTGTGGCTTGCGGGCTCTAGAGCACAGGCTCAGTAGTTGTGGCACACGGGCTTAGTTGCTCTGTGGCATGTGGGATCTTCCCAGACCAGGGCTTGAACCCATGTCCCCTGCATTGGCAGGTGGATTCTTAACCGCTGCAGCACCAGGGAAGTCCCTGTCAAAATCTTGATGTTGCTGAGTTTGAGGGATGCATTTAATCATACATTTCTTTCTACTTTTGAGTATATTTTAAATATTTCATAATAAAAAGTGTTGAAGCAGTTGAGAGGCATGCTCTATCAAAATGAGAGTAAAGTAAGCTCTCCTGGAAGATATGGACCATGGAAAAGAGGAGGTCCACCACAGGAGAGGCAAGTGTGCCCCGGGTCCTGCCGGGGGCCAAGGGTGAGGGTGGGAGCTGGGTCCCCCCCCCCGGCCCTGTCCCTGCTTGAACAGCTTGCTGGACGTCTGGCTGCTCAGCTCCAGAGAAGCTCCCCAGAGGCAGAGCTGTTTAGGTTTTTTCCTGCCTCTGCATCCCTAGTACCTAACAGTGCCTGGCCCTGCTTGTTTTCAGGGAAGTTGCTGAGGGAGCTGATAAGAGTGTGCGTGGCTGGTTAATGATCCACGGGGTCTCTGCTGGGCATGGAAGAAAGAGAAATCGTGGAGAAAGGCGGGGTTGGGGCCCTCAGCCTCTTCCTGAGGCGGAAGCGCGGGTGAGGACAGTGAGCTGGAATGAGAGGAATTTGGTCTGAAGAAGCAGCATCGTCTTTACAGGCAGCGCTGCTCTGCGTGAGGATAAGGTCTGTGAGCTGAGGGAGCCCCCCAGGTATTGAGGGTCACAAAGCTGGACGCCAGGTTGTTGAGTTAATCATTCACATGGATGTTGAAATTATTCAGGGCGAGCCACCCCCAAGATTTTATCATGAAAAATCTCAAAAATACACTGAAGATGAAAGCATGTTACAGTGAATACTCATACGTCCGATACCTGGTTTCTACCATGATCATTTTACTTGTTTTGTTACATATCCATCCCTCCATCCATCCATCCATCCATTCACCCATCCATCCATCCATTTTACTTTTTTGACTTATTTCAGATAAATTGCAGACACCATTGTGCTTCTCTCAGGCAGGAGTTTTGAGGATTAAATGTGAAAGTACTGTTTAACTGTGAGATGCTGTAGAAATACAGGATGTTTTAAACCTGGCTAAGAAGTTGCCTGACTTCAGGTTGCAAATGACGACTCAGTTCTTGAGTCAGCTCCGGGAGCTGTGCCAGACCCAGGTGGAGACAGGCCACCCCGCTTTCCTTGCTCAGCAGGGCCAGCTGCTGACTCCACGTGTGGGCCTGGGCGGCCCCTCCCATCCTGCACCCTCGGATGCTCTCAGGATCCAGGCAGCCCGCAGGCAGGGAGAGAAGGGGAGCGGGGAGTTTGGAAGGCCAGGGTGCTGGGCTCCAGGAGGGACTTGGGTGATGCTGGTGATCCAAACGTTGACACATCTTTCTTCTTCCAGGTTGTCCTTTTTCCATCCTGTAGCATTTTTTTTTTCTTTCCTGAATCATAGTTATTTCTTATCTGAGATGGAGTTAAGTCTAGCCTAGTTCTGGTACCTGTCTCTTACCATGGGTAGCGAGAAAACGACAAGTCAAGGAGAAGTTCCCGGAGGAGCAGAGTTACAGCTTATTAAACGCTGAACTGGGAGCTCTTTTGTTCTCGTGAGCCACTTACAGCTTCAGCTTCATTTTTACCTGGGTGGAGAAAATGAAGAGTAATGGGAAGACGGTGTGGACTGGTCTCTGATGCAGGTTTATGTTGTCGTCTGGGCTCTGTAGCCGTGTTCTGTGAGCTGGGGCGAGTTCCTTGCCTGGCAGGGCCTCAGTCTCTGGTCTGTAGAGGAAGATGGTGGTACCTGCTCTGCCCTCCCTGGCTTGTGGAAACACACATAAAGGGCTACGGAAGTAGAGGGTGGCAGGTTGCCTAGACCCGTTTGGGCCTGGACTTACCACTTTAGACTTAACTGCTCGTGTCCTTCTGTCCGGGGTTCCATCTCCCTTGCAAGGTCCCCACAGCATGGGGAGGGAACAGAGGATCAGCCTGGCAGGGCCCAGATGTGTGGTGACTAGGGTCACTTAGCCTGGTCCCTGGGCTCCAGGCAGAGCTTCCCAGAGAATCGGGAAGAGCTGAGATGGCTGGGGACAAGTGAGAAACCTTGTCCTTGGTGGGAGCAGGTGGTCCTGGCATCCCCCTAACTGACTGCTCATCGACCCCCAGAGCTCTGTCCACTGGGTCACACTCTGTCCCCCATCCTGCTCGTTTACCTCAGCTCTTTACCTAACGGGGTATGTTTGTTTGTTAGTTGCCCCTTCCCCCTTGGAATGAAAGTTCCGGGAGAAGGAGAGCTCTTTCTGTCCCCCGACAGACAGCCCTGGCAGAGGAGACCCTCAGGAACGTGACCGAGGGACGTGGGAGGCCTCCACACCCTGCTCTGACCGCTGTGCTCTGGGGTTGCCAGCTCCTCTGCCTCTCTGATGTGAACCAGGCCCTTCGTGCCTCTTTCCTGGTTGGTGGTTTGCTTAGTTATAGAATTCTAGCTTGAAAAGTGTTTTCCTCTGAACCTGAAAATCATTGTTCTACTCTGGTCTGGCTTGAGTGGTGGTGTTGAGACCTCTGATTCTGTTCCATTTCCTAAGCCTTGATGTGACATGCTATTTTCCGTGAAAGCTTTTAGCATCTTCTCTTTATTCTTGCTGCATTTCATTGTGATGTGCCTCAAACGGTGTATTTTCATCTTGGCCGGCCTCTTAGAAAGCCCTTTGGCATTTTCTAATTTTGAGAAAGGTCTTCTTTTTTTTCTTGATAAACACCTTTCTTCTCTATTAATTTGACGTTGGAAAATATTGATTCCTCTCTTTTGTCTGCAACGTTTGATCTTTTTATACAACCATGCTAAAAATTATTTATTTGTACTATTTTAAATGTTCAAGACTCTTTTCTCATTTCTTTTGGTTTCTGGCTTTAATGTTGGAAAGTTTTACTGAAACTTGTCTAATCCTTAGTTATAAGTGTATATGAAGGAGTGAGTCACTAACAAGCAGATTGAAGCCGTTGAGCAGCCCGGGCGGGGCGGGGGGACCTGGGGATCCAAGTCCTCACATCTTGGCCTTCATGGACTCCCTGGTCTTCAGCCTGTCCCCCTGCCCTGCGGTTGGTCCGGGTGCCCGGACCCCGGAGCCTTTCCTGGGTCTCAAGGCAAACTGGAGGCCCAGGGCTGATGACTCTGCTTTTTCTTGTTCTTCCACAATGTGTGGCTGTCTCCCACTCATTTGGATCTGTTTTCCTTGTGGCTTTATCTCTTCTTGCGGCGGGGTGGGGGGTTTGGGGGGGCGGGGGGGCGGGGAGCAGTGATTCAGGAGAGAGAAGAGATAACATACATGGACTATCTACCTTTTAAATTAGAAGTCGGCATAGCTATTTTTTAATAGCTGTAATGATATAATTATGGATATACCACTTTAATCTCTTTAATCTACTCACATACAAATGAAAATTCAAAGTGCTTATTTCAGCCAGCTCTTCAGTTGATATTATTGTCCACCTCAGCACAGCCATCCCCTGGGAGCCTGCTAAACCCAGGCTCTGCTGAGTGACAGGCCCCGCAAGGCAGCGTCTGTTCATCACAGCTGAGTGACAGCTCTGTGTCCTGATAAGCATGGAACGTTCCTTAAAGGAGACAGAAAACAGCAGTAACAACAATGATACCTTTATAGAGCTGAGTCCTAAATGTCTTTTTGTTAATTATCTAAAGAGTGTTGAAAAATACTTCCAAGGTTATCAGAAGAAATTAACATTAATTTGGCTAAATTTATTTGCTGTACAGAAGAAATTAACACAACATTGTAAATCAACTACACTTCAATAAAAAATTTTTAAAAATCTGGCTAAATTTAAGCCATAAATATATCCATGAAAGATTGGTGTAAAAAAAAAAAAAAAAGATTGGTGTGTGTTGCCATGAAAAATTGGTGGTGGTGGGGGGATCTGTGTGATGTGTATGTCTTTGTGTGCTGTGTGTGTGTGTGTAGTAGCTGTTGGAAAGGTGGACTAAGGGCTTAAAAGGAACATGTGCATGACATCATCACTCACTGTTTGTTGTTGGTTTCAAAATGCTTTATACCAGCGGTCCCCAACCTTTTTGGCACCAGGGACCAGTTTGATGGAAGACAATTTTTCCACAGATGGGGGGGATGATGATTCAGGCAGTAATGCAAGTGATGGGGAGCGGCAGATGAAGCTTTGCTTGCTGGCCTGCCCGCTGCTTACCTCCTGCTGTGTGGCCCGGTTCCTAACAGGCCACGGACTGGTACCGGTCCGTGGCCTGGGGGTTGGAGACCCCTGCTTTATACCAGTTGCTTAATAGATGCTGTAGACTGATACACTAAAATTAAGTAGTGAGGTCGTTTCAAAACTAACTTATGATGGCCGTATATTAACATTTTTTAGGTACATCTGCCCTTTTAATTGTGATCCTTAAAAAGGAATCTCATCTTTGAATTGACAACAGCCATTGTAAAGCAGACCCCTCCGGTCTGCAGGAGCTTACGTGTAAAAAACTTGGGCAGCACTTTGAAGACCGGAGAAAAATGAGTTTGTGTAACAGCATTTGTGTATGGTTTAAAATTCACAGGACTCTGTAGTTTCCATTTGGGCTGCCTATCACTTGAAGTAAATGTTTTTTTAATAATACCACTCTTTTCTTTTTTAATTAAGGATGACGTTCGTTGGCCTCCAGTGGATTAAATTTAAGAGATCCCATTAACCAGTCAGGAAATCCAGTTCTAGCTTCTCAAGTCGCTCTGTTACATTGAATCCTGTGTGTTAAGACAGTCCAGAGCATTCCATAGTGCTCTTGAGATCTTACAAATATGCTAGAAGTGTACTGAATAATTAAATTGGTGTTTAAACACATTATGAAGAGCTACTGAATAGCTGCTATTCCCTAGTAATCTTTTTATAACATGGATTTTTTTTTTTTTTCGGTATAGTTGTTTTACAATGTTGTGTTAGTTTCTACTGCACAGCGAAGTGGAGTTCCCTGTGCTATACATCAGGTTCTTATCAGTTATCTATTTTATACATATTAGTGTATATATGTCAGTCCCAACCTCCCAATTCATCCCACCACCGCACCCCCGCTTTTCTCCCTTGGTGTTCATGTTTGTTCTCTACATCTGTGTCTCTGTTTCTGCCTTGCAAACTCGTTCATCTGTACCATTTTTCTAGATTCCACATATATGCATTAATATACGATATTTGAATAACATGGATTTTAAAGCATCAGTTTTTAAAGGAAGACAGCTTCTCCAACTAAATGTTTCAGAAAACATGAGCAAGGCAATTGTTCAATAAAATGACAGGTTGCTTATCAGATTTCATTTCAGTAGTTGCAACTTGAATGTTTTTGTTACTGTATAGTATCTCAGATTGAAATATATCAAAACAAAGTAAGTAATCAAAATTTTTGCATTGACAAATTAATTTTAAAAGGTTTTTTAAAGATAATCTTCAATATTTAAAATTCTGTAACTGGAATACAAATAATAATAAGCAGTAAGAAACTGCTTTGATAGACTTCTTCATATATTTATTCAGTTTATCAATCCTGTTCTAAGTTTTATGAAATCTTATTAGGTAAGGTTAAGGAAGGTTTGGCAGTGGTTAAGGTTTAAGTTTTAATATAAAATCCTTTTTTTTTTTTTTCGTTTTTTCTTTTTTTTTGCGGTACGCGGACCTCTCACTGCTGTGGCCTCTCCCGCTGCGGAGCACAGGCTCCGGACGCGCAGGCCCAGTGGCCATGGCCCACGGGCCCAGCCGCTCCGCGGCACGTGGGATCCTCCCGGACCGGGGCACGAACCCGTGTCCCCCGCATCGGCAGGCGGACTCTCAACCACTGCACCACCAGGGAAGCCCTAAAATCCTTTTTATCAAGTAAAGCTAAACGCAGAGCACAGTAAATGAGATTGCATGGTTTGCAAATCATCTTTGGTACAGTCTGGTAACAGGGCCAAGGATTTTCCAGTTGAAAGGGAGAGCAGCTGGTCATGTGGGGTGGGGTGAATCCCTGCAGAAGAGGAATTGGAGGGACCTCCCTGGTGGTCCAGTGGCTGACTCCATGCTCGCAATGCAGGGGGCCCGAGTTTGATCCTGGTCAGGGAACTAGATCCTGCATGCTGCAACTAAGACCAGATGCAGCCTAATTAATTAATTAATTAATAAAAGGAAGAGGAATTGGAGAATTGCTAGGTTTTTGGTTAATTCCTATGGTAGTTGGCCAGCAAATTGCAAAAAATGTTGAGCAGAAAATCGTAAAAAAATGTTCCATATGCTCCTTAAACATTTTATATTAATTAAGTACCTATAAATGCACATTTATTTACCAGTTTTTGGATGTAGCTCCCAGGCCTTTTGTTTGAATATAGATTTGCTTAGTTCTGCCTCTTTGTTTTTCCGTGAAGCACAGCCATAGTGCAGGTGGGTTTTCTTTAAAGTGGAAAGACCTTGATAGGCTTCATGACTTTTAATAATTTCCCTTCCTCCTTTTTACAGTTAATCTCTTCCACGCTAAATTTGACAGCATTTTTTCTTTTTTTTAGTAATTTGCCTTCATCAGGTGCTTCCAAAGCATTCATTGAACAATTCTTTTTGCACCCGTTCATCAGTTACAGTAATAAGTACAAATGGAACAGTGAAGTCGGCTAAGGTTGTATTCATAGAGCTCGGCTGCTAAGAGTGGAAGTGTGTGTGCCTGCGTGTGTCTGTGTGTGTGTGTGCAGGCATGCTTGGTGTGCATGTGTGTTGCAGGCGGCGGGGGAGGGCGCTGTGGGCCACGGTCCTGGGCGGGTGTGATTCCTCACCGAGGAGGTGAGGGCGGTGGTGGATCTGCTGAGCTGCTGCGTGGAGTCTGGGTAGGAGGGCCCTGCTGTCTAGTGTGGATGTGAGCGTTTGGGAGCCGCACTCGCTCCCCGAGGTCTCCTTTCTTGGCCCCTCTCAGCTCCACGTGGCAGCTGGCTCCTTCCAGGAGCAGCCTTCCCTGGCCTCCCAACCAGGCAGGCTCTTCCTCCGGGGCCTGCCCTGCGTGGCTGAGCCTGAATCCACAAGCAGAGAGCCCCTGGCACCGTTGTGCGTTCTGACACTGTCAGGGTGTCTGCCCGTCAGTGCCTGTCTGTTTAACACAGACTCGCTGGCCTTAGCCTTTTAGCTTTCTCCAGGCTTCCCGAGGCTGCGCTTTCTGGACCCTCGGTCCTGGGAGGTGGGTCAGACAGAGCAAACAGAGCCGTTTGGGCAGTTCTCTATAAAGCAGCCTCTTCCAGGCTACGGGCACAGGAGCCTCTGAGGGCAGGGGAGGCTCTTAAATGTAGGGATGGCCAGAACGCTAAATCAGGGCCTCGGAGGGGCCTGCAGCCTTGGGTACCTGAAAGGCCTCCCTCTTCTGGCTGGGGATGGTCTGATTTGCCCAGAACGGGAGCAGACTGGGTGGCACATGGGCCAGATGGTGGGCTCTGTCACTCGCATTTGCCCTGTTCTGAGGAAGCTTGGCTCAGAGCAGAAGATCACAAACTTTTCTGGGGGCACAGACCATGAGGAAACTATGGACTTTTTGCAGGAAAAAAATACACATAGACCTGCAGCCTTTTCACGCAGTTTCAGGCCCTTCCAGGACTCCAGGGTAAGGGAAGGCACCCCTTCCCAAAGCCGTTCTCCGTCCCTTTCTCATCCCTCCGCGGCCCACCCCGCTTTGCCCTGCTCCCTCTCCCTCCTCCTCTTCTGCTGGAACCTTGTGTCCGGACACGGCTGCCTGACCCTTGCTTACTCCTTTAGCACTCAGGGCTAAAGTGTTTTTTTGGCTCTAGATCTACATTTTCCCTGGCATGTGCCAAAAAACTGCCTGATAAACAAGCTGTTCGGTGGTAAAGAGGAGGCGTCAGCAGAGGTGACAGTGAAGCCCAGCGGTTCTCAGAGGGCCAGCCCTGAACCAGCAGCAGCAGCACCGGGAGCTGGTTAGCAATGCAGGATCTCGGATGTGCCCACACCTGCTGTATCGGAAACCCACCCCTCCAGGTGACGTTGACTCCGGCTGAAGTTTGAGAACCGCTCATAGAGTGAACGCGGGCTCCACTCCCCCAGTTTTAATGAGTGTTTCCCAGGCCATGTGAAGCTCTCTGTAAACTTGGCTTCAAACTCCTTTGCAGCCAGACTGTGTGGCCCCTGAGGGCCTCCTTGAGAGAAAGCGGGGGCCTGGGTCAGCGGGTGCAGTGGCAGGAGGTGCGCTTCAGTGCTGGCCCTGAGCGCGGCGTTGTGACAGCAGGAGACCCGCTGGCGAGGTCTCCATGGTGGGCGGTGGGGTGGGGGGGAGTGAGGGTGAGTGAAACAGTGTGCTTACTCCTGCCTCTTCTGCCGCGTCTTCTCTTACAGCCCTTGACTTACAGGTTTTCAAACAGCAGAGCCAGTTCAGAGGTAGTGGAATCAGAAAAAGTCACAGAAGAATCGTTTCTTTAAGAACAGTCGGGAAGGAAATCTGTGGGACCAGTTTCCTTGACTGTCCCGGAGATCAAAGTTTGTGGTGCTCTAACCCCACCACCTCCTGCCAGACCCACAGGCGGGTTTTCTCTGTTGTCTTTCTAGATGTACTGTTTTTTTCTGCTAGTCCTCACCCCGCTCTTTCTCTCCCTACCACCTATTTCTTAGACCAGTGGCTTTCAGACTCCTGCGAGCAAAAAACATGTGGGGGTGACTGTACCATTTGGACTCCCCACCCCACTGCAGGGATTCTGACTTATGAGTCTAGGTGGGGGCCCAGGAATCTGCATTTTAAACAAGCACACCTGGACCTTTTGGCTCCATGGTCCTTGGACCACTTTGCTGGCTCCTGTAATGGAACACATATTAGGCCAGTATGGGGTTATTTTACAGTTGGAATTCTTCCATGTCTTACTTATGTAACAAAAGCAGGTAGCTTTGAAATTGGTTTCTAAATCCATAGAAATTTTTGTTTTACTTAGAAATTGAAAAGCTAGAGGTGAGAAATTACATTGTTCTGGACCCAACTTTGAGCACCTGCTGTGTGTCAGTGACTATTTTAACTTTGGAGGTTGGGATACAGAGAAGGGGACACTGAAAAGGGCCTTAAGGGTATGCTTAACAAAGGTTTACTAAAGACGTGAATTTGTTTCATCATACATGGTATGTGTATAAAAACAAGGGTGAACCTATACTCATTCAAGGGGTAATCCACACTGGAGAGTCAAATCCCTAATTTGTGAAAACCTCAAGTAATACAAAAAGTTTTTACATTTGAAAAAAAAGTAACTCTCTGGACTGCTGTCTTTAGCTTACTTTACTTATGTATGCTAAATTCGTTGCCATCTCCCTGAGGTTTCCTGATGCCATGAGAATACGGAAAGAGAAACCACTCTGGAAAAGACTTTGAAGATTGTTTTCTCATCTGCTTTTTATTTTTATATGCAAACAGAGTCTTCTGCAGTTCATCTTATCTCTGTCTTTAGCCAGAAATACTTTGGCCCATAAAAATGGGCCAAAACCTCCAGCTAAGTGAAAATATTAAGTATTTGATTCTTTGAAGTGAAATTGTTATTATTTTTGTTCTTAGTGTAAGGACACCCCCTCTGTTCCTCTCCTCCTCACACTTTCCGAATCACTGAGCTAGAATCTTTAGGATCTTTACTGTCATCATTAAATTCTCCTCTCACTCTCACCCACTAGCTGATTGCAGGTCCAGAAATGCAGTCTTTACAAAGAGTCTCATGAATTTACTCTGTTCTCTGCACACATACTGCTCCTTCCCCATCACTGTGCACGTGAGTGTTAACTCTAGTTCTTCACCTTTTTTGAGATTGTGACCCCTTGAGTATCTGATGAAAGCATAGACCCTCTTCCTGAGAAAGCGCGTATACTCACGCGTGTACACACATACAAACACACTCACACACACACAATTTTTCAGTCATCTCAAGAGATTCGCAGACCCTGGTTGAGAAAACCTCGTCAGGGCCATTTTCCTGTCTCTGATAGCTCCTGCAACACATAAATCCTCCATATTTTCACCAAGGCTATCTTTCCAAAGTAGATGTAATAATGTCCCTCCCCTGCTTAAAAACTTGACTGTCTTTGTAGAATAAATTCTAGTCTCTTCCTCATGGTCTGTAGGGAACTCCATCACCTAATTCTGTCCCATTTTTTTGGCTTCCCCGCTTTCACGAACTTTCTCCTGCCTGACATACTGTGAGTTTGCATAGCTTTTTGCCAACTCATTGGAGTTCCTGTACCTAGAATGCTTATCTACTTACCCTCCCCTTCTCCGTCTGTTTAAAGCATCTACTTTTTCAAAGCTCTGATGACATGATTGTCACTCACAAGATCGTCTTTTTTTTTTTTTTAATGAGTTCTTTTTAAAAATTAATTAATTAATTAATTTGGCTGTGTTGGGTCTTCGTTGCTGTGTGTGCGCTTTCTCTAGTTGCAGCGAGCGGGGGCTACTCTTCATTGCGGTGCGTGGGCTTCTCATTGCGGTGGCTTCTCTTATTGCAGAGCACGGGCTCTAGGTGCGCAGGCTTCAGTAGTTCTGGCATATAGCATCAGTAGTTGTGGCTCACAGGCTCAGTAGTTGTGGCTCATGGGCTCTAGAGCTCAGGCTCAGTAGTTGTGGCGCACAGGCCTAGTTGCTACGCGGCATGTGGGATCTTCCCGGACCAGGGCTTGAACCCATGTCCCCTGCATTGGCAGGCAGATTCTTAACTACTGCAGGAGACACCTCCGCAGGGGAAGGAATTAGAGAGAGAGTGTCCCCTCATCTTCACTCTGTCTGCCTCCGTGCTCCTTGAGATCCTCATGGCCTGGCTTACTTGCCCCATGTGCTCTGAGAGCAGCAGAGCCACCTGGGGCTGCAGGTGGCAGCCAGCGACCAGTCCTGGGCACCCCTGCTCTCAGGTGTCCCTCCCACCGATCCGGGCTCAGGGCATGTCTTGCTCTCCTTTCATGCAACCTGTTACACATCACTGAGGATGTGGTGTCTGTGTCTCCTGCTTATGTTTGCAGGAGAGGAGCTGATGAGTCTCATGTCTTCAGAGCCGTTGGGATGAGGGTTGATGTTGGTCATTATACATATCAGGACTTCTGAAAACAGACTCATAAGTCCATGTGTGTCACTAGCATTACTAGCAGGGTTGTTAGAGCTGTATACTACGATGTATGTCTTTTCGACTTTAATAAAATATTATAGAACATCTACATGCAGGTAGTAAGCATGAGCTCCATTGCTTGATTTAATTAAAATGCTTTCTTTCATACGAACAGTGGTTAAAATATAAAAGTAAACAAAATATCAGAAAATATTTTTAAAGTGGAAAGGTTAAGGGAGTGGTAAAAGTGTTCAAAAACAGGGCTGCATGTAGGGTTTCCAAGCGATAGGCCGGGCGCTTTGGCACACATTCAGGTAACTGTAGCAATGAACCTGGGTGGAGTGAACATAGTAAGGTCAGTCTTTCCACTGCAGTATTTAGCAATGTAAGCAGGCTTTGATGTTAAAGAGAAAGTGAGTGGACAGAAAATAAGTCCCATTATCTATATCGTGTCAGGTTTCTATGACATTATAACATTTCTTACTATGAAAGGCTCTGTCCCCACTGCCTGCTATTGTTTTGCGAGGAAAGTGGGTATTAGATATCAACTTAGATTTGGGGAGGTGAGTAAAAGTTCAGATTGTGTTTCCAGATAAGGCGTTTTCTCCATTGGTTTCTAGTAGTACAAACAAACAAATATCACGTTGCTCTTAGAGCATTTTCCGATTTCAGTGCAGATATCTCAGCCCTTTGTGGAGCATGAATCTGGATCCTTCTAGAAACTCTGCTTTGACAGACATAAACGATGAAGACTTAAAGAACTCTTAAAGAGCTTACTTAATTTCCCACCTCTGCCTGCTACACCGTAACCCATGGATGGGTTCCCTGTGAAGCCCAGGCCTCCCCGGGCCCTGACAGCCGTGGCTAGCCCTGGAAGGGTTCAGCCACTGCACCCCTTGGGGACCTGGGTTCTAATCTGCAGACTCGAGCTTGGCGCCAGTGCACAGAGACATTATGCTTGGTGGGAAGGGGCGCCCAGCTCCCCTCAGAATGTTATGTGTGCGTGGTGTGCAAGTGGGAGTTGCCCGGGCCCAGTGTCCTGGGAGCAGCAGCAGCCCGTGTACGGCGGAGGCCAGTCTTACACCCAGAGCTGCTGAGATTCTTGGCACCAGGAAGGATGATTTTGGTTTTGACTCCTAACCAGTTTGTCCCTAAATTGGTTTGAAGAGCATCAGAATCTCTTCCCTCTGAAATATCACCTTTTTTTTTTTTATAAGTTTTTGTTTATTTATTTATTTTTGGCTGTGTTGGGTCTTTGTTGCTGCATGTGGGCTTTCTCTAGTTGCAGCAAATGGGGGCTGCTCTTCATTGCGGTGCGAGGGCTTCTCATTGTGGTGGCTTCTCTTGTTGCGGAGCATGGGCTCTACAGCGGAGGCTCAGTAGTTGTGGTGCACGGGCTTAGTTGCTCCGTGGCATGTGGAATCTTCCTGGACCAGGGCTCGATCCCGTGTCCCCTGCATTGGCAAGTGGATTCTTAACCACTGCGCCACCAGGGAAGCTCTGAAATATCTCTTTTAAATTACCTAGTCTTTTCTTTTAAAAAGTTAACACCTATATAAAGCAGTCACTTGTTTTTATTTGTGAATGAATAAATGAGTTTCCCACTACCAGATAGCCAAAACCAGGTCTAAAGGGGAGGAGGATGGCAGGGGAAGGGAGACTTCGGAGGAGAAGGAGAGTGGCCTGGAGAGGCCCAGCTCAGCGGGCTTGGCTCAGATGGATGCTGAGGTTCCCCGAAGGCAGAGGAAGGAAGGCCTGGAGAACACAGGATACCAAGGACAAGCTGCTTTTTTTTGTTTTGTTTTGTTTGTTTTTGTGGGGTTTTTTTTGTTGTTTTATTGCAGTACACGGGCCTGTCACTGTTGTGGCCTCTCCCGTTGCAGAGCACAGGCTCCGGACGCACAGGCTCAGCGGCCATGGCTCACGGGCCCAGCCGCTCCGCGGCATGTGGGATCCTCCTGGATCGGGGAACGAACCCGTGTCCCCTGCATCGGCAGGCGGACTCTCAACCACTCCAACACCAGGGAAGCCCCAAGCTGCTTTTTTTACTTTACCTTTGGCCAACTGCAGCCACAAGGGGACTACTGGACATTTGTTTTGAAGAATGTGGAATTAAATGAAAAGTCTCAAGAAGCCTCCTTTTCTGCATCCTCGTTCAGAAACGAGGCCTGCATTCCCTGCCCCACCCACCCCAGGCATGCTCCCTGCCGTGAGTGCTCACTGGCCAGCAGCAGTGTTGCCACAGCTGTGGTCCTCCACCCTTGGGTGGGCCTTCATACACATGCCACAGAACCCTCCAATGATTAGGCTGATGAGGTTTACGCTTTTTTCCTTTAAAAAATTAATTTAGCAAAGTAACTATTCTGTACCAGGCCTAACTGGGTCTCCTGCCATTCCATTCAGGAATTAACCACCCAGAATTAGCACAGACCCCACAAGTTACAGGGCCTGGTAGCCAAAAAGATTTCCAATACTTCAGATGCCACCTGCACTTCTGACCAAGTGGCTATAAGTGAGGGGGTTCCCATGATCCCTTCAGGCTAGATAACTTACCAGAACAGTGCTTAAAACTCAGGAAAGCACTGTAGTTATGATTGCAGTCTTATTAAAAAGAGGACCAGCCCAATGAAGAGATGCATAGGCTGACGTCTGGGAAGGAATGCAGAGCTTCTGTGCCGTTCCTCATGGAGTCAGCGAGCATCACACTCCCGGCACATCTGTGTGTTCACCAACCAGGAAGCTCTGCTGAGTTTTAGGGTCCAGATATTTTACTGGGGTTTCATCACAGAAGCGCGATTGACTGAATCATGGGCCACGTGATTGAAATCAGCCTTCAGCCCTCTCCTCCTTCCGTGGAGGTCAGGCAGCAGAAAGTCCCGCCAGCCCTCTCATCACAGAGTTGGTCTTCCTGGTGCCCAGCCCTCAGCCGGAAGCCATCCCCATCCAGGGAGTTACCACGTGAGCGTAACAGAGACACTCCTGTCATTCAGGAGATGCTAAGGGTTGTGCACGCTCCATGCCAGAAACCCGGGACGAAGACCAGACAGGTTCTTTATTACACTATGGTAATATAGTCGTATGGTTTAATACGTTACAGAGTACTACAGGATTAAATATCTTCAACTTTCAGAAACATTCAAAGATTAAATACCTTTAACTTTTCTGTGGAACTTACCTCCACGTTTTAGGTAACGTGCTTGTTGCCATGTCTCTTGTGTGACTACGTTAGACATTCTCTGCTGCCGTTCTCTTGTGGAAGATGAGGGGGAAGCCCCCTCCCTGTGCTCCCCTCCCTCTTCTAACTTCCCTCTCAGAATTCTGACACTATATAGTGTGACTATATAAATATTACTCACTGCTGACCAAGTAGGGTATTATGACCATTTTCTCCTTTCTTGTGCAAATTTTTGTTTTCCTTGGACTTAAAAATTCCCTCATCTTTTTATTTGCTTAATTTTCTATGCAGCTATTATTATGTCTTTTTAAACTGGTAAGCAAATTACAGAGTCCTCCTTAATGTTATTTTTCATGTGGTCACAAACTGCACATCTGTGGGTTTTCCCTGGGGACCCTGCTTGGAGCCCGTCCTCTGGCTCCAGTCACATGTATTATCCCTAGGCCTTTGCACGGCTGTTTTCCTTGGGCGTCATTTCACTGTCATTCCAGGGGTTTCCCTCACCTCTCCTGTTCCTGGCTCCAGTGAGGCTACCACCATTGGCGTTCTGGGGACAGAATGGGGACATCTCAGTTTATGATGCTTTCAGCTACAGGTAGGAGCCAACTGCAAGTGACTAAACAGAAAGGACATTTACTATATCAGATAAGTCAGGAGCTGGTGCAGGGTCAGCTTAGTGATATCTTCAAACATAGATTCTTTCAAACGTTCAACTCTTTGGGCTTCTGTGTGAGGATTTGGGCTCATGGACCAGCTCTGAGGTGCCTGCCATGTTTCAAGTGTCATATGTAGACAATATCCAGAAGCGAAAAATGAACCATTTTCTCTGCTGAGCCTCTTTTTAAAGGCCAGAAAATCCTTTTCTCAAAACCTCTTCGCCAACTTTAGTTCACATCTCAGGCCATAGCACAGGGAATGGAATCGCCATAACTGGTTTCTAGGAAGAATTTGCCTTCCTGGGGCCGATGCCCCCGCTTCCTGCAAAACGGACGACCACTTAATAGAGGAATAAAGTCAGGGTTTGTTAGCAAGAACAGAGGAGGATGGCTGTTGAGTAGGCCGTCAGCTGCTGTCGTGTCAAAGGATTTGGTAAACTGAATGTTCGAGAACGTCTCTGTCACCCACCCACTGGATGGTTGCTGGGGGTACCATTCCAGGGCAGAGGTCACTTCCCCCTCATTCTGCAGCCTTCCAGTTTCCAGTCTTGTCCCTAAATGGAGTTTTCATCTTCAACCCTTTGGGTGTTCCTGTTCCTCCCTCTTTTGTGGAAAATTTTAGGAAATTCTCTTTATCCCCAGTATTCTGATGTGCTGTGAAGTAGGTCTTTTTTTTATTCATTGTGATGGGCACTTGAAACTTCCAAGTAGAAACTTGAAACCAGAAAATATCTTCCAGACTTTGGGAAGTTGTTTAGTGGTGTTTTCTTCCTCTCTTGTTGGGACTGTTGGACTATCTTTTAATTTCTCTCTCTTTTTATCTCTATTTCCCACCTCCCTTATCCTTTTATTTTTTCTGCTTTCTGAGATAATTTCACAACTTTATCTTCCAAATTTCCATTGATTCCTTTTCCCCTTCTCCCATATTTTTAGTTTTCAAGAGCACTTTTGTTCTCAGTTCTATTTTTAAAGAGCAGTAAGTGACAGAGGAATGGAAGATAGAGCGGGTGAATATTCCAGGAAACTTCGTTGTGCAAGCAAGGGAATCAGAGGTTGTTCATACTCCATGGATTTCAGCATCCCTGAAGAGGTAGGCAGGCTGCTTAGTAGAAGAAAAGGAGTTTAAAGGACGTTTGTTTTTTCTCAGATTAATGTTCTTAGGTTTCTTAGACCCCTGCATTGGTTATTACTTGTAAATGACATGAACTCTACATTCCTGACTACGAAAGTAATACATGTTTATTGTAGAAATTTTGGAGAATACAAGAAATCACAAAGAAAAACATAAAAATCGTGTGAATCCCACCACTCAGAGATAACCATTATTAATATTGAGTGTTCTCTGTGTTATCTCTAATAGTACATGAATATATATATTCCTTCTAAAAACAAAATTAGAATCTGACTGTAGGTCGTTTCTATATTCTGTTTCCAGTTAACAATGCATCACATATTTTGAATATTCTTAGCTTTAAATATTTTTTCAAGATCATTTTTTTCTTTCAAATTAAAAAAAAATTAATAGACTTTATTTTTTAGAGCAGCTTTACGTTCACAGCAAAATTGAGCAGAAAGTGCAGAGTTTTCCCATATGCTCCCTGTCCCCACGTGTGTTCACGCCCCCACTATCAACAGCCACATCAGGGTACTATCAACTGACATTGATAACTCATTATCACCCCAGATCCATAGTTTACATTAGTATTTACTTCAGGGTTTTTAAAAAAATTATTTATTTATTTATTTTTGGCTGCATTGGGTCTTCGTTGCTGTGTGCAGATTTTCTCTAGTTGCAGCGAGTGGGGGCTACTCTTCGCGGCGGTGCGCGGGCTTCTCATTGTGGTGGCTTCTCTTGTTGCGGAGCCTGGACTCTAGGCACGCGGGCTTCAGTAGCTGTGGCGCGCGGGCTCTAGAGTGCAGGCTCAGTAGTTGTGGTGCACATGCTTAGTTGCATCCCCATGGCATGTGGGATCTTCCGGGGCCAGGGCTCGAACCCGTGTGCCCTGCATTGGCAGGCGGATTCTTAACCACTGCACCATGAGGGAAGTCCCAGGATTCACTCTTTGTGTTGTTCATTCTGTAGGTTTGGACAAGGTGTAATGACATGTACCCACCATTACAGTATCATACAGAATAGTTCCCCACTCTAAAAATGTCCTGTGCTCCACTCCACCTTTTAATCTCTCCCCAACCCCCTTACCCCTGGTAACCACTGATCTTTTTACTATCTCTGTAGTTTTGCCTTTTCTAGAATGTCATATAGTTGGAATCATATACTATGTAGCCTTTTTTGGACTGGCTTCTTTCATTTAGTAATATGCATTTAAGCTTCTTTCATGTCTTTCTGTGGCTTGATAGTGCATTTCTTTTTCTTTTTCTTTTTTTTTTTTTGCTGAATAATATTCCATTGTCTGGATGTACCAAAGCTTATCCGTTCACCTGCTGAAGGACGTCTTGGTTGCTTCCAAGTTTTGGCAATTATGAATAAAGCTGCTGTAAACATCCATGTGCAGGTTTTTGTGTGGACCTAAGTTTTCGGCTCATTTGGGTAAATTCTAAGGAGTGTGATTGCTGGGTTGTATGGTAAGAATATGTTTAGTTTTGTAAGAAACTACCAAACTGTCTTCCAATCAAGGTCCGTTTCAATAGCAACGTGATACTTCATTGTAAGTTTACACCATAGTTTACTTGACTAATTCCAGATTTTTGAACGTTTATATTCTTTCCAATTGTAACCCTTGGATGAACATTCTTCTTTTTAAATCTTTGCACACATTGCTAATTATTTGCTGAATATAAATCTCTCAAATTGGATTCCTGGTCCAAGAGATCTGATCATTTAGAACTGTGTAAGCACTGTGACACGGTCTTTCCCAAAGGTTGTACCCCTGACTTAGGCTCTGCCAATGGGGAACGAGACTTGACTGCCTCCCACACTCGCGGTAACATCATATATTACTGTACTGGTTTCCCAGGGCTGCAGTAGCACAATTTTGGGGGCTTTAAACAACAGAAATTTATTCTCTCACAGTTCTGGAGACTAGAAGTCAGAATAAGGTGTCAGCAGGCCTGTGCTCCTTCTGAAGGCTCTGGGGAAGGATTCTCCCTTGCTGCTTCTTACTTCTGATGCTCTGACAGTCCTGGGTAGTCATTGGCTTACAGCTGCATCACTCTAGTCTAGCCTCCATTGTCACATGGCCTCTCCCATGCTTTTGTATCTCTGTGTGTCCTCTCCTCTTCCTAGAAGGACCCCAGCCATTGAGTTTAGGGCCCACCTAATCTGCTATGATCTCATCTTAAGTCATTACATACGCAAAGACCCTGTTCCAAGTAAGGTCACTCTCTGAGGTTCCTGGTGGACATGAATTTGGGGAATACTATCCGTACCACTACGATTATCTTTAAATTTCTTTTCTAATCAGAGCAGGGGGGAAAGCATCCTTTTTTTTTTTTTCTAATTTGTATTTATATAGTGCAATTCGTATTACTAGTGATGTTGAAATCTTTTGGTATGGTTATTTGCATGTATTTCTTGTTTTGTAAATTGTTTGTAGCCCTTACCTAGTTTTCAATTCAAATGGTTTACCTTAACTCATCGAACAATCTGGAATTTATTTTTATTTATGAAACGAGGTAGAGATGTACCTTTGTCTTCCTCTTACATCTTGCATCTTCCCCTCTAATTATATCCTGCATCTGATCACTTCTCACCCCTCCTCTACTGCCTGCGAGGTCCACGCCATCCTTTTGTTTCTCCACCCAGTTTGATCTCAACAGCAGCCAGAACAGTCCTTTTCAAATGTAAATCAGACCCTGTGGCTCTTCTGCTCAAAGCCCTTCAATGGATCTGCTCACATTTGGAACAAAAGCCTGAGGCCCGCTTGTGGTCCTGGGGTCTGAACCTCCTCCCCCTCCTCTCCTGCCCCTCTGCCCCAGCCCTCCCTCCTGTTTGCAGATACAGGCCTTCAGGCAACTCTGCTGAAATCTGCTCTGCGTATTTTGGGCCTCAGACCCAGCTCGGAGAGGTCAAAGAATTGATAACAAATGGAGCTGCTCCCGAGCAGGCCTGTTCCCCGGCTCTGCAGCTCATTTTGTTTGAGCATGGTATTTTGTCTTCAGGTTGCCTACTGCAAATACATGTCTTCATTTGGAGTTTTAAAAGTTAAATTCCCATAAAGGAATTTCCCATTGTTATGATCTGCTTAGACTGCTGCTTTTCACAAAAGTTCTACTCCGATTCCTGAGAAAGAAAGGACAAATATCTCCAAGACTGCAAAGGGAAATTTTCTGATTTTTTAGTATTTTGAAACTTGGTAAGATTAAACATGTCAGAGTGAACACTTAATAATTTCTCAATGAGTAAGGCTTTAATCTTTATCTACTGTTTCACCAAATGCTAAGGAGATCCTTCTAGGTAAATATTACACAATATTATAAGTACATTTGATCCTGGAAGGAAACTAAATATTAAATTTGTGGTATGCGTGTTGTGCCTTTGTATTCATCTCGAGCTTCATATAGAGCTTGGGGAAGATGACACATAGATGAGTTGGAAAGTTTTGCTTCATTCAGGCTCACCCTCCTCTGAGTGTATGAAGACAGGGAGATGGGTGTGAGAGCGGTGGAGGGGACCGGGCAGGTGCGTTTGTGAGAAGCCTGGCCTTGTTCACTGAGGCTTGGCTTGCCTGTAAATCACTCAGGTCAAGACCTGGCCTGTGAGATAGAAAACGTACTTTTCTTAAATAGGGTTGGCAGTTGTGTTGTTTTTTTCCTTGGAAGTGAATGGCATGTAACTGTTGTTAACTTGCTGAACTGTTGGTTTCCACATTCTCTAGCTCTTATCAGTTTCTTTTGGATCAAACTAATTCCTTTAGGGCAGGGCAAATGGTACTTTAGAGCAATTTATTGAGTAGAGAAGTTCTGTCTTAACAGAACTGCTTCATGGTCAAAAAGGAGGATTAATGAAGAAGATTCCCATATTCCTGGTCATTTTTAAAAGGTGTTTATATATGGTACTAGGAATCTACCCCCGTAAACCTACATGAGTATTGTGACTGGATAGAAAGTTTCTTTTTCTTTACTTTATTTTTAAATTTATTTTTTATTAAAAACTTTTTTTTAAATTGAGGTAACATTGATTTTTAACATTCTGGAAAGGTTTTTTTTTTTTAAATATATATATATATTTTTAAATTAATTAATTAATTAATTAATTTTTGGCAGTGTTGGGTCTTCATTTCTGTGCGAGGGCTTTCTCCAGTTGGGACGAGCAGGGGCCGCTCTTCATCGCAGTGCGCGGGCCTCTCACTGTCACGGCTTCTCGTTGCGGAGCACAGGCTCCAGACACGCAGGCTCACTAGTTTTGGCTCATGGGCCCAGTTGCTCCGCGGCATGTGGAATCCTCCTAGACCAGGGCTCGAACCCGTGTCCCCCGCATCGGCAGGCAGACTCTCAACCACTGCGCCACCAGGGAAGCCCTGGAAAGGTTCTTTTTAAAATTAAGCCTGACCCTTGATTGTTTTTAACTGTTTTGTTTGTTTGTTTGTTTTTAGCTGTTTTTAACTGTAATTAACTGAGTTTGTTTTACCCTCACTTTACTAATGATTTCTTCTACTGTTTGTACTGTTAGAACAAAATACAAACTAATGACACTGAAGTATTAACTTAATTTCTCAAGCAGTTGAACCTGTAACTTTCAAATAACCAGCAAGGGAAAAAATATAATGTTGCATTTCTTTCAGTGAAAAGGTTTTTAAAATTGCATCTCTTTATGGTCTGTTTTTGTTTGTTTCCCATTTTACGATTTTCTCACAAAATAAAATTTCAAAGCTCTCCATGGTTTAATTAAAGAACCAAATGTGACATTTTAAAATTTTCATTTACTATCTGGATTTTTTTTTCCTATTTATCTTCCAACCCTTGGAAATAGAGTTGTTTTGGGGGTGGGTGGCATGAACTAGAGGGTTAATACAGAAATTCATGGTTTATTTTTCCATATTATTTAAAATGTTTGTAGTCCTTTTGTGTTACTAAGAAAAATCAGATTAAGTACAGAATTATAGGCTGGTACTTAATATGTGAACAGTATAAAAAGATCTGACTATTTACAATAGCCAAGAAGACATGGCAGCAACCTAAATGTCCATCAACAGATGAATGGATAAAGAAGATGTGGTAGATATATACAATGGAATATTAGCCATAAAAAAGAATGAAGTAATGCCATTTGCAGCAACATGGATGGGCCTAGAGATTATCCTACTAAGTGAAGTAAGTCAGGCAGAGAAAGACAATATCATTAGATATCACTTATATGTGGCATCTAAAAAAATGATACAAATGAACTTAGTTATAAAACAGAAACAGACTCACAGACATAGCAAGGAAATTTATGGTTACCAAAGGGGAGGAAAAGGAGAAGGAGAGGGATAAATTAGGACTATGGGATTAACAGATACAAACTATATTATATATAAAATAGATAAACAACAAGGCCCTACTGTATAGCACAGGAAACTATATTCAATATCCTGTAACAAACCATAATGGAAAAGAATATGAATGTATATATGTATAACTGGAAAAAAAAATCTGAATTATGATTGACCATGAAGCAAACATATCACCAATTGAGAAATGTTATTAAAAGTGACACTAGGACTTCCCTGGTGGCACAGTGGTTGAGTCCACCTGCTGATGCAGGGGACATGGGTTCATGCCCCAGTCCGGGAAGATCCCACACGCCGCGGAGTGGCTGGGCCCGCGAGCCATGGTTGCTGAGCCTGCGCGTCCGGAGCCTGTGCTCCGCAACGGGAGAGGCCACAACAGTGAGAGGCCCGCGTACCGCAAAAAAAAAAAAAAAAAAAAAAGTGACACTAGTTCATGGCTGAGGATCAGAGTGCGCAAGGGGCTTCAGTGGTTGTTGGAAGCTATGGGAAGAGGAAGCCCAAGTGGTGTGGATCAGGGACCTCCTCCTCAGACAGCTGTAGTTCTGCAGTTTTGCTCTGGAGGTCTGAAATGCAGAGTTATGCTGCCGGCTAGCATTGGCTGAACCCAGCTATGATTATGAAAGCAGGAGTGGTCAAACCAAACAGCAGCTATGTGCCGGTCAGGGATCGTTCAGAGGGACCTGTGTCTGTGTTGTGATCTCCAGGACGGGTGACCGGCACTGTTGCGCTGTGACACATAAAGGGGAGATGGCCTGTCCTCAGTGGTAGACACTCAGCGTCCTATCCCTCTCTACAGCCTTTCCCCAGGTGTGCCAGTTCTCATCCCTTCTCCTCTGTGAAGGCCGCTCACTGCTCTGCTGACACCTCTTCTCGGAAGCCCTCCTAGACATCCTCGCCTTCCCAGCCTGACTTCGGTATCTTATGCGCATTCCTGTGACAGATGTTGACCCTTGTGCTACTGAGGAAGGTTTCTTTCTTTCACTAGATTGTGAACTTCTGGAGGGTGGATTCCACATCTTCTCCGTTTGTATCTCTGGACCAGCAGACTCAGCATCAGGCACAGAGCAGACATTCAGTAGGTTTCGTTGATTTGAACCCAAATCTAACTTGAGGGCCCACTGTGCCCGGCATCAGGCTGTGTGCTGACCTGTGCTCATTACTCATCTAATCCTCAGAGTCAGAAATTACATCACAGGTGCAGGCTGTGCAGCTTGGAAGCAGAGCCTGAATCCTGACTCTGCTAAGCATTACACCTACTAAAGAGTGGGGATGGTAAGATGATAATGCACTTGAAAACTCGCAGGGTTCAGGTCATGTCAACGTCTAATAGCACAAAGAGCAATTTTATTTAAGCAGAAAAGATTTATTTGGGAATAGCAGAGGAATTGCCATTCGGAACAAGCAAACTGGTGGCCCCTAGGCTAATCCAGTGAACCGAGGAGAACGTTCTTTGTGGAGGAAAGGAGGAGGCTGGCAGAAGATGTTTGGAATAAAAGTCACTGGAGGAAAACAAAAGCGCAGAATGGTGGCGGCTTCCCCGTGGCTGCAGGCAAGGACCCTGCAGCTTGTGGTGTTGTCCGGAGACCCTCCTCCTTCTTGCTGGGCCCTGCGGGCTGGGCCGGCACCCTCCTTCCCAGCTTTCCGCCTCCAGTTCTGAGTCAGGTTTCCTTCACACATGTTCACAGTCAAGATAGTACATCCTTGACTTTATCGTCGCAAAGCGATTTGGCCAAAATCTGACGGATTTTGCACAATAACCTCTAAGGTCCGACTGTAGCACCTGCCTGAGTCAGTATCTCTTTTGTCTTCTGGACGGGGCAGTTGTGTATATAGTTATCAGTTTCTCCAAATTACCTGTGGTTACTCACAGCCTGGAATATAGACATTTAAAATAGATTATATTAGTAGAAAGGGAGTTTGTTTAATACAGTCCCTTTATTCCTCCTCTGTGCATTAAACATAGCTAATCACAGTATGAATATGGATCAAAGTGAACATGTTTCTAATATATTTTGTGATGAGTATACTGTGCAGACTCACTTTGTTGTTCTAGATCATGGGTCAGCAAACCTTTGTAATGACCAGACAGTAAATATTTAGGCTTTGTGGACCAAATATGGTGTCTGTTGTATATTCTTTTTTTGTTTGTTTGTTAACCCTTTAAAATAATAAAAACCATTCTTAGCTCTGTTTGGCTCTCAGGTTGTAGTTTGCTGACCCCTGTTCTAGATTAAATGAGCACTTTAATTAAGCTATCATCTCTTAAAGATTACGGGAAAAAAAGCCAGAAAAATGGATCATAGAAAAATAACAAATAATGAAAATTATTCAGAGTTTTAAAAATCGGGATTATTTAACATAGAGTCGGTTAGAGATTTGATTACTGTTTTTTATGTAGCAGCTTTATTGAGATATTCACATAAAATACAATTCATCCATTTAAAGTATACATTTCAGTGGTTTTTAATATATTAACAGTTATGCAGCTGTCACCGCAATCTAATTTTAAAACTTTTTCATCACCACAAAGAAATCCTGGGCTTAGTCACTGCCCGTTCCCTCCCTCATCCCCTCCACCAGCCCTAGAGAACCACTAATCTATTTTCTGTCTCTACTGTAGATTTGCCAGTTCTGGGCATTTCATATTAATGGAATAATATATTCTTCTTTCACTTAGTGTGATGTTTTCAAGGTTCGTTCATATTGTAGCATGTATCAGTACTTCATTCCTTTTTGTTGCCTAATAATATTTTATCATATGGATGTGCCACATTTTATTTATTCATGTATCAATTGATCGACATTTGGGCTGTTTCTATTTTTGTGGCTATTTTGAGTAATGTTGTTGTGAACATTTGTGTACGGATGTATGTTTTGTGGCTGTGTAGGCATATGTTTTCATTTCTCTTGGATATAAACCTAGGAGGAGAATTGCTAAGTCATCTGACAGTTCTGTGCCTTGCTGAATGGCGGCTGCACTGTTTCCATTTTTACCAGCCATGTCTGAGGGCTCAGGTCCTCCACGCCCTCACCAGCGCTCCTTACTGTTCATCTTTTGATTATAGCCAGTCTGGTGGCTGAGAATTAGAATTCCCTTGTGGTTTTGACTTGTATCTCCCCATTAATCTTGTTGAGCATCTTTTTGTGAGATTTTGGGCCATTTGTATGTCTTCTTTGGATAAATGTTTATTCACATCTTTTGCCAATTTTTCATTTGGGTTATTTTTTTATTATGGAGTTATAGGCATTTTTTTATATACTTTGGATAGAAGTCGCTTATCAGATATGTTATTTGCAAATATTTCTCTCCCACTGCGTCGGTTGTCTTTTCACTTGATTGATGCTGTCCTTTGAAACACAAAACTTTAAAAATCCTTTTGAGGTCTAATTTATTTGCTTTTTCTTTTGTTGATTGTTCTTTTGGTGTCATATCTGAGAAACCATTGCTAAATCTGAGGTCACAAAGATTCACTCCTCTGTTTTCTACCAAGAGTTTTCTAGTTTTAGCTCTTACATTTAAAGTTGGTGACTCACTTTGAGTTAATTTGTAGATGGTGTGAGGTAGGAGTCCAGATTCATACTTTTGCATGTTATTATCCAGTTGTTCTGCATCAGTTGTTGAAATTGTTGAATTGTCCTGGCACCTTTGTTGAAAATCCATTGACAATAAATACATTTTTGTTTGTACAGTTTGTTTTTGGACTCTAGCTTCTATTCCATTCATCTGTGTGTCCCTCTTTAGGCCAGAGCCACTCTGTGCAGTAAGTTTTGAAATTGGGAAATGTCAATCCTCCCACTTTTTTTTTCTTTTTCAAGATTGTTTTAGCTATTCTGGGTCCACTGTATGTTCATATGGGTTTTAGGATGAGCTTGTCAATTTCTTTTTTTTAAAAAGGCAATTGGGACTTTTTTTTTTTTGGCCATGCCACACAGCATGCGGGAACTTAGTTCCCTGACCAAGGATGGAACCCGTACACTCAGCAGTGGAAGTGCAGAGTCTTAACCACTGGACCGCCAGGGAAGTCCGACAGCTGGGAGTTGGATGGAGCTGCGCTAAGTCTGTAGAGCGATTGGTACGATGCTGCCAACTCCACAGTATTAAGGCCTCCAGTTCTTGAACATTGGATGTCTTTCCTTTTAGTTCAGTCTTTTTAAATTTCTTTCAAGGATGTTTTGTAATTTTTAGTATACAAATCTTGTGCTTGTTTTGTTAAATTTATTCCGAAGTATCGTATTCCTTTTGGGGTTTTTTTGTTTTTGTTTTTGTTCTTTTTGCGGTACGCGGGCCTCTCACTGTTGTGGCTTCTCACTGTTGTGGCCTCTCCTGTTGCGGAGCACAGGCTCCGGAAACGCAGGCTCAGCGGCCATGGCTCACGGGCCCAGCCGCTCCGCGGCATGTGGGATCTTCCCGGACCGGGGCACGAACCCGTGTCCCCTGCATCAGCAGGCGGACTCTCAACCACTGTGCCACCAGGGAAACCCCTCCTTTTGATGCTATTGTAAATGGAATTATTTTCTTACTGACTACTATTTAAAAAAAATTTTTTTTCATGTATTTATTTATTTTTGGCTGTGTCGGGTCTTAGCTGCGGCACGTGGGATCTTTTGTGTGGCTCACAGGCTCTCGAGTTGTGGGGCGCGGGCTCCAGAGCATGTGGGCTCTATAGTCGCAGCATGCGGGATCTCTAGTTGTGGCATGCAGGCTTAGTTGCCCCATGGCATGTGGGATCTTAGTTCCCTGACCAGGGATCAAACCTGTGTCCCTTGCACTGGAAGGCAGATTCCTAACCATTGGACCACCAGGGAAGTCCCTTGACTACTGTTTTTAAGAATATAAAACGTTAACAGATTTTTGTCCATGTTAGAGAGATACAGAATATTTTTTCCCAGTTTATAGAGGACCAAATACAAGGAAATGGTGTTAAAAACTAAAACAGGAGATGTTTAATTGGAAACAAGGAAGTCTTGTGTGAGAATTAAGAGCAAAGGAGACTTTGGAGTTCTGAGGCTCCACAGTTCGGACAGGAGTCAGCACTGGAGCCTAGAAGAGTCGGCTGTGTCCCAGTCTCTTTCCTATCCACTTGAATCAGGCGCTTGTCTCCACTGCTCCCCTGAAACCGCTCTCCTGGGAAGTCACCAGTGGCTTATTGGCAGACCTTCGTGCTGCCAAGGTCACAGTCGTGTTGGTCAGCCAGCCTCCACCTCCTGGACTGTCCTCGGCACAAATGAAACCCTCTCTGCCTGGGAGCATGTCCCCAGGACCCAAACGCTTCTGGTTCTCCTTTTGCCCCACATCTCAGTGTTGGCCCCGGGCCTGGTTCCTGGGCTTCCCCTTCGCTCTGGACTCGTTCCCCTGCTGGCCTTAGCCGGCCTCATGGCTTACCTAGTACATCCAAATGCTAATAGGGACCTCTTTCCTGGACTCCAGAATCACACAGGCCCTCGCTTCAAACTGAGTCCAAAAACCAAGATCTGACTCCTCCCCTACCTGCTATCTCAGTTAGTGGTGACCTCGTCCTTGCTCTTGCTCAGGCCAGAGACGCTGGGCTCATCCTTGCCCCCTTTCTGTCGTGCTCGGCTGTGTTCAGTCCATCAGCAGGGCTCTCCTGGCCACACCTCAGAGTTGATGCCCCTGTGACTGCCTCTCCCCACCTGCATTTGCCATCCGCGCCTGAGCTGGCACTACCTTTCACCTGGGTTGGTGCAGTGGCTCATTGGCGACTTCCTGTTCTCACGCTGCCCTCCTGCAGTCAGTTTTCCTAGCACACTCTTCAGAGGACCTCAGGATCTCGTGAAAAGGGAAGCTGTGGGTGTCACTCCTCCGCACAGAGCTCCGCCAGGGCTCCCGTCTCACGCTGGGTAAAGCCCGTGGCTGTCCCTTCTTGTCTGCCCACCTTTCCTTGCCCTGGTGTCTGCTGTGGCTGCCCCGGCCGTCCGGACATGCACCGCTGTGCCAGGCCCTTGCAGCCGCTCGGCCTGTCTGCATAGCTGCATGACCGGGATGCTCAGTGCTTCAGTCTTGCTTTAGTGTCACCTGTGCCGGAACCCCCGTTACAGTCACACTTCCCGTCCCCTCTCACTTTCCCCCGCCTTATTTTTTTTCCTCAAAGCCCCCAGCACCGTTTAGTATACTGTATGTTTTACATATTTTTTTATTGGAATATAGTTTACAGTGTTGTGTTAGCTTCTGCTGTACAGCAAAGTGATTCAGTTATACATAGACATATATCCACTCTTTTTTAGTTTCTTTTCCCGTATAGGTCATTAAAGAATGTTGACTAGAGTTCCCTGTGCTTACATATTTATTTTGTCAGTTGTGTTTTCCCTACTGGGATATAAACTGCAGGAGAGCTGGGCTTTGTGCCTGTTCCCTGCTGTATCCTCAGTACCTGTGACAGCATCTGGCACAGAACAAATATTTAAGGCATATTTGGTGAAGAAATGAATTCGCTGGTCCAGTTCCCTGCTATTAGATGATTATTTGGTGGGTTTCTTTGAGGATGGGATCCTCTTGGCTGTATGATTTTCTTCAAGGACTGTACCTTGATCAGGAGGAAAAGAGAAACCCCACCTTTTCAACGAATTTATTATGATAATTGAACTGCTTCCAGTGGCTTTAAACCTCCCCGGCAGACCTGTGCTGCTGCAGACGTGGCAGTGGCCATCGTACCCGGAGGCTTAGCCGGTTTCCGGAACCACATGTCTGGCCGGACAGGCCTGGGCTCCCCATCGGACAAGGCCTCCTATACCCTGCGAGAATTCATGGTGGGAATAATTCTTCCAGTTTAAGAATTATTATATTAGCATTATGTAACAAATGTGCTGTATTTCTTTTATTGGATAGATTTTATTTGAAACATTCTGAAATATATTCATTAAATAGAACTATTGATTGAAACGAAAGAACTTTTGCTTTCAGAACATATCTGAAGAGATTCTGTATAGCTGTGTCCTGTGTTCAGATTCCTTTATGTACAGACTTTTATGCACTTGGAATCTCTTCTAACCACCACTTGTCAGTTGTGTGGACACAGCACATCCTTCAATATGTGTCCCTCAGGTGACGTCATTGTTGTCCACCTGGCCCCAGACACATCGTTAATGAGACCATCCGTGGAAAACTTGCTTCTCAAGACATGGTCACATAGGAATCCTCCCCCCGACCTCCCTTTTTTTTTTTTTTTTTACAAAAATCTACTTATTGCATAAATGTGGCTTCATAGAATCTGATTAAAACAGAGAGGAAAATGGGCAGGGACAGTGCAGAGGATGACTTTATGACTGTTTTCACAGAGAACAAGTATAATAAACCAGTTATTTCAGAAGCTTTTGTTTTTATAGTTGGCTTTATGAAATGGGAAGAATAGAAAATCAAATTTGTGTTCAGAGAATCCTCTTTTTTCCAGTTGTTCACATTTTAAATTTTAACTGTAATGAAAAGATTATAGCCCAAAAGGATCTGAGTCAAGAGTTTCTGATTCCAAACTCTGGTCACAGGATCTCAGATTTAGAGTTCCAGACCACAGAGATCTGGTCTAAGACCCTCGGGGTTTTCTCAGGGTGGCGCCTGGCACTCTGTCCAGTTCACCTCATACCTGTTGTCATTGGGTCCTCACCATCAACCTGCAAGGCTTACTCTCACCCTTAATAGGAGGACGGAAGCCAGGGAGGGTTTCAAGTTGAGGAGTGAACGCCAGGCTTCGGACTCTAGATGTGCATCCGGCCACAGAAAGCATCCTTTCCCAGGATGCTGGCCCAGCACGATGTTGGTCCTGCACCGAGGCAGGCAGTGTAGAGGGGAGGGGGTGAACTTGGGCTGGGAGCCGCGCCCTTGCAGCCCCCAGGCAGGGCTCACGTGCATGGAGGCCTGGATTGCAGGCTTGAGAGGGAGGGCTGCAGTGGAACAGGCAGACGTTTCCCCTGGCAGTGTCTCTCCTCGTTCATGGCCTTTGCACTCTTCTGTGGTATCAGTTTTCTAGGGATTCTGCTTTTTTGACAGTAGATGAGGGAATAGTAGAGGAGGATTCTCTTTCCTCCTTTAGCAGTTGTGTAGAGATTTACTATCACATCAAGTTCTCTGTGAAGGGCTGTGGGGGGGGGTCTCTAATAATTTTTTAATGCATTTTGTATTGAACATACTGTATATACTATTCCTTTCACAGCAGAACATTGGTTTGTCTGTTCTAGTATTTTGTTAGAGATCAATGTCATATTTACCAGTTTGCAATTTCCGTATTTTTACTCTTTGCTCTTTTCTGAAAACTGGGAAAATATTCCTCTGGTTTCCATTTCTTGACAGCTGTCCATTTTTTCCATTAGGAAACCACACCAACAGTGGCTCTGTTGGTGTAACATATGTAATTGCTTTTCATTGCAGTGGGAGTGATTCACCTGGGCTTTGAGCTTGTTTAGAATGCCCATCCCCATTTCCAGCTTTTCTAGTCTTTTTAAAATTTTTATTGAAGTATAGTTCATTTATAGTGTTTCACATGTACAGTAAAGTAATTCATTTTTACATATATATATCTATTCTTTTTCAGATTATTTTTCATTATAGATTATTACAAGGTATTGAATATAGTTCCCTGTGCTATACAGTAGGTCCTTGTTGTTTATCTGTTTTATACATAGTAGTGTGTATCTGTTAATCCCAAACTCCTAATTTATCTCCCCCACCCCGCTATCCCCTTTGGTAACCAAAATTTGGTTTTCTAAGTCTGTAAGTCTGTTTCTGTTTTGTAACTAAGTTCATTTGTATCACTTTTTTAGATTCCATGAAAGAGTGATATATATTTGTCTTTCTCTGTCTGACTTACTTCTCTTAGTATGATAATCTCTAGGCCCATCCATATTGCTTCAAATGGCAATATTTCATTCTTTTTTATAGCTGAGTAATATTCCATTGTATATATGTACCACATCTTCTTTATCCATTCATCTGTTGATGGACATTTAGGTTGTTTCCATATCTTGGGTATTGTGAATAGTGCTGCGGTGAATGCTGGGGTACATGTATCTTTTCAAATTAGAGTTTAGTCTTTTCTGAATATATGCCCAGGAGTGGGAATACAGGATCATATGGTAGTTCTTCACTTATTTTTTTAAGGAACTCCATACTGTTCTCCATAATGGTTGTACCAATTTCCATTCCCACCAACAGTGTACAAGAGTTCCCTTTTCTCCACACCCTCTCCAGCATTATTTTCCATTATAGGTTATTACAAGTCTACAGGTTGTAGACTTTTTGATGATGGCCTTTCTGACCAGTGTGAGGTGGTACCTCACTGTAGTTTTGATTTGCATTTCTCTCATGATTAGCCAAGTTGAGCATCTTTTCATGTGCCTGTTGGCCATCTGTATGTCTTCTTTGGAGAAATGTCTATTGAGGTCTTCTGTCCATTTTTTGATTGGATTGTTGGGGGGTTTTTTTGATATTGAGCTGTATAAGATGTTGGTATATTTTGGAAATTAAGCCCTTGTTGGTTGCCTCATTTGCAAATATTTTCTCCCAGTTCGTAGGTTGTCTTTTCATTTTGTTTATAGTTTCTTTTGTAAGTTTAATTAGATCCCACTTGTTTATTTTTACTTTTCTTGCCATTACTCTAGGAGACGGATCAAAAAAAAATATTGTTGTGATTTATGTCAAAGAGTGTTCTGCCTGTGTTTTCCTCTAGGAGTTTTATAGTATCCGGTCTTACATTTAGGACTTTAATCCATTTTGAGTTTATTTTTGTATACGGTGTTAGAGAATGTTCTAATTTCATTCTTTTACATGTAGCTATCCAGTTTTCCCAGCACCACTTATTGAAGGGACTGTCTTTTCTCCATTGTATATTCTTGCCTCCTTTGTCTTAGATTAATTGACTGTAGGTGCATGGGTTTATTTCTGGGCTTTCTGTCCTGTTCCATTGATCTATATGTCTGTTTTCGTGCCAGTACCAAACTGTTTTGATGACTGTAGCTTTGTAGTATATTCTGAAGTCAGGGAGCCTGGTTTCTGCAGCCCCGTTCTTCTTTCTTAAGACCGTTTTGGCTATTTGGGGGTTTTTGTGTTTCCATGCAAATTAAAAAAAATTTTGTCCTAGTTCTGTGAGAAATGCCATTAGTAATGTGATAGGGATTGCATTGAATCTGTAGATTGCCTTGGGTAGCATAAAGATCTAACTGATGGCGTTGCAAAATAGTGGAGTGGCTGTATTTCTATTCCCTTATGATGGCCTGTATCCCCTTAACTCTCGTTTTGTTTCAACTGGCTTATCATAGTGATTTTATTTTAAATGATACAAGAAAAATCTCATTTCCTTGGCAGCGGGATCCTATCTTACCCAGTTTTGTTGGGCTTTTACACTGGAGTGGTGGACTCAGGGTGGGTGGGGGAGCAGGGCCACTGTCTGGCCACCGTGTAACTTTTGTTCTCTTGAGTGGGGCATGCAGGTGAGGGTCAGAACTGTATCTGAAGAGAGGTGTGGGAGAGGCCAAAAGAGTTAATGAAACTGGTAGGAAAGAGAATTTTTGAGCAGAAGAAAGGAGGTAGCTAATGGAAGAAATTAAAATTAAAAATTTTTTGGTATGTGGAAAAAGTATTAATTTTGCTGACCTTTTCCCCGTGAAATCTTTAGTAAAATGACTATGACTTGATAATGCCTTTTGGCATTGGGTCTCCCTGGAGGGTGAGATGAATGACTTTGTGTGACCTCAGAGTGGGAGAAGGCTGTGGAGGGGCTGGGGCCTGGCTAGCCTTCACAGGAAGTCTCCCGTGGCTGCAGGAGAGGCTGGGGAGGAGTAAGTGATAGGTCACAATGTCCAGAGGGACTGCTGTCCTTACAAAGGACATTTGTAGTTACTTGTTTTTAAAAATGGTGTTCAGTTTGTGGAGGTTTTACTTTTAAAAAGCTAATTTTCCTTTTCCTTTTCAGTTTACAAATCTTATTTTCTATTAATGAATCTAATTATTTTGCATAAAATTAGACTAATTGTTGATTAATTTTAGTTAATTGGATTTTCCTCCAACATTTTAAACTACATTTATGGGTTTAGTATATTCTATTTTTAAGCCTTTAAAATGTGTGAGAGGCAAATTTACAATCGCAATAGAAAAAAAAAGTCTCAAACAAAATATAGTAAACTATTAGTACAGTAATCAAGTTATCTCAAACATAACAGTATTATTTATAAACAATACATTTCTGGTACATCTTTCAGCTTACAGATGACAAGACCATTCTGACAGGTCTTCTAAAATATTAAACACTTTAAATGACAGTCACTCAAAGATTATCTTGCACTTAACGCTGAAACCATATACATGGATCTGTTCTACGAGTCTGATTTACTTTGAGGCCTCTCGTCTCATTTCCTTCCCGGGATTGGTTACCCAGCCAGGCGAGTGGATTTGCCACCTCTTGGTCCCGCGGAGCAGGAGTCCTTGGGTTCCATGGAGCACATTTTCTGGGCATTTGTCAGCTCGAGCGTTTGGTGAGATCCAGTCTGTCTGCTGCCTCCCTGGGTTCCTCATTCTCCTATTTTCTTGCCAGGCTTTCAGCCCCATGTTTAGTCCTTTTAATAGCATCCAACTGCATTCGGCATTCTTCTTGTGCTTCTGTTGGGGTGTCACTGTAGTGACAGGAGTGAAAATGAGTGGAGATGCCCTTGTAGTTCTGGGCACACTGGGCCAGAGCCGTTCCTTACGGAATGTAGTTTTAGGATGTACGCTAGTGGAGGCAGAAACAAAAAAGAACTTTTATGAGAATGTTTGTGTGTTATTCACCCATTTCAGGAGACTAATGAATTGTATTTAAGGTTTAAATGATTTGTTGTTTTAAATATAAGTACTATTTAATAATACATTTAATTCATAATGGGGTATTTTTTTAATGACTTTATTTTGGTGAAAAATTTGGGACTTAAGGATGCTCTGGGATTAATTATATAATATTACCCTTCAAAATGAATGGTAATACAGATCTTCCTCGACTTAAGGTGGGGGTTACATCCTGATAAACTCATCTTAAGTTGAAAATATTCTAAGTTGAAAATGCATTTAATACACACTAACCTACCAGACATCGTAGCTCAGCCCAGCCTGCCTTGAACGTGTTCAGAACACTCACATTAGCCTGTAGTTGGGCAAAATCATCCAACTCAGAGCCCATTTATTTTATACTAAAGTGTTGAATAGCTTATGTTTTGAATAGTTTGTTGAATACTGTACTGAAAGTGAAAAACAGAATGGTTCTGTGAGTCCAGGATGGTTGTAAGTATATCAGCTGTTTACCCCCATGATCGCATGGCTGACTGGGGGCTGCTGCCCAGTTTCGCAGGAGAGGATCGCACTGCACACCCCTGGCCTGGGAAAAGACCAAAATTCAAATTCCAAGTACAGTTCAGCTGAATGCGTGTTGCTTTTGCCCCGTCGTAAAGGTGAAAAATCGTTAAGTTGAACCCTGGTAAGTCAGGGTACTACATTAATGTACTTTTGGCCTTATGCTTTGTTTTTTTAACAAATTAAAGGCATTAAACAGGTGATGGGTGTGTGTATTATATATAATGTTTATATAAAATATATGTAAATGTATATATGGTACATTATATATGTACACATATATAATGAGTATATATAGTGTTTGAATAAATATTTTAATGAAATAGTTTAGTATTTTATACATAAATCTAGGTTTAAAAAAATAAAGTTATGTTCCTCATTGAATATGCAATTAGTACTAGGCTTTTTCTTTAACATTATAAAACTTAAATATTATTGCACATTGTTCCTAAGCATCGTTTTTAAAGGCTGCACAGTTAATTGTTCTTTAATGCTTTTTTAGATTGTCTCTAGTTCTTTTCCATGTGATGAGCATCTTTGTGCACAGAGAGTATTTATTATATGTGATTGTTTCCTTAGGCTTGATTCCCAGAAGTGGAATTACTGGATCATGGATACGAATATATTTAAGATTCCAATTACATGTGTTGCCAAATTACCTTCCCAAAAGTTTATACTAGTTTACCATGGTACTAGCAAATCTAATACAAATGTTATAACTCTATTTATTGCAGAGCTATTAGTCTTGATAATCATTTCTAACTACAAATATTTTTTGCAGTTTGGTGTTTCTTTTCCAGAAGTTTTAGCTATCCAATATATTTTTCTACCTTAAAGCTTTTTCTTATTAAACTCTTTAATTCATGTGGAATTTATTTCAGTATATGGAATTGGATGAGGGGCCTTTTTTTCTTTTTGAATTGCTACCAAGTTGGCTCAATCTTTCCCCCATTTTATTTGATTGATTTGTGATATCTTTTTTTTTTTTTTTTGCGGTACGCGGGCCTCTCACTGTTACGGCCTCTCCCGTTGCGGAGCACAGGCTCCGGATGAGCAGGCTCAGCGGCCATGGCTCATGCGCCCAGCCGCTCCGCAGCATGTGGGATCCTCCCGGACCGGGGCACGAACCCGCATCCCCTGCATCGGCAGGCGGACTCTCAACCACTTGGCCACCAGGGAAGCCATGTGATATCTTTTTAATATGAGTAGGTTTTATTTCTTCGTTGCCTCTAGTTGTTCTGCTTATCTGTGTTTCTGCCAGTGCCACACTGTTTAAATAATTTAGTATCTGATAGGGCTAACCCCCTTCAGGATTCTTCTGCAAATTTTCTTTGTGATTCTTTCCTGTTTGTTTTTTCAGAGGAACTTTGGAATACTTACTTTGAATTTACAAATTATTTTGAGAAGACTGGCCACTTAAAAATGTTTAGTCTTCTTAATCAAGCACATGGCATGGACTGTGCATTTAACTCAAATCTTATTTTTTGTATTTCCCACCAAAATTTCCAATTTTCTTTAAATAGGTCCTTTCATTTCTCATTATGTTTATTATTATTTATTTTAGATTGTGTTTCAATCTCATTTCATCATATTTTCAGACCGATACTTGGTATTTTAATTTTGTATATCTTGTATTCACTCACTTTTAAATTAAATCTAATAGTTTCCCATTTGATTCCTAGAAACACATGCAAAAATTATCTTCTTTCTTAATATTTAAGTTTTTGTTTCTTTCTCATGTCTTACTATTGACCTGATTTCCTGAAAAAATTTTAAAAAATAGGAACTTTTTAAAAAGCCAAATAGTAAAATTTTATTATTTTTATTGTATAGTTGATTTACAATATTATTAGTTTCAGGTGTATAGCATAGTGATTCAATATTTTTATAGCTTATATTTCATTTAAAATTATTTAAAAACGTTGGCTACATTCCCTGTGCTATATAATAGATCCTTATAGCTTATTTATTTTATACATAGTAGTTTGTACCTCTTAATCTCCTACCCCTATCTTGCGCCTCCTCCCTTCCCTCTCCGTACTGGTAGCCACTTGTTTGTTCTCTGTATCTGTAAGTTTGTTTCTGTTTTTATTTTTATTTGTTTGTTTTTTTAGATTCCACATATAAGTGATATGATAGTGTGTGTCTTTCTCTGTCTCGCTTATTTCACTTAGTATGGTAATCTCTAGGTCCATCCATGTTGTTGCAAGCGGCGAAATTTTATTATTTTTATGGTTGAGTAATATTATATATATAGTCCACATCTTTCTTATCCATTCATCTGTTGATGGACACTTAGATTGCTTTCATGTCTTGGCACTTGTAAATAATGCTGCTATGAACATTGGGGTGCATGTATCTTTTTGAATTATAGTTTTGTCCTGATATATGCCCAAGAGTGGGATTGCAGGATCATATGGTAGCTCTATTTTTAGTTTTTTGAGGAACCTCCACACTGTTCTTCACAGTAGCTGCACCTATTTACAGTCCCACCAACAGTGTACAAGAGTTCCCTTTTCTCTGCATCCTTGCCAACATTTGTGTCTTGTGGAGACACTCCATAAGAACTTTATTAAACAGTATGTTTTGACATAAACTGGTTTTCCTACACTGCTGATGTTTAAATTTATTTACAGCACACTATATTTTAAAATCAGCCTCTCGTCCAGCTTGGTTCTCTTGGCTCAGGGAACAGTTTTGTAGCCTGGATTACAGTTGATGAGGGGTTTTCAGATCTGAACTTGTGCTTGTTGTCCTGAGAAGCTCTGATGCTTCTGCTCTTTTCCCTGCTCTTCATGAGCCCCCTTCTGCGCCCTCTTTGAATCTCTGAGCTGTGGTTTACATTTCTCAGCCTGAACTCATTTCTAAGTACTACAGATGGGGCCACCTGGACCAGCCACTAGTCCAAGGCTAAATAAATAAAATAAAATACGTAAAACATATTTTTCATAATCTGAATTTATTCTACTTAAAGAATTGCTCTCTATTAAAATAGTGACTTTCCTATTTGTATAAAATAGGAAATATTTCCCCAAATATTCTTAGATGGCAAAATAAAAGGTTGACAATTCTAGGTCAGCTTTCTGTTTTCCTCCCCTCACTTTTTTTTTTTAAATTTTATTTATTTTTGGCTGCTTTGGGTCTTTGTTGCTGTGTGCGGGCTTTCTCTAATTGTGGCGAGCAGGGACTCCTCTTCGTTGCGGTGCACGGGCTTCTCATTGCGGTGGCTTCTCTTGTTGGGGAGCACGGTCTCTAGGTGCACGGGCTCAGTAGTTGTGACTCGTGGGCTCTAGAGTGCAGGCTCAGTAGTTGTGGCGCACGGGCTTAGTTGCTCCGTGGCATGTGGGATGTTCCCGGACCAGGGCTTAAACCTGTGTCTCCTGCATTGGCAGCTGGATTCTTTTTTTTTTTTAAGTGAGTGAGGTTTTTCTTTTTTTTTTCAATTTATTTATTTATTCATTTTTGGCTGTGCTAGGTCTTCGTTTCTGTGCGAGAGCCTTCTCCAGTTGCGGCGAGTCAGGGCCAGTCCTCACCGCGGCGCGCGGGCCTCTCACTGTCGCACCCTCTCTTGTTGTGGAGCACAGGCTCCAGACGCACGCGCAGGCTCAGCTGTTGTGGCTCACAGGCCCAGTTGCTCCGCATGTGGGATCCTCCCAGACCAGGGCTCGAACCCGTGTCCCCTGCATTGGCAGGCAGACTCTCAAGCACTGCACCACCAGGGAAGCCCCGGCACGTGGATTCTTAACCACTGCCCACCAGGGAAGTCCCCTGCTCACTTCTTTTTTTAATTTACTGGCCCAAAGCAGGAAAGAAATCTGATTGTTTATCAGTTTTTGTTGTTATTGTTTTAAAGCTGAAAAACACAAGGGCAGTCCTCTGCTGCCTGTGCTCAGTAAATGCCTGGGGGCGTTTACTGATCAAGGAGAAGGAAGATGAAACAAAGCCTCAAGGCCTGAAGCCCGTCCCCACGGCCTTCAGAAGTGCTGCTTGGGTTTCCCTTTCCCCTCAGGAATGCTGTCTAAGGGAGCCCCTTACAGCCAGATCTTAAAGAGAACTGGGAGGTTGGGGGAGCACAGCTTGAGAGGTAGGACATCTAAACCCAAGCCTGCAGGCCGCTCCTGCAGGGAGAGGGGCCCCAGGGAAGGGGCCAGTCCCCTCTGAGCCTGGGTTCACATCATAAAAGAATGTAAGACACTGGTGAATATGGGGGTTCCCTACAGAACTGAGGGTGTGGGGAGGGCAGGGTCCAGATCTTCCTCAGAGTCTGAGAAGAGGACAGTCTGAGGAGTCAGGGAGAGCAGTCCCGCGGGGCAGCCTGGCAGCCTGGGGGAGACGCCACCCCCGTGTACAGGGACGGTCTTGTTCCCCACCCCATCCTATTCCGTTCAGTTGGAGCACTTCTGTATAAAGGCTGCAGCCGCCCACGATGTCCACACTGGGCAGCGCATGAGACGGTAAGCTGAGTTCTCCCTGCCCCTCCTGTCCTTGCTTGCCTATCCTTCCTGCCCGTCTGGCCTTTACCCAGCCCCAGCAGTGAGAGCATGGAGTCCTAACCACTGGACTGCCAGGGAATTCCCTGAAGTCTTTCTTGATCACCTGAACCAGGAGGAGGGCTAGTTACTTAGAAGCCTTGGATCCCTTTAGTTAGCCTACTCCTATTGTGTTTGTTGCAGGCTACCTTGAATCCTACCTCTTTGTGTAAATGTCTTATCTCTGCTCAACTGTAAGCTCCCTGAGGGCACTTCTATAGCCCGTACTGCTGTGACAGTGATGCCTGTGTAGTGTCGGCATTCAGTAAAGTTTGTGGAATAGAAGAATGAATGAGGAAAACCCACGATGTCACTGTGAGACAGTTGGTTCTACCTTCTTGGACAACCCGGATTAGAGTTTCTGTGTTTGAAAAGGGACTAGGAAAACAGGTACTGTAGAGAAGAATGAAATAAGGTGCTTATTAAAATTGTAGGTGTCTGGGCTCTACCTTCCAAGATTTGTCAGGCCTAGCTGCAGGGCTGAGCCGTGTGAGTACGGCAGCCCCACTCCCCTCCGTGGTCCATGCAGCATCTGTGGAGAACCACTGAACAGGGTGATCTCTGTGGTTTCTCCAGCTCTGTTTTAAAAGAACACTTAGACATGATGGACATCTCTTTGTAAAGTTACTTTCTTTCAGAAGATGTTTAGTTTCCTTTCCCTATTGTGAGTTCAGTGCAGGCACAAGTACAGATAAGGAGCAGGTGCCTCATCATTTAGTAGAAAAAGGTGTGTCTTCAGATTCTCTACAAGGACGGCATGGTCGGTAGGATGGCCTTGTTTTAGCAGGGATACCCTGTATAGCTTTCGGCCTAAAGACTTTTTCTGAAGAATTTTTACCTTTCAGGAGTTTCCAAATTTATCATTTGTTCACTTTATTAATACATTATAGTAGTGGCCCATGGTTGTGATAATTTCACCACCAAGCACATGAGGCTGTCAAGCTCCGTGTATAGCTTGTCTATTCCTTCATTTCATTGAGTTGTAAATATTTTATGAGTAGAATATATCCACAGATTATAAAAGATTTATTAAAAGTTAGCATTCATTAAAATGCTGTTCTTTTATCACTAGAATTTTTTTCTCTGAAAAAAAAAGAAAAATCCCTATCCTTATAATTAAAGCCAGAAATGAAACCCTTTCTCAAAATACCTCTTTTTCTCCTTTATCATTTGGTCATTTTATTAAATGGCATTGATAGAATAAATGATGTCAGGATTAAAAGGGAAATAAAAACATCATTTCACCACTAAAAAGTTGTGGGCAGGGGTTGGGGGGTGGGGCAGTAAGGAGATGGTTGCTACATTGAGTGTGTGAGATGATTGTATCATTTTACGCCTCAGTCACATACACAAGTCATCTTGAATTGAGGAGTAAATATAGGTTATTTAGCAAGTATAAACAATTCAGAGTGAGAGAGAACACAGAACATTCTGCATTCTCTGCATTCTCTGGGCATTGTGCACAGAAGCCCCGAGCCTTGCCCTAAAGGCCTCCCTCGCAGGCTTTCCAAGGCTGCAGGAAGTGGACCCAGTGTTAACTCTAAGCCCCAAGGCAAGCCTACAACTTGAAAGAAATGTTTTCTTTTATTAGATTCCAAGTTAAATTTCTTTGACTGTAGTCACAGGAAGCGAATAGATTGCCAGTGGGCTGCAAACTGTATACAGCCAAACAGGGGTCTCTGCATTTTAGCACAGAAAGAAGATTTACTAGACTTTCTTTTCCAGCAGAAGTAATAGTCCTGGAACTCAAATTGAGGCATATTTTTTTTTCATTAATTATATTAGTTCTTTCAAACAACCATTTTAAAATAATTTTAAGTGCTTTAGCCATGTTTGTAGTCCTCCCATGTAGAAGTCCTGGGAGTGGCAGAATCGGAAGGGGCAGTAGGAAGGCCACAGACAAAAGTGAGACGGCATTCCACAGTGATGAAGTCACCACCAAGACCAAGTGAGCAAGCAGCCCATTAGTCAGATCTTGGGTCTGTTTCGCTTTTTCTAGTGACTCTCAAAATCACCCTCCACCACATTGATCTAAAGGTGGTGGTGGTGTTGCTTTTGTTGTTTTAACGATTATTGATCACACTGGATTGGACCCATGACTGTGAATTTGGGGAAGGCTGTTAGGGAGGGACTTTGTTACTCATGCAGGGACGGTTGCTCTTCATTTGTAATCCGGCCACCTAAGTCTCTTAGGGATTTTGTACTTAAACCTAGTTACAGATTTAACTGTGGTCCCTGTTCCCTCTTCTCTGCGTGATATCATGTGCCTCCTGGTCATTTTGTGGCCCATTTTCTGCAGTCTGTTGAATGAGTTGTTTGTCTAACGATTTAGAATGAAAGTCACAAAGTCATTTTAGAAAGGTCTCTCAGATCTCCAAGTGTTATCAGGAAGTCTTTTATCGTTGATACTGGTGATGGGGGCATGAGAGTCATTTTCATATTTAAGGTCTGCTCCGTGGTATAGCTTTGAGCTCGCTGACCCCTCTTTTCCCCTTCCCCAAACTGAGACACAGACAAGTAAAACATATGGTAAGAATTCTGCCTGATGCTTGGTGATGGGGAAACTGTGCTAATGAGGGGCTCGCTAGGTCTCCCTGGTCAGTGCACTGGGGCAGTTTAAGGCCGGATTGGGATGAGGCAAGGACATCAGACTTTATTGTCCGGAAACACTTTTTAAAATTTCATTGACTTGAGTATCTGGGAATTACTACTAAATATCCACAAAGCTTCCTGAGTAGGGGTGAAAAGTATCCCAATTGTGGGTCAAATTTGAATCTACTGTCACAACAGGAGATGAACATTAATTGGATAAAGTCTTTGTAGATGCAATCCTGTGTCTCTCAGTTAATGTTACCCCAGATTAGGGGAGAAGGAAACCAGGCAGAAAGAGTCAGTTACTTGCCCTCTGCTAAACAGTGATACTGGAAGGATTTGCACTCAGGTAATGAAGCTATAAGCTTTACCTCCTTACCCGCTTCACTGGACTACCTGCCTGCAAAGGATGCAACAGACCACAAGGGCATTAATGTTTTATTATTACTATTATTATTATTGCTTTGTTTTTAGAGACAAAACAAATAACAAAGAAACAAAAATCCCTCCAAGTACCTAACACAGAGATAAATGGTTGAATCAATTGTCGCAATAAATTGCACCAAGAAAGAAATTAGTGAGGATATGGTGAAGACGAAAGCAATAAATGAAGTAAAAGCTTGTGTAACTTTGAAATTAACTCTATATTAATGAGAAGCAATTGTTTTCTTAAAATAATACTCAACATATTTCAAAGTAGCTAGCAAGATGAAGATATATATATATATATATATATTTTTAAATTAATTTATTTATTTTTGGCTGTGTTGGCTCTCCGTTTCTGTGCGAGGGCTTTCTCCAGTTGCGGAGAGCGGGGGCCGCTCTTCATCGCAGTGCGCGGGCCTCTCACTGTCACGGCCTCTCCCATTGCGGAGCACAGGCTCCAGACGCGCAGGCTCAGTAGTTGTGGCTCACGGGCTTAGTTGCTCCGTGGCATGTGGGATCTTCCCAGACCAGGGCTCGAACCCGTGTCCCCTGCATTGGCAGGCGGATTCTCAACCACTGCGCCACCAGGGAAGCCCTGAAGATATTTTTTAATACATGAGTTAACACTGTCACTTGGTCCAAACCACGTGTGGAAGAGTGCGCGTCTGACATCAGGGTCCTGTTACTAACATACCAGAGGTCAGAGGACTGGAGTTGATGCTGATGACAAGATGGCGTTTCCTAGAAACTGAGACTTAGCTTTAAACCACTAAAACTGACCCGATGAAATCATAAATGTAGCATTAGAAATACACACCTAAGGAAATATTCAAGGGAGGAAAAAAGGCAGTGGGGAATCTGGCCTGATGCGTGGGCCCTGGGGAGGCAGTGAGTCGTGGAGACGCCTGGGGGGCGGGGCGGGCGGAGAGCAGGAGGGGACAGCAAACCGACCTCGAGGTTTAGCCTCCCTCCCGCCTTTCTGAGAGTTGCTGCCCCACTAACGCTGTCTTTGCTGTTCTCTTTATCCTGCTTTAACCCCTTGTGTAGGAATGTGGGGGGGGGGTGCTGGGGGAGGAGACATTAATTAACTTGCAGGTCACCTTTTCTCCTGAGCACGTGTCCCAGGCCAGCCCTGCCTCCCACACCAGCTTCCCTGCTGGTCCAGGCAGAATGGGAATGTTGTACAAGCAAATGTGGAAACGGGCACATACAAAAGGGAAATTGTTTTTCATTTCAGCTGCTTACATGCGTGATTAGAAACTATACAAAGCTGTGGGGCTCTAGAATTGTGGGGACACCTTTCAAAGGATGCTTCTAGAGACTTCCTTTTATTGCTCATTTGTATTCTAAGGACAGATGGTGGCTGTAGACTGAACTATGGCCTGTTTCCTAAAATGAGAGTATGTCAGAATGATCCGACATAAAATGAAGTACTTTTTGGAGCATATATCGACTCCTTGAAGGAATTCATGGTTCTGGGGAAGTCCAGAGGCTGCCCATGGAGACCAAGTCAGTGTACATTGCACTTGATTAACCAGCTCTTAAAAAACTATACTTTACTTTTAGAGAAAACAGGCAAATTTTAATTTAAAAAGTCAAAGTATTTGTTTTTAAAAGAAATAATCTTCCATTTTTATGTCCTAGAGTCAAATGTTAAGTCAGATCTTCTAAAATCTTTTACATCTATTATTGCTTTACAAGAAATTATAAAAACAGTGAGCCTCAATTAATGTAACGTCCTGAATTAGTTAAGGTTAGGTGTAGAGGGTGCCACACTAAAGCAGGAAAGGAAACTGATGTGCTGTACAGAAAATTGACAGAAGTGAGGAAAAACCAAATTAACCTTAACTTTGAATGAACTGAAACTCTTCCATTTTGTGGGCATGCTCGCTCCTTAGGCCTCACTGTGTTCTCATGAATGTGTGGGGTGAGTGCTTCAGGGGTGGTAGTGACCCCTCAGGAGCAGGTGTGGGAGGACTTCCGACTTCTGAGCAGAGTGTGCTGGTCCCTCAGGTTTGTATCCACAGGGCTGCTGGGGGTCATGGTGCCCCCAAATTCTCTGGAGGCCGTGGGTATGTCTAGTTGTGTGTGTGCTGGTGGACAGTGTCGTGTATTAATTAGCCAGAAGTCCACAGCCATCTCCCGGCACGAAGACCAGTGCTGCCCAGGAGGCTTTCCGGCACTCTCCGTGTGGCCGTGCTGGTGAACATGACTGTGGGTCACTTGAAATCTGGCTTTAGTGTGTAGGAGGAACATAATTTCTAGTTTTATGTACTTTGAATGACTTTAAATAGCCACATGTGGCTGGAGGTCACCACGTTAGACAGCAAAGGTGTCAAGTTTTGGCTGAAGTAACAACTACATTTGGTCACTGAAGATGTGGCCTGTAGGGAAGAAGGTGACACTTTCCTCCTGCGGGGAGACCCAAACCCACAACCTGTGCTTGGGGGTTATTCATAGACTTGAACACTGCATCTCCAGGAGAAGTTAGTCCTCAGATAACTTGCACAAATGATTTGTTTTAGGAATTTATATAGAATTATAGGTGGAAAAGAGGACTCGAAGTTGACGATAATAAAGTCAGCTGTAGTTTTCAACTGCAACAAGGTACTTGAGTAGAATAAAATCAAACCAATGAAAACGAGGTGGAAATCACTCTTTAAAAAGCCTCTCGGGGGCTTCCCTGGTGGCGCAGTGGTTGAGAGTCCACCTGCCGATGCGGGGGACACGGGTTCATGCCCCGGTCTGGGAGGATCCCACATGCCACGGAGCGGCTGGGCCCGTGAGCCACGGCCGCTGAGCCTGCGCGTCCGGAGCCTGTGCTCCGCAGCGGGAGAGGCCACAACAGTGAGAGGCCCGCATACCGCAAAAAAAAAAGCCTCTCGGGTATTGATTGAGAAGTTCATACTAGAGGCTTGCCTCACGCTTGGTCTGCAGATGGTCATGGTGCCCCTGTGGCTGCACACTTACTGGGACAGAGTGGAAGGTTGCCTTCAAGTCTGCAGTGGCTGCCAGACTTAGACTTGGGGAGGGGCCTCCATTTAAAGTAGGAGTTCCTTATGTAATGGATTTCATCCTTCAGCCAAGTCAGGTGTTTGCTGCTACAGCCCCAGTAACATGTAGATAGCAGTAAATGCTACTTTCTACTGAGGAAGAGAGTGAAAATCTAACACCCTTTAAAAGTCGTTTTTGTTTTTCTTGTTTTGTGTGTGTGTGTTTTTTTGCGGTACGCAGGCCTCTCACTGCTGTGACCTATCCCGTTGCGGAGCACAGGCTCTGGACGCGCAGGCTCAGCGCCCATGGCTCACGGGCCCAGCTGCTCTGCGGCATGTGGGATCTTCCCAGACCAGGGCACGAACCCGTGTCCCCTGCATCGGCAGGCGGACTCTCAACCCCTGCGCCACCAGGGAAGCCCTAAAAGTCGTTTTAATGGGTGTTATTTGCTTCTTGTAATCATGAACTCAATCTTTATCCAAATGGTCCTATTTTACACATATGCATGTCAAAATCAATTAGGTGTCACTATTTACATGATATCTGTGTGTGTGTATATATGCATAGGCATCATTAGAAGCAGCACGTATATTAGTAGTTGTAATATTGATACAGCAACGCATTAAGTTGTATTTAAAAGCTACTCCTTGTTAAATAAGGAGCTGAATTAGACTTTTCATCTCAAAAGCTTATGACCGTGTTTGCAAACAAATAAGAATTTTTAATTCTAAATTTGTTTAAAAGGATGATTTTGCTAGTTTTTACTTGTTTTAGGAAATTTCATTAACGTGGATTTTGAGGGACTAGCCACCCCTGGCTCATTGTAAAGCCGTTTTATCAGCTCAGAAAGAGCATAGACAACGATTTGCTGAGGTTTCTCCTCTTTCATAATAGGGTGCATTCCTGCTTTACCCGGGGCATTGTCTCTGGCTGCATCACTGCAGGCTGGTTTCAGGGCTGCCAACGCCAGTCCCGATTGTGCCCCGTGACTGAGATGTGTGGGTGAGGTTGCCCTCCCTACCCTGCACCCCGCCACCCACTGCTCTGCAACCAACTTCTAACAAGCTGAGCGCCTGATTGGTTCTGACAGTGCACAGTGGGGACTTCGCAGGGCTCTGCAGCCCCGTCGGTGACACGTGCCCCACCGTCCCCCTGAGGGCCGTTCTCACCCTGTCACCTTCCTTCTCAGAGAGAGAGGAACCAGGACACGGGCCCCGCCGCGTGGCCTCAGAACAGGCCCTTCTTGTTTTACTCATGTGGCCGCACCCTGTCATTGTTGCTGCTGTGATGGTGGTGACGGCTGTAAACCGGGACCCGAGGAGAGCGTGGTATGTCATCTCTGTGCACTAAAGTGTGTGACCAGGAAACCCCCCAAGGGTGGGTGGTGCATTTGCGGGGAGAGGAGGAGGTAGAAGAGGGGGAGGTGGGCGACAGAAAACTGCTTTCTTTTCTGTTCCTTGTTTTGTTTTAATGTGGACTTTGAGCCTCTGGGGTGGGAGCTTGTCTAATGCTGTGCTCTGTGCAGTATTGAATGCACTTTTGTCCTCAGCAAAATGTGGACTAATGAACAGCAGTTGCATTTACACCGTAAGATTTCTAGTTTTATCTGGAGCAGCATACCTGTGTGGTCCGTCCCCTAGGAAATCACCAGGCCACAAAGCCCAGGGCCTCACTGGGCAGGTGGAGCTGCCTTCACACCCCCGCTGAGCCGTGCTTGACAGCTACTCAATGAGAACATGAAAACATGACACTGAAAAATAGTATCAAGCGTAGCCAAAAATTGCCTCGATCATACGTGAATAGACCTCTATCTTTTCTTTACGTTTCTGATTTGATTCAGAAAGGGACCAGCTCATCCCGAGGAGCAGTTTGCTCTTACATGGGAGGGGTGGCAGCCCCTGGGCCCTGGGAGCGGGTCCGCCTGGTCACTTCTCTTCCCCCAGGTGTTTCCCGCATCTGTATTAGGTTTTAACGGCAAGGGATGTCACCTTTGAATTTGGGAACAACTAATATCCAGAATTAATTTTTTAAACCTGAAAGATCCGGAAAATGTCTCAGAAGTGTTTAGTATATTTGGCAAAACACGGTGAGTTGGTCTGTTTAAAAAGAAATTCTTTTGCCAAACAGACATCAAAAGAAACGCTCAGAACTGCTTGAAGTTCCTGAGCTCAGAGCTTTGCCCGTCACCACCTGAGGCCCCTGGTGTGTGTGCCTTTCACATGAACACCTGCTCTTGCACAACTTTCTTCCAAATCCCACTCGTCCCGTGAGGCCCGTTTCAGTGCTGCTCTGAGACGCAGAAATGACTTGGCCGAAGTGACTGGTGGACACATCTGGTTGTTAAGGATGAGGTACCCCTGGAACTTGACCTCCTATCGCAAAGTACCAGCTTTCTCCAGGATCTGAAACATGTTTTGGTTATACTATCCTTGAATTGTGTTTTGTTTGCTTTTTTATTTTCTGTTCTAGTCTGTGCTTTCATCTTTGTTTTATATTTTAAACTTGAACGTGAGTTCAAGGCACTTCATAATCATCTTTGAAGTACAATAAGATTTAAGTCTAAAAAAAGAGATATAAATCTGGAGAAAGTACAGAATAAAGATTTTGCCACACAATTTGACGGTGCGAGCACATTTATGCTCACAGTATAAATACCTCTGCAACCCTAGACCATTCTAGAGTTCGTAAGAGAAATAACCGGCAGGGCTGAATTTGTTTCCGATTGAAAGTCAAGTATTGTCCTGAGTCCTTCAGCTGCCAGCCTCCTGCCTGTGCCCCTGTGGTCACCATCCTTCTCTCCCTACCCCACAGTACGTCCTGTCAGCTCCTGGCCGTCTTTCCCCTGCTGGCGCTGCTGTGTGTTCACACCTGCGCCCCTTCAAAAGACCCCAAAATAGAGAAGCATTTCTAAGGCCTTCCATTCAAAGAAGCAGCACAAGAGCGCAGTCATTGTTTATTAACCTGTTTGGTTTACATTTCTCACGTCTTACAGCATGAAATCTACTTCAGTACTTTCCACACTGTGGTTAGCTAATGTTTTATTATCTGTTGTTGAATAGGAAACCACCCCAGAACTCGGTGGCTTGTCTCTTGTTCTCTGTCTCGGTTCTCACCAGGGTCTGTCCTGGGCTGGCGCTCTGATGGGGTGGGGACTGGGCTCCTGTGATGTGGGCTGGGCGTCCAGGGCGGCCTCTTGGGTGCCTGCTGGGGGCTGAGGGCCTCCCTCTCCGGGCTGTGCCCCCTCATGAGCAGCGCGCTTCGCCCCACAGCAGGCCTCCCCAGAGATGGAAGCTGTGAGATGTCTTAGGAATCCAGTCTCAGAAGGCACACAGCTCCGCCTCGCTGCCTTCAGGGGCAGGGGGCCACACGGAGGTGAATACAGGGGGTTCTCCCTGTGGGCATGGTGGGGGTTGGGGCTGGGTGTCATCCTTGGGGATTGGCTACAATAGCCAGAAAACCAACAATAGACATTTCCACATTTTACAATGCTTCCTACGACATTAAAGTCTTCTCATTTTATTGTCACTCTCACAAGATTTGAAGTATCTCTCTTTGACTCCATTTCCTGCTTTGCGTACTTTTTTAGAACTGTCTGGGAAGTAACCCCAAAGTTGGTTAAAGTGAGCCTTGAGTTGCAGCCAGAGACGTCAGTTACCAGCTCTGAGTGAGTGGTCAGTGTCTTCTTTGGAGGAGCCTCTTTGCTTTGCTTTGTCAAGTGAAAACACTGCGAGGTATTCAGAGGTACCTCGTGGACATGCCCCCTCCCTGCTGCTGAGCCTGCCTTCGAGGTGGCCGGAGAAGGCCTGGCTGGGGGAGGACCGGCCCTGCTGCCCCCGAGGTCCCTTATGACCTGGGGCAGGTGGTCACACACTCACGGCCCTGGTTTCCTCTCTTTGTCTGAATACATCAGTCAGTAAACTTGTTCATTGTGTTAATTTCCTCATCCTTCCTTATCCTTCTCTTTTTGCCCTCAATTTAAAGTTGTTCTTGCCGGTCCGCAAGCGGGTGTAGACAGCTTCTGGTGGGTGGCAGGCTCTTGGGAGCACAGGCTGTTGCTGAGGCTGGAGGGTTCGCCTTCCTCATGTCCCTGCGAGGGACAGTCCCGGATGGGAGTTGATAAGGGCACACGTTATGTAAAATCTGGAGGGCAAGCCTTTCTCTTTTAGGTCAACATTCCGCCGCCAGCTAGGAGGGCTAATCAACAGCAGCATTTTCTGTTCTCATTCCAGAGAGTTTCCCGGGGGCACGATAAATCTAGCTGCCTGTTTACAGGAGCTTGGTTATTTAACAAGCTCGTCTCCAAAGCTTGAGGGTCTTTGGTTTCATCCCATCTAACCCAATCTGCTTGCTCCATTTGTAAGATCATTACTGTCTACTCATGTTGCTCTGTTATTGTAAGGTAATTTTGCATACTCAATATAAAAGTCGTTTTTACACACAAGACTCAGGTTAAATTCATTAGAGAACTATTCTAAAATTTTCTCTCTCTTTTTAACCTTTCACCTGTGTTTCAGTCCTGTCTCTAATCTGCCCACTGGTATTTCTCATTAGCTAACTTACCTCATTGACACGTTCACTCATTCATTTGTTCATTCATTCAACAAATGTTATTTTGCACACCTACTATGGGCTATATAATATTAGGTATACTAATATTGGAGCCTGGTGAGATGTATGCCCAGGGCATCCCGGGACCATCGGGGAGGGTACCGAGCCGTGTCTGAGGGACGTGGGGCTGAACCTGAGCGCAGTTCCTCACCTGGAGACAGCACTGCTGCTTCTGCAACCTTGACCTTAGAACGGACCTTGGATCAGGGGAGTATATTTGTCGGGTAAATTCTTTGTGGTCCAGGGATTGCTGAGATACATGTTTTCTAAATTTGGATAAACATTGCCACATTCCCCAGAAACATTACATTTAATATATACTCCCCTCAGGGGTGTCTCAGTGCGTTATTCCAGGCTCTCCCCACCATTTTGCAGTGTGATGGGTAAAATAAACAGTATCTCATTATTTATTTGATCTTACCTCTTTAAATATGTGTGAAGTTGAGCATCTTCTTAACGATTTTTGTTTTGTTTTTGAGATGTGTGTTTCTCTTCCTGTGAATTTTCTGATGTCTTCCCCATTATTCCGTTGGTTTATTTATTTTTTGTTTGTATGATCACTTTCTTTTTTTTTTAATTTTATTTATTTTGTTAATTTTTTTTGGCTGCGTCGGGTCTTAGTTGCGGCATGTGGGATTTTTGTTGAGGCACGTGGGATCTTTCGTTGAGGTGCGAGAACTCAGTAGTTGTGGCCTGCAGGCTTAGTTGCCGCATGGCATGTGGGATCTTAGTTCCCCGACCAGGGATGGAACCTGCGTCCCCTGCATTGGAAGGCGGGTCCTTTACCACTGGACCACCAGGGAAGTCCCCATATGAGCACTTTCTAGATTAAGGAAGTTACCCTTTGTATCTGTGTTGCAAATGTTTTCCCTATTTGTTTGATTCTGAGGTTATGTCCTGCATGGAAAGAGACCATCCTTCCCATCTTGAGATGATACACATATTCACTGTTCTCCCTGGCTTTCTCTTATGGCTTCATGTTTACATCAGAAACTTTGATTCATCTGAAATTAATTTTGATATAAAGCATGAGAGGAATCTGGCTTTACTTTTTCCGGATAGCTACCTGGTTACATTTAAACACATTGATTAAGTGATCTCTTTTCTTGAAATGCTATGTTATAGTAATATAATATACCTTTGTAGTAAATTAAATTCTCTTATATATTTTAATCTTTTTTGTGATCCAGTCATCTGTCTTGTTTATTTCTTCTTGTTTATTTCTTCTAAACTGTATTGATATTGAAGCTTCATAATATGTTTTATTATCAGCTAGGGCTAGCTTCTACTCATTCCTTTTTTTTTTTTTTCTTCAAATTTTCTTTCCATGGTGAAAACTTTTCTTTTTGCAAAGTTTGTTAGCAGTAGCAAAATCTTTCGCTTAGGTCCTCAGAACCAGTCTATAAAGGAAGTTTGAAAAAAACTTAAATTTGGGCTATTTTCCTTAGGGGGTTCATTTTCTCAACAAATATTGGGAAGCTAGTGTCTGCCAATGCCAGACACAGTTTCATTCTCTTGATTTGTTTTTCCTGCCTTCTCTCCCTCGGCGTTTATTGCGTGTTGCTCTGTGTGGACACTGAACTTGGCCGGGGACGGAGAGGAGGACCAGCCTCGGATTCTCGGAGAGCACCTCGAGCTTGGCCTCGTCCTTGGGCCTGGGCCACACACAGGGCCCGGTCTCAGAGCTCATTTAGAGTCCGGATCACCAGAAAAGGCAAAAAAGGGAACGAAGCCTCCTCAGCAACTGTTCCTGCATCTTATCCTAAGCCTTTGTACAACCACAGGCAGGACTAGCAACCTTATAACTGACCAGTGATTTTTAATGCCTGGAAAATTACAGAGAAGGAATTAGGAGCTGTTGCTCTAATCCTCAGCTAATTCTACTTAGAAATGTTTTCAAAATATAATTTTTACTCACTGAGACAGTTTACAAGGGAATACACACACCCTCTCTTTCTCCTGGAAAGAGTGGAGAGCTGCATTCGGAGCCCCCATGTCGTGGAAGGGAAGGAAATGCTTTTCTCCTTCCCTGAGCAAGTGGGCTGAGTCGGGTGTGAGGCAGCAAGGTGGGTCCCCTTTCTACAGGGATGCCTGCTTGGACTCTCCAACAAACAGGGTTACAGTTTTGCCGTCACCTCTTGTGATGGCCATCACGTAGGTCATTCATCTTTTTTAGTTGATTTCTTGTTTATCCATTGCCCGTGGCTTTTACAGTTAAAGACCAAGTTCTAATATTGGCCACGAACAGACGGTGTATCTGATCCGGGCGTTGGTCAGCTTGGATGGGGTGGAGTTTCTTGTGTCCAGGGCAGCTCTGGTGCTGGCCAGAAATTGCTCTTTTCACTTCTTACAGTCTATATAGTACATGATTGATCTTATTTGTTCTGAATAAATGTCTTGAGTCCAGTTCGCTTGGTCTTGCAGGAAGACCTAGGGAGCGCAGAAGCAACGAGAAGCACAGGCAGCTCTGGGCCCCTACACGGACAGGACAGGACCTGAGTGACCATGCGTCTGGGCTCAGTTTGAGCATTCCTCCCCTCCCCCTCCCCTTCCCCCTCGAGAAGCTGGGGGCTCCTGATGCCAGCTCCCTGCGGTCTCTGTGCCCCTGGCCCTCAGCCCCCCAGGCCAGCTGGGGTGAGGGTGGCTGCTGAAGGAGGCCCACGGGAGGCCTCACCTCCTTTCTCAGCCTCCTGACAGCTCACTCCCAACCAGAAGACGTCTTTATTTTTATTAAACATGCCTTTCCCCTTCAGTTAATTTGTTGTTGTGAAGAGCACGTTATATTTTTCAATGGATCCAAAGCATTAGAATGCTTTCCAAGCATTCCAGACTACTATTTTCTGATGTGACATTTGACTTCTATAAAAGCAGCCTTTTTTTTTTTTGTCCTGCAGAAAACATACACTAAGGACAGCTTTTGTAATAATATAGTAAATAAGATCCCACACAAATTCCACATGGCCTGCTCTGTGGGGAGTTCACATAATAAGATGAAGAATGCTGCCTGTTTGTTTTCTGACCAGGGTGGAGATTTCATCCCACCGGACATTTGTCAAAGCTGTGTTCCAATACAGAGTGATGTATTTAAAAGTACTGATTGAAAATGGACACTTTTCCTTCATAAACAAACAGAACCATTATCGCAGCTAGCCTTTATGTCTCAGTAAGGGTGAAGGCAAGCTCTAAATATAGTTAATGATTTAAGCTAATGCTACATTTGTGAGGGAAAATGTGTTGAAATTTAGGTGGATGTTACCAGAAGGAACAGGAATGTGGGGGGCAGGACTAGGTGACATGGGGATAAAGTCATGCCTGACAGAAACGTAGATTTCAAAGAGAAGATTTAACAGAGAATTAATACGCTGCTAGTTTTGAAAAGGAGAAGGTGTCAGATCACCAAAAGAAAAAGAAAAAATGCTTAAAGCTGTGTTTACATTGAAATTTATGTCAGCTCTCTGTGTTTCCTTTCTTCCAAGGGCCTGTGATGGAAGTATGCTTTTGCAGTTGTTATCTGCAAATTTTTTTCTGTCTCATTACTGGTCAAGGGCAGAAGGCTTCTCTCATTAGAGACATTGTGTCCCCTAGTTCCTAGGCAGAACCTGGAGATGAGAATTCATCCTGGACGAGACTGGATCCCTGTTTCTCTTCAACATTCCACTTCTGCCTTTTAAGCTTTCTGTTTGTCTCTCTAATTCACTCCCTCACTTCTTTTCTACATTCTCCAACAGCTATTAAGGCTCTGGAGGGCCAGATCCATTCCCCGCTTGGCATTGGTGATGATGTCTGGCTCAGACCTCACGAGAGATGTTGCCGGGTGTGTGAACATCTTCACCAGCCCTCTTTGCTGACAAGGCCCTGTGTATCTGGATCAGTCTTCCTCTGGGTGTGTGCCAGTGACTTCCAGATGTTTCACCACTTTATGCACCTTCATTCATTCATGTACTTGCCAAATATCTATTAAGATAATTTTTACAAATAAAAAAATGCACTTCTGAAGATGATCATATTATGCAAATCCCCCAAGTTCTTATGGATATCACAGATTTCTTTCCACATAAAAATCACTCTGAAGTTGAAGGAAGTTGCAGCCCCATTCTTTGTGGAAAACAGTATTTTGAGTTTGCACCAGACCTGGCAGAGTAAAATTTTCAACAAGACGGAGTGGAATGAACTACAGAGCTTACGTTAACATTTGTAAGAATCGTCTGCTTCATTCCACGTGCACTGAGGATGCTCTTTGTTAACATCTTACCGTTTGCTGCTGTCAGTAACTGCTAAAAGAGGAATTCTTATCCTGTCAGAGGGATTGGTGTTGACTTGTGCAGCTAAAACCAAGAACAGCCATCTAATCTTGCCCTTGAATAGTTTCCTGGTCTTGTTACATATTGCTTATCCTGTTAAAATTCACTTGTAGATTCCCATTCCAACTATGAAGATCTTGGCTCACATGAGCTTTCATGGTTTCCTGAATCTTCAAATTACAGAGTTGGAAGAGCCCTCTTATGTTGCTCCTGGAGAAGGAGATAAAAAGGTTATTTTAAGCCTTCTAAATTTAGCGTAATGTTTGCTTTCTAGCATATAACTTTTGTTTTGATTTTAGAAAAGAGATTTACAAACAAAATACAGGTGTTTGTAAAGCAAAAAGTTAAAAGGATTAATAAATAGTCTACAAATGTTTACCACTCAGTACCCAGTAAGACAGAGACAGAGGGGCCAGGTGTAAAGGGTCTGTTGGAGAGAAAGTGCCCACAGAGGCAACTGATGAGAAAGGTGGGGATGGTGATAAGGCAGCAGGACTCAGAGACACAGTCCCACAGAAAAGAGCTGGAGACCCTCAGGGTCAGATGCCAGGTTCCTGCCTCCACAGCCTTTATTCCCCTCATTCGGATGAGAGCCCTGTGGACTTGAACCTGGCCCAGAGGCCTGCAGGCGAATGGAGCCAAAAAGAGCTTGCAGATAACTGTCCTGACAGTAGGAGTCTTGTACAGTTCTCAACAGTAACCACCGCCTGTGCTCTGGGACCTCATTAAGCTCCCAGGTTACTGAACTGAATGAGGTGCACGGTCCCTCCCCTTAAGGAACTTACGCTCTAAAAGAAGGACATGCATGAGCAGACTTCAGAAGAGAACAGACCGTTCTGTCGAAACTAGGATACACCCTTTCATCTTGAGAGAGAGAACTCTTTTGAGAGATATCAGTTGAAGACAGATGAAAGTAAAGTAAATACCCTATCACTGGCCAGCACCAGCATTTCCGGACAGCCTTGGAAATTTGAAATCTGTAGTCCCCAGGGAACTGGAAGGTGGGAACTTTCCACAGCTTTCCGTCATAAAACTTCAGCAAGAAAAAAACCCCACAGTTGACAAGCCATTTTGAAAGACTTCATGTATTCTTATTCTTGACACGGGAGGCCAGGAGCCAGCAGTGCAAACGATTTAGAGTGGTGAGTTCAGCAGAGGCTTTGTCATCCTCCCGGGAGCAGGGTGGGTGGGTGCGTGAGGCGCACCCAAGTCCAGAGGTCAGCCTCACCCTGCGGTCCTTCACCCGCACAGGGCGGCAGCCGCTTTCTCGCTATCCTGGGACTCTGCCGTAGCTTCTTGCTCTCGCGTCATCGCCACCTTAGTCTAGGCCCAGGTTGTGAACTGAAAGGCCTACAGGGCTGGGCTGGCTGCATCCCTGGTTGCTCCTGCTGGGCAGGCCTGAGGAGGGAGTGCTGGGTTCCAGCACCCCAGGGAGATCTTGCACTCCCTCCTCCCCAGCAGGCATTTGAGTTCAAGATGTTTTAAAGATGCTGTTCTAGCCAAACAAGGCTTATCTGCCGGCCGTATCAGAAAACTGGTTGTGGGCTGAGGACTGTGCTTCGGGCCCTCGTCAGGAGCTGTTACAGGATCTCCTGAAGCCTTCCTCCCGGCCCTGCTGCCTGGGACCCGCCATCCCTGTCGCCAGCCGCTGATTCCTGAAGCATATGTCTAGTGGAGTGCTCCCTGCTGCCCGGGCTTCAGCCGGAGCACAGAGCCTCGTCTGCTATCACTCCCTGTCCTGTTGGCCCTGGTTTAAGACCCCACTGCTCCGGTGACTGTGTGTGCTTCCCGCAGCACTTCAGCCTAAAGGTTTCATAAGTGAGCTTTCTTCTGCTGGAGTGACCCTCACCAGTGAATCTTAGCTGAAATCACCAGACAGTTACTTAATCAGCCCCTTCCCTGCAATCTCATGCCACTTTGTATATTTCTGTGCTTATTCCTGAATTATGATGTTCATATTCCGACATTGTGATGTTTGCCTTCCTCACCAGACTTTGAAATTCTAAAATGTGGGAACCAACTTCTCTTTTTTTCTGTAACTTCCTTTATTCCAAGTACAGAGCAGTTTTACCTCAATCTCTCTGAGCCTAAAATTTCTTATCTATGAAATGAAGACACTGGAAGTGTTGGGCTAGAATTTGGTGGTTCTTAACTGCAGGTACACATCATAGTCACCTGGAGTCCAACCCGTGGTGCTAGACAACACGATGGACATCCCATGCAGAGTCATGAAGTTGGGGCCCTGTTTCACTCCAAACACTGAAATTGACTCAAAGTGGATTATAGACCTGAATATAAGAACTAAACTATAAAACTCATAAGAAGAGAACCCAGGAGTAAACCTTCATGACATTGGAATAAGCAATGGTTCTTTGGTCACTTGTGACCAAAGGAAAAATAGATACCTTAGACCTCATCGATATTATAAACTTCTGTGCTTCAAAGGACACCATTAGTAAAGTGAAAAGACAACTCAAAAAATGGGATAAAATACTTGCAAATCATACATCTCATAAGGGTCTAGTATCCAGAATATATAAAGGACTCTTACAAGTCACCTATTAAAAGGCAACTCAATTTTTTAAATGGCAAAGGACTTGAATAGACAGTTCTCCAAAGAAAATATTCAAATGGCCAATAAGCATGTGAAAAGATGCTCAGCATCATTGGTTGTCAGGGAAACACAAATCAAAATCACATTGAGATACGACTTCATACCCACTAGATTGGCTATAATTAAGATGAACAGTAACAAGTGTTAACTAGAAAGTGGAGAAATTGGAGCCCTCATGGATGCTGGTGTGAATGGAAAATGGTGCCACTGCGGAGGAAAAAAGTTTGCATTTCCTAAAAATGTTAAACATGTAATTAGCATATATGCAATTCCATTCCTAGGGGTATATCCATAAAAGAACTGAAAACATTTGTCCACACAAAAACTCATATATAAACATTCATAGCAGCATTATTTCATAATAACCGCAATGTCCATCAGCTGATAAATGGATAAACAAGTTGTGGTATATCCATATGATAGAATCTTGTTCAGCCATAAAAATAAAAGAAGTACTGACACATGCTACAACATCGGTGAACCTTGAAAACACTGTGCCAAGTGAAAGAAGGCAGTCACAAAGGGCCACATATTATATCATTCCATTTATATGAAATGTTCAGAGTAAGCAAGTTCATAGAGACAGAAAATAGGTTAATAGTTGCCAGGGACTAGGAGGTTGGGGAGGGGAGCACATTGGGGAGTGACTGCTACTTGGAATGAGGTTCTTAATGGGGTCCTGAAAATGTTCTGGATTTAGATACTGGTGATAGTTGTACAGCTTTGTGAATTTGTACACTTTCAAAACGTGACTGAATTTGTACACTTTAAGAAGGTGACTTTTTGGTATTTGAATTATATCTCAAGAAAGCTGTTATTTTTTTTTTTAATCCCTTTGAGAGCTTTCCTAAAGTATACACGTACCATCTTCTGTCCTGTTGTCTTGGTTCAGATTCAGTAGGACTGGAACACGTCTAGGGCTCCATCTGCAATACTCATGATGATGTTATAAACCAGGAGTTCTGACTAGCAATGCACAGACTTGGGTTACCTTAGAGCAAGCATGAAGTGTTTTCTAGGTATGTAAGCATAACTGTGCAAATCTGAGGGTGCCCTGGATGACTTGAGGAGGGAGTGGAAAGCAGAGCTGTCCTGTGATTCTATTCTGCTGTCTGGAACCAGGCAGCAGGAGGGAGGGAGGGAGGCAGAATGGTACACAGGACTCCCAGGAAGAGTGAGGGCAAGGAGCCCGCCCTCCTGAGGCCAGAGCGTGGGATGTAGTCCCCAGGGCAAGGATGTGGTGTGGACAGCAGGTCTAAGATCGTCATCCCCTTGACAGTGATGTGGAGGCAGCGCTCTGTGGGGAGCAGAGCAGGGGAGACAGGGCCTGCCTGCGGGACATGTGTGCCTGTGGCTTCACTTGGTTGGTGGACAGTGTATCTTTGAAGATGTCCTGCAATCAATTTTTCTCCGTAAGATATTTTCTTGGCAAGTTATAAAATCATTATAGCACAGGGAACTATACTCAATATTTTGTGAAAACCTATAAGGGAAAAGAATCTTTAAAAGAATAAATATATATGTATATTATATATGTGTGTGTATGTATATATACATACACACACATAACTGAATCACTTTGGATTTTTAAAAAATTAATTTATGTATTTATTTATTTTTGGCTGCTTTGGGTCTTCGTTGCTGCGTGCGGGCTTTCTCTAGTTGCAGCGAGCAGGGGCTGCTCTTGGTTGCAGTGCACGGGCTTCTCATTGCGGTGGCTTCTCTTGTTGCGGAGCACGGGCTCTAGGCGCACAGGCTTCAGTAGTTGCAGTACATGGGCTCAGTAGTTGTGGCACGTGGGCTCTAGAGTGCAGGCTCAGTAGTTGTGGCGCACAGGCTCAGTTGCTCCACGGCACGTGAGATCTTCCCAGACCAGGGCTCACATCTGTGTCCCCTGCATTGGCAGGTGGATTCTTAACCACTGTGCCACCAGGGAAGTCCCACATAACTAAATCACTTTGCTATACGGTGGAAACTAACAAAACGTAAATCAACTATACTTCATTTAAAAAGTCATAAAATCATTGAGCATAAATGTAAAAATAAAAACCAACCAAAAAATTCATTTAATTTCCAACATAGGGAGAAATGTATGGCACAAAACAGTTTGCTCTCTAAATTAGATGGTCCTATAAACAAGATAGACCCATGAACAAGACCATCCAATAGCAATTTGACATCCTTTCAGATGTGACGTTAGAGCTGATCTTACTGGTTGGGCTTTAAGAAAATGACACCGTTTCTCATTCTTATCTTAAAAATCAAACAGTCCACCTCACAGCCACTCAGGCTGTACCTCACTTGTTTTTCCTTCCAGATTTTAGGGATACTGTGATGTTTTAGGGATCCTAAAACTTAAGCATGAAAATTGAAAAATCTTGTTGGCTCTGAAACTGTTTTAATTTTTATTGGCCACCATGGTTTGTCATTGCAGAAACAATGCCAGAGCGTCTCGGCCTTGAGTGTATTTCCTGTCCTTTAAAGCTGTTTTTCACACTCTCAGAATCTTTCAAACAGCTCTTATGGAAACTAAGTGGACTTATTATAATCTGTGTATATTTGTTTCCACCTGAAATGTTAAAATTTGAATGTTAATACAGAAACACTGGGCAAAAAAACAAAGGCGTAAACACTATTCACTTGAAGATTTTATAAAAATAAAGCCATCGTTGTTAACAGAACACTTTCTAGTAATAATAATCTTGGAAACAAAGCAACATTTGTTAAGAGCCACTGACTGGAAATACAGGCTCGTTTGAGAGTACCTAGTGTCTCCCAGCTCCTGAAGGCAGGATGCATGTTGGCTGGGGAACGGCTGGAGCAGGAACTTGAACGCCATCAGCATTCAGTTCCCCATAGTTGGTGTCTTCCCTCCCACACGAATCTTTTCTTCTTCTTGTTTGTCTGCAGAAAGGCCTCCTCTGCTTTTCTTGTCCTTGTGGCAGAAAAACATGACCAAGGCCCAAGGTGGATCCATGTGATATAAGAGGCAGACCAGCAGGTGTTGACTATACTGGCCTTTTAAAAAATGTAAATAGAAACCACCTTTTTTTATAATCCAACAGTATCCATTCAGGAAGTCTCTTTTGTTGTAAAAGTTTGTGAATTTTATAAACTTAAGTCTATCCATCCTTTATAATTTCTTTAATCCATGCTGTGCTTAGAGTGACCCATCCCAATTAAAGATTATTGAAATATTCTTCTTATATTATTATATATTTTTTAAAATTATTATTATTTTTTGTGTGGTACGCGGGCCTCTCACTGTTTTGGCCTCTCCTGTTGCGGAGCACAGGCTCCGGACTTGCAGGCTCAGCGGCCATGGCTCACGGGCCTAGCCGCTCCGTGGCATGTGGGATCTTCCCAGACCGGGGCACGAACCCGTGTACCCTGCATCAGCAGGTGGACTCTCAACCACTGCGCCACCAGGGAAGACCTATTTTTTATTTTTAAGTCTTTATTCTAACTGAAATTTATTTCATGACGTGGTACAAGGTAAAAATAAAACTTTATAATGCCAGAACATTTTCATCATCCCCAAAAGAACCTCATACTAATTAGCAGTCACCCCCCAGTTCCCCTCCTGCAAGTCTCTGGCAACCACCAATCTACTTTCTGTCTCTGTGGATTTGCCTATTCTGAACATTTCATATAAATAGAATATTGCAATATATGGCCTTTTGTGTCTGGCTTCTTTCACTTAACATGATGTTTTCACGGTTTACTCATATTGTAGCAATAGTTCATTCCTTTTTATGGCTGAACAATATTCTGTTGCATGAATAGACCACATTTTGTTCATTCATCAGTTGATGGACATTTGGGCTGTTTCTACTCTTTGGCTGTTGTGACATAATGCTGCTATGAATGTTTGTTTACAAATTTTTATAGGGATATATGTTTTCAATTCTCTTGGGTGTGGAATTGCTGGTAACTCTGTATTTAACATTTTGAGGAACTGCCAGACTGTTCTCTAAAGCAGCTGAACCATTTTACATCTTCACTAGTGATATATGGAAGTTCAATTCCTCTGCATCCTCTTGTACTTGTTTTTGTCCGTCTTTTTGATTATAGCCATCCTAGTGGTTGTGAAGGGTTGTCTCATTATGATTTTCATTTGCATTTCCCTAATGACTACTAATGTTGAACATCTTCTTATGAGCTTATTGGCCATTTGTATATCTTCTTGGGAGAAACGTCTATTCACATCCTTTGTCCATTTTAAAATTGGGTTGTCTTTTTATTTGGATTGTAGGATTTCTTCATGCTCTTTTTTTATATGTTTATTAATATTTTTCTTCCATTTTCTCTTTTTTTCTCATGTACTTTTTACTCTGAGTGAACTTATTACATATTGAGGATATTAGTCCTTTTTCTGACTTATTTATTGCAAATATTTGCTCCAGCTTGTCTTTTTTTTTTTTTTTTTCAGTCTAAAAAGTTTGGCTTTGTAAGAGTTATCCATCTTTTTCCTCTTGGCTTATCCCACTGCATTTAAAAGTCCTTCCCTTTTCATCTCTTAACCCCCCCACCCCCACCCCATTGCCTCCAGATCTGGTCCATTTTCTCTTCGTTCTGGCTTGTTGTTTAATTTTTAACATTTAAGTCTTCAGTTCATTTGTAGTTTATTGTCATATACAGTATGATATAAGGATATGAATCCTTCCCTACCCCCACTCCACCCAGCTGCTAGCCCAGTGTCCTTATAAAGCTTATTGATTTGATATTTTCTTTCCTGTTGCTGGTTTTACCATAGATTAATTCTCTTACATAACAAGATTTATTTCTCTGTTATCTGTTCTGCTTCATTTAGCTTCATCCTTATGTTTTGTTAGTTATACCTTTATATTATGTCTAATATCTAGCAGATCTTGTTATCATCATATATGTTAGTTTACCTTATAGATCTTTCCTTTATCACTAGATTTTTGCACCCTTTGCACTTTGGAGTCATTTAAATTCCTTTGAAAAATATATTTGGGACTTTTTTTGCATTGTGTCAAACAAACTTGAGACTAACTTGCATCTTACAGTGTTTAGTCCTCCACTCAGCAGCTGGGTGTGTCCCACTTCTTGACTTGAAGAAATAAACAAGTATAAATAATAATTAATAAAATAATAATGAACTTTTTTGTTTCTTTGTTTTCATATAGGTCCATGCAAAGTTGGTTGAAGTTATTCCTTGATACCCTGTTTCATATTTTCACACTTTTGTGAGCTAGAGTCCTAAGGTATTCCTGAGACCTGTTTTATCCTGAATTTGAAAGATAGTGATTTTCATGTTTTGCTTTGATTGGCAGGTGTGTGGATTGTATTCCCTGGTAAAGGGAGTGTATTAGTTTCCTGTGGCTGCTGTAACAAATCACCACACAGTTTTGGAGGCTAGAAGTCCAAAATCTGGCAGGGCTGTACTCCCTCCAGGAGACCAGGAGAGAATCTGACCCTTGTCTCTTCCAGTTTGGGTGGCTGCCCAGCATCCCTGGGTGTTCCTGGGCTAGCGACCCCTGCTCTCCAGTCTCTGCCTTGTCTTCACATCCCTTCTCCCCTGTTTCTGTCAGATCTCCCTCTGCCTCCCTCTTGTAAGGACACTTATTGGATTTATGGCCCAATAATAATCTAGATGGTCTCCTGTCTCAGAATCCTTAATTTACATCTGTAAAGACCCTTTTTCTAAATAAGGTCACATTTTACAGATTCTGGGGACTAGGGTATGGACCTATCTGGTTGGGGCCACCATCTACCCTACTACAGGAGCCATTCTGCAGTTGCCAGTACATAGACTGTCTCTGTTGTTTATAGTTTTTTGGTACTTCTCTATCTTTTTTGTATTTCTATATTTTCTATATGGTATATAAAATATTACTTTTTTTTTTTTTTTTTTTTTGCGGTACGCGGGCCCCTCACTGCTGTAGCCTCTCCCGTTGCGGAGCACAGGCTCCGGACGTGCAGGCTCAGCAGCCATGGCTCACGGGCCCAGCCGCTTCGCGGCATGTGGGATCCTCCCGGACCGGGTCACGAACCCGTGTCCCCTGCATTGGCAGGCGGACTCTCAACCACTGTGCCACCAGGGAAGCCCAGGAAATATTTTTATTTCAAAAAGTTAGTTTACTGAAGGCATCCTAAAACCTTAAACAGGATCCTGGACATGGAAGCCTACCAAACAGACAAATAAATATGCAAATCTGCCCCATGCTCTGGGGCTGGCACTGGATGCCGGACACTGGAGGGAGAGTGTCCTAGTCCAGAAGAGTCTCTGAGGTCATATAAAAAAAGAATACCGTATAGCAGTAGGTCAGTATTAAATACAGGTCACTGAACTTTCATAACTTGTCTCATAGGCTGAAAAAGTTGTGTACATCTGACTTGTGGAGATAGTCCCACCCACCGCCCCAGCTATCCCAGCCCATCAGTGCACAGACATGTGTGAGTGATGGGAACCCATGCCCACAAGGAGCAGGGAGGGCAGGGAAGAGAGGAGACGTTTCTCAAGGGGTATCCCCAATCCTGAACCCCCAGTAGGAGCCTGCTGTTGCCCAGGCTGCTGCGTCCCCTCCCCATCTTTGGTCTTTTAAACCAAAGACAGCGTCTGGGGGGTGGGGACCTGGGTAGTTCTAGAGAGTAAACATCAATGGCCCCCCCACCCCCCTAAATCATCATCTGAGCAGCCGCCAGAGAGTAGGATGGTCGGTCACACAGTGACCTACTTAGAATGGCTAATTAAATAGGGGACTACAGTCAAGATACCGAATATTTCCAGCACCACCAGAATCTCTCATGTTGCCTTTTTATAATCACACGCAACTTTCTCCCTTCCCCTGGCACGTCCCTAACCCCTGACAACAACTAATTATTCTCTGTTTCTAAAATTTTATCATTTCAAAATGTTATATAAATGGAATCAAGCATTCAGTACAGACTGAACCTTTTGGGATTGGCTTATTTCACTGACATGATTTCCTGGCGATTCATCCAAGTTGTTGCATATGTAAATTGTTTTTTCCTTTTTATTACGAAATAATATTCCGTGGTATAGCTAGACCACAACTTGTTTAACTCACCCGCTGAAGAACATCTGGACTGATTCTAGTTTGGGGCTATTATAAGTAAAGCTGCTATGAACATTCATGTACAAGTTTTTGTGTGAGAATAAATTTTCATTTTGCTGAGATAAATGCCCAAGAGTGCAATTTCTCGGTATACTAGTTGCATGTTTACTTTTATAAGAAACTGCCAAACTGTTTTTTAGAGTGGCTTGACCATACCGCGTTCCCACCAGCGATGTATGAGTGACTTTCGAGTGGCTTGACCATACCGCGTTCCCACCAGCGATGTATGAGTGACTTTCGAGTGGCTTGACCATACCGCGTTCCCACCAGCGGTGTATGAGTGACTTTCGAGTGGCTTGACCATACCGCGTTCCCACCAGCGGTGTATGAGTGACTTTCGAGTGGCTTGACCATACCGCGTTCCCACCAGCGGTGTATGAGTGACTTTCGAGTGGCTTGACCATACCGTGTTCCCACCAGCGGTGTATGAGTGACCCAGCTTTTCCACGTCCTCTCTGGCATTCGGTGTTGTCTCCAAATAGGTTTGTAACTGATAGATGGGCAGTGATACCTCATTGCATAATTTCCCTGAGGGATAAGGACATTGAACATCTTTTCATGCTAATAACCATCTGAATATCCCCTTCAATGAAATGTCTTTTCCTTATATATTTTAGTCTTTCTGTCAGATACGTGGTTTGCAAATATTTTCTTCCAGTCTGTGGCTTGTCTTTTCATCCCCTTAACGGGGTCTTTGGCAGAGGAAAAGTTTTTAAGTTTGACGGTGTGCAATTCTTCAGTATTTCCTTTTGTGGATTGTCCTTTTGGTGTTGTGTCTAGGAAATCTTTGCCTACTCCTAGATCCTGAAGATTTTCTCTTTTTTTTCCCTAAAGATTTTACAGTTTTACATTTAAGTATCTGATTGATTTTGAATTAGTTTTTGTGTAAGATGTGAGATTCAGGTCTGGGTTCATTTTTTGCTCATGAATGTCTGATTGCTGCAGCACTGTTTGTTCAAAAGGCTATCCTTCCATTGAATTGCCTTTTGCACCTTTGTTAAAAATGAGTCAGACATATTTGTGTGGATTGCACTGATCTTTGTCCATATCACACAGTCTTGATTACTATAGATGTATAATAAGTCTTGAAATCTCACAGACTTGATTCCTCCCATTTTATTTATTTATTGTTTCAAAATGAATTTAGCTATTCTCATTTCTTTGCCTTTCCATATATACTATTTTTTTAACCACTCTTTAAAAAAATTTTATTTTATATTGGAGCATAGTTGATTAACAATGTTGTGTTACTTTCAGGTGTACAGCAAAGTGATTCAGTTATACATATACCTGTATCTATTCTTTTTCAAATTCTTTTCCCATTTAGGAATGTAACCACTTATGGGTTTGTTGAGGACTGGCTTACAGTGGAACAACTCTTTCTAAAATGCACAGTGAAACAATGGAAGATGTCTAATTTCTTGCACACTAGGATTCTCACATCACAAACGGTTTTAAGAAATAGGCAAATGATTATACACAAACCCTAACATGCTGTACAAGGAAAAAGCGCTTTGGAGTCAGAGACATCTGAATTCATATCCATATATACTTTGGAATAATCTTGCCTATATCTATAAATATCTTGCAGGGATTTTGATGGGTGTTAATTCTTACTTAAATGTTTGGTAGAAATCCCTAGTGAATCCTTCTGGCCCTGGAAATTTATCTTTTGGAAGCTTTAAAGTTAGATATTCAGTTTTTTAAAAAAGTGATAAGACTATTCAGATTGACTATTTCCTCTTGGTTGAGTTTTGGTAGTTTGTGGTTTTTGAGGTATTGGTCCATTTCCTCTGAGTTTTCAAATTTCTGAGTATAAAGTTGTTCATAGCATTCCCTTGTAATCTTATCGCTGACTGTGGGATCTGTAGTGATGTCCCATATTTCATTCCTGATAATGTTTTTTTTGTGTTTTCTCTCTTTTTGTTTTTGTCAGTCTCACTAGAGGTTTGTCAATTTTATATTGATCCCCCTCCCCCAAGAACCAGCCTTTTGTTTTTTGCTTTTCTCTTTTTAATTTTACTAGTTTTTGCTCTTTATTACTTCCTTTTGTTCACTTTGGGCTGATTTTGCTCTCTTCTTCCCACCCCCCACCCCACCCCTAGTTTCTTGAGGTAGGAAGTTAGGTTATTAATTTGAGACCTTTCTGCATTTTTTTTTTTTTTTTTTTTTTGTGGCACAGGCTCTGGATGCGCAGGATCAGAGGCCACGGCTCATGGGCCCAGCCGCTCTGCGGCATGTGGGATCTTCCCGGACTGGGGCACGAACCTGTGTCCCCTGCATAGGCAGGCAGACTCTCAACCACTGCGCCACCAGGGAAGCCCTGCATTTTTCATTTAAGTATTTAGTGCTATAAGTTTTCCTCTTGGTTACTGCTATTGCTGCACCCCATATATTTGATACAATGTGTTTTCATTTTCATTTAGTTCTATGTATTTTTAAAATTTCTTTGTGACTTCCTCTTTGACAGATTGATTATTTATAAGTGTTGTTTTATTTCCACATGATTAGATATTTTCTTGTCTATTATCATTTTCTAGTCTGATTTCATTATGGCAGATAGCACATTTGCATGATTGCAATTATTTTAAATTTTGGGAGGCATGGATTATGGCCCAACATATGGTCCGTCAGTGAATGTTCCTAGAATGCTTGAAAATAATTTGTATTCTGCTGAGTTTGGGTTAGTGTTCTACATATGTCAGTAAGATCCTGTGAGATTGTGTGGATCTTCTCTGTTCTTACTGATTTTCTGTCTAGTAGTTCTCAGTTGCTGAGGGGAGCCTGCAGTTCCTAACTACAAATGTGGACTTATCCATTTCTCTTTTCAGCTTTATCAGTTTCTGCTTCAGGCGTTTTGAGGCTCTGTTGTTTGGTGTACAGATTGTTTGTTGGAATGTTTGGAATAGATTCCAGGGTCTGTTTAAAGTTTTAGGGGAGAGGGCAAGGAAGGAGACACTTCCTGACCTATGTTGTCTCTTTGTCCTTACGTGTTTATAACTTACTGTCATTTTAGTGAGATTTAGTAAAGAGATAAATTCATATGTAAATCTTGTGTTTAATTGTAAGACCTTATTAAAACATTACAAACTGGTTTAACTTACCTTTTTATGAGGATTTGGGGTATCCCTTTGCTCAGTTCTCTGCTCTTAGCCTGGTGACAGCATTTGACATGGTTCACAGTTGATCAGCCCCTCCTCCTTCAAACATCATCTTCACTTGGCTTCTAAGACACTGTCCTCTGTCTTGTTGGTTTCTCATTCTTAGTAACCTGGGCTGCTTCTCCCTGACCTCTGGCCCTGGCATGCTTGGTCTTGGGTCCTGGGTCTCTTTTCTGCATGTACACCCACTCCTCTATGAGCTCACCCACCTGTGGCTTCAGGGACCATCTCACATTGATGATCACTGCATCCAGCTGGACATCAAGTCCAGTCACGTTTCCTGCTGCCTACCCAACATTTCTCCTTGGATGTCCACACAAGTCTCATGTTCAACACGTCCAAAACTAGCTCCTGATGTCAGCCTCCAAAACCTGCTTTTTTCCACACAGTTTATGATCTTATTTTATGGTAGTTGCACACTTTCAGTAGCTCAGATCAAAAATCTTAGACTCCTCTCTTCCGGTGTACCCTGCATCTCCTCTCTCAGCACACCCTATGGGCTCTACCATCAGACCCCACATGGGATTCACGGACAGCACCGCCACTGATGTGGGTCCAGGCCCCTGTGGGTGCCCCTGGCTGGCTTCCCTGCCTCCCCTGTTGCTCTCTCCCTTCGTTCTCTGCACAGCAGCAGAGCATTTCTGTCAAACAGTGGCTCCGTTGTCACCCCATCAGATTCCTGAGCAGGCCTGCATCCAACACAGGGAAAGCCTGCTGGCCAGCATGCCCCACCCTTCACTTCCCTGTCGGCTCCGTCTCCTCTCCTCTGCTCCAGCCACTGGCCTCCTGCTGCTTCTGACACACTGAGTCCCCTCCCGTCCTTCCGCAGAGACCTTGCAGTGCCACCCCTTCCACCTGGAGGGTCTTCCACAGCGTGTGCAGGGCTCACTCCCCGTGCTCAGGTGTCGCCTTCTTCATGAGACCTTCCTGAATCCACAGATCCAGCTGTCCCCTGCCTTCCTCATGGATTCCCCAGTCTTCTTCACTTGCATTTACTATGTCTAACATTTTGCATATTTTTCTTATTTATCTGTTTCTGTTTCTCCACTGCAGTAGAAGCTATGTGGGGGAAGGACTTCTTGTCTGCTGTCCATGGCTGAGTCCTCAGCATGTAGAGCGTAACAGATGGTTGATCACTGAACTGGGTCTAGAAAATAACTCGTGTCATCCTTAGAATGGTTGCTTGACTCTTCTGACTTTACACTGATACAAAAATGAAAAATAAGAACATCAGTAAATAGCAAGTAGCATGTCAAAATTAAGAACAAAGCAAAGAATAATTCTTAAAGAAATGAGCAGATGTTTATTGAGTGCCGGTGGACTCTCTCATACATGAGCTCATTTAATCCTTCCTCATGGCATCAGCTTATAAAAAGCAGTGACTATTACCACCTTTATTGAGAAGAACAGTGTGGCTTAGAGAAGTTGGGCAATTTGTCCACACATACACAGCATGTGTCTGGCAAAGCCAGGACCGTTATGCAACTTTGCTCGCTGGAAACCACACATTAATTTAGCATTTCAGAAGTGAAATTTTCTTCTCACACATGGCAGAGAAATGTGTGACTTAAGAAAACTGATTATTCTTTTTGCTGTGGGCAGCAGGTGTTAAGGGAACAGCAGAGTGGTTCTTCCTAGCTTCCTTGTCAGAGATTTGCACTTGTGATCATGCATTCAATCTCCCTTCTATACTTATGTTGGGAAGCTACAACTTGCTAAAATTTTCATCCCTCTCTCAAAATAAAATAACCTAAAGTTGGGCTTCCCAGTTAAAAGTTTACCAGAAGATCAGAAAACCTTGCTTTATACCCTCCACCTCTAGAAATGTCCTTATTTATGGGAACTCTTAATGGGTCTCTGGGCTTTGGAAGCCCCAGGTGAACCCAACTTTATTATGTACAGTGCATTCTGGACATTATAAGACAGAGACCACAAACTCAAATTTGATTCTCAGTCATAGCTAAGTTGAGGTCAAGAAGAATATAGATTGTATTTTTGATGATAAATAATTATTTTCCCAAGAGCTTACAGTCATTTAAAATTAGTAAAGAAAATTTGACCTTTTTAAAAAATCTGAAGAATTTACTAATCCTGCTACTTCTGGCTGGAAAGTTGAAAGACAAGTCAGGACTTTACAGCTTATACATGACAAAACATCACTAAGTCAGACTAATTGAGCACAGAGAAAGTTGGAATTAGTCAAGAAAGTAAAATTATAGCATATAAAGAAATGCAGCCTTTTTCTATTTTGCTGATACTGTAACTCCAATTTAATGGTAACTAAGTGTTGCAAAGTATAGGTCCTGAAGGGTGGACCTCCTTTTGATGAGCAGTTAAGGATCAATTTTAATCAGCAGGTTGTTTGTACACAGATATAAATTATTTTCAGTGAGTTAAATAGTTTTGCTGAAATATTTTCCCTCTGCCCTTCTGCTTGGTAAGCTTTTTGTCATGGACTCGCCAGACTCAACTTCAGCCCAGACTGGGGCTCAGCCCCTGACCATCACGGTGGAAACCCAGCCTTCCAGGCTGGTGGGGTCGGTGCCAGGCTTGCTTCCCCTTCTTGTCAATCATAGGCAGTCACATCTACCCTTGGTGGGTTCTTCTTGCTGCTCACGGGAAATGCCAGTGTCCTGTTTTTGGAAGAGCAGCCCTCAAACCGGTGGTACCCTTTGAAGGGTACTTCAGGGACTTTGAAATGCAGGAACTCTTATTCTTGGGTCCATGGTTTTCTGTTTCACATGTTTACCCTCCCCCTCAAGCCATCTCCTAGGGACGCCTTCCCCGAAGCCTCCACCCAAGCAAACCTCCCTTCTCTTCTCTGCTTCCCTTGCCCCGACCTGCTCTTAGCCCTCGCTCTCTGGTTCTTATCTCTTATAGCGTCTCCTTCTCTAGACTGTAGATTCTTTCTTGTATCCCAAACATGTAGAGTAGTGAATGGCACCTAATAAGGAAACATTAGTGGATGATGGAGAAGGCTGCTTTGTATTCACGATGCGGCTACTGCGTGCGACTTTTCTCTGTGCATTGAGTAGAAATGTCTGGAGGAGTCTGCACACTGCGCCTTCCAAGTTTATAGTTTGCCCCTCTGATCTCTGCCTCTTTCTTTCTGGGACCAGTTTTAACTTCTGGACTAAGAATGAAGTGGGGATGTGGCTGAGAAGGAGGAAGAGAAGGAGACATGCCCATTTATCTGCTCTCTGAAACCTCTCCCCCGGTCCTCTACGATGAGCACAGGAAAGGTCTGACTGGAGCCAGTGAGCGGGGCCGTCCTGGTCTAGGGCCCTCTAGAAGGCTCTTCTACAGTATTGGTGGGGGAACTAACTGACTTCCTTAGCGAGGAGTGTCCTAATTCTAGCACTGAAGATCCTGTGTCCCACGAAACGACTCCCTGGGACACGAAACACCCCGGCTTCTGGTGATAGGTACTGAAGGTTGGGGAAAACTACAAAGCCCATAAGGTGGCACCCCAAATATGGGCTGGAAACAATGCCATTTTAGTGTCTCTTGGGTCCTGCGTGGATTATTTGCCTTCTGCGGTTGTTGTCACTCTTTTTACCCTGACCTCTGATGGCATCCATGATTTGCAGGTCACAGTAAAGCATCACCCATTGTTTCCTCAGCGAGCAAGGAGACTTAAGTGTGTAATTAAGGCCATTGCAACCACGAGCGTTAAAGAATCCGGCTTTGACTCAGACTGTTGTCTGACTGTTGTGCTTTGTGTCAAGATAGGGATGGTTAAAATGTTAACATTGTGAACATTCTGATCATGTTTTCTAAGGAGTCAGATAATTAAGATGAATACGATTACAATAGCGGTGACAGTTTGGCCCAGACCTCACTGAAAAAGAAGGCTGAATGACTGTGATGTTTTAACGACAGATGGAGGGATGCATCAGGATCAGGAGGACTGGATCAGGGAGCGGGATGATCAAACAGAGGTAATGTGCAATACACAGAGCAGAATTGGAATAGGGCATCAGGAGGGGCAGGGTGAGAACACAGGGACACCGGATCTCATGAACTTGGGCTGAGATAGGCAAGTATATACATATATATATTTCTGAATCAATCAAAAGTTTTTTCATCTCCCCCAAAGACACCAATACTCAAATGAAAATAACTGGCATGGAATAATCTTGGGCATACCATAGGAATGCATCACGGCTTTATTCCCCTGTTACTCTGCGGAACTGAGTAAAGTTATATTTCCTGATTCAGAGGTTGCAATAAAGTGCCATGTGGGCCAAAAAAAAGAGAGGAAATCTTGATTCCAGATGTGTTGGGCCCTTATGGCGTAGAGCTGATTCTGTCAGGGCTCATCCACCATCCTGCGTCTACAGTATGTCAAGTGATGCATCAGATCAGGGCAGCAAAAATGTTCTGCCCAGCTATTAGGTGTTTTGATTGGAAAATTGAAGTTTCAGATCATCTTCATTTCTATGAAGGTTTTAATGAGATCTCAGTAAACAGACTGTACAAGATTGTTGATATCTTGTCCTACTTTGCTTATCCATCGGCCTATTCAGCAGGCAGTGCAAATGTAAATTTTGGAAATCCCAGTTAGTCTATAAACTTATTACCAAAGAAACTGAAATGATCTTACCTAGTAAATGCCTGCACGCCTCATACACAGCACTCTGAGGAAGCTGAAGAGCGACCAAACACTTGTATTATGAGAGTATCGCAGGTAAATCTTTTTAAGAGTGTTGTGTATGAGGTAAAAAAGATTTACCTGCGATACTTTCATAATACAAGTGTTTGGTCGCTCTTCAGCTTCCTCAAAATGTTTAGAAGCACCTAATGAGATGTTTGAATTTATAGAAATGGAAAGAGATAGCCTCCTTAGCACATGTGCCTACAAAATGGCTATCGTAGTTCTCAGCCATCAAATGATGTTAAAATATTGCCCTGTCATAAAATCATATTTTCAAAGTGCAGGACAGAAAGAATGTCCTTCTCTAATTTGGAAATACATTGAAGATGAGAATGGAGAAAAGAGGTACAGTAAAACAGACATTTGTATGCTCTTTCTTTAGAACTGCTTAATGGTCTTTGATGATGTATAAGAAGCCTAGAAAAGGATGGAGCGACTGTACCTGAGTTGTTTGCTGTTATGTTTAGTTGAGGTAAAAACTCGTATGGTGAGAAAATGACTCGTTTTTTGAAATGATTGCTTAAAATTTTTTTATAAGTCATCAGAAAAGGGCAACTTTCTCAACTAAAATAAAACTTTGATCTCACAAGTTCAAATTACATCTTTGCTTTAAAACTATTTTCTCTGAGAGAGAGGTGTAACTTGTCCATTCAGATGGTTTAAAAATGATAGACAAGCTTAAATGTAAAACGTAAAACTATAGAATTTCTAGAAAACAACATAAAAGAAAATCTTCAGGACTTAGAACAGGGCTGAGGACACCAAAAGTGTGATCCATAAGGCTGAAAAGACAAGCTATTTACTGGGAAAAAATATTTGCAAACCATGCATCCAACAAACTGCTTGTATTTAGACTGTATGAGGAACTCTCAAAACAACAGTAAAAAAACAATTTGATGAGAAAATGGGTGAATTTCCTGGAGGTCCAGTGGTTAGGACTCCCTGCTTTCACTTCCGAGGGCCCGGTTCAACTCCTGGTCAGGAACTAAGATCCCACAAGCTGCATGGTGCGACCAAAAAAGGAAAAGGCACGTGAGGGACTTCCCTGGTGGCCCAGTGGTTAAGAATCTTCCTTCCAATGCAAGGGATGCAGGTTCGATTCCTGGTCAGGGAACTAAGATCCCACATGCTGCTGGGCAACTAAGCCTGCGCGCTCTAGAGCCTGCGCGCCCCAACTACTGAGCCTGTGCGCTCTGGAGCCCGTGTGCCGCAATGAAAGATCCTGTATGCCACAATGAAAGATCCCACATGCCGCAAGGAAGATCCTGCAGCTAAGACCGAATGCAGCCAAATAAGTAAATAAAAATAAAAATTTAAATTTAAAAAAGCACATGAAAAGCCGTTCAGCATCATTAGCCATTAGGGAAACGCAAATTAAAACCACATGAGATATCATCACACACCTATCAGAATGGCTAAAATGAAACATAGTGATAACATCAAGGATGAAGAGACACTGGAGCCCTCATTCATTGCTGGGAGGAATGTAACATGGTACAGCTTCTCTGGAAAATAGTTGGGCAGTTCCTTTCAAAACTAAAAGTGGATTCACCATAGAGACTCAGCATTTGAATTCTTGGGCATTTATCCCAGAGAAATGAAGGGTTATTTTCATGCAGGGATTGGTACACAGATACTCATAGCAGTTTTATCCATGACAGCCAAGAATTGGAAATTCCTCAGATGTCCTTCAGTGGGTGATGGTTGAACAGACTGTGATCCATCCATACAGTGGGACACTGCTCAGCACTAAGGAGGGAGGAGCCCTTGGTACATGCAACAGCTTGTAGAAACCTCAGGGAAATCGTGCCGAGTGAAAAAAGCCAATTCCAAAAGGTTACATACTATGTTATTCCATTTATCTAATATTCATGAAGTAATGTAATTATAGAGATGGAGAACAGATTAGTAGTTGCCAGGTTAGGGGATGGGGGGACCGGACGGGTGTGGCTATAAAGGGCTGACAGGAGGGAGCCCTGTGGGGAAGACAGAGTGTGTGAGTGGGGGCTGCTGTGTGTGGTTATACAAGTGGTGTAGGCGTGCAGGCACGCGTGCACGAGCGTACGTACAGCTCGTGAAATCTAAATACAGTCTTTGGATTGTCCCAGTGTGCATTTTTGGTATCAGAGTGATACTGAGTTGTATTCATTGCTGACCTCAGGGAAGGCTGGGTGAAGGGAACACGGGGCTTCCCTGTACATTTCTTTGCAGCTTCTTTTGAATCTATAATTATTTCAAAATGAAGAGTTTTATAAAACAGTGGATCTTTTAGACGTAGCTTATTTGATGAAGTTATAGGTGCAGACGACCTGATTAACAAACCAGCCTGTAGATACAAAGTGGATGGATGGTTTTGGAAGGGTTGAAATGAATTCCCACAAGTCTAAAAACCTGCTCTTGCTAGTAAATAAAATTGTAACTACTCCGCGCTGAAATGTTTTTGTTGAGAGGATGTTTAGCTTGATATCATCGCACTGGACTGACACCAGGCATCATTGTCCTGTGGGCCTGACAAAGGCAGAGCGGCAAGTCAGAGTGAATTTTTCATGTGACTGTGTTCATTGTTGCCACCACAGGAAGAGAAGAGGGGTATCTCAGCAGCTGCAGGCAGTTCAGACAGGTATTATGGGGAAAGGAAACAGAAAGAGTAAAAATACCCTACTGTATCATGGAGCAGAAAGGAACAGGATATTTCTGTGTGTGGTGGTGGTGGTTAAATATAAGTAATATCTGTTTAGCCTTGTATTTATATTTTCCTTTTAAGAAGTCTTACATTCGTATATCTTAAAAGTACACAGTATAAAGCCTACAAAATTTAAATATCTAATAAATAATTTAAAAAGAGTTACAGTGCTGTATCAGAGGACAGAAACATTAAAAAATATTGTTATATTTTCTCACACATTATTTAATTAGTCCTATTAATTACTACTGATTAACACTATTAACTAGTTCTAGTGTTGTTTTATTTAAATAATAACATTTATGTAATAGAAAGGGAAATAATGCAGAATAATACAATTTCCATCAGCACCTAATTTTTTATGTTAAAGCAGTAACATGTGTATAGTTACTTATTATATATTATATTATTATGTCTTTTGTCTGTATTGCTGTGTCCTGGGTTGACTCTCTAAAAGTTGGTCGTCCCAAGAATAACTTCTCTTAACAATAGTGGAAGAAGCATAAGTAAGTCCAGCCAGGACTGTAGTTCCCTTGAGGGGGGATAGTAGAGTGTACCAAACTACTCAAGAATCCTCCTGATACCGCAGCATGAGGGGCTGACCCAGGGGTGTGTGTTTTTCCCTCAGTAAGAGAGCATTGTGATTTTAGTACCACATTTTAAACGTCTTCTTTTTTAAAAAAATATTATTTGTTTGTACAGCAATCAACACAACATTGTAAATCAACCGTACTTCAATTGTAAATGTATTCTTTTTTTAAAATATTTATTTATTTGTATATTTATTTATTTATTTATTGGCTGAGTTGGGTCTTGGGTGCGGCATGCAGATCTTTCTTTGCGATGCATGGGCTTCTCTCTAGTTGTGGCTCGTGGGCTGTAGAGCATGCAGGCTCAGTAGTTGCAGTGCATGGACTTTCTAGTTGTGGCGTGTGGGCTTATTTACCCCTCGGCATCTTAGTTCCCTGACCAGGGATCGAACCTGCGTCCCCTGCGTTGGAAGGTGGATTCTTAACCAGTGGACCACCAGGGAAGTCCCATTAAATGTATTCTTGAGTAATCTGAATATGGCATCATACCTAACAAAAGCAGAAGTAAGAGTAAAGGAGTATGAAAAAGAAAAATTGGGAAAAACATTAGAAGACATTGTTTCTGGCATATACTAAGAGATGTATAAATGTTTGTAAAAAATAAAGAGATGTATAAATATTTGTTGAATAGATGTGAGTTAATGAATGAATGAGTGAATGAGTGAAAAGCATGCAAAGTGTTGCTAAATTTTCCAATCCGGTTTATTGTGTAGACCAGAGGTCCCCAACCTTTTTGGCACCAGGGACCAGTTTCGTGGAAGGTAATTTTTCCATGGAAGGGGTGTGGGGGGATGGTTCAGGGGTAATGCGACTGATGGGGAGCGGCAGATGAAGCTTCCCTTGCTTGCCTGCCGCTCACCTCCTGCTGTGCAGCCGGGTTCCTAACAGGCCAAGGACCCATACCTGTCTGCAGCTCAGGGGTTGGGGACCCCTGGTGTAGACTATCTCTGAAAAGGAATTAGGAGAATACAGATTAGAAATCTTTTTAAAATCACAGTTCTCAGTTGACTTAAATTGATTATGTGTATAGGAATATGGTCTTTTGTGCTATTTTAGGTGCCAGTTCCGTTGCTGCCTTCAGGATATCAGAGAAGTGAATTTGGCTTTGTCAGAACGTTTCCAAACAATCCAGTCAGGAAGCCACACCCTTTCAAAACATACACACTCTCCCACACAGATTTAAGTTAAGCTGGATTTTTACATGTTTTTTAATTTGCCCAGCTTTTATAAAACTTTTCATTTTCATAAAGGTACTCTCATGGAAATATTAATCACATTTAAAATTAAACTTGTTTAAAGTTAGCTTTTCATAGAAACAAATTATATGGTTTTATAATATGTATCTTTCCAAAACTTGTAAGACCTACGAATAACCACATCCCACAGTGGACTCATAGCTTCAGGGATGAAAAAGATCTTCAGCTTTTGACTCTTCAGATCACTGAAAGTTATGGCTGGAAAGGGTCTGAGAATTAACCCAGCCCATCCCCACCCACACATCAATCCCTCCGGGTTACCCCACCCCTAACGGCCCTCCCCCACTATTGTGTAGATGCGGAAACTTTAGTCCCAGAAGACCTTTCCCAGATATTTCCATCATGTTCTTTCTGATGCCTTCACCATGTGTGTCCACACTTTGTTAACCAAAGAGAACATTTATTTTGGTTTTCAGTAGAAAGATAATGAATCTAACGGCTTTTCCTAGCTCTGTGTGTGGTCCTTTCAAAAAGAGAAGGTAGAACTGCCAGGAGCAGGAGCTCAGAAGCGCTCCCTCAAGTGAGGGATCAGCCTGCTGCCCTTAGTTTCTGTTGTACCTTCAGCTCAGCCTCAAGTTTTCATTTGTCCCCTTTAAGTTTAGTTCCACAAATAATGAAGCTGCCACCAATTTATTTACTTATTTATTTTTTAGTTTTTAAAGTCCATTCTTCCCCAATACCATCTTTTTGTATCATTAAACCTTGTTGAATAATGTTAATTCCAAGCCCATAGTCCAAAAAGGCTTTTGCAACATTTACTAAATAATAGTTTGCTAATTCAGAATAGTATAAAATATGGTCATTTACTTATAAGATTCTTGTGCTTTAAAAAATGTACTTACGAAAAATTATACTGCACCTTGAAAAATATAAATGAAGAGACTGGATAAATTAGCATGTAAATGTGGGTGGCATTTGTGTGAAAAGTAATTCTAATGTACTGAAAGTAGCCATATTCATCAAAAGTTAAAGTATCAAATTAACTTTCAAATATTTCCAAATAAATAGCTAGTATTATGGAGAAATATTTAACTATGTTGAATTTTTCTTTTACAAGTACAGTATTTTGCTAATGATACTAAGATGAGCTACAGAATCCTTACAAAGATTATTTTAAAGCTATGTGATTCAGCTAAATTGATCAGTCAATTTAAAATCCTTTAATATTTTGTTTTAGTGAAAAAATACCTTAGCTAAAACATCACTATGCACCTCAGTGACTTTGGTTTAGTTTGTCTGTGGCACCCTAAACACTCTCTAATTAATCCTTATGTCTGAATCCAGCATCTGCTGGCGAACATCTGTCGTAAAGAGGAAACATGATTTGTTTAGGGTCCTTAGGGTCATGTTTGTCCTTAGGGTCCACAGGGTGAAATATGCCCTGTTGGAAAGTGTCCCAGATGTGTTCCTGGGTGCTGGGTAGCCCCAGCGCGGCCCTTAGGGGAGAGCGGGTCAGCCAGACTCTGACAGGAGAGTGTATGCTCTCTCTATGTACTGGCTACTTGGGTTGCAGAATTGTGTCAGAGGAGACAGGCGGGGCCGTCTGCCAGCAATCCCAAAGGCTATTGTGTAGTGTCTGATCATAGGTGACCAGGGGGCAGAGCCAGACCTTTTTAGTCCTTAGAAGAAAAAAGAAAGTTCTACGTTTATCGGTCATACCTGCCTTTATCAGTGGAGAGACTACTTGGTTTTATAGCCCTTATTATACATACAAAAGGAGGCAGTCTACCTAAGCCTTCTTGCCTTTAGAGCAGTTTCTATATATATCATTTTCTAGCGATGTGGAATTCCCATTCAGATACACTTACAGAGCACATGCCACGTACCCCACAGTACTAAGTAGCTAATCTTTTTCATGTGTTTGTGTAGTACTCCTATAGGTTTAGCCTTACATATCAGTTTGTCCTTGCAGTGTAACAAACCACCCCAATACTAAGCATCTTTAAAAATAATCCTGGTTCTAGGGCTTCCCTGCTGGCACAGTGGTTGAGAGTCCGCCTGCCGATGCAGGGGACACAGGTTCGTGCCCCGGTCCGGGAGGATCCCACATGCCACGGAGCGGCTGGGCCCGTGAGCTGTGGCCGCTGAGCCTGCGCGTCCGGAGCCTGTGCTCCGCAACGGGAGAGGCCACAACAGTGAGAGGTCCGCGTACCGCAAAAAAAAAAAAAAAAAAAAAAAAAAATCATCATGGTTCTATGGGCTGGCAGTTTGGGCTCGGGTCAGCTAAGTGGTTCTTTTGCTAGACTTGCCTGGGCTCACTTAGGTTGGTGCCGTCAGTTTGTGGCTTGGCTGGGACTGGATGGTCTAGAATTCCCTTGCTCATGTCTCTGGAGGTTGGCAGACTTTCAGCCAGAGCATCTTGTTTCCTTTCCATGTGACCTCTCCAGCAGGCTAACCTGGGCTTCTTCCCCTGGAGGTTGCAGGGTCCTCAGCAGCAAGAGACAGCAAGCCCTGATGCCCAAGTGCTTTTCAGGCTTCTGCTTGTGTCATGTTTGCCCTTTAAAACAAGTCATGCTGCTACCCAGATTCAGGAGGTTGAAAAGAAAGACTCTACCTCTTGTTGAGAAGAGCTGCTCTGTCACATTGCAATGGGGCATCCAAACAGGGATGGCAAGAATTTCTGACAATTATTTGTCATCTCCCTACCTTTGCTGATGGGAATATTTCTGTTTTTATTGATTTCCATGATAACAAATTTCAAATGTACACCAACATTCAAACATACCCTAAAGTAAAAAGAATGATACATTAAACCTCTTATATGCCCATCACCTGGATTCAACAATTTTCAATATTTTGCTGCTTTTTTTTTTGCCTGTATTTTTAAATTTTTCTCTTTGCTGAAGTATTTTAAAGCAAGTCCCAAACATGGTGCTGTTTCAGCTCTGCATGTTTCAATATGCATCTCCTCAAAAAGGATACCTTACTTATGTGGCCACATGCCATGATCATATCTTGGTATCATCTAGCACTTAGTCCATAATTAAATTTCCCCAATTGTCTCAAAAATGTCTTTTTACAATAGGTAGATTTGAAAAGGATTCCATCCACATAAGGTCCATAGCAGTCCCAACTTGCTTTTCTTTTCTTTTTTCCTATTAATTTGTTTTGAAAACTGGCTGAGTTTTCCTATATACTATAGGAATAGTATAGTATAGTTCTATATAGTGTATAGAACCTCCCACATTCTGCGTTTGTCTGTCTGCTTCCTCGTGGAGTCATTTAAGGTGCATCTCCAGCTCTTGTATTTCTGTTTGTGGAAGTCTCCCTATAGGTGAATTTCATTCAGGTGCCACTCTTGGGGCAGGTGTCCTTTGTAGAGAGGGTTGTGTGCTTCCAGTCGCATCACACAGAGGCATCAGTGTTGGCTTGTCTTGCTTTCAATAATGCTATAACAGTGATGGGTGGGTTGATCCTTTGATGATCAGTACCCGAATCTGTTATTTCAGTGTTACAAGACGATGATTTCCTAATTCCGTCATTCCTTCCAGATTTATTAGGTGGAGTTTCTTTCATAAGGAACTTTCCCTCATCAGTTAGAGTCATTTGGTTATCTGCAATAATATTCAGACAGAATATATATTCTTTCCTTTTAATTGACAGCTTAGAGAATAAGGAGTTGGTACCTGAGTTATAGCTAGAGCTACTCAATACGTAGTTGTTTGGGGGCCTCTCTTGCTTATTTACTCTCTTTTTTGATATTACAGCTAGACCTCAGAGATATGGCAGGTTCTAATCCAGACCACTGCAATAAAGCAAGTATCACACTAGAGCAAGTCAAATGAATTTTTTTGATTTCCCAATGCATATAAAAATTATGTTTGCACTATACTGTAGTCTGTTAATGTGCAATAATAACATTATGTCTGAAAAAAGAATGTGCATACCTTAATTAAAAAATGCTTGATTGATAAAAAATGCTAACCATCTGACAATGGAGGGTTGCCACAGACCTTCAATGCAGGGTTGCCACAGACCTTCAATTTATAAAAAAATGTAATACCTGCAAAGTATAATAACATGAGGTATGCTTGTATTATGAATTCATGGGTTTTCAATATTCAGTGTGTTTCAATCGCATTTTTTTTTTTTTTTGAGGCTCAAATTGTTTCATCTTTGGCCAGTGGAAGCTACTTGGTCGCTTCTCTCACCTTTTGATCCATTATTCTTTGAGAATTTCCTTGCTTTCTGGCACAGTATATCCCAGGATTATCTTGTATGTTTCTTGCTCCAGACCTGTAATCAGCCATTCCTGGCTGGAGATTACAGTATGGGCACTGGTTGGGCTCAATGCTATTGCGTTTTTATTATTTCTAGTCCTTTCGATGGCAAGAGCTGGGAAACATATATATATGTGTGTATGTATATATATATATATATAGTCAGCCCTCTGTATCTGTGGACTCTGCATCTATGGATTCAACAAACTGCAGATTGAAAATATTTGGAAAAAAAATTCCAGAAATTTCCAAAAAGCAAAATTTGAATTTGCTGCACACTGGCAACTATTTACATAGCAGTTACATTGTATTAGGTATTATAAGTAATCTAGAGATGGTTTCAAGTGTATGGGAAGATGTGCATAGGTTATATGCAAATACTACATAAGGGACTTGAGCATCCTCGAATTTTGGTATCTCCAAGGGTCCTGGAACATATAGATACATATATATGTTTCTTTTTCTCTTAAGTATATTTTTAAAGTTGTTATACTGATTTTTTAACTTAAATTAGAATTGCAAAATTTTTATTTAACTTCTTCAATTTTATGCTTTTTTCTCTTTTCAGTGGAAAATTTTGGTTCCTAACTGTGTTAACATACACTAATATATATTGATATATTAACTAATATATAACTAGTGTGAAAACATATATTATAATTTAGCATTACTAGCATATACTAATGCTAATAATATTAACATTATTACTTTGAAACTGTTGTATATTTACATTTAACTTTGAAACTGTTATACACATAATGTGATAATGCTAATATTGTAAATTATTGTATGTTAATAATACTAATAAATATTAAATATACTAATGTATTAATACATATATAAAACAGCTAATTACTATATATTAGTTAATACACTAATGAGTATGTCAGTTTTATATTAATGTGCACACACACGTAGATAAAAGTTTCAAAATAATAATGTTGATATTATTACTAACAGACTACTGGATGAAATTTAAGATTTCTCTGCAGTGCCCTTTTCCTTAGAAGATATTCCACTGAGAATACAGTCAAAGCACTTTGGACAAGTCATTGGGAACAGTTCTTTTCTTTGTATGGTTAGGGCACGAAAGTAGTGTTTATTTTCTCACCCCAGTATTTACAGATGCCTTTTTTCTTCTTGATTTCATTTTTTTAAAAATATGCAAAACATTTTTGTTTACAAAGTCAAAACCATAATATCGAGTCTGTCTAGAAAAGTCTCAGATTATTGATGTCTCTCCCTCCTCTAAAGGCAATTCCTTTTATTTGTTTATTTTGCAAATATATGTATATATTTTACTCCCTTTTAAAATTATGTTAAATATAAAAATATATTTACCTCTTTTTCAGTGGAGTTACACTAACTTTTCTACATTTTATGTTTATTATTTGTTTTAAAAGACTACTATTATAAAGGTTTTACACATGCATAAACTGTAAACAAAATCCAAACATTGTACTTTGGGAGACCAGACTGTTTAGCTTCTGTTAAGGAATATATCTGGTTGTTTTTTTTTAATCCAATGAGTTTGGTACTCCCTGCCATCTGGGAAAGACAGATGCCAAACTAAAGTGGGATAGAAAGATTTCTTCTGATCTCCATTTATTGTTTGAGGCTGAGAAAATATCTCACAGAAGTTCTTTTACAATGATGAGTCTGAGAAAATAAGTTCCTTGAGTATAATAAGAACCATGAAACTCCAGGTGTGCCCTGAGTGTTGTCCTTTGTGATTTTTTTTTTTTTTTTTTTTTGCGGTACGCAGGCCTCTCACTGTTGTGGCCTCTCCCGTTGCGGAGCACAGGCTCCGGACGCACAGGCCCAGCCGCTCCGTGGCATGTGGGATCTTCCCGGACCGGGGCACGAACCCGTGTCCCCTGCATTGGCAAGCAGACTCTCAACCACTGCGCCACCAGGGAAGCCCCTCTGTGACTTTTTAATTTACCCTCTGCCTCATTCATAGTCATGTTCACAGACTTGAACTTAAGAAATTCTAGAGGCTCAAAATGGACATGGCCAAAATAGTTTTCATAAGATTTGGAAAGGAGGAGGCTTGGCAAAATTGGAAGAATATCAGAGAAATTAAAGAGAGAAAACGGGCAGAACTTGATGTACTTCTGTTAATAATGTTGTAACATTGTTAATTTTTTTGGTTTTTAACAAGTCTACCATAGTTATATAAAATGTTGACATTAGGGGAACCTGGGTGAAAAGTATAAAGGAAGTCTTTGTACTATCTTTTCAACTCTTCTGTAAAGCTAAAATTATTCCAAAAGAAATTTTATTTCGTATACACATACACACTCACACACACAGGCAGCAGACTAAAAAGTCTTAGAATGCATTAAATACAAAGGGATCCTTAGAGAACTTCAACAAAGCAGTAAGATAAATAACCTAACAGAAAAAAGGGGGTAAATGAATAAATGTCAAGTAATATACTGTTTTTGTCTGCCAGACAGGCAAAAATGTATAAGATTAATATCAAGCGTTCATATGGGTGGGGGAAACAGGATAGGTTGATCTAATATTCTTGGTTGGCAAGTCAACAGTATCAGTTTAGCATTTTTATTTTAAATAAGCATATACTTCAATCAAAAAAAGCCATTTGGGGCTTTCCTGGTGGCGCAGTGGTTGAGAGTCCGCTTGCCGATGCAGGGGACACGGGTTCGGCCCCGGTCCGGGAAGATCCCAGATGCCGCGGAGCGGCTGGGCCCGTGAGCCATGGCCGCTGAGCCTGCGCGTCTGGAGCCTGTGCTCCGCAATGGGAGAGGCCACAACAGTGAGAGGCCCGCGTACCGAAAAAAAAAAAAGGCCATTTGGATATCACTCTCTAGTTAGATTTAAATACCAGTGTTCTTGGGTAGTGGAAATGGGGGATGTAGGCCAGTTGGACTTTTAAAAAATACCTATTGCTTGAGTCTTTTACAGGAGGAATGTACCCCTGTATTAGTTGTGAAATTAAGGGGGAAAAGAAAGAATGCCAAGAGCCCAGGGCAGGCATTGACAACAGAGAGACCCAGAGGTGAGAGAACTCTCGGGAAGCTCATCATGAACCGGTAGAACACTGTCTAGAGGGGCTGGACTCGAAGCTGCCTGTGCCACTTGTGGGATCCAGTGCAGAATGAAAATGTGGAACCCTTTGCTCAAAAAGCGGAAAAAAGTGTCATTAACAGTACATATAATTTTTCCATTTATTTTTATATCAGGCTAGTTTTTTTTTTTTTTTTTTTGCGGTACGCGGGCCTCTCACTGCTGTGGCCTCTACCGTTGCGGAGCACAGACTCCGGACGCGCAGGCTCAGCGGCCATGGCTCACGGGCCCAGGCGCTCCACGGCATGTGTGATCCTCCTGGACTGGGGCACGAACCCACGTCCCCTGCATCCGCAGGCGGACTCAACCACTGCGCCACCAGGAAAGCCCTCAGGCTAGTTTTAAATGCAAAGATCAGAACATTTAACTCGTATGAGGAATTAGTTGAATTATACAATTGATATTTCATGGCTTTTCCCTGGAGTTGTCCCTCAAGCCAGCCAGAAGAGACAAGCACAAGCAAACTCAGAAAGGTTGGGAGGAGAGAGGACCCCACTCCCAAGCAGAGACCCACAGGCAGGGGGAGCACCCCTGGGCCTGGGATAATCACAACCAGAAGACCCTCCAAGGCCCTGGGGGTCCCACTCGCCTGCTGGGCCTAGCAGAACCCCCTTCTCACAAGCTGCCTGACCAAGATGCCCTAGCTGGGCACAGGGTCTGGGGGGATTGAGCTCCTGGCCTGCTGCTGCAGCCCACAGCAGACGGCAACCACCAGGGATCCTTAAACCTCCAGGCCGCGAAGGCTTGGTACCCGAGTGGGAGCTGAGAGAGAGGCTCCCCCTACCAAGGTGGGAAACAGCACTGCCTGTCTGGACTCTTGCCCCACCCAGGATGCTGTGGTACCCAGCCCTCGCCCATCCCTGTCAGGGAGGGAGGAACAGGCCAGTCTTCAGGAGTCCTGGGAGCAGGCAGCCTGGAGCCCCGCCCCAGAGGCCACAGGAGCCAGGACCAGTGTGAGCTGAGACCACAGGACCCCAGCGTGCGCTCTGTCCACCTTCACTTACAAAATACAAATCCAAAGCGAAAATCATTCAGATTCAGAGCATTAAACCCCAAGTGCAGGGGCTTCTGAGCGCCGGGTTGTACAGCTGCACTGCTGGCACACCTTTGAAGGTAGCCTGGGTGGAGTCAGGGGCTTTTGTTTTTGTTTTTTCCCTCCGTTTTTAAGATGGGAGAAACTAGGAGAAGCTTGAATTCTGAGAGGTAGAATCCTTTAGCTGAGAGAGGACAAAGATGATGGCCAGAGAACTTGGCTGTTAGGGCCAGGCCCCCAGATGGGATTCCCTGCCCAGGGGGGAGGGAAAGAGAAGAAAAGCCAATGTTAGGATAGGTGTGTCATATTTGGCAGGAAGGGAAGGGAGTTTCCATTCCTCAATTTCTGTTTTCTCTATGGATTATCTGCTTGGGCTGGGGAGGAGGTCTTTGAGGGGTCATTAGGAGAGTGTAGAAGTGGGAAACAGGAGCTGTGAAGGAGGGGCAGACTGCTCCCTCCAGTCCAGCTGGAGTCATGGATTCCACGGAATTATGAACTTTCTAGTCAGCCTGGTTGTGTGACATTCACGACCCTAAAAAGAGAAAGCTCTACCTTGCCATGGTCAGAGGAAGGATGGCGCCACTCTTCCTTAGGAGGAACTCTTCTTAGGAAGGACTGTTCTTTATTTTGAACTGAATAAAAAATGACTTGTTTTTAGTGTTTCTACGTTCTTTAAAAAAACGAAATGATGTTGGTGATAAGTAGCATTCTTTTGGTATTTTTTTTTATTCTGGCAAAAATCTATATAAAATGTACCATTTTAAACATCTTTAAGTGTGTACAGTTCATAATGTTTGTTTTTAAATGTTCTTTACTTTGCAAAATAAAATAAGATTAAAAGTTGGTCATTCTGTATTGTACCCCTAAAGTGGGTTTTTTTGTTTCTTTTGTTTTTGTGAAATTTTACTGGTCTTTGAAATCTAGAAACTTTATGAGCCTTAAAAAACTTTTTCCTATTTAACAGTGTTATATGACTCTTATCGGCAGAGGAAAACTTGGAAGCAGTTTATAGAATGTTTAAAAATATGGCATAAGAGTGAGATTAGGATTACTTATTTTATTTTGTTTTTACAGTGCTCTGATAAAGTTCTCCTAATTCCAGTATTTTGTATATATGTCTCTTTTGTGACATTATCAAGACTGTCTCACTTTCTGCCACAGTGCCATACTTCCCCTTTATAGTTCATGTGTAAATTCACAGCTCATACTAAAAATAGCTATGTTTTTCTAAGGATTTTTTTGGTAACAGAAAGATAAATATACATATGTAAAATGTGGGTGTGGTTATAGTTGTTCATTTGGTCAAAGCTGTTTTAATAAATGGTTCTAAGATTTATAAAGATTTCGCATACATGCTGTTTTTTCATTCTGAGCCACAGACACCAAAAGTCCCACAGGAAGTTGTCTTTGAAAGTGTTGTGGTTTTTTAGTTTCCTGTTCAGTTTGCATTAGATGATCAGAAATAGTCTGTGCTATCGAAAGAGATTCTTGGTTAAACTTTATTGTAATTCTAAATGAGAATCTCAAATTTGCTTGTATTTCTTCCCATATAATTGATCTAGAGGAGCTATAATCACATCCATATGTAGGCATTAAAGTTGTGGTATAATGTGAACCTTTTTTTGATGTTGAAAGGATAAACTCTTCATTGTTAAAGGGGCAACTATCTGAGATTATGCTTTATGCTTTCCACTTCTTATCAAACCATCTCCCCGGAAATAAACTGTAGGAATGGATATGTGCTTTTAATTCTTGACAACTAACTTTTACCTTTATTTTTACAAATGACAAAAACTTTCTCTTGATTCTTTAGAGAAAAGGAGATACATTAAAAAAATTGTACAGCTTAATTAATTTTTTAACATCTTTATAGGAGTATAATTGCTTTACAATGGTGTGTTAGTTTCTGCTTTATAACAGAGTGAGTCAGCTATACATACACATGTATCCCCATTATCTCCTTCCTCTTGCATCTCCCTGCCATCCTCCCTATCCCACCCCTCTAGGTGGTCACAAAGCACCGAGCTGATCTCTCTGTACTTTGTGGCTGCTTCCCACTAGCTAGATATTCCACATTTGGTAGTGTATATATGTCCATGCCACTCTCTCACTTCGTCCCAGCTTACCCTTCCCCCTTCCCGTGTTCCCAAGGCCATTCTCTACATCTGCGTCTTTATTCCTGTCCTACCCCTAGGTTCTTCAGAACCGTTTTTTTTTTTTAAGATTCCATATATATGTGTTAGCATCTGGTATTTGTTTTTCTCTTTCTGACTTACTTCACTCTGTATGACAGACTCTAGGTCCATCCACCTCACTACAAATAACTCAATTTTGTTTCTTTTTATGGCTGAGTAATATTCCATTGTATATATGTGCCACATCTTATTTCTCCATTCATCTGTCGATGGACACTTAGGTTGCTTCCATGTCCTGGCTATTGTAAATAGAGCTGCAATGAACATTGCGGTACATGACTCTTTGAATTATGGTTTTCTCAGGGTATATGCCCAGTAGTGGGATTGCTGGGTCGCATGGTAGTTTTATTTTTAGTTTTTTAAAGAACCTCCGTACTGTTCTCCATAGTGGCTGTATTAATTTACATTCCCACCAACAGTGCAAGAGGGTTCCTTTTTCTCCACACCCTCTCCAGCATTTATTGTTTGCAGATTTTTTGATGATGGCCATTCTGACTGGTGTGAGGTGATACCTCATTGTAGTTTGGATTTGCATTTCTCTGATGATTAGTGATGTTGAGCATCCTTTCATGTGTTTGTTGGCAATCTGTATATCTTCTTTGGAGAAATGTCTATTTAGGTCTTCTGCCCATTTTTGGATTGGGTTGTTTGGTTTTTTGTTATTGAGCTGCATGAGCTGCTTGTAAATTTTGGAGATTGATCCTTTGTCAGTTGCTTCATTTGCAGATATTTTCTCCCATTCGTACAGCTTAATTTAGATATTATAACTACCATTGAAAAAAATTTAAAGTATACTATTATTCTTTGAAATATTTTTATCAATGTAATTTTTAAAGCATAGTATTCTCAAGGTTAAATTTCTTGCTTGATTTCATTATTTTTAAAACCATGCCAAAAGGAAAATAAACTAAAATTGCCATCAGATGTATTAGCTCTTTGACAGATCATTATGTAATCTAGCATGTAACTTACATACGGTAGGCTTGATGAAGAGTGACAAATGAGGAAAGAGGAAAGGTCTCAGTGCATTTGTAGATAACATTTCTAGGTTTAGGTCTGTTAAAGGTACGATGTCTAGTTCTAGGCAGGTCATGCTGATTGCACATCTTATTAAATGGGAAGACTAATAAAGATAATGTGGAAGGTCTTCCACAGCCACCTTTTCAAATAAAAAAATATCACCACAATTTAAAAAAAATAGCATTTGTTCATAAGGAAATTTTAATTACAGTTCCTAAAAGAATAAATAATACTTTGTCCAAAAACAAAAGTTACATCCAACATGACTTTAAAACAAAAGAGACTGTAACCATTTCTGTGCATGGGGAAAAAAAAGGAAAGAATAAGGGTTTGATTTGCAGAATGTTTTTTTCTAGTTCCATAGCTTCAGGTTGCAAAATGTATGGTATTTTACTTTGAAATTTTAATTGATATTTATGTATGATATACAGATATTTCTTGGTTACGGTAAATTAGGTCTTTTCATACAGTTTGAATTCTAGAGAAAATCATCGTTTAAAACCTGATGTTTCTGCTTTTTTCTGTTTCTCGTGTACCTTTTATGGCACTATACTAGGTACTTTTAAGGAGCTTACCATTTAATGTTACTAAGAATTCCTGACATTTGTGAAGAGCTTTACATTTTACAGAGTGTAGAATAATGAAGGCGGGAAAGGTTTCTTAAATACTCCTTGGTGTCTAGTGAGGGCGTTTGCACTGCGGGCTGATCAGCCGGACAGCAGCCTTTTCTGCTGGGCGCCTCCCCTTCTCTCGCCACTAAGAATTTCAACATTTTTTATGCCAAAAATATGCTTTTGGGATCCCTGTCTGTACTGGCTGGAGAAGGGGGTGTTGGGTCTATATCGAGGCCTCGTGTGCGTGAGCCCCCTGGTGCCCGTGACCAGTGTCCGCGGGGCAGTCGATCCGTCCACAACGACAGCCAGGACGCACTTCACAGCGAGGCCTAGGCAGGCGAGCGGCGGGGGCCGCGGCCAGGTGTGTCTCTGTTCAAGTCGCAAAGGCTGGATACACGGAGGCTCGCTCCTGGGGGCCGCTTTCCGCCGGACCCGTGATGCGAACAAACAGGAAACTCCGTCTCCAAGCTACTTCGGAAACTGGGCTTTTCCTTCCGCAACAGGGGTCGCGTCCGGACAGGAAGCTGACCAGCCGCTCGCCCCTCGCCCTCGTGGCCCCGCCCCCGCCTCGGCCCCGCCTCCCGCGCTTGGCCCTGCCCTTGCCCTGGCCCCGCCCCCCGGCCGGGCATGCTCAGTGGGCCGGGTCGGGTTGGCAGGTTTGCGTGGCCGTCCGTGGTTGCCGGCGCCGGCTCAGCCCGCCGACGCCACGTCCCGTCGTTGCGGCTCGTTCCTGGGAAGTTACATGCGGAAGCGGCTCGCAGGGAGACGGCGGGCGGGCCGCGGAGGGCTCGGTGCTGCCGCGCGTTGAGCGGGCGGGCCCGTGCCGGTGGCGGGGCTGCGGCCGCCGCGCTCGGAGGGAGGTGCCGGCCGGGCGCGCCCCGCGGGGAGCCCCGGGCGGGGCTGGCGCGGCGCGGACTTTTGTCCTAGTTGAGTCCCCTCCCCGTGGGCCGGGCCTCTCCGGCGCCCCCGCCCCGCTCGCTCCCGGGAGATGTTTATCTGGGCAGCTGCGTGAGGAGCCGGTGGCTGGCGGCGAGGAGTCTCGGGTCCGAGGAGCGTCTTGTGGCACCGGAGAGACAAGATGTCCGCCAGGGCCGCGGCCGCCAAGGTGAGCGCTTCGGGGGCCCGTCCCGCCGGGGGCCCGTCTCCCTCCTCCCGCGGGCTGGCTGCGGGGCCGGGGCCCGAGGAGCGGGCGGCTGGCCGGGGGTGGGGACGGCTGGGGCCCAGGCAGGTGCATCGCGGCGGCGTCGCTGGCAGTCCCCGGCTCTTGCCTGCTCGGGGAGGGAGCAGGGCGGGCGGGAACGCGCAACAGGTCCCGCCGGGAAGCCGGGCGCGGGGAGCGGAGGTCAGGCCGGAGCCACCCCGGTGGGCGGCGGCTGCTGTCTTTGCGGGAGTGGTTGGTCCCTGGCGAAACCGTGTGGTTTCGATCTGATGTCACTGTCGCTGGTATGCGCGCGCCCGCGACAAGACATTGGGACGGTAAACACTCAGCCCGTGTGGAGTAGGCTGGATTTTTGTTGTTTTAACTCTTTTATTTACTTACGGAAACATTGAAAAAACTAATCTCTTAACAGTTTTTAATAGTTTAGTTTGAATTAAACTTTCAGAAGTACCACAAAATAACCTTAAAAATGGACAATTAGATGAACTCTAAACAATAAAAATTGGCAAAGACGTGTGGTTTCCTCAAAAAAGTAACACTTTTTCCTATCAATTTTTCCATGTGCTTTGAAGTATTATGCCATTTTCTCAGTGCTTTCAAACCAATTCGTATATGACATCAAAAAGCTGAAGTTCTTTTTTTTAAAATACATTTATTTATTTTTTTAAATTTTTGACTGCATTGGGTCTTTGTTGCGGTGCGCGGGCTTCTCATTGCGGTGGATTCTCTGGTTAGGGAGCACAGGCTCTAGGCACGTGGGCTCAGTAGTTGTGGCTTGCAGGCTCTAGAGCGCAGGCTCAGTAGTCGTGACCCACGGGCTTAGTTGCTCCGCGGCATGTGGGATCTTCCCGGACCAGGGCTCAAACCCGTGTCCCCTGCATTGGTAGGCACATTCTTAACCACTGAACCACCAAGGAAGTTCCCTGAAGTTCTTAAAAATCAGTTAATATTCTCCTCTCCTTTTGTACATTTTAACCTTTTTCACCATAAAATAGTACCTGCTCTTTTAAACGATTGCGGGAATACAGAAATGTGAAGAGTAAAAATCTTCTCCCTTAAAAATCAATTCATTACTTCAAACAGTATCAAAGTGCTTACGCAGGTACTGGTTTGATTTTTTTTGTTTGTTTTTCTGTTTGAAATGTTTATTCATAGTATCTCGGACCAGGTATAATAAGGCCCTGGAGTTTCTGATCTCAAGACCTTGTTTTCTGGCTGGCAGAAGTTAGCGGATACATTTAGTAGTGAATAAATTCTTCTAAGGAATTTAGTGTTCTCTCTTTAAGAAAACTTGCATGTGTACAAGAAAACTTCCATGTGTACCTTTTTGACCGTACACTGATTAAGCACAATCTAAAGATTTAGAATAAAAGGCAGAATTTTGCATGATTTTAAAATAAGCTTTCATTATTTACTTTTCTTGGGAGGAAAGGCTTTGTTGCCGTATTACAGAGAATGTCACTGTGTTCCTGCACTGTGATCTCTGGCACTTAATATACAAGACCACACACTCTAAAAAGGTTATTTCATGTATGGAGAGAAGTAAGTTTTCAATAGATTGCCATGGTAAAATGATGATTTAGAAGGAGTCATACATTTTCTCCTGAATCATGGTGTTGAGATTTTATGGCATATTGAAAAATATCCCTAGTTAAACACTACATTTTAGGGACGTTTGCATTCTTAAATATTTATGAGTAGAATGTCAGTTGAAAGCTTACTTTTCTGAAATGCTGTGTTATGGGGCCACCATTAAATCTTATGTAGAGCAAGGCAGGCTGTAAAAGATAGATGAAATGAAATAGTATTCAACCAACCAAGTCACGTTTAATTTTGTCAGGTGATTAAAATGCTTAATAAGAACCAGGCTGTGTACTCAATACTGTATGTATATTTTTGTTTCCTCCACTTCCCAGTTAAAAAGTGAAGACATTAATTTTGCAGCTTGCTTTTATTGCTTTTAGCATAAGAGTTTGTAGAACTCTTCTCGAAACCAGTACCTTTGATTCTATATTCTTTGTAATGGTTGAATATTCTTCCATCCCATGAATATGCTGCAGGTCATTATTGCCTTACTGATAGACATTTAATTTGTTTCCAGGATTTTATTGTAATAAGTAGCCTTATATTTTTATATCTGCATTTATATAGTATTACTGTATGTCATATTCTTAAAAGTGGAATTTCTGGGTCAAAGGGTATGTGCATTTAAAATTCTGATATACGCCACTAAATCTTTCTCCAAAACGGTTGTACCTAGGAATAAATATAACAATTGTTGGTAACTTACCTAATTTTAAAGGACATAAAACCTCAGTAAATGAGATGAGAAAATATACTCTCTGACTGGGGGAGAGTGACTCTTGTAGAATATACCAAATTTCCTAGAGTTGGTGTATAAATGTTAACACAATTCCAAATAGAATTCCAGTGCAGTATTGTAGAAAACTTGACATACTGATGAGAAAGTTTATCTGATAAAATAAATGGATGATAGCCATGAAATTTTTGGAAAAAGAATACTTTATTAGAAAACCTAATGTGTTATAAGTTCAAAGTAATTTGAGGCAGTCTTTTAGCTCAGGAATAGACATTGGAATCACAGAGTCCAGAAACATCTGTGTGTTTATGAGGTTTTAGTGATTATGATCGTCAGCATTTAATGTGTGTCAGCTATTGTTCTAAGTGCTTAACATGAATTAACTGACGTAGTTCTCAGTATCGATATGAAGTGAGTACTACTGTTATTCCCCAGTTTATGGATGAGGAGATTGAAACACAGAGAGATAAAGTAACTTGCCTAAATTCACCTAGCCAGCAAGAGGGAGAATTGAGACTGCATGATAAAAATAACATGGAAGATTACTGGAGAAAGGATGGATTATTCAATAAATAGTGCTGGGACTGTTGGTTATCCTCTTTAAAAAAAAAAAAAAGAAATTTTTAGGGCCCCCCCCCAAAAAAGTCCAAATGAAATGTTTGAAAAAGTGCAAAGAAGATAAATCATAAAATACTAGAAGAAAGTATAGGATGCTTTTAAAAAATAAATACTTAAATTGGAAAGGGCTTCTCAGTGCATGATATTAACTTAAGTAATAAAGGAAAAGTTCAGATATACATCTGAATTTGCAAACAGAATTAACTAGTGTACCTGATATGAAATGATTCAAAAGTTGAAAACAGGAATTTGAGGGCGGTTCTCTGTCTCACCAAGGAATTGTTTAGTTATGTAAGAAAATGATATGAATAATTGGGAACATTTCCATTTGTTGAATCACAGAAAGTGGCTGAAGCAAGTACAGTGGCTTCTGGATTTTTAAGCTGTTTCACTTCAGAGGAAGCAATAAAATGTTACATTGTACTGTATGCTTATTTGATTTTGCTGCTTAAAAGTTTCCATTTTGTCTCAGGAACAGAATTTTTTTCGCCTGGTTGATTATTTTTAAAATTATAATGTAGTTTAGTATGGAAATTATTTACAGCACTTCTTAGGAATTGATTTATAGTTATCAAATTAGGCACAATGAACTTTCCTTAACAGCTTAACATTTGAAAGTTAAAAACTGTAGAATAAAGCTAAATGAACAAAACTAATTACAAAATTAGTCCTTATAGATAGGAATTGTGTCCTCAGTGGCTGTTATGACGTAGTTTTAATTTTGGTACTTAGTGATTGGTATTCGCTTCGTACTGCTTTAAAGGTAAATTAAAAACTCACTGTGCTTTATGAGAATTCACTAATTGTGTGTGCCAACGTTTATTGGGCTTCACTGTAGTAATATTTTTCTTTACCTGCCAAATTTGTACAATGTTTTTCACTAGAAATATTTTTATAGTATTTAAGGTAAAGACTTAATTTTTTATGTTAGTGTGTTTGACATGGTAGATGCTTGTGGTTAAACCTGTCATTTATGTGCTTGGTTGATAATCCTGACTGCATTTATAACTCTTAAGTTCATTTTAGGACAGCTCCATTAGACAGGTACTTTTCAAATCTACAGTGCTTACCCACTAGTGAGTGATAGTGGAGGTCAGCCATCCACACCAACAAATAATGAGGTTAAAACCAATCTGTGGCTTTGAGAGCTGTAATGTAGTATATATAGTACTGTTTCCTGTTTGGTTTGAAGGAGAAAGATTACAGTAGTTTCACTGCTTTTTTTTTTTTTTCCCCAATCCTGGTAACAATGTACTGGCTTTGACTTCTACTTGCTCTTTAATCTTTTCTCTATTTAGAGACCAAATGTAAACTCAGTACAGTTCTAAGAATAAAACTGAGTATAAACAAGACATTACAAAGCTGCTAAGGAAAGTGTCATTAAAAATAATAATTTTGGTGACAGAATTGGAAGTGTAATTCTGTTTATTGACATAGTTCTGACATGATAAAAATTCAATCTAATGAAAGACCACGAGTCTGGCTGTAAATCCACGTGTGGTGCCACTGGTCCCTGGCCGCCCAGCCACAGCTCACTGCAGGCTCCGTGCCAATCACGCACTCAGGATCGAGCACTGATGGAGCGTGGTAGGGCTGGAGACCAGCCATGGGACAAGCAGAGTTATTTTTTATTTGTAGAGTTTTTGATCGAATGTTAAATAAGATTAAAAGATAGTTTATGACTAGTATGATATTTCTGAAATATTTGACTGGAACTTGCTTTGTATCTCTGAATTTTGAAAGACAATCTTGAAAAACCTCCTTAGCTTAACTTTTAATCTTGTAGAAAGAGACACGTTAGAACAGTTTACCAAGTTTTGAATTTAATCTAAAACTGGTCTGTTTCAGTATAGTATTTCTAATATAAGCCAGCAATAAAAATAGGCCTTTTGCTACTGCTGACCTAGAGTGCTTCCTAATTTATTTATTGCAGAGAAGAGTGGCTTCAGGTTGCTTCTTTATGGGTTAGCCAGGTGCTTGATTTCCGTGCCTTCCTAAACAGATACATTCTTAACAATGAGAAGTGTGCGATGAGTTCATGGGTAGGGAATTTCATGTTATATCCTAAAAATGTGTGAAAATAATGGACTCTGAATGATCGACTATCCCACAGAGTACTGTTTTAATATGAGGAAACCAATGTTTCCAAAATTCATACCACAAAATACCCTGTTACATATGTAGTGTTGATACTGAATCACAGAAAGCCCTTAACTTTGGGATAGATGAAAAGGTATGTTTTAATTTGTGTTGTAGGTGCATTTCAGTATATATTAGAACAGTCTTAACTCTTTCATGCTGGTAGAATGCTGGGAAGTGAGTTGATTGGTGAGTGACCTCATTCTAGTTTATCATGCCCAGAAGAGAGGTGAAAACTGGAATGAATATTACTTTGCAGGGATGCTAATTAGGAACATAAGATTAGCATATTCCTGGCTTGATTAAAAAATTTTTTTTTGATTTGCTGAAGTATTTTTTTTGTTTTTTTTAAAATAGTGTACATTCCCAAAGAGTGAAAGTTCATTTTTTTCTTGGTTATTTTAGGAATTTTCACTCTTTCGAATTGTTGCTAGTAATCTTTTGGGTTTGTACACAGTTTTTGATAACTGAATTAAACTTAATTTATGATCTCTTAAGTCAGTACATAATGCTAAAATTCAGGAGGTTATCAGTAATGAGATTCTTTTTGTTAGTTCAGCAAGTATTTATTGAGCACACTTTGATTTGGATCCCTGTCCTCTAAAGGCTTATAGGTTTTAGCTGCCCTGTGTTGTAATAATCTGTTGTGAAATGTGTAATTCATTTTTAAGATCAAAAGGATTTGAGTTTTTATTCTTAAATATGAGCACACTTCAGGTCATCTTATAAAAGCATAGCACTCTGCTGTGCTTTTTTGGTTGGGGAAGGTGGTAGAATCCCATCTAGAGCCTGGGCTTACTGTAACACATGAGTTTCTGCATTTTCCCTTGTTAATTAAAAAAAAAAAGTTTCAGTTGAATCTGGATACATTCACGCATTTGGTAAACGTCTAAATAGAGAAGAAGGTTAAGAATTATAAAGTAATTAGAATTTATTTACATACTTATAACTCCTTGAATATACTGACATGGAAAATGGACAGTAAGCTGGCTGTTACTATTATACTTAGGGTCTAGCCAGTTGTTAAATATGTAACAATTTGGATTTTTGAAGCTGTATTCTATATTTAACAGATACTCACTGCTGGCCTAGTATGAACCAAGGCACTGTTCTAGGTGCTGGAAATAGAGCAGTGAACATATCACTATGCTGTACTTGTGGACCATTTTAATGGTGTGGGCAGAAAGCAACAAATAAAATACTGTAAATAAAATGATGATGAGCACCTAGAATCCCTAACAGGCCATTTCTGGATCATAACTTGCTTTCCCCAAAGATTATAAGTATCTTGTCTTCTATATTACTTATTTTCTAGTTTTTCTGTGTAATTTTACCACTTACGCATTCCGTAAACACTGGTTTTGCCTGTGAACTTTACACAAACAGGATCTTCTGGTGTGGACTCTTGTATATGGCTTCTCTTGCTCAGTGTTGTGTCTGTGAGACGATGGACATCGTGGGTGACTAGTTCATTAGCTGTCATTATATTCGTGGGTGAAATTCGTAGTCTTCCATTTTAGGAGGGCTTACTGTCAGATTGGCTTCTGGAAAAAGTAGTTTGAATTAGACTTTTGTGGGTTTTGGGGGAAAAATGTTGTATACTTGTCTGAGGGGCAAGAATTAGATAAGTGTATTGGCTAGGCGTTGGGACACTAACAGCTATGTGAAAAATAGGGAGCTGCTTTTGGTGTTCATATGATGTTTACCTTGAAAAGTCAGTTTTAATTTTGAGGGCTTTTTATGACTGAGATCTTAAAATCCATTATCTTAAAGTGTATTTTCATAGGTATCTATTTACCTGACGCTGATCAGACCAGTGAAAGCCCTGATAGGGAGAAATTTGTGGTTCGGCAAAAACAAGTAAACACAAGTGTACTTTTCAAAGTATAATTGTAAGAAATCTTTCCCAGTGGTGTCATGTAAAGGAACTTTGGAAGATTTATTTACTGTTTTTCTTTTAAAATAAATTTATTTATTTATTTTTGGCTGTGTTGGGTCTTTGTTGCTGCGCGAGTTGTAGCGAGCGGGGGCTACTCTTCATTATGGTGCGGGCTTCTCATTGCGGTGGCTTCTCTTGTTGCGGAGCACGGGCTCTAGGTGCATGGGCTTCAGTAGTTGTGGCTCGTGGGCTCTAGAGCGCAGGCTTAGTAGTTGTGCATGGGCTTAGTTGCTCTGAGACATGTGGGATCTTCCCAGACCAGGGCTCGAACCCATGTTCCCTGCATTGGCAGGCAGATTCTTAACCACTGCACCACCAGCAAGTCCCTATTGTTTTTCTTTTTTAAACAGTGATACATGTTGGACTATTTAATTAAACGTATACCAACCCATATTTTGATGCTGTATTTCCTGTAAAGTCAGAAGACTCTGGCCATGGCAAGCAGATTTACATCCTAGTTGTAAATATGAGAAATGTGTATTAATAATAAACAATAGCCTCCTAATACTGAGTGCTGATTCTGTGACGATACTAAGCTAGCTGTTTCATGTGCATTGTCTCATCTGGTCTTAACAATTGTGGTAGGTACTTTTGTGACCTCTGTTTCATAGGTGAGGAATCTGAGGTTAAATTTACTGCTCTGGCTAATGACACACTTGCTTCTAGGCTTTATAATTCACACATGCGCATGCTTTTACGTTCATGTGCTGCAAGGAGTGTCAAGGAGACGAGTATGGAATGGTGTTAGGTGTTAGGCGAGTCGTGACTCCTGAGAGCAGGAAGAGAGGGTGCTGTGGGGTCAGAGAGCACGAGCTCCTCTGAAGGAGGCCAAGATTGCCCCGCCCCAGCTGATTGTTGCTGGTGGTGAAGACAGCAGGCTGGATCTTCCCGTTTTTTTCCAGAACTGGTTGTAAATCCAGATTTTATGTAAATTACCTTGATTTACTTGTTGGGAGCTGACTTCATTTTTTATACCTTTTTATTGTGAAACGTAACACCTATGTAAAAGAGCAGAAAGCATATGTACATTAATGAATTATCACAAAGTGAACACCCATGTAAACACCACCCAGGTCAAGGAGTAGAATATTGGCAGCTCTTCAGCTTCCTTCATTGCCCTCTACCTGATAACCTTATCCTGCCAGTGAGCCACTGTCCCGACAGTAAGGCCCATGCGTTAGGATCTTCCTGCCAGCACCATTCTTTCCCCAAGACAGCCACTATTCTGACTTTATGTTTTTAAAATTCGTGTGTTGTTGCATCATGAATTCATTCATCTTCATTGCTGTTTAGTATTTTATTGTGTGAATGTGCTACAGTTTATTTATTCTACCATTGATGGGCATTTGGGTTGTTTACTACTTTGGGCTATTAATAATGCTTCCACTATTAAGATGAACACTTGTTCATCTCGGTGAACATGTGCACGTTTTTCTCTAAGATGTATTTGGGGACGGAATTGCTGCTGGATTGTTTAGTGTGTCTTCACTTTCAGTAGACGATGTCTTCTGCAAAGAGATGATACCAAGTTACACTTGTCGTCATCAGTGAATGAGGGTTTCTGTTGCTCTGCATTTTGACCAATACTTGGTATTAGCAGATACTTTTAGCCCTTTCTGGTTGGTCTTTAGTGAATCTCATTGGAGATTTTAATTTGCATTTTTTGACTAGATGAAGTTGAGCAACTTTGCATGTTTATGCCCTGTTTGAGTCTATTGTCTATTTTTCTTTGGGATTATCTTATTGATTTGCTTTGTATTTTTTTTTTTTTGGATAAAAGCTAGTTGATTATATATATTGTAGGTATATTTTCCAATGTGGTAGTTCTCTTAATGGTCTTTTGATGAATACAAGCTCTTCATTTGAATGTGGTCTGAGTGTAGTGACACAAGAGAAAGGCCAGCAAGGGAATAGAGAGTTTCCAGAGAGGGACCTGCCTGTTGGTAGGCCAGACCCTGCACAGAGAGAGGTCAAGCAATATAAGAACTGAAAAGTTTTATCATTGAATAACCCTAAATCTTTGTTACTTTATTACGTGAGTTTAGGCTCTGGAATCTGCATCTTGAGTCTACCAGTTAATACTGTGTTGTCATCTGTACAGCTCAGATGATCACAGTACACTCAGGGACCCGTCTCAGGGTGGTTGTACACTCAGCACAGTGCCCAGAACAGGGTGAGCTGTTATGTTGGCTGTATCTTTTAATAAAAACATTTTAAGTGAAGCCCACCTTAATATCAGGGAAGAGGTGTATAGGAATTATGGTATTTCTGTGAATGTGCACTCTTAAAACATTTACTTACTTTACATATTTAGGTATGTATGTATGTATTTGATACTGGACAAAGGGTTAGTTGAGTCCCAGACCAGCAAGATGTGTTGTGGTGTCAGAGAAAGTCCTTGAGCTCCCGAGATACTTTTGAAAATTTTATTACGGTAGTATTAAGTAAGAGAGGCACTCTTTTGTCTGACGAATTAGGGAATAGAGACTAAAGACTACTCCTACTCCAGTGTACCTGGTTCAGTTGGGCTACATATCTGGTAGGGTGAATGACCTGACCGATTAGCAGATTCTGTTCAGTTCTTAACTCCTGAGCACCTCATATCTTTCCACTCGTTCCATGGGTACTTTCTACCATTTACATCCCCCCTCCCTCCAAAACAGATATATACACACATACACACATTCTGTTCTTCTCTTTGTACTCCTGTAATAGCCTCCTAAGTAGTATCATACCCCTTCTTGTCCCTTACAGTCTGTCTTTTTGAAACGATCGTCTCAAAATTCAAGTTTGATTAGTACCCCCTCTTTCCCTGTGCCCCAGTACACATGCTCATTCTAAAACTCCTAGGCTTCTTAATTGACTTCAGAAGTAAAAGACCAAAATCCATAATATGATCAGTAAACTGCTACAGGATTATTTGACCCCTACCTACTGCTCTAGCCTCACCTTGCATCTTTTCCCCCCTCTTGGTCTCTGTTCTCAACCTGTGCTGTCCTCATTTTAGTTCCTAGCGGGTACTGAACTTCCTGCCAGGTTTGTCTTTGAGTTCCTCTCACGGCACTCATTCTTTTCTTTGTAGTATTTATTTAAGCCTGTGGTAATATATTCAGTTGTGACATTTTTTGATCATCCATTTCTGTCATTAGACTGTAAGCTCCATGAGAACAAAGGTCATCTTGGTGTGTCCTGTCATCGCAGAGCTTAACAGAGTGTCTAGCTTATAATAAACTCAAGTATTGTTTGAATTAACGTGGAAAGTGCTTTCCTACGCCAGGGCTCTTGCACATGCTGTTTTCTCTACCTGGAAAGCTTCCCCACTTCTGTCCCTCATTCACCCAGCATCTGTGCCAATTTTTTTTTTTTTGACAAGCGCTTATCAACTTATTAAAAGTTGATTTCAGCATTTGCAGTGGTGACTTCAGCCCTGACTCCTGGCTCAGTGTTGATGGAGGTAATCTGCTTAACCATCTCAGGACTGTGCAAGTCAGTGAGTCGCTGTGGAGCCTCTTCTGAAAACCATCCCAAGTCTTAGAACCTTCACCACCAGGAATTTTCCTTGTAGCTATTCTCAGAGTCTTGGTATATACATCTGAACTGGTCCTTTCACTTTGAGATGCTTTTCCTTTGTGCCTCTGGTCAAGTCAGTGTTGAGGCTGGTGAAGATGATTGTAATTCCCTGAACTGCCAAGTCTGGTCCCACAGGTCCTTCCCACAGGTCCTTCCCGCATTTTGCTGCGGCTGCAACCGGGCTTCCTGCCCGCCTTGTTCCCCAGCCAGAGCAGGCAGAGCTCTGAGGACCTGTCTTCCTCAGATAGCCATGTCCCAATACTAAACCTCGAGAACCTTGTCTTGAGCCCAGAAGACAGTTCAGAACTCTGCTTTAAGCTCCCTGTGCTTTACCTGTATTTCACTGTACAACAACTTGTACTTATTTGTCTGCTGCTTATTTGATTAAAATCTGACGTCCCTCCTGGACCAGAGGCACTGTTTTCACTCTGTTGCTCACTTACTGGTAATAGACCAGGTTACATTCAGCCAAGAAACTCCCAGAAGGTCCTAGTGCATCTCCAGGACCTGCTGCACTTATCTTTCCTGGAAGGGGAGGCAGCTGCTGAGGAACCAGCCCATGGAAACTTTGCATAATGGCCTGGCATCTTGGTCGTAGGATTCTTAGTTTGGGTCTTTTCTAGATTCAATAATTAACTTGTAGTCCCCTCAATTGCCTTCCTTTTTTTTAAGTGGAAAAAGTTCGAGCCCATACAGAAGTATACGAGGCGTGTAATGAATCCCCATGCTAGCCTCACAGCTCCAGTTGTCAGTTTACGGCCAGTCTTGTTCCATCTATACTTCTACCCATTGTATTCTTTCTCTCCCGTTATTCTGAAGCAAACACCAGACATGTCTTTTCATCTAATATTTGAGTATATATCTCTAAAAGATAAGAACTCTTTTAAAAAAAAAACTATATTACTATTATCACACTTTAAAAACAAATTGTAAATTAAAAAATCCACCATTTAGTCAATGGAGTTTCTAATTATCTTAAGTATCAACTTCTGTTTTCAATATATTTAAGAAAAAACAGGATCCAAATAAAGTCCTCCCATTGTGATTGTTTGGTGTGTCTCCTAAGTCTTTTTTTTTTTTTAAGATTTTTTTTTTTTTTTTTTTTTGCGCTACGCGGGCCTCTCACTGTTGTGGCCTCTCCCGTTGTGGAGCACAGGCTCTGGACGCGCAGGCTCAGCGGCCATGGCTCACGGGCCCAGCCGCTCCGCGGCACGTGGGATCCTCCCGGACCAGGGCACGAACCCGTGTCCCCTGCATCAGCAGGCGGACTCTCAACCACTGCACCACCAGGGAAGCCCATCCTAAGTCTTTTAGACTGTGGGATTCTCCCATCTGGCTCTGGCCCTGGCCCTGGCCTCCCCACCCACGGTGCAGTTTTATTGGTGAAGAACAGAATTGTTTGTCCTATGCAATTTCTTGGTCTGGATTTTCCCTGTCATAGTTACAATGTTTCTTGCTCTCTGTACTTCCTGAAAATTGGTGATTAGAGCCAGTGCAGTTCTGTCTAATAGAAATATCATATGAGCCACATACATGATTTAAATTTTGTTAACCACATCAAAAAGTTTAACAGGTGAAAATAATTTTAATATTTTATTTGTGCATATATCCAATATATTATCATTTTAACTCTGACAGCCCTTCCGGGTTTCTCAGTCTTCTCCTGTCTTTTATGACTTGGACACTTTCAGTGAACGCCGGTCAGTTATTTTTTAGAATGTTTCCATTTGGGTTTGTCTGATGTTGTCTCATGATTGGATTGAGGTTATGCATCAGATTAGGAAAGGGTATGTGATATTTATGTTTTATTACTGGTGTGATAACCTTGAACATTTGGTGAGGTACTTACTGTTTTTCCCTTTGTAATTGATAAATATCTTGGGCAAGATACTTTGAGATTGTTTCTCTTCAAACTTTTGCCCACTGGTTATGCTCTTTGATCTTGCCTGCAGCAGTTATTACGATGTTTTTTCCCTAAAATAGTGATCTTGTATTTCTCTCATTTCTTCCACATTCCTTTGTAAGGAAGAGCTGCCTCTTCTTCCTCATGTATCTAGTTATCTGTATGTGTATGTTTTAAACCATGGGTTTATATGGACGCCATGATTCCTATCCAGCACTCTTCATTCTAGCCTTCACTCTTTCTTGTAACTTCTTTCTCTGACAGTGAGAAATCAGCTCATTGTCTACAGTATATTCAGTTATTTGTTTAATCCTCATGTACCTGTCCAGTAGTTAGCAGATTGTTAACCCATCCTGTCCTTCTGAGAAACAGATTGACTTAACTCGAGTACAGTGTTTGTGTACAGTTCTTTGTGTCTTTAACATTACAGTATCCAGTCAGAATAGTGTTTTCCACAGTTACTTAGCTGAGTGTTTTTCTACCCATCCTCTTTGCTTGTGGTATTCATTTGTAATAGATAGGTTTATCTGCTACTGTTTGTATTCCATTTTGGTTCCCACCACCTCATCCTGGTTAATTTTAATTATTTATTTGTTATTTTGGGGTATGTGATACGTTACTGTAGTTCAGTGTTGCAAAGAAATATCATTCCTTCCTCAGTCCTACCACCCTCTCCCTTCCACCCCTTTCCTACTTAATCTGTAAGCAATTTCTTTAGTTTCTGGTTTATCATTTCTATATTTCTTTTGCACAAATGAGCAGATACATGTATATAATCTTATATTCCCTTCTTTCCTTCATGAAGGATGGAATACTATTGATATGTGTGCACTTTGCTTTATTCTTTTAAAGGTCTGTCTTTGAAATTGCTCCATGTCGGTTCATAGAGAGCTTCCATTTTTCATGACTGCATAGTACTCCGCTCTGTGATGTGCTGTAATTTATTCATCCGTTCTCCCAAGTTTGGTCATACAGGTTGTTCCCAGTATTGTAGTTACAACATTGCTACCATGAATACCTGGTACATATGTATAGTCGCATTTTTGGAGGTTTATCTTCAGGACAGATTTCCTAAGAGTGGGATCTCTGGGTCAGAAGGTTAGGTACACATTCAGTTTTGTTAGGTATTGCCAGATTTACTTTTTTTTTGCGGTACACGGGCCTCTCACTGTTGTGGCCTCTCCCGTTGCGGAGCACAGGCTCCGGACGTGCAGGCTCAGCAGCCATGGCTCATGGGCCCAGCCACTCCGCGGCATGTGGGATCTTCCTGGACTGGGGCACGAACCTGTGTCCCCTGCATCGGCAGGCGGACTCTCAACCACTGCACCACCAGGGAAGCCCCAGTATTGCCAGATATACCTCCAGAAAGGCAGGATGAATTTGCATTTCCCCTGGAAATATTTGTGAGTGAATATAGCCTCACAGTCTTGCCCTCAGACTGCTTTGGCAGGTGAGAAATGGCATCTTGGTGTTATATTAATTTGCATTTCTCTAATTATGACTGAGTTTGAACATTTTTTCAAATCTTAATATCCTTTTTGTGATGTATTTTTTTCCCCATTTTTCTGCTGAATTTTTTCTGCAGTTTTTGATTTCTTTATGTTTTAGAGATACTGGCTCTCATGGTGTATCTTGCACTTTTCTTAAGACTTTGTTTATGGTGTTTTGTATTTGTGTTTCTTTTTTTGGTCAAGCAGACATTTAAAATTTTTTACATACTTTGTTTCCATTAGATTTTGAGTTATGCTTAGAAAGTCTTTCCCTACACCAGCATTAAAGAGGAATTCACCCAGGTTTTCTCTAGTACTCGTATGGTTTTGTTTTTTACATTTAGATTCCTAAATTCATTCGAGTTTATTCTTGTGTGTGGTGAGATATAGATCTAATATATGTTTTTTCCAAATGACAGCCCAGATGTTCTAGCCGCATTTATTAAAAAGTGCATCTTTACCTTAGTAATTTGAGATGTTACCTTTCTCATACACTGATTTTTCCAGTGATTTGAAGGTCTGTTTATGAATTTTCCCATTTTATTCCACTGGTCTATTTGCTCTTGCCCCAGTATCACATTTTTAATTGTAGATGCCTTATAGTATGTCTTAATTAAGAGGCCATACTTGATAGGGCTAGTTCCCCCCTAGTAGTTTTTCTTTTGCAGTGTTTTTTTCAGTTTTACCTGTTATTAAACTTAAAGGGAAACATATTCTTATGTCTGGCTTTTTTTGTTCAACACTGATCAGTGTTCATCCATATTGATTTGTGTAGTTAGAGTTTATTCATTTCATTGCTCTGTAATTTTCCATTGAGTGAATGTTGCATTGTTTTCACTTTTATGATTGGTGGACATCTAGATTGTTTTTGGTTTTTGGCTGTTAAGAATAGTGCTTTTGGGCTTCCCTGGTGGCGCAGTGGTTGAGAGTCCGTCTGCCGATGCAGGGAACACGGGTTCATGCCCCAGTCCGGGAAGATCCCACATGCTGCGGAGCGGCTGGGCCCGTGAGCCATGGCTGCTGAGGCTGTGCGTCCAGAGCCTGTGCTCCGCAACAGGAGAGGCCACAACAGTGAGAGGCCCGCGTACCGCAAAAAAAAAAAAAAAAAAAGAATAGTGCTTTTGTGAACATTCTTGTAAATATATGTTACATTTCTGTTGATTGATCATACAGTATGCTTATTTTACCCAGCTTTCCAAAGCAGTGATACCAATTTACACTCCTACTAGTGGTGAGGTTTTTTTTCTTTTTATTTATTTATTTATTTATTTATTTATTTATTTATTTATTTATTTATTTATTTATGGCCCTGTCGGATCTTCGTTGCTACGTGTGGGCTTTCTCTAGTTGCAGCGAGCGGGGGCTACTCTTTGTTTCGGTGCATGGGCTTCTCATTGAGGTGGCTTCTCACTGAGGTGGCTTCTCTTTGTTGCGGAGCACGGGCTATGGGTGTGCAGGCTTCAGTAGTTGTGGCACTTGGGCTCAGTAGTTGTGGCGCACGGGCTTAGTTGCTCCGTGGCATCTTCCCGAACCAGGGCTCCAACCCGTGTCCCCTACATTGGCAGGTGGATTCTTAACCACTGTGCCACCAGGGAAGTCCACTAGTGGTGCATTTTGATTAGAGTGTTCATTATTATTTTCTTTTAGCTTATTGTATGGTTGTGTAGTAGCCTTTACTTGTGTTTTTAATTTGTATTGCCCTGTTGAATAAGGAAGTTGTGCACTTTCCCACGTGTTTACTGTCCTCTTGCTTGAAGCGCTTCCTCAAGCCCTCAGCCCATCTTTTCTGTTAGGTGCTTTGTCTTTATTGATTTTCTGGCTGTGAATACTAGATTCGTTAGATAGATATTAGCAGGTTAACTTTAAAAGCCCAGATTTACATGAAAATAAGTGATACTGCTTCTTTGTTTGTATGGAAGAAGTTCTAAGTTTTAATAACCAAACAGCTTGCATTCAGACTGGTATATTTACTTCTTACCGAACCTTGATCTATCGCAACTTCCACCGTAATAGTGAAGTTTTCAGCCTCAAGGTGCCTGGTCTGGGAACCAGGGAGCTGCCTGGTGGAGTGTGCCCAAGTGGGGCTTAGCAGTTGAAACACAGCTTGTTACTTTACCTTAGACATTTTGTGATTTGTTTAAAATAGTTTTAGGGTTGAGGTGAAGTAAGGAGGCTGGTTTTAAAGAAATGTGGCCTGTCGAGTGTACAAATTTGCTGTTTTCCATTGAGTGCTTTGTTAGAGAAGTATCATGGTTTTTCATATATTTTATTATTTAGAAATTGAAAAGACTTCCTAAAACTTTTTAGTTTTTTTTCTTTTTTTTTGAAAATCAGATAGTGATTTAGTAAGGAGGAGGAATAACCAAAGAAACTCCAAAACCAGACGTGTTAACTACCCATTCAGGTTCCTTTAATAGGTTAATTATATTCTTCATTTTAGCAGCTAAAGAAAGAATGTTCTTGATTTTGATAAGAATTTGATGAATTTGCTCATATATGATAGTTCAGAATATGACTTAGATGTTCTACTGCCCAAGGCAAATGTGGTCAAGATGGCATTCTTTTGTACCTAGCAATTTTCAGCTCCTTATTAATCTTGTCATTACCATTCCTTTTTTGTTTTGCTCTGTGAATATTTATTTATTTTTATTTTAACTGTAGTGATTTACAAGATTGTGTTCCAAGTGTACAGCTTCAGATTCTTTTCTATTATAGGTTATTATAAGCTATTGAATATATAGTTCCCTGTACTATACAATAAATCCTTGTTGTTTATCTATTTTATATATAGTGGTATATATCTGTTAATCCCTGGATATATACCCAGGAATGGGATTGCAGGATCATATGGTAGCTCTATTTTTAGTTTTTTAAAGAACCTCCATACTGTTTTCCATAGTGGCTGCACCAATTTTCATTCCCACCAACAACGTACAGGAGTTCCTTTTCTCCACTCCCTCTCCAGCATTTATTATTTGTAGAATTTCTGATGATAGCCATTCGACAGGTTCGTGAGGTGATACCTCATTGTAGTTTCGATTTGCATTTCTCTAATAATTAGTGATGTTGAGCATCCTTTCGTGTGCCTCTTGGCTATCTGTATGTCCTCCTTGGAGAGAGATCTATTTAGGTCTTCTGCCCATTTTTTGATTGGGTTGTTTTTTTGATACTGAGGTTTATGAGCTGTCTGTGTATTTTAGAAATTAAACCCTTATCGGTTACATCATTTGCAAATACTTTCTCTTAGTCTGTAAGTTGTCTTTTTGTTTTGTGTTTGGAAAAACTTTTAAATTTTGAGTTAATGTTAGAGAAAAGTTGCAAAAATATTAGAGTTCTCTTATATCTTTCATTCCACTCCCCTTACGTTTTACATAACTGCAACTGTAGAACAGTTATCAAGGATAAGAAATGAACAATGATCCAATAATAAGTAAATTACCCACCACATTTGAATTTTGCTAGTTCTTCCTTTTTCTCTTCCAGGATTCCACTTTGCATTTAGTTGTTACTTCTTTTTGGTGTCTGACTCTGTAACAGATCCTCAGTTTTCCCATTGTCTTTTATAACTTTTTGAAGAGGATTGGTTATTTTTTAGAATGCCCTTCAACTTGGTTTGTCTGATGTTTTTTCATCATTGGAATGAGGTCGTGCATTTTTGGCAAGAATACTACAAAAACCATGTTGTTCATCATCTCAAGGGGTTCATGATATTGATCTGTCTTATTATTGGTAATGTTTACCTCGGTTAAGATGGTATTTCTCCACTGTAAAGTTACTGTGTTTCTGTAATTTATAAATATTTTGGAGGAGATAATTTGGGGCTGTGCTTAACTGTTAGTCCTCAAACATTCACCCACTAGTTTTATCATCTGTGGGTGGATCTTTATCTGGAACAGTTTCTGGAGTTTGGCTGATGGTAATTATGTTTTCCCATTTCCTTTCACATTTAATTGAAATTCCACTCTAATGAAGAGCTGTCCCTTTCCCATTTATTTGTTTGATTACATCAGTATGGACTCAAGGGTTATTATTCTGTGGGTTAAAGTCTAATATTATTTTGTTGCTCACATTATTCCAGCTTTGGCCTTTAGAAGCTCTTTCAAGCTGGTGTTCTCTTGACAAACCCCCATAATTTTTTGAGCAGTACCTTCATTTCTAGTGCCACATGATATTCCAGGTTCATGCTGCATTTTCCTGACCCAGCCCTGCAACCAACCCCTTCTCTGAGAAATTCTGGTTTGTTTTATTAAAGACTCGTATTTAGAAATTAAGATCTCCAAGCTAGCTGTGCTCATTGCAGTCTTTCTTTCTTCTAGGCTCTCAGCAGACAGAGCTAGGAATCCTGTAGGCATATGCATATCTACAAGACTCTTATTTCTGTATCTATCTGCATGTATATTGAAAACCATGGGTTTATACTGACCTCAGATTCCGATCTCACATCATAGAGTTCAGTTTAGCCTCCCTCCTTTTCTTATTTATAGTTTTTTTCTCCAGCAATAGAAACCCAGCTCTCATTATCTATTATTTCTTCACTTCTAGTATACGCATAAAACAGTTTAAATTTTTTACCCATTTCTCCCCTCACCCCTGGAGAAAGACTTTTGTATATATGGAGGATAATATATCATGGAACAATACTGCTACACAAAAAGATACACTCAGAAATATCACTTCCTCATCTATGCTACCCCATTTCCTTTCCCCTTTCTACCTGGAAAAAATTTGAAAGGTCTTTTATCCACTTTCAGCCATTAGAAAATGTCAACCTAAAAAGTTTTATTTTTGATAACTGGAAAGCACTAAGTTTTTGAGGGTATCTGTAACTGTCCCTGATGAGAATTTCTCAAGGTTTAATGGTAACTTATTTAAGCTGATATTCTTTTGTAACAGGGAAGAGCTAAATCGGACTCCACGTAGGATCTGTTTCTTGGACTTTAACCTTTGCTTTTTGTTGCCTTTGTTATTATAATCACACATAATGGCCTGCCTCAGGGAACTCTGCCCACCTGTCAGTTGGCTGCAAGAAAAAAGAAACTAACACATCCCCTCAATGGGGCTGGTCATTCCAGGAGATGTTTTGCAAGACTGATGGCCCTTTTACTTTACTTCCTCACTGCTTCTCCTTCTCTGATTCTATAAAAGAAACTGGCATCCAGACCCCGATAAGATGGTTTTTCAGAGACACTAGTCTGCCATCTTCTCGGTCTGCCGGCTTTCCGAATATTCCTTTGCCTCAATACCTCGTCTCCGATTCATTGGCCTGTCATGTGGCGAGCGGAGCGAGCTTGGACTTGGTAACACTTTCACTTTGATCTTAGGACATTGGCAAATACAGCAATTTATCTGTGAAGTTACTTAAGCAAATCTGTAGCTTTGATCAACCAAAAAAATTCTAGGCCCACCTGTGTCCTTCTTCCAGCTCTTAATATTTTCTAATCCTATCCATCTCATCATCTGTCTCCTGAATTGTCAGCCAAGTAGTGAACACACAGTAAAGTATTTGAAAATTTAACTGGTGATGAGAATAGTGGGATGTCAGATGCTCGATTTACTTACTTTCTGTTGAGGCTGTCATCCCACAATTGCTGCAGTGTTACTTTGATCATTATTTTTAGTTCTTATGCTTAGTGAGTTCTTATCCTGTTTGTGAGATTTGTTGAATTCCCTGAGTGTCTCCAAGACCACTCTTCATTTGACTTCAGATTTATCTTTTTTATTCTGTCTTGGACAGGACATCTCCATTTTGAGAGTTTACTTGACAGCCCTTCAGATCAATCCAAATGTATATTTTCCCCACCTTTTAGCACATACACTAGTCTCTTTCTTTGTACTTTATTTGCATAGCAGTGATCACATTTGAAATTAAATGCTTAACTGAAAGGTCAAAGAGGGGCAGGGGTCATTTGTTTTATTCACTAAAACTTAGGTTGTACTTCTTAAGTTCCTGGCTCAACCTTATCTCAGTAGGTAATCTTGCTTTATATTTTGGATGGAAAGCAAAAAAACAAAAAACAAAACACTTTGGAGGGCAGGAGAATTCAGAAACAATTCAGCATAACAACTTTGCATAGAGAAGAAAAACTCAGAGCCACCAGTGTTACCTCTGTGTTTGCTACTTGATATTCCTAGTGGAGGACCACAAGGCATCAGGAAGGAGCTCAGTGTGCTTTATTTAAGAGATAGTACTGAATAAACTATTTAAAGTATATAATTGATATGTAAGGGTCCAACAATTTAAAAAACATGAAAATTTTATTCTTTTATGGTATCTTCCATTTTTATATTTTGTTTTGGTGTATTCTCTGGACAATAAATGACATTTTTATATTAGTTCCTCACTGGCTGTGCCTTTTCAGGTTCCTTAGGTTCTTCCTTTTTTCCCCTTAGAATATTTGTGGTGCACAGGGTCATCTTAGTCCTTTGGTAATTGGATCTTTTCTCTTGGATTCAATACTACTTTGTTGATTACTCCTAGATCCTTATCTGTGCCAGATCTCCTATATCCACCTGCCTACTGCCTATATCTCTGCTTCAGTATTTCCACAGGCACCTTAAATTAAAGGTGACTAAAACTGAATTTGTAATCTCTTTTTCTGCTGGCTTTTTCACGCAGATGGTCAATTCAGAACCTGTAACAGCCATCTTTAGCTCCTCCCCCTCTTTATTTCCACTTTCTAACTGGTCTCCCTGCCTCAACTCCCTCTTCCACATCACAGCCATCAGAATGAGTCCTGACTATGGAATATGACAGCCTAAAGTTCCTTAGTGTCTTCCCATTGAGTTTACAGTCCTTAGCGTTAGATTTGTTACAAGGCCTGTTGGGATGTACTTCTGCAGCTTCTCTTTTTATTTTACCCTTTCCCTATTCCACAAATGGTACTGTTCAGCCACATCAAAGCCAGCTTTACGTGCAGCATCAGCAGCCTTGCTGATACCCTGTTTCTTCTCTGGAAACATCTTTCCCCATTTTCTTTCCTGGTCATCCTTCAAGCTTGAACTCAGATGTTTCTTTCTCGGGGACTCAGTCTCCCATCTTCTCAGCAAGCAGCGTCTTCTCCATCCCCCGTGGCACCTTGTATACACATTTATCTAGTGTTATAAGCCTCTCCTTGAGTCCTTAAGGAGGAAGAAGGACCTATTTTTGACCTCTACAGCACTTAGCATAAATGTCTGGATTGAATAAATGAATGGATTGTTTTTAAAATTACAGCCATAAGGATGGTAAATTTTAACTGGCTATATACTCAGTGAATATTGAGGAGTTAAGATTTTCCTTCATTTGGAGAACACTGGCTTTATTCCGTCTTGGATTTGGTCTTCTCCCAGTTACAGGTTCATCCCTTCTTGTCCGTTCTTGTGTTCTCCTGTCTTTTCCCCACTTGATGTGTAATCAGCCCTAAAGGACAGTGAAACTGCCTAGAATTAGGATCTTAAGTTTTGGCAGGAAGCCCTTCAGAGTTGGTGATCTGAGTAGTGTCTTTGCCAGCTGGAGCTTAGAACAAAGAAACCAAACAAACTCTTGGCACTCTCTGAAATGCAGCTTTTTGCTTTTTCAGAAATTGTGATTCTGGTCAGTTGACACTGACTTAGAAGTGTATGTAGAACTCAGAGTCCAGTGGCCACGATTACAGTTCCTCTGGATGCCTACAGTGCTTCACTAATTATTGAATTTGCAGCCTGTTTGGAATTGAAATTACAGTCTAATAGAATTTTGGAGCTGGACAGGACTTTTTACTTGAGATAATGTCATACCATTCCCTAAATGAGGAACACTAAGTTTACTTACCTAGTTAATGGCAGATTTGGGCTGTGATCTTGATATTTCTGGCTTAGTTCACTTTCTGTTTAACAGCATCTTTCATAGTTATAGGGAATGATAGTGCTGTAATCATTCTTAGAGGAGTGACACTTTTTTACTTGCGGTCTCCCCACAAGCCTAAATGTTTTGGGAATGAGACTATTCATTTACCAGAAAATCCTTCTGCCAGTTACGCATTCTGCTTTTTTTTACCAGTAAGAAAAATGACAAGTAAGCAATTTTACAATAAGGATGATGTTTCAAAAATTATTTGAGTAAGTAGTAGATGAACATAATAGAACATTACAAAAGGGCTCACAGTGAAAATGTAAGATTCCCTACCTCCCTGCCCCAATTTCTCTTTCTCCACCCCAGAGGCCACTTGTTTTTTTAGGTATTCTATCAAAGGAAATCCCCTTTCTCCTTTTTCTAAAGTATCAAAATTTTAGCATTAAAATCTAAAGTATCAAATTTCGAAAGTATCACATTTAGTAGTACTAAAAGTTTTTTATATCCATTTTAGCCTTCAGTTTCTGAGTGATTTAATAAGAATCTCCTCTCACCACCTCCCAACATTTTATGTTCACTTTCAAACATAGCAAAGTTGAAAGAATTACAGTGGGTACTTGAATCCCGTCAAGTAAGATTCTACTATTATATTTTACTGTATTTGTATTCTCAGTTCCTTCAGAACTCCTCATAAAGTCTGCCTAGTTATATAAACAGCCATGGATAGAATTTTGCTGCTTTTGCCACTGAAGGAAACCAAAGGCCTGAGAGTGGAGAGAGATGGAATGGTCCATGGTTTAAACTAGGAACACTTTTTTCTCTGTGTGTGTGTTTTAAGTGATTAGGATCATCAAGGCATAACAACTTATTTATATTATGGATTCAATTGCTTTAGAGCACAGGTTAAGAGCCTAACTGACCACCCTTTTTGATGTTTCGTTCTCTCGGCTTCTTTCTTGCACATTGGTCTCCCTTCTGATAAATCAAGCTAATAAGGCTGTGTTTGGCTTTAATAGAGAAGGGAGCTATTGTATTACCCATTTGGGGGAAGCCATTGAGTTGGTTGAGTTGTGTACTTTTCTGAAGAAACATTAATTTTGATTGGAATGCTGAGAACAATTGTTTTAGTATTTTTATTTTTCCCCTTATATAAACAAAATAATCTAAATTTCTCTTATTGTACTCCTAGAAGCTTGTACATTAAGACCTTATTCTATAAATCCCTTACTAACAGGATACTTTTTTATAATTAACAATAAAACATAAAAGAATCTTAAATATTACTTGATTTTTCCTAAAAGCAAAGTTAAAAATAGATATTTGAAGTTTCAAGTGGGATTTGATGAATGTGGCTTAAAATATTTTGGCAGTTTATTCTGACTGGGAATGGAGAAAGGAAAGCAAAAAAAAAAAAAAACCTAATGAAAAAATATTACCCATAATCCCTTCACTTTGAGGATGATTTGTGTTAACATTTTGTATATCCTTTTAGCCTTTCTTTTCATATTCACGTTTAAACAAAGGATAACAATATACAAGCCATTTCATAATCTGCTTTTCCTCCCTTCGCATTAAATGAATTTTCTCATTTTGATTCATATTCTTTTACTAAATGGTAAATTGTGTGGCCATTCAAACCATATGGAGGATGATAAATTTTCATTCCAAAGAATATGTTATGGAGGTCCTCTCTGGTTATCAGATCACTTTCAGTTTGCACTGATAGGAAAGGAATTAAAAGGGTAGTGAAGCAGTGCTGCTGGTTTAAGAAGTAGATCAAGGCAAGACAAGCTTAAAGCCATGCAAGCAGTTCTCATTTTTAATAAGTCAGCTAAGATTGGACAAACTGGCAATTGCAGATATTTTTATCCTGTATATTTTAGTAGGACTCTTGATGTTTAGCAGAATTACTCATATCATCACTGTGTCACATTGATGGAGGTATATTTTAAAATACATAAATGCTGGTCAATTTTTTTAAAAAACAAAACAGCTTTGTTTCCAGCAGAGGTCTCATTAAAAGGAGGTTTTGCTGCACTTGACTGAAAGATTGAAACAAAACGCTGGTTGACAGTTCTTATCTATGGGAGTGAACAGAGGGATCCTTTCTCTCCCTCTCTTATTCATCTGGCAGGAAAGTTAATCTAGTTGCTTTGTATTTAGGGAAGCAGGCTTTCTTTATAGGGATTCCTTTTCTAAAGTGGCATTAATGTTCGATTAAAGTTGCTGTGGGAAAGGAGAAATGGGTCCAGGGCCCCTTGGTGGACATGTTCTCATGATGGTAGTGACAGCAGTGCAGTAGAAAACAAACCTTATTTGTGGAATAGACATTGATAAGGCTGGGTGACAAGTGATGTCCTGGAAGCATCGTGCTCAGCATTCTCACTTCTACCTTACCTTGTGATACCTCTGAAAAAGACTTTAAACAAATTGTAGATATATATGTTCAGGAACCCCAATTACAGAAAATGGTAACATTAAAAGAGATTGAATTACTTTAAGCCTGCAAGAGCAATTAACCCAATTTATAAGAAATTTACTTTGAATTCTTTAGTGTCTATCTGTTAGATAGTGATTTATTTCTCTCTTCAGTAAAAAGTTCTTGACAGGAGAAGAACCTGAACTACACTGACATTTGAGCACCTCTATTGGAGCTTGCATCACTTTTATTTTAAGGCAGTTCTTTGGGGCAGGGAGTTTGGAATTGTTTATTTGTTTTTCCTTTTTGTTTCTTTTGTGTGTGGCATGGGCATGTGTGCATGATATGTATGTTAGAAAAGCCTTTTTTTTTTCTTCAGGGTTATAAACAAAGCTTGAAGATAATTCTGTAGTAAAATTGAAACTAGGTAGAGCAGTAATGTTTTAACTGATACTGAAGCAGCCATTGACCAAACCTATCAAATGGTCTTATCTGTTTTCCTGTGATACGTGTATTTATAATTACTGAGTTCAGAGGTATTTGACGTTTCCTTCCTTTGCACAACATTAAGGAATACTTTTAAATGTTTTATGTGTTGTTCGTTAGATATTTTAAAATACTATTCCAACTTCTGTTCATTTCTATCTGATGTTAAGTATAAAGTTGCAGAATTAGCTTGAACACTGATTTCAGCTGGCATGAAATGAATATAGAGTGGCATCTGTCCAAATTAAGTTAAAAACAAAGGAAGTTCCTGTGTGTAATTTCCTGTCTCTTACAACAAAAACAAAAGCAAGCAAAAAACCTTCAATAATTATTAAGCTCTTTTTAGAGTATCTAATATTGAAAGTATGAATTTTGTTTTTTTACTGTGCTAAATTGTTTGCTGGCTGTTCTCATTCACTTTATTAGACATTTTCTTAAAAGATAATTATTGTTTTTCTTTTTCTTTATCAGAACACAGCAATGGAGGAAACAGCTATATGGGAACAACACACGGTGACACTTCACAGGGTGAGTTCTGTTGAAGTAAATAATCTGTGTGTAGGTCAGGATACTGGCAGCTTTTGAAAACAATAGAGGAAAGCCAGATGTCAGGAAGCCAGAAGAAAGGGGAAGAACTTTTCTATATTCCTTTGTTTAAAATTAGAGTTGCAATAAATTCTTTATTAAGGTCAAAAGTGAACATGATTACTTTTTCATATATCCTTTTGGTTGTTATTTGTATATTGCTGTTTTTAATCATGACTTAAGAAATTAAGTGGTTTATTTTTAAAAATTTGATCAGATAAAAGTCACCGTATTTTCGTGTAAATTGTAAACTGTTTCAGCTTTTCTGAGTAATATGTATGTATTGTAGGCTTGGGGTTTAAAATTGAACAGGGTCATGCGAGTAATAAAATCTTAAAAGATACTCCTTGATTTGAAACATGCAGAGCCAAGCTCTTGCTTAAGCAATTGCAGATGGGCAGAGAGCAAATCGCAGTGAGCTGGGTAAGAGTGAGAGCTTTTTTGGACTTCCCTGGCGATCCAGTGGTTAAGACTCCGCGCTTCCAATGCAGGGGGGAGTGGGTTTGATCCCTGGTTGGGAAACTAAGATCCCGCATGCCACATGGCACTAGAAATAGATGGAAAATTCTGGAATAAGAATTAAATAAATAATAGCTTTAAAAAAAAAAAAAAGAGCTTTGTCTGAAATGAGACTGCCCTGAATTTGAATCCTACTGCTGCCTGCTTCCTTTTAGAAATGAGCAAGTGACCAAACGGCCTTTAAAGCATTGGTTTTCAGTGTTAAAAATGGGGCTTATGCCACCTCATGCTTGACATAAAGTAGTGCCTCCCATAAATCTCTCCTATCCTCCCTTTGAAGAGAGCTGAATCTACTGATTACCCTTCTCCTTAGAGAATGTACAGAAAGAGATTAGAGAATATTTAAATATTTTACACTTACTATTTCTACCAGCTATATCCATTACTAGGAAAATGGAAAGGGGGAAAATCATGTTCCTGAACCACCCTGCACCTGACTGTCTCGTGAATCTTTGAATCTACACATAATAGACAGTGGGTAAATTAATTATTAAAAAACAGTGATTTCAGATAAGACTTTTTTGTGTCTCCCTAAATGGTGAAAGAAATCATTAATAATACTAACCTTAACTTTTAATTTATAAAGCTAAGGTATGGCTTGAATTTATTTGAAATGTGCTGATAGCATATTTAAATCAGATTAAACATATGCCATCGTACCTTATAAATGTTTAATTGGCTGGTTTTTATAGAATAATTTGGTGTTTTACCACATTACATTTATTTTCTTAATACCTTTATTTATTGGTATAATTTACACACAGTAAGATTCATCCTTAGTGTACAGTTCTGAGTTTGACAAACGCATTTAGTCATGTAAGTCATATAACCACCACTACAGACAATATAGAACAATTCCATCGCCCTGAAATTTTCCCTTCTGCCATTTGTAGTCAACCCCGTCCGCTTACCCTGAGCACCGAGTAACCACTGATGTGTTTTCTGTTCCTATGTGCCTGCTTTTTCTCTCATGTAGGTGAACTCATACAATACATAGCCTTTTGAGACTGGTTTCTTACACTTAGCCTAATGCACTTGAGATTTCTCCGTGATGTACTTATATCAGTAGTTCTTATGGCTGAATAGTATTCCGTTGTATGAATGTAGAATAATTTGCTTATTCATTCTCCAGTCTTGGTACCCTGGGGTGGTTTCCAGTTTTTGGTGATTGTGAATAAATCTCTAGTGTACAGGTTTTTGAATGAACATAGCTTTTCATTTCTCTTGGGTAAATTCCTAGGAATGGAATTGTTCTTAGTTTGTAGTTCTCTAAAGACTAATGATTTTGAATATCTGTTTATGCGCTTATTTGTCATCCATTATTTTCTTTGGTAAAATGTGTCCAAATCTTTTACCCATTTTTAATTAGGTTTTTTGTTTTCTTATATTGACCTTAAAAATGGGTTTACTTGGGATCAACAAAGAATTGCAATTCAGAGTCTGCAGCTACTGCAAGACACAGTGCAAGACCCCAGCAAAAATAGAACTCTTTTATAGAGGGGAAAAGGAAGTTGGGAGGGCTGTAGTAAACAGAGTCCATTGGAGGAATTGAGAGTCCAGAGTGTAGTGGTTTTTCATTGGCTGAATTGTGACAGTCTGTCATTGGCTGAGTTCTTGGCAGGCAAGAAGAGGAAGTCTTTCTTCTTGCTAGGCTCTGCTAACAGCACAGTGCATGAGTGCTCCCTCTTCTGGCCTCCCAACTCTCTTTTTTTTTTCTTCACTTTTCTTTTTTTTTTGCAGTTCGCGGGCCTCACTTTTCTTTTTTTTGCGGTTGCGGAGCACAGGCTCCGGACGCGCAGGCTCAGGGGCCGTGGCTCACGGGCCCAGCCGCTCCACGGCATGTGGGATCCTCCCGGACTGGGACACGAACCTGCGTCCCCCACATCGGCAGGCGGACTCAACCACTGCGCCACCAGGGAAGCCCCCAACTCTATTTTAATTGAGGTTTCTGTTTATTAATTTTTATACTTACTGTTTTTTTAAACTGTGGTAAAATACACATAACAAAATTTGCCATCTGTCCAGTTCCTTTGTCCATTTTTAAATTGGGTTTTATCTGTTGAATTGTAGGAGTTTTTATATATTTTGGTCATTAACCCCTTATCAGATAATATGACTCATAAATGTTTTTTTTCCCATTCCATGGATTACCTTTGTACTCTGTTAATTGTGTCCCTTGTTGCACAGAAGTTGTTACTGGTTTTGAGTCTTGAATATCTTCTGGATACAAGTTCTTTAATAGGTATTGTTTTGCAAATATTTTTCCCAGTCTGTGGCTTGCCTTTTTCCTTCTCTTAACAGTGTCTTTTGCAGAGTATAAATTTCAAATTTTGATAAAGTCGTTTTTGCTTTTATTGATTTTGCTTTTGGTTTTGTATCTGAGAAGTCTGCCAAACCTAAGGTCCCAAATATCTTTCCTGTTGTTTTCTTCTGGAAGGTTTTGTTTTGTTTTTGTTTTGTTTTAATTAAAATTTGTATGTATTAAGATTTCTTTTTAGGGGATTTTTTTTTAATACGGATGTCCAATTTTTTGAACAACCATTTATGAAAAGGTTATCCTTTCTTCATTTAATTGCTTTCTCCCTTTGTCAAAAATCAGTGACCATATGTGTGTCGGCCTTTCCCTAGTCTCTTCTATTGATCGGTGTGTCTGTCCTTTGCCAGTTACTTCTGCCTTGATTATTGTAGCTTTATATTAAGTTGGAAATCAGGTAGTGTGAATCCTCCAAACTTACTATTATTATTTTTAATTATTTTGACTAGTTCCTTTGTCTCTGTATATAAACTTTAGAATAAGTTTGTCAAATTAAAAAAAATCTGCCAGGATTTTTCATTGGGATTGCATTGAATCTACAGATTAATTTGGGGAGAATTGACACTTTAACGGTATTGAGTATTCCAAACTGAATGTGATGTATCTCTTCATTACGGTTTTGTAGTTTTCGGCATACAGATTCTACACATGTTTTGTTAGATTTCTACTCAAGTATATTTTTTATGTTTCCTCATGCTATTGTAAACGGTATTTTTTTAAATTTCAGTTTTTGATTGTCTATTAATATGTAGAAATACAATTGATTTTTGTTTTTTTTTAAATAGTGAACTTTAAGTTTTCTAGGAACTCCTTTGGTAGATTCTTTGGCCTTTTTCTATGCAGTCATCTCATCTGTGAAAAGAGGCAGTTTTATTTCTTCGTTTTTGATCTATATGCTGTTCATTTCTTTTTTTTGCCTTATTGTACTTGCTAGGACTTCCAGGATGTTGTTGAATAGGGACAGTAAGCAGGCATCCTTGCCTTATTCCAAATTTTAAATGAAAGCATTCTTTCACTATTATGTATGATGTTAGCAGTAAGGTTTTTGTAGATGCCCTTTATGAGGTTAAGGAAGTTCCCTTGTATTTCTGTTTTGCTATTTACTAGGTTGAGGAAGTTCCCTTTTATACTTAACTTTGCTAAGAGGCTTTTTTTTTTTTTTTTTAATCATGAATAGATGTTGGATTTTGCCAGTGCTTTTTTGGTAAGTATTGATTGAGGTTATCATACGAGTTTTCTTTTTAGTCTGTTGGTATGGTCAGTTTCTTGCTTTTTGGATGTTGAAGAGCCTTTCATTCCCAAGATAAATTCTACCTAGTTGTGATGTATTATTCATTTTATATATTGCCGGATTGATTTGCTAATGTATTATGAAGATATTTGTTTCTGTGTTCATGAGGAATATTGGTTAGTACTTTTTCCTTGTGTTTTTATTGGTTTTGGAGTAAGGAAAGCTACCAGTCTCAAAACAAGCAGCTGGGAAGTATTCTTCCCTATTGTGTTCTGTGGTAGAGTTTGTGTACAACTGAAGGTATTTCTCCCTTAAATGTTTGGTAGAATTCACCAGTGTAGCCATCTGGTTCTGGAGTTTTCTTTGTGAGAAAGCTTTTAACTATAAATTTATTTTCTTTAATTTTATATAGGACTATTCAGGTTATGTATTTTTTCTTTGTTAGCTTTTGGAGATTTATTTGGTAACTTTGGTAGTTTGTATCTTTCAAAGTATTAGTTCCTTTTATCTAAGTTGTCAAATTTATAGACATAAAATTGTTCATGTCATTCTCTTATCTTAATATTTTAGGATCTGTAATGGTGGCCCATTTTCATTTATAATATTGGTAATTTGTGTCTTCTCTTATTTCTTGGTCAACCTGGCTAGAGGTTTAACAATTTTTTTCTTTTTTGCGGTACGTGGGCCTCTCAGTGTTGTGGCCTCTCCTGTTGCGGAGCACAGGCTCCGGACGCGCAGGCTCAGCGGCCATGGCTCACGGGCCTAGTCGCTCCGCGGCATGTGGGATCTTCCCGGACTGGGGCACGAACCCGTGTCCTCTGCATCGGCAGGCGGACTCTCAACCACTGTGCCACCAGGGAAGCCCGAGGTTTAACAATTTTATTGACCTTTTCAAAATACCAGCTTTTCTTTTCATTGATATTTTTTATTTTCTGCTTTGTATTTCACTGATTTCTGCTCTTATTTTAATGTTTCTTCTGCTTACATTGGGTTTAAGTTGCTCTTCTTTTTATGATTTCTTAAGGTAGAAGCTAGATCATTTGGGACCATAGGTGTAATTTGACCGTATCACATTACATTTGTTTTTTCCTAATACCTTCTTAGTTTTTAAATAAGGAAAATAAAATAAGACACTTAAATTAGCTAAAGTACGTTTCTGCTTTCTACAGTTTTGCCTGGTTTTGTCAGTTGTGGGGAAATGTTAGGTTATTTACTACAGAACTTAGGCAAAGTAGGAAAAGATTCTGAATGTTGAGAAAACAGAATCTGATTTTTTGAATGTGTTAAAAGTGTCACACCAACTCATCATGGTAGTTGTAATACTCAGGCAAGTCTGGAACTCCTGTCTAGAAAGAAGGTCAGTGTAAACTCCACTCTGTAGCTGGGCTTTTCTTGTGCTTCGGTTTTCTTTTGCCCTGAGGGAGGGGGGTACTAGCCCAGAAAAATGTCATCAAAAGATACATGGAGATAAGATGAGTATATAGTTCATAATTCTTTGGTTTTCAAACATGTTAACTATTGTGCTGGAAACACAGAGCTGTGTTGCCTCTGGGCCTCATCAGAGAGGGACTATGACAGAATGGAAGTCCTCAACAACCATCCCTCCAGGAATCGTTTTTGAAGGTTTTTAAAAATAGACCTGTCATTGTAAGCCCAGAAACTTATGCCAAAGCATAATTCAGTTGACTTCATTTTCCGAGGCTGCAGAACTATACTTTCAGGTATCTTTCCTTTGGTATTCTGAGTTGTTACAGAATAAAATTTAGACTGTCTAGAGCACTGTCAGCAAACTTTTGCTGTAAAGAACCAGATGATAAATAAATACTTCAGGCCTTGCGGGCCATAAATCTCTGTCACAACTTCTCAACTCTGTAGCTGTATTGCAGAAGCAGCTGTAGAGAGTAGGTTAACAAATGGGTGTGGCTATATTCCAGTAAAACTTTACTTACAACAATGGGCAGCTAGCTGGATTTAGCCTGCAGGCCATAGTTTGCTGACGGCTGATCTAGAGTAGTAGCTCTCAAGGTTTATTGTAAAGAGGAATCAACTGGATCATGCCCAACTACCAGAGATTCTGATTCATTTGGTCTGGGATGGGACCCGTAATATGTATGTTTAAAAATGCATGTTTGAAATGGAGGGCCATGTCCTCTGGCATCACATTTTTAAGAAACGCTGACAAAGGAATGAGAGAAAGTTATTCTCCTTGAGGTGAGCCAAATGAGCTTTTGGAATAGTAGTAAGTGACCGAGATAATTTGAGACTATATGCTTTTGGCAATAACCTGGAGTTACAGATACTGTGTCTTGCCAGATAAGGGCTTAGTGTACTTAGTTATGCCCAGTAAAACTTATTTTCACAGGAGGCCAATCTATTCAACAAAGTCTTAGGAGATCAAATAGCAGCATTGTCTAGTAGCAATATAATGCAAACCACAATGTAATTAAAATTTTCCTAGTCTTCACATTGAAAAACGTAAAATATGGGTGAATTTTATGATAGATCTCATTTAACTCAGTATATCCAAAATGTTGTCATTTTCAACATGTAATATTTAAAAATTGGTATACCATACTTTGCTTTTTTTCCCCATACTGAGTCTTAAAAAACTGATGTACATCTTGTAATTTCAGCACCTTTCAGGTAAGACAAGCCACATTTTAAGTGCTCAGTAGTTGTGTGTATAGTGGCTGTAGTATTGGCAAGTGCAGGTCTGCAGCTTGAGATGGTAGTTGCATCCAGAGGGTCTTGTGTTCCACCCCTCCCACCCATTACATACCCACAACTTTCTTTAGTTTCAGATGTTCTCCCTTAGAAAATGCACATATTTTTATAATTCTTTGAGAAATGAATACTCAGGAATGAGTTGGTCATCTCTATTTTTCTATTTTCTGAAAAAAATTACATGAAAGATTAAGTGAATATTTCTGTATTAAAGAATTAAAGGGTTGAGAGAAGTTAGAGGCTTGGCCAAGATGGCAGAGTAGGAAGACCCTGAGCTCACCTCTTTTCACGGGTACACCAAAATTAACAACTGTTTACGGAGCAATTATTGATGAGCAAGACTGGAGGCATAAAGATCTACAGCTAAAGATAGTAAGAAGGAACCACAGTGAGATGGGTAGGACGGGTGGAGTCATGGTCAAGACCCATACCCCCAGGTAGGTGACCCACAGATGGGAGGATAATTACAATTGCAGAGGTTCTCCCCAAGGAGTGAGGGGTCTGAGCCCCACATCAGGCTCCCCAGCCCAGGGGTCCTGCACCGGGAAGACGTGTCCCCAGAATGTTTGGCTTTGAAGGCCAGCAGGGCTCACTTTCTGAAGACCCAGAGGACTATGAGAAATAGACACTCCACTCTTAAAGGGTGCACATAAAATTTCACATCTTCTGGGACCCAAGGCAGAAGCAGTAATTTGAAAGGAACCTGTATCAGACCCATCATCTGATCTTGGAGAGCCTCCTAGAGAGGCAGGAGACAACTGGAGTGCACCCGAGGAACGTAGACCTTGGCAGCAGACATTAGGGGAGCTCATTCTACCACATGGACACTGGTGCTGGCAAGAGTCATTGTGGAACCCTCCCTCTAGCTCATCAGCACCAGGACCCACAGGGCCCTGCAGTCAGACACCCTAGGACCTGGCTTCACCCACTTGTGAGTTGGCACTAGCCCTGGGGCCAGCTTCACACACCAGTGGGCATGCACCAGTCCCAGCACCCCCTGGGCCTCAGCCCCATTCACCAGTGGTTCCACACCAGCTCTGGGACTCCTGGGCTCTGCAGCCAGAGACCCCAGGACCTGCCTTTGCCCACCAGTTGGCCAATACTAGCCCTAGAACCTGGCTTCACTCACTGGTGGGTGGGCATCAGCCCCGGGATCCCCTGGGCCCCATCCCCACCCACCGTGTGACACCAGCCCCAGGACTCCTTGGACCCCTCAGAATGGCTATCATCAAAAAGTCTACAAATAACAAGTGTTGGTGAGGATGTGGAGAAATTTGGGAACCCTAGTACACTGGTGAGAATGTAAATTAGGGCAGGCACTATGGAAAAGAGTATGGAGGTTCCTCAAAAAACTAAAAATAGAACTGCCATATGATCAGGCAGTTCCACTTCTGGGTATATATTCGAAGAAAACAAAAACACTAATTTGTAAAGATACATGCACCCCAGTGTTCATAGCAGCATTATTTACAATAACCAAGATATGAAAGCAACCTAAGTGTTGATCAACAGATGAATGGATAAAGAAGATGTGGTAAATGTCATGAAGAACCTAGGGGTAAGGCAGGAATAAAGACGCAGACCTCCTAGAGAACGGACTTGAGGTTATGGGGAGGGGGAGGGGTGAGCTGTGACGGGGCGAGAGAGAGTCATGGACATATACACACTAACAAACGTAGTAAGGTAGATAGCTAGTGGGAAGCAGCCGCATGGCACAGGGATATTGGCTCGGTGCTTTGTGACAGCCTGGAAGGGTGGGATAGGGAGGGTGGGAGGGAGGGAGACGCAAGAGGGAAGAGATATGGGAACATATGTATATGTATAACTGATTCACTTTGTTATAAAGCAGAGACTAACACACCATTGTAAAGCAATTATACCCCAATAAAGATGTTAAAAAAAAAAAAAGATGTGGTACATATATATATATAATGGAATATTACTCAGCCATATAGAAGAATAAAATAAGGTCATTTGCAGCAACATGGGTGGACCTAGAGAGTATTATGCTTATTAGACAGAAAAAGACAATGTATGTTATCATGGATATGCAGAATCTAAAAAAATAAACTAGTGAATATAACAAAAAAGAAACAGACTCACAGATATAGAGAACAAACTAGTAGTTACCAGTGGGGAGAGGGAAGGGGGGAGGTTCAGGATAGGGGTAGGGGTTTAAGAGATACAAACTACTATTTATAAAATAAATAAGCTACAGGGATATATTATATAGGACAGGGGAATATAACCAATACTTTATAGTAACTATAAAAGGAGTATAATGTATAAAAACTTGTATCACTATGTTGTATACCTGAAACTAATATTGTATTATAAATCAACTATACTAAACAATATGTTGTACACCTAAAACTAAAAAAAAAAAAAATCAAATGGTGAAAGTATGTTGAAAGCAAGGAATCTAGTTAAGAGATCATCTAAGGGCAAGCAGCTAAGTGTTTCAAATAGGGAGGGGATTCAATAGGAAGTAAACTTGGAACAAGGGTGCCAAGACAATGCAGTGAGGGAAAGAGTAGTCTTAACCGATGGTACTGGGACAACTGGTCAACAGCGTGGAAAGTAATGAATTTTGACTCCTACTTCACACCAAGAACAAAAATTAACCTAAGATGGATCATGGACCTAAATGTAAGTGCTAAAACTGTAAAACTTTTAGAAGAAAACACAGGAATAAATCTTTATGACCTTGGGTTGGGCAATGGTTTCTTAGATACAATCTTGAAAATAAAAGCAACAGAAGAGAAAACAGGTAAAATTGGACCACATCAAAATTTAAAACTTTTGTGTTTCAAAGGAAACCAAGAAACTCTCAACAAGAAAGTGAAAGGATAACCCACAGAATGAGAAAGTATTTGCAAGTTACATATCTGATAAGGGACTTGTATCCAGAATATAGAAATTTAGTAGTAAAAAAGCAAATAATTCAGTTTTTTAAATGGACTGAAGATTTGAAAAACATTTCTCCAAAGATGATACAGAACTGTTTAATAAATGTATGAAAAGATGGTCAACACTACTGACCATCAGGGAAATATATGTCAAAAACGACAGTGAGATACCCTGTCACACCCTCTAGAATGGCTGTAATCACAAAAGCAGGCAATAATAGGTGTTGATGAGGATGTGGATGTTGGCTGGTGGAGCCAACTGTGGTAAACTAAGTAAGGTATTTCTCAAAAGGTAAACATATGTAGAATTACCACATGGCCCAGCAGTTCCACTCGTAGGCATATACCCAAGAGAAGTGGAGACAAATACCGACATAATAACTTATTAAACATGGTTGTTCATAGCAACATGACTCATGATAGCCTGAAAGTGTAAAGAACCCACATGCCCATTAACTGATGAATGATGAATAAGCAAAATGTGGTATATCCATATAATGGAATATTGTTCAACAGTGAAAAGAAATGAAGTACTGATACATGCCGTGACATGGATGAACCTTGAAAACGTTACCCTAACTCGAAGAAGGCAGTCACAAAGGACCATTATTGTATAATTCCATTTATATGAAATGGTCAGAACAGGTGAATAGACAGAAAGATTAGTGGTTTTTAGGATGCGGGAATTCAGGGATGATGGCTAAAGGGTAGGGAATTTCATTTCAGGGTGATGAAAATTTTATGCAGTTGATTGTGATGATGGTTGCACAACTCTGAACACACAAAAAACATAGAATTGTACATTTTGAAGAGTGAATTTACGATAGGTAATTTACATGTCAATAAAGCTATTCTAAGAAAAGGGGCCAGGGAAGGGGAATCCTACATATCTGTTTTGTAGCTCCAGGCAAGTGTATGGTGGGTAGAAGGTAAGCGTGTAAGCTAAGCTAGGCTTGTTTTATCTGGTTGAAGGCCATTGTGTACATTTATAGAGTGTATTATGAATGTTTCAAATCCTTTATTTTATTTAATTCTCTGTGAAATAGGGGTTAATAACCACATGGAATAAACTGAGTCTCAGAAAGGTCTAGTGAAATGTCCCAAAGAGGTACATCTTGAACGCAGGTCTCTGGACTCATCATATAATGCTCTTTTCACTTACATGTAAAATTTAATTTTAAATATTAGAAATACTTATGGAATATAATATCTGAAATTCAGAACTCGTAATTCTACCACATAAACTACATATATATGTAATAAAATTAATAAAAAGTAGTGACCTTGTTAAGGAAGGAGCCAGAATTTTGGCTTTTTGTCTGTTTTTTTTTCTGTTTGTTTTTTTTAAGTTTAGAACATTGGTGGTGAGGTCAGTTTTTTGGCGAAAATGACAGTTTGGAGAAGGGCAATTGGAGGTGTCCTTTAAGAAGCTGGGAATAGGAAAGTGGAATAAGAATTAGAAATGAAAGCTATAATTTTGGAAACAGAGCCACAAGAGCGAGTAACCAACGGGCTGATGAAGGACGCAGAGGTAAAAAAGAACCAGTCTAACAGTCGTAGACATTTAAACAACATTTTGAGAACTACCAAGGTACAGTGGAAAAACTGTAGGGGTCTTGTGACTTCTGAACTAGTTTGGGCTTACCACTAACTGATTTTGAACAGGCCTTTCAGATCTCTTGGGACCTCATAGAATTAAAATGTTACCAGAGGTGATAAAATCCTAATCTCTCTGACCAAGTCCACAGAGAAGTCCTACATAAGGTCTAGTTGGCAGGTAGTGGAGTGGCACATAGGATTCCAGGCCTTCTGAGTTCATTTGTAGAAAGGAAGTTGAACAAATGATTGCCGAGGAACAATTTGAAAAAATTGGATCCATTCATTTAAAAAAATTGTGATCGCCGTGTTCACTGTGAAAACACATGACTAGAACAGTTTCCATAGAATGTTGAGGGTAGATTGGGAGAAGAAGGGGAGAGGAGTCAAACTACAAAAACTATAGGAGTAAAACTGTATAAGGTGAGAAAAGTTAGAATTAAGTTAGTTGGTTGTAGAAATTTGGCATGAAAAACAGGAGAAAAAAAGGCAGCGGGGAGAATCTTTAACTAGAGAATTGGGCATATTTGAAGGAAACAGAAAAATCTTTGGAGGAGAGGTTATTCATATTATGCAGTTATATTTCTGCAAATGAATCAACAGTCAACCTTCAGGAATTTTTTTCCCTTTGTAAAAAATCTTTTAAGGAATCAAGAAATACTATAACAGATAAGTGGGCAAACCTTTTCTGTAAAAGGTCAGATAGTAAATAGTTTCAGCTTTGTTAACCATATGTTCCCTGTTGCAAGTACTCAGTGCAAAAGCAGTTACAATGAAATGTAAAGGAATGGGCATGGCTAGTGTCCAGTGAAACTGGGCAAATAACTGAACAGATTCCAGGCCTCTTGTTTATCATAAACTCAGTTTCACTACCAGGCACAGGTAGAAATACATATTATTGTTGCTTATGGCTGCCTGTGATGTCGAAAGGACAAAATATGATGAAAGTAAAATTCTTTGATGCATTTAATTCCATCCAAAAGCTATAATCATGTGTGTGTGTGCACATACAGGTCAATGAGATCATATTATACTGCTTTAAACTACTTTTCCCATCACCATAATAAAAACCATTATCTTGGACATTTTCTCATGTAAACATATAAAAATCAACTATATTTTGACACACCTACAATTTTCTTATGGTAAAGATATATGAGAAAAATGGATTATTTTCCATTTCTTTTGAAAATCCCTCTGAAAAGCACCATGTTAGTCTTTTGTAAATCCAGTACAGAGCATACGATTGCCTCAATAATAATAATTCTACTACTGTCAATTTTGATTACTGGAAACAGTGTTAAAATTTTTTAACTATTCCTCTATTCTATCCTGTTCCTCTCCCCATTTAAAGAAATGGTTTTACTCTGTGTAGACCATATAGCTATTATATAATTTAACCTTTCTCCCTTTAATCCACATTTAATCCTGTAAGTAGGTGTATATTTAATGCTGTAAGTAGGTGTATATTTAATGCTTATCACCAGTCCTTTCCATGTGCCTCTTGTCATTTTGATTGTCAGAAAGTTATTTTCTATTAGGAAAGGATCATGAAAAACAGTGTTCCCTGTGTTTTTCTTATATGTTTATTAGCTTTTCTGTGCCCTTTTATACTTGAAGATTAGCTTCACTGGATATAAAATCCATGGCTCATTGTTTCCCTTAAGTATCTTAACGATGTTATTTTTGGCATAATGTGTTGCTACCCAAGTGTGATGATAATCTAATTTATATTTCTTTTAAAATTATAGCTCTTTTTGCCTAGATGCCAAAGAATCTTCTGCCTTAAAATCTACTCATTTTATTTGAATATATTTTGGCATTTCCTCTGAATTGATATTCTCAGGTATCTACAGTGATTTGTGTCCTTTGAGTATACAGTTTCAATTATATATATAAATATATGGAAGGATATATAAAATACATATATCAGGAAAGTTCTTTATTTAATTTTAGTTTTACTATTTTTTTTCTCCTACTTCAATTTAGTCTTCAGGTATTCCTACTATCCGTATGTTGTATCTCTTGCCTGTCTTCATTATTTGTAATTTTCTCTCAAATCCTTTTTAAAAAATCTCCTGAAACATTTCTTTTTTGTTTTATAAAAGATTTATCTTTTTTACTTTCTGTTTCTTTCATGGTATTATGTTTATTTGTGTTCCTGTCTAAAATGGCTTTTTAAAATTTCCAATTAACTCTTGAATTCTGTCAGCCTCATTTCTGAATTCTTAAAATTCTTTTTTTTCATTTTTCGAGTTTTTGAGTTTTATTTTTTATACATCAGGTTATTAGTTATCTGTTTATACATATTAGTGTATACATGTCAATCCCAATCTCCCAATTCATCCCACCACCACCACCACCACTTTCCCCCCTTGCTGTCCATATGTTTGTTCTCTACATCTGTGTCTCTATTTCTGCCCTGCAAACCAGTTTATCTGTACCATTTTATTAGATTCCACATATATGCGTTAATATACGATATTTGTTTTTCTCTTTCTGACTTACTTCACTCTGTATGACAGTCTCTAGATCCATCCACGTCTCTACAAATGACCCAATTTCATTCCTTTTTATGGCTGAGTAATATTCCATTGTCTATATGTACCACATCTTCTTTATCCATTCGTCTGTTAATGGGCATTTAGGTTGTTTCCATGACCTGGCTATTGTAAATAGTGCTGCAGTGAACATTGGGGTGCATGTGTCTTTTTGAATTTTGGTTTTCTCTGGGTATATGCCCAGTAGTGGGATGGCTGGGTCATACGGTAATTCTATTTTAGCTTTTTAAGGAATGTCCATACTGTTCTCCATAGTGGCTGTATCAATTTACATTCCCACCAACAGTTCAAGAGGGTTCCCTTTTCTCCACACCCTCTCCAGCATTTGTTGTTTGTAGATTTTCTTATGATGCCCGTTCTAACTGGTGTGAGGTGATACCTCATTGTAGTTTAGACTTGCATTTCTTAATAATTAGTGATGTTGAGCAGCTTTTCACATGCTTCTTGGCCATCTGTATGTCTTCTTTGGAGAAATGTCTATTTAGGTCTTCTCCCCATTTCTTGATTGGGTTGTTTGTTTTTTTAATATTGAGCTTCATTAGCTGTTTATATATTTTGGAGATTAATCCTTTGTCCGTTGATTCGTTTGCAAATATTTTCTCCCATTCTGAGGGTTGTCTTTTCATCTTGTTTGTAGTTTCCTTTGCTTTGCAAAAGCTTTGAAGTTTCATTAGGTCCCATTTGTTTATTTTTGTTTTTATTTCTGTTACTCTAGGAGGTGGATCAAAAAAGATCTTGCTGTGATTTATGTCAAAGAGAGTTCTTCCTATGTTTTCCTCTAAGAGTTTTATAGTGTCCAGTCTTACATTTAGGTCTCTAATCCATTTTTAGTTTATTTTTGTATATGGTGTTAGGGAGTGTCCTAATTTCATTCTTTTACATGTAGCTGTCCAGTTTTCCCAGCACCACTTATTGAAGAGGCTGTCTTTTCTCCATTGTATATCCTTGCCTCCTTTGTCATAGATTAGTTGACCATAGGTGCATGGGTTTATCTCTGGGCTTTCTATCCTATTCCACTGATCTATATTTCTGTTTTTTTGCTAGTACCATATTGTATTTTTTTTTAATTTTTAAATTTTATTTAATTTATTTATTTATGGCTGCGTTGGGTCTTCATTGCTGCGTGAGGGCTTTCTCTAGTTGTGGCGAATGGGGGCCACTCTTCGTTGCAGTGCACGGGCTTCTCGTTGCGGTGGCTTCTCTTGTTGTGGAGCATGGGCTCGAGGTGTGCGGGCTCAGTAGCTGTGGCTCGCGGGCTCTAGAGCGCAGGCTCTGTAGTTGTGGCGCGCATCGGCTTAGTTGCTCCTTAGCATGTGGGATCTTCCTGGACCAGGGCTCGAACCCGTGTCCCCTGCAATGGCAGGTGGATTCTTAACCACTGTGCCACCAGGGAAGCCCCCATATTGTCTTGATTACTGTAGCTTTGTAGTATAGTCTGAAGTCAGGGAGTCTGGTTCCTCCAGCTCTGATTTTTTTCCTCAAGACTGCTTTGGCTCTTCGGGGTCTTTTGTGTCTACATACAAATTTTAAGATTTTTTGTTCTAGTTCTGTAAAAAATGCCACTGGTAATTTGATAGGGATTGCATTGAATCTGTGGATTGCTTTGGGTAGTATAGTCATTTTCACAATATTGATTCTTCCAGTCCAAGAACATGGTATATCTCTCCATCTGTTTGTGTCATCTTTGATTTCTTTCATCAGTGTGTTACAGTTTTCTGAGTACAGGTATTTTACCTCCTTAGGTAGGTTTATTCCTAGGTATTTTATTCTTTTTGTTGTAATGGTGCATGGGATTGTTTCCTTAATTTCTCTTTCTAATCTTTTGTTGTTAGTGTATAGAAATGCAAGAGATTTCTGTACATTAGTTTTGTATCCTGCAACTTTACCAAATTCATTGATTAGCTCTAGTAGTTTTCTGGTGGCATCTTTAGGATTCTCTATGTATAGTATCATGTCATCTGCAAACAGTGACAGTTTTACTTCTTCTTTTCCAATTTGTATTGCTTTTCTTTCTTTTTCTTCTCTGATTGCCATGGGTAAGACTTCCAAAACTGTTGAATAATAGTGGCGAGAGTGGACATCCTTGTCTTGTTCCTGATCTAGAGGAAATGATTTCAGTTTTTCACCATTGAGAATGATGTTTGCTGTGAGTTTGTCGTATATGGCCTTTACTATGTTGAGGTAGGTTCCCTCTATACCCACTTTTTGGAGTGTTTTTTATCATAAATGGGTGTTGAATTTTGTCAGAAGCTTTCTCTGCATCTATTGAGATGATCATATGGTTTTTATTCTTCAGTTTGTTCATATGGTGTATCACATTGATTGATTTGCATATATTGAAGAATCCTTGCATCCCTGGGATAAATCTACCTTGATCATGGTATATGATCCTGTTTGCTAGTATTTTGTTGAGAAGTTTTGCGTCTATATTCATCAGTGATATTTGTCTATAATTTTCTTTCTTTGTGGTATCTTTGTCTGGTTTTGGTATAAGGGTGATGGTGGCCTCATAGAATGAGTTTGGGAGTGTTCCTTCCTCTGCAATTTTTTGGAAGAGTTTGAGAAGAATGGGTGTTAGCTCTTCTCTAAATGTTTGATAGAATTCATCTGTGAAGACGTCTGGTCCTGGACTTTTGTTTGTTGGAAGATTTTTAATCACTGTTTCAATTTCATTACTTGTGATTGGTCTGTTCATATTTTCTATTTTGTCCTGGTTCAGTCTTGGAAGGTTATACCTTTCTAAGAATTTGTCTATTTCTTCCAGGTTGTCCATTTTATTGGCATAGAGTTGCTTGTAGTAGTACTCTCTTGGGATGCTTTGTATTTCTGCAGAATCTGTTGTAACTTTTCCTTTTTCATTTCTAATTTTATTGATTTGAGTCCTCTCCCTCTTTTTCTTGATGAGTCTGGCTAAAGGTTTATCAATTTTGTTTATCTTCTCAAAGAACCAGCTTTTAGTTTTATTGATCTTTGCTCTTGTTTTCTTTGTTTCTATTTCATTTATTTCTGATCTGATCTTTATGATTTCTTTCCTTCTGGTAACTTTTGGTTTTGTTTGTTTTTCTTTCTCTAGTTCCTTTAAGTGTAGGGTTAGGTTGTTTATTTGAGATGTTTCTTGTTTCTTGAGGTAGGCTTGTATAGCTATAAACTTCCCTCTTAGAACTGCTTTTGCTGCATCCCATAGGTTGTGGATTGTCGTGTTTTCATTGTCATTTGTCTCGAGGTATTTTTTGATTTTCTCTTTGATTTCTTCAGTGATCTCTTTGTTATTTAATAACGTATTGTTTAGCCTCCACGTGTTTGTGTTTTTTATGTTTTTTTTCCCTTGTAATTCTTTTCTAATCTCATAGTGTTGTGGTCAGAAAAGATGCTTGATATGATTTCAGTTTTCTTAAATTTACTGAGACTTGATTTTTGATCCAAGATGTGATCTATCCTGGAGAATGTTCCGTGCGCACTTGAGAAGAAAGTGTAATCTGCTGTTTTTGGATGGAATATCCTATAAATATCAATTAAATCTATTTGGTCTACTGTGTCATTTAAAGCTTCTGTTTCCTTATTTATTTTCATTTTGGATGATCTGTCCATTGGTGTGAGGTCTTAAAGTCCCCCACTATTATTGTGTTACTGTCGATTTCCTCTTTTATAGCTGTTAGCAGTTGCCTTATGTATTGAGGTGCTCCTATGTTGGGTGCATATATATTTTTAATTGTTATATCTTCTTCTTGGATTGATCCCTTGATCATTATGTAGTGTCTCTTCTTGTTTCTTGTAACATTCTTTATTTTAAAGTCTGTTTTATCTGATATGAGTATTGCTACTCCAGCTTTCTTTTTTTTCACTTCAGTTATTGTATTGTTCATCTCTGTTCTTTAATTCTTCCAGGTGTTTGTTCTTTAATTCTTCTAGGTCTTTGTCAGACATTTCTTGCATCTTCTCGATCTTTGCCACCAGTCTTTTTCTGAGGTTCTGGATCATCTTCACTGTCATTATTCTGAATTCTTTTTCTGGAAGGTTGCCTATCTCCACTTCATTTAGTTGTTTTTATGGTGTTTTATCTTGTTCCTTCATCTGGTACAAAGTCCTCTGCCTTTTCATTTTGTCTATCTTTCTGTGATTGTCTAAAATTCTTATTTATATTCTTTCATGTCCTGTGTATTTTTGTAATGCCTTTTCACTTGTTTTATAATAGTAACAGTTTTGATCCTTTATTTTTCTTTTTTTGAGTACTCTTTTTGGCATGCTTTCATTTTCCGTAGGGATATTCTGCTACTCATTGTGTTCTATAGTAATTTTCTAAGGGATTTGATCATAATCCCTTTTTTGCTCAATTTTATGGGAAATTACCTTTCTTGAGCTTCTAGAAATTGGCTTAGTTTTCTTGTATGTGTGCATGCACTAAAGAAACATAACTGCTGCTTTCTGACATTTCCTAGGCTCATGCCTTTTGTACCCTTTCATCTTTTGCTGTTCTGTCCCTCTCTAGTCTGAATCCACTGGCAGGTCTGTGTTGAGAATTCCTAGGGGTTACACTGCTCTAGCCCATTCACGCCCTACTGCAGGCTCCTTGCTCTCACTGACAACTGGAGAGGCAAAATCCCTCCCAGTTTCAGCTGTTGTTCTAAAATTGCCTTGCCGTTCTTTCCAGTAAATACCTGTTAGTTATTTGGGAGGTTCTTCAGGTCTAAGGTGTGTCAGATGCCTTGTGGCTTTCTTTCCAAGTAGGTTTTGGGAACACACAAGTCTCATAGGTGTTGCTCATCCCTATCTGCTTCCTCAGGAGGGTACATTGGTTGCCTGTGGGTTTTTTTTTTTTTTTTGCTGTATATACGGTTTTTGGTTTGCTGTATAGTTGCCCTGCTTGTTTTTATTTGGAAATTCAAGAAATTCCAAATCCACGCTACTACTCTGGCTGCTAATGAGGTTTTAGTGCTCAAATTGGTGTGAGTTTTAAAAGACAACTCTATAAAGGGAAACTGAGTTAAAATTAAATTGAATAATTAGCTAGATACTTGTTTTAGTGCCCTAACATTGATGAGCCACTTTGTGTTAGGCCCTTGCAGGGTTGTACTCAGGTGGGATATGTAGAAGAATATGTAAACCCCTCCCAAACGAACCTCTGATACCCAGGCTATTTACAGTGCTGGGTGTTAAGTAGCAGAAGTGTGTCTATGTGGCCGGAGAGCCTACAGGATGGGCCACCTGTGCCTATGAAAAGCTAGGTTGGTTTTATGAAGGAGGTGTCGTTGAACCTGGATGTTGAAGGGTGTGATGCTAAAGGAGTCCTAGGCAGAGAAGAAATGTGAAAGCTTGGAACTTGATGATGCATGGCATGGTTAAGCAGGGGTCAGTAGTTAAGTGTGTTTAGGGTAAAGACTGGGGTGCTGGGAAGCAAGTTGGTGTTGCATTTCAGGATATTGCATGTTAAGGAACTTGGACCTCTGGGCAATGGAATGACAGAATTGGGTTTGTTTTAGAATAATAATCCTTTGAACACGATGGAGGGTAAATTGTAGTGCAGTGGAGGTAAGAAATCTGTTGAAAAGGCCAAAAATAGGACCGTGTGGAGAGCTAAGCCTAAAAAGGTTTTGGAGAGAAACCTTCCCTAAGAGGGAAGGGAAAGTGTGAGATAGTCGAACCTTTTATAGTTTTTGATGATCACCCTGGTCTTAAATTCACAAAGCTTTTAAGGCTAGGGTTCTCAGCCCTGGCTGCCCATTAGAATCACTTAGGAGATTTTTTTTTTTTTAAACGCCTGCCATCTGCCCTCCTCCAGTTTTATTTAATGGTTGTGGGGTGGGGGGTTTGGAAATCATCAAGCAGTTTTGAGACTGATCCCAAATGATTTTCATCTGTAGACAGGGTTGGGAATCACAGACTTCCTGGCTAGTCATTAAATGAACTGCAGCCAGTGCTGATCCAGCAGGATGACATGCCCCACAGAGTGCTGGCACTGCATGGAAGCAGTATGTTCTGCCTGGGTTTGATGCCTGGCTCATGCAGCCAAGACTGTACTTACTTGTTCACAAGCAAATCTTAGGAAATATCTACTCACCTCCGCCTTCCTTATTGAAAGGTCCTTATGTTTTTGGCATTTCTTTAATTTTTTTTTTTTTTTTTTGCGGTACGCGGGCCTCTCACTGTTGTGGCCTCTCCCGCCGTGGAGCCCAGGCTCCGGACGCGCAGGCTCAGTGGCCATGGCTCACGGGCCCAGCCGCTATGGCTCACGGGCCCAGCCGCTCCACGGCACGTGGGATCCTCCCGGACCGGGGCACGAACCCGTGTCCCCTGCATCGGCAGGCAGACTCCCAACCACTGCGCCACCAGGGAAGCCCTCTTTAATATTTTTGTATTATGTTTTTAATTTTTAAATAAAAGAATTATCAAGCAAGATATAAATGCACAGTTTAAAAGTATACAGAATAAAAGATTAGTGCTAGCCTCCTCCAAGGATGGAAAAAGAGCCAGAGAATAACACACCCCTCCCCAAACTGCCTTGGAGGTAACCCTTGGGTGTTTTAGGTTTTTTCCAGTATTTGCAGTTACAATCTGCAGCGAATAACTACGTACATATGTATTTTCTTATTTTTGGAGCTGTATATGTAATCTTCAGTGTACATTGCTAGAAACTGGTTCACTCTGTTGAAAGATAAAGTGCTTTTGAGGACTTCCCTGGTGGCCCATTGGTTAAGTAGCCACCTTCCAACGCACGGGACATGGGTTGGGTTTGATCCCTAGTCGGGGAACTAAGATCCCACAGGCTGTGCCGCAACTGCTTGAGCCCCTGTGCCACAACTAGAGAGCCCGTGTGCCACAACAACAGAGCCCACGCTCTGGAGCCCGCGTGCCACAACTAAGACGCAGCCAAAAATACAAATAAGTAAATGCATACATACATACATACATAAATGCTTTTGTAATTTTGTTAGGATTGCCAAATTCCTCTCCTAAAGAATTGTAGCAGTTTGCATGCCCATTAGCAGTGGTGCCTATTTTTCTACAGCCGCCTCAACAAAATGTGTTGTTGTGTGGTTTTAATTTGCGTTTCTTATGAGTTTTAACATTTCATATCTTTTGTAAATTGCTTTGTTGGGTTTTTTGTTTGTTTTGGGTTTTTTTTTGTTTTGTTCTTTTTTCAGTGGTTTTTAATATCAATGTATGGGCTGAGGACCCCAAAAGACCTCTGAAGTCTTTTTATGCTTAGGACGAACTATTTTCATAACAGCACAGAAATGTTATTTGTCTTTTTCACTGTGTTGATAGTTGTAGTGAAGGTACAAAAGCAGTGGTATGAGGTAAAACTGGCCTCATAGCCCCAAACCATCCTAATAGTTCCTGGATTTACTCAGAGTTTATAAGAACAATCCCAGTTTTGCTGCAGAATAACTCAAAGCAGTAAAAATTACTAATTTTACCACATGTCAGCTTTTGAATAGACATTTAACAAATAATCTGTATATTGAAATGGGAAATATGCATAAGGTATTTCTGCTTTATACTGAAGTACTTGCATGATTGTTTGAATTGGAAGCTCAACCAGCTGTGTATTTGTGTGTGTAACACCACTTTCACTTGAAGGAATGGTTATCCAGACTGGAATATTTGACAAACATTTTTCTCAAGTGATGAGTACCTGTTGCTTCAAGGAAAACAACTCTGATAATAGTTGTTGCCAATGAAGAAAATTGAATTTTAAAACAGAAATTAAAATTTGGAAAACATTTATCTGCCACCATGAGATGAGCTCAGTACTTTTCACTACTTAAAGACTTTGATTGCATTGGTGGTGATATTAATTAAAGTATGATTTTTAAAAAATATTGTATAGTGAAATGTGTCATCATTTGAAAGATTTACCTAAATATTTTCCAAATGACCAAGAAATGTATTATAAAATCACATTGGATAAAATAATCCATTCAAAGTGCAAAATAGGCCAGTGGATGGGTATTCATGTAACAGAGTAAGTACAAAAAGTCCACTGATACGGTTTTAGGTTGCACATTGTAGCCACCCATTAAGAAACTATCACTTACCGATATAAAATCAAACAGGAGTATCCATAATCATCTAAAAGGTTTACTAAAATCACTCTTCTCCTTTTCAACTATGTTTGTGGGTAAGGTTCTTCATGTACTTTAACATAAAATGAAATATTAAAACAGATTGAAAGTATTTTCTTGAATTTTTCTTTCCCTTGGTCGTGAATGTTGGATTTTGTCAAAGGCCTTTCCAGGGTCTATGGATATAATCTCTGAATTTTTTTCTCTACGTTTATTAATAGGGTCTCCGATATAGTGGCTTTCCTAATACAACAGTCTTGGAAATAAATCACCTTGTCATGGAATATTTGTATGGTGTTGGCCTTTATAAATGATGTTAGGCTTTAGTATTTGGAGGGGGGCTCTGTCTTTTTAAAATTAATTAATTTGTTTTTTTAAATTTTTGGCTGTGATGGGTCTTTGTTGCTGCTTGTGGGCTTTCTCTAGTTGCAGTAAGCAGGGGCTACTCTTGTTGCGGTGCTTGGGCTTCTCATTGTGGTGGCTTCTCTTGTTGCGGAGCATGGGCTCTAGGCGTGCGGTCTTCAGTAGTTATGGTGTGTGGGCTCTAGAGCACAGGCTCAGTAGTTGTGGTGCACGGGCTTAGTTGCTCCGTGGCATGTGAGATTTTCCCAGACCAGGGCTCGAACCCGTGTCCCCTGCATTGGCAGGTGGGTTCTTAACCACTGTGCCACCAGGGAAGCCCTGTCTTTATCATGGATAGTCATGATCAGATTTAGATATCAATATTATAATTGCTTCTTGAAAAGAGTTAGAAGCTTTCCTTCATTTTAGGATGCTCTGGAACAATTTATGGAGCATTGAGGCTATCTGGATATTGATGTTTTGGTAGAATTCCCTGTGAAATCATCTGTGCCTGGTGTTTTTTGTGGGATAATTCCCTCATAACTATCTCTGTTTCCTCTTCAGCGATGGGGTTGCTTAAGTCTTTATTTCTAATAGAGTCAATTTCAATAATCTGTATCTCCCTATAAAATTATCTGTTTTATCTAAGTTTTCAAATTTATTTGAACTTGTTCTGTAGTCTCTTAAGTTTTCTAATTGTGTGCTAATAGTTTTCTTTCTAATCATTTCTTTATTTTTGAAATTTTAGGCCTACTTCTAGCTATTTTGAGATTTGCATATTCTCTGGTTTTGAGCTATATTAAGGCTATGGTTTTGTGTAGTGATCTGTTTTGTATTATTTTGGAGACACAGATTCAGGCAGTTGCCATTATCTTCTGCCACCCAGATGTTTTCCTGTTTATTTGTTTTTTCACATTAACCTTTTCTGGGGGGTATTAGCTTTATTGCAGTATAATTCACATACCATACAATTCACCATTTAAATGTACAATTTAGTGATTTTTAGTATATTCACAGATCTGTAAGACCATCACCAGAGTCACTTTTTAAGCATTCCATCACCCTAAAAAAAATAATGTTAGTCATAAACCATCCCTCCCCAATGTCTCCATCCCTTTCCACACCCTGGCCGTCGACAATCACCAGTCTATTTTCTGTTTCATACAGATTGGTCTTTTCTGAACGTTTCATCTAAGAGGAATGGTATGATATGTGTGGTCTTTTATGGTTGGCTTCTTTTAGATAGCATCATGTTTTCTGTGTTCCCCATTTTGTAGCATGTATCAGTACTTCACTCCTTTCTATTGCAGATAATTCATTTAATGGATATACCATATTTTATTTATCCATTCATCAGTGGATAGACATTTGGGTTGTTTGCAGTTTTTGGCTATTAATAAATGCTGCTGTGTGTGGGTATAAATCTCTGCACACGTTTTCATTTCTTTTTGGTATATACCTAGGCGTGGAATTGCTGGTGTTTATTCTTTTTTAATAAGAGTTTTTCTCTTTTCTTCTTCTTTGGCTATTTCAGTAGACTTTGGGGTAGAAGGGGAGGTCATGATGTATCCCCTGTCCATGGTGAGCGTGGTCTTTGTGGATGGGACAGTAGTGGAAGGAAGTTGTTACCTTTGTCCTCAGGTGGTTTGGATTGTAGAGCATAGTGTAGTACAACGTTATATGAAAACATAGCCTCTGATTTTTTGATTCTGGAGCCCTAGGAGAATATTGGCTGTTTCTTTCAGACTACTCTGAATACTTCATTTCCTTTCTAGGGAATGGTGTGGATTTCTTTGAGATTAGGTAATTTTTATTTTTATTTATTTTTATTTAATTATTTTTTTAGAGTGAAAACTTCTATATTTAGAATTAGCCAGCTGGACTCAGTTTAGGTGATCCCAATTTTGTTGGCAACATCCAAAGCATCATAGTCAGGAGCCAGTCGAACATATGCCTTCTTCTCTCCATCAGGCCTGATCAGGGTGTTGACCTTAGCCACGTCAGTGTCATAGAGCTTCTTCACGGCCTGTTTAATTTGATGCTTGTTGGCCTTGACATCCACAGTGAACACCAGTGTGGTGTTGTCTTCTATTTTCTTCATGGCTAACTCGGTGGTGAGGGGGAACTTGATGATGGCATAGTGGTCAAGCTTGTTTCTCCTAGGGGCGTTCTTCCGAGGATATGTGGGCTGCCTCCTGAGCCGCAGTGTTTTGGGCCGTCGGAAGGTGGGTGACGTCCAGATCTTCTTTTTTGTGGCTGTGTACACCTTTCAGCACTGCTTTCTTGGCCTTCAAAGCCTTTGCTTTGGCTTCGGCTTTGGGAGGGGCAGGGGCTTCCTTCTTCACCTTTGGCGCCATCTTCGTGAAAAAAGCGAGATTAGGTAATTTTTAAATAACTTGGTAGTATTTTGATTGTTTCTGTGCTGGGCTGTCCTTAGTCACCATGGTAAAGATTCTCAGCTCATTTAGAAGTATATAATTAATTACGATTTTGTTTAATTAACAATATAAGTAATTAAAAAATGCTTGATATGATTAATGTATACTTTCTATTGTATGCAGTGTGTATAAGACATTATAGTGTATTACTTCAGTAGAGATTTTTAGGGTAAGTGAAGGAAGTTGATTTTCACAGCTGTTGATATTCTATTATATAAAATGGCACCCGGTTTATATGCTCATTAAATCTGTCATTCTGCAAATCAGTTGCCAGTGTTTGTGATGATCACGGCTGGGGGGCTGGGGGGCACTGCCAATTCCCTCAGGAACCCTTCTGATAAGCAAAAATGAATTCAGGATTTCAGTGTTCAGAATTTTTAAATGTGTTTTAGTTCTTAAAGAACATTCATGTAATTGACAGTTTTCGATATTCTGTTATGCCCAGCATTAAATTTATTAAAGCCTGCATTCCCATACCAGGATAGGTCATTCTGATGTGTTTCCATACAAGTGAGTGAGCATTTTGTAATAGGATTGTAATTTTTATATTTGAACTTTTTTAGATTGTAGAGTATGACATCATAACATTTTACTATAATTGTTACTTTAGGCTCCTGGATTTGGATTTGGAATTGCAATATCTGGTGGAAGAGATAATCCTCATTTCCAGAGTGGGGAAACCTCGATTGTGATTTCAGATGTGCTTAAAGGAGGACCCGCAGAAGGGCAGCTGCAGTAAGCATGTTTCCTACCCTCGGCCATTGGCATGCCATGCTAGTGATTTTTCTAAATTAATATACGTTTATGCTTATCTCTGTCATATATGGAAAGCTAGTATCACTAAACTTAAATAGAAGGTCACTGTAAAAAATAAAGATAGTGAAAAGAAAACTTGTTACTAAGTTTGGGGTAGAATCTAGCCTTCAGGAGCCTCTCACTCTGAGTCTTAGTGTTTTTGTTCAACAAGAAGATTAGCAAGATAAAAGAGAGGCAAAAGGTACACTAGCAAAAAAATGAGAGTATGAGTAGAGGACTGAAAGAAAATTGGAAGGAGAAAGACTTTATCTTTAAAGAAGGAATAACTTTTTCCAGCCTTATGACTTAGTATCATTGAATGCCTGTAACTGTACCACCAGAAGTCATTATGTGTATTGTGGTACCTGTTCAGTCCTTTTGGGAAACATTGCGTTAATAGTTAAAAAATTAATGACCTGTGGTTAGTTACAAGTGCTAAACATCTTTTGTGGGGGATTTGAAAATTAAATAGCTGGACATTATTTTATCATTGATCTGAAGACAGGTTAATTAGCCCATAATTAGAATATCTTTTTTAAAGATCCTATCTTAAAAATATCTTTATAAACTTATTTGTATGGTTTCGTCTAACTTGTTATTATTTTGGTCACTTTTTTTCCTTAGGGAAAATGACCGAGTCGCGATGGTTAATGGCGTTTCAATGGATAATGTTGAACATGCTTTTGCTGTTCAGCAACTAAGGAAAAGTGGAAAAAATGCAAAAATTGTAAGTGTTTTTTACCTTTAATTTTATAAAGATACCAACTTTACTGTTGGTATGTTTTTGGTGTTTGAATTCATTCTTCCCATTTAAGAAAATAAAATCTGGAACAGTAGTTCTAAAGTTAGTTGTTTACAAGTAGGAATGTTTCTTTCTTCTAATACCGGTGGTATGTTTTGTCACTGGTGTGTATTTTCTCAAAGCTCAGATACTAGGATTTTTTTTTGATTGAAAAAGAAAGGAAGGAGCTCCTGGTTGAATGGTTACCTCTTTATGGCTTAATGCTTCCTCTTTAAAAAAATACTTACATTAGACTGAATCTTGGCGTATAATCAGTTTAAAGTATTTTCTGTTATAGGTTTTGTTCAGTGGACAAATTTTATGTTGTCCCTTGAACATGTATATTGTTGCTACTTTGTTACTGTGATATAGTTTGAGGAAAGAGAGAGTGGTAAGGATTTATTTTTTTGGTTGTTCTGTGTGTTTTGTTTTTTTTCTGTTTTTTGTTTTATAGAGTTGTTCAGGGTTCATATGTTTTTTAGTGTATTGCTAGACTCTTCTGTTTCATTTAAAACTAGGCACATGTAGCAGAGAATGGATTTAACGTTAAAATCCTACGTAAAATTGTATCTACATAGGGACTTCCCTGGCGGTCCAGCGATTAGTACTCTGTGCTTCCACTGCAGGAATCACAGGTTTGATCCCTGGTTGGGGAACTAGGATCCCACATGCCATGAGGCCAAAAAAATATATATATATATGTATATCTATCAATGCATAGAGGAGCACGTTAACCACTTTGCTGCCCCTGTTTCTGCCTTATCTAGACTCTGAAAGGCCTAATTAAGGTACTGCTTGAGGCGTTAGCTCAGGTGTATAGAGTAGGAGGAAGAGGCTGGCGGCTACATGGTTTGTCCTGCCTTGTCCACTGAGAACCTTTCTACTTTGCAGCAGACAGTCAGAGCCACAGTGGACCCAACAGAAAGGAGAGGGCTGGAGTGAGGAGGCCTGCATGGTGTTTTGACCTCTGGGAGCTATGGTGAGAGCCAGAAGGGGTATTTCCTGAGACTGTATACCCACAGTTGGAGGCCCTCTCACCTTGTGTAGGCTGCTGTGCCGTATGGCTCGTCTCCGCACCAGTGTCCTTGCTGGTTAAGTGAGTTTTCTCATGTGGCAGTAGACCCAGAGTTTAGTTACTGCATTCCAGATGACAGGCATCTTCTACTGTGCATGTGTTTTCACAGCTTTTTGTTGTAACTGTATTTTTACATTTGGAACTCTAGTGTTGTTTTAAATTGCAGTTCGTGTACAGACTGGCTAGTTGATGGTACAATTTTTAAACAGTTTTTATAACATGAGATTGTAGCATTTACAGAAGCAAATTGCTAATTTTTATATTTGTTGGTTTTTATAAATTGAATAAGTGTTCTTCAGATGAGTCACTGCATATTCCAAGGTGAGCACCATAGGTAAATTGGATTTTTCTCCCTGTGTCTGAGGTTGTGAGCTTCACCCATAGCTCCAGCTTCATTCTTTGGAATATTGAACTGTTGTGTTTTTCCATGCAAAATGTTTAGTACACATGCCCCACATCAATAATACAACCAAGAAAGTTGTACTCCTACACTTCAGACTTTTCTAACCATAGAAATGATTTTGTAAGAAACAGTCCAAAACCTGTTATGTATTTGAAATAGCACATGTAAGAAGGATGAGTTTTCCTCTCACTGTGCTTCGCTACATCATTTGGAAAGGTGGAACTCAGGAAGGTTGGGCAAGTAGTTTGCTCTTCAGGGAGAAGCTGTAGGAGGGTTGGGTGGAAGCATGTTCAGTCAGCAGAGGGTAGCTGTTCATTCCTGCGTCTGAAGAGAGTGGGTTACGTCATCAACATACGCTAAGGTTTCATCATTGAGAATAAAACCGTAGTGTTTTAAAATGTGGCCTTTCATTGTAGGATGTCTTCCTTAACTCATCTCCTGCCATAACCAGAACCTCAAGTCACTATATATGTTTTTTCTCCCCCCAGTTCTGAGTAGCTAGCTCCTTCCCTCCCCGGCCCTGGGCTCTTATATTTTGATGGTTCTTAGTTTATATCTTCCCATAAACTAAGATCCCTTGGGCATTAGGCTCAATAAATTTCTTTTCCGTTGAATTAAAATGTTAGAACTCCTTTGATAATATAACTACCATAAATGTGCTTAATTTTGTTTAACAGTAGGTGAAGAGAAGATAGTAAAAGATTGTTTATAACATAGTGAACATGTGTAGTTTTTACTAAAATTCTGAACATACTAAAAAAGCATTATGAAGCGAATGGGCGAAAACACCTTCCTAGAGATAAACTCTGAACACTTTAGTATTTACCCACATGGCTGCATAGCATTTCAGTGTGTGTGCACACTTCCTCAATGCATTCACTGATGGGCATTTCAATGTCCAGTTTCCACAAGTATTTTTTTAAAAATTAAGATTATTTTAAAATAATCTTATTAAAATTATTTTTAATAAGATTATTTTTTAAATAATCTTTATTATTTTAAAAATAATAAAGATCATCGTATTTCTATCTACTTGTTCAGTTACTTTTTAAGAATAACTTCTTAGGAGTAGCTTTTTAGAGTCAGATGGCATGAACGACTTTTGATACATGGATTGCCAATTTGCCCATTAGAAAACCAATAAGCTACTGAGAGAGTACAATTTTATCAACGCTTACATCTCTGCCAAACTGATGGACTAAACACAGTATTTCAAATTACAAGTGGGTTTGATCTTCACCTGGTATGTATACTTCCCGTTATGTTTCTTTGCCTGTTCCTATTCTTATGTTGATGACTGTCACACTAGTGTTGTGTGTATTAAGATGATTAGCCTTTTGTGGTATACACTGCATATATTGTTTTTCCATTTTCTTTGTGAGTGTGTGTACGTTGTTTACAGTGTTTTTTTGGTTTGCTTTTATATCATTTTATTTCATCATCATGGGAATGTTTTCATTTTTATCCTGTCATATCTGTCAGACTTTCACTTGATTGGCTCTGCCTTTGGTGTCATGCTTACAAAAGTCTTTACCTTACCAGAGTTATAAAAACATATATCTTATATTTTATTCTAGTACTTACATAATTTCATTGTTTTGTTTTATATTTGAATGTTTAATTCAGCTGACCTGTTTTGAAGTAGGCATTTTTTCCCAAAATTTTTGTTTCACAATTTTCAGTGTTAAAATCAAGTATGATTACCAAGCCTGAGTGGGTTTATAGTACTTAACTCATAATATAAATGGGGAATCATAGCAGGATTGGATATTTTTCAATGAGTTAAACACTTACTACGTGCAAATACTTCATTACAGGTACAGTTAAAATGACCTGGCCAGGACCTTCTCCTCAGGGAACTTGAATTTCAGTAGGCTTGATGGGTACACACAGTCACAGCCATCATGCAAATCATCTGAGATGGAGGGTGCGTCAGGTGCAGATTTCAGACAGGTGGTGCTCACTCTCTTAGGGGAGTGATGGGGAAAGCTTTGAGGACTCAACTGGTTATTTTGTTTATACCTTACTAGGGAGCGATTGAAGATCGAAGTGCTAACACAAAGAATTGCTTCTAATACAACATGTTGGAGATGGAAATAGAGGTGAGAGTAAGACTCAGGGAGGCAGTGAGGGGTGCTTTACAGTAAATGTTGCCCGGGAAGGGCCTCAGCCATGAGGCACCAAGAGTAGCAAGGCAGGCAGCCTTTTCTTCATTCATAACAGGGCCTTGGCTGCCTGTCCTTTCCACATGCTGGCCTCTTGCTGCTTGTTGACCTTTAGCTTCGATGTGTCCTCAGGGAGGCCTTCTCTGATCACTCTTGGTGGTAAGAAGCTGCGGTATTAAGTGTGGAGCAGCCCTTTGAAGAAAGTGAGTCACAAAAGGAAGAGAAAAGATGATAGCTTGGAAATGAGTAGCAAGATGGGAATCGAAGATGAGTTTGCAGATTAGTAGGCAGAGGACAGACTGGAGGTAAATAGGGAGAGATTATAGTTGTTGGTACCTGGCTTGCGGGGGGGTGGTAATTGATGAGGAAAGGTCTTGGAGGTGGGGAGGGATGAGAATAAGCCCCTCTGAAAGGGTGTTGTTCATGCAGGAAGAGGATCGAATTGTCTGAGACCAGGAAGGAAGACCAAATAAATGAGACACTGAAAGCATGTGGGAGTGGGGAGGTGAAGTGGCACTGATCTCTATAAATCAGGCCTAGTGACTGGCATCTCAGAGAACGGTTTCGGGATACCTGTGTTAGCACATTCCATGGAATTTGAGGCAACAAGAGGTAGATGAAAGGATTGCTGAATAAATGAAAGAATTCTTTCAAGTAAAATGAATTTATAGAGGAGAACCTAACCAGCCGGTGTGGGGATGCAGCCATCTGAAGGGGAAGATAATACAGGACAGGGTTTGACCTGGCACAGGACCAACGGGTCAAGAGAAAGTAACTTCCCCCCAGCTTTACTGAGATACAGTTGACATACGGCACTGTGTAAGTTTAAGGTGTGCAGCATGATGATTTGACTTCATGAAATTATGACATCCATCATCTCATATAGATACAAAGTTAAAGAAATAGAAAAAAACATTTTTTCCTTGTGATGAGAACACTTAGGATTTACTCTCTTAGCAACTTTAATTATATTTACCATGTTGTACATTATGTCCTTAGTACTTATTTATCTTATGAAGGGAAGTCTGCACTTTAAAAAAAAAATAATAATAATTTTATTTTTGACTGCATTGGGTCTTTGTTGCTGTGCGTGGTCTTTCTCTGGTTGCGGGGGCTACTCTTCATTGTGGTGCGCAGGCTTCTCATTGCGGTGGCATCACTCGTTGCGGAGCACAGGCTCTAGGCACGCCGGCTTCAGTAGTTGTGGCTCGCGGGCTCTAGAGCGCAGGCTCAGTAGTTGTGGCACACGGGCTTAGTTGCTGCGGCATGTGGGATCTTCCCGGACTAGGGATCGAACCTGTGTCCCCTGCCTTGGCAGGCGGATTCTCAACCACTGTGCCACCAGGGAAGCCCCAATTTGCACTTTTGATTGCCCTCATCCAATCCCCCCAGCCCCCGTCACCTCTGTAGCTACAAATCTGACCTCTTTTTCTATAAATTCGTTTGTTTTTGAAGTATATTTGACCTACAACACTGTTAGTTCCTGTTACACAACATGGTGATTCTATATTTCTCTACATTTCAAAATGGTCACCAGGATAAATCTAGTTACGATATGTCACCATACAAAGATACTAGGTAGTTACTGTGTTTCCTACACCGTACATTTCATACCCATGACTCATTTATTTTGCAACTGGAAGTTTGTTTGATCTGTCTCACCTGTTCCTTTCCCTCTGGCAGCCGCCTGTTCTCTGTATCTGTAACTCCATTTCTGTTTTGTTATGTTCGTTCATTTGTTGTTTAGATTCCACATATAAGTGAAATCATACAGTAGTTGTCTTTCTCTGTCTGACTTATTTCACTTAGTGTAATACCCTCCAGGTCCATCTGTGTTGTTGCAGATGGCAAGATGTTACTCTTTCTCATGGCTGAGTAGTATTCGTGTGTGTGTGTGTGTGTGTGTGTGTGTGTGTGTATCAAATCTTCTTTATCCGTTCATCTGTTGATGGGCACTTGCTTTGCTTCCATATCTTGGATATCATAAATAATGCTGCAATGAACAGAGACATGCAAATGTCTTTTCCTTTTCCTTTCTTCCCTCCCCTCCTTTTTTTTTTTTTTTTTTTTTTGGCCTCGTGGCATGCAGGATCTTAGTTCCCCGACCAGGGATTGCACCCATGCCCCTTGCAGTGGAAGTGCAGAGTCCTAACCACTGGACCACCAGGGGATTCCCATAAATGTCTTTTCTAATTAGTGTTTTTATTTTCTCTGGGTGAATAGGAGTGGAATTTGCTGGATCATATGGTAGTTCTATTTTTAATTTTTTGAGGAGTTTCCATACTGTTTTGCGTAGTGGCTGGACTAATTTACATTCCCACCAACAGAGCATGAGTGTTCCCTTTTCTCCACATCCTTGTCAGTGCTTGTTATTTGTTTTCTTTTTCATAATTGCCATTCTGACAGGTGGGAGGTGATATCTCATTGTGGTTTTGATTTGCATTTCACTGATGATTAGTGATATTGAGCATCTTGTCATGTGCCCGTTGGCCATCTGTATGTCTTCTTTGGAAAAATGTCTGTTCAGATCCTCTGCCCAGTTTTTAATTGAGTTGTTTGTTTATTTTTTGACGTTGAGTTGTGTAAGTTCTTTGTGTATTTTGTATATTAATCCCTTGTGGGTCATATTGTTTGCAAATATCTTCTCCCATTGCATCTGCGGCCTTTTTGTTTTGTTGATAGTTAACTTCACTGTGTAAAAGCTTTTTTAGTTGAATGTAGTCCTGTTTGTGCTTTTGTTTCCCTTGCCTGAGGAGGCATATCCAAAAAATATTTTTAAGACTGATGTCAAATAGTGTACTGCCTATGTTTTCTTCTAGGAGTTTTATGGTTTCAGGGCTTATATTTAAATCTTGTATCCATTTTGAATTTATTTTTGTGCATGATATGAGAGAGTAGTCCAGTATGATTCTTCTGTATGTAATTGTCCTGTTTTCCCAGCACAATTTATTGAAGAGGCTGTTTTTTCCCCATTGTACATTCTTGCCTCCTTTGTCATAGATTAATTGCCCATGTAAGTGTGGATTCATCTTCTGGGCCTTCTGTTCCATTCCATTGATTTATGTGTCTGGTTTTGTGCTAGTACCATGCTGTTTTGATGACTGTAACCATATAGTATAGTTTGAAATCTGGGTGCATGATGCCTCCAGCTTTGTTCTTCATTCTCAAGATTGTTTTTGTTTGTTCGTTTTTTGCTATTTGGGGTCTTTTGTGTTTCCATATAAAGTTTAGAATTACTTGTTCTAGTTCTGTGAAAAATGCCATTGGCATTTTGATAGGGATTGCATTGGATATTTAGACGGCTTTGGATAGTATGGTCATTTTAGCAATATTAAGTTTTCCAGTCCATGAACTTGGTATATCTTTACATCTGTTCCCGTTGTCTTCAGTTTCTTGCATTGGTGTCGTTATATTTCCGAGTATAGGTGTTTTACCTCCTTAGTTAGATTTATTCCCAGGGATTTTAATTAATTAATTAATTTATTTATTTTTTGCGATATGTGGGCCTCTCACTGTTGTGGCCTCTCCTGTTGCGGAGCACAGGCTCCGGACGCGCAGGCTCAGCAGCCATGGCTCATGGGCCCATCCGCTCCGCGGCATGTGGGATCTTCCCGGACCGGAGCGCGAACCTGTGTGCCCTGCATCAGCAGGCGGGCTCTCAATCACTGCGCCACCAGGGAAGCCCCCAGGGATTTTATTTTTTGATGCGATTTGTAAATGGGATTGTTTTCTTAATTTCTCTTTCTGATAGTTCGTTGTTAGTGTATAGAAATACAACAGATTTCTTTGTATTAATTTTGTATCCTGCAACTTTGCCGAATTTATTGATGAGCTCTTAGCAGTTTATTCATGATGCCTTTAGGATTTTCTATAGAGTATCATGTCATCCTCAAACAGTAACAGTTGTACTTCTTCCTTTCCAATTTGGATTCCTTTTCTTTTTCTTGTCTGATTGCTGGGGCTAGGACTTCCAACACTAAGTTCAATAAAAGAGCGACAGTGGGCATCCTTGTCTTGTTCCTGATCTTAGAGAAAATGCTCTCAGCTTTATACCATTGAGCCCGCCATGTTAGCTGTGGGCTTATATATGACCTTTTTTATGTTGAGGTATGTTCCCTCTATATGCACTTTGTTGAGTTTTTTTAATCATACGTAGATGTTGAATTTTATTAAAAGCTTTTTCAACATTTATTGAGACGATCATAAAATTTTTCTTCCTCAGTTTGTTAATGTGGTATATATCACATCGATTTGTGGATATTGAACCATCCTTACATCCATGGGGTAAATCCCACTTGATCATGGTGTATGATCCTTTAAATGTATTGTTGAATTCAGTTTGCTAATATTTTGTTGAGTAATTTTGCATCTATGTTTATCATTGATATTGGCCTGTAATTTTCTTTTCTCTTCTCTTTGTCTGGTTTTGCTCTCAGGGTGATGCTGGCCTCATAGAATGAGTTCAGAAGCACTCCTTCCTCTGCAATGTTTTGGAAGAGTTTCAGAAGGATACATGTTAACTCTTCTGTAAATGTTTGGTAGAATTCACTTGTGAAGCCATATGGTCTTGGACTTCTGTTTGTTGGGAGTTTTTAAATTATTGATTCAGTTTCATTACTGATAATTGGTCTGTTCATATTTTCTATTTCTTCCTGGTTCAGTCTTGGGAGGTTGTACATTTCTAGGAATTTGTCCATTTCTTCTAGGTTGTCCATTTTATTTGCGTATAATTGTTCACAGTAATCTCTTGTGATCTTTTGTATTTCGGTGCTGTCAGTTGTAACTTCTGCTTTTTCATTTCTGATATTATTGATTTGGGCCCACTCTCTCTAGTGCTGGCCCACTGGTGGGTAGAGCTGGGTGGCTGGTTGTGCGGCCAGGGGTCCTAGTGTAGGCTTGCTGGTGAGCAGGCTGGTTTCAGACATCACTGGCTGCAGGGTTCGGGGTGTTCCAAAGCTTTGTAAGCCTACTGGTGAGTGGGGCTGGATCCCAGAGTGGCTGGCTGATGGGTCAAGGTGTTTCAGAGCTAGTATCGGCCTACTGGTGGACAGGGTCAGGGTCCTATGTGTCCCAGGGCTAGTGCCCAGCGTAGGCAGGCTGGTCATGGAGTCTCTGGCTGCAGGGCCCTGGGGGTCCAGGGGCTGGTGCCAGCCTACTGGTGTGGGCTGGGTCCTGACTCAGCAGGTACAGGGCTGTGGTATCCCGGGGCTAGAGAAAATCATTTAAATATCGAAGCATGACAACTCATCAAACTTGGGAGGAAGACAGTTGAAACCAGGAGGGAATTGATGGACTAGGAGAATAGGAGGGCATGGAGGAGTCAGACATAAGATGGACATGGAGAAGTTTCAGTAGATCAGGGTGTCAGAAGTAGAAGACAAGGAGTGTTACTCAAGAAGATCTTGCAGATCTCTGATGAGATCAAATGTATACTGGTGTGAGAAGACAGAGTGCAGTCCAGGGATTAAGAGGCCACTCAGTCAGAAGGCAACGCAAATAGATCTTGATCTTACAGAAAGTAAAGGAAATAAGTGGACAGGGAAAATTGAACCAGTATCAGAGTCAATTGAGTAAAGAAAGCCAGAAGAAGGAATTTATGCATAGACCATAAATTACAAATTTTGGAGAGAGAGAAACAAAGTTTGTATTGGTGGAGTATCATGGAGTTATTAGCTCCAACACAACACTAAGTTCAGTGTTAGTGTGGAAGTACAATAAATTTCTCTCTTAGAGTTCCAGTAGGACAGTTGTGGGCCTTGATACTCATGGATTCTGAAATTTTTAAGGAATCAAGTTGGGCCTGCAAGTTTGCTCTGGTTTGGTAACAACTACAGTATATTTGATTGTATTAGAGTACAGTGCTCCCTCCTTTATTCAAACCACCAGTAATTATTAGTTTTCCTGTAAGCTTGTAATTATTACACATAGAAGATCTTCTGAATTAATTAAGAACTTTATTAGGCCCTCTATTCCAAATTTGCTTCTTAACCAGATCTGTTTACCAGGAGAGCAGAAAAGATAACCAATATAAAAAAGTATTCCTTATTAATTTGTTATATTTGTGTATTATATCTCTTATTTATAATGAGTATGAGACCAGAAAAATGTGATCTTCCTCTCTTAAGAACTGAAAGTACATATATGAAAATCAGCTCATATTCTAATCCTTCTTATTTGTAGACCATTCGAAGGAAAAAGAAAGTTCAGATACCAGTAAGTCGTCCTGATCCTGAACCAGTATCTGAGAATGAAGAAGATAGTTATGATGAGGAAGTACACGACCCGAGAAGTGGCCGTGGGGGCATGGTTAACAGGAGGAGTGAGAAGAGCTGGGCCAGGGATAGAAGTGCAAGTCGAGAGAGGAGTCTGTCTCCGCGATCTGATAGGCGATCTGTGGCTTCCAGTCAACCTGCCAGACCCACCAAAGTCACACTGGTGAAATCCCGGAAAAACGAAGGTATTTTCTACCAACTCGTTTATCATTTTCACATGAAAATTTTAAGACTAATTTTAATGAGAAGTAAGTTTGCCATCACTTTATATCTTTGCTTTGTTGTCTTCTGTTATCTTCGTTTTTGTGTCCTGTTGCTTTAAATCAAATCCTGTGATGTCAGGCTTCAGGGGTCATCTGTTTCCTCTTCTTGAATCATTTTGTTGTAGCAGATAGTACTTCACATAAATTGTCCAGTAGTTGGATTTTGGATTACTTCTTGTGAGTAGAATAGGCTAATACAAGAAATGTCACGCCATCACCAAGTTGCAATTCAGTGTTTTACTTAGCTGTCAGGATCAGTAGTACCTACATCTGGGTAGAAATCATTGGATTCGGAGGGAGGGCAGGCTGCCTTTTCTAAATGGAGAGTCGGAGGGAGAGGACCCGCCACAGGATATTGCTCTAAAAGCAAAGGACTTGTTTGTCAAAAAATTTTGAAACTGAAGCCTAGCTGCCTCCCCTCAGGTAATCACATTTGGTACAAATGAGTCTGATTGTGGCTTCTTGCTGCCGTGGGCGTGTCTCTCCCATGCAGGAAAGCGTTGATGACTGATCATTTTGATAAAAAGGTGTAAGAGTATTTGAAGGCTGGCTCTGATCCGCTTTACTGAAACCTGACATGTCTCCTGGTTATTGCTCCCCTCTGCCCTCATCCATACCAACTTCTCAGTCAGACTGTCTGTGTTCAGAGCTGTTTCTCCTTGTTCATCACTCACTCTTCAGCCCTCTCTCTCTGGTATCTGCTCCTAGAACTGGTCATACTAAATCCGGTAGAAATTTCTAGTCTTTATCTTACTTGCCTTTTCAGTACCATTTCACATAGTTAACCACTCCCTGTTTTTTTTGAATTTTATTTATTTTTTATACAGCAGGTTCTTATTAGTTATCTGTTTTATACATATTAGTGTATATATGTCAATCCCAGTCTCCCCGTTCATCCCATCCCACCCCCACCCCCACCACCCCCAGTTTCCCCCCTTGGTGTCCATACGTTTGTTCTCTACATCTGTGTCTCTATTTCTGCCCTGCAAACCGGTTCATCTATACTATTTTTCTAGGTTTCACATATATATGTTAATATACCATATTTGTTTTTCTCTTTCTGACTTACTTCACTCTGTATGACAGTCTCTAGATCCATCCATGTCTCTACAAATGACTCAGTTTCATTTCTTTTTATGGCTAAGTAATATTCCATTGTATATATGTACCACATCTTTATCCATTCATCTGTTGATGGGCATTTAGGTTGTTTCCATGACCTGGCTATTGTAAATAGTGCTGCAGTGAACATTGGGGTGCATGTGTCTTTTTGAATTATGGTTTTCTCTGGGTATATGCCCAGTAGTGGGATTGCTGGGTCATACTGTAATTCTATTTTAGTTTTTTAAGGAACGTCCCTACTGTTCTCCATAGTGGCTGTATCAATTTACATTCCCACCAACAGTTCAAGAGGGTTCCCTTTTCTCCACACCCTCTCCAGCATTTGTTGCTTGTAGATTTTCTGATGATGCCCGTTCTAACTGGTGTGAGGTGATACCTCATTGTAGTTTTGATTTGCATTTCTCTAATAATTAACCACTCCCTGTTTTTTGAAATAATGTTTTCTCTTGGCTCCTGTAATGCTGTGGGTTTCAGGGGTTCCTCCCTCTTTCTTTTCTGTATCCTTGGCAATCTCTTTGTCCTCATTCTACCTTTCAGTGTTCTGTGGGTTTCTGTTCTAGAATCTCTTTTCTACTTCATATAACATCTTTAGGAAATCTCATGTCTCTCAGTGTCGTGGGCTGCTCATGATGGCACAGCTCCTTCCCTAGGTCCAGTGTGTGTACCCTGGTGCCCCAGCTGACTCATAGGCATGTACACTTAGGTGTTCGTCTGCATCCCTCAGATACAGCACATCTCCCTCGTGGAATGTTTCTTATGAAATATCCCATTGCATATATTCCTGTCTCTCAAGCCAGCCGGGGGCAGCATGGTATAGTTTTCCGTGACATCTTTTTTCCCCTGCTTTCCTATGCCCGGTTAACACCTTCTAACTTCCTAAACACCACACTTGACTGTCCTACTCCTCCTTTCTCCACCACCACCACCCTCATCCAAGCTACCAGCATCTTTTTTTTTCTTCCATCTTTATTGAGGTGTAATTGACATTGTATATTAATATGTAAAGTTGTTATGTATTTAAGGTGTGTACAGTGTGATGGTTTGAGGTATGTATACACTAGGAAACGATCACCACAATCAAGTTAATCAACACATCGTTACTTTTTCCTTTTTTGTGTTGTGGGGCACGGCGGGTGAGGAGCATCACACCACTGTCTATTAAGTGACTCACCCAGCCTCATGATGCAGTCTCTGGATCTCCCTGGTCCATTCTGTGGACTGCTCCACATGGTTACAGGGTCCTCTGGGCTGCTTCTCTGTCTGACTCTTGCCCTACACTTATGACTTCATCAAACCTGTCTTGTCTTTCCTTCATACCTTCTGGTGCACTTGTTTTTAACCATTCTGTCTTGACCAGTGTGCACACGCACGCACACACCCACACCCACGCGCATGCGCGCGCACACACACACACACACCACCACCCCCACCCAACCTCATTTCTCAGGTTTATATTCTTTTTTTTTTTTTAAACCCACATTTGTTTATTTATTTTTGCTGTGTTGGGTCTTCGTTTCTGTGCGAGGGCTTTCTCTAGTTGTGGCAAGCAGGGGCCACTCTTCATCGCGGTGCGCGGGCCTCTCATTATCACAGCCTCTCTTGTTGCGGAGCATAGGCTCCAGACGCGCAGGCTCAGTAGTTGTGGCTCACGTGCCTAGTTGCTCCGCGGCATGTGGGATCTTCCCAGACCAGGTCTCGAACCTGTGTCCCCTGCATTGGCAGGTGGATTCTCAACCACTGCGCCACCAGGGAAGTCCATTTCTCAGGTTTAGTGTTAGTATTTCTTAGGTAGAGTTTCAGCTTTAGCATTTGCTTCTCAGGGAGGCCTTCTCTGACCCCCACTAGGCACAGAATCATGTATTGCTCCATCCGAACTCTTCATCACACAGGTAATTGTGGTAATGTCTTTTTCCCTACTGACTAGGGAAGCTGCCAGAGTGCAGGGACTGTCTCAATTGCTGGTTTTTATCTCTAGTGCCTACCACCTAGTTAATATTTACTAAGGAAATACTTAGAATAAACGAATTCATTAATATACAAGGAATATTTTAGAGTCATCTCTGTATTTTGGTCATTTATAATTTTTAAGTCTTAAATAAGGACAGTCTTTTAATCAATACTTTCTTTCTGTGAGATAGTCACCATTTCTAAAGCACACATAGTTGACTGCCTAGATCCCCTAGAAGGTCATTTTCTTTTTTTTAACCCTGATTCTATTCCTGCTTGTGAACACTCTTTGTATATTTGCCTTAAGTTGAACTGTAACTGATGTAACTTTTAAAAGCTTGAGTAGCAGGTCTGCTAACTTATCCCATCTTAAAAACAGTTTTGTTTCCCTTCTGGTTTTTGTTTTGTTTTTCTTTCCCAGTAAGACTCAGTCCTACTCTTTATCCTAACGCAACCGGGGCAGTCCTGTTCTATTGACATTATACTGTTAGTTGTAGTCATTGTACAGCTTTGCAGGCCCCCTGGACAGTTTTCTGGACTCTCCTGGTAACTTCTTTAACTCTGACCACTCCCTCACCCACAGGTGCAATTAATGTTGCCACGCTCCTGGGCACTTTGGGCACTTTGTCGGTTGTTGGAAGGACTGGCATCTTTAACTCCTCCCCACATCTGCTTGGCTTGTTTGAAGCCCTCGTTTGAGTGGTGCACACTGATGCTCTGTGTATGTCTCTCAGAGAGGTGTTAAAGTCATCAACAAAATCGTAAAGGATTCCAGAGTTTTCCTTTTCAGAATTTTATTCTTTAAACCTTCTGAGAAGCTAGTGCATCAGCATGACACCATCAGAGAGAAATGGTTATCTCTTCGGATTTTTCTCTCTTTCAGTACAGTGAGAGCACGATGTGTCAATCTTTTGTTTGAACCACGCACTTTCCCTTTGCTTTCACACTGACAGTGAAAACTTTCTGATGATTAGAGGAAATGTCTTCTTTGCAGGGAGGCCAAGAATAATTTCTTATTACTGATTGTACTTAAAAACTCTATGCGGTGATTATTATCATACTTTTAAACTCTATTTAAGAGTCTTGGGATTTTACTCTTGGGATTTTACACTAAAGACATTTAAATATATTATTTCAGAATATGGTCTTCGATTGGCCAGCCATATATTTGTAAAGGAAATTTCACAAGATAGTTTGGCAGCAAGAGATGGCAATATTCAAGAAGGCGATGTTGTATTGAAGGTATAGTCATATTCTTACATTTTGATGAACTGCAGTAGAAAACAAGTTCTAGTGTGACCACATAGCTCCTGTTCATGCTTGAAGCGATTTTGCCAAAAAGAATTAAAAATCAGTATTTGGGGACTAGATAGTTTGCCACTGGCTATTATTACATGTCAACACTGACGCTTTTCTTTGGGCATAGAGTCATCCTAGAGAATTAATAGCGCCAAATGTGTATTTTTCACTAATAGGAGTTACTTTTATAGATAGATTTGTTTGTTGTTCCACATTAAGTGGTTTTGATAACTCCTCCGGATATTATTGATGTGTTTTGTTAGTTTGCCCATGAGTAATAGAAAGTGATGGGGAGGAGGTAGAAGATGCTAATTTGGGCTTTTCTGGCAGAGCAGCAGTGTAGTACAGATTTTATTATTTCAGTAAGGAGGAGTACTTTGATAGTTTAGGAAGAGTGTAAAGGGAATATTTTGGTTCTCAGAGCAAGCCCAGGAGTAGTCTAGATATTCCTGTTCATGTCAGACTAAGTTAACGTTTGTATTTTTGTCATTTACCTTCAACCTATAGTTTCTTTTCTGTTGCAGATAAATGGTACCGTGACGGAAAATATGTCATTGACAGATGCAAAGACATTGATAGAGAGGTCTAAAGGCAAGTTAAAGATGGTAGTTCAGAGAGATGAGCGGGCTACCCTGCTGAATGTCCCTGATCTTTCTGACAGTATCCACTCTGCTAATGCCTCTGAGAGAGATGGTGAGTGTGGCTCTGTTTGCTGAGACCCTTTAAGTGACCTGTTTCTTAAAGTGGGAAGATTTGACATTTTAGAATGAAATGATAATTTTCTATAAGCCAGACACCTTCAAAATATAAGAATTCAAAAAAAATTTTTTCTGTTGACAGCTCACCAATATCGAATAGTAGCTGATTAAGTTAATGCTTAAATCAACCATTTTATATGAAGTTATTTAGTAACTTATTTCCATTATTATTGGAGTACCTTATATTTTACTGTAGTCATTTCATGGGAAAATAAACAGCACTCCTTTGTTTAACAGACATTTCAGAAATTCAGTCACTGGCATCAGATCATTCTGGTCGATCACACGACCGGCCTCCCCGTCACAGCCGATCACGATCTCCTGACCAGCGGTCAGAGCCTTCTGACCATTCTAGACAGTCTCCACAGCAGCCCAGCAATGGCAGGTAATCATGCTCTGTTGTTTAAAATAAAACAGGTGTGTGTGCTTGGTACATGTTTCTGGTTTTGCTTAGAAATAAAATTAGAAGATAGGTTGTCTTTGGATTACTTAAATTAGGTTCGTGTTTCTTTATCAATTTAGGTATTTCTTATCTAGAATAACAGAGGTCAAACTATTTCATAAAAGGCCAAAGAGTAAGTATTTTAGGCATGTGAGCCAAGTCTTGTCACTACTCAGCTCTGTCTTTGTGGCACAAAACTAACTGTAGACAGTATGTAAATAAATGGGCATGGCTGTTTTCCAATAAAACTTTATTTTTAAAAAGTTGGCTCTCGGCTGCAATTTGCTGACCCACTGCATTAGAAGATGCTAGCAAGCTTTAGGACAAGTTAACTGTATACAGTAGAAGTCCTTTAGTGGAGAGATTAACCTGGACTTTATTTTCTGCTTTAAAGTACACTGTCTGGTATTTATGCCAAAGGGTCTGCTATGCTAGTAGTATATGACTTACCTGAGTTTATAGTCTCTGGGGTCACATATACATTTGAGAATATGAGGAAAATTATGACTCTTCTTTCCAGAAAAATGCACATGTACACATACGTGTAGCACTTTACATAAGAATTCTGGACATTCCCCAGGGCTCTGTAGGCCACCTAGGGGTGGACCTAGGGTTTAACAGCAATCCATATGGAGATCTTCTGTAGACACTTGAAATTTCAGGTCCAGAGCTGACCAGTTTAAGATTCAAGGTGGTGATTTGGGACTTACTGCATGAGGGTGTTAGCTGAAGCCATAGAAGTCACTAAAAGTGCCAAGAGAAACAATATAGATAGAACGCCCAGAGGTGGACCACAGGGAGTGTTCCCTGAGGAGGCAAGGGAGAAGTTCCTCCCTGGGAGAGAGCTGTCCTCAAGATTGTCAGAAATCATACAGATAACAGTTGTTATGCACCCCTGAGTTTAGATATTTGTGAGGCTGATTCTCTCTGAATTTCAGATTTTAGACATATAAATTGTATTAACCCTGATCTTTGTAATTAATGTTATAATTTTTTTAAGGAATATTATAGTATGTCACATGCAAAATGGACTTATAGTCGATTATTAGTTTTAACTGCTGCAGGTTAACATATTAATTCTAAAAATCTCCCTGACACAGTACAGACCTTATCTGGAAAAGGACAGCTGCTGCAACATGTACACAGTGACAGAGCTAACATCCCTGATGAGTCACGGGGAGTGGCTGTAATTGTAACACAGTTCTCTCACCTAGAAGCTAGGCTGGCATCAAGCAATTTGGACATGATTTTCCTTTAAAAAGAAAGAAAGAAATGCTCATCAAAACTTTGGCCATTTGTATTTATTGTAATCAAATTCTAAACCTTAGAAAGTTCTTTCTGATACTTACTTTTTTCCATTTAGATTTCCTAAACACTTGACATCTGTAACTTTAAAAGTTGAAGCGGATTTAAAAATTTTTTTAACTATCTTCATATTATATTGGGTTGTTTTACTCTCTTGGGAACCTCAAGTATTCTTTATGGGTAACACCTGAGATCTTTTAAAAATACAGAATCCTGGGCCTACTTCTCAGTTCATCTGAGGTGGAGGCAGGGAATACTTTTTTAAAGTTCCTGATAGCATTCTCTTCTATACATTACCAGATTTGGGAACTTCTGGTTAGAACATGTAGCATATACTAAGGAAAAGATAGTACTTTGAGTACAGAAGACAAAAAGTCTTCAGATTCTTTTCCAAATGTTTGTACTGAGAATATAATTCCTGAAAATTAAGTGGCCTGTCAAAAGACAGGACGTAAAGTAGTACCAGTTGCTTAAAGGTTTCATTTTCATTTCCCCCCTAAAGTTAATATTAAAATCCAGATAACTGTGGGAGTTTTAATATAGAGGGTGCCTTGCATTTTGAGAAACAACTTAGATATAGTAAGAGAGTAAAATCCTAGTATTAAAAAACACATGGGACATTTTCTTTTTGTTATTTAATTTTGTACAGATGTCTTTGTTTTACAAATGTTCTTTAAATGCTCTTGTTTAAAAAGTGAAACAAAAAAGACTGGTGAGAAAAGTTTCAGTTTAGTGTGTAAAACACTAGCCCCACCTTTTTCTCTTCCTAGATTTCTGAGTATTTTCGTATGTTTGTAAGACTGCAGTTATCTGTTGAGAATAGTAACTTTCATTTTGTCAGAGGCAATAGAATATAGTGATTTCTTTGGGCTTTGAAGCAAGTTTTCCTGGGTTTAAGTCCCACCCTGCCATTGGTTACTTGCGCAACCTTGAAACCTCTCTGCACTTTAGTTTTCTCATTTGCTGTAAAAAAAAGGCATCATACATTACAAAGTTGTGAAAGTTAAATTAGTTATTAGAACACCTGGCGCAAATATTGGCTGCTCTCATTAGTATGGTGATTAGTAGTAGTAGTAATAGTATCATCAGTTAGAGTTTCCAAAAGTGCTTTCACATCTGCTCATATTAAACCATTTCTAAGAAGATTTGCTCGTTTTGTAGGCAAGTCAGCTTAAGCTGAGTGGTTGTGATAAAGTCCAGGGTTATGTAGTTGACAAGAGATTAGAGCCAGGATTAAAGCTCTTGGCCTTTTGACTTAAGTGTTTGACCTTATGGGTGTAGAGAAAGAAAAAAGTGGCAGGTTACTTAAGGGAGCAGAAATCTATAAAGCATTCCATTGTGTTCCATTGTTGTCGTGACCTACTTATGTTCCTCTGTGTGATGTTCTTTTCTTGGAGAACAAATGTTATATGGTCTGAGTTCTGAGAAAAACACATGAGCGTGTTTCTTCATAATAATTGGATGAGCAGTGTACCCTTACTGTTGTCTTGAACATGGGCTGGCAAACTACAGCCTGTGGGCCAAATCCAGACTGCTGCCTGGTTTTGCAAATAAAGTTTTACTGGAACTCATCCTAATTAAGTTGTGGCAGAGACTGCATGGCCCACAGAGCCATTTACAGAAAAAGTCTGCCAGTCCTTCCCTGGTCTAGGATGTTAAAATAGTTTTGTTTTTAAATTGAAAAATAATATATGTATAGAGAATTATTACAGTGATTTTGTTATAGCTTGATGCTGTTGCTAAGTTTGTTTTGTATATTTTATTCGGTGTTTTTTCACTGCCCACTCTGGGCCGAGACTCCCTCTCTAGGAGGGAGCTGGGCATACTGAGAGTCCTTGGCTGGTGGCACTGCCTCATGGCGATTGTCAGGGGCTGTCAATGAGAAGACTCTTTCACTGATTTCACTGCAGTCCCTGCATGACTAGAGAGTATTGGATTTGCAGAGTGTGTTCTAAGCCTCTGTTTGGTTATATTGTACTCTCCCTAGTATTTACAGTTAATTTAACAGATCCATTTTATGCGTTTTCTCCCTAGAGGAGCAACATATGTTTACGTTTTTGGTTCTGTTCTATAAACTATTTTAATAAAAGTGACTCTCATGCTACTGATTAATCATAAGCCGTCGCATTGTTGAAAAAATTCTATTACAGTAAAAGCTCAGACCAGTTAGGATAAGGTTCAACTGTAGAAAATTTGCATTGTAAAGGTTTGTATTTTGTATTTCTTATACTCAGTCATTCCATAAACTGACAAGGTGCATCTGAGAATAAGCTGTTTAAGGTTTTTAGGGAATTGTATATTTTAACAAACAGGAAAAAGTCTGATTTATATTTAGCATATCTATTTCATAAAAATGATTGCTTCTGAAGTACTTGAAAGCAGTCTAGAGATTAAAACTGTAGAAGTTTAAAATACTTGTTTCATTGTTTGTTTCTCTTGAGAGAAATGTCTCCACTGAATTCTGAAGTTAGTGGTGTCAGTATTGATACTGCTTATGGTGTAACAAATATATGATGATTAAATTTGTTCTTATGAATGCGAATTTCTAGCCTAAATCCGAGCATTGAGCCAAGTTAAATAATCAAGTTAAATAATGGGATCAAAAATCCTTTAACTATACAGTCCACCTATATCATCAGGGTTGAATGCAGGTTCATGCCTTTGTTCTCTCAGAGTGCCAGGTGAGTCCTCATACACATGCATGTAGGGCATATGGTGTTTCTGCTTAAATACCTTAGAGAAGCCTTGGCTTTTAAATTAAAGATCTAGTTTTTTTATTTACACACCTTATATGTCACCTTCCATAGTTGTTTTCTTTGAGTTTAGAGAGCTGTAAATATTCTTTTGCCCTAGTATATATCGTTTCTGTTAGATATTGTGTAGTTCTGTTTGGAACATACATAGAACTTTGCCAGTAGGCTAAAAATTATTGTGGAAACATCCATATACATAAGCTGAACATTTCTTTTTACTGTTTCAAAATGTAGAGAAGTATAACCTTCTTCTGACTGGTGAATTTCAGGGTTTTTTCCCCTGATCCTTGGTGTTAGTCCTTTGTCTTAGGTAGAAAAGATTTTATTACCTCCAATTTGAAAGATGCTTGATTCAAAACAAGATTTATATGTGATACTGTTGGTAATTAATTTGGTGCAGGTACTATTACATTTTCTTTTTCAGACATGCTGTGGAGTCCTGCATCCTTTTTTCCCTCCCGCTTTCACCTCAGAGATGGTCAGGTAGAGAGATTCAGTTTATTAAATCTTAGTGAATTTAATCAACAATTGATGCCTCCTTTTCTATGCCTCCTGTGCCGTGCACAGTTGATGGTGAGTGATCAGCAGTCAGCACAGTGAGTGTTCTTCAGTGAAGGTTGAAAGATTTTTTCCTTCACCAGTAATTTTGACATTACCCCGCTCATTTTTCCTTTATGAAGTTTTGTTTTGTTTTTTTTCGGTACGTGGGCCTCTCACTGTTGTGGCCTCTCCCGTTGTGGAGTACAGGCTCCGGACGCGCAGGCTCAGCGGCCATGGCTCACGGGCCCAGCCGCTCCGCGGCATGTGGGATCCTCCTGGACTGGGGCACGAACCCGTGTCCCCTGCATCGGCAGGTGGACTCTCAACCACTGCACCACCAGGGAAACCCCTATGAAGTATTTTTTGATAATGCACATGTTGTCAGTGTATGATTATAAATTATGCCCTCAACAATCTAGGCAAGATCCCTTGTACCATAGAGCTTATATCCAAGTGAATAAAACTGATAAATGCGTTTGAAATATGAAACAGTAATTTGCATTAGCGGTAAAGAAAATCAGGGTGATGTGACAGTGCAGGAAGAGGGGGCAGTATTAGAGACATGCTTGGGCAGAAAGAAGGCTTCTCTACGGTCAACTTATCTTGATATGAGTGAGTGAGAAGGAGCCAGCCAAAGGAAGATCATTCCAGAATAAGACAGAGATGGAGATACATTCAGCTTGTTGGAAGAACAGCAAGGTGACTGGTGTGGCTGGACCACAAGGGCAACATAGCCAGGGATTTGGAGTTCTTAAACGTTTTTTTTTTTCCTGTTTTGGAAAATTGGTTAGGGAGAATGTGAAACTTCAAAGTTTATCACTTGAATTGTTACTAAATCTTTTTAAAATACGATTCTTTGTCTAACCTTTGAAAGTGAGTGGAATATTAAAGACCCATCCTGAACTTCTGTTATTCAGATAAGAGCCAACTGTTACTTTCAATCCTTGGGAATTTTCGGTTACAGGATTAAAACTCCAAACTGAGGTTTTGTTTTCATATGCTTTGTAAGGGGAAGGGCTGAGGGAGGACCATAGCTGATACATTTCTCTAGTTAATATAGACCAAGGTCTAGTAGTGTTGTGCTCAGTGATTGGTGATGGATTTTAACCCCTAAGAGGAGTTCATGGACCTAATGACAGCAAGGCAAGCTTAAATATTATACTTTATAGTCACTATTTTTAAAGTAAAAGTGTACATTTTATTTACTCCATCAGCTGAGAACTATTTTCTTGTACAATATAAAACATAAAATATTATAAAAACAGACTTCCACTCACGTGTAAAAGTAGTAAGTATATGAAAAATCTTATTTCTAGTTTAAATAACGTAGGACAATTCTTTATTGCCTTTGAGAGAATGTTAATAAAAAATGAAGAGTATGGTAACACTGGTCTCTTGTTATAAAATCAGCCAAACATACTGCACAATCAAGGCTTGGTTTACTCTAAATATTAATCTAAGTATGTAATAATCATACCACCAGTGAAGCCCTGATGATGCTGTTGTCCCTTAAGTGAAAGAAGGGTCCTTCTTAGTCTTTCCCCAGTTGTTCCTTACTAAAAATTGATCATTTTTTCAATTACACTTGTTGAACAACAGATCTGTTTTCTAATTCAGATGGACTAGGTTAGTCATTATCATCATAAAGGAACATGCAAGATGAGAATCTCTGTACAAGCTGATAGGCTTCATATAAATATGTAGCTAGGTTATTGCCAGAAAGCCATTTGTCAAAGTGAGCAACACAGACACTCATATTTTTTCAAAAACGTACACCACACATATATATATTTTTGAAAATAGATTACAATGTATAAAGAACAAATTTAAATTGTGAGAACTTTGCTTGCAAATGTAGCCAAGTAGATATAAGGTAATTATTCCCCCTGCTTTCTCAGCATACTCCCTGGGCAGCTCTTCACTTCTCTGCCCAAGTACCAGCCCAGAATCTCCACATCTCTCTGCCTTTTTCATCCCTATAATCGTCTGTGTGCCATGCTGTAATTTTTGAATTGCTGTCGAGGAGGAACCGCAGTATGTAAATATCTGTTTCCATATGAAATTTAGAAGATTAGCAATGGCTGCAATATTCTGAGAAGTCAGACTTGAGTGTGCCTTAGTTTTTCTTTCTCATATGTATTAGGAGCCCTCCATGCCGAACTGTCCCTGCCAGTGGAGAAGAACTTTGGAGTCTGGTTAAGTTACTTTCTAAGTTTCTATCTTTATTGATAATTGGGGCTGAGATAGTCCAGTGGCCTTGAAAGGGTACCTAGTTGCTGTGTTCATCCTAAGCTGTGTAGATCTTGCCTACCTTTATGCAATAAATGAGTTTCTGAAAAGAAATTATAAATTGGCTTATGTAGGATGAGTCATTTATTATATAAGAGGAAATTAGCTTTATAAAAGGATTTTTTATTACAGTGAACATTCAGCCTCAGTTTATTTCCTGTATTAAGATTAGTTTTAAATAAGATGTAACCAGTCAGATGGGGAGGTGTTTGAGAACTAGAAATCAGAAATAAAACTCCTTGAAGAATTGGCAGTCTGACATATTTCATCAGCGTCTAAAAGACAGAAAGCACAGTTTCTTGTGAACAGAGCGAATTTAATACAAAGAGATTAAATATAACGAGAGTGGAGTGACAAGGGATTCGCCAGTAATAAACAAAGAGAACTGAAAAATATAAGAATCAGATGTAAGGAGCAGGTCCTTCCCCTGGTGCTGAGATGGATTTGCCAAAGGAAGAAGCTTCCCCACCTGTCCTCACAACACCTGAGGCCCACTGCATGGCAGAGAATTCACTGTGGTGTCACTGGATGAACTTGCAGGAAATCTGCCCTCCAAGGGGCTTGGGAAAGCCAATCTTGAGGAGGTGTCTTGTCAGAGACCGCGCACTGTAAAACCAACCTAGGAAGTGTCTGGGGAAAGCTGCTGGCCACTGAGTGCTTCTGGCCCCTGTGTCCTGCAGGGGCTGCCGAGGGGACGGAGGAGAGCCCCTTCCTCCTGCAGTGTCTCTCCAGGTCCCTCTCCTGACCTCGCTGCCTGCCCTCTGCCTGCACTAAGTGGTCCCAAACAGCTGTGACTTTACACCTGAAGTTTTGCACTTAATCTGTTACCCTTTGCTGATCTGGTTGAATGTGTGTTAATCTGCTACTGTACTTACAGAGTTGACTGGATACAATTTAAGGCTCTGTTTACAATGAGCCCATTTATGTGACTGTAAAAACTCTCTTTCAGAGACTTTGTCTTAACAGCTGTTCCGCAGAGCTTTTAACCAGCCCAAAGTCTCTAGATTAATGGATCATTACCGTTAGATTAATATGTACAAGTGAAAAATCTGAAAAACAAAACCTATCTGCTTACCCTCCAGGGGAAAAACAAAAACACCCTTCAGAGGGTCTCAAGGTCCCCTAGAATGCCTGGAGTTTCTTTCTAGGCTACTAGAAGCCAGAGTGTGGTAGATAAACATGAGTCCAACTCAGGACAAAGATGGTTTTTGTATAAAGCTGGCTTGACTCATAATAGCAAAAGTTGTTTTTTACTAAAGCTTAAATATTACGTGGGAGCCATTAGGGTAGAACTATGTAAGGAAGGTTTGGGGAAAATATATTTTCCTTTTTTATGGCTTCACTTTCAATAACTGCCCCTGATTGTAGGCTGATTCTGTGTGTCTAAATTCTATTCTTTGTCTTATAATAGACTTAATGGTCATACATGCTCATAGTAGAACATTTTAAATGTTTGGAAAAGTTGATTATTTTGTTCTATACTGTTACTCTAGATCTTCATTGCCCAACACCATTGCCACTAGCCACATGTGGCTGTGGAGCCTTTGAAATGTGGCCAGTTTAAATAGAGACGTAAGTGTGAACCTACACACTGGAGTTTGATGACTGAGTACACAAAAAAGAATGTGTAAAATACCTCATTAATCATTTATATTGATTACTTAAATAATATTGTGGGTATACTGAGTTAAATAAAATGTATTAATTGATTTCACCTCATTTATTTAATATGGATTCTAGAAAATTTTAAATTACATAAATGACTTGCTTCACAATTCCATTAACAGCACGGCTCCAAATCTGCATGTATTGAATAATGCTTCCATCTTTTGGTAGATAATGGAAATACACTAAAAATGAACAATGATTTTTCCAAATATTAATTGTATGAAAAATTTAATAGAATGATGTGCGTTCCACCCATCTGCAATGTTAAGTCATAATAATTATATTAAAGAAAGGTGGCGTAGAGTATGAAAATTAGCCAACTCTACTAGCGGGAGTTCCGTGTGATGTACGGAGCAAGAGCCCTATTGCACGACAGTCCTGGTTATCACTGGGGAGGACGTTCAGATTAAAATATTATCATTGATTCTTAGTTATCATTAATGTCACTTGGTCACATTCTAAGTTTAGAATTTTTAAGTTACAAGAAACAAGAAAATCAATTGGAAACGTTTGTTTTTTGATCTTTTTTAAGCAAATAGTCTTTAAAGTCTGTTGCAGAGCAACAAAATCTGTAGAACTACTAAAATTATGTAGTTCTTTAATCTCATTCTCTTCAGTGAGATTTGCATCTCATTGCATCTATAAAGATGCAATGAGAATGCATCATTTGCATTTTTCAGTGCAAAGAATGCAAGGAGAATTTATTATTTTGTATTTCCCTTTATATTCTGAGGTGCCTAGAGCAGTTTGGGGATAGAGTTTAACTGTATTTATTTATACTTAGACTAATTGTATGTAAGATTTTATTACATAAGCAGTGGCTAAAAATTTTAACCTTTTATGATTTAGAAAGTTCATTCTGGTTTGAGCTAGAAGATATCTTGGCTTTACTTTCTGAAAGACTGTTCTACTTACATGCAGCTCATTTAATACATATAATTTAAAACTGGAATACACCCCCACTGAGTAGTTAGATGAACATGAAAATAGAAACTCTGAAAAGTGCTTATGTTTTATTTTTTCAAGAGGATAACGGGAAGAAATTTTTTCCTGGTACGAGACTGCTAATAATATGCAGTAATAGAATCAAATTCATTGTTTAAAATTAGACTTAATTCCATTTTTAAATAATGAACATTATTTTAAAATATTTAAAAACATTTCAGTCTTTACTTCATAAGTACTATGTAAATATTTTCTTAGGAAAACTGAAATAGTGGAGATAAATCTCAGATTTCCCTGGGCTGCTGTTTTGTCTGCTCCCCACTCCGAGAACCTCTGTCGCCTCTGTCCGTCTGGGTCTTTCTGCATGTGGCGTCGACATGTGTTTGTGTAGCTGTGGAGAATTTTCTTTAATACCTTAGTGATGTCACACCACGTATATTCTGCAGTTTGTTCTTCACATTTTATTTTGGGGCTATTTTCATGTCTCCAGATATAACTCTATTTCATTGTAACTTTAATATTTTAATTTTTAATCTTCAATTATGAAAGCATTGTATGCTCGTTAGAACGTTCTAGGTGAAATAGGCCAAATCTGCCAACTCCACCTCATCCCAGATCTCCTTCTTGAATTAAGCTTTCCTCCGTACTCGTGCAAACATTTTAGCATCATAGAGTTTCTGTGTGTTTTAAAAATAATTTGAAAAGATCAGGCTCTGCACATATTCCTCAGATAGTAGTTTGTTTCACTTAACACAGGTGAGCATCCTTCCAGCTTATTCCTTTGATGAGAAATTTTCCATATTATGGGAAGTCTGTTTCTAGGTTTTTTTCATTTTTTTTTTTTTTTAGATGTTGGGGGTAGGAGTTTATTAATTAATTTATTTATTTTTGCTGTGTTGGGTCTTCGTTTCTGTGCGAGGGCTTTCTCTAGTTGAGGCGAGTGGGGGCCACTCTTCAACGCGGTGCGCGGGCCTCTCACTGTCGCGGCCTCTCTTGTTGTGGAGCACAGGCTCCAGACGCGCAGGCTCAGTAGTTGTGGCTCATGGGCCTAGTTGCTCCGCGGCATGTGGGATCCTCCCAGACCAGGGCTCGAACCCATGTCCCCTGCATTAGCAGGCAGATTCTCAACCACTGTGCCACCAGGGAAGCCCAAGGTCTTTTTCATTTTTGTCCATGAGTTCACATATTGGCTCTTTTTATTCTAAAATAATTAAAAAGTGTGTTTGCGTATGTTCTAAATATCAAATTCTTATTATATGTATTGTTAGATCAATATATAGTCTTAAAATTGAACTCCTGTTACATTTGTTTGGTCAAATTGCTAATGTTCAGTTGTTTGAACTTAAAAAAAATTCATTTGGTTCAACCTAAGACATATTTTTTCAAATTATTTTCACACCTTTTTAAACTTTTTATGTATTCACTTCATTTTGTGCACTGAATCTTACTTTAAGAGTCCTCTATTTTTGATAAGATTTTTAAAATATATTTTATGTTTAAGACTTTATCTGAAATTTATACTTATGTCATTGAGATGCATAGAGATCTAATTTTTCTAAATTTGTGGACAGTTGTTCTAAACACTGTTTATTAAACAGTGTGTTCTCTTCCAGCAGTTTTGGGCTGCTGCTTCCGTAATAAACTTTGGTACTGTGGATATATTTCTCCATTTTCTGTTTTGTTACATGGATCTATTTATCTGTTTCTGTGGCAGTAGCACTCTAGTTTTAATTACTAAGTTTTTACAATATTTTGTTATCTTTTAGAGCAAGTCCCTTGTCACCCTTTTTTGACATTGTCTTGGCATGCTCATAAGTTTTTATTTTACTGATGTATAGTCTCCGGAGCAGAGAGGAAGAGAGAATTTCTAAACCCGGGGCTGTCTCAACTCCTGTAAAGCATGCAGATGATCACACACCTAAAACAGTGGAAGAAGTTACAGTTGAAAGAAATGAGAAACAAACACCCAATCTTCCAGGTAAGCCTAGCCTAGAGTGCAGGAAACATTTGCATTCAGACTAAATTGTTTCACAATTTACAGAATTATATTTACAGAAAATATAAAGATGCAATTATTATTACTACTACTATTGCTGCTACCTACTACCCATGTGTGAATTTTTCTGTACTTCCAGCATCTTCTTTGTAAGTGGGAGGTTGCCGTATATCAGTAAACGTTCGTGAATGTTTTTCAGATTTTCCAGATAGAAGTTATTTGTGGTTCACAGCTGTTCACACTGAGTGAGGTTGTTTTCCAGTACTGCTCATTAAGGGAAACATTAGATTGGCTTTAGACACTGTTTAAAGTTCTCTTGTCTATTGAAAGTGTTTTCAGAAACACTTTATGAAGTATACCTTGCTGACCTGTATATAAGACCACACATAAGAATCTGCCAGGTTCTGAGATCCAGTTGCTTGACAGGCCTGGAGGTCCTGGTTCTACTGTCTCTCAGGTCCTTCTCTCAAAACCTGTTTCTGCTCTTGATTATTTAGTGGCAGGAATGTGGAAATTTAAAAATAAACTGTATCAGAGTGAAGAAAGAAGGCTACTTTGACAGTCTTAACAGAGAAATGTAGGGATTCTCTCTTCTTATATTCTTCTTCCTCTGTTATTCTTCCCTAAAAAGTATATTTTTCAGACTGTAACAGCTGGAGCTATAGAAAGCATAGGTGACCATGTAACGTGCATACATGCTATAAAGATCCCAGAATTTATAACTGTAAAATGTACCCTGATATATGCATATGTAGTATATATGTTCCTGATCAGGTTCTCTGAACTTACATTTTTGCTGTATTTTGCAGACTTTTTATTGTTTGGTTATTTCAGTGGTTGCTTGCTTTGTTATTCCATTTTGTAAAGTGATTCCTGCATAATTTAAATTTTCTTTTCTTTTAGAACCAAAGCCTGTGTATGCTCAGGTTGGACAGCCAGACGTGGATTTACCTGTCAGTCCATCTGATGGGATCCTGCCTAATGCAACTCATGAAGATGGGATTCTTCGGTAATGTGGTTTTAAACTTGTGTTGTCTCCTCTGCCCGTTACTAAGGATTATTTAAATTGAGAATTCAATTGCGAACCATATTATATATGCTTTTAAAGACAGTGTATACTATTAAATGCTATGGTTAGTGTTTGTTTTGGTTTTTAAAATTATTTATATGATAGAATAGTTAGAGATTAGAGAACAACAAAGAAACATTTAAGATGTTTACTTCTTTCTCACCACTGTTTTTTTCTCTACCTAGTTTTTAGATTAGGAATTACAAAACTAGAAAATTGCTTTCTATTTAAACATCAGAATTTTCACAGGCATTCTAAAGCCCTAGCATTTTAAAAACAAATCAGTGTTCCTCCATCTCAGCGCTGTTGACATTTGGGGCCAGATAATTGTTTATTGTGGTGGACTGTCCTTTACATGGTGGATGCTTAGTAGCGTCCCTGGCCACTGGCTGCTAGTAGCACACACATACACACCCAGTTGTGACAACTAAAAATATCTCTAGGCTCTGACAGATGTTCCCTGCAGGCAAAATCACCTCCGATTGAGAAACCTGTTCTAGATTAGTTAGCAACTCAAAAGTAAGTTTTTGATATTCACAACTTTTATTACTTTATATTTTATACATTGAGATTGAGATGTAGATTTTATATCCAGATTTCAAACTATCATGATCATCAGATTAGTTTTTGTTGCCTCTCTGGTAAAAGAGACATGACATGAATAATGGAAAATTACCAGATTTCCTAAAGTAGATTAGATGTAGACCTCTGCTCTCATCTGTTTTCTCTGCTAAAGAAAATTGGGTTATTACCATAAGACCTAGCTTGGTAGAGAGAAATGGCTCCTGAAATAGGTGAAAGTATCACAAGTTTAAAATTATACATTTTGGGGACTTCCCTGGTGGAGCAGTGGTTAAGAATCCACCTGCCGGGCTTCCCTGGTGGCGCAGTTGTTGAGAGTCCGCCTGCCGATGCAGGGGACACGGGTTCGTGCCCCGGTCCGGGAAGATCCCACATGCCGCAGAGCGGCTGGGCCCATGAGCCATGGCCGCTGAGCCTGCACGTCCGGAGCCTGTTGCTCCGCAACGGGAGAGGCCACAACAGTGAGAGGCCCACGTTCCGCAGAAACAAAACAAAACAAAACAAAAAAACCAAAAAGAATCCACCTGCCAATGCAGGGGACACGGGTTTGAGCCCTGGTCTGGGAAGATCCCACATGCCGTGGAGGAACTAAGCCCGTGCGCCACAACTACTGAGCCCGCGTGCCTAGAGCCCATGCTCCGCAACAAGAGAAGCCACCGCAATGAGAGGCCTGCCCACCACAACTAGAGAAAAAGCCCGTGGGCAGTAGCATACACCCAGTGCAGCCAAAAAAAAAAAAAAAGAGAGAATGGCCTGAGAGCTTTCCTAACTCTGTAAGTTTTACGAAAACTTTAATAACTAGATTCCAGAGACCTGTTTCCCTGAGGGAGCACTGAAGGACAGATACCAAAGAGAACTGAGAATGTGGGCAGGATTTGTAGCTTAGCCAGGAAAGGTTAGTTATTCATTCAGATTCAGTGACTGGATTCGAGGCAGAAGGATTTTTGCTATTGCATGTGGTTGACATAACACAGGGCAGAGTATAAAATATTAGGCATGTAGGGCACATGACCCTAAGATGGGGCGTAGACCTGTCCTTGAACAGTGGTTTTATCAATAAAAAGCCAGGTTTTACTAAAGGATGCAGACTACAATCAGCTATTTTACTTTTTGAGGTGCACTAGATGGGTCTGTGTTAGGAGAGGACTTGAGGGACCTGGCGCCTTAAGGACTTTAAGGAAATGTTTAAAAGAGCTGTCTGTACAGTTGGTTTGGGAGAGGAGTCTGTCAGAAGGCTCTTGATGCAGTTGGAAAAGTAGGATCCATCACAGCTGAGGGACTCACACCCTCCATGGTAAAGCCAGTAAATGGATTTGGGGCACTGAGGGTACCACCAGCCCTGGCAGTAAGTGACCTCATCTGACCTACAGACTCTCAGGTTTCCATCTAGCTAATGTTAGTTCTACATGAAGAAACAAGGTCAAATGTGACTACCTTGTACATTCTGAAAGCTAAGGTGGTCTTTAGTTGGTTTTAAAGAATGAGGCATCTCTCTTCCCTCAACTCATTCATTCGTTTGATTTGTGTTTTTTTCGTTACTACTAGTTTCTAATTATTTGCTCATTGTTACTTAGTAAATTAAGAGGAAAAGGACTTTTTCCCACACATCGTGTCAGAATAGGTAGAATTGTGTGTCTTCTTGGCTTGGAATGTGGGATGGTTATAGAAACCTAGAAGGGAAATTTGTAATTATGTATGTAATTTGTAATTAATTACCCAAAAGGGTAATGCTTAGTTACGATGTGTTTCTGTCTAGCCATTCTTCTAAGGCATTCTTTGGTGTTTTAGGAGTGTCACAGAGCTTTGACACTACACTGATAGTAGAGGAATGTGCCTGCATTAATTCCTTTCCATTCTCTCTAGCAAGAAGGGGGCAGAGCTTAAATATGGGGCTAATCCCAAAAGGCTGAATGATGATAAGCTTTTTGTTTAAAATTCAAAGGGGCTGCAGAGTAAGTGATCTGTGTGAACTACTGAAGGAGTCCCCTAACTGCAAAGTTTCAAAACCGCTGTCTGTTGGGTATAGAGATTACAGTGCTTAGAGCCTGTTTTTGACTCTCTGGCATTAGGGAAATTTGTCAGTTTATGCTCAGTTTCTACCTTCGTACAATAGTGCTTCTTAGTTATTCAGTAGAGATGATATGGTATGAATTGGGGTGGGAGAAATGGAAGATTTTTTAGCCATTGTTAATGTACCACATAAATCCAAGACTCAGAGTTGGGAAAGCATTGTTATGAAGTAATTTTATAATTATTATGTAAAACAGTACTTACATATTGAATTTGGATATTTCGAAACTTATTTTGTTAATCAAAAATTAAAAGAAAGTGCTATTAAATCTGGTTTGGTATTCTAATGATAAATTTTATTCAGTAAATTAGAGGTGTAGGGCAAATTTTAGAGATGATGGTCCTTTGTTTTATTCTAAATATGGTTTTTATTGTAGTAGTTTGCTATAACTCTTCAAGCTTCTCTTAACTGTTTCAAATGAAATATTTGTCTTAACAGGCCCAGCATGAAATTAGTAAAATTCAGGAAAGGAGATAGTGTGGGTTTGCGGCTGGCTGGTGGAAATGATGTTGGAATATTTGTAGCTGGCGTTCTTGAAGATAGCCCTGCTGCCAAAGAAGGCTTGGAAGAGGGTGATCAGATTCTCAGGGTATGTCAGTGGTCAACTTATGTGGTTTCAAAGTACTTAGATCTTTAGAAAAAGGCATCAGACACAGGAGACTCACTATCGCAGTTAGCTTGTAATCTGTTGTAGCGTCTAGAACCAATTTAGCATGCAGATTGAGAATCCATCAGGTCTCTCATTCCTGCCTTTGCTCTTATTCACTGCTGTGTTGTTACTACACAGTGTGGTGCTTTGGTCTCGTGTTAATCACTCATGTTCATAGAACCTAAAAAAAGTAAGTCTTAGAGCCCCATAATATCCACCAGTTATTTTAAGTTCAATTAAACATTCAGGCTGGCTAGACTCTGCCGTGGGCCACAACTTGCCACTAGGGCAGCGGCGGGTGTTCCTCTCCAGTGGGAGTAGTCTTTGCAGCAGCCCACAGAGCCCTGTAGGACCTTCTTCACCACAGGTGATGGCTCAGGTGTGCAGACATGGGGTTTCCATCAGGCACATGTGTAAGCTGCCTGGGCTCTGAAGCTTCATACCCCACAAGAGGGGAGAGTCCAGGAAAGCCTAGTTTAGATGCAGGGTGCCAATCGGGTCTTTTTCTTTTGTTTTTTGTTTGTGTATGTTTTTGTTTCTTTTCCATAAGCAATGCCGCCTAGTAACGTAGTACCATCTTTATTTCTCTCCTCTTTTTAAAATATCCAAACTTTCTGCCAGATGCACTGTGTGCTGTTTTAATCGGAAGATCAGATCTCTCAAGTGGGAGTTCCTACATCTGCTCTACTCCTCTTGCCAGAGGAGATTGCCTCAGATTGTCGTTGCCACCTCTGTTCTGGTCTCTTCCTGCATTCAGGCTGCCTCCTGCCCATGTCCTGCATTCGTTCTCCTCCTGCCCCAGAATATGGCTGCTTTGTTCATGTTTTCCTCCTTCCCTATCCTTTGGTTCTTCATCAGCCTTCCATTGTCTGTCTTTTCTCCTTTGGCTGTTGAACTTGTTGAAGGTTTGGTTGAGTCCCTTCCCTGCTTGCTTTTCAGTCCTTGTGTCATAAAGTTGTGTAGTCTGCCTTCCACCTTAACCATGACTGAATGTGAATTTTCATGAGGCATTGCCAACCTAATGTCATCTTCAGCCCTCATTTTCCTGTATTTCTTGCTAGTGTTTTGACCTTCTTAACAAGTCCTTTTTGAAGTGCTTTCTTCCTTGGATTCCATAACACTGCTTTTCTGGTGCTCCTCTAATCATTTCAGTTTTTTTCCTACCTTCTTTAATCATTCTTCCTAAAACTTGGGATGTGTCAGCGGCCCCCTGCTTCTATCTTGCTTTCGTATCTCTATCTTGGGTTTGGTCGCTTTTGGCAGCAGCCCGCGGTCAGAAGCTGCCCTCTGAGCCCTCTGCAAGCCCCTTCAGACTGTGCTGGCTGCCTATGGCCACTCCCGTCCTCCTCCTCCCCCTTCAGACTTACATGTCAGAAAGTCAGGGCATTGTCTCCTGACTCACTGGTTTCCACCTGACTTTGTGTTATGATTCCTCCAGATGATGTCTACATTTTCTCAAATACAACATGGATAATTAAACAGACCTGTTATTCTCTTACCTACCCCATATCCTGTTTGAAGTAATCATACATCATTCAAAAAATATTTCTTAATAGTTTTTTTGTTGTTTCATATCATAAAGGTAGTACATGTAGAAAAAAAAATTTTTTTAATGCGGAAAATTTCCAGAAGATGAGTAGAAGAAAATCTACCTGTAATCCTGCACATAGTCACTGGGGACATTTTGATAAGTTACATTTTGGTCCTTAGGAGCGTCTAATATTAAACATTGATTTGGCAGACACTGAGCTTACACCATACAGATGCTCTTACAGAGATGGCACAATGCATGCACTCTTTCTTTTTAATCTTGTTTCCTTTTGATTTCTTTTTCAGAGCCTAGTAAAAAGTAGAGCTCTATTATACATTCATAGAACTTATAATTTAAAATTTTAAATCCCGAGATTTTGCAATAATAATAAACAGTTGGAATTAGAAGTTGTCTTTTTTGGTCTGAATTGGTTGGATTTTGCAGTGCATGATCTCTAATGTCGGGATGCATTGTGACTACTCTTTAAGTGACTTTACACCTTCACTCACTTTATTTACTTGGTTCCTGCTTGTTTTAAATTAGGGTATATTCTTTTCTCCAAAGTAAAATGAAAATTTTCACTTTTGAAGATGTGATATTTTCAAATTAGATAAACTCTGGATATATTTGTTTCCTGCATAGATAAATGTTTTTATAATCTTAAAATATGACCAGTAGTAATTTGTGAAATGTATTTTAACAGGTAAACAATGTAGACTTCACAAATATCATAAGAGAAGAAGCTGTCCTTTTTCTACTTGACCTCCCAAAAGGAGAAGAAGTGACCATATTGGCTCAGAAGAAGAAGGATGGTGAGATACTGTCAGAATATTGAGAAAATAAACCTGGAGAAGTTTGAGGACTTAAATAGGAATTTTAATTGTAATGTTTTTAATAAATCAAAGTTAAGTGATAAATGAATTTGTTAATCTCACAGATTTTGTTTATTTTGTCATTTAGGGGCACACAGTCTTACACTGTGCTTGTTAACACAGCACAGTAATAGGACCAGCCAACCTTTCTGGCGTTCTGTTGAAGTAGAGTGCCATCTGCACGGAAAAATCCTATAGTATTCCACACAAAAGTGCATATGGGTAGCTTCTGAATTTTGTATTCATGTTTTCTAAGCAATATACTCTGATGTTTGTTAGCATTAATGCAAGGGAATGCCTGATTTTCTCTGTGATTAAGCAGATACATTTTCATTTAGAACAGGGTTTCTCAAGCTTGTCACTGTTGATGTTTTGAACCAAATAATTCTTTGTTGTAAAGGCTATCCCGTGTGTTTTAGGCTGTTTAAAAGCATCCTTCCCTCTGCTCACTAAGTGTCCGTAGCACACACACCTCCTTTCAACACACAATTGCAACTATCAAAAATGTCTCCATGTATGCCAGCTCTTCCCTGGGGGGAACAGAATTGCCCTCATTTGAGAACCACTCATTTAGAAAATGGGACATAAATGAGGTTTGCAGGGGCTGCAGCGAAATTAAGTTAGATGATTTAAATAGAAAGCATGTGTGGCTTTGGACAAGTTGCTTGATCTGTATCTGCAGTAGTTTCCTCATTTGTGAAATGGAAGTGCTAAGAGTTCCCATTTCGTGAGATAATGATGATGTCCACAAGACAGAATACTTAGTAATTAGTAAGGAGCCACCGTTTGTTGGAAACTGTTGTTTTTGTTATTGTTGATATTATCAATAGAATCTTCACGTAATGTATTCTCTTCAGATTAATATCTTTTCCCACTAGTTACTGATAATTTTTTGTTTTGATTCCTTTTAGTTTATCGTCGCATCGTAGAATCAGATGTAGGAGATTCTTTCTATATTAGAACTCATTTTGAATATGAAAAGGAATCTCCCTATGGACTTAGTTTTAACAAAGGAGAGGTGTTCCGTGTTGTGGATACTTTGTACAACGGAAAACTGGGCTCTTGGCTTGCTATTCGAATTGGCAAAAATCATAAGGAGGTAGAACGAGGCATCATCCCTAATAAGAACAGGTATGAATGTTTGGATACTTCTTACAGAACAAATTAAGGAAATGATGACAATATTTCAGTCCCACTGGGAAATTTTGGTAACGTAAAGAATTAATTTTCACTGTATTTACCATATCTAAAACTGACTTAGTTGTATAAACTCCTTTATTTTAGTTTAACCATTAAGATTTAAACTGCATGTGAAGTTCTATCCAGTGTTTTGACATTTTGTTTCACTATAAGTCTTTCTCCATTTTGTTTTTAAAATACCCTTATTTTTATTTTTGTCTTTTCTTGTCCAGAGCTGAGCAGTTAGCCAGTGTACAGTACACACTTCCAAAGACGGCAGGAGGAGACCGCGCCGACTTCTGGAGATTCCGAGGTCTGCGTAGCTCCAAGAGAAATCTGCGCAAGAGCAGAGAAGATTTGTCAGCCCAGCCGGTTCAGACAAAGTTCCCAGCATATGAGAGAGTTGTTCTTCGAGAAGGTAGTCTGTTTTCTACAGATGAACCTAATACCTTTTAATGTCAGTTTGCCTAAGAAAGAAGAAGTATAAACTGTGCTATTTTTCATTTGAATCTCCCCAGCTGGATTTCTGAGGCCTGTAACCATCTTTGGACCAATAGCTGATGTTGCCAGAGAAAAGCTGGCCAGAGAAGAACCAGATATTTATCAGATTGCAAGTAAGTAGTCTCCATACGGACTTCAGATGAGATTGAGCGTGTTTCTTTACTAATTACTTCTCTAAAGGGTGGGTCTGATCCATTCACTTAATAGAAATAACACTTTTTGTAAGTGAACATTTGCAATTGACCCCATGAGGGAAACCTGAGTGACTGTGTCTGTGCTCTGCCAGTTCCCTTTCATAAGAAAAAGAATCACCATTTATGAGAATCTCTTAGCACACAGTCTTGTTTAATCCTGACAGTATCCCATGGGGCGGGTGTCAGAATGTCCAGCTGAAGCTGGGCGAGTTGAGCTGTAGGGTGGTTGTGACGGAGACCACCGCCCCGCCTCTTTAGTTGGGGTGTCATGATGACACCCAGCTAATGAGTCACACACTTGGCTCTGAACCCAGCTCTTTCTGGCTCCAGCCCAGTGCTTTCAGTCATTAAGCAAACAAATACTCAGATATGTCAGAAGAGTAATAAAAGCATGATTCATGCTATTGCTTATTGCAGACAGATATAGTAGGTTAGTATTAAATATAAATATCGAGGAAGTAGTGCTTTAAATGCTTACAGATTTTGCTTGCAGATTCTTTCATTGTTTCATTATTTTAGCTATTATGGTAGTTTAAATACACAGACTTAGTTATCACTTAGGCTTGCTTTAAGTTATTTGTATCGTCCGTTTCAAATTTATATTTTACTAATACAAAGGGTGCAGAAATCTGTCCATATTTTGTTTGCTTTGTCTGTCCATATTATGCTTTGCTTTTGTTCTGCAAAGGATTTAAATACTCAAGAATATAGCTTTTTCCATATATATGCTGAATTTCTTAGACAGAGTTACCAAAGATAGGAAGGAATGACCCAAGACACGAGCACTCCTGGCTGCTGCTGTGTAACTTTGGCTGCTTCCAGAGGGTTGTGCAGCTGTTGTTCCTGCTGGCACTATAAACTCCCAAGTGCTGATTTAATATTATATATATTGCTTTTCATTTGGTTGCTGGTGAAGTTGAATGAGGATATTTTCTGAAACTCAGAAGATTTGCAGACAAATGATAGTAAAATTTGGGCAATTTAGAAAATGTTCATTTCTGATTCATCACTCAGTTTGTTAGTCTTTTCAGAAGAGATCTTTTTTTGGTCATTGCTTATAGATAACATTTTGCCTGAAGAAGTTGATACGTATAGATACCACCTGTAACCAAACTTAGGGCTTTTAAATTTAGGAAAAGCAAGTGTGAAGACTTAGAAAGCTCTGTCTTAAGGACTAATTGGTTGATTAATTGGGTTTACTGTACAACCAGACTCTTACGAAAGGGATTCAGATCGCTTAGTTATGTATCCTATTTGAATCTAACGAGAGTATTTTGAGTTTAGAGACTAGTAGCATTTTCTCCACCCAGAACCTCCCAGTTGATCTCCCTCCGTCGTTCTCCCATGTCCACCAGATTGGAGATTGGCCCTGCTGTCTCACGATGGCCTTGTTCTCCCAGATCATCCCCTTGTCCCTCAGCCTGACCTCTGAACTTCCATGTCTCTGTCTTTGTCTGATCTGAACAACCAGAGCTCTAACTTCTGAGCTTTCCTGTGACCAGAGCCTCAGACATCGCTGTGCCTTTTCGGTGAAAGCCTTCATGTCAGTGGACCTCTGAGACGCGTGGTTAGAAATCAGCCCAAGCTGCCTTGGCGTGTTCTGCGCCAGGAGGGAGGCACAGGTTGCCAGTGTGAAAGCACAGGCTGTGTCATAGTCACAAGTTACAGCCTTCTCTGCTCCCAAGTCCCCTTCTGCTGATGTGAAAAGAGGTCCCTAACCCAGGCCCCCCCCCGCCAGTCTGCTGTAGTTGTTGCTGCTGAGTGTGGGCCTGCCCGGGTATTGAGCAGCCGTCTGCGGCCGGGCGGGCCCTGCTGTGGGGAGGCCTCCTCAGGGTATCTGTGTGCCATACAGACAGAACCATTGCCACTCACATGCCACAATGTGAAAAAGGTTTGCAGACAGTGCCATGCCAGGCCACACTGGAGCAAAAGAAAAAGGGAAATCCCTATATACATGTTTTTATATATATATTATATATATTTTTTTAATGGCTGTTTTTTCCAGAACATGAAAATAGTTGGAAAATTTTTGAAGACATGAGTATTAAAACTGACATTATTTTAAATTTAAATATTTTATTTAGACCAAACACATAACTTATAATTTTACCTTTCTGGTTTTAATGGAAGCAAATTTATCAATATTATTTTGTAAATCTACATTTTTTTTAAGCTTATTTTCAATTGAGAGAATTGCCATATTTGGCTGTTTCTCTTGACCAAGTGACAGTCCTAAATAATTTTTGCTCACGTTCCACTTACTGATTCTTTTCTTTTAAATAATTAATTAATTAATTAATTAGTCAGGCTGCATCAGGTTTTAGTTGCATCACGCGAGCTTTTCGTTGTGGCATGCCGGCTTCTCTCTAGTTGGGGCATGCAGGCTCTAGAGCACGCAGGCTTAGTTGCCCCGTGGCATGTGGGATCTTAGTTCCCCAACCAGGGATTGAACCCACGTCCCCTACATTGCAGGGCGGATTCTTAACCACTGGACCATCAGGGAAGTCCCTCCACTTACTGATTCTATTTAAAATGTTCATTTTGAAGTATTTATTTTGCTTTTGTGAACATATTGCATCCAAATATTATTGGACTTCTGAGGTTTGGGGGCACTCCCTTGAATTTTGCACCGGGGTGAGTGGCCCACTTGCTTTTAAAAAAAAAACAAAAAACTATTTATTTACTTACTTACCTACCTACCTACTTATTCATTTAGCTGTGCTGGGTCTTAGTTGTGGCATGCAGAATCTTCATTGTGACATGTAGGATCTTTAGTTGGGGCATGTGGGCTGTTAGTTGCGTCATGCATGTGGGATCTAGTTCCCTGACCAGGGATTGAACCTGGGCCCCCTGCATCAAGAGCACAGAGTCTTAGCCACTGGACCACCAGGGAAGTTCTCCCCCTTGCCGTCTGATCCCAGCAGTGTTGGAAGCATTGATGTAACCGAGGGTTCTCAGCCAGGGTGGGTCTGTCCCAGAGACGACATTTGGCCGCAGTTCTGTTTGTCACCGTGGGAGCAAAAGGGAGGTGGGGGGCTGCTACTGACATCCAGTGGGTGGAGGCCAGAAATGCTGCTCAATAGGCCGTGGTGCACGGGAAGCCCCCACAACTACACGTCATGGAGCCCAGCGTGTCATTATGCCCAGCAGTTGAGAAACTGACCTAACCAGTGGAAATTTGGTGTTTTGTTTTTGTCCTGACTGCACGACTAGAAAGTGAACCTCGAGATGCTGGAACTGACCAACGGAGCTCTGGTATTATTCGCCTTCATACAATAAAGCAAATAATAGATCAAGTAAGTTATTAGAAATTGACCCGTTTCATTGTAAGCTGTGAATTTTGTGTTTCTCAGTGGGATGGGTTTGGTTAAACTGAAAGTAGAAGGTAGTTTTTCTAAAGTTATTACTGGTATACCGTAAGTAAATTACTGAGACATTAAAATAATCACTTTCAGTGGAACGGTAGTACGTGCCTGAAAAGATGAGCTTTCATTACCACAAAAGAGTATACAGTGTTCACATATGTCGATAGACTTGATACCGCATCAGGACAATTCAGGTTGCACTTTGATATTTATATGTTAGGAATGTGTTGCTACTCACAAGGCCATATCAGGAACATTAAATTGTTACACTTATTTTCACTCTCTGCTTGCAAGTATTTGGGCTATCTTAAAAGTGAGCTAGTTAAAACTTTTTTTTAAATTGGACTAGAAATTATATTGCATTAACTTCTGAGTACACCTTTTTCTAATGTGTGCTCCTGAGACATTTTGGAGCACAGTTAAACGTCCATTCCCATTGGAATGTAGTCTCAGCTGTGACTTTCTGAAGGTGATGCTTCTTAGTTACCGTGTCTTGCGTCCTTGTTTATTTTTTTCTTGTGTCTTCAGGATAAACATGCTTTATTGGATGTAACACCAAATGCAGTTGATCGTCTGAATTATGCCCAGTGGTATCCAATTGTAGTGTTCCTTAACCCTGATTCTAAGCAAGGTGTGAAAACAATGAGGATGAGGTTATGTCCAGAATCTAGGAAAAGCGCCAGGAAATTATATGAGCGGTCTCATAAACTTCGTAAAAATAATCACCATCTTTTTACAAGTGAGTATATTAAAGGCCTTCTTTCAGCTTACAGTGTCTATGCAACAATATGTGGGCAAAAATGTTGTGTTGTTCAAATATTAAAACTCATATAACCTTTGCCTGTTATGCTTGTTGTTGTGTTAATGGCTGCTGTTGATTGAAAGAAATGGTTCAGTGCCAAAATAGACATTTCCAGAGGTGTGTCCTCAATACTATCTGTCAGATAACTCAGTAGTGGTGACTGAACTCTAAGCAATGGTTGAGTGAATTCTGACTTTTGCCGTGTTGTAATCATAGAACAATGTTATCTATTTGCAGCTACAATTAATTTAAATTCAATGAATGACGGTTGGTATGGTGCATTGAAAGAAGCAATTCAGCAACAACAGAACCAGTTGGTGTGGGTTTCTGAGGGAAAGGTAAGAAATTTCCTGTTTTTAACCCATTTGATAAATTATATAACTAATCAGAGAAGCCTTTGAGTCACCATTGTTTTCTAATTGGATCAACTTATTAAAGTAATTTGGGGCATTAGCTTTTAGGTTTTTATAATTTGTAAGGGTTATGAAAGTTGTTTTTGATAGTAGAAGATTCTGAAGTTTCTCTCCCCACTGAATTACCATTCAGTGGTATTCTCAGAGAATTCTCAGAGGGTAACTTAAAAGAGCAGGGTTGAGTTCTGACTCTGCCCCTGTCTGACTGAGGAATGACTTTGAACCTGGCTTCTGTTTCTTCCTCTGGAAACAAGGGGAATGGGTGGGCTAGATGAGTGGTCCCCAAAGTGCTGTGCTCAGCATGTGAGATCCAGGACTCGCCCTGAAGAAGAGGCACTCTGAAGGCAAGGAATGGTTGGGGACCACCGTGCTGCAAACCAAGCGCCCTGGAGCAGCACAGTACCCACCAGCGTGGTGATGCCTCTGAGAGGTCTGAAGTAAAGGACTTACTTTGCTACTTTAAGCATTTCCCTAAATCCTTACCTAAGGAATTTTTTTTTCACTCAGCACCTGTTAACATTCTTAAAACGTACTGAAAATGTTAGACAAAGCAATACATCCTTTTGGCTTTGAATTTTGATTTTATAAAGATTAAAATAACTACTTTCTGTTGTTAAGTCTTTCTGGTCTTTTAGCAGTTCTTGATGGGAAAGTCCTGTTTATTTTGTTGGGAGAGATAATAATTTTCTCAAAGTATACAGTTAAAAGAATCTTTTGTTTTAAATGTCTTTTACCTTCAGATGAACACAATATTAATATATTTTAGTTGCTAGGGAAGATTGAGAATATCTGTTCTCTTATTTTGTTTTTTGTATTTCCTTGTCGGCTTGGTTTTTGTTGTGTTTTGCCCCTGCATGGCCCCTCCTTTCCTCTGCCTGGCTATGGCCCCAGGTGCTGTGGCCGTGCATGCTGCATGCTTAGAACCCCCGTGCCCCTCACCCAGAAAACACAACCTCTGCCAAGAAGAGATGTTGAAATGCTGACATCTAGAGGTAGTGTCTGCTGCTCCCACCTGTGGTCCTGTGTCAGAACCATGCCTTTTCTCCTCAGTACCACTCTGGGCGGTGGACCGTACACATGAGAACCTGAGACCACTTTGAGTAACTGACATATCAGCCGGGACGCTTTATAGACAGAGGCAGGTAGAATAAACTCACTACACCACTTTATACGACACACTGTTACTAATTCTTAACTCTTGTGGCATTTGATTAAAAGGATTACCGTCCTCTCCATACTAATCTTCTATGACAACACAGTTCTGCCAGCAGCCTTGGTCAGGTAGAATGTTAATAGCTTTCACTGGTGATTTTTCTTTTCTTTTTTTTTGCGGTATCACTGGTGATTTTTGAAATAATATTAGTTTATAAATGCACAAGGTATACATGTCTACCTATCTGAGAGGTTTTTTAAATCCACAAATCTTAATTTTCTGTGATTTCTTTGATACTATTGTGTGCTTCCTTTCTTTGCTTGGATTTTAAAATGAAGGTCTAGCTCTCCCAGCTTTTTGTGTGAGGAAAATAGGTCATCTCAATTAATTTTATTAACTTTATTAATAGGTCTAATAGGTCATTTACTATTAGAATAGATTGATGCATTTTGTAAATCAGAAAAAGTGTTACAATTTAAATCAAGTTTGATTTATGCCCCCCTTCCATTCAAGTATATTTTCTCCAAATAGATTCTTAAACTAAAACCACTTCATTTCACATCGACTCTCCTGAGCTAACTACTTTGATCTGATTGCTAGGAAGAGTTCCTTTTTGCAATTTCTGTGACAGGCTTGTATGTTCCCTATTAAACCAAGAAAAATCATCCGGAGGCTTTCTTAACATGTAAGCATATGTCATTTCTGGTTCAGAGCACTCCTGGTTCTTGCTCACTTCTGCATTTCATACCACTGCAAAAGCTGCATTTCATACCACTGCAAAAGCTGAGCAGGTTAGTGAGTTGAGTTGTTCTTCCCCAGGGCCTTAAATACTTCCCTGGCTGGCTCCTGGGTTATAGTCTTCCAGACCCCGCGAGTCAGAGATCAAAGTAGATAGCAAGAAGGTTTCAAGCCATTGAGATTTCAGTGGGAGAGACTCTGCCGGAACATAGAGCATAGCCCTAGTGCGCTCACTCTCCAAACCAGGCAGGTGATCTGTTGAAAGCCAGAGTCACGGAAGGCTGGTCTTTCCCATTAAGGGAGGGCTCAGGGTCAGGCTGTTGCAGAGCCAGGATTGGGACTGTGGGGGAAGCACCATTCAGGCGGCTCGAGCCTTCAGTCCATGCCGTCAGAATTCTGGGTTCTGGATCCTCCAGCTCTCGTGCCTCTCTGGGCGCAGGGTCCAGGCATGGTCTTCCAGGACTGTTGTGTGTAATACGGGCACTAGCTTCAAATTAGTATCCATGACAGCCTGTTGACTGCATCACTGTACTTCCCTTTCCCTCAAATACTTCCGTTCTTTCTGGTCTGCTCAGAAGATAATCAGTGCAGACTGAAGGCTAACTCAGCTCTTAATTGTCTGTAAAAGAGAGTCATAACTGCACTTCCCTCTCTGCATCCATCTGTGAAGAATAATTTTTAAAAGTTCTTAGTTTAATTAGGCAGCCAGCACTTAGATGATGCTTTTCCGTTGTGTTTTATAAAGCTCTAGGGCCAAATACCAAGTTTTTTAAGAAGCTGTTTTCTTTAATATATAGATTTTATATATACATAAACTCTTGTTCAGCTTGAACTGTGGCGTTTATTTTCCTGGTTATTCTCACGTGCGCTGTTCTGTCAGTCACTGTGTCTTTGTTTCTGTGAGCTTGGTCTGGCAGCACTCTCCCTCTTCACCCTCCTCTGGGCTGACAAGCTAGTGACTGACTAGGTTTCAAAATCAGAGTGGGGCCAGGGCTCCTTCGCTGTCTTCTGGGGCTTTGTCACGGCCGGCCAGCCGACGTTCCACTCATCCAAGCCCTTCAGATCTCAAAGGATGCTCTGTGTGTCTGCATGTGTGCTTGTACTATCTTCTTGACCTTTCCTCACCAGAAGTTTCAAGAAACAGATGTGATTTCTGCAAAGAAAAGTATCCTTTTCAGTCTCCCTTGTAAAATAAAGGCCATCTCTTAAAGAACTACTGAATAAATTTTTAATTTACTTCTATTTGACCCAGGCGGATGGTGCTACAAGTGATGACCTTGATTTGCATGATGATCGTCTGTCCTACCTGTCAGCCCCAGGTAGTGAATACTCAATGTATAGCACGGACAGTAGACATACTTCTGACTATGAAGATACAGATACAGAAGGCGGGGCCTACACTGATCAAGAACTAGATGAGACTCTTAATGATGAGGTGGGGACTCCCCCGGAGTCTGCCATTACACGGTCCTCTGAGCCTGTCAGAGAGGACTCCTCTGGAATGCATCATGACCACCAGACATATCCTACTTACTCACCACAAGCGCAGCCACAGCCAGTTCATAGAATAGACTCCCCTGGACTTAAGACAGCCTCTCAACAGGTAAGCAGCAAGCATTCAACGTTTTGCAGTTAGAGGTGCATTGTTAAAGTCTAGGATATGGTGATTGAATTAAAAATATATTGTCCTTTCTCCAGATTAAGAATTAATCTTTAATTTCAACTTGAGAATACCAAGGACTTAATTCTAAACTTTGTGTGTTTATCTTAGACAGCAGTATATTGAAATTTAAAAAATTCAGGACATGAGGTCATAGTTTTGTTATTCAGCACACTTAAAATGTATGTCTATCAACCACTATAAATGGAAGTGGGAAGTTAGCAGTAAACAGAAACACTATATTTAAAATATTTTAAACACTTCACAGAAAGCAGAAGCCTCATCTCCAGGCCCTTACCTTTCGCCTGAAACAAACCCAGCATCATCAACCTCTGCTGTTAATCCTAATGTAAACTTAACTAATGTCAGACTGGAGGAGCCCACCCCAGCTCCTTTCACCTCTGACTCACCACAAGCTGATTCTTTAAGAGCACCACGCACTGAGGCAGCTCACATAATGCTAAGAGGTCAAGAGCCATCATTGTCGTCGCATGTAGATCCAGCAAAGGTACCTGTGCTGCAGTGTTGCGCTAATCTGTTGCTCTCCATCAGTCTAGCACATGATTGTGTTTGCTTTGCCCTTTACGTGTTCCTTTTGCTTTTTACTGTGGGCTTATGCACCATACTGTTTTCAAATCAGTACAAATCATTTCGGTTCTATAATTTGCATGGCTTCCAGTGATATACTGATTATTTTAAAATAGGCCTTTTAATTGGGATTGGTACTTAATATTTTTATTATTTTTTAATGTTTGGCTTTCAGAATCTTCCAGAATTTCTTTCTTTCTTTTTTCTTTTTATTTTTTTAAACATCTTTATTGGAGTATAATTGCTTTACAATGTTGTATTAGTTTCTGCTGTATAACAAAGTGAATCAGCTATATGTATATATATATATATATCTCCCCATATCCCCTCCCTCTTGCGTCTCCCTCCCACCCTCCCTATCCCACCCCTCTAGGTTGTCAGAATTTCTTAATGTATAGTTCAGACCCATTTTAAACTTCTTTATGTTTTATAAATTATGGTGTCCATAAATTTTCTTTTTGATTTTATTTTCAGTGTCCAAATCAAGTGGAATCAACAGTTCAGTGCATTAATTTTCTACTAAACTTAATAATTAAAAAGTTAAAGTATCTTTAACTCACTTTTCATTTAGTATGCTGAAAAGTAAAAGCCCCTACTTGCATTGTAAAGTTTGAGCTTCACTTAAACTGGCTTTCTCCACTAATCTGTTTCTGTCCTGGTAATAAATGGTAGAACATGCCATTTTTACATATTAAATCATAGTTTGTCTTAAAATAGACTAGAATTTGAAACAAGCCTGTGTCCTTACGCGTGGATTTTTTATACAGGTATATAGGAAGGATCCCTATCCTGAGGAAGTGATGAGACAGAACCATGTTTTGAAGCAGCCAGCTGTTGCTCACCCAGGGCAGAGGCTAGACAAGGAGCCCAGTCTGAGCTATGAGCCGCAGCCCCCATACGCAGAGAGACAGGCCAGCAGGGACCTGGAGCAGCCTGCCTACAGATATGACTCCTCAAACTACACGGACCAGTTTCCTCGAAACTACGACCATCGTCTGCGCTATGACGACCGCATCCCTGCGTATGAGGAGCAGTGGTCCTATTATGATGACAAACAGCCGTACCAGCCCCGGCCTTCTTTTGATAATCAGCACCCGCGAGACCTGGACTCCAGACAGCATCCCGAGGAGTCCTCAGAACGAGGGTATTTCCCACGTTTCGAGGAGCCAACCCCTCTGTCCTATGAAAGCCGACCGCGCTACGACCCGCCACTCAGGACCTCCACCCTGCGGCACGAAGAGCAGCCCGCTCCTGGGTTTGACGTGCATGGGAGGTACAGGCCAGACGCGCAGCCCTACTCCTCCACAGGCCCCAAGGCGTCCGAGCCTAAGCAGTATTTTGACCAGTACTCACGGAGTTATGAGCAGGTCCCGCCCCAAGGCTTCACCTCCAAAGCAGGCCCGGGCCACTACGAGCCTCTCCACGGTGCTGCCCTTGTCCCGCCTCAGCACAAGCCGGAAGTGCCGCCCGCAAGTACCAAACCACTGCCTCCACCCCCAGCTCTGGTTGAGGAAGAGGAAGACCCAGCGATGAAGCCACAGTCAGTGCTCACCAGAGTGAAAATGTTTGAAAACAAAAGGTCTGCATCAGTGGAGAGCAAGAAGGATGAAAACCATAACTCTGGTTTCAAGGTAAATACGTGATTGTGTCTCCTGCCTCACGTTCAGAGCACATTCAGTGACTGTTGTGCGTAACGCTTCATAATGTTCCCTCCCCCTTAAACGAAGCCTGTTTTCTCATGATCTCTCCCTGAGGCTCGTGTGTCTTATTTTTCTGCAGCCTCCAGAGGTCACGTCTAAACCTGCAGGTGCTCCCGTCCTAGGTCCTAAAGCCCCTGCTCAGAATCAGCTCATTGAACACGACAGAACACTGCACAGGTGGGTGCTTTGCAGGCTTGTGGCCTACAACTGACTGAGAGTGTGGCCCTCTTACTAGAGAGGAGGCAGGGAAGGCAGAGGTCTCCCTTGTCCTTAGGTGAACTCCTCCAGCTTTTGCAGTTAAAACAGTGGTCCTAGAAGGAAAAGTAAACAGCTTTATGTATTATACCTTCTGTAACACATCTTTATTATTCTTTCAGTTAACAAATCTTTCAAACACATATTTCTCTAGCAAATGGCTAAAGTACAGTTTTTAAAGCCCTAATTACTTTTGGACTGTGTTTTTTAGTTTAATAGTGCTTTTGGACATGCAAACTGTTAGTTTTTAGGGGTGAGGAAACAGACTCAGATAGCTATGAGATAACTAAACTTAATCCTTTAGAAAGCGCCAGGAGGGATGAAGCTGAGGCTGACAGGAGTTGCTGGGAGAGGAACCCGCCAGCTGTGCTCTTAGCTGTGGCCTGATTTGGCTGCTGCTAAGTTGATGGGCTGCATTTGAATACAGTTCTTTGGCCTAATATGTTTCATTCGCTTATATTTGTGCTTGTAATAAAGAGGAACTACTGTCTAACATGTACATTTTCCTCTGATTTTAATGTCTGTTGCTCTTCATGAAAATGTAAACTACTGTGATGTCTCCTTTAGCTGGGATCACTAGCAAATAAGCTCTTCTACACAGAGTAAACATGTACTAACTGAAAGCTTAGCCCCCCCTTCTTGGTGTGAAACGTATTTAAGTTTATCCATTTTTGATGCGGAGTTTCTGAAATTTGCTAACTAGGGCCTATGTAACAGTGCCTTAATTTGCTGATAATGTACTTTCTTTGCCACGTGCTTCCTGTGTCCTCTGGAACTTTGGACATGTCGAGCTCTTTCCTTATATGAGGATCATTTATTGATCCTGCTGTAAAGTTCTTCAGCTCTGGGTTTTTTTTTTTTTTTTTTTTTTTTTTTTTTTTTAATTTTATGAAGTGTTTCACAGAACTAACCCCCGAGGTTTTTTGTTTTTTTGTGTTTAATAATTCTACAGCATTTCTATTGATTGATTGATTGATTGGCTGTGTTGGGTTTTTGTTTCTGTGTGAGGGCTTTCTCCAGTTGTGGCAAGCGGGGACCACTCTTTATCGCGGTGCGCTGGCCTCTCACTATCGTGGCCTCTCTTGTTGCGGAGCACACGCTCCAGACGCACAGGCTCAGTAGTTGTGGCTCACGGGCCCAGTCGCTCCGCGGCATGTGGGATCCTCCCAGACCAGGTCTCGAACCTGTGTCCCCTGCACCGGCAGGCGGACCCCCAACCACTGAGCCACCAGGGAAGCCCCAGCTCTGGGTTTTTATTGTTGCTGACGATGATGGTGCATGTACTTGAGGAAGCCCTCCACTGTCTGGCTTACTTTTCTTTTTCTGATGAGCTGCTTCTAACGAGGTCACTATCAAGCTCAATAGATAGGTTGTGTTTAGGACTCACGGGCCAGGAGAGTGTTGCCATCGAGTATAATGTATGAGGACACGGGACTGGGAATGTCCACCTTGACTGCTGCACTGCTCAGCCAGATCCTGAGTAACCACAGCAGTCAGTGGAAGGTCAAGGTGAAACTTACGTATTCCATTTTATTTGTCAAATTAACTTCTCAAAAGTTATTTCATTTATCATTCATTATCAGGATCCCCGAACCGCCAAAACCTCAAATGAAGCCGCCTGAAGACATTGTTCGGTCAAATCATTATGATCCTGAGGAAGATGAAGAATACTATCGAAAACAGCTCTCCTACTTTGATCGAAGAAGTTTTGAGAGCAAGCCTTCTGCACATGTCCCTGCCAGCCACCTCTCAGAGCCCGCCAAGCCGGTTCATTCTCAGAGTCAGCCACAGTTTTCTAGTTACTCTTCCAAGTGAGTTATTTTGTTTAAGACTTACCTTTTAAAAATAAGATGAAACATAAAGTGCAGTTAATCACACAAAGTTCAGTGTGTGTGTGTGCGCGCGCGCGTGTGTGTGTGTGTGTGTATTGTTTTGTTTTTTGGCCTTGCTGCTTGGCATGCGAGATTTTAGTTTCCTGACCAGGGATCAAACCCTTGCCCCTGCAGTGGAAGTGCAGAGTCCTAACCACTGGACTGCCAGGGAAGTCCTAACTTCAGTATATTTTGAAGGAAAATAGTTAGCTATGTAATACATGACTTCTGTAGGCTCTTAGCATTTCAGCAGTGTGTGTTCTATCTAGCTCTGGGATGTGTGTTTTTTGTTCTTAAACTCTAGCGTCAGCTATGTAAATTTTTTGCATTAAAAATATGTTAAAATCAAAGGATTTTGAAATCAAAGCGTTTTGAGGTAAGAGAGGATAAACGGTTAAGACCCTGATTTTTAAGAGTCTCTCCCTTCTGTGCAGCACACGTTCTCATCCTTCTCTTCTGTTTGTTTTTTAAAAATAAAAGTAGGGTTAGGGCTTCCGTGGTGGCGCAGTGGTTGAGAGTCCACCTGCCGATGCAGGGGACACGGGTTCGTGCCCCGGTCCGGGAGGATCCCACATGCCACGGAGCGGCTGGGCCCTTGAGCCATGGCCGCTGAGCCTGCGTGTCCGGAGCCTGTGCTCCACAATGGGAGAGGCCACAACAGTGAGAGGCCTGCGTACCGGAAAAAAAAAAAAAAAAAGTAGGGTTGTGTTGGGGAGTGACATTGAGGGACGATACTAAAGAGTTTTTAAAATTTTTTTTCCAAGTCAAGAGAAAACTTGTCGTTTATTATTGTTTGAGCTTGAGGAGACTTTAGAGATTTCTGGTCTAGCTGTAAACATGAGGAACCCAAGCTCCAGCGAGGGGCCGTGACAGGGGCAGAGCTAGGAGTGAGCCCCAGGTTCCTGCTGTCTTTTTCCTGTCTGTGCTGCTCCCTTCTGTTTGCTTGTCTACTGGGTTTTTTGGTTTTCTTTCTTGTGTGTTTTGTTGGGGTACAAACTACAAACCCACATGTGCCCGTGTGAGTTTGTATCCCGTTCTGGTTCTGCCACTGGTTGAGCCCTGACTAATGGTGAATTTGGTTCTGAGAGTGGAGTATAAACACACACAGGCACAGGTGGGTTCATACTTGAGCAGAACAGGCCCACAGAATGGAAGTAGATGTGGATTTATTACAAGGGATTCGTTTACACAGTTGTGGGGCCAGGCTGAGCAAGTAAGTCCTAAGTCTGCAGGGCAGGAAGGGAAATGCCTAGTGGTCTCGGAGCTCAGGGAAGCTGTTAACTCCTCTTGAGAAGGGCCCATCTAGATAATCTCCCTAGGGATACCCGTATTAGTGTTTGAGTGAATAACTGGGACTGTAGTTCTGCGTAGCCAAGATGAGACATTAAAAAGCAACCACAGGGCTTCCCTGGTGGCGCAGTGGTAGAGAGTCCGCCTGCCAATGCAGGGGACACGGGTTCGTGCCCCGGTCTGGGAAGATCCCACATGCCGCAGAGCGGCTGGGCCCGTGAGCCACGGCTGCTGAGCCTGCGCGTCCGGAGCCTGTGTGCTCCGCAACGGGAGAGGCCACAACAGTGAGAGGCCCGCGTGCTGCAAAAAAAAAAAAAGCAACCACAAATCACTTTTGTGCCTAAGTTTAAAATCATGAAGATTTTTACTGAATTAGATGCTTCGGACTGTCTGAACATATCATTTGTCACTTGCTGATCAGTGAAAATTCTTTTAGAATATACTTTAAAACCTCTAATATTAAAAGCCTACTTAAAAAAAATTATTTATGGCTGTATTGGGTCATCGTTGCTGCGCGCGAGCTCTCTCTAGTTGCGGCGAGCGGGGGCTACTCTTTATTGCAGTGCGTCGGCTTCTCATTGCGGTGGCTTCTCTTGTTGCGGAGCACAGGCTCTAGGTGCGCGGGCTCAGTAGTTGTGGATTGCAGGGTCTAGAGCACAGACTCAGTAGTTGTGGTGCACGGGCTTAGTTGCTCCGTGGCATGTGGGCTCTTCCCGGACCAGGGCTCGGACCCATGTCCCCTGCATTTGCAGGCGGATTCTTAACCACTGCACCACCAGGGAAGTCCCTAAAAACCTACTTTCAATTACCACTTGCCTTCTAAGACATCATTTAAAGTGAAGATTTAAAACCTTTTCCACTGTTATCCATTTAAATCTTTGTCTACGGAAGAAAGCAGTTTATGAGAAACACAGCTGCGAACTGTGAGTGGTGCAGTTCGGGCTCTGTTTGAAGCAGACAGTCTTGCACGAGTGTTGTGAGCCTCCCCTAACACAAGCCTAGAGAGGTGCCCAGTGCATCTGGAGAGAGTCCAGACCAGGATGAGCTAGGCGTGGAGCCTGAGAAGCTCACCTTCCATGAGATGGAAGGGCATCACCACTTTTACTGAAGCTGTTTAAACATATTCATTCCTCTCAGAAGGGAGTCCAGTTTAAAGAGAGATTTTATTTATCCTTTTACATACTTGGTAAATAGAATACAGCCTTAACAGGATACATTTAGGTCTAAAAAGTAAATTAAAAGTTTTGCTAGGGAATCAGATGACAAGGTATTTTTTGGTTTTGTGTGAATCTTGTTCTCTGGAGAGAAGACTCAGTAATATATCTATGACGTATAGCTTTCAGACATGGTCTAGAACACTGCCGAGCACTTGGCGGTGGAGGGGCTCAGTCATTCCACGTGGAGTGACCAAGGCTCAGCACAAGCCCCGGCGCACTCCTCCTCACGTCCACAGCCCTGGGAGGAACCAGTGTTTGCTGGGCAGAGGTCCCATGAGAAAGAGATCATGTCTGTCTCTGTAGATTCACTGTGGACTCGGTTTGATATTACTGTTTACTGTTGGTAGTGTTATGGGGTGAGAAAGTCTAACTTGAGATGGATACTAGGATGCCTTTCCTTCCTTTGTATATGAAAGTAATGCTGCATTTTCCCATATAATAAGGTTTTTTAAAAAAAATAATTTTTGGCTGCGTTGGGTCTTCCTTGCTGCATGCGGGCTTTCTCTATTTGCGGCGAGTGGGGGCTACTCTTTGTTACGGTGCGTGGGCTTCTCATTGCCGTCTTGTTGCAGAGCATGGGCTCCAGGTGCGTGGGCTTCAGTGGTTCTGGCTCGCGGGCTCTAGAGCACAGGCTCAGTCATTGTGGCTCACAGGCTTAGTTGCTCCACGGCATGTGGGATCTTCCCGGGCCAGGGCTCGAACCCATGTCCCCTGCATTGGCAGGCGGATTCTTAACCACTGAACCACCAGGGAAGCCCTCCCATATAGGTTTTTAATGGTTAGAGAGTTGGAAAGGAGACTCGAGTGTCCTAGAAGATGACTCAGCAGGAAGTTGTTTCTATGCCTTCCCTTTCTAATGCTGTTTTACTCTTTTGCCCAATTAATACAACTTTAATAATTGGAAAATAGTTTAAAATATGGGGCCCTCTTTGTCTTACATTTCAAAACTATTTACTGTTTGTCACCAATAGATTGCCTACAGGCCTTATTCTCTAAAGTAAAACATAGAAATAACAAAGTTACCGTCTTCCAGATAATGCGTGCTTTTGTTCCACTTAAAAGCACACCTTAAAAATGGAGGGAATTAGAGCAGGGAGAAGTCTTTGATAGCACAGGATAAGTGCCCCAGAAGCAGGTAGCTGTCACCCAGTCTCACAGTCTGTTGAGCCACATTGATGCTGGAGAGGTGAGGAGACAGCAGCCCTGACATCACCTCCAAAGCAAGTTAGGAGTTGCCAGGATTCCAGGCCAGGGCTAGAAGAGCAGGCTCCATCTGGGTCTGTGCACGTGCTGCAGCTCAGAGATTGAGTTGTCTCCTTCAGGGCATCTAATGTGATTTCTGTCACTGGAATATCTACCTCTGAAGACGCAGCCTACCGTGAGACTTCCAGGTCTCAAGATAAATGTTGGTGGTTTTCAGCTTACAAGAATTAAGCATAAGATTGGCGTTAGGTGGTTTTGTGTGCATGTAGCATTATTAGATGAGAGAGGTGGAGACCAAGGGAGTCAGCGTGGCAGCTCTGCCCACCTCGGGGCTCAGCGTCAGGCTCGGAAGGAGCACGTGTTGATCGTGTATCCGTACCGTGCTAGCTGTGGTACTGCATCACTTCTGTGTTTTCACTCTGGACTTCTGTGCCTAGCCCCCTTTCTTTCAACAGAGCACTCACCCCCACTTCAGAACCCGCTGCTTTATTTCATTTCTTTGTTCAGCACCAGGAGTGGGCAGCGGGCCAAGGAGTGAAGCTTAGCCACACTGCTGCCCACCAGAGCCCCATGTGTGTGGAGGGTGGGCGGGCGGGGCCTAGCTGCGTTCCACGTCTCCACCGGCTGCTGGTGTCCCGAGCTAAATGAGAGCCAGTGGTGGTTTCCTTTATAGACTGAAGTATGCTGAAATGGTGGATGTGTGTTTTTTGGTTGATGCTTTAAAATGACATTTGAGTTCTGTTTGCTGCAAACTTAGATTGATCGTTTTCTTTAATTTTTCTGTTGCGCTTGCTTTGCCATCACCTAGATTTCTTGGCTCTTATACTAGCTCTGACTACTTGGAAAGGAGCTTCATGTGGTAAGACGGGGCACTGGTGTGAGGCTGTGACGTGAGGGTCCCTCGCTGTGGCACTGGCATTACGTGCACTTGCAGGTGTTAACGTCATCTTCAGTGCTTAGTCCAGACACCCAAAATGAGATAATGGCGCGGCTTTAAAGCTGATCATGACTAGACTCCGCGACAGTAGTCTTCTGTGAAAGTACATTCCAAGCGTCTGTGTGACTGCGTGTGCACGTAAAGCCAGTGTACAGCTTTGGCTCTGCAGAGCTCAGAGGGCAGTGTTGCAATTATGGGTCCTGTTTTAAAGATTTCTTTTGTGTGAATTTTACGTGTTCTATATTAACAATTGGGAATCTGAAAAAATAAGCATACATTCACAATTTGATTTAAATGAGCCTTAAAAATCAAGCAGTATTTGCTGCTCTAGCAATTGCTAAACAAAAAATGGATCTGGTAAATCCAGGATAAATTTTGAAGTAAAAAAAAGGTGCAGTGTTACTGGAACACAGCAGTACCCTTTGATTTACAAGCTGTTTTTGGCTGCTTTGGGGCAGAGTTTGAATAGCTGTGACAGAGGCCGTATGGCCAAGAAGCTGATAGCATTTCTTGTCAGCCCTTGACTAAGGGCTTGCCAGCCCCTGGCCCGTGACGTCACCTTCTGTGGTGCCTAGCCTGCACCAGAAGCTGGTGCTTCATGCCTTCTTAGGCACTACACCAGAAGGGAATCTAATGAGGATTTGGGCCAATAAATATTTTTCAGAATATTTGGACGACTTCATTAAACCTACCAGCCATTACTATTTTTTGTAGACCACAGTGTTGAATAGTACAAGTATACCCCGAATTCCATCTGCCTTTTGGTTGCCGTCTTTTGGATGCTTTACTAATATTCTTAAAATACCTGTGCTGCCTTTACACCTCTTGTGCTGGTGACTGGTTGGACTTGTTTGTGTTTTTTGGTAGAGTACCCACACTCATAAGGGTAAACTGTGAAATTCTCAAAAAAAACCCCTCAGGGATACTTAGAAGAAGGGGAACTTGCTTTGTGAATGTGGATCCGTCTGTAGGTGTTGGCATTTCCTCATTTTTCCACAGGGGGAAGTCTGCTGAGGCTGAAGCTGTGGACAGGCCGTTTGGGGAGAAGCGCTATGACCCACTGCAGGCCACACCACCCCCTCCGCCGCCGCCCGCCCAGTACAGCCAGGCCGCCCAGCCCGGCCCCAGCACCACCCTCAGCCTCCACTCACACACCAAGGGGACACTCGGCGAAGGTAGGCGGCTCAGGAGTTGGCAGGACCACTGTAATAGACTCACACTTACAAGATGAAAAGTACGTGCTAGAAACCTCTGGGCTGAGAACAGCGAAAAATAAGGGGCTTTGTTAAAAGTACCTCTTCTTTTTTATGATAATGACAGTTATATCGGACAAGCCTTTTAGCTAAATAGATTTTAACCTGCCTCCTTAACATAGCTTAATTTCTGAAAGTAGTTTTTGTTTACCAGTATGCCCAAAACTAAATGTTTGAATGGTGGTTCGTAAAAATTATGGTGATGTCCGTCTTCGCATGTGGATATAGGGCGGCCGTAGAGTTTCACATAATACGTGTCCCTGAGCACCTCGTCTTTGCATTTGTGTTCTGTGGCGGAGGCTCATCAAGATAGATCCCATCAGCTCCAGAGCGCTCACCTCAGGGTGGCGTCCCTGCGTGTGCACCCACGTCTTCTCCTTCACATCTCTGAGCAGTAACTGCCTCCCTTCCCGGGCCACTGGCCCAGCTCCTCTCCCCGCTCTCCTGCTTCCTTCATCTTCCTCTCCCCTTCCCCATAATCCTTCCCTTTGCCTTCCAGTAAGTGCCACTGCCTCATGCCACCTTCCCAGCTCCACAGCCATTAGACGTCCTGGAAGGGACTGTTGCCTCCACCCTCCCAACCAACATCTCTCTTCTCATTTGGTGCTTTCAAAGGATACACCACAGTTCACCCATCTCCTGGTGATGTTTTGCTCCTAGAGACAGTGCTCCTCTGTATTTATGTAGGAGTCCAATCCCAGGGGTATAATTTGATATTACTTTATGTTAGGATTTTCTTTACACACTATCATGTCTGCCGATAAGTTTAAATTTTTACTCTCCAAACCTTATGCCATTTTTGCACTGGCTGAGACATCATAGTAAAATGTTGAGTTGAAATGATGGTGGCAGACATCTTTTGCTAGTTCCCCATTGTGGGGAGAAACGATTGAATGTTTCACCGTTACAATGTTAGCTGTAGGGGTTTTTGTAGGTGCCTTTTATTATGTTTAGAATGTTCCCTTCTAGTCCTAGTTTGCTGAAAGCATTTTGTCAACTGTTTTTTTCTTGTATGTACATTGTCCCTCAGTATCCGCAGGGGACTGATCCCAGGACCCCCCCCACCACCACCACTTCACCCCCATCCCACCACGCACACTGAAATCTGCGGATACACACGTCCCCCGTGTAACTGGTGTAGTACAGTCGACCCTCTGTGTCCATGGGCTCTGCATCCGCAGATACAGAGGGCCAAACGCACGAAGACGATCCTAAGATTTGTCTCCTTCATTTTGTTTCTGTAATAAGTTATCTTACTATGTTCACAAGGAGCTTTGGTTTATAATTTCCTTATAATGTCCTTGTCTGGTTTTGGTATCAAAGTTGTGCTAGAGTCATGAAAGAGAGCTGGGACGTGTTCCCTCTTTCTCTCATTTCTGGAAGAGTTTGTATAGCACTGATATGATTTTTTCCTTAATTATTTCATAGAATTCAGTTGGTGCTATTTTGCACTGCCACCAGCGGTACAGAGGGTCCCTGACTTATGACGGTTTGACTTTACATGGTGCAGAAGCGATGCACATTCACTAGAAACTACTTCGAATTTCGATCTTTTCTCAGGTTAGCAATAAGCAATACAATCTCTCGTGAAGCTGGGCAGCGGCTGTGAGAAGAGCCCCCAGTCAGACGCTGCATCACGGGGGTGAATAACTGACACACTTTGAACTGTCCTGGACCCAGAGAGCCAGTCTTGTTTTTTACTTACAGGACAGTATTCAATAGATCACATGAGATATTTAACACTTTATTATAATATTTTGTGTTAGATGATCTTGCCCAACTGTAGGCTAGTGAGAGTATTCTGAGCACGTTCAGGGAGACTGGGCTGAGCTACGATTCTGGTAGGTCCCGTGTATTAAGCACATTTTTTACTTTGAACCTCCCCTGGGAAGTCGAGGAAGATCTGTACATGGAAATTTCTGTTATTCCACATCTTTGCCAATGCTTGGCATTACCAGACTTGTAAGTTTTGCCAATTTAATGGATGTGAAATGATGTTTTTTGTTTTTGTTTTGCATTTTCCTAATTAATAGTGATGTTGAGTATCTTATTGTATGATTACTGGTTAGTCTAGTCTTCACTTGTGTTTTTGCTTGTTCAGGTCTTTGCCTATTTTCCTATTGGTTGATTCTTTCTTATGGATGTATAGGTATTCTTCATAGGTTTTGGATCCTAATTTTTTTTAAAATCAGTTATATGTGTTGTACATAGCTTCTGCCAATCTGTGACTTTTCTTTTTTAACTTTAATTATGGTGAGTTTTGTAGTACTGATTTTTTTTTTTTAACATGGCCAGTTTTGTCATTCTGTTTCTAATTTATTGTGGACACTGGAGCGGGGTCACTCCGATGCCAGTCTCTGGAGGCCAGGACTCCCAGCCACATGACCCTGACTCCAGGCAGCAGGTACATGAACACTGTCCCAGGTGTCCCTGCTACCTCCTGGCCCCTCAGCATCACACACAGCCACCAGGGGTCAAGAGTGTCCTCAGACTGCTGACCCAGACCCAGTCAGTCATTGACTCTGACACCAGGACAGGTTAAGATGAGAGGGACATCAGATGACTGTTAGAACTTGTGTCAGGAAGGGCGTTTTGGTTTTTGTTTTCTGTATGGATGAAAAGTTGTTTCAAGGTTTATTCCTAAAAACTTAGTTTAACATGGTCACCACGGTCTCCCACAGAATCACTTGTTGATAACTTTCATGAATGAATTACTCATCTGGATAGATTTTATTCTTGACCCATTATAACATCTTTTCCATCTCACAAACCATTACAGTCAGTTAGAGATGGGTTTGTAATGCTTTTTTTGTTCAAGCCACCGAATGTACTTTATTGTTTTTCTTATTGAAGTATAGTTGACTTATAATATTAGTTTTGATGTACAACATAGTATTCAGTAGCTGTTTTCAGGAAGTTTCTGAAATACTTATATGTGTGTGTTTTACAGGTAATTCCATGTCATTGGATTTTCAGAGCTCTTTAGTGTCCAAACCAGACCCACCTCCATCTCAGAATAAGCCAGCAGCTTACAGACCAGCCAACCGAGAAGACGCTGCCCAGTCTGCTTTCTATCCCCAGAAAAGTTTCCCAGATAAAGCCCCAGCTAACGGGGCCGAACAGACTCAGAAAACGATCACTCCAGCATACAATCGATTCACACCAAAACCATATACAAGTTCTGCGCGGCCATTTGAACGCAAGTTTGAAAGTCCTAAATTCAGTCACAATCTCCTGACGAGCGAAACTGCACATAAACCTGACTTGTCTTCCAAAGCCCCCACTTCTCCGAAAACTCTGGTGAAAGCACACAGTTCCACGCAGCCTCCGGAGTTTGACAGTGGAGTTGAGACGTTCTCTGTCCACACAGATAATAAGCCTAAATATCAAGTAAACAGTATCAGCACAGGGCCTAAAGCTGTGCCCGTGAGGTAAGACTTTTTCTTGGCCTGGTGATGTCTCTCACATGAGTTGGGTGTAGTTTTGGGAACCTGACTGATGATTTCAACTCAAACTTTAAGCTGAATGGTGCTGTCCAAAATGTTGGAATGACTAAAGGTTCTGCAAGAGGCACTAAAGCTGGTGCTCATTATCTCCATTGTGTAAGAACCCAGGCTGAGAGGCACTGTATTTCACTCAGGGTCACACAGCCATGCTCAGGGAGCCTAGACCCAGCCACTGGTCTGACTTCTGACCTCAGAGCCAGACTCCTAACCGGCCCTGGCTTCCCATGACCTCTGACCTCCAGCTGGGGCAGCACGTTTGGAGAATATCTCAAAAATAATAGAGTATCTGTATTCCTCATCCACTGTTTATTCAGCAGTGAGTATGAAAAGAAGATGTAATAACCTCAAAATGGTTGTTTAAAAAAGAGCTTTCTTAATAGTTTTGGTCAGATGGCTGAGCAAATGAGATGAACCCAGCCTGCCTGGAGCCACACTCCCTACACCCCTCCCCTCATCTGCACAGTGACCGACAAGACCCGTGCTGGCCATGCAGAAACCTCCCTAAGCCACTGACACAGAAAGTACTCGCGGGCCACCGGCAGGCTGCCTCCCGAGTGGAAGGACAGGCCAGCCAGGGGATGTGGAGGAGCGGCCCCCTCACAGGGGCCCCGCGGTACCATTGCCCCGGGGAGCCCATGCCCACCGCTCTGGCCACGGAGGAGTGAAGCCGCAGCTCCCTGCACTCACTTTCATTTTGTTGGCCCATCTTTCTGCTCACCTTTAGTCCTGGCTCAAAATTTTGCTTCAAGAAGTCCTGAGGGGAAAAAAAAAAGGAAGTCCTGAGAGCCTGCACTTTTGAAGGAGATTTGGTACCACATCCCCTCTGCCTCAGGCGTCTTTGTGTGAACCGCGTGAATGGACCATCTCCTCTCCATGAGCGATTGCCCACACCGGAGTCTTTATTACCTCATGGAATTGGGCGTCTGTGCTTAGGGAGTGGGGAGGGAAGGCCATAGTATGCACACCAGAAATCCTCAGGAGAGAGCGAGCCTAATTAGTGTATTTTATCAGGTCTAAGATGCCATCAGTTGTGAGATGCACCACTGTCTTACGTATCACTAAGAAGGAAAAAACATGCTACCAATTAAACCATGATGTGCCATCAGTTTTAAAACACCAGTTTCATGGCTGTAAAATATTGGGTGAGCACTGTATCAGGCCTTACATGTTCTGATCGCAAAAAATCAGTAATGAAGGAAACGTGACTATTACCTTTAAAAATGACATTGACTTCTCGAGGAAGAATATGCTTAGTTATCCCTGTGAGTAAAGTCTGTCAGTCACTGAAAACTTATTAAAGTAAGTAACTGCTTGATTATATGGAGAGAGAAAGAGAATGAAACCGCCGACTAGACTAGCAGTGAAAGTGCCTGTATGTGACTAGGAATGTACTCATTGGCCATTTCTGAACTCTCAGTCCCTCAGCTGTAGAAGAGGATGAAGATGAGGATGGTCACACTGTGGTGGCCACCGCCCGCGGCGTATTTAACAGCAACGGCGGGGTGCTGAGCTCCATAGAGACCGGCGTTAGTATCATTATCCCACAAGGAGCCATTCCTGAGGGAGTCGAGCAGGAAATCTATTTCAAGGTCTGCCGAGACAACAGCATCCTCCCGCCTTTGGATAAGGAGAAAGGTGAGTGTGTGATTTCCTGCTTAGTTTCAATAACTCGAGTTGCCCTGTGTGCTTTTCAAAGCTTATTGTGCTCAGTAGACAGGATACCCTAGACCTCTGTTCTCCCCCCACCCTGGCTGCCCTCAAGTTCCTTCTACAAGGGAGGGCCTCTCTAATGAGCACTGTGGAGAGGGGAGCCTGTGCTACCTTTACTGTGACGGTGACAATAGGGGATGGGTCATTGGGCACTACTGTACCTGCCAGCCAGTCGCCAGTCTTAGCCGACCTCACCAGATTTTTGTCTTTGAGTCGTTCCTTCCTGCCTTGCAGCTCTAGAGATGAATTAGGTAACACCCACTCCAAAGGCCTTGCTCTGTGCTGCCACCTGCTGGTGGAATGCAAGGCTCTCGGGTCAGATCTTCCTCACTGCGCAGACCTAGCACAAGTAAACACGCTGCAGAGGAGGAAGCATCCCCATCGGCTGTCGCGGTGTGTGTTTCTGAGCTGCTTCAGGAATCTAGGAATGCTCTTATTTTTCACAGTCTTCCAGATCTGTCAGGATGAAATGATAATGAACCATGTTGCAATGTCTTTTAGAATATTTTAGCAGTGCTTTGCTTCCTTAAATACATTATTTTAGCTCATTTTCGTACATTTTGCCAGAATACTAACATGTTGGCCCTCCTGCGTGAATCTCTTAAACCACGTCTGTAGCAAATACAACATTAAAAACACAAGATATAAGTAACATTTGTAAAATGTTTGAGTATGTCTTATACCATAAGAATGCTGTGATTGAATGAAGTAGCCACCAGCAACGTTGTGCTGTTTAGCACTTGAACTGTGGCTGTTTTAATTGAAACGGGCTAGAAGTGTAAAATACACACCAGCTTCAAAGATTCAGTATATTGCTCACATGTTGAAATAATGTTTTGGATATATTGGGTTATATAAAATATTAAAATTGACTTCAACTGTTCCTTTTTAATGTGGCTACTGGAAAATATTAAGTTACATCTGTGGCTCCTGTTACATTTTTCTTGGTCAGTGCTACTACAGAGAACTAACCGTCTTTGGCTTTAAAGCATATGGTTAGAAGGAGGGTGAGGAGGGTGTGGGTCTAGAAGGAAGCCAGCCGTCTAACCTCTCTCCCCCCGCCCCAGGTGAGACCCTGCTGAGCCCCTTAGTGATGTGCGGGCCCCATGGCCTCAAGTTCCTGAAGCCCGTGGAGCTGCGCTTACCACACTGTGCGTCCATGACTCCTGACGGTTGGTCTTTTGCTCTAAAATCATCCGACTCCTCGTCGGGTATGCTGTCTTCACTCTGTCCTTTGGGGGCTTTGGGTACTGTCGTTGATTGACCCGTGGGCTGACGGAGCTACCCGTGCTGTCTGTGCACAGATCCTCCCTCTGTTCCTGTGGCCTTGTAGGCATCACCAGTGTTTTGGAGTTTATTTGTGGTACATATATTGTAAATGAAAACTGAAAGGTAGAGAAGCTTCTGCCTTGTAAACATTGATGATTTGGCCAAAGGTTGACTGTTTCTTGGTGTTCAACAAAATTATTCTGTCAAAATTTTTAAGATGAGGTGGAAGAATTGATATTGTCCTACATATATATGCATTTTCATCTTTATACTAAAATGATTTGATTCCTTTATGTAATAATTTCTATTTTTGGTTACTATTTCTCAGTCTACAAAGTATATATATATATATACTTTGTAGGAGTGTGTGTGTGTGTGTATACACACACACACTAGAGAAACTTGAAAGATAAAAGACCTTACACTGTGATCATACTTGGCCATGGTTTTTCCATGTAAAACTCAAAATAACTTCTCTAATACACTTTTAAAATGGCTTATTGCTGTCAAGATCATAATTTCAAAGCTTCCATTGCATTTTCACATTTCTCACTTCCTTGGGTGACTAAGTCAGTTAGACTAAAGTCAGAACTTTCTGTATTTATGGCACAGAACACTTTAATTGAACCTGATGTAGAAAAAAAGAATTTAAAGTTCTTCTGAATTTTTGATAAATCAGATGAGCATTATACAGTTTTAGTTTGGTACAGTATGAAATAGAGTTTTATGGTGTAAAGAACATATTTTAATATTACCCAACATAAAATATTACATATATTCATTCACAACTACCCCATTTTCTGGGAAAAGTTCTTCAGGAACTCCACTGAGAAACATTTTATTAGCCTAGTTTGAACTAATGAATTAAAATTAATAAAACTGCATTTAAAACATATATTCCAAAAGTCAGGTTTTAGTGTGGGCTGTGATCGTCCTCTAACCCAAAATAGGTTGAGGGTCCTTAAAGTAACTATGTTGTTACTTGTTTTATAAGCGATTTTTCTTCCAGATACGAAAAACATCAGTATGCTTCGTATAATTTGTTTTGTGCCACAGAACATGTTATTTTGTTAGATTGAAACAACTTACTTTTTCCTGTGTTAAATTTGAGTATGTACACCTAGAAGAGAAATGTAATTTTATGTAATTCTGTGTGGCTTCGGAATGCTTTTGCTACTATAAATTTCTGTTTTAAAAAGTCAAGGTAGATTTTGATAGCTACTGACTTAATTCCAAGAAGCATTTATTAGTATATTGGAAAGAATTTTGAACCTAAAGATAAAGTTTTTCCCAAGAGTTGTCGTAACTATCTCATTGCCTAAACAATTTATCTGCAGTATGGCACAAGCCCACATGTACCTGTGAAGTTAAACCCCTCTGTTTTAAACTGCTGAGCCCACCATGACTCAGATGTTGCTTAGGTAACGGACAGCTTACAGTTTGCAGTGCTTCTCAGCCTTGGCCCTGTGGGGTGTTTAGCAGCCTCCCTGGCCTCCACCCGCTAGATGCCAGTTGTGACAGCAAAATTGCCTCCAGACATTGTCCCCTGAGGGGCAGAACTGCTCCTGGTGGAGAACTGTTGCTTTACAGGCAGCAGCTTTGACTGTCACTTACCATGGACACAAGAGGTGTATGGCTGTCCCAGCCTTCTTTACGTTGAGTCCACTGCCAGGGCTCCTTAGCTGTAGCTGCAAATCTCAAATCACCTGGTTAAAAGCTGGTTAAAAACTCCAAAGCCCAGGTCCTGCTTCAGTCTTACTCAGTTCAATGACTTTGGAAGCATCATGAATGGTTTTGTTGTACAGCAGGATCAGGGCTAAGAATCTCTGGCCCAGTCTCAATGATTTTTTTTTTTTTTTTTGTAAAGGGGAGGAGGCTCCTTAACCGAATTCTGCAGTGTTGAGGGTTTCATTTGGTCTGTCAAGTGTGAGAAATGTGTTCTCATACTCAGCTCAAATGGGGTAATCATATAATTATTGTCTAAACTTTTGAAAGTGAAAGAAGGGTACTCTTTTTTTCTTTTTTTTTTTGTGGTACGTGGGCCTCTCACTGTTGTGGCCTCTCCCGTTGCGGAGCACAGGCTCCGGACGCACAGGCTCAGTGGCCATGGCTCATGGGCCCAGCCGCTCCGCGGCATGTGGGATCTTCCCAGACCAGGGCACGAACCCACGTCCCCTGCATTGGCAGGCAGACTCTCAACCACTGCGCCACCAGGGAAGCCCAAGAAGGGTACTCTTAATAATAATACTCAGGGGCAAACTGGAACTGTCCCAGGCACATGATCACCCTAACTTTTATTCATTTTTTAAAAGGCTCAAACTTGAAAACATAAAAAATAAACGAGAAATCTGCAACAGCTTTTGGATCATTAGATTCCAGTGGGTCTCCAATGAAGTACATATATAGCACTAAGAGTTTTGGTACAAGTGCGGTATGCTGAAGAAATAGAGGAAAACTGTATCTAAATATATATGTTTGTGTTTGTCCCATGATTGCAAAGCATTACAGATAGCAGTTTAACCAACCAGAAATGACATGAACTTTTTTTTCTCTCGTAGGCGATCCTAAAACCTGGCAAAACAAGTGTCTTCCTGGAGATCCAAATTATCTTGTTGGAGCAAACTGTGTTTCTGTCTTGATTGACCACTTTTAATTCTTAAAATATAGGAACTTGATTAAATAATGTGAAACTGGGTTAAACTTACTAAATCTAAATGGAACCACTCCATCAAGTATTATATACTTTTCCTATAATTGACACTGCAGTGTGTTAGTATCACACGCTTTGTTTGAACTGGAGAGGCTGAGTGAACATCCCCTGAACCGTGCTTGGGAAACATGCTGCCTGCTGCATGTTGGGGGTCGGTGTTGGCTACAGGCTCCACGATGTGATGCTTTGTAATGAGTTTTGTACTTTTATATGGTCACTGCTTAACTTCACATATTGATTTCCGTTAAAATACCAGCCAGTAAATGGGGTGCATTTGAGTTTTGTTCTTTCCAAAGTACACTGTTTCAGACTTTATTATGGCCCTGGCCTGGCATACACATTTTTATTATGCATGAGGTAATCACACGTTTTTAAAAAGCACCTCAAATGTATAACCAGTGTAGTGGATTTAACAGAAATGTACAGCAAGAGGAATTTATAGTTTTTTTTTTTTTTTTTTTGGGTGGGGCGGGGCAAGTGAAGACAATTACTTACTGTATATGAAAACTCATTTTTCTTAGGGAAGGACACCAAAGCATGTGAGACTGGTTCTGTGGCCTCTTTGGATCTATAAGTTAACCATATCACCATAGACATACTAACCAGCAGGAATGCCTTACCCTTGTGTTTTTAATTCTTAGATCGTTCTGTGTGTTACTAAGGTTTTATGGCTTTTGTGCACATCTAGATACTGTATCATGAAAAGATTGAGTGAATTGTGGATTTGGTGGTTTCAGAAATGTGTAATCACCCAGAAGAAAATAATGGTGTGATTTGGGGTGGGTTTTTTTTTGTTTTGTTTGTTTGGCAAGGGGCAGTGGTTGTTTTCTCTCTCTCTCTCTTTTTTTTTTTTTTTAGGCTATGCATTTAAAAACTTTTGATGTTTTAAGGATGCTTGTACATAAGGCGTGCATACCACTTTGTTCTTGGTTTGTAAATTAACTTTTATAAACTTCACCTTTTTTATACATAAACAAAACCAAGTTTCTTAAGGCTACCTTTGTATTCTCTCCTGTACCTCTTGAGCCTTGAACTTTGACCTCTGCAGCAATAAAGCAGCATTTCTATGACACACACAAGGTCAGTTTTTTAAGAAAAAGAATGCACAGAGTTGTTACATTTTTAAATGCTGCATTCAAAAGATACAGTTACTCAGAATTCTCTAGTTTGAATAAATTCTTGCAAAGTATCCCTATTGTAATTTGTGATATGATGCTGTGCCCTAAAGTGTATTTTTTTACTAATAGACAATTTATTGTGGCACATCAGCACAATTTCTGTTTAGATAATACACCGCTACATTCTGTTAATCAGTAGGTGTGACTGAATTTCTTTTGCAGTTATTAAAAAATCTCAAATTTCTAAATCTGCAGAATAAAACTTTTTAAAATAAAGTGCTGGTTTGGTCTGTTTGCCCGCTATTTCTAGTATTGTTTAACTTCATAATCCTAGTTTAAAATCCTGCACACTGATCCTCATCACCCAGTTGCCTGCTGCCGCGTTGGTCCTGGTGGGGGTGGGGGATTTGGAGTGAGCCCCTGTTGCCAGTGCATCCTGGCAGAAGACAGAGCAGGAGAAGGGGGGGAAGGCGGAGTCTTCCCACTGTGCCTGTAAGTGTATGTGGATGTATGTGTTTATTCATGTTCCTTAGGGCCAACTTGTATATGGTTTTGTCTCCTCCCTTATAGTTTTAGAAAAACATAACATGGGCCGATTATGGGGATTTAATCTGCAGTTTGTGCAGATGCCACCAGAAAATTACCAGAGCTAATCAATGAATTTAGTAAAGTCGCAAGATACAAAATTAACAAACAAATCTCTTGCGTTCCTGTACACTAACAATGAAAGATCAGAAAGAGAAATTAAGGAAACAATCCCATTTACCACTGCAACAGAAAGAATAAAATACCTAGGAATAAACATACCTAAGGAGGCAAAAGACTTGTATGCAGCAAAGTATAAGATACAGATGAAATAAATCAAAGATGACACAAACAGATGGAGAGATATACCATGTTCTTGGACTGGAAGAACCAATGTTGTGAAAATGACTATACTACCCAAAGCAATCCACAGATTCAGTGTACTCCCTATCAAACTACCAGTGGCATTTTTCACAGAACTAGAACAAAGAATTTTACAATTTGTATGGAAACACCTTGAGTAGCCAAAGCAATCTTGGTGGGGCGGGTGGGGGTGGGGGAATGGAGCTGGAGGTATCAGGGTCCCTGACTTCACACTATACTACTACTACAAAGCTACAGTAATCAAGACACTATGGTACTCGTACAAAAACAAATACAGATCAATGGAACAGGATAGAAAGCCCAGAGATAAACCCATACACCTGTGGTCACCAAATCTATAACAGAAGGCAAGGATATACAATGAAGCAAAGACAGCCTCTACAATAAGTGTTGCTAGAAAAACTGAACAGCTAGGTGTAAAGAATGAAATTAGAACACTCCCTAACACCATACACAAAAATAAACTCCAAATGGATTAAAGACCTAAATGTAAGGCCAGACACCATAAAACTCTTAGAGGAAAACATAGGCAGGGCTTCCCTGGTGGCACAGTGGTTGAGAGTCCGCCTGCCGATGCAGGGGACACGGGTTCGTGCCCCGGTCCAGGAAGATCCCACATGCCACGGAGCGGCTGGGCCCGTGAGCCATGGCCACTGAGCCTGTGTGTCCGGAGCCTGTGCTCTGCAACACGAGAGGCCACAACAGTGAGGCCCGCATACAGGAAAATAAAAAAACATAGGCAAAACACTCTGACATAAATCGCACCAAAATCTTTTTTGACCCACCTCCTAAAGTAATGAGAAAAACAAAAATAAACAAATGAGACCTAATTAAACTGAAAAGCTTTTAGCACAGCAAAGGAAACCGTAAACAAGATGAAAAGAGAGTCTTAGGAATGGGAGAAAATATTTGCAAATGAATCAACGGACAAAGGATTAATCTCCAAAATACACAAACAGCTTATGCAGCTCAATATCAAAAAAACAACCCAATAAAAAAATGGGCAGAAAACCTAAATTGACATTTCTCCAAAGAAGACATATAGGCCAACAAACACATGAAAATATGCTCAACATCCCTAATTATTAGAAAAATGCAAATCAGTACTCTAATGAGGTATCACCTCACGCTGTTCAAAATGGCCATCATCAAAAAGTCTACAAACAAATGGTGTAGAGGGTGTGGAGTAAAGGAAACCCTCCTACACTGTTGGTGTGAATGTAAACTGGTACAGCCACTATGGAGAATAGTATGGAAGTTCCTTAAAAAACTAAAAATACAGCTACCATATGATCTAGTAATCACACTTGGGCATACATAAGGAGAAAACCATTAATTCCAAAAGATGCATGCACCCTAATGTCCATTGAGCACTATTTAAAATAGCAAACACATGGAAGAAACCTAAGTAGCCATCGACAGATGAATGGATAAAGAAGTGCACATACACAAAGGAATACTATTCAGCCATAACAGAATGAAATAATGCCATTTGCAGCAACATGAATGGACCTAGAGATAAGTATACTAATTGAAGTGAGTTAGAAAATGACAGATATCATATGATACCACTTATATTTGGAATCTAAAAAATGATACAAATGAACTTATTTACAAAAAAGAAATAGTCACAGACCTCAAAAACAAACTCGGGCATTTGTGTTAGCCATTTGTGGAAATCCACTTACTCTTTTATTAATTTCTAGTTTTTTATCTTCAATAAATATGCCTGAATTAAAAACAAAAAACAAACGTACGGTTTCCAAAGGGGAAAGGGGAGGGGAGGGATGAATTAGGAGGCTGGATTAACATATACTCACTACTGTATATAAAATAATCAACAAGGATCTACTGTATAGTGCAGGGAACTCTACTCAATATTGTGTAGTAACCTATATGGGAAAAGAGTCTGAAAATGAATAGATATTTGTATATTTATAACTGAATCACATAACTGGGCACCTGCCAGGCACTGGTGGGGGACAACGAACACCTCAGGGGACGGGATGAACCCCTGAGCGACCAGGTAGGACGTGGGAGGGGGGCGGACAGGGGAGGAGAAGTGGAGGCAGGATGGGACCAGTGCCCTGGAGGGGCGGCTGGGGGACAGGAGGGGTTCCCATGCCCAGAGGGGCCCACCCATGGTGAGGGGAGCAACGGGTACGGGGAGATACCCTAGGGACATGGGAGGATCGGAAGGGAATGCGGCTGGCGTTTCCCCTGCCCACTTGGGCCCTGGGACCCTGCTGCGGTCCCGGGCCTGATCCTCTGTACTCAGAGGGCCCCTCCAGGTGCACTGAGCCTAAGCCCTGTCCACGTACCCCCACCCAGGGCCTTACTTTTACACTCCACACTCCAACGACCCCTCCAGCCATGCTGCCATTGCCAGTGGCACAAGTCCTTAGCGTAGGTCCCTGCCCCCGCCTAAGCCCCACCCCCACAGTTAAGGCCTTTTCCAGTTTTTGTTTTTGTTTTTTGCTCTTGTGCTTCTGTGTTAACTTGTTGTTACTGTTTCACTTATATTTTTTCTAATATATTTTTTATTTCCCTAATTTAAATTTAATTTTTTATTTTTTGTTATTGTACTCTTTTTTTTTTCCTTCTTTTTTCTTTTGCTGCGCCATACAGCTTACAGGATCTTGGTTCCCATACAGTGGGTTGGGCTTGAGCTCCTGTGGTGGGAGCACCAAGTCCAAACCACGGGACTAACAGAGAACCTCAGATCCCAGGGAATATTAATCAGAGTGAGGTCTCCTGAAGGTCCTCATCTCAGAAACAAGACACAGCTTTTGTCCAGCTGCCTGCAAACTCCAGCGCTGGACACCTCAGGCTAAACAACGAGCAAAACAGGAATACAGCCCCACCCATCAAAAAAAATGAAACGACAAGAAAATATGTTACAGACGAAGGAGCAAGGTAAAAACCTACAAGACCAAATAAATGAAGAGGAAATAGGCAACCTACCTGAAAAAGAATTCAGAGTAATGATAGTAAAGATGATCCAAAATCTGGGAAACAGAATAGAGGCACGGATTCAGAAAATACATGAAATGTTTAACAAAGACCTAGAAGAACTAAAGAACAAACACAGTGATGAACAACATAATAAATGAAAAATACACTAGAAGGAATCAATAGCAGAATAACTGAGGCAGAAGAACGAACAAGTGAGCTGGAAGATAGAATGGTGGAAATAACTGCCAAAGAGCAGAATAAAGAAAAAAGGATGAAAAGACTTGAGGACAGTCTCAGAGACTCTGGGACAACAGTAAACGCACCAACATTCGCATTATAGGGGTCCCAGAAGAAGAAGAGAAAGACAAGGGTCTGAGAACATATGAAGAGATTATGGTCAAAAACTTCCCTAACATGGGAAAGGAAATAGTCACCCAAGTCCAGGAAGCACAGAGAGTCCCATACAGGATAAACCCTAGGAGAAACACACCAAGACACATATTAATCAAACAAAAATTAAATTCAAAGAAAAATTATTAAAAGCAGCAAGGGAAAAGCAACAAATAACATACAAGTGAATCCCCATAAGGTTATCAGCTGATTTTTCAGCAGAAATTCTGCAGGCCAGAAGGGAGTGGAAGGATATATTTAAAGGGAGGAAAGAGGGAAAACCTACAACCAAGATTACTCTACCCAGCAAGGAGCTCATTCATATTTGATGGAGAAATCAAAAGCTTTACAGACAAGCAAACGCTAAGAGAATTCAGCACCACCAAAACCAGCTTTACAACAAATGCTAAAGCAAATTCTCTAGGTGGGAAACACAAGAGAAAAAGACCCACAAAAACAAACCTAAATCAATTAAGAAAATGGTAATAGGAACGTAAATATAAATAATCACCTTGAATGTAAATGGATTAAATGCCCCAACCAAAAGACACGGACTGGCTGAATGGATACAAAAACAAGACCTGTACATATGCTGTCTACAAGAGACCCATTGCAGGCCTAGGGACACATACAGACTGAAAGTGAGGGGAAGGAAAAAGATATTCCATGCAAATGGAAATCACAAGAAAGCTGGAGTAGCAATACTCATATCAGACCTTAAAATAAAGACTGTTACAAGAGATAAGGAAGGACACTACATAATGATCAAGGGATCAATCCAAGAAGAAAAGGTAACAATTGTAAATATTTATGCACCCAATATAGGAGCACCTCAATCCATAAGGCAAATGCTAACAGCCATAAAAGGGGAAATTGACGGTAACACAATAATAGTGGGGGACTTTAACACCCCACTTTCACCAATGGACAGATCACCCAGACAGAAGATAAACACAAGCTTTAAATGGCACACTAGACCAGATACTTTTAATTGATATTTATAGGACATTCTACCTGAAAGTGACAGAATACACTTTCTTCTCAAGGACACACAGAACATTGTCCACGATAGATCACATCTTGGCTCAAACACCAAGCCTTGGAAAATTTAAGAAAATTGAAATCGTACCAAGCATCTTTTCCAACCAACATGCTATGAGACTAGAAATCAATTACAGGGGAAAAAAATTGTAAAAAAACACAAACACATGGAAGCTAAACAGTGCGCTGCTAGATAACCAAGAGATCACTGAAGTAATCAAAGAGGAAATTTAAAAGTACCTAGAAACAAATGACAACTAAACCATGACGATCGAAAACCTATGGGACGCAGCAAAAGCAGTTCTAAGAGGGAAGTTTATAGCAATTCAAGCTCACCTCAAGAAACAAGAAGAATCTCAAATTAACAACTAACTTTACACCTAAAGCAACTAGAGAAAGAAGAACAAAGAAAACTCAAAGTTAGTAGAAGGAAAGAAATCATAAAGATCAGAACAATGAAATAGAAACGAAGAAAATAATAGCAAAGATCAATAAAACTAAAAGTTGGTTCCTTGAGAAGATAAACAAATTGATAAACCTTTAGCCAGAATCATCACAAAAAAAAGATACAGGGGACTTCCCTGGTAGCTAGGTGGTTAAGAATCTGCCTGCCAATGCAGGGGACATGGGTTCAAGCCCTGGTCTGGGAAGATCCCACATGCTGTGGATCAACTAAGCCTGTGCATCAGAACTACTGAGCCAGCACTCTAGAACCCACGAGGCAGAACTACTCAGCCTGTGTGCTGCAACTACTGAAGGCCGCACGCCTACAGCCCGTTCTCCGCAACAAGAGAAGCCCCCGCAATGAGAAACCTGTGGACTATAATGAAGAGTAGCCCCCACATGTCGCAAGTAGAGAAAGCCACGCACAGCAATGAAGACCCAATGCAGACATAAATAAATAAATAAATAAATTTATATATAAGAAAAGGGGGACTTCCTTGGTAGCACAGTGGTTAGGAATATGCCTACCAGTACAGGGGACACAGGTTCAAGCCCTGGCCTGGGAAGATCCCACATGCCGCAGAGCAACTAAGTCTGTGCATCACAACTACTGAGCCTGTGCTCTAGAGCCCGTGAGCCACAACTACTGAGTGCATATGCCACAACTACTGAAGCCCATGCATTTAGAGCTCGTGCTCCGCAATAAGAGGAGCCACCGCAATGAGAAGCCTATGCACTGCAACGAAGAGTAGCCCCCGCTCTCTGCAACTAGAGAAAGCCTGCCTGCAGCAATGAAGCCAAATGCAGCCAAAAATAAATAAATAAAATTTTAAAAAGGAAGAGGACTCAAACCAATAAAATTAGAAATTAAAAAGGAGAAATTACAAATGACACCACAGAAATACAAAGGATCATAAGAGACCACTACAAGCAACTGTATGCCAATAAAATGGACAACCTGAAAGAAATGGACAAATCCTTAGAAAGGTATAGCTTTCCAAGGCTGAACCAGGACGAATTAGAAAATATAAACAGACCAAACACAAGTAATGGAATTGAAATGGTAATTAAAAACCTTCCAACAAACAGAAGTCCAGGGGCAGATGGCTTTACAGGTGAATTCTATCAAACATTTAGAGAAGAGCTAACACCCATCCTTCTCAAACTCTTCCAGAAAATTGCAGAGGGAGGAACACTCGCAAACTCATTCTATGAGGCCACCATCACCCTCATACCAAAACCAGACAAAGATGTCACAAAGAAGAAAATTACACACCAATAACACTGATGAACATAGATACAGTAATCCTCAACAAAATACTACCAAACAGAATCCAACAACACATTGAAAGGCTCATACACCAAGATCAAGTGGAATTTATCCCAGCAATGCAAGAATTCTTCAATATACACAAAATCAATGTGATACACCATATTAACAAATTAAAGAATAAAAATCATATGATTATCTCAATAGAGGCAGAAAAAGCTTTTGACAAAATTCAACACCCATTTATGATAAAAATTCTTCTGGAGTGGGCATAGAGGGAAACTACCTCAACGTAATAAAGGCCATATATGACAAACCCACAGCAAACATCGTCAGTGGTGAAATACTAAAAGCACTTCCTCTAAGATGAGGAACAAAACAAGGATGCCCACTCTGGCGACTATTATTCAACAAAATTTTGGAAGTCCTACTAGTGGCCAATCAGAGTAGAAAGAGAAATAAAAGAAGTACATATTGGAAAAGAAGAAGTAAAACTCTGACTGTTTGCAGATGACATGATATTATACATAGAAAATCCTAAAGATGCCACCAGGAAACCACTAAAACTAATCAATGAATTTGGTAAGGTTGCAGGATACAAAATTAATGCACATAAATCTCTGGCATTCCTATAAGCTAACAATGAAGGATTAGAAACAGAAATTAAGGAAACAATCCCATTTACCACTGCAACAAAAAGAATAAAATACCTAGGAATAAAACTACCTAAGGAGGCAAAAGATCTGTACTCAGAAAACTATAAAACACTGATGAAAGAAATCAAAGATGACACAAACAGATGGAGAGATATACCATGTTCTTGAATTGGAAAACTCAATATTGTGAAAATGACTTTACTATCCAAAGCAATCTACAGGTTCAATGCATTGTCTATCAAATTACCCATGGCATTTTTCACAGAATTAGAACAAATAATTTTACAATTTGTATGGAAACACAAAAGACTCCAAATAGCCAAAGCAATCTTGAGAAAGAAAAGCGGAGCTGGAGGAATCAGGCTCCCTGACTTCAGACTACACTACAAAGCTTCAGTAATCAAGACAGTATGGTAGTGGCACAAAAACAGAAATACAGATCCGTGGTACAGGATAGAAAGCCGAGAGATAAACCCACGTACCTATGGTCATCTAATCTATGACAAAGGAGGCAAGAATTTACAATGGAGCAAAGGTAGCCTGTTCAATAAGTGGTGCTGGGAAAAATGGACAGCTACACGTAGAAGAATGAAATTAGAACACTCCCTAACACCATACACAAAAATAAATGCAAAATGGATTAAAGACCTAAATGTAAGACCAGACACTATAAAACCCTTAAAGGAAAACATAGGAAAAACACTCTTTGACATAAATCACAGAAAGATCTTTTTTGACCCACCACCTAGAGTAATGAAATTTAAAAAAATAAGTGAATGGGACCTAAGTAAAGAGTGCAGAGCAAAGGAAACCATAAACAAGATGAAAAGACAACCCTCAGAATGGGAGAAAATATTTGCAAATGAAGCAACGGACAAAGGATTAGTCTCCAAAACAAATAAACAGCTCATGCAGTTCAATACCAAAAAAACAACCCAAAGAATGGGCAGAAGATGCAAATAGACACTTCTCCAAAGAAGACACACAGATGGCCAAGAAGCACATGAAAAGATGCTCAACATCACTGATCATTAGAGAAATGCAAATCAAAACTACAATGAGGTATCACCTCACACCGGTCAGAATGGCCATCATCAAAAAATGTACAAACAATAAATGCGGGAGAGGGTGTGGAGAAAAGGGAACCCTCTTGCACTGTTGGTGGGAATGTAAATTGATACAACCACTGTGGAGAACAGTACGGAGGTTCCTTAAAAAACTAAAAATAGAACTAATATATGACCCAGAAATCCCACTACTGGGCATAAACCCTGAGAAAACCATGATTCAGAAAGTCACATGTACCCCAATGTTCACTGCAGCACTATTTACAGTTGCCAGGACATGGAAACAACCTAAATGTCCAACGACAGAGGAACGGATAAAGAAGATGTGGTACATATATCTAATGGAATATTACTCAGCCATAAAAAGGAACAAAATTGGGTCATTTGTAGAGATGTGGATGGACCTAGAGTCTGTCATACAGACTGAACTAAGAAAGAGAAAACAAATATCGTATATTGACACATTATGTGGAATCTAGAAAAATGGTACAGATGAACCTATTTGCAGAGCAGGATTAGATGCAGATGCAGAGAATGGACGTGCGGACGCAGTGTGGGAAGGGGAGGGTGGGATGAATTGGGAGATTAGGTTTGACATAAATACACTACCATGTGTAAAATAGATAGCTAGTGGGAACCTGCTGTAGAGCACAGAGAGCTCAAGTCGGTGCTCTGTGATGACCTAGATGGGTGAGATGGGGGGGAGAGAGGTCCAAGAGGGAGCAGGTATATGTATACATATAGCTATTCACCTCACTGTACAGCAGAAACTAACACAACATTGTAAAGCAATTATAATCCAATTTTAAAAAACCCATGGATTCCAAAGGGGAATGGTTGGGGGGGGGCAGTGATAAATTAGGAGGTTGGGATTAACATATACACACTACTATATATAAAATAATCAACAAGGATCTATTGTATAGTACAGGGAACTCTACTCAATATTCTGTAATAACCTATATGGGAAAAGAGTCTGAAAATGAATATATCTTTGTATATTTATAACTGAATCACTTCTGTACACCTGAAAAAATACCACATTGTAAACCAACTATACTCCAATATAAAATAAATTTTTTTTAAAAAGAATAATATTAAAACATATTAGGACCAATTAGAAATTGGTGTGGAATGTCACACCTCTAGTCTGTCCCCACAACCTCAGCCCATTTCTTAGGAATATGCCCTCTTCATGTGTGACTATGGCACTCCAGAAAAATTCCTTTTCATCCAGACATAGACCCTGATACTCTCTCTCTCAGAGCAAAGTTTTCAAAATACTCACTTGAGCACCTAAATTCATAATTAAATATTAAGAAATATAAATAGAGAAATGGACTGTATCACAATAATAGTAGGAGATTTAAACACTTCACTTACTTCAAGGGGCAGATCATCCTGGCAAAAATATCAGTAAGAAAACTGTGGAATAGAAGGACACATTAGACCAGGTAGACTTATTAGACACATAGAATATTCCATTTAAACCAGCAGAACACGTATTCTTCAAGTGCACATGGAATATTCTATTATAGATTGCATGCTAGGCCACAAAAGAATGCTCAGTAAATTTTAGAAATATGAAATCATATCAAGCATCTTTTCTCACCAAAAATCCATGAGAGTAAAAATCAACTATTTTGAAGTTGAATTTTGAAGAAGAATACTTCAAAAAACACAAACATGTAGAGACTAAATAATATGCTACTAAACGACTAATGATCACTGAAAAAGTCAAAGATGAAACTTAAAAATATTTAGAGACAAAGGAAAACGAAATCACAATGATCCAAAATCTATGGGATACAGCAAAATGAGTTATAAGAGGGAAGTTTATACCATTACCAGTCTACCTCAAGAAATAATAAAAATGTCAAACAACCTAACCTTACACCAAAGTAACGAGGATAACAAAAACAAGCACAAAGTTAGTAGAAGGAAATAAATCATAAAGATCAGATCAGAAGTAAATGAAATAGAGACTAAGAGAATAATAGAAAATATCAATGAAATAAAGATCTGCTTCTTTAAAAGATAAACAAAATTGATAAACCTCTAGCTACACATAAAGGAAAAGAGGGAGACCTTCAAGATGGCGGAGGAGTAAGACGTGGAGATCACCTTCCTCCCCACAAATACATCAGAAATACATCTACATGTGGAACAACTCCTACTGAACGCTGGCAGAAGACCTCAGATTCCCAAAAGGCAAGAAACTCCCCACGTACCTGGGTAGAGCAAAAGAAAAAAGAAAAACCAGAGACAAAAGAATAGGGACGGGACCTGGACCTCTGGGAGTGAGCTGTGAAGGAGGAAACGTTTCCATACACTAGGAAGCCACTTCACTGTCGGAGACAGGGGGTGGGCGGGGGGAAGTTTCTGAGCCACAGAGGAGAATGCAGCAACAGGGGGGCGGAGGGCAAAGGGGAGAGATTCCCGCACAGAGGATCGGTGCCCACCAGCACTCACCAGCCCGAGAGGCTTGTCTGCTCACCTGCGGGGGCGGGAGGGGGCTGGGAGCTGAGGCGCCGGCTTCGGAGGTCAGATCCCAGGGAGCGGACTGGGGTTGGCTGTGTGAACACAGCCTGAAGGGGGCTAGTGCGCCACAGCTAACCGGGAGGGAGTCTGGGAAAAAGTCTCGACCAGCCTAAGAGGCAAGAGACCATTGTTTCCGGGTGAGCAAGGAGAGGGGATTCAGAGTACTGCCTAAATGAGCTCCAGAGACGGGCGTGAGACGCTAAGGCTACTGCTGCAGCCACCAAGAAGCCTGTGTGCAAGCACAGGTCACTATCCACACCTCCCCTCCCGGGAGCCTGTGCAGCCCGCCACTGCCAGGGCACCGTGATCCAGGGACAACTTCCCTGGGAGAACACACGGCGCGCCTCACGTTGTTGCAACACCACGCTGGCCTCTGCTGCCACAGGCTTGCCCTGCATTCCATACCCCTCCTTCCCCCCGGCCTGAGTGAGACAGAGCCCCCTAATCAGCTGCTCCTTTAACCCCGTCCTGTCTGGGCCAAGAACAGACACCCTCAGGTAACCTATAAGCAGAGGCAGGGCCAATTCAAAGCTGAACCCCAGGAGCTGTGCAAACAAAGAAGAGAAAGGGAAATCTCTCCCAGCAGCCTCAGGAGCAGCAGATTAAATCCCCACAATCAACTTGATGTACCCTGCATCTGTGGAATACCTGAATAGACAACGAATCATCCCAAAATTGAGGCAGTGGACTTTGGGAGCAATGGTAGACTTGGGGTTTGCTGTATGCGACTGACTGGTTTCTAGTTTTATGTTTATCTTAGTTTAGTATTTAGAGTTTACTATCATTGGTAGGTTTCTTTATTGATTTGGTTGCTCTCTTCCTTTTTTTTAAAAAAAAAATATATATTTCCTTTTTCTCTTTTTGTGAGTGTGTATGTTTATGCTTCCTTGTGTGATTTTGTCTGTATAACTTTGCTTTTACCATTTGTCCTAGGGTTCTGTCTGTTTTCTTTTCTATTTTTTTAAATATAGTTTTTAGCACTTGTTATCATTGGTGGATTTGTTTTTTGGTTTGGTTGCTCTTTTCTTTTTTATTATTACATTTTAATTTTTAATAATTAAAAAAATTTATTTTAATAACTTTATTACTTTTTATTTTCTTTCTTTCTTTTTTTCTCCCTTTTCTTCTGAGCCGTGTGGCTGACAGGGTCTTGGTGCCCCGGCTGGGTGTCAGGCCTGTGTCTCTGAGGTGGGAGAGCCAAGTCCAGGACATTGGTCCACCAGAGACCTCCAGGCTCCATGTAATATCAAATGGTGAAAGCTCTCCCAGAGATCTCCCATCTCAACGCTAAGACCCAGCTACACTCAACGACCAGCAAGCTACACTGCTAGACACCCTATGCCAAACTAGCAAGACAGGAACACAAACCCACCCATTAGCAGAGAGGCTGCCTAAAATCATAATAAGGTCACAAACACCCCAAAACACACCACTGGATGCGGTCCTGTCTGCCAGAAGGACAAGATCCGGCCTCATCCACCAGAACACAAGCACCAGTCCCCTGCACCAGGAAGCCCACACAACCCACTGAACCAACCTTAGCCACTGGGGGCAGACACCAAAAACAACAGGAACTATGAACCTGCAGCCTGGAAAAAACGAGACCCCAAACACAGTAAGTTAAGCAAAATGAGAAGACTGACAAACACACGGTAGATGAAGGAGCAAGGTAAAAACCCACCAGACCAAACAAATGAAGAGGAAACAGGCAGTCTACCTGAAAAAGAATTCAGAGTAATGACAGTAAAGATGATCCAAAATCTTGGAAATAGAATGGAGAAAACACAAGAAATGTTTAACAAGGACTTGGAAGAACTAAAGAGCACAAACAATGATGAACAACTCAATAAATGAAATTAAAAATTCTCTAGAAAGAATCAATAGCAGAATAACTGCAGCAGAAGAATGGGTAAGTGACCTGGAAGATAATAAGTGGAAATAACTACTGCAGAGCAGAATAAAGAAAGAAGAATGAAAAGAATTGAGGACAGTCTCAGAGGCATCTGGGACAACATTAAACGCACCAAAATTCGAATTATAGGGGTTCTAGAAAAAGAGAAAAACGGGTTGAGAAAATATTTGAAGAGATTATAGTTAAAAACTTCCCTAATATGGGAAAGGAAATAGTCAATCCAGTCCAGGAAGCGCAGACAGTCCCATACAGGATAAATCTAAGGAGAAACATGCCAAGACATATTTATCAAACTATCAAAAATTAAATACAGGGCTGCCCTGGTGGAGCAGTGGTTCAGAGTCTGCCTACTGATGCAGGGGACACGGATTCGTGCCCCGGTCCAGGAAGATCCCACATGCCGTGGAGCGGCTGGGCCCGTGAGGCATGGCCGCTGAGCCTGCACGTCCGGAGCCTGTGTTCTGCAATGGGAGAGGCCACAACAGTGAGGCCTGTGTACCGCTAAATAAATAAATAAACAAATAAATAAATAGAAAAAAATTTAAAAGCAGCAAGGGAAAAACAACAAATAACATACAAGGGAATCCCCATAAGGTTAACAGTTGATCTTTCAGCAGAAACTCTGCAAGCCAGAAGGGAGTGGCAAGACAGATTTAATGTGATGAAAAGGAGAAACCTACAATCAAGATTACTCTACCCAGCAAGGATCTCATTCAGATTTCATGGAGAAATTAAAACCTTTACAGACAATCAAAAGCTAAGAGAATTCAGCACCACCAAACCAGCTTTACAACAAATGCTAAAGGAACTTCTCTAGGCAGGAAACACAAAAGAAGGAAAAGACGTACAATAACAAACCAAAAACAATCAATAAAATGGTAATAGGAACATACATATCAATAATTACCTTAAAAGTAAATGGATTAAATGCTCCAACCAAAAGACATAGACTGGTTGAATGGATAGAAAAAGAAGACCCATATATATGCTGTCTACAAGAGTCCCACTTCAGACGTAGTGACACATACAGACTGAAAGTAAGGGGATGGGAAAAGATATTCCATGCAAATGGAAATCAAAACAAAGTTGGAGTAGCAATTCTTATATCAGACAAAATAGACATTAATATAAAGACTATTACAAGAGACAAAGAAGGACACTACATAATGATCAAGGGATCAATCCAAGAAGAAGATATAACAATTGTAAATATTTATGCACCCAACACAGGAGCAACTCAATACATAAGGCAAATGCTAACAGCCATAAAAGGGGAAATCGACAGTAACACAATAATAGTAGGGGACATTAAAACCCCACTTTCACTAATGGACAAATTATCCAAAATGAAAATAAACAAGGAAACACAAGCTTTAAATGATACATTCTACAACATGGACTTAATCAATATTTATAGGACATTCCATCCAAAAACAACAGAATACACTTTCTTCTCAAGTGCTCATGGAACATTCCAAGGATAGATCATATCTTGGATCACAAATCAAGCCTCGGTAAATCTAAGAAAATTGAAATCATATCAACTAACTTTTCTGACCACAATGCTATCAGACTAGATATCAATTACAGGAAAAAATCTGTAAAAAATACAAATACTTGGAGGCTAAACAGTACACTACTTAATAACCAACAGATCACTGAAGAAATCAAAGAGGAAATCAAAAAATACCTAGAAACAAATGACAATGCAGACATGACGACCCAAAACCTATGGGATGCAGCAAAAGCAGTGCTAAGAGGGAAGTTCATAGCAATACATTCCTACCTCAAGAAACAAGAAATATCTCAAATGAACAACTTAACCTTACACCTAAAGCAATTAGAGAAAGAAGAACAAAAAACCCCCAAAGCAAAAGGAAAGAAATTCTAAAGATCAGATCAGAAATAAATGAAATGAAGAAGACAACAGCAGAGATCAATAAAACTGAAAGCTGGTTCTTTAAGAAGATAAACAAAATTGATAAAACCATTAGCCAGAATCATCAAGAAAAAAAGGGAGAACACTCAAATCAATAGAATTATAAATGAAAAAGGAGAAGTAACAACTGACACTGCAGAAATACAAAGGAGCATGAGAGATTACTACAAGTAACTGTATCCCAATAAAATAGACAACCTGGAAGAAATGGACAAATTCATAGAAAAGCACAACCTTCCAAGACCGAACCAGGAAGAAATAGAGAATATAAACAGACCAATCACAAGCAGTGAAATTGAGACTGTGATTAAAAATCCCCCAACAAACAAAAGCCCAGGACCAGATGGCTTCACAGGTGAATTCTATCACACATTTAGAGAAGAGCTAATACCTATCCTTCTCAAACTCTTCCAAAAATATAGAAGAGGGAGGAACACTCCCAAACTCATTCTATTAGGCCACTATCACCCTGACACCAAAATGAGACAAAGATGTCACAAAGAAAGAATACTACAGGCCAATATCACTGATGAACATAGATGCAAAAATCCTCAACAAGGATTTTTTCTGATTCTAGCAAACAGAATCCAACAGCACATTAAAAGGATCATACACCATGATCAAGTGGGGTTTATCCCAGGAATGCAAGGATTCTTCAATATACGCAAATCAATCAATGTGATAAACCATACTAACAAATAGAAGGAGAAAAATCATATGATCATCTCAATAGATGCAGAGAAAGCTTTCGACTAAATTCAACACCCATTTATAATAAAAACCCTCCAGAAAGTAGGCATAGAGGGAACTTAACTCAACATAATAAAGGACATATATGACAAACGCACAGCCAACATCGTTTCAATGGTGAAAAACTGAAACCATCTCCTCTAAGATGAGGAACAAGACAAGGTTGTCCACTCTCACCACTATTATTCAACATAGTTTTGGAAGTTTTGGCCCCAGCAATCAGAAAAGAAAAAGAAATAAAAGGAATCCAAATCAGAAAAGAAGTAAATCTGTCACTGTTTGCAGATGACATGATACTATACATAGAGAATCCTAAAGATGCTACCAGAAAACTACTAGAGCTAATCAATGAATTTTATCAAGTAGCAGAATACAAAATTAATGCACAGAAATCTCTTGCATTCCTATACGCTAATGATGAAAATGTGAAAGAGAAATTAAGGAAACACCCCCATTTACCACTGCAACAAAAAGAATAAAATACCTAGGAATAAACCTACCTAAGGAGGCAAAAGACCTGCATGCAGAAAACTATAAGACACTGATGAAAGAAATTAAAGATGATACAAACAGATGGACAGATATACCATGTTTTTGAATTGTAAGAATCAACATTATGAAAATGACTATACTACCCAAAGGAACCTACAGATGCAATGCAATCCCTATCAAACTACCAATGGCATTTTTCACAGAAATAAAACAAAAAATTTCACAATTTGTATGGAAACACAAAAGACTCCGAATAGCAAAAGCAATCTTGATAAAGAAAAACGGAGCTGGAGGAATCAGGCTCCCGGACTTCAGACCATACTACAAAGCTACAGAAACCAAGACAGTATGGTATTGGCACAAAAATAGAAATATAGATCAACAGAACAGGATAGAAAGCCCAGAGATAAACCCATGCACATATGGTCACCTTATTTTTGATAAAGGAGGCAAGAATATACAATGGAGAGAAGACAGCCTCTTCAGTAAGTGGTGCTGGGAAAACTGGACAGCTACACGTAAAAGAATGAAATTAGAACACTCCCTAACACCATACACAAAAATAAACTCCAAATGGATTAAAGGTCTAAATGTAAGGCCAGACACTATAAAACTCTTAGAGGAAAACATAGGCAGAACACTCTATGAAAAATCACAGCAAGATCCTTTTTGACCCATCTCCTAGAGAAATGGAAATAAAAACAAAAATAAACAAATGGGACTTAATGAAACTTAAAATATTTTGCACAGTAAAGGAAACCATAAACAAGACAAAAAGACAACCCTCAGAATGGGAGAAAATATTTGCAAATGAATCAACGGACAAAGGATTAATCTCCAAAATTTACAATCAGCTCATGCAGCTCAATATCAAAAAATGAAACAACCCAATGCAAAGACAGGAAGAAGATCTAAATAGACATTTCTCCAAAGAAGATACACAGATTGCCAATAAACACATGAAAGGATGCTCAACATCACTAATCATTAGATAAATGCAAATCAAAACTACAATGAGGTATCACCTCACAGCAGTCAGAATGGCCATCATCAAAAAAATCTACGAACAATAAATGCTGGAGAGGGTGTGGAGAAAAGGGAACCTTCTTGCACTGTTGGTGGGAATGTAAATTGATACAGGCACTATGGAGAACTGTATGGAGTTTCCTTAAAAAACTAAAAATAGAACTACCATATGACCCAGAAATCCCACTACTGGGCATATACCCTGAGAAAACCATAATTCAAAAAGAGTCATGTACCACAATGTTCATTGCAGCTCTATTTACAATAGCCAGGACATGAAAGCAACCTAAGTGTCCATCGACAGATGAATGGATAAATAAGATGTGGCACCTATATACAATGGAATATTACCCAGCCATAAAAAGAAACGAAATTGAGTTATTTGTAGTGAGGTGGATGGACCTAGAGACTGTCATACAGAGTGAAGTAAGTCAGAATGAGAAAAATAAATACCGTATGCTAACATATATATATATATATGGAATCAAAAAAAAAGTGGTTCTGAAGAACCTAGGGGCAGGAGAGGAATAAAGATGTAGACGTACAGAATGGACTTGAGGATATGGGGAGGGGGAAGGGTAAGCTGGGACGAAGTGAGAGAGTAGCATGGGCATATATACACTACCAAATGCAAAATAGATAGCTAGTGGGAAGCAGCCCCATAGCACGAGATCAGCTTGGTGCTTTGTGACCACCTAGAGGGGTGGGATAGGGAGGGTGGGAGGGAGACGCAAGAGGGAGGAGATATGGGGATATATGTATATATATAGCTGATTCACTTTGTTATAAAGCAGAAACTAACACACCATTGTAAAGCAATTATAGTCGAATAAAGATGTTAAAAAATAAAATAAAATAAAATGTAAAAAGCACAGGAAGGTAAAAGAAAAAAAAAGAGGCAATGGGAAAAAAAAAAGAAAGGAATAGAGAGGACCCAGTTAAAAGAAAATTAGAAAAGGAAAAGTTCCAAATAATGCCACAAAAATAGGAAGGAGTATAAGAGAGTACTACGAACCTTTATACATCTATAAAATGGACAACCAAGGAGAAACGCACAAATTCCTAAAAACATACAACCTCTTAAGACTGAATCAGGAAGAAACAGAAAATATGAACAGACAAATAACTAGTAATGAAATTGAACGAGTAATAATTTTTTTTAAAAAGGCCCAAAGCAAAAATCTAGAAGCAAACAGTTTCATAGGTGGATTCCACCAAACATTTAGAAGAGTTAAACCTATCCTCTCAAACTAATCCTAAAAGTTGCAGAGGAAGGAATTCTTCTGAAATCATTCCATGAGGCTACCATTACCTTGATATCAAAACAAGACAAAGATATCACAAAAATTAATTACAGGCCAATATCACTAATGAACAGAGATGTAAATTCACTCCAACCAAATTTAAGAATACAATGAAAGGATCATATACCATAATCAAGTGTGCTTTATCTCAGGGAAAATCAATTTATATGATACACCATATTAATGACTTGAGTAAAAATAATGTGCTCATCTCAGTAGATGCAGAAAAAGCTTTTGAAAAAACTCAACATCAATTTATGATAAAAGTTCTCAATGAAGTGGGTACAGAGGCAACATACATCATCTTAATAATGGCCATATACGATAAGCCCACAGGTAACATCATACTCAACAGTGAAAAGCTGAAAGCATTTTCCTCCAAGATCAGGAAAAGAGAAGGATGCCTACACTTGCCAGTTTTATCAACATAGTATTGGTAATCCTAGCCACACCAAGTAGGCAAGAAATAAAAATAAAAGAAACCCAAATTGGAACAAAAGACCTAAAAATGTCACTGTGTGGAAGATGGCATGATACTATACAAAAAAAAAAAATCTTTAAGATTCCACCAAAATACTTCTAGAACTCATAAATGGATTTGCTTAAGATGCAGGATACAAAATTACTAAACAGAAGTCTGTTGCAATTCTACATACTAAAAACAAACTTTCAGAAATTGAAACAAAGAAAACAATCTCATTTATATTAGCATCAAAAATAATAAAATACCTGGGAATAAGACTAACTAAGGAGGTAAAAGACTTGTACTCAGAAAAAAATAACAGACTAGGGAATCAAATCAAGATGGTGGAGTAGAAGAAAAGTAGCACTCACGTCCTCCCACAAATACATCCAAAATACTTCGACAAATGGAGCAATTCTCACAGAACACCTACTGAACACTAGCGGAAGACCTCAAATACCTGAAAGGACAACAAACATCTCCACGAAATAGGGTAGGATGAAAGAAAAAACAAAAAGAGGTACTGGGACAGGACCTGTGCCCCTGGTAGGGAGTTGAAAGAGAGGAAATGTTTTTGCACCCTGGAAAACCCTCTCAGCTGTGGGGAGATCACCTGGGACAGAAAGGGAGCAGAAGAGGCTCAGAGGAGAATGCAACTGGTTTGTGGCAGGCACAACAGAGACAGACCTACACAGACAGTCCCTGCCACTGCCCTGCACACCCCCGTCTGAGACACGCATCCACTGGCAGGGGAGGGGGCTGGGTGCTGGATCTCGGGGTCTAGAGGACAGACCCAGGGAGAGGACTGAGGTTGGCTGTGGAAACAGTGTGAAGGGGCTGGAGTGTGGTACAGCCCCAAAGGGGGCTGTTCCCAGAAAAAGCCCGGACCTTCCATGGAAGTAAAGTGCCCTTGTTAGGAGGTGCATGAAGGGAGGGGTGGGGCTGCCATTACAGCCTTTCTCCACGCACTGGCTCCCACCTCTTCAGCCTCTGGGAGAGCATGCCCCAGCCACTACCGGGGGCTCAGGCCTCCACGGGGTCTCGCGCCCAGCTGCCACTTCAGCAGGCTCTGGGAGTAGGTGCCAGTGGGTTGCCACTCCCAGAGGCAGGGCTGAAACCACAGCTGAGCCCCAGGGGCCACGTGACTTAGGAAGCAGGGCTGAAATCTCTCCCTGCAGCTGCACCAGCTGCAGATTTAAACCTCCGCTGTTGGATTTGTAAATTCAGCGCCTGCAGGACATCCGAGTGGACAACGGGTGCTCCTGTGGCTGGGACGGGTCTGTCCTAAGCAGCTGTGGGCTTTGTGGGTGCACGAACGTGGATGCATGAACGTGGGTGCCTGCACATGGGTGCTGGGCTGGGCCAGGGTCTGAGCTGCCCCCATAGATCCCACAGTGGGTCTGGATGTGTGACCAATGTGGTCCCGGTACCTGACTTCAGTGGATCTGTGCTGGTGGCCACGTGAAAACAATGCCTGAGGGACACCAGGGCCAATTGCTAGCGTTTCCAAGGTTGAGACAGGACCGAGGGCAGTGCCAACAACAGTGTACTTTGTGAACCTGCACAACAGATGACAGGTGACACAACAGAGCATGCTCACCAGTGAACAGCTCTGGCAGAGGAATAGGCAGTGGCTCGTCTCCCAGCAGCAGCACTCCAATCCCATCTACCTCACACTGCAGCCCAGAAACGTAGCTCAGAAACAGATCTGGTGGCCTTTACTCCAACAACTAGGGAGCAGACCCTGCCCCTGACAGGGCAGTGGCAACCACAGAGCAAAGAGGAGGCCCCACTCAATACACAGTGCAGGCTCTGGTCACCACAACAGCAGTCACATCTCCTATCAGTGGCCACCATACACTAGGGAAAGACACGGCAGGTATCCACACTGAAAACAGCCCTCGTGCCAAAAAATATTAAATCCACACAAGCTATGCAGGGATGTTCCCACATAAAAACACCCCTCCAAGACCACAGTAGACAACTGTTTCTCCTAAACTCACAGAGCAAGAGAAATATAAGTAAAATGAAGAAGCAGAGAAACCACTCCCAGTTAAGAGATCAAGAGAATTCTCCTGAAAGAACACAGAATGAAAACAACCTCTTCAATCTAATAGACACTGAGTTCAAAAAAGAGATGATGAAAATACTGACGGAATTAAGAAAGGCTAGGGACAGAAATGCATATCACTGTCAAAAGGAACTAGAAACTATAAGGAGCCACCAGGAAAAATTAGAAAATTCATTCGCTGAAACAAAAGCTGAGCTAAAGGCAGTGAATAACAGAATGAATAATGCAGAAGAACGAATAAGTGATCTGCAAGATAGAATAATGGAAATCACCCAATCAGGACATCAGACAGAAAGCCTAATGAAAAAAATTGAAAGCAATAAAAGAGACCTATGGGATAATATAAAGTGTGCCAATCTATGCATAATAGGGATCCCAGAAGGAGAAGATAGAGAAAAAGGGATTGAAAATGCATTTGAAGAAATTATGGCTGAAAATTTCCCTAACCTAAAGAAGGGAACAGATATCTAGGTACAGGAAGCACCCTAACAAGATGAACGCAAACAGACCTACACCAAGACATATTATAATAAAAATGGCAAAATTAAAGAGAGGATTCTCGAGGCAGCAAGACAAAGAGTTAATTGCAGGGGAACCCCCATAAGGCTATCAGCCTGATTTCTCTACAGAAACGCTGCAGGCAGGGAGGGAGTGGCAAGATATATTCACAATCAAAGTCCTGAAAGGGAAAAATCTGCAACCTAGGATACTCTACCCAGCAAGATTATCATTTCGAATAGGAGATAAAGAACTTCTCAGACAAGCAAAAACTAAAAGAATACAGCAATACTAAACCTATCCTAAAGGAAATATTGAAAGGCCTTCTCTAAACAGAAAAGTAGTAAGAATCTATAGGAAAGAGAAAATTACAATTGGAAAATAAATCACTTAAATAAGCCAGTACACACATTTAAAAAAACAAAAGAAAAATTTTCTATGAAAGTGATGATAACCACAAGGAACAGTAAAAGGATAAACACGAAGATGTAAAAGAGGACATCTAAATCACAAAATGTGGGGAAGGAGAGGAAGGAAATGTAGATTTTTTTCCCTAGAAAATGTTTGAACCTATATGACTCCAGTCTAAGGCAAGTAAATAAAAGAAGGGGTTAACACACGTGAAAAACAGGGTAACCAGAAATCAAAAATATACAGTAGAGTCACAAAACCCAAAAAGAAGAAAATATAATACAAAAGAAAACCATCAAAACACAAAAGGAAAAACAAAAGGACAAATAAAATATAAAATCAACAGGAAAACAGGGTTTAAAATGGCAATAAATACATGTCTGTCAATAATTACCTTATGTGTCAATGGACTAAATGCTCCAATCAAAAGACACAGAGTGGCAGATTGGATTAAAATACAAGAGCCTAAAACATGCCGACTACAAGAGGCCCACTTTAGGGCAAAGGGCACACATAGATTGAAAGTGAGGACACGGAAGAAGATATTTCATGCAGACGGAAATGACAAGAAAGTCAGGATCACAATATTTATATCAGACAAAATAGACTTTGAAACAAAGACTACAAAGAGAGATAAAAAAGGACACTATAAAATGATAAAAGGATCAATACAAGAAGAGAATATTACACTTGTCAACATATATGCACCCAATATAGGAGCACCCAAATATATAAAACAAATACTAACAGACACAGAGGGAGAAATCTTTCAATGTTGTGTGGAACAATGCTAAACCTATGCTAGGCTGGCTTAATCCACCTCTTCAATGGTGGGCCCAGAGGGGGCACCACCAAACGGAGGGGCTCCACCACCAGGGAAGCCCCTAGGCATTCCTCCTGGCATGCCTCCTGCGCTCTGGTATAGCTTGGTAATGATGGCACTGCAGACTTTTTCCAGCTCCTTCTGCTGATGTTCAAATTCTTCCTTCTCTGCAGTCTGGTTCTTACCAAGCCAGTTGATTATTTCATTACACTTATCAAGAGTCTTCTGTTTGTCCTCATCATTAATCTTGCCTTGAAGTTTCTCATCCTCAACAGTAGCTTTCATGTTGAAAGCACAGGATTCAAGAGAATTCTTCAAAGACACCTTATCCCGCTGCTTCTCATCTTCAGCTTTGTACTCCTCTGCTTCCTGAACCATATGTTCAATGTCTTCCTTGCTCAAACGGCCCTTGTCATTAGTGATGGTAATCTTGTTCTCTTTTCCTGTGCTCTTTTCCACAGCAGAGACATTGAGGATGCCATTGGCATCAATATCAAAAGTGACTTCTATCTGAGGAACTCCACGGGAGGCAGGAGGTATCCTGTGAGTTCAAACTTGCCAAGCAGGTTGTTATCCTTGGTCATGGCACGCTCACCTTCATAAACCTGAAAGAGTACACCGGTCTGGTTGTCTGAGTAGGTTGTGAAGGTCTGCGTCTGCTTGGTGGGAATGGTGGTGCTGTGCTTGATGAGGACAGTCACGACTCCACCAGCAGTTTCATTTCCAAGGGAAAGACGAGTGACATCCAACAGCAGGAAGTCTTGAACATTTCAGATTTGTCTCCAGATAGAATGGCTGCTTGGACAGCTGCACCATAAGCAACAGCCTCATCAGGGTTGATGCTCTTATTCAGTTCTTTCCCGTTGAAGAAGTCCTGTAGAAGTTTCTGAATCTTGGGGATGCGGGTTGAACCACCCACCAGGACAATATCATGGATCTGAGACTTGTCTAGCTTGGCATCCAAAAGGGCTTTCTCCACAGGGTCCAGTGTGCCACGGAACAGGTCAGCATTCAGTTCTTCAAATCAGGCATGGGTAATTGAGGTATAGAAGTCAATTCCTTCATAGAGGGAATCAATCTCACTACTGGCCTGGGTGCTGGAAGAGAGAGTGCGCTTAGCACGCTCACAAGCAGTACGAAGGTGACAGACAGCCCTCTTGTTCTCACTGATGTCCTTCTTGTGTTTGAGCTTGAATTCTGCAATAAAATGGTTGACCATCCGGTTGTCAAAGTCTTCTCCACCTAAGTGGGTATCTCCAGCTGTAGATTTGACCTCAAAGATTCCATCCTCAATAGTGAGGATTGACACATCAAAAGTGCCACCACCTAAATCAAAGATCAGCACATTTCTTTCTGCTCCAACCTTTTTGTCTAAGCCATAGGCAATAGCAGCAGCAGTTGGCTCGTTGATGATTCGAAGTACATTGAGCCCAGCAATAGTTCCAGCATCTTTGGTAGCCTGACGCTAAGAATCATTAAAGTAAGTGGGTACTGTGACAACAGCATTGGTAACAGTCTTCCCAAGGTAAGCTTCTGCTATTTCCTTCACCTTTGTCAAAACCATGGATGACACCTCCTCTGGATAAAACCTTTTTGTCTCTCCCTTGTATTCTACTTGAACCTTAGGCCTGCCTGCATCATTCACCATCATGAAAGGCCAATGCTTCATATCAGACTGGAAAACAGCATCATCAAATCTTCGTCCAATGAGGCGGTTGGCATCAACAACTGTGTTGGTGTGATTCATTGCAACTTGGTTCTTTGCAGCATCACCAGTCAATCGTTTGATATCAGTAAAGGTGACATAGCTTGGGGTAGTTTGGTTCCCCTGATCATTGGCAATTATTTCCACCTTTCCATGCTGGAAGACACCCACACAAGAATAGGTGGTGCCAAGATCAATGCCAACTGCAGGTCTCTTAGACATGGTTGCTGGAGTGCAGGCCCAGGTCCACTGGAGGAGAAAACAGCAACCTACAGAGCTGCTGCCGCGTTCAACGAGATAGTAGTAGGAGACTTTAAATACCCCACTCTCATCAACAGACAGATCTTCCAGCCAGAAAATTAATAGGGCAACAGAGATCCTAAATGATGTAATAGAACAGTTAGACTTAATTGATATTTTCAGGACTTTACATCCAAAAAAGGCAGAATACGCATTCTTCTCAGGTGTACATGGAACTTGCTCAAGGATTGACCACATACTAGGGCACAAAACAAGCCTCAAGAAATTTAAGACTATAGAAGTTATCTCAAGCATCTTTTCTGATCACAACAGTATGAAATGAGAGATCAACCACAGAAGAAGAAACGAGAAAAAAAATTACATGGAAACTAAACAACATGCTACTAAAAAACCAATGGGTCAACAATGAAATAAAAGAAGAAATTTAAAAATACCTTGAGACAAATGACAATGAAAACACAACTATACAAAATCTGTGGGATGTAACAAAAGCCGTTCTTAGACGAAAGTTCATAGCAACACATGTCTTCTTTAAGAAACAAGAAAAATCTCAAACAACCTAATCCATCACCTAAAAGAATTAGAAAGAAGAACAAATAAAACCTAAAGTCAGCAGAAGGAAGGAGATAATAAAGATCAGTGAGGAAATAAAATGTAGATTTAGAAAACAATAAAAAAATAAAACCCCAAAAATACACGTGAAGAGCTGGTTCTTTGAAATGGTAAACAAAATTGAAATACCTCTGGGCAGGCTCACCAAGAAAGAAAGAGAGAAGATCCAAATAAACAAAATAAGAAATGAAAGAGGACAAATCACAACTGATACCACAGAAATACAAAAAAACAAAAACCCCATAAAAATGCTATTAACAATTATATGCCAACAAGTTCGACAACCTAGAAGAAATGGACAACTTTCTAGAAACATACAGTCCAACAAAACTGAATCAAAAAGAAATAGATAGCTTGAACAGACCAATCCACTAGAAGTGAAATCGAATCTGTTATTAAAAAAACCTCCCTATATAAACAAATTCAGGGCCAGATGGTTTCACAAGTGAATTCTACCAAACATACAAGGAATAACTTGTAGTGATCCTACTCCAACTCTTCCAGAAGACTGAAGAGGAAGGAAACACTCTCAAAGACATTCTATGAAGGCACCATCACCCTGATACCAAAACAAAAGACACTACTGAGGAAGAAAATTACAGGCCAATATCTTTGATGAATATAGAGGCAAAAATTCTCAACAAAAAATTAGCAAACCGAATCCAACAACACATAAAAAAGATCATACACCATGACCAAGCTGGATTCATACCAGAGTCACAAGGATATTTCAACATATGCAAATCAATCAATGTGATACATGACATCAACAAAAGAAAAGACAAAAACACATGATCATCTCAATAGATGCAGAAAAATATTCAATAAAATTCAACATCCATTCATGACAAAAATCCTTACAAGAGTCGGTATACAGGGAACATATTGCAACATAATAAAAGCTATTTATGATAAACCCACTACCACTATAATAATACTGAAAAACTGAAAGCCTTCCCACTAAAATCTGGAAAAAGACAAGGATGTCTACTCTCACCAGTTCCCTTCAACATAGTACTGGAAGTCCTAGCTGCAGCAATCAGACAAGAAAATGAAATAAAAGCTATTCAAATTGGTAGGAAAGAGGTAAAATTGTCACATACACAGATGACATGATACTACTTATAGAAAACCCTAAAGGCTCTACACAAAAAACAACTAGAACTGATTGACGAATTCAGCAAGGTAGCAGGATACAAGATTAACACACAGAAATTAGTTGCATTTCTTTACACTAACAATGCAGTATCACAAAGGGAATACAAACAAACAATTCCCTTTAAAATCGCATCAAAAAAAAAAAAAACTACTTAGGAATAAACCTCACTAAGAAGGTGAAAGACTTATATGCTGAGAACTACAAAACATTAACAAAGGAAACCGAGGATGATTTAAATAAATGGAAAGATATCCCATACTCTTGGAATGGAAGAAGTAATACTGCTAAAATGGCCATACTACCCAAAGCAATCTACAGATTTAATGCGATTCCTATCAAATTACCCATGGCATTTTTCATAGAACTAGAACAAATAATCCTAAAATTTATATGGATCCATAAAAGACCCAGAATTGCCAAAGTAATGCTGAGGAAAAAGAACAAAGCAGGAGGCATAACCCTCCCAGACTTCAGACAATACTACAAACCTACAGACATATGGATCAATGGAACAGAATACAGTCCAGAAATAAACCTGCATACCTAGGGACAATTAATCTTCACCAAAGGAGTCAAGAATATACAATGGGGAAAAAGTCTCTTCAGCAATTAGTGTTGGAAAAGTTGGACAGCTGCACGTATATCAATGAAGCTAAAACACACCCTCACACCATACACAAAAATAAATTCAAAATACCTTAAAGATTTAACTATAAGACACCATAAACCTCCTAAAAGAGAACATAGGCAAAACATTCTCTGACATATATCATAACAATGTTTTCTTAGGTCAGTCTCCCAATGTAAAAGAAATAAAAGTAAAAATAAACAAATGGGACCTAATCAAACTTGCAAGCTTTTGCACAGCAAGGGAAATCATAAACAAAATGAAAAGACAACCTACATACTGGGAAAATATTTGGAAATGATGCAACCAGCAAGGACTTAATTTCCAAAATATATAAACAGCTCATATAACTCAATAATAAAAAACAAACAACCCAATGAAAAATGGGCAGAAGACCTAAAGACATTTCTCCAAAGGAGATGTACACATGGCCAATAAGCACGTGAAAATATGCTCATCATTGTTAATTAGAGAAATGTAAATCAAAAGTACAATGAGGTACCACCACACACCAGTCAGAATGGTCATCATTAAAAAGTCTACAAGTAATAAATGTTGGAAAGGGTGTGGAGAAAAGGGAACCCTTCTACACTGCTGGTGGGAATGCAAACTGGTGCAGCCACTATGGAGAACAGTATGGAGGTTCCTCAAAAAACTAAAAACAGAGGTGCCATGTTACCCAGCAATCCCACTCCTGGGCAAATACCCAGACAAATCTGTAATTCGAAAAGATACCTGCACTCCTATGTTCACAGCAGCACCATTTACAATAGCCAAGACATAGAAGCAACCTAAATGTCCATCGACAGAGGAATGGATAAAGATGTGTATATATACAGTGGAATATTACTCAGCCATTAAAAAGTATAAAATAATGCCATCTGCAGCAACATGGATGGACCTAGAGATTATCATACTAAATGAAGTAAGTCAGACAAATACCATATGATATCACGTATATGTGGAATCTCAAATACGACACAAATGAAAATATCCACGAAACAGAAACAGACTCACAGACATAGAGAAAAGACCTGTGGTTGCCAAGGGGGTGTCAGGGTTGGGGAGGGAAAGATTGGGAGTTTGGAGTTAGCAGATGCAAACTAGTAGATATAGGATAGATGAACAAGTTCCTACTGTATAGCATGGGGAAATATGTTAAATATCCTGTGATAAACCATAATGGAAAAGAATATATATATATATATTATATATATTATATATATATAACTGAGTCACATTGCTGTACAGCAGAAATTAACACAACTTGTAAATCAACAATATTTCAATAAAATTAAAAAAAGAAAACTATAACAGACTTATAAAAATTGAAGACACAAACAGATGTAAGGATATACTGTGTTCACGGATTGGAAGAATTAATGTTAAAATTTCCACACTACCCAAAGCAATCTATAGATTCAACACAATCCTTATAAAAATATCTATGACATGCTTCACAGAACTAGATCAAATAATTCTCAAATTTATATGAACACACAAAAGACCCCAAATAGCCAAAATAATTTTGAAAAGCAAAGCAAAGCTGGAGGCATAATGTTTCCTGATATCAGATTACACTACCAAGCTACAGTCATCAAAACACTATGGTACTGGCACAAAAATGGACAAATAGATCAATGTAACAGAATCAAGATTCTAGAAATGAACCAATAAATTATCTACATCAAAGGAGGCAAGAATATATGATGGGAAAAAGACAGCCTCTTCAATAAATGGTGCTGGGAAAACTAGAAAGCTACCTACAAAAGAATCAAACTGGACTAGTCTCCCTTAACATGCACAAAAATAAATTCAAAATGAATTAAGACTTAGATGTAAGGACTGAAACCATAAATTTTCTAGAAGAAACCATAGGCGGTACACTCTTTGCCATCAGTCTTAGTAATATTTGTTTGGGGCTTCCCTGGTGGCACAGTGGTTGAGAGTCTGCCTGCTGATGCAGGGGACACGGGTTCGTGCCCCGGTCCGGGAAGATCCCACATGCCGCGGAGCGGCTGGGCCCGTGAGCCATGGTCGCTGAGCCTGCACATCTGGAGCCTGTGCTCCGCAATGGGAGAGGCCACAACAGTGAGAGGCCCGCGTACCGCAAAAAAAAAAAAAAAAAAAGTATTTGTTTGGATATATCTCCTATGGCAAGAGAAGCAACAACAAAAATAAACAAATGGAACTACATTAAACCAAAAAGCTCTGCATAGGGAAGGATGTTATCAACAAAACGAAAATGCCATCTACTGAAAGGGAGAATACATTTGTAAACTGTATATCTGATAAAGGGTTAATACCCCAAATATACCAGGAACTCATAAAACTCAAGAGTAAAAGAACAAAGCACCCAGTTAAAAAATGAGCAGAGGATCTGAAGAGACAATTTTCCAAAGACATACAGGGGATCAACAGGCACATGAAAAGATGCTCAACATCACTAATCATCAGTGAAATGCAAATCAAAACAACAATCAGACATCATGTCACAGTTTCCAGAATACTGTATTATCAAAAAGACAACAAATAACAAATATAGACAACAATGTGGAGATAAGGTAACCATCGTGCCCTGTTTGTGAAAAGTAAATTGGTGTATCCACTATGGATAAAAGTATGGCTATTTCTCAAAAAAATTAAAAACAGGTCTACCATATGTTCCAGCAATTCCACTTCTGTGTATTTATCTGAAGAAAAAGAAAACACTAATTAGAAAATATATAAGCACCCCTATATTCACTGCAGCATTATTTATTATAGCCAGGATATAGAAGCAACCCAAGTATCCATCAATTAATGGATAAAGAAGAAGTGATGTCTGTGCATCTATGTACACACACACACACACACACACACACACACACACACACACACACACACACACAATGGAATATTACTCAGCCAAAGAAAAGAATGACATCTTGCCATTTGAGAGAACATGAATAGACATAGAAGATACCATGCTAAGTCAGACAGAGAAAGACAAGTACTGTATGATTTCAATTATTTGAATAATCTAAAAAACAAAACAAATGAACATGTAACAAAACAGAAACAGTTTTGAAAATACAGAGAAAAACAGGTGGTTGCCAGAGGAGAGGGGAGTGCGAGGAGGAAAAAATAGGTGAGGGGGATTAAGAGGTACTAACTTCCAGATGCAAAATAAACCTGTCTCAGGTATGAGATGGTATAATTTGGGAAATATAGTCAATAACTAAGTAATATGTTTGTACGGTGACATATCATAAACACACTTTACTGTGTTGATAATTTTTAAATGTACAGAAATATCAAATTACTATGTTGGACAACTGGAACTACCAGTATTGTAGGTCAATTATAGTTCAAGAACAAACAAAGTCACAGAAAAAAAGATTTTAGGTTACCAGAGGCAGCGTGTGGGTGGAGGGGGAACTGGATGAAAGTAGTCAAAAGGTACAAACTTCCAGTTGTAAGATAATAGGTACTAGGGATTTAATGTACAACATGATAAACATAATTAACACTGCTTTATGTTATATGAAAGTTGTTAAGAGAGTATATCCTAAGAGTTATCACATTTTTTTTGCTATTTCTTTAATTTTTTACCTATGTGAGATGATGAATTTTCACTAAACTGATTGTGATAATCATTTTAGGTGATAATCATTTCATGATGTATGTATGTCAAATCATTATGCTGTACACCTGAAACATGCAGTGCTGTATGTCAATTATATCTCAATAAAACTTAAAGCAAAAGATGAATAACAGCTTAATAAACCTAACTTAGAAAAAAAAAGTTATACCAAGATTAAGTGAATCCTACACCAGGACTCCAATGTTTTGGTTGTTAGGAAATATATTAACTACTCAGCTTATAAATTTATGATAGGCATGTGATCAACTTGATAGATACAAAGAAAGTAGCATGGTAGAATTCTACAGGTAATAATTTAAAAAGTAAAGAAGATATTAATACATATGTACTGAAAGAAATATCACATACCCCCAACACTAGGTAACCTATAGAGAAATAACAGATTAATTTCCCCTGTCTGAAAAATCAACAGGAGATATGAATACCTAACTTACTTAACACTTTGATGAATTAGTCAAAAAATTACCTTTGGAAAAGAAGGATTAAAATCATCTCGATTTGCAGAGCATATGGATATATATTTAGTAAGCCCAAAGAATCAATGGATTATTGTTTCAGAAAATAAGACAATAAAATATCGTAAAGACTATAACATAAGCATATAGTACACAGTTCATGTAGACACATTCCAAGCAGTTACAAGGCATATTAAAAGGTAGGCTGCAATTTTTTTTTTTTATTTTTTTTTTATTTTATTTTTTTAGGCTGCAATTTTAAAAGTATAAAATAAAATAAAAATAAATCTAACAACACATGAAAAGCCTATATGAATAAAATTATCATGAACTCCTTATAAAGATAATATAGAGTTGAAGAAAAGGAAAATCAAACTATTTCCTTCAATATAATAATAAATCTTATATATAGAGAAAAAATATACCAATACACATATATGTGTGTATATGTATATATATGTATGTATATTTGTGTATATATATGTCTGTATATATAAAAATGTTTTTCTGGGGATAGATAATTTATTTTTTACATAAAATAATGAGAATAGATATAATGTATGTAAAATAATGAGTTTTTACTGAAATTAAAGATTAGTTATTATTAATTTAAATATATTTTACAAGATATTTAAGTTTCATGGGAACTACAAAGAAAAATCTATTGTAATTGCACAACAGATAAAGAATTAATTCATAGCACATCAAAAAAATACAAAGGAACAACAACAATAACAAAGAGAAAGCAATGAAAGGGTAATTGTAAGCCCTTATCAACAATTAAGTTAAACATTAAGGGACTAAGTTCTCTAAAAATAATGACAGAAAGTGGTTGAATTAATTTAAAAATAGAACCTACAATATGCTGTATACAAGAGACTCTCTTTAACTTTAAGGACATATAAAGGATGTGAGAGGATGTAAAAAGGTAATTCATACAAATGGCAACCAAAAGAGAGCAGGAGTAACTATACGTATATGATATAATACATATTTTCAATCAAAATCAGTCACAGGAGACAAAGAACGTTACTATACAGTGATCAAGGGGTCAAATTATCAAGAGACCATTATAAGTATAAATATATAAGCACCCAGTACTGGAGCATGTAAATATTTAAAGCAAACATTAACAAATACTACATGTAGAAAAAGCAATAAAATAATAGTAGGGTACTGCAATACCCCACATATAAACGTGGATACAGCATCCAGACAGAAAATTAATGAGAAAACACTGACCTGCTTAACACTTTAGAAAAGTAAACCTAACAGATATATACAGAACATTCCATTCAAGGACACCATAAAACACATTCTTCTCAAGGACAAATAAAACATTCTCCAGGATACATCACTCCTGGGACCCAAAGCTAACCTTAACACATTTAACATTAAAATCATACCTCAGAGCTTTCCAATCAAAATGATATGGAAGTAGAACTCAATAGGAGAAAAGCCTGAAAAATTCACAAATACATGGAAATTAAACAACACACTCCAAATAACCAATGGGTCAAATTAGAAATCAAAAGAAATTAGTATCTTGAGAAAAATAAAAATACAAAATACCACAATTTAGAGAGTACACCAAAAGTAGTTCTTATGTGTCTACATTAAAAAAAATGAAAGTTTTCAAAAGAAAAGCCACGTAACTTTATACATTAAGGAAGTATAAAAAAAGAATTCCACACAAAATTAGGAGAAGAAAGGAAAGAGCAAAGATTAGAGAATAAATAATGGAGTAAGACTAGAAAAAAAAGAAAAACATCAAGCCAAGAGTTGGTGTTTTAAAAAATAAAGCCTTGGGCTTCCCTGGTGGCACAGTGGTTAAGAATCCACCTGCCAGTGCAGGGGACACAAGTTCGAGCCCTGGTCCAGGAAGATCCTACATGCCGTGGAGCAACTAAGCCCATGCACCACAACTACTGAGCCTGTGCTCTAAAGCCCATGCTCCACAACAAGAGAAGCCCCCACTCACTGAAACTAGGGAAAGCCTGTGTGCAGCAACAAAGACCCAACGCAGCCCCCCAAAAAATAAGTAAATAAAAAAAAATGAAAAAGAAAAAAAAATGAAGCCAATTTACAAACTTTTAGCTAGATTAACAAAGGGAAAAAAAGAGAAGTCAAAAAACTCTGATAAATGAAAGAGGAGACATCAAAGAAATACAAAGGAACATAAGAGTATATTATTAACAATTACATACCAACAAATTAGATAAGTTATAATAAATAATTAAATTCCCAGAAGCATGAAGACTACCAAGACTCAATCTTGAAGAGAAAGTCTGAACAGACCAATAATAAATGAGGAGCTTGAAACAATAAACACAAACTTCCTGACAAAGAAATGCCCCAAACCAGATGGTTTCACTGGTGAATTCTACCAAACATTAAAAAATAATTATCACCAATCATTCTCAAACTCTTCCCAAGAAATTGAGGAAGAGGGAACACTCCCAAGCTCTTTTTATGAGGACAGCATTACTCTGACATCAAAGCCAGATAAGGAACACCACAAGAAAATAAATCTATAGGCTGATAGGCCTGATGAATATAAACGCAAAAATTCTCAGCAAAAAGACAAACCAAATTCAACAGCAATTTAAAAAGTTCATACACCAGGGGCTTCCCTGGTGGCGCAGTGGTTGGGAGTCCGCCTGCCAATGCAGGGGACACGGGTTCATGACCCGGTCTGGGAAGATCCCACATGCCGCGGAGCAGCTAGGCCCATGAGCCATGGCCGCTGAGCCTGCACGTCTGGAGCCTGTGCTCCGCAATGGGAGACGCCACAACAGTGAGAGGCCCGTGTACCGCAAAAAAAAAAAAAAAAAAGCAGCAAGGGAAAAATGACAAATAACATAAAAGGGAATACCATAAGGTTAACAGCTGATTTCTCAGCAGAAACTCTACAAGCCAGAAGGGAGTGGCACAAAATACTTAAAGTGATGAAAGGGAAGAATCTACAACCAAGATTACTCTACCTGGCAAGGATCTTATTCAGATTCAATGGAGAAATCAAAAGCTTTACACACAAGCAAAAGCTAAGAGAATTCAGCACCACCAAACCAGCTCTACAACAAATGCTAAAGCAACTTCTCTAAATGGGAAACACAAGAGAAGAAAAGGACCTACAAAAACAAACCCAAAACAATAAATGGTCATAGGAACATACATATCAATAATTACCCTAAACGTGAATGGATTAAATGCTCCAACCAAAAGACACAGGTTTGCGTAATGGATACAGAAACAAAACACATACATATGCTGTCTGTAAGAGACCCACTTCAGACCTAGGGACACCTTGAGAATGAAAGTGAGGGGATGGAAAAAGATATTCCATGCAAATGGAATTCAGAAGAATGTTGGAATAGCAATACTCATATCAGATAAAATAGACTTTAAAATAAAGAATGTTACAAGAGACAAGGAAGGACACTACATAATGATCAGGGGATCAATCCAAGAAGAAGATATAACAATTATAAATATATATGCACCCAACATAGGAGCATCTCAATACATAAGGCAACTGCTAACAGCTATAAAAGAAGAAATCGACAGTAACACAGTAAGAGTGGGCGATTTTAACACCTCACTTACACCAATGGACAGATCATCTAAAATGAAAATAAATAAGGAAACAGAAGCTTTAAATGACATAACAGACCAGAGAGATTTAATTGATATTTATAGAACATTCCATCCAAAAACAGCAGATTACACTTTCTTCTCAAGTGCGCACAGAACATTCTCCAGGATAGATCACATCTTGGGTCACAAATCAAGCCTCAGTAAATTTAAGAAAATTGAAATCATATCAAGCATCCTTTCTGACCACACGCTATGAGATTAGAAATGAATTACAGGAAAAAAACGTAAAAAACACAAACACATGGAGGCTAAACAATACGTTACTAAATAACCAAGAGATCACTGAAGAAATCAAAGAGGAAATAAAAAAATACCTAGAGACAAATGACAATGAAAACACGATGATCCAAAACCTATGGGATGCAGCAAAAGCAGTTCTAAGAGGGAAGTTTATAGCAATACAATCCTACTTCAAGAAACAAGAAACATCTCAAATAAACAACCTAACCTTACACCTAAAGGAATTAGAGAAAGAAGAACAAACAAATTCCAAAGGTAGTGGAAAGAAATCATAAAGATCAGAGCAAAAATAAATGAAATAGAAACAAAGAAAACAAGAGCAAAGCTCAATAAAACTAGAAGCTGGTTCTTCGAGAAGATAAACAAAATTGATAAACCATTAGCCAGAGTCATCAAGAAAACAAGGGAGAGGACTCAAATCAATAAAATTAGAAATGAAAAAGGAGAAGCTACAAGAGACACCACAGAAAAACAAAGCATCTTAAGACTACTACTACAAGCAACTCTATGCCAATAACATGGACAACCTGGAAGAAATGGACAAATTCTTAGAAAGGTATAACTATCCAAGACTGAACCAGGAGGAAATAGAAAACATGAAAAGACTAATTATAAGTAATGAAATTGAAACTGTGATTAAAAATCTTCCAAGAAACAAAAGTCCAGGACCAGATGGCTTCACAGGTGAATTCTATCAAACATTTAGAGAAGAGCTAACACCCATCCTTCTCAAACTCTTCCAAAAAATTGTGGAGGAAGGAACACTCCCAAACACATTCTATGAGGCCACCATCACCCTGGTACCAAAACCAGACAAAGGTACTATAAAAAAAGAAAATTACAGACCAATATCACTGATGAACATAGATGCAAAAATCCTCAACAAAATACTAGCAAACAGAATCCAACAACACATTAAAAGGATCATATACCATGATCAAGTGGGATTTATCCCTGGGATGCAAGGATTCTTCAATATATGCAAATCAATCAATGTGATACACCATATTAACAAACTGAAGATTAAAAACCATATGATCATCTCAATAGATGCAGAGAAAGCTTTTGACAAAATTCAACATCGATTTATAATAAAAACTCTCCAGGAAGTGGGCATAGAGGGAACCTACTTCAACATAATAAAGGCCATATACGACAAACCCACAGCAAACATCATTCTCAAAGGTGAAAAACTGAAAGCATTTCCTCTAAGATCAGGAACAAGACAAGGATGTCCACTCTCACCACTATTATTCAACATAGTTTTGGAAGTCCTAGCCACGGCAATCAGAGAAGAAAAAGAAATAAAAGGAATACAAATTGGAAAAGAAGAAGTAAAACTGTCACCGTTTGCAGATGACATGATACTATAGATAGAGGATCCTAAAGATGCCACCAGAAAACTACTAGAGCTAATCAATGAATTTGGTAAAGTTGCAGGATACAAAATTAATGCACAGAAATCTCTTGCATTCCTATACACTTATGATGAAAAATCTGAAAGAGAAATTAAGGAAACACCCCCATTTACCACTGCAACAAAAAGAATAAAATACCTAGGAATACACCTACCTAGGGAGACAAAAGACCTGCATGCAGAAAACTATAAGACACTGATTAAAGAAATTAAAGATGATACCAACAGATGGAGAGATATACTACGTTCTTGGATTGGAAGAATCAATATTGTGAAAATGACTATACTACCCAAAGGAATCTACAGATTCAATGCAATTCCTATCAAATTATCAATGGCATTTTTTACAGAACTAGAACAAAAAAACTTAAAATTTGTTTGGAGACACAAAAGACCCCGAATAGCCAAAGCAGTCTTGAGGGGAAAAAAAGGAGCTGGAGGAATCAGACTCCCTGACTTCAGACTATACTATAAAGCTACAGTAATCAAGACAATATGGTACTGGCACAAAAACAGAAACATAGATCAATGGAACAAGATTGAAAGCCCAGAGATATACCCACGCACCTTTGGTCAACTAATCTATGACAAAGGAGGCAAGGATATACAACGGAAAAAAGGCAGTCTCTTCAATTAGTGGTGCTGGGAAAACTGGACAGCTACATGTAAGAGAATGAAATCAGAACAGTCCCTAACATCATACACAAAAATAAACTCAAAATGGATTCGAGACCTAAATGTAAGACCAGACACTATAAAACTCTCAGAGGAAAACACAGGAAGAACACTCTTTGACATAAATCACAGGAAGATCATTTTTGATCCACCTCCTAGAGTAATGGAAATAAAAACAAAAATATACAAATGGGACCTAATGAAACTTCAAAGCTTCTGCACAGCGAAGGAACCATAAACAAGACAAAAAGACAACCCTCAGAATGGGAGAAAATATTTGCAAACGAATCAACGGACAAAGGATTTTTTTTTTTTTTGCGGTAAGCAGGCCTCTCACTGTTGTGGCCCCTCCCATTGTGGACCACAGGCTCTGGACATGCAGGCTCAGCAGCTCACGGGCCCAGCTGCTCCGCGGCATGTGGGATCTTCCCGGACAGGGGCACGAACTCGTGTCCCCTGCATTGGCAGGCGGACTCTCAACTACTGCACCACCAGGGAAGCTCCGGATAAAGGATTAATCTCCAAAATATATAAACAGCTCATGCAGCTCAATATTAAAAAAAACAAACAACCCAATCGAAAAATGGGAAGAAGACCTAAATAGACATTTCTCCAAAGAAGACATACAGATGGGCAAGAAGCACATGAAAAGATGCTCAACATCACTAATTATTAGAGAAATGCAAATCAAAACTACAATGAGGTCTCTCCTGACACCAGTTAGAATGGGCATCATCATAAAATCTACAAACAACAATTGCTGGAGAGGGTGTGGAGAAAAGGGAACCCTCTTGCACTGTTGGTGGGAATGTAAATTGATACAACCACTATGGAGAACAGTATGGAGGTTCCTTAAAAAACTAAAAATAGAATTACCATATGATCCAGCAATCTCACTCCTGGGCATATACCCAGAAAAAAACATAATTCAAAAAGACACATGCACCCAATGTTCATTGCAGCACTATTTACAATAGCCAGGTCATGGAAGCAACCTAAATGTCCACCGAAAGATGAATGGATAAAGAAGATGTGGTACATATATACAATGGAATATTACTCAGCCATAAAAAGGAACGAAATTGGGTCATTTGTTGAGACGTGGATGGATCTAGAGACTGTCATACAGAGTGAAGTAAGTCAGAAAGAGAAAAACATCGTATATTAACGCATATATGTGGAATCTAGAAAAATGGTACAGATGAACTGGTTTGCAGGGTGGAAACAGAGACACAGATGTAGAGAACAAACGTATGGACACCAAGGGGGAAAAGCGGCGGGGGGTGGTGGTGGTGGTGTGATGAATTGGGCGATTGGGATTGAGAAGTATACACTGATGTGTATAAAATTGATGACTAATAAGAAACTGCTGTATAAAAAAAAAATTCAAAAATTAAAAAAAAAAAAGAGAGAGGTCCAAGCCCCACATTGGGCTCCTCAGCACGGGGTCCTGCACCAAGAAAACCAGCCCCCAGAGCATTTGGCTTTGAAGGCTAGTGGGGCTTAATTTCAGGAGTTCCAGAGGGTTAGGGGAAATAGAGGCTTCACTCTTAATGGGCACACACAAAAATCGCACATGCTGTGGGACCCAGGGAAGAAGCAGTAATATGATAGGAGCCTGGGTCAGACCTACTTGTTGATTATGCAGAGCTTCCTGGAGAGGCAGGCGATAACTGGAGCTCACCCTGGGGACACAGACACTGGCAACAGCCATTTTGAGGAGCTCGTTCTACCACGTGGACACTGGTGCTGGCTAATGCCAACCTGGAACCCTCCCTCTAGCTTATAGCCCGAATACCCAGCCCTGCCCAGACCAAAGAGCCTATAAGAGCTGGTGCTGGTACGCCTCAGGACAAGCAACTAATACGGCACAGACACAGCCCCACCCACTGGCAGAAAGACTGCCTTAGGACTGTGAGCTCACAATCACCTCCGGACATGGTTCTGCCCATCAGAGGGCCCAAGACGTGGTCCTGCCCATCAGAGGGCCCAAGACATGTTCCCATGCTCCAGTGCACAGGCACTAAACCTGAGACTCTGAGGGCCCTCCAGCCAGAGAATCTGAGACCCAGCTCCAACCACGAGTGGGCAGGCACCATCCCCAGAATTCCATGGGTCCGAGCTACACCCTCTACAGAGCTTGCTCTAGCCTCAGGACCAGCTTCCCTATCGAGGGTGGACACCAGCCACAAGAAAACCACAGTCCTGCAGTCTGTGGATCTGGTCCACCCACCAGGCGGGCAGACCATGCCCCGGGACTGGCTGGGTCCTAGGCCACCCACCAGCAAGCTTGCTGTAGCCTCAAGCCCAGCTTCACCCACCAGTGGGCAGACCCCAGCCATAAGAAAACCGCAGCCCCACACCTCCAGACATAGCTCACCCACTAGCAGGCCAGATCCTTCCTTGGGACCACCTGGGCCCTGGTGCCAAGCACCAGCATTTCAACAGAAGGTTCAAGATACCCCAGGCCCTTCAGCCAACTGTGTCAGAAAGCAGCCCCACCCACCAATGATCCAACACAAGTTCTGGGACCCCTGGGACCTGTAACCAGACTCCAGGATGTGGTCTCACCCACAGAAGTCGAGCAACAGCCCTGGGGTTTCCTGGACACTGACTCCACCCACCAGTAATGCAGCACTAGCCCTGGGTACCCCCATGGTTCTGCAGTAAGCCGCCTCCTGATACAGTCCTAACAGAGTAGCTAGCCACAAGCCTCTACACAAGGCAGGACCCAGCAACCAACCAGACCAGGGGCCAACCAAGCCTACCAGACCACCCACATAATGAGCCCACCACAACAGAAAGACCCATGGAGCCCTCACAGGGGAAACCTCTAGAGCATAAAGCTCCAGTGTTGAGAGGAAAGTGCACTGCTGGGACATATAGGAGGTCTCCTGCAAAAAGCCAGTTCTCCAACACTGGGAAAAAAACATAGCCAACCTGTGAGATACATAAAAATATAAACAGCAAATTAGGGAAAACTAGGTGACAGAGGAACATGTTCCAAAAACAGGAATAAGATAAAACCCCAAAAGAAGAAGTTAGTGAAGTGGAGGTAGGCAATCTACCCAAGAAAGAATTCAGAGTAGTGATCATAAAGATGATCAAAAACTCGGGAGAAGAATGGATGCAAAAAGAAGCCAGAAATTTTCAACAAAAATTTAGAGACTATAAAGAACAATCAATCAAAGATGAAGAATAAAATAACTGAAATGAAAAACACACTAGAAGAAAGCAACAGTAGACTAAATGATATAGAGGAATGAAGCAGTGAGCTGGAAGGCAGAGTAGTGGAAACCACTGATGCTGAAGAGAAAAAAGAAGGAAAAGAAATGAGGACAGCTTAACAGACCTCTGGGACAACAACAAGTGCACTAATATTTGCATCATAGGGGATCCAGAAGAAGGAGAGAGAGAAAAAGGGGCTGTGAATATAACTGAAGACATAATAGGTGATAAGTTCCCTAACCTGGGATAGGAAAGAGACACCCAAGTTTGGGAAGCACAGAATGTCCCATACAGGATTACCCACAGAGGAAAGCATGAAGACACATTGTAATAAAAATGGCAAAAATTAAAGTGAGAATGTTAAAGGTAGCAAGAGAAAAGCAGCACAAGGGAACTCCCATTTGGCTAACAGCTGACTTTTCAGCATAAACTCTGCAGGCCAGCAGGGAGTGGCAGGATATATTCAAAGTGATGAAAGTGATAAAAAAAAAAAAACTTACAACCAAGAATACTCTAAACAGCAAGGTTCTTTTTCAGATTTGATGGAGAGATCACAAGCTTCACAAACAAGCAGAAGCTAAAAGAGTTCAGAACCACCAAACCACCTTTATAAGAAATGTTAAAGGAAATTCTCTAAGCAAAAAACATGAAAATTATAAGAGGAAAAAAACTGATTGGTAAAGGTGAACATATAGTAAAGGTAGGAAATCATCCATGCACAAATTTAGTAGGAAGGTTAAAAGAGAAATGTAGTAAAATCATCTATAGATAATAAGCAGTTAAGGGTCACACAAAACAGTTATGTATAAAATATGGTATCAAGGCAGTAATCATGAGGGGTGGGTAGTATAAATGCAGGTTGTGAAAATGCACTGAAATGAAGAGATCAGCAACATAAAATAACTATATATATATATGGGTATATGTATATATATATGGGTATGTATAAGACTGATGGTAACCACAAACTAAAAATCTGTAATAGAGACACACATGGACACAAAAGTAAAAGGTAACATAACATAAGACTAAAGATATCCATCAAATCACAAGTGAAGAGAACAAAAAGAAGAAAGGAACAAGAAAGACCTAAAAAACAACCCCAAAACAATTAACAAAATGGCAATAAGAACATATATATCAATAATTATATTAAATGTAAATGGACTAAATGCTCCAAGCAAAAGACATAGAGTGGCTGAATGGATACAAAAACAATATCTGTATAAAATGTTGCCTACAAGAGACACGTTTCAGATCTAAAGACACAAATTGAAAGTAGAGAGATGGAAAAATGTAGTCCATACAAATGGATATCAAAAGAGGACCAGGGTAGCAATACTTATATTAGACAAATTAGACTTTAAAATAAGGACTGTTAAAAAGAGACAAAGAAGTACGTTACATAATGATCAAGGGGTCAATCCAAAAAGATATAACAATTGTAAATATATATCCACCCAAAATAGGAGCAACTAAATACATAAAGCAAGTATTAACTGACATAGAGGGAGAAATTGACAGTAACACAATAATAGTAGGGAAATTTAAAACCCCATTTATATCAATGGACAGGTCATTCAGCCAAAATCAATAAGGAAACACTGGCCTTAAATGACATATTATACCAGATGGATTTTATGTGTGTGTGTGTGTGTGTGTATATATATATATATATATATAAAAAACATTCCATCCAAAAGTAACCAAATACACTTCCTTCTGAAGTGCACATGGAACTTTCTCCAGGAGAGATCACATGCTAGGCCTCAAAACAATCCACAGTAAACTTAAGAAAACTGAAATCATATAAAGTATCATTTATAAACACAATGCTATGAGACTACAAATCAACTATAAGAAAAAAAACTGCAAAAACACAAACATGGAGGCTAAGCAATATGCTACTAAACAAACAATGGATCACTGAAGATATCAAAGAGGAAATTAAAAAATACCTAGAGACAAATGAAAATGAAAACACAACAATCCAAAATCTATGGACACAGCCAAAGCAGTTCTAAAAGTTTACAGTGATACAAGCTTACCATAGGAAACAATAAAAATCTCAATGAACAATGCAACCATACACACAAAGGACTTAGAAAAAGAAGAACACAGCTCAAAGTTAGTAAAAAAAAAAAAAAAAAAAATCAGCGGCGATCACCTTCCTCCCCACAGATATTCCAGAAATACATCTACACGTGGAACAACTCCTACAGAACACCTACTGAACGCTGGCAGAAGACCTCAGACCTCCCAAAAGGCAAGAAAGCCCCCACATACCTGGGTAGGGCAAAAGAAAACAGAATAAACAGAGACAAAAGGTTAGGGACGGGTCCTGCACCAGTGGGAGGGAGCTGTGAAGGAGGAAAGGTTTCCACACACTAGGAAGCCCCTTTGTGGGCGGAGACGGCAGGTGGCAGAGCGGGGCGCTTCAGAGCCGCGGAGAAGAGCACAGCAACAGGGGTGCGGTGGGCAAAGCAGGGAGAGATTCCCGCACAGAGGATCAGTGCCGACCAGCATTCACCAGCCCGAGAGGCTTGTCTGCTCACTTGCTGGGGCAGGTGGGGCTGGGAGTTGAGGCTCGGGCTTTGGTCGGAGCGCCAGGAGAGGACTGGGGCTGGCGGCGTGAACACAGCCTGAAGGGAGCTAGTGAGCCACAGCTGGCCGGGAGGGAGTCCGGGGAAAAGTCTGGACCTGACGAAGAGGCAAGAGACTTTTTCTTCCCTCTTTGTTTCCTGGTGCGTGAGGAGAAGGGATTAAGAGCGCTGCTTAAAGACGCTCCAGAGACAGGCGCAAGCCGCGGCTAAAAGCGCGGACACCAGAGATGGGCATGAGACGCTAAGGCTGCTGCTGCCACCACCAACAAGCCTGTGTGCGAGCACAGGTCACTATCCACACCCCCCTTCCGGGGAGCCTGGGCAGCCCGCCACTGCCAGGGTCCTGGGATCCAGTGACAACTCCCCCGGGAGAACGCACAGCGCACATCAGGCTTGTACAACGTCACGCCGGATTCTGCCGCCGCAGGTTCACCCCGCACTCCGTGCCCCTCCCTTCCCCCGGCCTAAGTGAGCAAGAGCCCCCGAATCAGCGGCTCCTTAACACCGTCCTGTGTGACCGAAAACAGACGCCCTCCGGCGACGTACACGCAGAGGCGGGGCCAAACCCAAAGCGGAGCCCCTGGGAGCTATGAGAACAAAGAAAAGAAAGGGAAATCTCTCCCTGCAGCGTCAGAAGCAGCGGATTAAAGCTCCACAATCAACCTGATGTACTCTGCATCTGTGGAATACATGAATAGAGAGCGAATCATCCCAAATTGAGGAAGTGGACTTTGAGAGCAAGATTTATGATTTTTTCCCCTTTTCCTCTTTTTGTGAATGTGTATGTGTATGCTTCTGTGTGAGATATTGTCTGTATAGCTTTGCTTCCACCATTTGCCCTAGGGTTCTATCCGTCCGTTTTTTGTTTTTAATTTTTTTCTTAATAATTATTTTTTATTTTAATAACTTTATTTTATTTTACTTTATATTCTTTCTTTCTTTCTTTCCTTCCTTCCCTCCTTTAGACAACGAATCATCCCAAATTGAGGAGGTGGACTTTGAGAGCAAGATTTATGATTTTTTCCCCTTTTCCTCTTTTTGTGAGTATGTATGCATATGCTTCTGTGTGAGATTTTGTCTGTATAGCTTTGCTTCCACCATTTGTCCTAGGGTTCTATCCGACCTTTTTTTTAAATTTTTTTTCTTTTTTTCTTAATTTTTTTAATTTTAATAACTCTATTATATTTTATCTTACTTTATTTTATTTTACTTTATCTTCTTTCTTTTTTTGCTTCCTTCCCTCCTTCCTCCCTTCCTTCCTCCCTCCCTCCTTTCTTTCTTTCTTCCTCCCTTTCTTTCTTTCTTCTTCTACTAATTCTTTCTTTCCAGTTTTTCTCCCTTTTATTCTGAGCCGTGTGGATGAAAGGCTTTTGGTGCTGCAGCCAGGAGTCACTGCTGTGCCTCTGAGGTCGGAGAGCCAACTTCAGGACACTAGTCCGCAAGAGACCTCCCAGCTCCACACAATATCAAATAGCAAAAATCTCCCAGAGATCTCCATCTCAACACCAGCACTCAGCTTCACTCAATGACCAGCAAGCTACAGTGCTGGACATCCTATGCCAAACAACTAGCAAGACAGGAACACAACCCCACCCATTAGCAGAGAGGCTGCCTAAAATCATAATAAGTCCACAGACACCCCAAAACACACCACCAGACGTGGACCTGCCCACCAGAAAGACAAGATCCAGCCTCATCCACCAGAACACAGGCACTAGTCCCCTCCACCAGGAAACCTACACAACCCACTGAACCAACTTTAGTCACTGGGGACAGACACCAAAAACAACTGGAACTACAAACCTGCAGCCTGCAAAAAGGAGACCCCAAACACAGTAAGATAAGAAAATGAGAAGACAGAAAAACACACAGCAGATGAGGGAGCAAGGCAAAAACCCACCAGACCTAACAAATGAAGAGGAAATAGGCAGTCTACCTGAAAAAGAATTCAGAATAATGATAGTAAAGATGATCCAAAATCTTGGAAATAGAATAGACAAAATGCAAGAATCATTTAACAAGGACCTAGAAGAACTAAAGATGAAACAAACAACGATGAACAACACAATAAATGAAATTAAAAATACTCCAGATGGGATCAAGAGCAGAATAACTGAGGCAGAAGAATGGATAAGTGACCTGGAAGTTAAAATAGTGGAAATAACTACTGCAGAGCAGAATAAAGAAAAAAGAATGAAAAGAATGGAAGACAGTCTCAGAGATCTCTGGGACAACATTAAACACACCAACATTTGAATTACAGAGGTTCCAGAAGAAGAAGAAAAAAAGGGACTGAGAAAATATTTGAAGAGATTATAGTTGAAAACTTCCTTAATATGGGAAAGGAAATAGTTAATCAAGTCCAGGAACCACAGAGAGCCCCATACAGGATAAATCCAAGGAGAAATACACCAAGACACATATTAATCAAACTGTCAAAAATTAAATACAAAGAAAACATATTAAAAGCAGCAAGGGAAAAACAACAAATAACACACAAGGGGAACCCCATAAGGTTAACAGCTGATCTTTCAGCAGAAGCTCTGCAAGCCAGAAGGGAGTGGCAGGACATATTTAAAGTGATGAAGGAGAAAAACCTACAACCAAGATTACTCTACCCAGCAAGGATCTCATTTAGATTTGATGGAGAAATTAAAACTTTTACAGACAAGCAAAACCTGAGACAGTTCAGCATCACCAAACAGACTTTACAATAACTGCTAAAGGAACTTCTCTAGGCAAGAAACAAAAGAGAAGGAAAAGACCTACATTAAGGAACCCAAAACAATTAAGAAAATGGGAATAGGAACATACCTATCGATAATTACCTTAAATGTAAATGGACTAACTGGTCCCACCAAAAGACACAGCTTAGCTGAAAGGATACAAAAACAAGACCCATATATTTGCTGTCTACAAGAGACCCACTTCAGACCTAGAGACACATACAGACTGAAAATAAGGGGATGGAAAAAGACATTTCATGCAAATGGAAACCAAAAGAAAGCTGGAGTAGCAATTCTCGTATCAGACAAAATAGACTTTAAAATAAAGAATATAAGAAGAGACAAAGAAGGACACTACATAATGATTAAGGGATCAATCCAAGAAGAAGATATAGCAATTGTAAATATTTATGCACCCAACACAGGAGCACCTCAATACATAAGGCAAATACTAACAGCCATAAAAGGGGAAATGGACAGTAACACATTCATAGTAGGGGACTTTAACACCCCACTTTCACCAATGGACAGATCATCCAAAATGAAAATAAATAAGGAAACACAAGCTTTAAATGATACATTAAAGAAGATGGACTTAATTGATATTTATAGGACATTCCATCCAAAAACAACAGAATTCACATTTTTCTCAACTGCTCATGGAACATTCTCCAGGATAGATCATATCTTGGGTCACAAATCAAGCCTTAGTAAATTTAAGAAAATTGAAATTGTATCAAGTATCTTTTCCGACCACAACGCTATGAGATTAGATATCAATTACAGGAAAAGATCTGTAAAAAAATACAAACACATGGAGGCTAAACAATACACTACTTAGTGATCACTGAATAAATCAAAGACGAAATAAAAAATACCTAGAAATAAATGACAATGGAGACATGACGACCCAAAATCTATGGGATGCAGCAAAAGCAGTTCTAAGAGGCAAGTTTATAGCAAAACAATCCTACCTTAAGAAACAGGAAACATCTCGAATAAACAACCTAAAGTTGCACCTAAAGCAATTAGAGAAAGAAGAACAAAAAAACCCCAAAGTTAGCAGAAGGAAAGAAATCATAAAGATCAGATCAGAAATAAATGAAAAAGAAATGAAGGAAAGGATAGCAAAGATCAATAAAACTAAAAGCTGGTTCTTTGAGAAGATAAACAAAATTGATAAACCATTAGCCAGACTCATCAATAAAAAAGGGAGAAGACTCAAATCAATAGAATTAGAAATGAAAAAGGAGAAGTAACAACTGACACTGCCGAAATACAAAAGATCATGAGAGATTACTGCAAGCAACTCTATGCCAATAAAATGGACAACCTGGAAGAAATGGAAAAATTCTTAGAAATGCACAACCTGCCAAATCTGAATCAGGAAGAAATAGAAAATATGAACAGACCAATCATAAGCACTGAAATTGAAACTGTGATTAAAAATCTTCCAACAAACAAAAGCCCAGGACCAGATGTCTCCACAGGCGAATTCTATCAAACATTTAGAGAAGAGCTAACACCTATCCTTCTCAAACGATCCCAAAATAAGGCAGAGGGAGGAACACTCCCAAACTCATTCTACGAGGCCACCATCACCTTGATACCAAAATCAGACAAGGATGTCACAAAGAAAGAAAACTACAGGCCATATCACTGATGAACACAGATGCAAAAATCCTCAACAAAATACTAGCAAACAGAATCCAACAGCACATTAAAAGGATCATACACCATGATCAAGTGGGGTTTATTCCAGGAATGCAAGGATTCTTCAATATACGCAAATCAATCAACGTGATACACCATATTAACAAATTGAAGGAGAAAAACCATATGATCATGTCAATAGATGCAGAGAAAGCTTTTGACAAAATTCAACACCCATTAATGATAAAAACCCTGCAGAAAGTAGGCATAGAGGGGACTTTCCTCAACATAATAAAGGCCATATATGACAAACCCACAGCCAACATCATCCTCAATGGTGAAAAACTGAAAGCATTTCCACTAAGATCAGGAACAAACATGGTTGCCCACTCTCACGACTCTTATTCAACATAGTTTTGGAAGTTTTAGCCACAGCAATCAGAGAAGAAAAGGAAATAAAAGGAATCCACATCGGAAAAGAAGAAGTAAAGCTGTCACTGTTTGCAGATGACATGATACTATACACAGAGAATCCTAAAGATGCTACCAGAAAACTACTAGAGCTAATCAATGAATTTGGTAAAGTAGCAGGATACAAAATTAATGCACAGAAATCTCTGGCATTCCTATACACTAATGATGAAAAATCTGAAAGTAAAATCAAGGAAACACTCCCATTTACCATTGCAACAAAAAGAATAAAATATCTAGGAATAAACCTACCTAAGGAGACAAAAGACCTGTATGCAGAAAATTACAAGACACTGATGAAAGAAATTAAAGATGATACAAATAGATGGAGAGATATACCATGCTCTTGGATTCGAAGAATCAACACTGTGAAAATGACTATACTCCCCAAGGAATCTACAGATTCAATGCAATCCCTATCAAACTACCAATGGCATTTTTCACAGAACTAGAACAAAAAAATTCACAATTTGTATGGAAACACAGAAGACCCCAAATAGCCAAAGCAATCTTGAGAATGAAAAAAGGAGCTAGAGGAATCAGGTTCCCTCACTTTAGACTATACTACAAAGCTACAGTAATCAAGACAGTATGGTACTGGCACAAAAACAGGATGATAGATCAATGGAACAGGATAGAAAGCCCAGAGATCAACCCACGCACATATGGTCACCTTATCTTTGATAAAGGAGGCAGGAATGAATGTACAGTGGAGAAAGGACAGCCTCTTCAATAAGTGGTGCTGGGAAAACTGGACAGATACATGTAAAAGTATGAGATTAGAACACTCCCTAACACCATACACAAAAATAAGCTCAAAATGGATGAAAGACCTAAATGTAAGGCCAGAAACTATCAAACTCTTAGAGGCAAACATAGGCAGAACACTCTATGACATAAATCACAGCAAGATCCTTTTTGACCCACCTCCTAGAGAAATGGAAATAAAAACAAAAATAAACAAATGGGACCTAATGAAACTTCAAAGCTTTTGCACAGCAAAGGAAACCATAAACAAGACCAAAAGACAACCCTCAGAATGGGAGAAAATATTTGCAAATGAAGCAACTGACAAAGGATTAATCTCCAAAATTTATAAGCAGCTCATGCAGGTCAATAACAAAAAAACAAACAACCCAATCCAAAAATGGGCAGAAGACCTAAACAGACATTTCTCCGAAGAAGATATACAGATTGCCAACAAACATATGAAAGAATGCTCAACATCGTTAATCATTAGAGAAATACAAATCAAAACTACAATGAGATATCATCTCACACTGGTCAGAATGGTCATCATCAAAAAATCTAGAAACAATAAATGCTGGAGAGGGTGTGGAGAAAAGGGAACCCTCTTGCACTGTTGGTGGGAATGTAAATTGATACAGCCACTGTGGAGAACAGTATGGAGGTTCCTTAAGAAACTACAAATAGAACTACCATACGACCCAGCAATCCCACTACTGGGCATATACCCTGAGAAAACCATAATTCAAAAAGAGGTACCAAAATGTTCATGGCAGCTCTATTTACAATAGCCCGGAGATGGAAACAACCTAAGTGTCCCTCATCGGATGAATGGATAAAGAAGATGTGGCACATATATACAATGGAATATTACTCAGCCATAAAAAGAAACGAAACTGAGCTATATGTAACGAGGTGGATAGACCTAGAGTCTGGCATACAGAGTGAAGTAAGTCAGAAAGAGAAAGACAAATACCGTATGCTAACACATATATATGGAATTTAAGAAAAAAAATGTCATCAAGAACCTAGGCATAAGACAGGAATAAAGACACAGACTTACTAGAGAATGGACTTGAGGATATGGGGAGGGGAAAGGGTAAGCTGTGACAAAGCAAGAGAGAGGCATGGACATATATACACTACCAAACGTAGGGTAGATAGCTAGTGGGAAGCAGCCGCATAGCACAGGGAGATCAGCCTGGTGCTTTGTGACCACCTGGAGGGGTGGGATAGGGAGGGTGGGAGGGAGGGAGACGCAAGAGGGAAGAGATATGGGAACATATGTATATGTATAAATGATTCACTTTGTTATAAAGCAGAAACTAACATACCATTGTAAAGCAATTATACTCCAATAAAGATGTAAAAAAAATCATAATGATGAACCAGAAATCAATAGACTAAAAATCAATAGAAAATATCAATGAAACTAAGATCTTGTTCTTTGAAAAGATAAACAAAATTGATAAACCTTTAGCTAGATTCATTAAGAAAAAAGAGGGCCCACATCAATAAAATCAGATATGAAAAAGGAGAAGTAACAACTGACACCACAGAAATACCAGTGAGCATAAAGTGGCTACTATGACCAATTATATGCCAATAAAATCGACAACCTAGAAGAAATGGACAAATTTCTAGAAATGCACACTCTCCCAAGACTGAACAAAGAAGAAACAGAAAATATAATCAGATGAATTACCAGTAATGACATTGAATCAGTTACAAAAAAACACCAAACTTCCAGGTTATGCCTGCCCTCTTCCAGCCGGTCCTCTCCATGGCCTTGAAGCCTGCTCCTCCATCTTCTCCCTTGGTACCCACAACACACTTCCACCTTCAGTGCCAATGCTAGGATCTACAATGGATAGGCTGGAGACAAGATGGTGGAGTAGAAGTACTTGAGCTCACCTCTGCTAATGAAAACACCAAAATCACAACTAACTGCTAAATAATCATTGATTAAAAAAAGACTATAACTTACCAAAAAAGATATTCTACATCCAAAGACAGAGAAACCACAATGAGATGGTAGGAGGGGTGCATTCATGAGATAATCAAATGCCATAGTGGCCAGACGGGCAATCCACAAAATGGAAAATAATAATAGTCGCAGAGGTTCTCCCACAGGACTGAGAGTTCTCAGCCCCACACTAGGCTCCCCAGCCTGGGGGTCTGGCCTCGGGAGGAGAAGCCCCCAAAGCATTTGGCTTTGAGGGCCAGCAGGTCATGACTGCAGGAACTCCACAGGCCTGAGGCAAACAGAGACTCCACTCTTGGAGGGCACACACACAAGGTCTCATGCACACTGGGACTCAGGGCAAAAGCAGTGACTTCATAGGATCCTGGGCCAGAACTACTTGCTGGTCTTGGAGGGTGGCCTGGGGAGGTGGGGGCTAGCTGTGGCTCACTGTGGTGACAAGGACACTAGTGGTGGAGGTACCAGGGAGTACTCTGGTGTGAGCTCTCCTGGAGGTCACAATTTTGACACCAAGACCGGGACCCACCCAACAGCCTGCAAGCTCCAGTGCTGGGAGGCCTCAGGCCAAAAAACGAACAAGGCAGGGGCATAGCCCCACTCATCAGCAAACAGGCTGCTTAAAGTCATCCTGAGCCTACAGCCGCCTCTAAACACACAACTTGACATGGTCCTGCCCACCACAGAGACAATACCCAGCTCCACCCACCGGTGGGCAGGTACCAGTCCTTCCTACCAGGAAGCCTGCACAAGCCCCTGGACCAACCACACCCACCAGGGGGCAGACAAAAGAAGCAAGAGGAACTACAATCTGGCAGCCTGTGGAACGGAGACCACAAACACAGTAAGTTAGACAAAATGAGACAGAAGAGGAATATGTTCCAGATGAAGGAACAAGATAAAAACCCCAAAAGAACTAAGTGAAGTGGAGATAGGTAATCTGTCCAAAAGAATTCAGAGTAATGATAGTAAAGATGATCAAAGATCTCGTAAAAAGAATGGAGGCACAGACCAAGAAGGTAAAAGAAATGTTTAAAAAAGAGCAAGAAGATATTAAGAACAAACAAAGTTGAACCATACATTAACTGAAACGAAAAACACACTGGAAGGAATCAATAGTAGAAAAAATGAGGCAAAAGAATGGATGACTGAGCTGGAAGACAGAATGTTGGAAATCACTGCAGCAGAACAGAATAAAGAAAAAAGAATGAAAAGAAGTGAGGACAGTTTAAGAGACTTTGGGGACAACATTAAATGCACCAATGCATTTTAGGGTCCCAGAAGGAGAAGAGAGAGAACGGGCCTGAGAAAATATTGGAAGAGATAATAGCTGAAAACTTCCCTAACATGGGAAAGGAAACAGTCATACAAGTCCAGGAAGTGCAGAGAGTCCCATACAGGATAAACCCAAGGAGGAACATGCCAAGACATGTATTAATCAAGATGAAAATAACTGAAGATGAAGAGAAAATATTAAAAGCAACAAGGGAAAAAGCAACAAATAACATACAAATGAATTCCCATAATTTTATCAGCTGATTATTCAGCAGAAACTACAGGCCAGAAGGGAGTGGCACGATATATTTCAAATGATTAAAGGGAAAAACCTACAACCAAGAATACTCTACCCATCAAGGCTCTTATTCAGATTTGATGGAGAAATCAAAAGCTTTACAGACAAGTAAAAGCTAAGAGAATTTAGCACCACCAAACCAGCTTTACAACAAATGCTAAAGGAACTCCTCTAGGTGGAAAAGGCCAGAACTAGAAACTAGAAAATTACAAAATGGGATAGCTCTCTGGTAAAGGCAAACATACAGTAATAGTAGGAAATCATTCACATAAATATGATATCAAAACCAACAAATGTGACAAGAGGACAGTACAAACGCAGGATACTGGCAATATGTTTGAAATTAAAAGACCAGAAGCTTAAAACAATCTTGTTCATAGATAGACTGCTATATCAAAACCTCATGGTAACTGCAAACTGAAAATCGACAATAGATACACAAAAAAGAAAAAGGAATCCAAACGCAACACTAAAGTTAGTCATCAGTTCACAAAAGAAGAGAATAAAAGAGGAAGGGAAGAAAAAAAATCAAGAAAAACAAATCCAAAACAATTAACAAAATGACAGTAAGAACATACATAGTGATAATTACCTTAAATGTAAATGGATTAAATGCTCCAACCGAAAAACATAGACTGGCTGAATGGATACAAAAACAAGACCCATATATATGCTGTCTAGAAGAGACCCACTTTAGATCTAGGGCTACATACAGACTGAAAGGGAGGGGATGGAAAAAGGTATTCCAGGCAAATGGAAATCAAAAAAAGATGGCATAGCAATACTCATTTAAGACAAAATAGAAATTAAAGACTGTTACCAGACACAAAGAAGGACACTACATAATGATCAAGGGATCAATCCAAGAAGAAGATATAACAATTGTAAATATATATGCATCTAACATAGGAGCATCTCAATATATAAGACAAATACTAACGGACATAAAAGGAGAAATCGACAGTAACATGATAATACTGGGAGATTTTAACACCCCACTTACCCCAATGGACAGATCATCCAGACAGAAAATAAACAAGGAACACAATTAAGACCAGATAGACTTAATTGATATTTATAGGACATTCCACCTGAAAGCAGCAGAATACACTTACTTTTCAAGTACATGAGGAACATTCTCCAGGAAAGATCACATGTTGGGCCACAAAGCGAGCCTTGATAAATTTAAGAAAACTGAAATCTTATCAAGCATCTTTTCCAACCACAACATTATGAAATTAGAAATCAATTACAAAGAAAAAAACTGCAAAAAACACAAACACATGGAAGCTAAACAATATACTACCAACAAACCAATGGATCACTGAAGAAATCAGAGGGGAAATCAAACAATACCTAGAGACACATGAAAACGAAAACAAAACGATCCAAAGCCTATGGGATGTAGCAAAAGCAGTTCTAAGACGGAAGTTTATAGCAATACAATCTTGCCTCAGGAAACAAGAAAAATCTCAAATAAACAACCTAACCTTACACCTAAAGCAACTAGAGAAACAGGAACAAACAAAACCCAAAGCTAGTAGAGAGAAAGAAATGATAAAGATCAGAGCAGAAAGCAGTGAAATAGAGATGAAGAAAACAATAGAAAAGAACAATAAAACTAAAAGCTGATTCTTTGAAAAGAAGACTAATCACAAGTACTGAAATTGAAAGTGTGATTTAAAAAAACTCCTAATAACAAAAGTCCAGGATCAGATGGCTTCGTGGGCAAATTCTATCAAACATTTAGAGAAGAGATAACACCTATCCTGAAACTATTTGAAAAAATTGCAGAGGAAGGAAGCCTTCCAAAGTCATTCTACAAGGCCATCATCACCCTGATACTAAAACCAAACAAAGATACCCCAATAAAGAAAATTACAGGCCAATATCACTGACAAACGTAGACGCAAATATCCTCAACAAAATACTAGCAAACCAAATCCAACATTGCATGAAAAGTATCATATACCATGATCAAGTGGGATTTACCCCAGGGATGCAAGGATTTGTCAATATATCAGATCAATCAGTGTGATACACCACACTAACAAATTGAATAAAAATCATATGATAATCTCAAAAGAGGCAGATATAGCTTTTTGTTGATAAAATTCAACATCCATTTATGACAAAAACTCTCTAGAGGGTACTTCCCTGGTGGTGCAGTGGTTAAGAATCTGCCTGCCAACGCAGGAGACATGGGTTAGAGCTCTGGTCCGGGAAGATCCCACATGCCATGGAGCAACTAAGCCCATGCACCACAACTACTGAGCCCACGTGCCACAACTATTGAAGCCCACATGCCTAGAGGCCGTGCTCCGCAACAAGAGAAGCCACCGCAATGAGAAGCCTGCACACCATAGTGAAGAGTAGCCCCTGCTCGCTGCAACTAGAGAAAGCCTGCACGCAGCAACGAAGGCCCAACACAGCCAAAAATAAATAAAATATAAAAAACTCTAGAAAGTGGGGATAGAGGGAACATACCTCAACGTTATAAAGGTCTTATATGACAAACCCACAGCTAATATCATACTCAGTGGTGAAAAGCTGAAGGCATTTCTTCTAAGATCAGGAACAAGACAAGGATGTCCACTCTTGCCACTTTTATTCAACATAGTTTTGGAAGTCCTAGCTACAGCAATCAGAGAAGAAAAAGAAATAAAAGGAATCCCAACTGGAAAAGAAGTAAAACTTTCAGTGTTTGAAGATGACATGAACTATACATAGAAAACCCTAAAGATGCTACCAGAAAACTACTAGAGTTCATTAATGAATTCGGTAAAGTTGGAGAATACAGAATTAATACACAGATATCTGTTGCATTTCTATACACTAACAACAGAAGGTTGGAAAGAGGAATTAAGGAAAAAATCCCTTTTACCATTGCATCAAAAAAAAAAATACCTAGGAATAAACTTACCTAAGGAGGCAAAAGACCTGTATTCTGAAAACTATAAGATGCTGAGGAAAGAAATGGAAGATTACACAAACATATGGAAAGATACCATGTTCTTGGATTGGAAGAAACAATACTGTCAAAATGACTATACTACCCAAGGCAATCTACAGACTCATTGCAAGCCCTATCAAATTACCAATGGCAATTTTTGCAGATCTAGAACAAAAAATCTTAAATTTGTATGGAAACACAAAAGATCCAGAATAGATAAAGGAATCCTGAGAAAGAAAAATGGAGCTGGCGGAATCAGGCTCCCTGACTTCAGACTATACAATAAAGCTACATTAATCAAAACAATATGGTACGGGCACAAAGACAGACTTATAGATCAATGGAACAGGATAGAAGGCCCAGAAATCAACCCACATACCTATGGTCAATTAATCTATGACAAAGAAGGCAAGAATATACAATGGAGAAAAGACAGTCTCTTCAATAAGTGGGGTTGGGAAAACTGGACAGCTACATGTAAAAGAATGAAATTAGAACAGTTCCTAACACCATACACAAAAATAAACTCAAAATGGATTAAAGACCTAAATGTAAGACCAAATACAATAAAACTCCTAGAAGAAAACATAGGGAGAATATTCTTTGACATAAATCGCAGCAATATCTTTTTCAATTCACCTCCTAAAGAAAATAAAAACAAAAATAAACAAATTTGACCTAATTAAACTTAAAAGCTTCTGCACAGCAAAGGAAAACATAAGCAACACAAAAAGACAACACACAGAACGGGAGAAAATATTTGCAAATGATGCGACTGACAAGGGATTAATCTCCAAAATATACAATCAGCTCATCCACCTCAATATCAAAAAACAAAAACCCAATCAGTAAATGGGCAGGAGATATAAATAGACATTTCTCCAAAGAAGACATACAGATGGCCAAAAAGGTCATGAAAAGATGCTCAACATTGCTAATTAGAGAAATGCAAATCAAAAGTACAATGAGATAGCACCTCACACTGGTCAGAATGACCATCATCAAAAACTCTACAAACAATAAATGCTAGAGAGTGTGTGGAGAAAAAGGAACCCTCCTACACTGCTGGTGGGAATGTTAGTTGGTGCAGCCACTATGGAGAACAGTATGGAGGTTCCTTAAAAAACTAAAAATAGAGCTACCATATGATCCAGAAATCCCATTCCTGGGCATATATCCAGAGAAAACTGTAATTTGAAAAGATACCTGCACCCCAATGTCCACTGAAGCACTGTTACAACAGTCAAGACATGGAAGCAACCTAAGTGTCCATCAACAGATGAATGAATAAAGAAGATGTGGAATATATATATATAATGGAATATTACTCAGCCATAAAAAAGAATGAAATCATACCATTTGCAGCAACACAGATGGACCTAGAAATTGTCATACTAAGTGAAGTATGTCAGACAGAGAAAGACAAATACCATATGATATCACTTATATGTGGAATCTAATGATATGAATGAACTTATTTACAAAACACAAACAGATTCACAGACTTCAAAAACAAACTTATGGTTACCAAAGGAGAAAGGTCGGGGAGAGGGATAAATTAGGAGGTTGGGATTAACATTTACACACTACTATATATAAAATAGATAATCAACAAAGACCTACTGTATAGCACAGGGAACTCTATGCAATATTCTGTAATAATCTATATAGGAAAAAAATCTAAAAAAGAATAGATATATGTATATATTAATCTGAAGCACTTTGATGTACACCTGAAACTAACACAACATTGTAAATCAACTATACTCCAATGTAAAATAAAAATTAAAAAATAAAAAACTTCCAACAAACAGAAGTCCAGGAGCAGAGGGCTTCACAAGTGAATTCTACCAAACATTTAGAGAAGAGTTAACACCTATTTCTCTTGAACTATTCCAAAAAATTGCAGAGGAAATTGCAGGGTCAGGAATTATAGCGTTGGAGGAAATGGGTGCAGGATCATGAGGAAACCAAGGACATGTGAATACTGATGCCTGGAACATTTGAGGGCACTGGACATACAGGACATGAGAAATGGGCTGAAGTCATTGGAATGAGGGCAGGATAAAGGGCAAGGGAGAAGGAAGATATGAAGGATAAAAGGTTTGGGAGCAATAGAAGGGGGAGTTGGGTTGGGCTGAGAGCTCTGGAATCCAGGGGATAGAGGTTTCATGGGAATGGAGGTCTAAAGTGCACAGGATGGACATGGGAGAGCAACAAAGATGCCTAGAAGGGGAAGAATTAGTTCTGGAGATAAAGGTCACAGAGGAATAGAGAAAGATGGAGTAGAGGGGTGGAGGTGGGGTGATGGTAGTTGCAGTGGGTAGACTGAAGGTCACTCATTTTTTCTCCTATTCATTAATTCCATGATTTGTATTCAAATCATAACTTAATTGTGAATAGTTTCTAATTTGAGACCTTGAGGTAATAACCTTATTTATATAAAATACTCGTGATAATCCCTTCAACTGAATACACAGTAAAGGATTAGAGAAAAAAAATATTAAACAATGATACAATATTTCTTCTCTCCTTTAGGGACACCGGGTGCAAAGTGTCACCACAGAGGGCTCACAGATTGAAATGGATTCTGTCTAGTACCTGAATGGTCCTGGAAGTGGATTTTACCCTGGAAGTTGCAGATAAGAACCTATGCCTCATGAAACCCTGATTTTTGACCTTGGAAGACCCTAAACAGAAAGCCCAGCAAAAACAACTGGATTTCTAACTTATGAACTGAAGAATGTTTTTTAAACTGCTCAATGTGTGGTCATATGTGATGGCAGTGATAGGAAAGCACTATGCATAGGAATGAATTTAATTATAAAATAATAAACATTATAAAATATTGTAAAATATAAACAAAAGTCAAGTAACAGTGCCCATTAATTAACCATTCCCAAAGGCAATAAAAGTTTTCTCTCCAGATATAACATCATCAGTTCCAAGTATATCCTCCTTGCTATGCATTTCCATGTGTAACTGAAATTATATTTGAATTTGTATAATATGCATCCACACATAGACAAACACTTAATATTATGTACATGGTTGAATATTTACATACATATTGTCAAATCAAACTTTCTATCAGATTACGTTCCTTAACCAATGACATATGAAGGTGATATCGTCGCACCAGCAGAAATGGGTTTCCTGCATTCCCAAACACACGACATCATATTCCATGGTAATTATGAATAAAATGAATTTACTGAGACACTCCCTGGTTATGCATTTGCATAGTTGCATGTGTTTTTCTCTTGTGATCACAGAACGTGGATCTTTGATTTGTACACATGTGGCTTATCTTGGGTGGTTCTGGGACATGAAATTTTTGCACCAACGTGACTCTGCATTTCTACACTATGTGGAGCATTGCTAAATTACTGTGCGAATGAGTGAAAAGTATAATGTCCCATTATAACACTGCGTTTCCAGTGTTAAAGTAATTAAACAAGGAGGCCATTAGGTTGAGGTGACTTTCATGCTTTGGTAGCCTATAATAAGCAAACAAAACTTAATCCAGAGTCAAGGCACTTTAATCTGAGAAAATAAATTAAGAACAACCAATCACACACAGCCAACTAGGCTTTCCAAACACAAGGTGACTGGTAAAGATACAGTCAAATATTATCCTTGCTTTGATGTGGTGTCTTCTCTGGAAAAACCTCTCCCCTAGCTTTTGCAGATAAAGTGCTCCTAACCACCTTTGATTTGAGGCTACTGGAACTGAGTAGAAGGATGCTCAAATTAACTCTTGAAACTGTGAATGTGCATCATTTTATCTTTAACACCACATAGAGCCACACTTCCTTTTGCGCTTTTTCCTCACGTAGTCCCTGAACACCTCACTCAGGTGCAGCGTGGCCTGAGGACTCAGTGTGATGTCTTTGCCCACTTCTCCCTGCCCCCACTCTCTCACGCCAGCAACACACCAGCACCGCTATGCCCTCACCTGACCAGACTCCACCCTTGATAATAACACCACAACGCCCGCACTGAGTCTCCCACCTCATGCTGAGCAGCGCACAGAGGACTTGTAGCACACACCAGCCCCGCCCAGGGCCAGAACCTCCACTCACAGTCTCCTCCTTTCCCCAGGGCGGGGCTCCAGCTCACCAGTCTTGAATCCCATTTCAACGAGCCCCACACCCTAGAGTTCACAGTTCAGGCAAGCTGGAAGCTGGTACCACAATCTGTAGCACAGACCAGTTCTCCCTCTGACCCATGTTGTTACCCCTAGGGTTTTTGACAACCTTTCGCTTTTTTGCCTTTTCTTTAGCCCAAACCTTCACACAGGAGATGGAGATGTACCTCTGTGACAGCAAGAGACATAAACCTGGGCTTCTCAAAATAATTTCCATTGAAGCAGAGCTTCCCAACCCACATTTTAAAGCCTAGCTTCCTCCTTCACCTTTGGACATCATACCTGTGCTATCTGCTTCATTCATTCCCACATACCTGGGTGTATGACTGTTGTCTCCTTTTCCTCACATCCCGGGGTTCTTTTCTCTGTTCAAAAAAGTGGCCAGGTTCCCCTTCGAGACAGCAAGACCTTTTTTATTAAAAAAAGGAACATGACTCATCCTGGGAATTCTACAATTTTCAATCCAATACTGTGTTCAACAGAGAAGAGAGGACATTGTAAGTCATAGAAAGTTACTTCACCAAATACTACTTCCTGACAGCCCCTTTAAGACACTTAGGAAGTATTTCTAAACTGCAGATGCTCAAATCTACCTCCAAATACTACTCTATTCAAAATAAGGCATATAGGGCTTCCCTGGTGGCTCAGTGGTTGAGCGTCCCCCTGCCGATGCATGGGACACGGGTTCGTGCCCCGGTCCGGGAAGATCCCACATGCCGGGGAGCGGCTGGGCCTGTGAGCCATGGCCGCTGAGCCTGCGCGGCCGGAGCCTGTGCTCCACAACTGGAGAGGCCGCAACAGTGAGAGGCCCGCGTACCGCAAAAAGAAAAAAAAAAAAAAGGGAATTTACAGAACATTTACTAACAAAAGGCTGAACAAAGGTGAGAACCATTCCAAAGCAATCTACAAGTAAAGGGAAATGAACTAGACAGGGGGAGTTTTCAGATTAAATGCAATGGTTTATGCACATCTCTCAGTAAATCCCTCCAAGACCCTATTAATGATAATTGGAAAATTGTTAGCTTCTCAGTCAAGGAATACGGCAGACAGGCCCTGCGCCAAGTGAACAAAATTAGCATCAACTATAATGGGACAAATTGATAGCAGCTGCCCCATGCACGCAGGACTCATCATTGCTATGATAGTTTTGCAAATAAGTAAACAAACAAAAAAAATTAATCTAATTATGAGAACAGGGTGAAGCACATTTAAAGCCACACATAATTCTGATATCCTGTATTCTTGTGTATTTTAAATAAGTAAGTCTTTCCTTGAGGCAATTGACAGCTCTGGGTTTTTTTGTTTTTGTTTTTTTTCAGAACTTTGAGTTACCCTGGACCATATATCAATCTGCATTATTGGTGCATTTTCATAATCCTAGTCTACATATACGGATGCTGGATCCAGACAGGACCTAAATATTACACATTCTCCTTCCTCACTGATATCTCAGGACCCAACCCCATATTCAGTGGGAATCTTGTGTATCAACACATCCCCCAAGCTGATTTGACAAAAAGAGAACATTTTCAACATTTACAAGTCAGCAATTCACCGTAGGCATTCTTTATGCTGTAAAGCGAGTTTGGATGGAGAAAACAGAAAGAAGTCTCTGGGATATAAGAGAGGAATATCCGGAAGACTTACCCATGGCTGTCATTAGGAAAGACAGAAAAATATCAAAGACAAATTTGTTAGGACTACCAGAGCTACAGAAGTAAATGTTTGCAAGTTCGAAATACTTGGTATTTCAGCAAAAAAAGGTGACACAGCCGCTGACCTGGGTCACAATACTTACTTGAGAACCTGCCGTTGCTTCCTCTTCCCCCTCCATTTTGAGGTTTCTTTCTCAGGCGATACTGTGGAGAGAAATCACACCTGTACCTCTTTGAAGGCATCAGCCCAGCCCCTTCACATGCTACGCCCCCAGTCAGAGGTGGAAGGATCTTGAAATGCAGAGAAGGTCATGTGACAGATTCAGAAAAAAATGAGCTCCTCCAGGGAAAGCAAAACGTGTTTTCTCCTGCCCTGTTTTCACAGGCCCGCCTGTCCCACAGTCAACAACTAATTCTACTATAGCAATGGCGCACGTGGGTTGCAAGGACCTGATGTGCCCACACAGATTCTATTACCTTTCCTTGAACCAAAGGCTGGACTCAACTCTCACACCACAAATACACCTGACAGCCACCTTGATTAACCCTGGTTTCACCCTGTAATTGCCTGGAGCACCTGATCAAAACAAAGTTATTTGTAATCTATATAAATTATGTTCACCTGAAACTATGTTGCACACCTGAATCAAACACAATATTTTATTTTATTTATTTATTTATTTTTTGCGGTACGCGGGCCTCTCACTGTCGTGGCCTCTCCCGTTGTGGAGCACAGGCTCCGGACGCACAGGCTCAGTGGCCATGGCTCACGGGCCCAGCTGCTCCGCAGCATGTGGGATCTTCCCTGACCGGGGCACGAACCTGTGTCCCCTGCATCGGCAGGCGGACTCTCAACTAACTCTACTTCATTTAAAAAACCACCCCCACCCAGAATCTGTGAGGGAGGTCACAGGTGATAGTACTTATTAAAACTCACCATGTCATCTTTATTGTAAGCCTAGAGTGATAAGCACGTATGTAAATCTTGCCTCTCAAACTTTCCTATGATACAAAGCTTTCCAGCACCCATTGAAGAAATTGTGATTCTGCAGGTTTGGAGTGCGGCCCATGGATTGCATCTTTATCAGGTTTCTTCCTTGCGCTGATGCTACTCTCCGAGACCCATTTTTAGTGTCCTTACACTAGAGAAAGCAGGCACACCACACCTCAGCCCCTTGTACCAACCAGCTTATCTCAACACGACTACTGTTGGTTCCACTAACGACCACCATCACCATCTTGAAGGACCACAAGTTTTGCTGGCACTTTAAAGTTTACACACGGCCGATAAAGGCTGTAACCTCTGAGTAAGTCTCTATCTGGAAAACGACAACATGTATATAGTCATTAGTGCAACGATTATTGAGCATCTACTATGTGTTTACAAGTAGATTATGGTGCACTGTTTTGGGGACCTCACAGGTATTATTGGAGTTAACCCTCATAATACCCTGGGATTTGGGCACTAGGAGTCTCATAGTAACCATGACGATGCAGGTACTGGGATTCACATTTCTGTCTCTTCTTCTGTTTCCCTATCATTGGTTTTTTAAAGTATTTGCATACAACAGAAGATCTCTATAGATGGCTGGAGGAATACAGAAAGGAGGGGTATCTTAGAAGTTCAGAGTTTTCATTGTGTCCTGTTTACTTTTTTTTCTGATAGGGTAGATAAAGTTTTACGTATAGTTTTACGTTTATAAGTAAAAGCCAATCAGTTTTCCTAACTGGATGTATTTTTTTATACCCGCATCAGCAATACAGGGTAATTTTAATTTATTTATTTTATTTTTGGCTATGTTGGGTCTTCGTTTCTGTGCTAGGGCTTTCTCTAGTTGCAGCGAGCAGGGGCCACTCTTCATCGCGGTGCGCGGGCCTCTCACTGTCGCGGCCTCTCGTGTTGCACAGTACAAGCTCCAGACGCGCAGGCTCAGTAGCCGTGGCTCACGGGCCTAGTTGCTCCGCGGCATGTGGGATCTTCCCAGACCAGGGCTCGAACGCGCATACCCTACATTGACAGGCAGATTCTCAACCACTGCGCCACCAGGGAAGCCCTGTTTTTGTTTTTTTTAAATTAATTAATTAATTTTAGGCATCTAGAAATTTGAGGTGGCATCTCACTATTGTTTCCCTGGTGACTAGCATAATTACATAAAGAAAATGTGATATATGGTCAGCTTTAAAAAAAGAACATCCTTCCATTTGGGACAACATGAATGAACCTGAAGGACATGATGCTAAGTGGAATAAGGCAACACAGAAAGGAAAATACTGTATTACCTCAATTATATGTGGAAACTACTAAAGTGCAACTCATAAAACAGCAGAAATTTGATTGTCAGGAACTTGCTGTGGGGAGACAGGGGATGTTGGTCACATGGTATAAAAATTTGCTTAGGCAGGGTGAATGAATTGTAGAGATCTAAGTACGGCCTGGTGAAACAGTTATGGGGTATATTATACTTTTGCTAAGAGAGTGTATTTGAAGTGTTCTCGGAAAAAAATGCAAATAAGTGAGATGACAGGTTAATTAGCTTGAATGTGGAAATCATTTCACAACATACATGTTTATTTACATTTTTGAACTTGCAGGAATGGAAAGCAGGGTACTGGATGGGATGGCTCTTGAAATGCAGGATTTAATGAGAAATTAAGACTCCAAAACATACAGGTCTTTGCTCTCACATATTCGCTTTTGGGTTTCAGCAAAATGCGAGCATCTGCCACTGAAGTGTGGGAGGAACAGCCAACCAAACTCTGATCTCCTGTAACCTGTGCAGCGAGGGGAGGACCCAGGGTGAGGATAGACCTGGATGCAGCCTCCCGAGGGGGCAGATCTGGGCGGGGCTGAGGAAGAAGCTGGCTCCCTGCACTGCTCTCGCCGGCTCTCCGGGGCATTCCCTCACCGTCCTTCCCTAAGCCTGACCAACAGAAACTTAACCTCCAGAGTCACACTATTTGAACCCATTTAGTCACTTCCCTGCCTATTTTATATAGTGAAATAAAAGCAATTTAACATAAAGACAATTTTCTGGGACAATTATATTAGAAACTATTTTATCCTTAAGTTCAAAGACATACAAATCATTGTCATCATCATCAATATCACCATAACCTCTCCTGACAGTTGATGGTCCTTCAAGGGGTGACATCAGAACTCACAACAGAGAAAGGTAATTGGCCCAAATGAAGCCAAAGTCCCCTACACACCACTCCTTTTTGCACTGGCCACACAATCCTGAATTCAAACATTTAACCATCTGTAATATCCTTTGTGTCAGGCTCTGTGAAAGAGTGCAAGTAACATCAGCCATTCACAAATATCTTCTCATGTGTTCCCTGTGCTACAGAACATGTATTTCCTTAGAGTGGCCACTTGATAGAATTCTGAACAATGATACGGGGCGAGAAGGGCAGGGGGGGATGTTGTTCCCCAAATCAAAAAGGAGTGGCTTCAAATCAAAACCCCTATGTCCTATCAGATTCACACAGCTTCCTTCTTGTTGCATGGAACACGGTTTGATGCTTGACAGTGTGTCAACCATACATATTGGGGTTATGAGAGAACAAAAACACGCACAACACTGCATGTAAACCATGTCAGAGAGAAGAAGTGAAAAAAAGGTCCCTTTTGTTTTCGCAGCCATTGAACATCTACCTATTACCTGTGTACACAGCACCAAATATACATCTTCTTTTCTATACATATGCATTAGTCTGTTCTTGGTATAACTGAAAACAAACTACCAGTTACAGAAAAACACAGATTCTTATATTTCATTTATACCAATGTTAGACATGAGCATAACCTGATACCAACTCCATTGTATCAATTACCACAACTGAAAATATTGTCCTTCCGCTCCAATCAAGATGCGTTAAAAGAAAAAATGGGCTGTGAAAACCTTGAGAACTTCTAGCTTAAAAACTAAATAAACTGTTTGAAAAAGAAATGCTCACTGCCTCTTATGGTGAACTTCTCACCCAACTAAGTGACGCTTGGTACAGAACCCAGAACTCATCATAAGACCATCACTCTGTTGAGAGGAAGTGAGAAGAGTCCCTGACATCTGCAGGTCAGCTTCCCTGGAAGGCCACTCATTTAAAGGAGATATAATTTATGTTGCAGGTATATACCTGGCACCTAGGTTTCTGTAAAACCACAGCACATGCCGTGCTGACCTGCCTATCACAGTGTCCAGAATCCTTCCTCATCTCCACATCTAGTCTGCCACAGGACATTTTAAAGCTATGTTAACAAAGTTTTTCATTCCACACCCCTCTCCATCCAACTGCCACTGATCTGAGCCTGGGAAAATGTAATAATCTCTACTAACAGCATCCAGTCCTCAGTACTTCTCAGGAAATATTTTAAATAAAGAGGACAGTATCTGATTTCCTGTATTCTCAGGAATTCAGCACATTTGGCAAGTCTCCATCTCTGTCATTTGCACACCACCGCCAGTTGCCTAGGACCTTGGAGAATTAAAGAGAGCCCCCTTGTGCTTGCCTCCCTACATTTTGAAAGAACTCCCCATATGTATTTTCAGCAAGTCTTATGTGTCTATTTTTTATTTTCTAATTTTTATTTTATATTGGAGTATAATTGATTAACAATGTGTTAGTTTTGGGTATACAGCAAAGTGATTCAGTTATAACATATACATGTATCTATTCTTTTTCAGATTCTTTTCCCGTTTAGGTTGTTACAGAGTACTGAGCAGAGCTCAGTCTTCACACGTCTCCTAGAGCTAACTTTCTGAGTCCTGGAAGCTTCCAGGTCCAGGTCCAGGACCAGGTCTTCCTGGTCCACTGAAGCTGCTCCACTCTTACCACAATTAAGTGATCGCAACGTTGCACTTGAATCTTATAAGTGACCTCAAATTCATCACTTAAGTTTCTCATTGCTTTAGAAAAAATTGAAAGTACACATCAGAAACTACCAGGCCCTGCATGGATGACTGGGGGTGAGGAAAGCAGTGAGAACTCTGTGTCCATAATGAAGGCAAGGAAGGACAATGACTGGGACTCATGGTTAGCAAGGATGACAACGAGGTTAAATTTTTTAAAAACCTGGAAATAATCAGGAAACGAAACAAGTAGATTTTTCTCCTAAACTCTGAGGGTCAGTTGTGCAACAAGAGAACAGGTCTCCTCTCTCCACATGCAGGATTCATGCAGTTCTTTCTTTTGCACATTTTCTGTCTCACTCAAATTAGAATATTTTTCTAATTTTACAATATCTATTAAACACCCGTCACCATCATGTGTGTTTGTTCACCTCACGCACATGCCTAAACAATCCCATGACTCATGAAGTCTCCAGGTTTTCACCTGATCTAACTGTCACACTAAAATGAATAACTTTGATAATGTTACTTATAAGAAGTGGAAGAAACAATAACTGAAGAAAAGTCATTTTAGTGTTCCTCTCCAGTTAAGAAGTAATAATGTATTAATTAAACAAAATCAACTTCATATGCTCATTGGGGAGTTATTCTCATCTTTAAATTAATTTCTGAACACCATTAAATTTAATGAAAACCATCCTTAAAATGTCTCAGCATATCATGAAAGCAATTGTTTACGAATTTTTGAAAATAAAATCATAAACTAGATTTTTCATGATAAACAGGCAAGTAAACAAGATGGTTTGAGAGCATCTCAATCATGACTTGTGACATATGGAAATAAATGAATTCAATGTAAAGTAGACAAAATAGATTTATATTACATATCTGTGTCGAGTTTGTAATTCATCCACAATTTTGAAATTACCAGTTATGATCCATTATTTCTAAATTCTTTCTAATACTATGTGTACACACACACTCTTCCTTCTTAGTTTTCTTACTCCTAAATATATCTGCATATATTTACATATTGCATTCCCTGTATATCAAAATCATGAAAAAGTTTGTGTTCCATCTGCTGAGCAAAGAAACGTGTGCAAAGAAAAATATAGTGTCAAAATTTAAAATATTGGCTCAAAGTATGGATTTTCATTATACTTGTGACTTTGCTAAATTAACATTTAAAAAAATAAAGCTCTCAGTAATGCACGGTGAATCCAGGTTTAGTAAAAGACCAGAAGGGAAATTGAAGCAAATGAGTTTATTACTCACAGGTCCTGTAATAATTAATAGCAAACCTTGAAGGCTCACTCATGGAGGCCAAGGCAAGATGCAGGCAGATAGCGTCACAGTAGTTGGGCTCATGCCTTTATCATGACAATGGGTGAAATTCTTACGGTTTCCAGGGTTAAGTGTGTATTGTTGTATTAAAACCAATTGAGCAGGATTTTCATAAGCTCTGAGGGTCTTACTGAAAGGATACTTGAGAGGAGGGACCAGGGTTTCTGGAAGACTGCTGATCACAAGGGCTACTGGGGAAGACACAGCAAGAACTTGCATTTGCGTGTGAGTTTGTATCCTGCTTTCTAGTGCACGTGCTCATACGAATGGCTGGTGTCAGTTCAAGGCACCTGGAGGCTGCCTGGCTACACAAAATTGCTGAGGAAGCAGTATTAGGCAGTAGCTTCGGCAGCTCTCAACAATCCTCCTGTATTATCCTTATTATAACCACCACAATGTGCCAGTAGTTACAAAAAGGAGGAAAAATACAATATAGAAATTATGAAAAATACAATCTCAAATTATTTGAGCTTTAAGGCCAATAGGAAAGGGATTACTACAGATGTCACCCCAGTCTGTTCTCAGATAGTTTTTTGTGGTTATTTGTTACCCAAAATAATGCTTAAATAATGTGGGAGAAGTTGATTTTCATTCATTACACATCAAGTTTAACATACTAAAAACCATTCCGTTTTGTTAATTAACATACAAGTTCACATAGAGCCTAAATAAACCTTTAACAATCCACCTATGTTTCTCTATCAAAATACAGATTACAGACATTCAGAAGCATTTTTCTTCTGGTAGAATGATCTGAGAATTATGATTTGGATGGTTTACAAAAGGGAGGCTAATTATTTAGTAAACATGGATGTACACGAATTTTATAATCTCTAATACAAGGTTTACCTATGCTTTTCTGGATATGGATGAAGATGTGTTTATTTCAAACATGCCAACTAGGGCTTCCCTGGTGGCACAGGCGTTAAGAGTCTGCCTGCCGATGCAGGGGACACGGGTTCGTGCCCCGGTCCGGGAAGATCCCACACGCCGCGGAGCGGCTGGGCCCTTGAGCCATGGCCGCGGAGCCTGCGCGTCTGGAGCCTGTGCTCCGCAACGGGAGAGGCCACAACAGTGAGAGGCCCGCGAACCGCAAAAAAAAAAACCCAAACCAAAAAAAAAAAAACATGCCAACTAATATTCATGACTTCTATCTATTGATTCAGTGAATGTTTATCAGGATTTTAATGAACTGCCATCTTTTTATCCCAAAAAGCAATTGGCAAAACTATTTAAAACTTAGAGTGTTCTGTCTTTAATACAAAGAATGATTCCCCGAACACTTAACTAACGGGGATCTACAGGAATGATTTAAATCAATGACAAACATCATGTCCATTTAGATTTTCATTGTACATTTTACATTACAGGGTCTTTAAACACCCATGGTAGTAAAAATAAACGATTGCCACCTAATATAGAAGGACTTCTCTTACCTCGGAGGCATCAACAATCAAAAACGTGAGTGTAGAGGGTGGAGTCAAGATGGTGGTGTGGGAAGACACCGAGTTAGAGTCTCCCCACAACTGGGGCGCCTGCCGGCTGCTGGTGGGGGACCCTGACGCCCAAGGAGATGGGAGGAACCCCCAAGTGAACCGGTAGGATGTAGGGGGACAGAGAGGCGAGAAGAAGTGGAGGCCAGACAGGATCAACGCCCCTGAGGCTGGGAAGATTAGGAGAGGTAGGCAGGAGGGGCCCTCTGGGAGGAGCAGGAGAGGAGAAAAGGGAGATCCCCTGGCCCACTTGGCCTGGGGAGCCTGCTGAGCTCCCAGGCCGGTCCCCTGCTCTCCAAAGACCCTCCAGGCCGTGTGGGTCCTGGGGGCATAGGAGGGAGGCCAGGGAGATCCGGAGAGGCAGGTGGGAGGGGCCCTCCGGGACAGGAGGAGCAGGAGAGGAGAGGAGGGCATTTGCCCGACCCGCTCGAGCCCAGGAAGCCTGCTGGGCTCCCGGTTGAGATCCCTCAGCCGTGAGACCAGAGGTGGGGGGCACGCCTGCACCCCTTCTGTTCCTTGAGCCTAAGCCTCACCCTCACAGCCCCCAAAGCCTTTTCCAGCCCTGTGGGTCCTAAGCATAGGCCTTGCCCACTGCCCAAACCTCGCCCTTGCTTAGGCCCCACCCTTCACAGCCCATTTTTCCCTCTTTTTTTTTTTTGCGGTAGGTGGGCCTCTCACTGCTGTGGCCTCTCCTGTTGCGGAGCACAGGCTCCGGACGCGCAGGCTCAGCGGCCATGGCTCACGGGCCCAGCCGCTCCGCGGCATGTGGGATCTTCCCGGACCAGGGCACGAACCCGTGTCCCCTACATCGGCAGGCGGACTCTCAACCACTGCGCCACCAGGGAAGCCCCCCATTGTTTTTTTCTTTTCCCTCCTCTTTCTTGCTATTGTGGAACTGTTGTACCTTGCGGATGTTGATTCATCTATATTTTAATTTTTATATTTTTTCTAACATATCTGTTAGTTTCCTAGTCTAATTTTATTTTTTATTTTGTTATTGTTCTCTCTCTCTTTTTTTTTTTTTGTCACTCCACGCAGCTTGTGGGATATTGGTTCACGAGCTGGGGGTTGGGCCAAAGCTCCTGTTGTGGGAGCTCTGTGTCAGAACCACTGGACTAACAGAGAACCTCAGACGCCAGGGAATATTCATCAGAGTGAGGTCTCACAGAGGTCCTCATCCCAGTACCAAGGCCCAGCTCTACCCAACAGCCTACAAACTCCAGTGTTGGAAGCCTCAGGCCAAAAAACCAGTAAGACAGGAACACAATGCCACTCATAAAAAAAAAAAAAATCAGATAGCAAAGAAATATGTTCCAGGTGAAGGAGCAAGGTAAAAACCTACAAGACCAAATAAATTAAGAGGAAACAGGCAATCTACCTGAAAAAGAATTCAGAGTAATGATAGTAAAGATGATCCAGAATCTCAGAAATACAATGGAGGCACAGATTGAGAAAACACAAGAATTTTTTAACAAAGATCTAGAACTAAAGAACAAACAAATGGAGATGAACAACACAATAACTGAAATGAAAAATACACTAGAAGGAATCAATAACAGAATAACTGAGCCAGAAGAATGAAAAAGTGAGCTGGGAGACAAAATGGTGGAAATAACTGCTGAGGAGCAGAATAAAGAAAAAAGAATGAAAAGAATTGAAGACAATCTCAGAGACCTCTGGGACAAGACTAAACGCACCAACATTCAAATTATAGGGGTCCCAGAGGAAGAAGAGAAAAAGAAAGGGTCTGAGAAAATATTTGAAGAGATTATACTCGAAAATTTCCCTAACATGGGAAAGGAAATAGTCACCCAAGTCTAGGAAACACAGAGAGTCCCATATAGGATAGACCCGAGGAAAAATACAACAGGACATATATTAATAAAACGAACAAAAATTAAATTCAAAGAAAAAATATTAAAAGCAGCAAGGGAAAAACAAAATATAACATATAAAGGAACCCCCATAAGGTTATCAGCTGATTTTTCAGCAGTAACTCTGCAGGCCAGAAGGGAGTGGCAGGATATATTAAAAGTGATGAAAGAGGAAAACCTACAAACAAGATTACTCTACCCGGCAAGGATCTCATTCAGATTTGACGGAGAAATCAAAAGCTTTTCAGACAAGCAAAAGCTAAGAAAATTCAGCACCACCAAACCAGCTTTACAACAAATGCTAAAGAAACTTCTCCAGGTGGGAAACACAAGAGAAGAAAAAGACCTACAAAAACAAACCCAAAACAATTAAGAAAATGGTAATAGGAACATACATATCGATAATAACCTTGAATGTAAATGGATTAAATGCATCAACCAAAAGACACAGACTGGCTGAATGGATACAAAAACAAGACCCATATATATGCTTTCTACAAGAGACCCACTTCAGACCTAGGGGCACATACAGACTGAAGGTGAGGGGATGGAAAAAGATATTCCATGCGAATGGAAATCAAAAGAAAGCTGGAGTAGCAATATTCGTATCCAGTAAAATAGACTTTAAAATAAAGATTATTACAAAAGACAAAGGACACTACATAATGATCAAAGGGTCAATCCAAAAAGAAGATTTAACAATTATAAATGTTTATGCACCCAACATAGGAGCACCTCAATACATAAGGCAAATGCTAACCATGAAAGGAAAAATGGACAGTAACACAACAATAGTAGGGGAGTTTAACATGCCACTTACATCAATGGACAGATCATCCAAACAGAAAATAAATAAGGAAACACAAGCTTTAAGTGACACAACAGACCAGATAGATTTAATTGATATTTATAGAATATTCCACCCAAAAGTGGTAGAATACACTTCCTTCTCAAGTGCACACAGAACATTCTCCAGGATAGACCACATCTTTGGTCACAAATCAAGCCATGGAATATTTAAGAAAACTGAAATTGTAACAAGCATCATTTCTGAACACAATGCTATGAGATTGGAAATCAATTACAGGAAAAAAACTGTAAAGAAACACAAATACATGGAGGCTAAACAGTGCACTACTAAATAACACAGAGATCACTGAAGAAATCAAAGAAGAAATAAAAAAAATACATAGAAACAAATGACAATGAAAACATAACGACCCCAAACCTATGGGACACAGCAAAAGCAGTTGTAAGAGGGAAGTTTATGGCAATTCAATCTCACCTCAAGAAACATCTCAAATAAACAATCTAACACTACACTTAAAACAACTAGAGAAAGAAGAACAAAGAAAACCCAAAGAAGTCAGTAAAAGAAAAGAAATCATAAAGAACAGAGCAGAAATAAATGAAATAGAAATGAAGAAACCAACAGTAAAGATCAATAAAACTAAAAGATGGTTCTTTGAGAAGATAAACAAAATGGATAAACCCTTAGCCAGACTCATCAAGAAAAAAAGGGAGAGGACACAAATCAATAAAATTAGAAATGAAAAAGGAGAAATCACAACTGACACCACAGATATACAAAGGATTATGAGACTACTACAAAAAACTATATCCAGTAAAACGGACAACCACAAGGAAGTGGACAAATTCTTCGAAAGTACAATTTTCCAAGACTGAAACAGGAAGAATTAGGAAATATAAACAGACCTATCACAAGCAATGAAATTGAAACTGTAATTAAAAATCTTCCAGACTTTCCTGGTGGTGCAGTGGTTAAGAATCTGCCTGCCAATGCAGGGGACATGGGTTCAAGCCCTGGTCTGGGAAGATCCCACATGCCACAGAACAACTAAGCCTGTGCACTGAGCCCACACTCTAGAGCCCGTGAGCCACAAATACCGAGCCTGTGCACCACAACTACTGAAGCCTGCACGCCTAGAGCCCGTGCTTCACAATAAGAGAAGCCACTGCAATGAGAAGCCCGTGCACTGCAATGAAGAGTAGCCCCCACTCACTGCAAATAGAGAAAGCCTGCACAGAGCAACAAAGACCCAATGCAGCCAAAAATAAAATAAATTTATAAAAAAGACAAAAATCTTCCCACAAACAACAGTCCAGGACCAGAGGGTTTCACAGGAGAATTCCATCAAACATTTAGAGAAGAGCTAACACCTATCCTTCTCAAACTCTTCCAAAAATTGCATAGGGAGAAACACTCCCAAATTCATTCTACGAAGCCACCATCACCCTGATACCAAAACCAGAAAAAGATATCACAAAAAAAGAAAATTATAGACCAATATCACTGATGAACATAGATGCAAAATTCCTGAACAGAATACGAGCAAATAGAATCCAACAACACACTAAAGGATCATAAACCATGATCAAGTGGGATTCATCCCAGGTATGCAAGGATTCTTCAATATATGCAAATCAATCAATGTGATACACCACATTAACAAATTAAGGAATAAAAACCATATGATCCTCTCAATAGATGCAGAAAAAGCTTTTGACAAAATTCAACACCCATTTATGATAAAACCTCTCCAGAAAATGGGCATAGAGGGAAACAACCTCAACATAATAAAGGGCATATACGACAAAAACACAGCAGGTATCATACTCAATGGTGAAAAACTGAAAGCATTTCCACTTAGGTCAGGAATAAGACAAGGATGTCCACTCTCACCACTCTTATTCAACATAGTTTTGGAAGTCCTAGCCACAGCAATCAGAGAAGAAAAAAAAAAATAAAGGGAATACAAATTTGAAAAGAAGAAGTAAAACTGTCACTGTTGGCAGATGACATTACTATACGTAGAAAATCCTAAAGATGCCACCTGAAAACTACTGGAACTAATCAATGAATTTGGTAAGGTTTCAGGATACAAAATTAATGCACAGAAATCTCTGGCATTCCTATACATCAATAACAAAAAATCAGAAAGAGAAATTAAGGAAACAATCCCATTTACCATCACAATAAAAAGAATAAAATACCTAGGAATAAACCTGCCTAAGGAGGTGAGAGACCTGTACTCAGAAACCTATAAAACACTGATGAAAGAAATCAAAGATGACATAAACAGTTGGAGAAATATACCATGTTCTTGGATTGGAAGAATCAATATTGTGAAAATGACTATACTACCCAAAGCAATCTACAGATTCAATGCAATCCCTACCAAACTACCAATGGCATTTTTCATAGAATTAGAACAAAAAAATTTTACAATTCGTATGGAAACATAAAAGACCCCGACTAGGCAAAGCAATCTTGAGAAAGGCAAAAGGAGTTGGAGGAATTAGGCTCCCTGACTACAAGCTATACCACAAAGCTACAGTAATCAAGATAATATGGTACTGGTACAAAAACAGAAATATAGATCAATGGTACAGGATAGAATGCCCAGAGATAAACCCACACACATATGGCCACCTAATTTACAAGGGAGGCAAGAACATACAATGGAGAAAGGACAGCTTCTTCAATAAGTGGTCCTGGGAAAACGGGACAGCTACATGTAAAAGAATGAAATTAGAACACCACCTAACACCATACACAAAAATGAACTCCAGGGCTTCCCTGGTGGCGCAGTGGTTGGGGGTCCGCCTGCCAGTGCAGGGGACGCGGGTTCGTGCCCCGGTCCGGGGGGATCCCGCGTGCCGCGGAGCGGCTGGGCCCGTGAGCCATGGCCGCTGGGCCTGCGCGTCCGGAGCCTGTGCTCCGCGATGGGAGGGGCCACAGCGGTGGGAGGCCCGCGTACCGCAAAAAAAAAAAAAAAAAAAAAAAAAAAAAAAAAAAAAAAAGAACTCCAAATGGATTAAAGACCTAAATGTAAGACCAGACACTATAAAACTCTTAGAGGAAAGCATAGGAAACACACTGACATAAACCACAGCAAGATCTTTTTTTTGACTCACTTCCTAGAGTAACAGAAATAAAACCAAAAATAAACAAATGGGACTTAATTAAACTTAAAAGCTTTTGCACAGCAAAGGAAACCATAAACAAGACAAAAAGACAACACTCCGAATGGGAGAAAATATTTGCAAATGAAACAACAGACAAAGGATTAATCTCCTAAATATACAAACAGCTCATGGAGCTCAATATCAAAAAAACAAACAATCCAATTAAAAAATGGGCAGAAGGGCTTCCCTGGTGGCGCAGTGGTTGAGAGTCCGCCTGCTGATGCAGGGAACACGGGTTCGTGCCCCGGTCCGGGAGGATCCCACGTGCCACGGAGCGGCTGGGTCCGTGAGCCATGGCCTCTGAGCCTGCGCGTTCGGAGCCTGTGCTCCACAACGGGAGAGGCCACAACAGTGAGTGGCCCGCGTACCGCAAAAAAAAAAAAAAAAAATGGGCAGAAGACCTAAATAGACATTTCACCAAGGAAGACATACAGATGGTCAAGAGGCACATGATAAGATGCTCAACATCACTAATTATTAGAGAAATGCAAATCAAAACTACAATGAGGTATCACCTCACACCGGTCTGGATGGCTATTATCAAAAAACCTAGAAACAGAGCTTCCCTGGTGGTGCAGTGGTTGAGAGTCCGCCTGCTGATGCAGGGGACACGGGTTCATGCCCTGGTCCGGGAAGATCCCACATGCCACAGAGCGGCTCGGCCCGTGAGCCATGGCCACTGAGCCTGCACGTCCGGAGCCTGTGCTCTGCAACGGGAGAGGCCACAACAGTGCGAGGCCCACGTACCGCAAAAAACAAACAAACAAACAAAAAACTAGAAACAATAAATGCTGGAAAGGTGTGGTGAAAAGGGAAACCTCCTGTACTGTTGGTGGGAATGTAAATTGATACAACCACTATGGAAAACAGTATGGAGTTTCCTTAAAAAACTAAAAATAGAACTACCATATGACCCAACAATCCCACTACTGGGCATATACCCTGAGAAAACCATAATTCAAAAAGGATCATGTACCACAACGTTCATTGCAGCACTGTTTACAATAGCCAGGACACGGAACAAACCTAAATGTCCACTGACAGATGAATGGATAAATAAGTTATGGCACATATGTACAATGGAATATTACTCAGCCATAATAAGAAACGAAATTGAGTTATTTGTAGTAAGTTGGATGGACCTGGAGTCTGCTATACAGGGTGAAGTAAGTCAGAAAGAGGAAAACAAATACTGTATCCTGACACATATGTATGGAATCTAAAAAAAAAAAAAGGGGGCTTCCCTGGTGGCGCAGTGGTTGAGAGTCCGCCTGCTGATGCAGGGGACACAGATTCGTGTCCCGGTCCGGGAAGATCCCACATGCTGCGGAGCGGCTGGGCCCGTGAGCAATGTCCGCTGAGCCTGTGCGTCCAGAGCCTGTGCTCCACAACGGGAGAGGCCACAATAGTGAAAGGCCCGCGTACTGCAAAAAAAAAAAAAAAAAAAGGTACTGATGAACCTACCTGCAGGGCAGGAATAGAGATGTAGACATAGAGAATGGACTTGAGGATACGGGGTGAAAGGGGGAAGCTGGGGCGAAGTAAGAGTAGCGTCGACATATATACACTACCGAACGTAATAGTTAGCTAGTGGGAAGCAGCAGCATAGCACAGGGAGATCAGCTTGGTGCTTTGTGATGACCTAGAGGGGTGGGATAGGTAGGATGGGAGAGAGGCTCAGGAGGGAGGGGATATGGGGACATATGTCTGTATATGGCTGGTTCACTTTGGTGTAAAACAGAAACTAACACAGTATTGTGAAGCAACTGTACTCCAATAAAGATCTATTAAAAAAAAAACATGAGTGTACATTCACACTAGAAAGAAAAGCATAACATGCAGTCATTTGAGAGTTGAATTGTATTAATTTTTGTTTTCAAATAATCTCAAGTAGTGCTGATATAGATAAGGGTATTGATAATGATTTACTTGTCCAAACATCCATCCCCTTTATCCTGTAATCAATACCAACAAATCAATTCGATAAGTGTTTTGTCTTTAGATTATTTTCTACGATATTCTGATTTAGAGTAATGCCAGAAAAGCGGTATTGATTGAATGCTTCTACTATGTATTCTGGCATTGGATTAGTATTTATTTTTGATGACTTAATTTTTTTTTGTCATTCAAATGTCTTTCCATTATGAACTCTCAGGTGTTTCCTAAAGTATGTATTTAAGACAAACATCTTTCATCACTTATTACATTTGCAGGGTTTCTCTCCACCACGGACTCTGATGTCGAGCAAGGTGACAACTCTGGTTAAAGGCTTTGTCCCATTCTCCACATTTGTACGATTTTCCCTAGTACCTATTTTCTGATGTCTAGAAAGTTTCGAGAGCCAGTTCAAGGCTTTGTTATATTGGCTACACTTGGGAGGTTTCTCTCCAGTATGAGATCTCTGAGGCTGAGTAAGACACGAACGCTGATTAAAGAAAGGTCTGCCACATTTTTTACATTTGCATGGTTTTCCCCCAGTGTGAAATCTGTGATGCTGAGTAAACTGTGCATATGCCTTTTAAAGGCTTTGCTACATTCTGTACATTTGTAAGGCTTTTCTGCTGCATCTGATGCTGCTTAAGATTTGCGCCCTGGGTAAATGCTTTGCCACAATCTTTGCAGTCCTGTGGTTTCTCCCCAATATAAGTTCTCTGATGTTCAGAAAGTTTTGAATGCCTTTTAAAAGCCTTGCCACATTCTGTGCATTTGTAAGATTTCTCTCCAATATAAGATCGCTGATGCTGCTTAAGATTTGAGCCCTGGGGAAAGGCTTTGCCATGTTCTTCACATTTGTATGGTTTCTCCCCAGGATGAATTATCTGATGTTGACTAAGGTTTGAACACAATTTACAGTCTTTACCACATTCTTTCCATTTGTAAGATTCCCCTTCAGTATGGATTTTCTTATGTCTTCTTAGATTTAATGACTGCTTAAAGCCCTTCCCACGTTTATTGCACTTGTAATGCTCCTCTCTGTTCTCTGATGTTGAGTAAGTTTTGAAGACTGGTTAAAAACTTTACCGTATTCACTACATCTGTAAGCCTTGTCTCCAATATGAACACTCTTATACACAGTAAGATTTCAGCTTTGATAAAAGACATTTCTACATTTATTACTTTTAAGATGGTTCTCTGAAAGTTAAATTCTGACGTCTCATAAGATTTGAGTCTTGGTCAAAGTTTTTCCAAGTTTCAATGCATGGATAACTTCTTGCACCATTATAAACACTCCTGTGATTGTTGAAAATAGAACTCTTGCTTAAGGCCTTACTCATTTTACTACCCAAGAAGAGTTGTTTCATATTACCTACACTATGATACCTGTTGAACAATGCTGGCTGAATAACGACTCTCCCATTATTATCAGCATTACAGGTTTTAGAACATGGAGAAAATATTTCTTGGTTAAGGAATTAAGAACACTTGCAAAAGGATCTCTCAAATTGGTCACATTGGGATGTTTTTCTTCATTTTAAAATCTCTTGTCTTTATCTATTTTATATGTAGGAGTGTGTACCTTTTAATCAAGCGCTGTAAAATATTGGACACTGAATGTAAGTGAAAATGCACTAAATTTGAGGAGATGAGAACAAAACAATAAATTGATTTTTGTCTTGAAAAAAAATTTGCATGGGGCCCAGGGAATAAATGGAAGTAACGTAAAATAAATAAATAAATAAATAAAATAAAATAAAATCCCTTGTCTTCAGACAAGTTTAAATGAATGTTTAATCCAAGCCTATATTCATAATTGCCTGAATGAGTATTTGCAGTATAGACTAGATGACTTTACAGGTTTTCCAAATTTCCATGCAGAGAATGTGTATGGTAAAAAAAATGATGTGGGTCTTTGCTTACAAAAACATAATTTTCTGCCAAAGATATTGACGTAAAGTATAGTTTCTCCCACTTTCATTTATACCCTTGGTTTCCTTTGGCAGTAATGCTTTTATTATGGGAAACTGTCCCAATATGATTATGTCCATAATAACATACTTTCAGCCCTTCACATGACCCCTTACTTTCTCAGTCTTTCATTAAGTTTAAATTTCCAAGGCAATAGCTTTCATATTTTCTGACCAGCATGGTTTGGAATAAATCCTCTATGCCTGGCTTTTTTGGCATCAAACCCTGGATATCATGAGAAGATACAGCTGAAAGATACCAAATAATAAATTATCCCACTTAGTAATCTCGGTGAAGATACATACAATTTTATGTATAACTGATAAGCCCTTAGCTAGATTAAGGATAAAACAGAAAAGACTCAACTAAAATCAGAAGTGAAAGCAGAGATAAAAAAATGATACTATAGAAATAAAAGAAATTAAAGGAGGCTACTATGAATAATTAATTGGACTTCTAGAAAGATACAGCCTACTTAGAATTTAGCAGGAAGGAATTTAAAAAATCACAACAAACCTACAACTATTAAGTAGACAAAATACCAATTTTAAAGAATTCCCAACAAAGAAAATCTATGAACCAGATGAATTAACTGGATAATTCCAGCAACATTTCGAGAAAAATTAGCACCAATTCTCAACAAATATTTCCAAAGTGTGAAGAGGAGAGAAATTATCACACTTTCTATGAGGCCAACATTACCCAATATCAAAGACAAAGATACTACAAATTTAAAAAGAAAAGAAAAAAACTACAAGCCAATAACTGTGCTGAATACTGACACAAAAGTCCTCAATAAAATACTAGAAAAATGAATTCAGAAGCACGTTTAAGGATTGTACACCAATAAAATTCAGAATTATTTGTAGAATTCAAAAGTATTTCAACAAATGGAAATTTAAAAAATATATTAAGAGCACATACAAAGAATTAAGGTCACACTACATATCAAATGATGCAGATAAATAGACAATTCAGGACTTTTTCATGTTAAAAACACTAAAAATAGGAATTAATGAAAACTATCAGAATGTAATAAAAATCATACAAAAAGGCCACAGTTATCAGTATACTCAATAGTAGAAGACAAAGCTTTTTCTCTATATTTCAGAAAATGGTAAGAATTCATACTCTCATCACTTGGATTCAACACCGTACTGGATTGCCTAATCAAAATGATCATGCAAAGAAAAAAAGGAAAGAGTAAAATACTTCTGTTTACAGATGACAAAATCTTACATAGAAAAACTTAAAGCAACTATGTTAAAAAGCAAATAAACATAGACATCATAAACAAATTTAGCAAAATTCAAAATTAAACAAAAATTAGTTGTGTTTCTATACAGTAACAAAAAATAATCCAAGAAAGATATTAAGAGTATATTTTCATTTACACTAGCTTAAAACAGAATAATATATTAGGAGCTAATGTAATGAAGGAAATGGAGACTTGTATGGTGAAAATTATAAATATTTCTGGAAATAACTCGAGAAGATGTAAATAAACAGACACGCATTCCATGCTCTTGGATAGGAATACTTATATCATTAACTGTCAATACTATTCAAGCGATCTATAGAATCAGAACATTCTCTTTCAAAATTCCAATGACAGGGCTTTCCTGGTGGTGCAGTAGTTGAGAGTCTGCCTGCCAATGCAGGGGACACGGGTTCATGGTCCGGGAGGATCCTACATGCCACGGAGTGGCTGGGCCCGTGAGCCATGGCCGCTGAGCCTGCGCGTCCGGAGCCTGTGCTCCACAACGGGACAGGCCACAACAGTCAGAGGCCCGTGTACTGAAAAAAAAAATTCCAATGACAATTTAGGCAAAAATAGAAAAGTTCCTTCTAAAATGTATGTGGAATATCATAAAATACTGAATAACCTGGTAAAGAAAGTAGAACGTTGGAGGCATGACATGTCCTGATTTTAAAACATACTACAAAGCAACAGTTGTCAAAAAAAAGGGCAGTACAAACCCTCAGACAGAAACAAAATAATGGATCAACATAGAGAGCACAGATAGAAGCTCTCATGTTTATGGTCAAATCATCATCAACCAGGGTGCCTATCACAAGCAAATGGAAATGGATGGTCTCATACAGAAATGGAGCTGGAAAAATTGGATGTTTACATGTGACAGACTGATGTTGGACCCTTAACTAATACCACATACAAATGTTAACTCAAAAAGGATTGAAGATTGAAATATGAACATATAACTATAAATCTCCTAGAAGAAAACATAGGGGAAAAGTTTTATGCCATTTGATTTGGCAGTGATTTTTTGGATATGAAATTAAAGCTCAAGCCACAAAAGCAGTGGAATTGAAAAGGATTACATCACATGAAAAACTCGTACACATTAGAGGAAACAATGGGGTGAAAAGGCAACCTGTGGAAGAATAGAAAATTCTGCAAAGCAAATATCTGATAAGGAAGCAAAGTGAAGAATACATAAATAACTCCTAGAACACAACAACTTCAAAAAACAAGTACCATAATGTATGGGCTGAGAATTAAACAGACATTAATTCAAATAAGATATGCAAATAAAAACAGAAACGTGAAAGATGCTCAAAATAAGTTATTATTAGAGAAATAAAAAACCCACAATGAGGTATCACCTCATAGTGATTAAGATGACCACTACACATATATTTTATATATTATATTCTATCTTTATTCTATCTATATTATATTATGTATCTATATTATATCTATGATATATTTATATGGCAAATGTTGGCAAGGATATGGAGAAATTAGGATCCTTATTTACTGTTCAAGGAAACATAAAAAAGTATATAACAAGCATTAAAAAAATATGGAGTTTTCTCAAAATATTAAACGTAAAATTATGATATGATCCAGTTCTCCCACTTCTGGGTATGTACATAAAGAACTTCAAAGGAGGATCTGTTAGAGACATTTTCACACTCAGCTACACTGGAGCATTACTCACAAAATCAGTAACAGAGGAAACAGCCCCATATTCATGCATAAAAGAATGGTTAAAGAAAATGTAGCATATACAGTGTATTATTATTCAAGTTTGAAAAAGAAACAGATCTTGTCACATGATACAACATGAATAAATCTTGAAGACATTATGTTGTGATACGTAATAGTCACAAAGGGACAGAAAGTATAGTATTTCCCTTATGTGAGCAACTTAATGTAGTTAACCTCATTTTAAAAAGTGGAATGTTAGTTGACAGAGGCTTGGAGTAGAGGCAAATGGGGAAGTGTTTGTTTAACGAGTATTCAGTCAATTTTTCAAGGTGAAACTATCCAGAGATGGATGGCACAATCACGTGAATATAATTAATGCACTGAACTGTACAGTTAAAAATGGTGAAGATGATACATATTGTGATATGCTTCTCATAATTAAAAATTAAATACCCAAAATAGAAGTGTAAAAAACTTAAAAAAATACTTTTAATTCAAAATTTTCTCATAAAAATAATAAATTCATTAAAAAATAGATGAGAGATTAAGATTATTTCCATAACTACTCACCAAGTCAGAATAAAACAAACACTGGTCATTAACCAAGAAGACAAATAATATTGATAAATCAGGTACACAGTAGGGGTAATAATAAAAAATCACATATTTTATTGGCAATAGACATATGGAAAAGTCAGATTTGAATTCAACACCACATTGTCTTAAGTGTACTGAGTTGAAAATTATCATTTACAGTCATGAAATATAGGTTAAAAAAAGTGAAATTAACTAATTTGGGGGAAACACATCATAAAAAAGAAAGCATGGAAATAAAAACAAAAATAAACAAAAGGGACCTAATCTAACTTATAAGCTTTTGCACAGCAAAGGAAGCCATAAACAAAACGAAAAGACAACCTAAGGAGTGGGAGAACATATTTGCAAATGATGAGACCGACAAGGGCTTAACTTCCAAAATATACAAACAGCTTATACAACTCAACAACAAAAAAGCAACCCAATCAGAAAATGGGCAGAAGACCTAAATAAACATTTTTCCAAAGGAGAAATACAGATGGCCAAAAGGCACATGAAAAGATGCTCCACATCACTAATTATTAGAGAAATGCAAATCAAAACTACAGTGAGGTACCACCTCACACTAACGAATCAGAATGGCCATCATTAAAAATTCTACAAATAACAAATGCTGGAGAGGGTGTGGAAAAGAAGGAACCCTCCTATACTGTTGGTGAGAATGTAAGTTGGTACAGTCACTATGGAGAACAGTATGGAGGTTCCTTAAAAAAACTAAAAATAGAGCTACCATATAACCCTGTAACCCCACTCCTGGGCATATATCCAGACAAAACTATAATTCAAAAGACACTGATACATGTACCCCTATGGTCATAACAGCACTATTTACAATAGCCAAGACATGCAAACAACTTAAATGTCCATTGACAGATGAATGGAGACCTGGTACATATATAGAATGGAATATTACTCAGTCATAAAGATAATGAAATAATGCCCTTTGCAGTAACATGGATGCAACTAGAGATTACATACTAAGTGCAGTAGATCAGAAAGAGAAAGACAAATACCATGATAACACTTATATGTGGAATCTAAAATATGACCCAAATAAACTTATCTATGAAACAGAAACAGACTCACAGACATAGAGAACATACTTGTGGTTGCCAAGGGGGAGGGGCTTGGAGGAGGGGTGGATTAGAAGTTTGGGATTAGCAGATGCAAACTGTTATACATGGAATGGATAAACAACAAGGTCCTACTGTACAGGACAGAGAGCTATATTCAATACTCTATGATAAACCATATGGAAAAGAATATTAAAAATAAAAAGAATGTGTATATACATATAGCTGAATCACTTTGCTGTACACCAGAAACTAACACACATTGTAAATCAACTATATTCCAATAAAAAAGGACGCATACTGTGTGGAATTGCTAAATAAGAATAAGAGGGCTTCCCTGGTGGTGCAGTGGTTGAGAGTCCGCCTGCCGATGCAGGGGACATGGGTTCGTGCCCCGGTCCGGGAAGATCCCACGTGCCGTGGAGCGGCTGGGCCCGTGACCCATTGCCGCTGAGCCTGCGCGTCCGGAGCCTGTGCTCTGCAACGGGAGAGGCCACGACAGTGAGAGGCCCGCGCACCGCAGAAAAAAACCCCCCAAAAAAACCCCCCAAAAAAGAATAAGAGAAGGTGGGGGAGCTTCGGAGCCGCGGAGCAGAGCGCAGTAACAGGGGTGCGGAGGGCAAAGCGGAAAGATCCCCGCACAGAGGATCGGTGCCGACCGGCACTTACCTGCCAGAGAGGCTTGTCTGCTCAACCACAGGGGCGGCCGGGGCTGGGAGCTGAGGCTCGGGCTTCTGTTGGATCGCAGGGAGAGGACTGGCAGCGTGAACACAGCCTGAAGGGGTTAGTGCACCACGGCTAGCTGGGAAGGAGTCCGGGGAAAAGTCTGGACCTGCCGAAGAGGCAAGAGACTTTTTCTTGCGTCTTTGTTTCCTGGTGCGTGAGGAGAAGGGATTAAGAGCGCTGCTTAAAGGAGCTCCAGAGACAGGCGCGAGCCACGGCTAACAGCGCAGACCCCAGAGACAGACATGAGACGCTAAGACTGCTGCTGCCGCCACCAAGCCTCTGTGCGAGCACAGGTCACTATCCACACCCCGCTTCCGGGGAGCCTGGGCAGCCCGCCACTGCCAGGGTCCCGGGATCCAGGGACAACTTCCCCAGGAGAAGGCACAGTGCGCCTCAGGCTGCTGCAACGTCCTGCTGGCCTCTGCCGCCGCAGGCTCACCCCACACTCCATACCCATCCCTCCCCGTGGCCTGAGTAAGCCAGAGCCCTTGAATCAGCTACTCCATTAACCCCGTCCTGTCTGAGTGAAGAACAGACGCCCTCGGGCAACCTACACGCAGAGGCGGGGCCAAATCCGAAGCTGAGCCCCGGGCGCTAGCGAACAGACAAAGGGAAATCTCTCCCAGCAGCCTCAGGAGCAGCGGATTAAAGCTCCACAATCAACTTGAAGTACCCTGCATTGATGGAATACCTGAATAGACAACGAATCATCCCCAATTGAGGAGGTGGACTGTGAGAGCAAGATTTATTATTTTTTTCCCCTTTTCCTCTTTTTGTGAGTGTGTATGTGTATGCTTCTGTGTGAGATTTTGTCTGTATAGCTTTGCTTTCATCATGTCCTAGGGTTCTGTTCGTGCTTTTTTTTTTTTACTTTTAAAAAACTTTTTCCTTAATAATTGTTTTTTATTTTAATAACTTTATTTTATTTTATCTTACTTTATTTTATCCTCTTTCTTTCTTTCTACTTTTTCTCCCTTTTACTCTGAGCCGTGTGGATGAAAGGCTCTTGGTGCTGTAGCCAGGAGTCAGTGCTGTGCCTCTGAGGTGGGAGAGCCAACTTCAGGACACTGGTCCACAAGAGACCTCCCAGCTCCACATAATATCAAAGGGCGAAAACCTCCCAGAGATCTCCATCTCAACACCAACACCGAGCTTCACTGAATGACCAGCAAGCTACAGTGCTGGACACCCTATGCCAAACAACTAGCAAGACTGGAGCACAACCCCATGCATTAGCAGAGAGGCTGCCTAAAATCATAATAAGGCCACAGACACCCCAAAACACACCACCAGACATGGACCTGCCCACCAGAAAGACAAGATCCAGCCTCATCCACCAGAACACAGGCACTAGTCCCCTCCACCAGGAAGCCTACACAACCCACTGAACCAACTTTAGCCACTGGGGACAGACACCAAAAACAACTGGAACTATGAACCTGCAGCCTGCAAAAAGGAGACCCAAAACACAGTAAGATAAGCAAAATGAGAAGACAGAAAAATACACAGCAGATGAAGGAGCAAGATAAAAACCCACCAGACCTCACAAATGAAGAGGAAATAGGTAGTCTACGTGAAAAAGAATTCAGAATAATGATAGTAAAGATGATCCAAAATCTTGGAAATAGAATAGAGAAAATACAAGAAATGTTTAACAAGGACCTAGAAGAACTAAAGACCAAACAACCAGTGATGAACAACACAATAAATGAAATTAAAAACTCTCCAGAAGGGATCAACAGCAGAATAACTGAGGCAGAAAAACGGATAAGTGACCTGGAAGTTAAAATAGTGGAAATAACTACTGCAGAGCAGAATAAAGAAAGAAGAATGAAAAGAACGGAGGACAGTCTCAGAGACCTCTGGGACAACATTAAATGCACCAACATTCGACTTATAGGGGTCCCAGAAGAAGAAGAGAAAAAGAAAGGGACTGAGAAAATATTTGAAGAGATTATAGTTGAAAACTTCCCTAATATGGGAAAGGAAATAGTTAATCAAGTCCAGGAAGCACAAAGAGTCCCATACAGGAAAAATCCAAGGAGAAACACGCCAAGACACATATTAATCAAACTGTCAAAAATTAAATACAAAGAAAACATACTAAGAGCATCAAGGGAAAGACAACAAATAACACACAACAAAATCCCCATAAAGTTAACAGCTGATCTTTCAGCAGAAACTCTGCAAGCCAGAAGAGACTGGCAGGACATATTTAAAGTGATGAAGGAGAAAAACCTACAACCAAGATTACCCTACCCAGCAAGGATCTCATTGAGATTTGATGGAGAAATTAAAACCTTTACAGACAAGCAAAAGCTGAGAGAGTTCAGCACCACCAAACCAGCATTACAACAAATGCTAAAGGAACTTCTCTAGGCAAGAAACACAAGAGAAAGAAAAGACCTATAATAACAAAACCAAAACAATTAAGAAAATGGGAATAGGAACATACATACTGAAAATTACCTTAAATGTAAATGGATTAAATGCTCCCACCAAAAGACACAGATTGGCTGAATGGATACAAAAACAAGACCCATATATGTGTTGTCTACAAGAGTCCGACTTCAGACCTAGAGACACATACAGACTGAAAGTGAGGGGATGGGAAAAGATATTCCATGCAAATGGAAACCAAAAGAAAGCTGGAGTAGCAATTCTCATATCAGACAAAATAGACTTTAAAATAAAGACTATTACAAGAGACAAAGAAGGACACTACATAATGATCAAGGGATTAATCCAAGAAGAAGATATAACAATTGTAAATATTTATGCACCCAACATAGAAGCACCTCAATACATAAGGCAAATACTAACAGCCATAAAAGGGGAAATCGACAGTAACACAATCATAGTAGGGGACTTTAACACCCCACTTTCACCAATGGACAGATCATCCAAAATGAAAATAAATAAGGAAACACAAACTTTAAATGATATATTAAACAAGATGGACTTAATTGATATTTATAGGACATTCCATCCAAAAACAACAGAATAAACATTTTTCTCAACTGCTCATGGAACATTCTGCAGGATAGATCATAGCTTGGGTCACAAATCAAGCCTTGGTAAATCTAAGAAAATTGAAATCATATTAAGTAACTTTTCTGACCACAATGCTATCAGACTAGATATCAATTACAGGAAAAGATCTGTAAAAAAATACGAACACATGGAGGCTAAACAATACACTAGTTAATAACGAAGTGATCACTGAAGAAATCAAAGAAGAAATCAAAAAATACCTAGAAATAAATGAAAATGGAGACACGACGACCCAATACCTATGGGATGCAGCAAAAGTAGTTCTAGGAGGGAAGTTAACAGCAATACAATCCAACCTTAAGGAACAGAAAACATCTCGAATAAACAACCTAAAGTTGCACCTAAAGCAATTAGAGAAAGAAGAACAAAAAATCCCCAAAGTTAGCAGAAGGAAAGAAATCATAAAGATCAGATCAGAAATAAATGAAAAAGAAATGAAAGAAACGATAAAGATCAATAAAACTAAAATCTGGTTCTTTGAGAAGATAAACAAACTTGATAAACCATTAGCGAGACTCATCAAGAAAAAAGGGAGAAGACTCAAATCAATAGAATTAGAAATGAAAAAGGAGAAGTAACAACTGACACTGCAGAAATACAAAAAGATCATGAGAGATTACTGCAAGCAACTCTATGCCAATAAAATGGACAACCTGGAAGAAATGGACAAATTCTTAGAAATGCACAACCTGCCAAGACTGAATCAGGAAGAAATAGAAAATATGAAGAGACCAATCACAGGCACTGAAATTGAAACTGTGATTAAAAATCTTCCAACAAACAAAAGCCCAGGACCAGATGCCTTCACAGGCCAATTCTATCAAACATTTAGAGAAGAGCTAACACCTATCCTTCTCAAACTCTTCCAAAATATAGCAGAGGGAGGAACACTCCCAAACTCATTCTACGAGGCCACCATCACCCTGATACCAAAACCAGACAAGGATGTCACATAGAAAGAAAATTACAGGCCAGTATCACTGATGAACATAGATGCAAAAATCCTCAACAAAATACTGGCAAACAGAATCCAAAAGCACATTAAAAGGATCTTACACCATGATCAAGTGGGGTTTATTCCAGGAATTCAAGGATTCTTCAATATACGCAAATCAATCAACGTGATACACCATATTAACAAATTGAAGGAGAAAAAACATATGATCATGTCAATAGATGCAGGGAAAGCTTTCGACAAAATTCAACATCCATTTATGATAAAAACCCTGCAGAAAGTAGGCATAGAGGGAACTTTCCTCAACATAATAAAGGCCATATATGAAAAACCCACAGCCAACATTGTCCTCAATGGTGAAAACCTGAAACCATTTCCACTAAGATCAGGAACAAGACATGGTTGCCCACTCTCACCACTCTTATTCAACAGAGTTTTGGAAGTCCTAGCCACAGCAATCAGAGAAGAAAAGGAAATAAAAGGAATCCAAATCGGAAAAGAAGAAGTAAAGCTGTCACTGTTTGCAGATGACATGATCCTATACATAGAGAACCCTAAAGATGCTACCAGAAAACTACTAGAGCTAATCAATGAATTTGGTAAAGTAGCAGGATACAATATTAATGCACAGAAATCTCCAGCATTCCTATACACTAATGATGAAAAATCTGAAAGTGAAATTAAGAAAACACTCCCATTTACCATCGCAACAAAAAGAATAAAATATCTAGGAATAAACCTACCTAAGGAGACAAAAGACCTGTATGCAGAAAATTATAAGACACTGATGAAAGAAATTAAAGATGACACAAACAGATGGAGAGATATACTATGTTCTTGGATTGGAAGAATCAACATTGTGAAAATGACTCTACTACCCAAAGCAATCTACAGATTCAATGCAATCCCTATCAAACTACCAATGGCATTTTTCACAGAACTAGAAAAAAAAATTTTACAATTTGTATGGAAACACAGAAGACCCCAGATAGCCGAAGCAATCTTGAGAAAGAAAAACGGAGCTGGAGGAATCAGGCTCCCTGACTTCAGACTATACTACAAAGCTACAGTAATCAAGACAGTATGGTACTGGCACAAAAACAGAAATATAGATCAATGGAATAGATTAGAAAACCCAGAGATAATCCCATGCACATATAGTCACATTATCTTTGATAAAGGAGGCAGGGATGTACAGTGGAGAAAGGAGAGCCTCTTCAATAAGTGGTGCTGGGAAAACTGGACAGGTACATGTAATAGTATGAGATTAGAACACTCCCTAACACCATATATAAAAATAAGCTCAAAATAGATTAAGGAACTAAATGTAAGGGCAGAAACTATCAAACTCTTAGAGGAAAACACAGGCAGAACACTCTATGACATAAATCACAGCAAGATCCTTTTTGACCCACCTCCTAGAGAAATGGAAATAAAAATAAAAATAAACAAATGGGACCTAATGAAACTTAAAAGCTTTTGCACAGCAAAGGAAACCATAAACAAGACCAGAAGACAACCCTCAGAATGGGAGAAAATATTTGCAAATGAATCAACGGACAAAGGATTAATCTCCAAAATTTACAAGCAGCTCATGCAGCTCAGCAACAAAAAAACCAAGAACCCAATCCAGAAATGGGCAGAAGACCTAAACAGATATTTCTCCAAATTAGATATACAGATTGCCAACAAATACATGAAAGAATGCTCAACATCATTAATCATTAGAGAAATGTAAATCAAAACTACAATGAGATATCATCTCACACTGGTCAGAATGCCATCATTTAAAAATCTAGAAACAATAAATGCTGGAGAGGGTGTGGAGAAAAGGGAACACTCTTGCACTGCTGATGGGAATGTGAATTGGTACAGCCACTATGGAGAACAGTATGGAGGTTCCTTAAAAAACTACAAATAGAACTACCATACGACCCAGCAATCCCACTACTGGGCATATACCCTGAGAAAACCATAATTCAAAAAGAGTCATGTACCAAAATGTTCATTGCAGCTCTATTTACAATAGCCAGGAGATGGAAGCAACCTAAGTGTCCATCATCGGATGAATGGATAAAGAAGATGTGGCACATATATACAATGGAATATTACTCAGCCATAAAAAGAAACGAAATTGAGTTATTTGTAGTGAGGTGGATGGACCTAGAGTCTGTCATACACAGTGAAGTAAGTCAGAAAGAAAAAAGACAAATACCGTATGCTAACACACATATATGGAATCTAAGAAAAAAAAATGTCATGAAGATCCTAGGCATAAGACGGGAATAAAGACACAGACCTACTAGAGAATAGACTTGAGGATATGGGGAGGAGGAAGGGTAAGCTGTGACAAAGTGAGAGAGTGGCATGGACATATATACACTACCAAACGTAAAATAGATAGCTAGTGGGAAGCAGCCGCATAGCACAGGGAGATCAGCTCGGTGCTTTGTGACCACTAGAGGGGTGGGATTGGAGGGTGGGAGGGAGGGAGACGCAAGAGGGAAGAGATATGGGAACATATGTATATGTATAACTGATTCACTTTGTTATAAAGCAGAAACTAAGACACCATTGTAAAGCAATTATACTCCAATAAAGATTTAAAAAAAAAAAAAGAATAAGAGAAAATTTATTGCCCTGAATTCTGAATGCAACATATATGTACTATTAAAAAAGAATCCTTCTAAATAACATTAATTTTCATCTGTGACACTGTACCCATAAAAAACAACCATTTTCCATCACTGGCATGTGTTTCAAGACACAAGAATTTCACAGAAAATGCACTAAAATCATTCGTATTAAACTCTAATGAAGATTGTGAATGAATAAGAATTTAAATGACAGTAGAGAAATTTAATGTTATTAACAAATTGCTTATACACATGCACAAATTAACAAGGCTGTAACCCATTCCTTAGAACAAAAATAGAACCACCTTTATAAATAAAGGAAAAACATGAAAGTTTTAAAATATGCAATCACTGATATATAAAATAAACATTTACAATTAAATTATACCATGATTCAGATAAACTCTGAGGAGAGTAGATGAAAAACTAATGATTACTTTTTGCTTACAGTAATCTTAAATTTATGAACCAAATTGTTTCATAAATATGGAGTTCATCCACTTCTCTAACTCACTCTTTACCAAACCAGTGTTCATCTAAGCATGTTACATTAGATACTTTGTATCTAAAGTCTTAGATGATTTTGATATGAAATTAATCAGAAAGTGAAAACGTATGGGACACAGTCCAAGGAAGCTTCATTTTAAATAAGACAAATTATAAAATTATAGATATTAAGAAATTAAATAAGAATTGAGACTTCGAGATATTGTGGGCAGTGTTCTAAGCTCCCCTACGTATTAATTTATTTAATAATTCTATGACATAATAGATAATTTAACATTAAAGATTTGGCACAAATACACTTAAAATGTCTAATATTAGTTCATACAAGAAACAAGGAAATTTTTAAGTAAAACTGAGGATTACGTTTTATCATTTTAGGGAGGTGCTTTCCACTCTGATGTAATTACTTAGTCTGAAGTTTGTTAGGGTGATGTTTGAAGTTTCCATGGGATTCGATATTATAAAGCAGAAAACATAATATCTGTCCCCAGTATTCCTGGAATTTTGGCACCAAATCTCAATATCTCCACAATTCCCCTCATGCACTTCAGACCTGAAGCAGAAACAGAACTTTAAAAAATAAGCTTAACATAGAGATACTCAGAAATGTAAACAGTTTTTCCAAAGCCCTTAAAAGCAATGGAAGGACAGCGGGATAAATGCAGGTCATCATAGGAAGAGGAGGATTTGGGCTCTTGGTGTGGATGTGAGGGATAATCACTGGAGCTGAAGGAGAATACATGAAAGATGTGAGCACAAGAATGCAGCAGATGTCCGTCAGTGACAGCAACAGAAGTAAGCCTGGGTTTCTCAAAATTCATTTCCATTGAAGCAGATCTTCCCAAACCATATTATAAGGTTTGACTTCCTCGGTGATCTTTGGACCTCTCACCTGTGTCATCTGCTTCATCCATTCACACGTACCTGGGTGTATGGCTCTTGTTTCCTTTCCCTTCATATCCCAGGGATCCTTCATTTGTTTGTGTTTTTTATGTATTATTTGTGTAAAAAGTATCATAAACCTATTACAGTACAGTACTATATAGCTGATCGTGTTAGTTGGATACCTAGGCGAACTTTGTTGGACTTACAAACAAATTGGACTTATGCATTTGTAGGAGACTTACATAAATGCAAGAATTCCCAGTGCAAGAATCTCACAGAAAGTGCCTGAAGCAGTAAACAACAGGTGTAGTGGGATAAATGGATATCAGGTGACTAAAGCACAAAGAAGGAAACATTATCACTGCTTGGGTATTTTTGGCAAAAATAGGGAATCATAGGGACTTCCCTGGTGATCCAGTGGTAGAGAATCCACCTTCCAATGCAGGGGACACGGGTTCAATCCCTAGTTGGGGAACTAAGATACCACATGCCATGGGGCAACTAAGCCCACATGCTACAACTACTGAGCTCACGCGCCTCAAGTAGAGAGCCCGTGTGGCACGAACTACAAAGCCCAAGTGCTCTTGAGCCCATGCACCACAATTAGAGAGAGAAAACCTGCACGTCACAACTAGAGAGAGGCCCACGTGCCGAAATAAAAGATCTTGTATGCTGCAACTAAGACCCTACGCAGCCAAAAAAATAAACAAAATAAATAAACAAAATAAATAAATATTAAAAGAAACCCAAGGAATCATAATCTGAATCTATCCTGAAAAAATGTCAGTTTAACTACATTGAGGTATCATCTCACACCAGTCAGAATGGCCAGTCATTAAAAGGTCTACAAATGACAAATGCTGTTGATGGGAATGTAAACTGGTGCAGCCACTATGGAGAACAGTATGGAGTTTCCTCAAAAGACAAAAAATATAGTTTCCATACGACCCAGCAACCCCACTCCTGGGCATGTATCCAGAAAAGATGAAAACTCTAACTGAAATAGATACATGCACTCCCATGTTCATAGCAGCACTATTTACAATAGCCAGGACATGGAAGCAACCTAAATGTCCATCTACAGATGAATGGATAAAGAAGATGTGGTACATACATACAATGGAATACTATTCATCCATAAAAAATGAAATAATTTGCAGGAACATGGATGGACCTAGAGATAATCACACAAAGTGAAGTAAGTCAGACAGAGGAAGACAGATCCCATATCATATCGCTTACATGTAGAATCTAAAAAATGATACAAATGAACTTACTACAAAACAGAAACAGAATTAGAAAACAAACAAATGCGGAAGGAGGGATATATTAGGAGTTTGAGATTAGTGGATACAAACTACTATATATAAAATAGATAAATAACAAGGTCCTACTGTATAGCACAGGGAACTATATTCAATATCCTATAATAAACCATAATGGAAAAGAATATGAAAAAAATATGTATATTACTGAATCACTTTGCTATACACCAGAAACTAACACAACATTGTAAATCAACTATACATCAATAAAGTTTTTTTTAAAGGCCAGTTTTATGAAAATTTTAATCCTTATATTCCTTCCATGTTCTGTATTCCAAATAGTGCATTTAAATAGTAAGACAGGGCCTCCCTGGTGGCGCAGTGGTTGAGAGTCTGCCTGCCGATGCCGGGGACGTGGGTTCGTGACCCGGTCTGGGAAGATCCCACATGCCACAGAGCGGCTGGGCCCGTGAGCCATGGCCGCTGAGCCTGTGCTCCGCAACGGGAGAGGCCACAACAGTGAGAGGCCCGCGTACCACAAAAAAAAAAAAAAAAAAAATAGTAAAGCATTCTTATCAATATAGGGAAAAGACTCTGCTACTTTCTTAATTTTTTCCAGAAGTCTGAGAACTTCAAGATCACTAAGGTCATCCTAACTATACATGCATTTTCTTAATCCTATCCAAAAAGCTGACCCTGCATCCGGATGTGAGAGAATAACTACATTTTCTCATTCTACCCTAGGAGCCCCAAACCCAACCACATCCCTATGGGAATCTTGGATGTCAATGAATTTCTGTGTTAATCGCTCACAAAGGGAATATTTTCAATACCTGGATGTCACTAAATCATGGTGAGAATTCTTCAGACTCTATAGGAAACAAGGAGGTCGACTACCAAAATAAGGCTCTGGGAAACGACAGAGAATTATTCTAAAAGGCTGATCCTGAGGGTCATAAGAATAAAAGAAAAAATAAGTGCTTGAAAACAACCTCATGAGGCAGAAAGATCAAAAGGAGATAATTAAAATTTTGCAGGTTCTCAATCCAAGACATATCAGGAGGAAAAGCAAACAGAGCCTCTGACCCAGGACAGGACAGTTACCTGAGAAGCCGCCATTTCCTCCTCTTCTTCCTCCTGCTCTGGGTTGTTTTCTCACCAGTATTATGTGGAGGAATCACAACAGCATCTTGAGAATATACTGAATACCTTCAAAGGTGTCAGCACAGCTTCCTCACCTGCTCCCACTGCACCCACAGGGAGAAGGACCTTGAAATGCTGAAAAGGCCAACCTCTCCCACGCTTGGTCTCAGGAGAGATTCAGGAATAATCAGGTCTTACATGGAGACCACACTGAGGTTTCCCTTTGTTGTCTACACACATTCTTTCCTCATAGATGTCCAAAAACTCCACTACAATGAAGTATGTGGGATGCACTGACACTCTTCCAAACTCAGAACAGACACTGTTGCTTCTCCTTGGACTAAAGCTTGGGCTTAACTCTCACAAATATACCAAGAGCTCACGTATTTAACCCTGGCCTCACCTTAGAATCACCTGGAGCACTTAATTAGTACAACACTGATTCTCTCACAGGAGGAATAAACAGACTCTGTGGGCAGGGAACAGGTGATGTTATTTCTTAATACGGCTCATCTGATCCTGATGGGAAACTGGAAGGTAACTACTTACCTAAACATGTTTTTCTGAAGCTTTAAAGTGAATACAAATCCCTTTGTGATCAGCTCTCCATTCTAAGAAGTTATGAATCTGCAGGTTGTGGTGGGACTCATAAATATCATCTTTAACAATTTCCTTCTTAGAGGCAGAAGACAAGATAGTGGAGTAGAAGACCCTGAGCTCCCTTCCTCCCATGTGTGGAGTCTATAACAGAAATCACAGGGTGGAACTTATACCATCAGTTCTCCTGGGTCTCCAGCTGGCTGGAGATAGAGACTTCTCAGCCTTCAGAATCATGTGATCTTGTGAGCCAATTTCTTTCCTTCCTATCTGCCTATCCATCTATCTATCTATCTATCTTTATCTACACACACCACACACACACACACACACACACACACACACACACACACACACACACACACACACAAACATATCTATATCTCTCCAATTCGTTCTGTTTCTCTGGAGAACCCTGACTAATATAAATATAAACTCAAGAGGTGTTTTATTTATTTACTTTGTTTTTCTAACCCTGTCTGCCAAAACAGCCCAGAAATAATGACCCATCCTATGGCATTGAAATACTACTTCTTAGCAAAAGAAACAAGGGCTTCAAAATAATTGATTTGAGGGCTGGAGCAGAAAACATACAAGATGAGGCTGGAACATCTTGTGACACCAGACGGCAGAGAAGCTGTCGAGGACCAGGAGAGTCAGATCATAGGGACCTAGGCGCCAACTTGAAGAGGCAAAGATTGACCCAAGATTGAGCCATTTAAGCTTTAAAAAGGATAATCATTGAAACGGATTGAAATCCATCAAATATGTTAAATCCATGAATTAATAGTAATATTAAGACAAAAAGAATTGATCACCTTCAGATGTTAGGGCACCAAGTCTTTTATCTTGAAAACTGGGAAATCAAAGGAAAGAATCCAACATTTTCCTGTCTTTCCTATATGAGCTATACCACTGGATAACCAGGTAGCAGCTTACAGAAAGTGAGTCTATAAAAAAGCCAGGGGACTTCCCTGGCGTTCCAGTGGTTAAGCCTCCACGCTCCCAATGCAGGGGACCTGGGGTTGATCCCTGGTTGGGGAACTAGATCCCGCTACTGCAACTAAGACTTCACTCACAGCAACTAAGATCCCGCATGCCACAACTAAGATCCTGCATGCCGCAACTAAAGATCCCACGTGCCACAACTAAGACCCAGTGCAGCCAAATAAATAAATAATGTTAAAAAACCCCAAAACATTCTCTGCACATTTCTGGGAGTGGTTGGGGTTCGCCTGCCTTTGAATTTCCCTATAAACACCACGGCGCGTGTCCCCTGTGTAGTGAGCCCAGAGTGCACAGGGCATGGCCACTGCCCGCCTTTCTTACCCACTAGTAGGGACTGTCTCCTTCTCTGCTCCAGGACCCCCTCTACCCCACTCACCACACTCCTTTCTCTCCTCTAATTGGCTTCTTTAGAATGGACTGGATGTAATAGGGGACCAAAGCTTTTTTTTTTTTCCCCTGGGAAAATAGCTCTCTGTTACGACACCAAAAGCAATAAAAACACTCAGCTTAAATTCCACATTGAATTTCAAAATATTTGAAATGTTCTGAGTAGGTTACTCCTTTTCAATGCTTTTTGTTATTGCTAGATATAATAATTCCCTGGGTGAGAGGCACCATGACCTCAGGGATTTATGACACAATTACTCTGAAAGTAAATTGAGAATTACTTGATATAATATGTTATGAATAAGAAGGTATCTTATTGAAATTAAACTGTGTAATAGCTGATTTCTTTAAAATATATTGTGGTGCATGTCTTGTGGAAATTTTTTTTTTTCTGGTTCACAAAGAATGTGCATTTTTAAGTTTTAAAAGATTATCAAATTGACAGAACCAAAAATTGTACCAATTTATATTCTCACCAACAGTGTCAGAATGTGGCCCATTCACCCAATTTTCTGAAACTCTAATACTGGATGCTATCAGCCCTAAAAAATTATTTTGCCTTCTGACAGGCAAGAAGCCTATCCTGTTGCCATGACTGCATTACTTCGTTACTAACACAACTGCTTACCTCTCCATTCAGAATTAGCCAGTATTTCTTCTTTCTGTGAAATGCCCACTCACATCCTTTATCTAGTTTTCTATTAAGTTTTCTCTGTGAGTTCTTTGCGTATTCAGGATAGTGATCTTTTCCCCCTATTGTAACTACAAGTATCTTCTCTCCTGTTGATCATCTTAATTTTTGGTGAGAAATCTTGCCATATAGAAATATTTAATTTTTAGGTTGTCAATTGGGTCCTGCGGAAAAAAAAAATCAGAGTTGCACGTTAATCAGAGTTTAAGAAGGGCTTTTGTGGTCTTTTTGCTTTGTGTTTGACAGAGTTGTTTTTGTTTTTGCTTTTTTAAGCCAGCCCTGGGCAGACAATAGCTACCACCCAGGCTCTCAGCTGGAGCCTCCCTCGTTCAGAAGTTGCCTTTGGAGTTTCTTCTCTCTGTTCTATCACCTATTCCAGTGGATCTCACACTTGACCGAGAGTCAGAATCCCCCAGAGAGCTGTGAAAACCCCAACTGCTGGGCGAACCTCCTGATTCCAGCAGATCATTCAGCTCATGCACTGGCAGCAAAGTGTGCAGTTGTGGTGCCTCCTTGCTTCTCAGTGATCAGCCCACTCATCATCGGCACTTTATGAAAATGGATAATCAGAAGAAAGAATTGGCCAATGAAGATGAAAGCGCAACAAAGAAACACAAAGCGATAAAGATGGAAGTGAAATTTGAGCTGGACATGAATGGCATTCTAGAACAAATCAGGGACTCACAGAAGACAGAGCTGACCATGGGAATGTGGACACTGCCAACAGTTCCAATTTGGACAAACCCAGAGAAAGAAAGGTGGCAAGAGCATGGAAAGGTATGAGCAGAACAACATAGCAGCCCATGCAATACCATTGCCTTAGGAACAATGTTAACAAGGTGGGTTGCTTGGCTGTGGAATTTGTTCAAGCATCTTGCCTGACGTCAGAGTGTGTTGCCTAAAAAGTGGTGTTCACGCCGAGCGTGCTCAGAGCAGAGATGTGGAACGATGGAGCACACAATGATTCTGCTCAACCAACTGAACTGTGCCTTCTCTCATTGGAGAGACCACTCTCAGCTTTACTCTGAGCAAGATGTAGGTCCAGGGGCCTCTTAGGTTTTAGGAAGTCTGCCCTAAGTTCTCTCCAAGAATAACAACAACAACAACAACAACTTATAATTGTATAGGTGCTCTGGAGGGCTTACGCTCTGTCTAAAGGGCAAGGCTGCTACTCAGCTCTGGGAAATGTAGGCCCAGGAGTTGTGAGGTCCATTCACGATTTTAAAAGAAGCCAGCAATCTCAGCTATACATGAAATTTCCCAATGTGAAAAGGTTGACTCCAGCTTTCAGATAATGTATCACGGAGCAGGGCAAACAAAGCACATCTCTGTGCTCCCTCAGGCTGCGAGACTGTCAGACGATGGTGCTGTTTTCTGTATGTAGTATTCACTGAATCCTGACAAAGCAGAGGTTATAACGCAGTTACTTTCTGATTTTCACACTCAGAAACAGGCTTATAGAGCGTGAGTGACTTGCCCAAGGAAGCACTGGTATTAGGTGCTGGGCCCAGTTATCCAGTGCCTAATTTCATGATCTTTCCTCCTCTACTTCTGCTTCCTGAAGTTTGCTCTATCAGCTGTAAGAACCAAATGAAAATCTCAACCACCAGGGCTCCAAAGGAGCCTGGATGGACCAGAAAAGCTCTGAGGATCTGGGAAGCACGACCTCATGGTCTGTTTTTCAGGGCATTGTCATTGTGACAATCAATTCTAATCCATTTCTGTCCTTATGTGTCTAAATGAGTGGATGGTCAATGTAGCCTTCAAGTAATGCCACATTACTATTGTTTCTCTTACCTAAGTTTCCTGCATGTCCAGCAGCAGTGCCTTTGAGGGTGTCCTCCCTGACGAGTCTTGGGAAGCATGTTGCTGATTATGTTCAGGGTTGCATAATTTAATGAGTAGGTGGTTCAAAATCCACTTATGAAAAATGATGGACTTGCTATCAGCGGGTTCTGAAAGGATGAACATTCGTGTATGGAGATGGGACGGGGAGTAACTTTGCAGAGTTAAGATTTTAGTCACTTCAGCAATGGATGAATAGATCATTGAAGCCTCAAATTTTTACCATATATTCAGTAATTCTGGTTTGAAAATTTTAAAACACATATAATCTTGGTGATAAAAATATCTCTGTAATGCAGTTACAGAATACCAACTTTACTGTTGCATCCATGATGAAAAACAGTATGGACGTTTCTCAAAAAACTAAAAATAGAGCTACCATATGATCCTGCATTCCCACTCCTGGGCATACATACAGACAAAACTGTAATTCAAAAAGATACACGCACCCCTATGTTCATAGCAGTGCTATTCACAATAGCCAAGACATGGAAACAACCTAAATGTCCATGGACTGATGAATGGATAAAGAAATGTGGTATATATATATACAATGGACTGTTACTCAGCCATTAAAAAGAATGAAATAATGCCATTTGCAGCAACATGGATGTAACTAGAGATTATCCTACTAAGTGAAGTCAGAAAAAGACAAATACCATCTGATATCACTTATATGTGGAATCTAAAATATGACACAAATGAACCTATCTATGAAACAGACTCAGACATAGAGAACATACTGGTGGTTGCCAAGGGGGAGGGGGAGTGAGGGAGGGATGGATTGGGAGTTTGTGATTAGCAGATGCAAACTCTTATATATATAGGATGGATAAACAACAAGGTCCTACTGTATAGCACAGGGAACTATATTCAATATCCTGTGATAAGCCATAATTTATATATATATATATAAATAAAACTGGATCACTCTGCTGTATAGCAGAAATTAACGCAATATTGTAAATCAACTATCCTTCAATAAAAAAATATAGAATACCAACTTTAAACCATGTAATAAACTGTTGAACAGTCCAAGCAAAAGTAGCTGCAAAACGTTCCCTTCAGTAACTGGCTGAATCAATATTTGAATCAATATGGTTATTAGTTGTAAGTCACTTAAATAATGGGGGGGTATCTGCCCACAGGGATGATTTTAGAATAATTAACCTGTAGCACATCATTTGTTATCAGGGAATTGAAAATCAAAACAATAATGAGATATCACTACATACAATACCTACTAGAACAGCTAAAATCCAAAGAACTGACAACACCAATTCCTAGAGAGGACGTGGAGCAACAAGAACTCTCATTCCATGCTGGGTTGGAATGCAACACCCAAATACAGCCACTTTGGAAGACAGTTTGACAAGTTATTACAAAATGAAACATAGTCTTACCATTGGATCCAGCAATCACACTCCCAGGTATCACCCAACTAATCTGAAAACTTATGTCCACACAAAAACCTGCATGCAAATGTTTAGAGCACCTTTATTCATAATAGCCAATAACTGGAAGAAACCTAGATGTCCTTCAGTGGGAGAGTGGATGAACAGACTGTAGTACAACCAGACAATGGAGTATCTTCAGCAATTAGAAGGAGTCAAGCCACAAAAAGATATGGATGAATCTTAAATGCATAGTGTTAAGTGAAAGAAGCTACATTCTGTATGATTCCAATTATATGACATTCTGTAGAAGCAAAACTATACAGTTAGTGGTTGCCAGAAATTTAGGAGTCTGAGGGACGATTGGACAGGTGAGGCACAGGGGATTTTTTTGGAGTGGTGAAACTACTCTGTATAATACTATAATGAGGAAGACAAACATTGGTAAAACCCAAGAACTTTACAGCACAGAGAGTAAACCTTAATTACGCAAATTAAAAAAAAAATTAGGAGGTTAGGGGTCCTAGGATGAAATGCATAATGTGTCAAAAGAATCTAAATATAAAACAAATGTATGAAACAAGTTCACAGAAGAGGGTAGGGAATAAAGTGCTGACCTAAGTAACTTTGGAAATGAATGGAGTCTCTAAGACTAAAGGCACAAAGAACCATGCACAAGTGCTGTACTCTAGCTAACAGAGTTGTTCCCCGTGTGGGTATGAGTGAACAATTCTGAAACCACTGTACAGGTTTCCCGGAATTAAATGATTAATGAAGTACATGGTAGAAGTTAGGTTTCTCACTGTAGGAGTGAGAGGTTACAGATAAGCAAGGGCAGTAGCTAGAGGGATCCACGTGGTAATGGATTAGAACTGGAGACCTCATGTTTATCTTAATACAGTTAGAGATGGTTACATATAGAAATACTTATAGATATGTGTATGTACACAGGTTAGTATACACACACGCATTTCCTTGCTCTGTGAGCTGAGGGCCTATAAGCAGTGACTCCCCAGCAGCAATGAGCATGCCTACTGTCCGGACCTTGGTTTCTAATACCATTCTTCAATAGAAGGGACCAGGGCTCCCCAGAGAATGGCTAAATCCAGGACTCAGGCTTGAAATATATGAGATGAGCTAGGAGCATCTTGTGGTCCAGAAAGTAAGGAAGTGCTCAAAAAACCCAAACACCCACCGTGATGAAGGCCTGTCCTAGGGACACAGGAGCCAACTGAAGAGCTCCCAGTGGCTCAAGTTGGAACAATCTGAGCAAGAAAATTAAGTAGTATACAGACCACAAAATGAATATTCACGAGTCCACATTTATATAAATGATTGAATAAATAAGTAAATAGCAGAGAAGATACAAATCTCCCGAGCAGAATTCCAAGTAATTTATGTAGATACCCAGCCCTTAAGGAGACGGACATAACTTCTCATTCCTAATTGTGGGCTGTGTGTGGTGGCTTCCTTCCAAAGAGCACAGCATGGGAGAGGGAAATAGTCACTTCACAGGAAAGAAATCTGACAAACACTCCCTCAGCCAGGTCATCAAGGTCAACATCAACAGTGATGGGTCTTATTGATAGTATGTCCCCTTGGTAAGATGTGCTGAGAATGATGCTTTACCTCTGTGGTCTTTCTCCCCAAAAACATATTGCCCCAGTCTAAGCATTAAAGAAATATAAAAAAAAAAATCACTTGAGGGAAACTCATGTAATCACCTCAATCAAGAGACTGTCCCATCACCACAAGGCTTCCTTGTGGTACCTCTTTGTAGGCACACCCACCATCATCCCCTCCCTAACCTGGTGACCATTGTTCTGCTCTCCATCTCTATATACTTTTTTATGATTTACTTTTTAAGAAGAAGATTGACATGCTCAGAGTGACCTGACCAAATATGACATGTTTGCTGCTGTGCAGAGTGGAGGGGCCTGGACAGATGGGAGAGAATCCACAGGAGAAACAGTGGTCCAAGGGTGGTCACGGTTGAGTGATCAAGCTGGAAACTTCAGGGAGGGGATGGGTTTCATGGTCATTATCTTGGAGGAGAGCTGCTTCTGGTGAAGGCAAAATGTGGGTGTGCTTCCAGGAGGGGGGTGGCTGAGATGCAGTGGAGCAGAACACGGAGGTGAGGCTTTGCAGGAGGTGAGAGGTCAAGACTGCTGGGTGGGCTGTCATGAGGATGTTGAAGTTACTCGAGAGATGGCAGGACTTGGATGAAGAAGGCAGGAAACCCTGGAGCGTACCCATCATGCAGAGCAGAGCCTAGCGGGTGGATTTGGGGCTGACACAAACTTGTGAACCAGCACAGGGTGTGCAGGGAGACACAAATGGGGAGCATGTCACAGCCTAGCAGCAGCTGCCTCCCCGTTATAAGCATCTGCAAATGGACACAAGGAACAAAGTGATGCAAAGTTTTGGAGCACCTTTGGTAAGTGACAGGTGTGGATTAGAGAGAGGGCAGGGACCCTTCTCCCACAACCTAGACTTTTAGCACTTCATTACCCTGATTTTCCTAGTTTTGCAACAGGTGAGAGCTGTATCAGAAAGATCAGATGTGGCTGGAGCAGGCCGTCACCATGCTGGGTGCAAACAGATCCAAGAGGCAGAGGGAACAAGGGTGGCATATTGGTCTCCTAGGGTCACTGTAACAAAATACTGCAAACCGGGTGGCTGGAAACAACAGACGTTTATGCTCTCACAGTTCTGGAGGCAAGAGTCCAAGGTCAAAGTGTTGGCAGGACTCTGCTCCCTATGCAACCTGTAGGGGAAGATCCTTCTTTGCCTCTTCCAGCTGCTGGTGTTTGCCAGCAGTCCTGGGCACCACTTGGCTTGTAGGTGCATCTGTGTTTCTTCTTTTGGTCTTATAAGGACACCAGTCACATTGGATCAGGGTCTACCCTAATGACCTCATCTTAACTTGACTATTTGAAAATAAGGTCACATTCACAGGTACCAGGGTTTAGGACATCAACATACCCTCTTCGGAGACACAATTCAATGCATAGCAGGTGAGATGGGCAACACTGTCCTACAGGTAATGTGGTCCAATCACTAACCAAGTAACTCACTCCTCTCTTACGGGGAGGAGCAAAGAAGTAGACAAACCTGAACTGTGCATGCCATACAGCCCTTTTAGGGGCATGAAGACAGGAAAGAAGTTCTCCTTACAAGAGTCTTCTAAAATTAAGTGAAACTTTTAAAAGAAGACTGAAAAATGAGTTAGGCATTGATTTCAAGAAAATTAATTATTTTCGAAGGAATCGACTTGCAATGGGCATCTTTTAGCAAAGACAGATTTTTCTCAACTCTTTTAGTATGTTACACCGTTTTGGAAAGATTTAAGAAAAAAAGCGATTTTTTTTTTTTTTTTTTTTGCGGTACGCGGGCCTCTCACTGTTGTGGCCTCTCCCATTGCGGAGCACAGGCTCCGGATGCACAGGCTCAGCGGCCATGGCTCATGGGCCCAGCCACTTCGTGGCATGTGGGATCTTCCCAGACCGGGGCACGAACCTGTGTCCCCTGCATCGGCAGGTGGACTTTCAACCACTGCGCCACCAGGGAAGCCCAAAAGCGATGTTTTTTAAGAAGAAAGAAATGAGAAGTTGTATTTAATAATGACTGACGGGAGACTGGCAAAAGATAAATGACAGTAACGTTTGAAGGTTTAATTAATGTATAAGATTAATGTAGACAGTATTCATAGCTAATTGACACAGCAGTTTGTTAAAATTCTGAGGAGAATCAAATTATAGGTCCTCTGGGGTGTTATTTGCATATTAACAATAATTTATGTTAGAGCGTTTGTAAAGCACAGTCATCCTATCAGCATGTTTATGAATATTTGGATCCCTTAAAAGCCTTTTGTGTTACATCTTTAAATAACCCATTATATCAATCATGAAAAATTTCCCTTCCTTCCTTCTTTCCTCCCCCCAAATTAATTTTTCCTGGAAGTTGTGAGGCTGTGGAAGGCTTAGCATCTTGGATCCATTCTGGAGACATTTACACGTACAGTTACTGTGCTTTGAGCTGTCTTCCTTACAGAACACAGGGGGACCCTCTGACCTCCAAGGACCCTTGGTTTCTCCCTTCTCCATGAATTATAATTAAACTGAGTATTTTTTTCTGACATGGAAGCTTTCTCCTTTGTACAGGCTCATCTGGAAGGAGCATTAAGGATTTTAGGTCACTTGGATACTGTGCTGTACAGTAAATGATTCCACTGCCCTGAAACACTAATTTACCAAAGAGTAGCCTACTTTTACTAAACTACAACCATAATTTACTAAATTTTACCGAGGATGTAATTTCCTAAATGGTACCCTAGTGGCCGGGACATGCTATTACAGTTTCCCGTCCTACCAGTATTTCAAGGACACCGCCTGTTGGAAAAGTGACCTGGCTTCACAATTCGATTGATGTGTTTCATCCAAAACTCACCTGTCTGCATGGCCACACATCAGCTGCAGGCTGGATGGAAGGACACCTTGAAAGTGGTCCGAGGAGCAAAGCAGGAGAGCTGTGGCACACAGAGTTGGTCACACTGGTGGCCAGGGCTGAGGCCAGTATGCACAGCACCTTGGTGCCGAGCAGAAAATGAGAAAGGGACAAGCGCCAGGCCAGGGTGCCTGGCCTGGTGAGTGGGGGTGAATTAGACCCACTCAGTTCACCAAGCCCCCTTGACGGGGCGTCCTTGGGCAGGGTGTCCTTGTGCAGGGAACAGCCACCCCTGGTGGCCCAGCTGCCCATTCAATTTCTTGTCCATGAGGGCAAGACAGAGCCTTGAGGCACCACGGAGAGGGACCTGGTGGGAAGGATGCTGGCCTGGAATCTGGAAGAACTACATTCTGGCCACAGTTGTGCCTGTCACTCATTGGAAGATGCCGGAGAAGTCTCTAAGCTTTCCTAGGTCTTTATACTCATCTGTAAAATGAGAATTAGAATGGCTATGTTTCTGTTCTGTTTTGTGTTCTTTTCAAAACCTGTAGAATGAACCCGTACACAGGGCACCAAGAAATAGATTGGATGACGCAGAACAGCTCCGGAAGAAGTGGTTGGGGTCAGAGGCTGGCTTCCTCTTCCTGGCCCTGAGGCAGCTGTGGCCGCTGGCCGTGAACCCCAGGCTCCTCAGGAGGGACCCGCCTGACAATCTGGGCCGGATGGCTCTGAGTCTTCACATCCCAAGGCTCTTCCTCTCGATCCTCGGTTTCCCAGTGGTCTTGCTGCGAGGGCGTCAAGCTCTTTGGGCCATTTTTTTGTGTTTGATGGGCAGAGTTATAATGCGACCCATTGTAGAGTCATAGGTACTGACAGAGAAAGAAATTCATTGAAAGTGTGGAAGAGTGAGGCAGACATTCCACGGCTGAGGTTACAAGTTGCTTTTATGTTCGTCTCTTCACTGAAGCCTCAAACCCCATGAGTCACCCCCACCTTCCAGATGAGGTGATGGAGGCAGGAATGGCACGTGGCCTGGCCCTGGTCATAGGGCAGGGAGGGGTGGCCGGCTGGGCCATGTGTTTGGATTCCAAACTTATTGCTTTTTCCCACTCTGCTTCACAGCTGCCTGTTTTGACAAATCTGCTGCAGATTAAGTCTGGGAGGAATAAAGGGTTGACATCCAGATCACAGATATAGAGAAGAGACTTGTGGTCACCAAGGGGGAGGGAATATGGGGGAGGGATGGAGTGGGAGTTTGGGATTAGCGGATGCAAAATACTATATATAGGATGGATAAACAGCAAGGTCCTACTGTATGGCACAGGGAACTACATTCAATATCCTGTGATAAACCATAATGGAAAAGAATATGAAAAGAATATATATACATGTGTGTATAACTGAGTCACTTTGCTGCACAGCAGAAATTAACACAACATTGTAAATCAACTCACTTCAATAAAATTTAAAAAAAAGAGTCGACATCCAAATAGCTGTAAATCCACGGCACAGCACACAGTGTACGTTAGCATCTACAAGACTGCAGAGGTGGGGCAGGGCGGCGGGGGGCGGGGCTGAAGGAGGTGTTCCCAGCCGTGGCTCCCTTTCGTCCTATGAAGGGTTTGCTTGTCAAGAAGCATCTGGCAGATGACACGCAGCCCCTTTTCCAGGATGAATGAAGATGCACAGAGGCACATCGCAGGAGAGCAGCACATACATCTTTGTTCAAGGATGTCAGACACAAAATGGAGTTGTTTAAAAATTCACTCTCTCTCTCCGATACAGGCACAAAAGTCATGGTACAGGAAGGTCATGATGAACTTGACAAGCCAAGAATGTGAGGTTTTCCATCTCATGTAAATAAACATGCTTTGGGTGGGGGAGGGAAGGGAAGGGAAAACAGATACAGAAATCCACACACATCAAGTGTAGAGCTGGGTAAGTTATTATAAGGTGAGTGGCCTTGTAACCATGCCCCCGGGTGAAGAAATTAACCACAAACGACACCAGAGTTCCCCCCACCTGCCCCATCCTGATGATAACCCCTTCCTCCTCCTCCAAAGTAACCACTTTCTGACTTGTAGTCATCACTTCCTTTCACTTCTTTGTAGTTTTAACATTCAAGCATCTCTCCCTAGACACTACAGGCTAGTCTTGCCCATTAAAAATTTTGTAATGTCTTTCAAGTCTCAATCTCCAGGTTTCCCACCATCCTTCTCTTTTCCCTACAATTTATCTGTGGAGGAACCTGGACTATCTGACAGTCTGGCTTTTGCTGACTGCATTCTCATGGTACAATTCAATATGTTACTCTGCCTTCTGGGTGTCCTGTCAATTGGCAGCTGGATCCAAAGACTGGATTGGAGTCAGGCTCAATCCCTTTCACAAGATACAAATGATGTGTCCTTCCATCAGGAGGACCATCATGTCTGGTTTTCACTCTTTTTTTTTTTTTTTTTGCGGTACGCGGGCCTCTCACTGTTGTGGCCTCTCCCGTTCAGGCTCCGGACGCGCAGGCTCAGCAGCCATGGCTCACGGGCCCAGCCGCTCTGCGGCATGTGGTATCTTCCCGGACCGGGGCATGAACCCGTGTCCCCTGCATCGGCAGGCGGACTCTCAACCACTGCGCCACCAGGGAAGCCCTCACTCTTTTTTTGATGTCAGCAGCTGTTGGTGCTCAATTCCTGTATCTATTAATTCATTGTGGGATGCAAAGTGGCGATATCTTAATTCAATATTTTTTTCAATGATCACTTGTCAGTAATAATTGATATTATTATACAATGATACTTCCCCTCACCTACTATCTGATTACCCAAGGGTACATTTTATATAAGAAAGACAGGATAAATGCCTGATAATTTTCTTGTTATTTGCCAGTTTTTAAGATTATGAGTTATTTCCCTATCATCCTGAGAGCAACCAATGAGTTTTTAAAAAATATCATCATGAACCTATGGATTTAAACATATTTGATAAGTTCCAATGCATTGCAATGAGCATCCTAATTGACACTCAAAATTTCCCATTGTTAGCAAGTAAAAACTTCTGAAGTCAGCTCTGATTCCTTTTGCCATTACTCTAATAATCTCTCATGGCTTTTTGCTATCTGGTATGATCCCAAACCTGGGATCAGCCAATTCTTTTATTGAGAACTGGTATTTTAAGACCATAATCAGTGCACTAGGGATATTCATTGCAACTGGGTTGGTCACTGTTTCTAGGCTTTTTCAGGGGACAGAATGAAGAGAAACACACACACACACACAGAGTAAGCTACACAGATAGACAAAATAGTTCATAAATTCATACTGTTATTTCCAATTCAAATTCTGGACTGCAGGAATTTTATCTAACATCTATATTGCATCTCTAACTGCTTTTCTCTACACTGAGAATCCTAGTTCTCAAGGACACAAAAAATGATAAAATTAGAATGTCCCATAATTCCTCATTTGCTTAATCTGGTATTATGTGCAAAGAGTCTCATAATAATAATGCAAATCCTACTGCAGCCAATTAATTACTGGACACAGTTAAAGCTTTTGCATTTGCTCTTCCCATTCAACCCCAGTTTTAAAAAATAGTCGTATTATAGCTACATTGTCAGAGCATGTCTTAGTCTATTCAGGCTGCTATGACAGAAGACTACAGACTGGGTGGCTTATAAACACAGACACTTATTCCTCACAGTTCCAGAGGCTGGGAATTCCAAGATCAAGGTGCCAGAAGACTCAGTGTCTGGTGAGGGCTTGCTACCTAGTTCATAGATGACCATCTTCCTCCTGTGTCCTCACGTGGCAGAAGAGGCGAGGGAGCTCTCTGGGGTCTCTGTTATTAGGGCACTAATCCCATTCATGAGGACTCCACCCTCATGACTTAATCACCTCCCAAAGGCTCACCTCCAAATATCATCATATTGGGGATTAGGTTTCAGCATATGAATTTTGGAGGTTCACAACATTCAGTTTATAGTGGAGCACATAACCAGTACATACTACACTTTTTCTTTTAACACTCATTTGGTCTTTTGAAATAGAACAGCTTTATTAAAATATAATTCACATAGCACAAAATTCACCCTTTTAAAATGTGCAATTCAGTAGTTTTTAGTGTGTTCACAGCAGAATGCAACCATTACCACGACCTAATTTTAGTATATTTCATCACCTGAAAAAGAAACCTGTCCCCATTAGGAGAAACTCCTATTCCTCCTTCCCCAGGCCCCTGGAAACCACTAATCTATTTTCTGTCTCCATGGATTTGCCTCTTCTGGACATTTCATATCAATGGAATGATACAATTATGTGGTCCTCTGTGATTGGCTTCTTTCATATAATGTTTTCAAAGTTCATCTATCTTATAGCATTTTTCACTACTTCATTCCTCTTTATGGCTGAAAACATTTCATTGTTTGGATGCACCATATTTTGCCTGTTCATCAGTTGGAGATACACAGGCTGTTATCATTTTTGGGTGACTATGAATAATACTGCTATCAACGCTCATGTACAAGTTTTTGTGTGAAAATATGTTCTCAATTCTCTTGGGTATTTACCTATGAGTGGAATCTCTGAGTCCTGTGGTAACTTAACCTGGGCACGTTGAGAAACTGCCAAATGGTTTTCCAAAGTGGATGCACCATTTATATTCCCACCAGCACATCCAAAGTGTCCATTTTCTCCACATCCCGCCAATACCTGCTCTCGTCATCGTTGTAATAACAGCCCTTTTAGTGGCTGTGAAGTGGTATCTCATTGTGGTTTTGATTTGCATTTCCCTAACAACTGGTGATGTGGAACATCTTTTCACGTGCTTATTGGCCATTTCTATATGTTCTTTGCAGAATTGTCAATTCAGATTCTTTGCCCTTTTTTTTTTTTTTTTTTTTTTTTTGCTGTAGGCGGGCCTGTCACTGTGGTGGCCTCTCCCGTTGCAGAGCACAGGCTCCAGACGCGCAGGCTCAGCAGCCATGGCTTACGGGCCCAGCCGCTCCGCGGCATGTGGGATCTTCCTGGACCAGGGCACGAACCCGTGTCCCCTGCATTGGCAGGCGGACTCTCAACCACTGTGCCACCAGGGAAGCCCCCTTTGCCCATTTTTAATAGGGTTATTTGTTTTGTTGAATTGCAAGAGTTTAAAAGAATATGTATTCTGGAATACTAGACTCTTATAAGATATGTGATTTGTAAATATTTTCTACCTTTCCATAGACTGTCTTTTCATTTTCTTGATAATGTCTTTTGAAGACAATTTTTAATTTTGATAAAATCCAGTTTATCTGTTCTTTCTTTGGTGCTCGTGCTTGTCATTGCTGAGAAACCATTGCCTAAATCAAGGTCACGTAGATTTATAGCTATGTTTTCTTCAAAGAGTTTCATAGTTTTAATATTTAGCCCTTTGATGCATTTTTGAGTTAATTTTTATATATGTTATGAGGTAGGGTCCTCATTTAGTCTTAGTTCTAAAAGGAAATTTATATTTATTGCTCTTCAGCCTGTACTTATGTTAAAGTTTCTCTAGTTATTTTGTTTGTTCGAGGTTCATGAACGAATAAGATTCTTCATCAAGGGCTCATGGGACAATATTCCATGAGTTCTTGCACACTGATCATAGTTTATATGTGAGCTTTATACTTGAAGTTCAGTTTCTGGATATAAAATCTTTGGGTGACATTTTCTTTACTTTTGACTATCTTAGAAATGCTTCTTCATTGATTTTCTGGCATAATGCATTATTGTTAAATATATTATTTCCTTTAAGAGCCACTTTTTGCCTCAATACCCAAAGGATATCTCCTTTTTCTTTAGAGTTCAGTAATTTTACTACAATATGTCTTGGTAATGACCATACTGGTTTGATAGTCTCTTGCACAGAGTGTACTCTTTCCATATGCAATTTCAAGTCTTTTTTTTAGTATTATTTTCTTGCATTATAGTTTTTAATATTTGTGTTGTTCCCTTGCTTTAGTTTCCTTTTTCAGGAGCTCCTTTCAGCCATATGTTCAATCTTCTTTAATACTGTTCAGTATATGCTTTCTCACAAATCTTTTCTTACCTATTTTATTTATGATTTAATTATTACTATTTTCTTGGCCATACCACGTGGCATGTGGGATCTTAGCTCCCCGACCAGGGATCAAACCCGTGCCCCCTGCATTGGAAGCCCAGAATCTTAACCACTGGACTTCCAGGGAAGTCCCAATGATTTAAATTTCATCTTCCTTTTTACCTTTTATTTCTCTCAGGTTATTAGCAATTGTATTTACTCACTCTTGTAACTTTTTCTAGCATAGCCTTTATTTCTGAAATCTTTTTATTCTTTTTCTGTTTTACATTTAATCCCGTGATCCATTTTTAGTTAACTTTTGTATAAAGTGTGAAGTTAAGCTGGAGTTCACTTTTTTTTGTTTGTTTGTTTGTTTGCGGTACGCGGGCCTCTCACTGCCGTGGCCTCTCCCGTCTCGGAGCACAGGCTCCAGACGCGCAGGCCCAGCGGCAATGGCTCACGGGCCCAGCCACTCCGCAGCATGTGGGATCTTCCCGGACCAGGGCACGAACCTGCGTCCCCTGCATCGGCAGGCAGACTCTCAACCACTGCGCCACCAGGGAAGCACATGGAGTTCACTTTTTTTGCTTATAGATAATTGCTCCAACACCATGTGTTGAAAAGCCTATCCCTCCTTCTTCATTGAATTGCTTGTACATCTATCTTAACAATCAATTGGACATATCGTTTTGGGTCTATTCTGAGTTCTCTATTCAGTTCCACTGTTCAATGTGTTTATCCCTCTGCCCTAACCACAATATCTTGACTATTATATCTCTATAGTAAGTTTCAGTATTGAGTACAGTGATCCTTCCCACTTTACTCTTTTTTTTCAAGATTATTTTAGCTATTCTAGGGCCTGTGCTTTTTCACACAAATCTAAAATTAAGTCTAAAAAAAGCCTTGCTGGGATTTTGACATGAATTTCATTAAACCTATAGGGAAATTCAGAAAGAACTGACATCTTTACTATGTTGCATCTTCCAATCCACGAACACAGTGTGTCTCTCCATTTGTTTAGTTCTTTTTTTTTTCTTTTTGCCATGTGGCATGTGAGATCTTAGTTCCCTGACCAGGGATTAAACCTACACTCCCTACATGGGAAGCACACAGTCTTAACCACTGGACCACCAGGGAAGTCCCTGTTTAGGTATTTTTTGACTTCATCATTGTGATGGTTAATTTTCTGGTCACCTTGGCTGGGCCATAGTGCCCAGATATGTGATAAAAAATCATTTTGTATGTTTCTTTGAAGGTATTTTTTGAAAGATATTAACATTTAAATCAGTGGACTTTGAGCAAAACAGATTCTCCTCCATAAGGCAGCTGGCCCTCATCCAATCAGTTGAAGGCCTTACTAGAACAAAGAATGTCCCCCCCCACCCCACTGCCCCGAACAAGAAGGAATTCTGCAAGAGTAGAAAAGGGACTTCTACCACCTTTCCAGGTTAGGGGGATCATTATAATCAAGTCTGGAACTTCCTAGGAAGAGGTTTTGGTCTGGATCCCACATTTAAATCACTCAATGATTTCTGAAGTTTCATTACTTTGTCCATTTATCCTAAAGTTATTGGAATATTGTATAGTTGGAAGAGTAGAACTAATAAAGGCCTTACAATAATGCCTTTTGAATTCTAGATAGAAATTAATCCATAAGAGATATGAGGGCTTCCCTGGTGGCGCAGTGGTTGAGAGTCTACCTACTGATGCAGGGGACACGGGTTAGTGCCCCGGTCTGGGAAGATCCCACATGTCGCGGAGCGGCTGGGCCCGTGAGCCATGGCCGCTGAGCCTGCACATCCGGAGCCTGTGCTCCGCAACGGGAGAGGCCACAACAGTGAGAGGCCTGCGTACTGCAAAAAAAAATTAAAAAAATAAATATGAGGTCTGGCACTGAGTCTTATTGATCTTTACATGTTTAGGACAATGCTTTGCACATATACCACTAATAATATTTTAGAATAGATGGATGACATCAGGAAAAATATAAATTATTTTAAGAAAGCTGTATCAATATCAAACAAAAGATACTTACTATAGCTTTATTCTAATAAGGCACTATTCTGAGAACTGTGGGAAATCCAAAGAAATACTGTGAATTCTCTCCTTAAAGTTACTATACAGTATTTGAGGAAACAGCTTAGTTTGTTTTACCCTACAGTGTCCTGGAAGGTGGTTTCCAGATACCAAGTCACCTCTGCTGGACATCTGTACTCTGCTCTGTCTACCAATGGTGTTAAGGCTTACCCTTCCTCCTATTTTGGTTTGGTTTGGCATTTGGGTCCTAACCTAACTTCACCTTCTGGTTTCATATCCTATGCATCTAACTTACGTTTTGGTCTTTTCTGACCTAACTTGTTCTGCTGATTTGGGCCAGGATCAGCTGAACCCAACAGGACTGCTTTCATACAGGACGGTGTCACGATCACAGAAGAATAATGGGCACTTAGTGTATGCTGTATGGTAGTGCTGTTCTAAGTACTCTAGATGAATTAAATCATGGAATCCTCACAAGAAGCTTATATGGCAGGTACTGTTATTACATTACGTAGGAAGTGATGGAGCTGGGGTTTGGACCAAGGCCGTATGACACCAGCATTTAAGGCACCAATGCCCTAACTACTCTGCTGGCCTGCCTGCCTTTTAGATGTGAGAAAGCATTTAGAGATACAGTTTGCATAGTTGATGAAGTAGGTCATTCTCAGCAGGAATGGCCCACTGATATCCAGAAGCTAAAAAAGCAGAGGCCACTGCCTTGCTGGAGCGGAGGGCTGGGGAACATGTCTGGGAGAGCAGAGAGAGAAGTGGGGGCTGCTGGATGGTCTGAGCGGTCACTGAGCATACAGCTTACTTGTATGAGAAAGGCCAACTATCCCCTGAGAATTATATCTGCACTGTGAAAAGTGGGGCCAATGACGTAATTGACACTGAAGATCAGTGAGCCCTGATGTTTATTTTTCCAGGGACTTCCCATTTATCCGTGAGCAAAGTGCTTTACTTTTGTTTCATACTTAAACAATAAAAAAGCTATTCAAGGAGTTCTCGTTGAAGGTGACTCTCATCCTTCAAAACCAAATGACAAATTTTACTCCATTATTTTCTGTTCAGTTGATGGTTGAGAATTACCAAATCTCATGTGGCTTGACTTGTAATTTTGATACATTTTCCCTGAAGGCAAAACATTTCTTTCATGCATAATTTTGTTTGAGTCAGTGTGTGTGAATATGAATAACTGCTTATTCTAACGAAATCATTACAATATATGTTTCTAATAACCTGACTTAATGGTGCTGGTTGAGTTAATTTAAGGGGAACCTACTTCTTAGCCTCATTGCCCTTCCTGAGTAATCCAACATCATTTATTTCTCAGGGGCTTCTCACAAAATTCTAGTCAGTAGCTCAGAAGTCTTAAAGACTTAACTTTGGATTTACTTATTTTATCTTTACATTTTTTTTCATTTTTTAATTGAAGTATAGATGATTTACAATGTTGTGTTAATCTCTGCTGTAGAGCAAAGTCAGTTATACATACATACATTTTTATATTCTTTTCCATTATGGTTTATCACAGGATATTGACTATATAGTTCCCTGTGGTATACAGTAGGACCTTGTTTTTTATCCTTTCTATATATAAAAAATTTAACTTTAACATAGAGTTTAGGATAGAGAATTCAATTGAAATAAATAGTAATTAAATACTACAATCTGCTAAGGACTATGCCAGGTACATTAAGGGATTGAAAGCATGAATGAAACTGTGTTCCTGTTTATAAGGAACTCATTACTGATGGAATAACATCACCCAGCATTCACAAAGTGCTTTTATGTTTGCAAAATACTTTTATCTATTTGCGATCTAATTTAAATCTCATCACAGAAACTATGAGGTTTTATGAGTGTTTCAAGGCCTGTCAAAATTAGATTTCTTCCTTCTCTGTACTAAATTGTACTTTAATTATTTAAGTGTGGAACATTTTAGGTATTAACATGTTAATATTAAGTCTTCCTATCCATGAACACAGTGTCTTTCCAACCATTTATGTTTTCTTTAATTTCTTTCAGCCATGTTTTGTAATTTTCAGTGTATAAATCTTTCACCTCCCTGGTTAAATTTATTCCCAGGTGATAATGAGATAGACATTTTATAACCCAATGAACAGAGACAAGTCAAAGTTTTCATACATGAGTTATTCTCTTATCAAAGCCCAGAGATGCCTGTAATGGTTTCACCCCTCCAGTTACAGTTATCTGAACAAACGTGCTCCAGAGCTGTTGGTGATGAACAGAGGGTACTGGGGAACAAGTTCAAGTCACTGTTTTTCAATTCTACACCAAAAGTGGAATTACTGGGTCATGTGATAAATTTATATTCCCACTAGCAATGAACAAGGGTTCCAAATTCTCCATGTCCTTGCCAACTCTTGTGATTTGCAGGGTTTTTTCATTTTTAATTTTTTATTATAGTCATCCTAGTGGTGTGAAGTGGTATTTCATTGTGTTTTTTCATATTGTGGTATAATATACCGAACACATTCGCATTGCTGTACAACCATCACCGCCATCCATCTGCAGAACTTTTTCACCTTCCCTAATTGAAACCCTGCACCCATTAAATACTAACTCCTCATCTGTCCTCCCCCCACCCCCGGCAACCACCATTCTACTTTCTGTCTCTATAAATTTGACTACACCAGGCACCTCATATAATTGGAGTCATAGAATATTTGTCTCTTTGTTGACTGGCTTATTTTACTCAGCATGATGTCCTCAAGGTTCAGGAGATAGTAGTACAGATATCTCTCTGAGTCCCTGCTTTCAATTCTTTGTGGTATATACTTACAAGTGGGTTTGCTGGGTATAGTAATTTTATGTTTAATTTTCTTGAGGCACTTCCATACTGTTTTCCACAGTGGCTGCACCATTTGACATTCCCATCAGCAGCACACAAGGGTTTCAATTTCTCCATATTCTCAATGACACTTGGCTATTTTCTGTTTGTTTTGTTTTGGTTAATAGCCATCCTAATGGATGCCAAGTGGTATTACACTGTGGTTTTGATTTGCATTTCTCTAATTAGTGGTGTTGAACATCTTTTCATGTGATTATTGGCCACTTACATATTTTCTTTGGAGAAATGTCTATTTCGGATATTTGTCAATTTAAAAATTGGGTTGTTTGTCTTTTTGTTTTTGAGTCGTGGGAGTTATTTATACATTCTGGATATTAAATCCTTATCAGCTATATAATTTGCAAATATTCCCTCCCATTCTATAGTTTGTCTATTGCTTTCTTTTTTTTTTTTTTTTCTGGCTGTGTTGTGTCTTCATTGCTGTGCATGGGCTTCCTCTAGTTGCAGTGAGCGGGGGCTACTCTTTGTTGCAGTGTGCAGGCTTCTCATTGCAGTGGCTTCTCTTGTTGTGGAGCATGGGCTCTAGGCATGTGGGCTTCAGTAGTTGTGGCACGTGGGCTCAGTAGTTGTGGCTTGTGGGCTCTAGAGTGCAGGCTCAGTACTTGTGGAGCACGGGCTTAGTTGCTCCGCGGCATGTGGGATCTTCCCAGACCAGGGATCGAACCTGGGTCCCCTGCATTGACAGGCAGGTTCTTAACCACTGCACCACCAAGGAAGTCCCTTTGCTTTCTTGATAGTATTCTTTGATGAACAAAAATTTTTAATTTTGATGAAGTACAATTTATCTAGGTTTTCTTTAGTTGCTCATGGTTTTGGTGTCATACCTGAGAATCCACAGTCATATCCAAGATCATGAATATTTATACCTATTTTTTCTTCTAAGAGCTTTATGGTTTCCACTCTTATATTTAGGTCTTTGATCCATTTTGAGTTAATTTTCGTACATGGTGTGAGGCTGGGGTCCAACTTCCTTCTTTTGCCTGTGAAAATCCAGTTGTCTCAGCTCCATCTGTTGAAGAGACTATTCTTTCTCCATTGAATGGCAGCCTTGTCAAAACTCGACTGGTGTTCAATGGATGGATTTATTTCTGGACCCTCAATTCTATTCTAATGGTCTGTCTATCCTTATGCCTCTACCACACTGCTTTGATTACTGTAGCTTTATAGTAAGTTTTGAAATCCAGAAGTGTGAGTCTTCCAACTCTATTCTTCTTTTTCAAGACTGTTTGGCTATTTGGGGCCCACTGCAATTCCAGAAGAATTTGAGGATTGGCTTTTCCATTTCTGCAAAAAAAAAAAAAATCTAAGTTTTGACAGGGATTACATTGAATCTGTAGAGTGTTTTGGGTATTGATGTCTTGATATTAAGTCCTCCTATCCATGAACATGGTGTCTTTCCATTTATTTAGGTCTTCTTTAATTTCTTTCAGCAATGTTCTATAATTTTTGGTATACAAATCTTTCACCTCCTTGGGTAAATTTATTCCCAGGTATGTTATTCTTTTACATGTATTGTAAATGGAATTGCTTTATTAATGTTCTCCTCAGGTTGTTTTTTGCTGGTATATAAACAAATGACTAACTTCTGTGCGTTGATCTTGTATCCTGCAACTTGGCTGAATTTATCACCTCTAGTAGCTTTCTTGTGGATTCTTTGAGGATTTTCTATAAATATAGGATAATATCATCTGTGAACAGAGACAATTTTAGTTCTTCCTTTCCAGTTTGTATGCCTCTTCTTTCTTTTTCTTGTCTGATTGCTCTAGTCAGAATTTCTAGTATAATGTTGAATAGCAGTGGTGAATATGAACACCCTTATCTCATTCCTGATTTTGTGGAAAAGCTGTCAGTCTTTCACCCTGAGTATGATGCTAGGTGTGGGTTTTTCATAAATGTCCTTTATCATAGTGAAGAAGTTAAAGGAAAGTGACTCTTTAAAATGTTATTTTTAGAAATAATTTGAGGCCTAGGATGATGTTATTTTGGTGTTATTTTTCTCCAGAGACGATTTTCAGTTGCTTTTGTCAGCTCCTAGAGGCTTCAGCAATGCAGAATTACTTTAATTCAAATTTCGAGTTTGGGATTTCTGGGCACCTGCAACCAGAGAGAAGGCTGGCTTACTCCCTTAATCCCCAGGCACAGCCATCTGGGGGCCCATCACAAAGCAGGGGACTGGCTTCCTGGGTTCCCACCCTTGGAGGGACCTGGACTCAAAACTCATCTTTCTAACCCTGTGTGGTTGCCAGAGCCAGAATGCAAGTGCTCAGGGCAGAAGCTGTCCAAGTGCTGCATAACTCTCTGGATTCCTCCTAGATCTTGGCCTGGTATTCTCTCATTATCCCCATAATTCTTTGATGCTTTAAAAAAACATATTTAAAAAATATTTCATTTGGCTTCTTAGTTGTCTTCAGCAGGAGAATTCGCTAGCCTGCTGTTCCTGGAAGAGGAGTTCTCTGCTGATTATTACTTTTCCAGAGGTAGGGATTGTGAGATCCAAGTACAAATTTCTTCTGTCTTATAGGAGACACAAAGGGACAAGTTCATTTCTCATCCATTTATGGAGAGGTATATGTTGAAAAGAGCAGGAATCTGGAACAAGGGGCCTGTAAGGGAGGCATCAGAATTACTTATCTCCCCTTTGTGCAAGAAGGCGTGAGGCTTGCCTTTCACAAAAAGCTCAGCCACCTTCTTTGCTTAAGAACAATGGTCTCACAATACTACAAAGCTACAGTAATCAAAACAGCATGGTATTGGCACAAAAACAGAAATATGGATCAATGGAACAGAAAGGAGAGCCCAGAAATAAACCCACACACCTATGGACAATTTATCTTCGACAAAGGAGGCAAGAATATGCAATGGGGAAAAGACAGTCTCTTCAGCAAGTGGTGCTGGGAAAATTGGACAGCTGCATGTAAATCAATGAAGTTAGAATGCTCCCCTACACTGTACACAAAAATAAACTCAAAATGGTTTAAAGATTTAAACATAAGACAAGATACCAGAAAACTCCTAGAAGAGAACATAGGCAAAACAGTCTCTGACATAAATGTTTTCTTAGGTCAGTCTCCCAAGGCAATAGAAATAAAAGCAAAAATAAACAAATGGGACCCAGTCAAATTTATAAGCTTTTGCAGAGCAAAGGAAACCATAAACAAAATAATGAGACAACCTACGGACTGGGAGAAAATATTTGCAAATGATACAACCGATAAGGGCTTAATTTCCAAAATATACAAACAGCTCATACAATTCAATAGTAAAAAACCAAACAACCCAATCGACAAATGGGCAGAAGACCTAAACAGATATTTCTCCAAAGAGGACATACAGATGGCCAACAGGCACATGAAAAGCTGCTCCCCATTAATCATCACTAATTATTGGCGAAATACAAATCAAAACTACAATGAGGCACCACCTCACACTGGACAGAATGGCCATAATTAAAAAGTCTACAAATAGGGCTTCCTGGGTGGCGCAGTGGTTGAGAGTCCGCCTGCCGATGCGGGGGACACGGGTTCATGCCCCGGTCCGGGAAGATCCCACATGCCGCGGAGCGGCTGGGCCCGTGACCCATTGCTGCTGAGCCTGCGCGTCCAGAGCCTGTTGCTCTGCAGCGGGAGAGGCCACAACAGTGAGAGGCCTGCGTACCGCCAAAAAAAAAAAAGTCTACAAATAATAAATGCTGGAGAGGGTGTGGAGAAAAGGGAGCCCTCCTACACTGTTGGTGGGTGCCACTATGGAAAACAGTATGGAGGTTCCTCAAAAAACTAAAAAGAGAGCTACCATATGATCCTGTAATCCCACTCCTGGGCAAATACCCAGACAAAACTACAATTCGAAAAGATACGTGCAGCCCGATGTTCATAGCAGCACTGTTTACAATAGCCAAGACATGGAAACAACCTAAATGTCCATTGACAGATGAATGGATAAAGAAGATGTGGTATATATATATATATATATATATATATATATATATATATATATATATATACACACATACATATACATATATATATATATATAATAGAATATTACTCAGCCATTAAAAAGGATAAAATAATGCCATTTGCAGCAACATGGATGGACCTAGAGATTATCATACTAAGAGAAGTAAGTCAGGAAGAGAAAGACAAATACCATGTAATATCACTTACAGGTGGAATCTAAAATACCACACAAATCAACATATCTATGAAACAGAAACAGACTCACAGACATAGAGAACAGACTTGTGGTTGCCAAGGGGAAGGGGGTGGGGGAGGGATGAATTGGGAGTTTGGGATTAGCAGATGCAAACTATTACATACAGAATGGATAAATAACAAGGTCCCACTATATAGCACAGGGAACTATATTCAATATCCTGTGATAAACAATAATGGAAAAGAATATGAAAAAGAATATATACATATATATGTATAACTGAGTCACTTTGCTGTACAGCAAAAATTAACACAACATTGTAAATCAACTATATTTCAATAAAAATTTTTAAAAAAGAACAATGGTCTATTAGTCTTATCTGATTTAGGGAGAAGAAAAAGTTGCTATAAGGTGGTTCCAGGGGTCTCCAGGAATCTCCCATAACACTAGGACATGTATTACTACAACCTTTCACAAGAGAAAAGCACTGAGGAGCAAAGAGGGCCAAGGAGTTGCCAGCTCCTACCCTCCCTATTTTTCTCCTCCCCTTTCCCCTCCTCCCTCCTTCCTTTCTTTATGATTCACTTCTAGGAAATTGACTCACCTTAATTATTTATTGCATTTAATACGACAGAACTTTAAGATTTTCTAAAATACAGAATTGATTTTTAAAAGAGCAAAGTAATTTAAATTTCTAGATCAGTCTCTCCGTCAGCCCCCAAATCAAATTTCACCAAGGAGGTACATCCCTATCCTAACCCACCCACACCAAAATCCCCTGCTGCGCTGCCTGGAGCTTTTTCCATGTCATTTATAAATAGAAGGAATTGATTCACATATATTTTGGAAGCACATCTAATACGTAAATGGGAGTTCACTGGAGGTTTCCAACACTTGGTCACTCTTCCCATGGTGTGTCAACTGGTGGCCCCCTATATTTTTAGTCCATGTTTAATTCACCACTGACACCTGCCATACAGCCTCAAATCCATCCAATTCTCCACGTTAATCCAAAACACTGTCACCTCTTGCCTCCATGACAGCAACAGCATCTCATCTCTCTACATTCCCTTGGGGATCCCTTAATCCATTTTCTATACTGTGGTCAGAAAGCTCTTTCCAAAGCTCCTTATCATCTGTTTTTTGGCACCGTGTAGAATTCTCCGTAACACTGAACCATTTGCAATTGGCCTTGGAGCAATTATCCATATGCTGCTGGTCTCCCCACTACACTGAAAGGTCTCTGAGTACAGGAAGCTGGTCTGCTTCTGCTCATCCTTACACCCTCAGTGTCTGGTACACGGTGAGTGTTTAACATATTTTTTAAAATACTACATAATGTCAATAAACTCTATGTAACTTACTTATTTGTTATGCTTGTTATCTGTTTCTCACCTTGCCCCTGGAAGGCAAGGGGTTGGCTGTTCTGTTCACCCATGTTCTCTGACAGCCTAAAAGGGGGCCCAGTGCTTAGAGGGCCCTTTGTGATCTTTTGTTGGAGGAATGAATAAATGAATGAATGAGTGAGTTGACTACAGTGAGAACCTAACTTCCTGGCAGTCCAGGATCTTGTTTGGTATAATTCCAAGCCCTTAAAAAGTGCTGGCCTGCACATTTCTAGATAGAGAATGTCTCCAGGAAATTTGAATTTGTACTCCAGTGCTCAGAACCATGCCAGTCAGAGGCTCAGTCCTGTTACAGGTAAGAACTGCAGGAGGAGTAGCTTTGGCCACAGGCCAGCGTTCTGAGGTCAGCCACTTCACCTGTGGAATTCCCACACCTGTTCATCCTTGGGCCATCCCTTTGAATTGGAAAATAAATCCCATCCCTGCTCAGGTGTTGATTGATAAAGGCTTGAGCTACTGCCCCTTCAAGAGGAATTTGCATTTTAATAGAGGCTCATCAGCCCCAAAGGAATCAGTATCTCTTCTAAAGATGTAATTTTCCATCACAGCAACTGAAATATTTTGGGGCGAGACGCTGCAGTGTCCCCGATCCAGATCAACAGGCGGACTCCCTCAGTCCCGCCTTGAGGCTGTGTAAGACTGACCCACCATTTCCCACTATTATTACTGTGAACGTTGCCTCTTTGTGTCTAACCTCCTTAGGTCGCCTGACACTCGTGGGCCTCTCATGTCAACACAAGCCTTTTCAACACTGGCAGTCTTAAAGTGGTCACATCAACAGGGCCACAAGGTGAATTGTGACAAAACTTCCAAGCTTTCTTGGTACCCTAAGGAAGCCAACAGTCAGGTGTTTAAAACCTAATACGGGCAAAAGGGAGTAGAGACGATTTCGTAGGTCCTTCATGATACAGTTCATTTAAATTCGTTTTGTGCAATTTGTTTTCAGCCCCAACTTTTTACTTGTATCAAAAGCCCTGCAAATGGAAGGTGGGCAAGAGACATTCGTTCGTGAGCTGAGAATATTCTAAATGCCGAGCCCTCCAGGGCCGAGTTCTCAGTGGTGCCTTGAGAAATTCTGGAACTGCAGAAATTCTGGATCTTGGAATTCCGCATTCGAGAGCGGCTCCTGCTCGCCACACCTGGGACGGAGCGCTCGGAATTCACATCCTCCCGACCCCCGCCCCGCCACGCACGCCCCTCCGGCGCCCCGGGCCTGCCCCAGGCTAGGCGGCGGCTCGCCCCCTGTGGCGCGGCCGGGCCGCGGGCCCGGCTCCCAGGCCCCTTACCCGCCGCTGGCCCGGGGCTCCGCCTGCCGCCCTCGCCCTTGAAGCGCCCGCGATCCCCACTCCCCTCCGCGGCGAGGGGCGCGAGCGCCGAGGCCCAGCCACTGGGACCACACCTGCGCCAGCCCGTTCCCGCCCCGCTCGGGCCCAGCTGGAGCTCCGGGCCCGGCCCCGGCCCCGCGCGCGGCGGCGGGGCTCGCGCCCGGGGACAGAGGCGGCGGCGGCGGCTCGCTCCCGCGCCTGAGCTGGGGAGCGCGCCGGGCGGGCGGGAGAGGGCGCAGCGCGGCGCGTCCGGCGGGCGGCCCTGCTGAGCGGCGGCGGCGGCATGGGCGCGGGCACCGGCGGGGGCTGCGGGTGCCCGGCTCCCCGCCCGGCCCGGCCCGCTCCCAGCGCGCTGCCGTCGCAGCCCCCGCGGCTCGCGGGGAGGCCAACCCCGCAGCTGAAGCAACTTGCCTCGGACCCTCGGTGAGGAGGGGCGGCGCGCGGGGCCGGACGGGAGCAGGAGAGGCGTGCGGGCGCTATGCCTCCGGCCGGCGGTCTCCGCGCGCCGCGCCCCGCCGCGCTGCCCCGCAGCCTGTCCCGCCTGCGCGAGTGCCCGGGCCGCTCTCGCATCGTGCTGGCGCTCGGGGCCACGCAGATGGCGCTCGGATGCCTCATCGTGGCCGTCAGCTTCGCTGCGCTGGCGCTCACCACCTCGGCCCGCGTCCGCCACTCCTGCCCCTTCTGGGCCGGCTTCTCGGTGAGTGTCGGCGTCGGGCGCGCACGGGGCTACGGGGGGGGCGAGCCCACCAACCCGCGGGCGCCAGGTTCGGGGCTCAAGCGCCCGGGCGAGCTGCCGCAGCCCGGGGTGCGGTTCAAAACTCGGGCAGGATAACTCCGGGGACCCGACTCACCGCTCGCCGCCCTGGGAGCGTGGCTTTCCCTTTCCCATCGCGCTGGTCCCGAAGTAACTTTTCTTCGAGGAAGCAGAAGCCAGGCGCCCGCGACCACCCGAGGGGCCTTCGGGTGAGGGTGGGCGGCGGGCGCGCTCCGAGGCGGGCGGCTGCGCCCTGGGGCCCCCGGCTTCCCGGGGGCCGGAGACCCGCCGGGCGGGCTGGGCGGCCCTGAGCGAGGCGGGAGCAGGGGTGCGAGCCTGGTGCCGGGCCGCGGCTCCGTGCGCGGGGCCTCCGCGGCGGCTCTGGCCGGGCACTGGGGAGCAGGGCGCGTCGCGTCGGGTCGCGGGTCAGTCGAGGCGGCGGGAACCGGCCGGACCCGCTTTGGCCGCCCACCCGCTTGGCGTCCAGGACTTGGCGCGTCCCGCGTTTGGCGGGAACGGGCCGGCGAGCTCAGCGGGCGGCGGGCCTGGGCGAGCGAATGCTGGCGGCGTCGGGGGGCGTGTTCAGTGAGCTTCGTCGCCGCGAGGGTGACTGATTTTCAGGATTTTGACCCCCAAATTAGAGAATCCAGTGGCTGACAAACCTCCATAGGAGCAAAACCACCAGGAAATCCCATTAAAGGAAATGATTGTCTCCAAGAGTTAATTTTGGGGGGTATTTTTTGATTGAAGTTGTATTTTCCTGTATTAGTAAAGAACGGACATATGGAAACGGTAATAATCGATGCAGAGCAGATAGTCTTTATAAAGAGAGGCACTTGTTCTGCGAACTCTTGACATCTGTAACTACATTTGGTTTCTGGTGCCGGAGTACATCTTATAGGTTTAAACTGTAAACCCAGTGTGTTTAAGTTCCATCTCCAGAAATCCAAACCAAGCCTTTGTAACGAATGTTTGCTATTTGTTGTTGAGTTTTGAAATTTAAAAATTCTGTCCAGCTTCGCTTTTTGTTGTTGTTGTTCTTTTGTAATGGCCTTTGTTCTCTAAGTCCGATGCCCGGCTGGTAAAATGAGATCTGAGCAGAACTGACTCTGTGACACCCTGATCGATACAGGTATGGTGGTTCATCCTAATGGGGGTATTAATTTTCAAAGTTTATTTCAGACCAGGGGTGAGTCTTTGAGAGCTGATTAGGACATCAGCTATAGCTAATTAGGCCATAGCTCGCAGTGTTCTAATCAAAGACAGGGGTTTGGAAGCAAGACTCAGAAATCATGATTAAAACGGGCCCCTGTATAGTCTTCCTACCTCTGTAGCTCAGTTTTTAGCATGATTTAGTATGCATTGTTTCCATGTGGTCTGTCTAGTGGGCGCGAGTTTGTGTCTGCTGGAGCGGCCTACAGGTGGCAGACTGGTAAATGAGCTTCTCTTCCTGGCTTCTCCCTGGGCCTCTGCTTCTCCACCTAGTCCTAGCTATGTGGCTTTGGCACTTTCAAAGGGCATGGAAAAAGAGCTGCCTTTTAATAATAAACTTAAAAGGGAAAACACTCGTCAAAAACGGTAGAAAAGCTGTTTATGTGAAAAATGTACATTCACTGCATTTTAGTCTAAAGAGTTAAATAAATATGTAATCCATGGATTCAGTTTGGGTGATTCATGGTTATTCCTTTCCACAGCTATAACCTATTAGTCCTAACTTCCTGCGATTCAGAATAATTCCACACGTGTCTGCTGTGTGCAGACGTGCCTCTAGGCTCCGGGGACAACAGTGAACAACATTCTCTGCTTACGTTTTAGAGGTTGTAGATTCTGCTCTCCGTCCACGTCCTGCTCCCCGCCTCTTTACACCCACTGTTTCATCTGCTAGTTTTCTTTCTTGAAACTGAATCTACCACATGCACCTTTACACTTCTTTCCAAACAGTATATACCATTTTTTACATATGACCTCTGCCCTTTGCAGACATGGTGGTTGGTTCCAGTGATGTTGGGACAGGTCTGCATGTTGGCATGGCTTTCGGCGCTAACACTGGCCCCTTGCCATGGATGTGCCTGCCTGCCTGGACCTGGAAACCACTTTGCAAGGATAGTTTTCTTTTACGAATGGTGACTAAGATGGCCGGCTTTACACCAAAATCTGTTCTGCGTGGTTTAGGGCTGCCCTGTGTTTCCTCTGCATTTCCTGAAATAAGAGGTGTGGGCTCTTTAGCACTCTCTAGGTTGCTAGGCCTTCTCTGTGGTGTGTCCATGGTGAAGAACCATTGTAAAAATAATTTTCCTTTATTGAAGAAAAAACAATACCCAAGAAAATGGCTTGCATTTATTGAGCACGTACCGTGTGCCAGGCGTTAAGCTGAGTGTTTTTCATGCTGTGATAGCACATTTCGTCTGTGGCCCCTGGCGCCCCTGCTCTTGCACAGTTCCCTGCACTTGAACTTGGACTGGACCTCTGACTGGCCTTAGCCAGTGGGATGCAGCAGAACTAAGGCTGTCTCCAGGGCTAGGCCTAAGCCCTGAGATGTCCTGGCAGCTTCTGCAGAGTCCACTGAGGTGAAGAGGGATTAAGGAACTTGCTGTATTAGTCAGGGTTCTCCAGAAAAAGAGAATCAATAAATACATGTGAGCAAGCTGGAGACCCAGGCACGCTGCTGGTATAATTCAGTCCAAGTCCAAAGGCCCAGGAACTGGAGGGCCCGTGGTGTAATTCCCAGCCTGGCCCCAAAGCCTGAGGACCCGGGGTGCTGATGGCCGAGGGCAGGAGCAGATGGACGTCCCAGCTCAGAGAGAGTGAATCTGCCCTTGTTCCGCCTTTTTGTCCTACTCAGGCCCTCACTGGCTTGGATGAGGCCCATCTGCGTGGATAAAGGTGACCTTCTTTACTCAGTCTGCTGATTTCAGTGCTAATCTCTTCTAGAGACACCCTCTCAGACACACCCCCAAATGATGTTTTCCTGTCTATCTGGGCACCCCTTCGTCTAGTCAAGTGGATACATAAAATTAACCTTCATGCCTGCCCAAGGTCACACCTGGCCAATGTCAGGTTTGCACTTTTTTTTTTTTTAACATCTTTTTTCCAGTATAATTGCTTTACAATGTTGTGTTAGTTTGTGCTGTACAACAAAGTGAATCAGCTGTCTGTATACATATATCCCCATATCCCCTCCCTCTTGCGCCTCCCTCCCACCCTCCCTGTCCCACCCCTCTGGGGGTTAAAAAGCACCGAGCTGATCTCCCTGAGGTGGATGGACCTAGAGTCTGTCATACAGAGTGAAGTAAGTTGGAAAGAGAAAAACAAATACTGTATGCTAACACATATATATGGAATCTAAAAAAAAATGGTTCTGATGAACCTAGGAGCAGGACAGCAATAAAGACGCAGGTTTGCACTTAGTTGCTCTGACTTGTGAGGCCACAGTCCTAGCCATTAGACTTAATTGCCCCCCAGGCAGAGGCTGATGGGGGTGGTGGGGTGGTGGAATAGAGCAGGTGTAAAGGGTCAAAGGTAGAGCCTCCACAGGGAGGACACACCTGTTTCTTAGGAAAAGCACAAAATATGTGTAGAAAGGTGATGATTCAAGAGCACTTTGGGGAGGCATGAAATTAGGGAAATTGAGGAAGTCTGAGGATCGGGGACAAGGCTGGGGGGTCCTTGGCAAGGTTGGAAACGGGAAGGGGCGGCAGGTCTGGACAGGGAGCAGCTGCTGTTTCAGTGACTTGAGAACCACCTGCAAATGGTGGTCCTGTTCTGGGCCCCTGCCATCCAGTTGGAAATTAGGGGTGGGCTGACTTCCCCAGGGGATAAATGCTTGGCCCGTTTTGAGAGATGATGATCTATATGAACAGTTTAGAAGACTACCAGGGCTGTGTGTGTTTTTTTAAATGATCATCGAATTCAGTTTTTTTTTAAAAAAGTGAACCTTATATCATAGAATAGACTAAACAGGTTAGTATATGTAATAAAACATATTAAAAATGGAATTAAAGGGGAGGGGAAGGAAATCTGCAGTGCTGCCTCTGGCACTAGTGGAGGTCTTGAGTAGGTATCCTTTGATAGACCAGCCTCATTCTTTTTCTTTGAGGTTCTCTTCATGCCCAGGACATCAGCGACAAATAAGTACCCTGTGAATTATCCACATTGCCAGTTACCCGTGTTGATAAAGACATAGCCAGACATAGCCCTTAGGAGCTGACTGTTTATGCACGTGTGTGTATGTATTTTTTTTCCTTTAAAAGCAACACTATACTCCAAAAGCAACAGATGCTTGTTGCAATAACTGAAAACACAGAAGGGTATAAAGAAAATGGCGACAGTGCCTTCTTCCTTCCCAATTCTGTACCCACAGGTAACCTGCATTGATGGTGTTGTTTCATGTGACCTTTCCATACTTTCCTTTATAATCACAAAAATATTAGGATTTATGTATATGTGTGGAATATGTTTGTTTTCTTTTAAATAATCTTTACAAGAGGTCATACTACACACCTTACTCCGTGGCTTCTTTTGTTTCTTTTATTTCGTGTATAATAAATATTCCCAGCCATAATTTATTATTCTTATTATTCCCATTATTTTTAATGACTGCATAAGGGTCCATAGTATGAATTTTTATAATTTATTCAGTTCTTTTCCTGCTGAGAATACTCTGTGTCAGTTCTGTGTCTCTATAAACAATGCTGCTTATCTAGCCTTAGAGACCAGTGCTTGTTTTCTGAGCATAAATTCCCCAAAGTGGAATGGCTTGTCGGAGGGTATTCAAATTTGGAATTTCATTAGATATTGCCAGATTAATTCCACAAAAGGTTGCAGTCATCCCTGCCCAGAGAAGCATGACACCAGGGTGCCCTTTTGCCACCCTCTTACCAGCCGAGGCTGTTAGCATTCCTTAACATTTTATTCCTCTGATGAAGAAAAACATATTTCATTGTTTTCACTTGATCTGACTTTCCATGGTTCTTTCTCTCATGTGTTGCAAATGTTTTCTTGCAGTTTTTCATTTCTCATGTGCCTTAATTTTTGGTGTCTTTTACCGTATATAAAATTTTAAAACTTTTTATGTAGTCAAATCTGTTAGTTTTCTCTTCTGCAGTGTGAGGGCTGTTTTCTTAGTTAAGATGGTTGTCATTACAGAGGTCACACAAACATTCCTTTACATTTCCTTCTAATGTTTTTATTTTATTTTTTGCATTCAAATTTTACATCATCCAGAATTTGTTTTGCATATGGTATGAAAAAAGGGCCTAACTTTATTTGCTTGCAAAGTTCCTATGTACCTATGCTTATGTTTTGGATTCTATTCAGTTTTACTCTTTTATTTTTTTTCATTGAGATGTAATTGACACAGAATATTATACTAGTTTCAAGTGCACAACATAATGATCCGATACTTGTATGTATTGCAAAATGATCACAATAAGTCTACTTATGCAATAAGTCTACTTACATATTCATCACCATATATATCGTAGTTGACAAAATTCTTTTTTCTTGGGATGAGAACTTTTAGGATTTAGTCTCTTAGCAGCTTCGAAACATGCAGTACAGGATTGTTGTTAACTATAGTCGCCATACTGTACGTCACATCCCGTGACAACTTTACTCTCTTCATTGTTTTAGGGTCAATACCGCATACTTCTGATTAAGGCAACATCCTGGTGAGTTTTGCTGTTTGGTCAGGCAGGTCCCTCCATACTGTTTTCTTTTTCAAAAGTGCCTTGGCTCTTCTTCTGTATTAACTTTAAAATATCTGTGTTTATTACTCATAAATTAGTAGTTTCCAGTAATACCCTCTTAGGATTTTTTTTAAAATTTATTTTATTTTTTGGCTGCATTGGGTCTCCGTTGTTGTGCACGGGCTTTCTCTAGTTGTGGCAAGCGGGGTGCACGGGCTTCTTATTACAGTGGCTTCTCTTGTTGCGGAGCACAGGCTCTAGGAGCGTGGGCTCAGTAGTTTTGGCGCGCGGGCTCTACAGCGCAGGCTCAGTAGTTGTGGCTTGTGGGCTCTAGAGCGCAGGCTCAGTAGTTGTGGTGCGTGGGCTCAGTAGTTGTGGCTTGCGGGCTCTAGAGAACAGGCTTAGTAGTTGTGGCACACGGGCTTAGTTGCTCCGCGGCATGTGGGATCTTCCCGGACCAGGGCTTGAACCCGTGTCCCCTGCATTAGCAGGCGGCTTCTTAACCACTGCGCCACCAGGGAAGCCCAACCCTCTTAGGATTTGGATTGCAATTGCATTACATTGATGGATCAATTTTGGAAGTACTGACAGTTTTATCATATGAAAACTTCCAATTCAGGAACATGGTTTGCATCTTCATTTCTTTGTCCTTTGTCTTTATACCTTTCAGAAAAATCTTTTATGGGGATGCGTTCATGGGGACAGATTTTTCAGTCTCCCCTAAACTGCTTTTGAAAAGTAAACCAGTTTCTAAGATCATCCTAGAAAAAGCTGAGCAAGGACAGGTTGATGAAAGATGGGAGACGCCCACAGGTCAGGACATAGACGGTGTAGCCAGTCTACCAGCAGCAGCCGGAGCTGCAGATGAACAGCAGGGGAGGCGGGGCGTGGGTGGTGGGCAGTGAACAGGAGCTGTTGACAGGCTGTGGGAACCAAAATCACCACGAGTTACTCAAGCGGCAAAGTGGGTGGGCGCCGGAGAGGTGCTCTGGGGCTTCTGGTTGTGGGTGAGAACAGTAGCCGTGCAGGGACATGGAGCACAAGCCTGGGAGCATCCGACAAATGCACAGTGAGTCTTTTCTCCTAGAAGGTCAGAGCCCTACCCTGAGCTGAATGACTGGAAACATAAACCAAACTGAGCAGGACGGGTACACAGACGGCAAGGCAGGGGAGGTTCAGACGGTGCAGGTCGGGGGAAAGAGATCTCAGAAACTGCTCCAGCAGCAAAAGAGAAGACCCCGAGCAGAGAGTGTGGTCTTGGAAATTAAGGACTTCGGGGGTCTAGAGCTGGAGCAAAGGGCCAGGGTGGGAGTGAGCTTTATGAGGGTTCTGGATTTAACTCTGAGAAACAAATAAGTGGATACATAGAGATCTCACACTTGAGTTCTTTACAGATCCATAGAGCCCGGCTGGGAAAGCTGTCCTAGCCCATCCTCCCTTCTTTAGGAGCTTTCTCTTCTCACATCGGGAAAATCCACCTCATTCATACATGGGGAACAAAAAATGGAACATTAGGTAACTTTATGCAAAATTGATTCAAAGGAAAATGATGAAAATGAACATAATGGTGCTACAGAAAATGAGAGCACACCAGAAAAATCATAAACTAATATTTCAAGATAAGCTAAAAGAAAAAACAATTTGAAAGAGTAACATCCAGCAGAAATTTAGAAACGACAAAGGATATGGCTAGGTAACAGAAAATTATGAAATGAGAACAGATTGATGTCAGGAAAGAATTAGGAAAAAATGAATTTTAGGAAGGAAGGCTAAATTGTGTCCAGAAGGAACACAAGAACAAATGGTTTCCATAGACAGCACAGGAGTAAAAATACAGGATGAAAAGGAGAAAAATGAAAACAATAGCCAATAAAGAAAGGGATAGAGTGAATTAGAAAGTATAGGAGACAGGCAAAAGAGATCTGATATATGTATATATACAATTAGAGTGTCTAAGACAGAAGAATAAAGCAATGGAATAAAATAAATATTTAGAACTATAATGCAAGAAAAGTCTCCTAAAAATAAAAGAAGACCTGAAAGTGTCTACCATGTAACTGTGTGGGGGGGGGCGGGAAATCAGTGCAGAATAATCAACATTGAGATATATCCCTGTAAAATAATGAATGTTAAAGATAAGGAAAAAATCCTTTGGGCATCCAGATAAAAAGTCCTAGTCATTTGTATTGTGCATTGGAATTCTCATAGCCAAATAAATTCTTTGCTAGAAAAGGTGAAGCAATATTTTATTATTATTTTTTTAAGATGTTGGGGGTAGGAGTTTATTAATTAATTAATTTATTTTTGCTGTGTTGGGTCTTCGTTTCTGTGCTAGGGCTTTCTCTAGTTGTGGCAAGCGGGGGCCACTCTTCATCGCGGTGCGCGGGCCTCTCACTATCGCGGCCTCTCTTGTTGTGGAGCACAGGCTCCAGACGCACAGGCTCAGTAGTTGTGGCTCATGGGCCTAGTTGCTCCGCGGCATGTGGGATCCTCCCAGACCAGGGCTTGAACCCGTGTCCCCTGCATTAGCAGGCAGATTCTCAACCACTGCGCCACCAGGGAAGCCCAAAGCAATATTTTAAAAAGTAAATTTTGGGGGGAAAAAGTTGAAATTTCCAACTTGTAGAAAAGTTTTAGAACAGAACTGAGAACTCCTGTGCTGTATCCCTTCAGTTAAGTTCCCTGATTGTAACCATTTTACTGTATTTGCCCCATGGCTTGCACTTGTGTACCCTGTCTCTCTTCCTCAGTGGGGGAAAAAAATCCATTATCATTAGTTTTTTTCTTGACCTTTTTGGGAGCAGGCTGCAGACGTGATGCCCCATCACCCCTAGTAATTTCAGGGTATATCACCGCCACTCGAGGATACTGTTCTGTATTACCAGCACAAACTCCTCCAGACTAGGAAATCAACATTGAAAGAACACTGTCACCCGATTCATAGACTCCATTGCAATTTCACCAACTGTCCAAATAGTGTTCCTTTCCCCTTTCTGGCCCAGGATCCTATCCAGGAATATGCATGTGTCTCATTTCTCTTCGCGCTCTTCAGTCTTCCTTTGTGTTTTGTGTTTTCCATGGTCTTAAAGAGTATAAGCCTTATTATTCTATAGGATGACCCTGAACCTGGGTCCATCCGGTTTATCCTCATGGCCACTCTTGGGTTATGCGTTCTTGGAAATGAATGAAAAGCAGAATGGAGATGCAAGATGTTCTTTCAATTCCTTCTGTCTTCCGTATTCTCTGATGAGCAGTCCATGGTAATTTAAATTGTTGTTCCCATGTGAGTTGACTGACTTTTTCTCCTTTCATCTCCATTCTGCTATTAAACTCACCCAGTGAAATTTTTACTTTGGTTATTCTGTTTTTCAGTTTTAAAACTTTCCATGGGTTTCCTTTCATATCAACTCGTTTTTTTTTCATTTTAGTTTTTGTAGCTTTTCATTCATTCCCAAAACGTTCGCTCTTACTTACTGGAACATTTTTATCTTCACTGCTTTAAAGTCTTTGATCATTCCAAGATCTATCAATGATTGTGTTTTCCCCTGGGAGTTGACAGTCCTAATTCTTTGTAGGCTGAGTAACTTTGGATTATATCCTGGACATTTTGAATATTATGTTGTGAGTCTCTGTACATTGTTTTAAATGCAATTAAGAATGTTGCTATTTTTTATGACACAAATGAACTTATCTATGAAATAGACTCACAGACATAGAGGACAGACTTGTGGTTGCCAAGGGAGAGGGGGCGGGGGAGGGATGGAGTGGGAGTTTGGGATTAGCAGATGCAAGCTATTATATATAGAATAGATAAACAACAAGGTCATACTGTATAGCACAGGGAACTGTATTCAATATCCTGTGATAAACCATAATGGAAAAGAATCTGAAAACGAATATGTATTTATATATGTATAACTGAATCACTTTGCTGTACAGTAGAAATTAACACAACATTGCAAATCAACTATATTTCAATAAAATTTTTTAAAAAAGAATGTTGCTATCTTTGTGTTAACAGGCTATCCATTCTCTCCGATTTACACCATGTGGAGCCCAGCCTTCTGTGGATTTTCATTCTGATGTCAGTCCAGTTTTCAAAGTCTTTGTAGTATTTTTCAGCCTGTCCTGCACATACAACGCCCAGTGGCCAGTCTGGTTCTGGGATGGTGATCTATCCTGTAGTTCTGTATAGCACAGGGAACTCTACTCAATATTCTGTAATGGCCTATGTGGGAAAAGAATCTAGAAAAGAGTGGATATATGTCTATGTATAACTGATTCACTTTGCGGTACACCTGAAACTAACACAACACTGTAAATCAACTCTACTCCAATAAAAATTAAAAAAACAAGAAAGGATTCTGTTTAGGGTCGTGTCTTCACCTCAGGGATGAGCCCAGTAGTTCATAAACAAATTTCAGGGATCACCTCCCGCAGTTCCTCCCTCTGTGATCTTCCTGATGTTTTCTGTTTCCCTGGGGCTTCTCTTATCCAGTCCTCCAAGAATGCTAGGGCTTGTTTTTTTTTTTTTTTCCAAGTAAATATTAAGTTTATTTAAAAAGATTTTTTTTAGGAGTAATGCGTGACTTTTTTTTTTTATTGGGGTATAGTTGTTTTACAATGTTGTGTTAGCTCCTGCCGTGCAGCGAAGTGGAGTTCCCTGTGCTATACAGCAGCTTCTCATTAGTTATCTATATATGTCAATCCCAATCTCCCAATTCATCCCACCCCCTCCTTTCCCCCCTTGGTGTCCATACATTTGTTCTCTACATCTGTGTCTCTTTCTGCCTTGCAAACGGGTTCACCTGTATGATTTTTCTGGATTCCACATAGATGCGTTAATACACGATATTTGTTTTTCTCTTTCTGACTTACTTCACTCTGTTTGACAGTCTCTAGGTCCATCCGCATCTCTACAAATGACCCAATTTCGTTCCTTTTTATGGCTGAGTAATATTCCATTGTATATATGGACCACATCTTCTTTATCCATTCGTCTGTCGATGGGCATTTAGGTGCTTCCATATCCTGGCTGTTGTAAACAGTGCTGCAATGAACATTGGGGTGCATGTGTCTTTTTGATTAATGGTTTTCTCTGGGTATATGCTCAGGAGTGGGATTGCTGGGTCATATGGTAGTTCTATTTTTAGTTTTTTAAGGAACTTCCATACTGTTCTCCACAGTGGCTGTGTCAGTTTACATTCCCACCAACAGTGCAAGAGGGTTCCCTTTTCTCCACACCCTCTCCAGCATTTATTGTTTATAGATTTTTTGATGATTGCCATTCTGACTGGTGTGAGGTGATACCTCATTGTAGTTTTGGTTTGCATTTCTCTAATTATTAGTGATGTTGAGCATCTCTTCATGTGCCTCTTGGCCATCTGTATGTCTTCTTTGGAGAAATGTCTGTTTCGGTCTTCCATTTTTTGATTGGGTTGTTTGTTTTTTTGTTATTGAGCTGCATGAGCTGTTTTTATATTTTGGAGATTAACCCTTTGTCTGTTGCTTCATTTGCAAAAATTTTCTCCCATTCTGAGGGTTGTATTTTTGTCTTGTTTATGGTTTTCTTTGCTGTGCAAAAGCTTTTAAGTTTCATTAGGTCCCTTTTGTAAGACCGGACACTATAAAACTTAGAGGAAAACATAGGAAGAACACTCTTTGACGTAAATCACAGCAAGATATTTTTTGACCCACATCCTAGAATAATGGAAATAAAAATAAAAATAAACAAAAGAATGCTAGGGCTTTACCTTGTCTTGCTTAGGGGCCGTGCAGTGGGGGGACAAAGCGAGAGAACCAGCAGCAAGGCTCTGTCCCGCCCTCTTGGGACCAAGCCCCTCCTCTGGAGCAGGCAAAGGGGAAGGGTCTTCTGTGCGTTGCCAGCTCCTGTTTCTGCTGTGGTGTTGCTTGGGTGCTGGGGTGTGAGAGTGCTGCAGAGAGAAGAGAGAGAAACCCAGAAGCAAAAACACTGGGGATTTGCTCACTCTCTTTGGGCACTAGGGAGCCGATTTCCAAATCCTTGAGCCAGAGCTCGGGGGCTTCTCCCGGGCCCTGTCTGTCTGCCCGCATGCTCAATTGTGGGTTTTGGGCTGTGTTGCATTTTGGCTGGGGTATGCATGCTCAAGAGGGAGCAATGACAACCCTCTGCCACTGTGGTAGTAACTGGAGTTCCAGCGCTCTCCACCCATCTGCCTGCTGTTTTGCTCTGAGTTTCCCAGTGGTCTATTCTCTGCATCCCATCAGGTCCACGGCTGCAATCAGTGGGAGACACAGGTTGGTGTGTGCTTCTTCCACCTGGGATAAAACCTCAGTGCTTTTAATCTGCTTCCTTTGTGAGCCAAGCATCCTGTCTTCAGAGAATTGTCCTTTAAATATAAAGGCCAGAGACATAGAGTTTTGTTTCATTAAATTCAATTTTTTATTTTGTATTGGAGTAGAGTTGATTTACAATGTTGTGTGAGTTTCAGATGTACAACAAAGTGATTCAGTTATATATGTATCCATTCTTTTTCAGATTCTTTAAGTGAAGTCAGAGAAAGACATATCATGATATCACTTCTAGGAATCAAAAAAAATGATACAAATGAACTTATTTACAAAGCAGAAACAGAGAGAAGGTTATGAATTTGCAAGAACTCTGGGACTGTTCCCCCTAGTGAGCCCTTTCATAGTTGTTTACTAGAGAGTGAGCTTCAGAAAACTGTTCAATGATGGTGAAGCTTTTCATAAGGTCTAGTGATGAACAATGACTAGGTTTCACTGTAGAATTAAAACTCAAAGATAGCAATAAGGGAGGCAGAGTAATACATAGCATTAGACGTTTGGGTTATGTGGAACCGTACAGCTAGAAAAATAAATGGAAGGAGATGAGGGAGAAGTAGAATCAGCTCCTTAATTGGCACATTGGGGTGAGCTAGGATGGAAAAATGTCTCTGGAAACTGACAAAGCAAGAAGTGGAAGGTTAAGTTTATTGAAGACCATACAGATTAACAGCAGATTGAATACTGGTGACTAAAATGGATGCTTTAGGAAGAGCAGGTGGTGGGGGTGGGGGTGGGGAGACGGGGGGGCGGGGGAGATGAAGAAGCAATTACTAGCTAATTACATTATTGCTCATAGGAGGGAGGTAATAATATCCAAAAGTGGAGGGTGCTAAGGGAGTTATATAAGGTAGTAATATAAAAGGAGCAACTAGAACCAAATCCTTCCTACGTACCTACAGAAACACAGAGAGAGAAGCAAGTAGACTGCAGCCCACGGACAAAAAGACTGAGTTTGTGCGTCAGTGTTATAAATATAAGGCTAAAAATCTGCAAAGCTGATGCCACACATACAGACTGTACTAACATTATATAAATGGGCTTAATTCACCGAGTTTAAAAAGTTTTTCAGGTTGACTTAACAAAGCAACATCTGGAGATAGAGTTAAAATGAAGAGATTTAGAAAGGCCAAAAATAAAAGGACTGGAAAAGATATACCGGGCAAATTCAAATAAAAAGAAAGCAGGCCTCTCTCTCTCCCTCTCTCTCTTTTTAAATTGAAGTGTAGCTGACTTAGAGTGTTGTGTTAATTTCTGCTGTACAGCAAAGTGATTCAGTTTTACACATATACACATTCTTTTTCATTTTGGTTTCTTACAGAATATTGAATATAGTTCCCTGTGCTATATATCCAGTAGGACCTTGTTGTTTATCCATCCTATGTATAGTAGTTTGCATCTGCTAACCCCAAACTCCCAATCCTTCCCTCCCCTATCCCCCTCCCCGTTGGCAACCACAGGTCTGTTCTCTATGTCTGAGGCCTCACTCTTGGTACCAGGCAAGGTAGGATTCATATATTCTTGCTTATTCGTGATACAATGTAATGTTGGATCTTTGTAGTTTGCTTCAGTGATTAACGTTTTTAATATGAATGTTAAATATTTGAGCAGGTGCAGTGTTCTAACCCTCTGTCCTATGGCTGCTGTACCTTTCTTGTCAGATGTGCTCCAAGCTTTTGTGGTGTTTGTTTGTGTTGTCTTTGAAGTTTCCCCTTCTCCAGGACTTACTGCTCCTATACAGAGAAACTGTTGACTTTTCTCTCTTATTTTGAAATTATTTATTCTACTTTTTAAAGTAAATGTCTTGTGCTTTCCATTTCTACATCCATATCATCTATAAATAATTGTTTCTTTATATTCAGTGTTTTCATATCTCAATATTTGTCATATGCTGCGTACTCCTGTCCTTATTGCATTAATCGGAATCTTCAGTTTTAATGGTACTGTGAAAGGAAGCATTCATGTCTTGCTCTTGAATTTACTGGGAAAAGCTTTAGTTTCATTGCTTTTATTTCTTATTAGGTAGGTAATTTTGATGACTTAAATTTTGCTGTAATTTCAAACTTGGAGAAAAGTTGCAAAAAAGTACAAAGAATGCCATATATCCTTAACCCAGATTCACCAATTATTAACATTTTGCCCCTTTCATTTTGTCATTTCCAGACCCCCAAACCCCCTGAACAATCAATTGGTCGACTGATTGATACCTCCATCTACATATATTTTCTGAATCACTGGAGAGTACGTTGCATGCCCCTTTGCCCCTAAATACTCCAGTGTATATTTCCTAAATAGGCATTACATAAACGTGAAGCCACCGTAAAAGTGAGGAAATTAACATCGATACAACACTATCCACAGTCCATATTCAAATTTTGCCAGTTGTCCCCAGAATGTTCTTTATAAATATTTCCCTCACCTGCTCTCTAGTCCAGTATTCAAATTAGGAATTTAAAAGTCAAACTTACGTAGTTTCCTGTTTAGAATTCTTACAAGGAATGACTGCTGAAATTTTCAGGTGTCATCTATTTATGTAATCCCTTGGTTTTTCTCTTTCAGTAATTGACGTACTGAAGGATGTTGATTGATTTCCTAATGTTGAATTATCCTTGGCTTTCTGGAATCATCCTTATCACTTATTCTTTTAACATATTGTTAGAATCCATGTGCTGTAATATTAAGATGTTTGCTTCCATAGCCACATACAAAATTGGTCTGGAGTTTGTGCGTTCACACATGTACACAAGCATACACTATCTTTATTAAACCTTGTTATGTTGTGCTGGTTTTGTAACATAAATTGGTGAGCTCTCCGTATTTTTCTGCGGACTAGCATAGGAAAGATTTGTTCTAAGTTAGACAGCTCAGGGAATTTAGGCCATTCCCATTTATTAAGATGTGTGATAGATTTAGTCATTCCTTTTGACTTTATTATTATACTTTACTGTTTTCTGTTTTCTTTTTGCTGGATTGATAAAATTAATTTTTTAAAAAAATATGTATTTTTAAAATTGTGGTAAAATACACATAACATAAAATTTATGATTTTAACCATTTTAAGCATACAGGTCTGTGGCATTAAGAACATTGATACGATTGTGCAACCGTCACCACCAGCCTCTCCAGAACTTTTGTAAAACTGAACCTCAGTCCCCATTAAACAATGACTCCTCATTTCCCCACCTCCAGCCCCTGGCAGCCACCTTTCTACTTCCTGTCTGTGTGAATTCGGCTATTTCAGGCAACTCGTGTAATGGAATCATACAGTTGTATTTCCTTTGTGATTGGCTTATTTCACTTTGCATAATATGTTCAAGATTCATCCATGTGATAGCACACATCAGGATTTTCTTCCTTTTGAAGGCTGAATAATATTCTGTTGTATGGATAGACCATATTTTGTTTTTCCATTCTTCTGTTGATGGACGCTTCGGTTGCTTCCACCTTTTGGCTTACTGTGGATAATGCTGCTATGAACATGGGTGTACACATATCTCTTTTCAAGCTGCTTTTTAAAAAATTTTTTTATTGGAGTATAGTTGATTTACAATGATGTGTTAGTTTCAGGTATACAGCAAAGTGCATCAGTTATACATATACATATATGCACTCTTTTTTTTTTTAGATTCTTTTCCCATATAGGCCATTACAGTGTAGTGAGTAGAGTTCCCTGTGCTATACAGCAGGTTCTTATTACCTGTTTTATATATAGTAGTGCGTATATGTCAATCCCAATCTCCTAATTTATCCTTCCCCTCCTTATCCCCTGGTAACCATAAGTTTGTTTTCTACATCCGTGGCTTTGCTTCTGTTTTGTAAATAAGTTCATTTGTACCCTTTTTTTAGATTCCACATATAAGCAATATTGTATATTTGCCTTTATGTGTCTGACTCACTTCACTTAGTATGATAATCTCTAGGTCCATCCATGTTGCTGCAAATGGCATTATTTTATTCTTTTTTATGGCTGAGTGATATTCCATTGTATATATGTACCACATCTTCTTTATCCTTTCCTCTGGTGATGGACATATAGGTTGCTTCCGTGTCCTAGCTACTGTAAATAGTGCTGCAATGACCATTGGGGTGCATGTATCTTTTCGAATTATGGTTTTCTCCAGGTATATGTGCAGGAGTGGGATTGCTGGATCATATGGTAATTCTATTTTTAGTTTTTTAAGAAACCTCCATACTGTTCTCCGTAGTGGCTGTAGCAGTTTACATTCCCACCAACAGTGCAAGAGGGTTCCCTTTTCTCCACACCCTCTCCAGCATTTGTTATTTGTAGACTTTTTAATGATGGCCATTCTGAGCAGTGTGAGGTGGTACCCCATTGTGGTTTTGATTTTTATTTCTCTAATAATTAGTGATGTTGAGCATCTTTTCATGTGCTTTTTGGCCATCTGTATGTCTTCTTTGAAGAAATATTTAGATCTTCTGCCCATTTTGATTTTTATTCCATTCCCCAGACCCTTTCTCCTGTGCGTCTCCATTCTCCTAATAGTTACATTTTCATCTTTGACAATCGATTGAAATCTGAATTTTCTGTTAGCACACCCAATTGAATGATAGATATCATTGCTAGCCTTCTCCTTCAAGCCAAATGGTTTCTTTGTAATTTCTCATCCCTTAGTTTGGCCACCCCCTCGCCTCCTATCCTGCAAACCCCACAGGATGAAACCTTTGGAACTTTTCTGTGTCCCTGATTCATTCTGAAAGATGAGTTCAAAAGAAACCAGACTTTGAACATTATATAGTCTACATAATTTGAGTATGTGAGGGAGAACTTTTTTTTGCTTCAGGTTTCAGTCTTTTATTGGATAAGTTTGAATTTGAATCTTGAAAAGTTCAAAAAGTAGTGTATCCTAGGGTCTTATTGCAGAGTCAGAAAAATATAATAAAGCTGGTGATGGGTTCTTAAGACGACTCTGTATTATTTCCATATTTGTTGATGAGTTCAAACCACATGCGAGCACTTTGCTCTTGCAGAGCTGGCATTGGGGTGACAGTGATGGAAGGAGAGATGGTGGGCCGCAGGGAAGATGCAGAGGCGGCTGTGACAGGGCTGCCTTCCAGCCTGCAGGACCACACCCTCTGCTGAGAAGTTTGCCTGATGAAGTGAGGACCCTCTGGTCCTGGGAGAACAACTTTTACCTTCCCCACAGGGGCCATACGTGTAATGGCCCCTGTTCTCTTTTCTGGAGGCACGCCTGCCTGTGTGCTGACCAAGTTCAGCCCTGAGACCTTCCTTTCCAGCGACGAGGTACAATTCCTAGGGAAGGTGAGATTTCCGGGCCCACTGTCTGAGACATGCCCAGGCTCAGGCCTGCCTGATTCTGTTTCTGCATTTAGGGAGTTTACCCATCTAACCTTGATAGCTTCAGTTGATCGTTATGGCCTGCTCTTACCTCCTTTGCATCCAAGTGACGATGAAAGTGTCCTATTTCACTTAAAGGGTGCGGTACAGTGAGGTGGAGACCACAGGAATTGGGGATACTGGCATTTTGTGGGGAGGGGGATGCCTTCAGTCAAGTACATGATAAATGGAAACAAACTACTTCTTTTGCATCAGCAGCTACCAGAGCCTATTACGTAATTATCTATCACAGAGACAAGCAACTTAATTGTTCAAAGATAAACCCTTAACATTTCAGCTCATCCTTTTACAGAAAAAGTATAGAGAATTTAGGACTTCACGAAAAAGCAAATTTTTCTTTGAAAAACATTGATGCGACGTAATGATGGGTATTGTTTCTCATCTATAATGAGAAATTGTAGCTAATGGCTTTGATAGTGATACAAATAGCGATTTTGAAATACATTTTTGGAACCCTCAGAATTTGAAAGGACTCTGAGAATGGTCCCTGTTTAACATGTTAATAAGCAGCATATACTATATATGTATATTAAGTATAATACGTATAATAAAGAGCATATACTCATCAGAATCTTGTGATTTAAAAAGAATACATCTTTTTTTTTCAATTATACCCCCCAGAGCTCTTTACAACTGTTCACTAAGGGACGCTGCCTTTGTAGAAACTAATGTTTGACCCAGTCTCAGAAAAAGTCAAAGCATCTGCTTTTCACCTGCCAATTCATTAAATTCAGCGTTGGTGTCCCCGGGGCCTCTCTCCATGCTTGTCATTGCCTTTTGGTGCCGAGGCAGCTTGTGAGGCTCAGAGCTGACCCTTTTCAAGATGAGGAAGTAACACCCAAGAGGTGTGAGTGGATTAAGAGAGCTGGAGTCTGTCATAACTAGTGGTAAATAGCTTCTGAAGATTGACTTTCTCTTCGAAAAAAGAGAATGTGTAAATATAATACATATATATGTATGTGTGTGTATATATATATGATGCTTTATCTTTTGTCTGTATAAAGAATAACAAAAACCAAAAGAAAATGAAACAAAAAGCCAGAAAGCCCCTGAGCAAGGCACCTGCCCGTTGACTTCAAGAATTACACCTGTGGTCCAGATGGTGTGCCTCTCAGGTGAGACGCATAAAATCAGAGTTTAAGAGAAAGAGCCGTGATATCACATATTCTGGTGAAAGCAGGCAATGTATCTCTCTCTGTTTTTTGATGGTGATTGTGATGATGATGATAAAAGTATTATTGACTTAATTTCATGGAAATTAAAACAGCATGGAATGGTGCAAATCGAAGTGCTAAATCGAACCCTTAGCTCCCGCCTTCCCCATTCCTTGGAGTTAAATATTTTCAACCTTTCTGTTGTTACTTTTTTTTAATAAGATTTTTTTTTTGGATGTGGACCATTTTTAGAGTCTTTATTGAATTTGTTACAATGTTGCTTCTGTTTTATGTTTTGGTTTTTTGGCTGGGAGGCATGTGGGCTCTTAGCTCCCTGACCAGGGATTGAACCTGCACCCTCTGCATTGGAAGGCGAAGTCTTAACCACTGGACCGCCAGGGAAGTCCCCTGTTGTTACTTCTTTGGTGGCAGGTGCGCCATTGTCTTTATATCAGATGTCACTGACGAGAGGTCTGATCCTGTGTTGATTCATCTTCTTCCGTTGGTGACCTAGCCTGTTTTTCCTTTCTGGAAGCTTCTAGGGTCTACTCTTGATTCTTGGTGTCCTGATTATTTCACAGTATTTCGTGAAGGGACTTAGGCACTCAGTGTGTCCCTTTGATACTGGAAATATTTTTCTTTGATTATTTCCTTATTTCTATTTTCTCGGAACTTCTGTTTGTTGGCTGTTTGACCTCCTGGGTTGATCTTCTGGGCATCTTAACTTTTCTCTCCTATTTGCCATGCCACTACTTTTTACTTTATCCTCTGAGAGATTTCTTCAGTTTCAGCTTCAGCTTCTGGATCAGGTGTTGAAATTTTAAAAAATAATTGCAGCAGAGACAGGGTTGGCCAATGGAAAGGACTCCCTGGGGGTCTGCAGGCTGCACTTGAGTAAGCCTTTCCTTTTCTTTTAATTTTTTTATATTGGAACATAGTTGATTAACAATGTTGTATTAGTTCCAGGTGTACAGCAAAGTGATTTAGTTATACAAACACACATATCTCTTCTTTTTCAAATTCTTTTCCCATTTAGGTTGTTATATAATATTGAGCAGAGTCCCCTGTGCTATAGTAGGTCCTTGTTGGTTATCCATTTTAAGTGTAGTAATGTGTACATGTCAATCCCAAGGCTTTTCTGAAGGGCAAGGGAAGCAGATATCACAGAAGTTGGATTCCCCCCCCTCCGCCCCCACCCAGGGGCCTTCCTCTGCCACACAGGATGCACTTTGAATTGTGAAGCCCAAGGTGTTTGAGACCAACTGTCTCATCTGAGGCGGGGTCTTTTCTATCCTTCTGATTACAGAGCCAAAACGAGGCTACCAGGTTCAAAAACAAAAACCTAGAGAACAGGTGCAAACACTTTCTATAAACCATCTGACAAAGTGGTGTAGGTCTCCCCTGCTCTGTTTGGGACTCCAGCATGGGTCAACATCAGTTGCAAGTTTCTGCATTTCATTCTGATTTGGCTAACTGTCTGCACCCTTGTTCCAAGCCTCTCTGGACACCAGCACAGCTTGGTAAGCACCCGGGGGAGATGAACCCTGTATTGATACAGTAACCATAATTAAGATTGTGATGCTGTCTTTCATCTTTTCTGCTAATTTTTCTTAATATTCCTCTTATTTTCTGTTTGCATTATTTTCCATTTCTGCCTGAGGGTACTAATTAAGTCAAGAAGGTTTCTTCTTATTCTCGAATTGTTTGCTCTAGCGTTTTTCTATTTTTTTCTTATGAATCTGCCTCTTCTGTGGTTTTGATTATCCCTAATGGTCTGGCTGTTCTTGGTGTCCTTTGGGGTTTATCATTGAGGGACTAGTTGATTCATAGCAGTGCTTGGCATGTTTTCCTTGCTTTCCTGTCCTACCCATTGAACAGGGGCTTGACCTCGCTCTGTCTAGGTGTGGGCAAAGCAGGTCACCTGGCAGCTTCACCTTTGGATGTTGGGTGGGAACTCTCCTCCCATGTGCTTGAGAGAGCATCTGCTCTGGGGTGTGAATTCTCGCTTTGGAAGCAGACGAGGCAGAAAGCTCGTTTCTTTGGTGCGTACAGCATTCTTTTGGTTTCTGCCTGAGAGCAGACACCAGTGCTGTAAGTCTGGGTTGAGAGCAGGGGGTCTGGGGGTCTGAGGCCCATCTGTAGTTCTGCAGACAGACTGTAGTCACTTGCTCTTTGGGTCCCATGTCTTGCTTTTGCCCTTGGGACCTGTGGTCTGGGGTCTCATCTCCAAAACCTTCTCTCACATATACACTGATCCAGAATCTTCCCTCCGGTTCCTTCACCGTTAACTGAGCTTAAATTTTTTTCACATCTTTCAGTGATCTTGTTTTTCTTCTCTGGCACCCAGATTAGCTGCCTTGGCAGAGAACTTCAGGGGGAGCAGCTCACACGATCTGGGACTGGATGGCAGAACTGCCTCCCTTGCATCCTGGGCTAGCTCCCCAAGTTGCATTGCACCCCTCTTTCCACTGCCTGGTGTCAACTTTCTGGCCCTCACTCTAGTTATTGCAAGAACAGTATTTCTGAGAATTTAAAGGGACCCATTTTTAAACTTCCTGTAAATCATATTACCCTGCAGCTCTTTCACCCATTCATTCGAGGACATTCATGGCTTTAGGGTAAGAGAACAGAGAACTCATTCCTCAGCTTTGAGTCCCAACACTGACTTCCTTGAGTCTCTGGAGAGACAACAGTCATGAAAACCAGGTGTTTTTACGAGAAATGGAATCTTTCAGTGCTGGGAGCTCTTCTTTATCTACTGAGAGCAAAGCTTAAAGGCCTGAAGATTGTTTTAGTCTTAAGCACTGTGTTGGTAAACGGAGGATGGAAGCGTTTTTCCATCTAGCAGGACGCTGTCAGGAAGGGGAGGCAGAAAGCCCTCTGGGGGTAAGAGAAGAACCCTGAGAAGCTGGAGCGAAGAGGCTACGCCAATCTTTTCAAAGCCCCTTTCTCTGCCCTGGAGACGCAGCTGTGGCTGCGGAGACCCCAGCCTCGGCAACCCCTGCCCCCTACTGGCTCCCTCTGGCCTCTGGTTTGTTGTTTTATAGTGTACTTTGCTGTGGAAACATCACGTTTAGTTACTTTGGAGCCCATCACCTGGTCCCATTGTTCCCCCCACCACACCCCGTCCCTTTACCCGAGCGCCCTTTGATTTCTCGTTTCTGGAAACGGTATGCCGTGCATCTATTGTAGAGTAACCCCAGTGACTCAGTATTACCATGGTATGATGTTGTTTTGTGCAATTTTGAACAATTAAAAGACTCTTTTTGAAATTAAAGAGAAAGGGTCCCCGAGAAGGGACACGGTACATTGGCATCTCACCCCACTGCACATGGCGGACTCCAGGTGGGTGGATGAGACTGCCCCCCCTCTCGGAGGGCTGCTGGAGCCCTTTCACCCTTCATGCTTTCCAGTCTGATGCAGGAGCCACAAGGCATCGCTGGGGAAGGAAGTGTCTAGACCAGGGTAGGAAACCTTTCTGTCCAGGGCAGTAGGTATTTCACGCCTTGTGGGCGGGGTGATCTCCATGGCAAGGACTCCACTCTGCCACTGCAGTGTGAAAGCAGCCCTACCCACTTCGTAAGTGAATGGGTGTAGTTGTGTCCCAACAAAACTTTGTTCACAAAAACACAGCAGGCCAGGTTTGACCCACGGACCACTGTTTGCTGACCTCTCATCTAAATGATTGGGCCCGAGATTTCCCGTGGCCCGTGTGTGGGATAAAGACGTCTGGAGGTTTCTGTGTACATGTGAGGCATGTCAAAGGAAGCTCGGAGTGAGGGCCCCTCGGTGGAGGCAGAGAGACGCCCCTAGATGAGATGATAGGTCAGAGCATCTGCAGTGGGCGCTGTGCAGACCATGGCCCAGGCTCAGGATCCTCAGGACCACCCCACAAGATGCGGTGAGGTTGGGGCAGAGGCAGCAGGGCCAGTGGTACGCTCGCCGGGGTTGGTGACATTGCCTTGTCCCCTGAGGTCCACCTCTCCCACAGACTCGCCGAGGGCGGGGCTGACCCTGCAGGATGGGGATGCGCCCGGGTGGGCTACACCTTCCGGGGGGCTCCTCTCGCCCTGCACCAGTGGGCGCCTGGTTCACTCACAGAGTTCTTCGCACTTGAGACCGTTCTCCCTCCTCTGAGACACGCACTGCCCCCTTCCCATCTCCACTTGGACGAGCCTCAGCACCAAATTCAGGAGTCCCCACCCAAGTTCCTCATCCTCCCTCCATGCAGGTGTCTTTTCCTGGGTCTCGGGGGTGCTTTCACCACTCCCCACTCAACACCCACCTGGTTCCTCAAAGCAGCTAACCCACGTCTTGTCGGTCCCCAAGTCCTGTTGACTCTTCCTCTCAAGTATCTATGCCTGTCCCCCATGTGTGTCTCTTTTCCAGATCATTTCCATGGCCCCTACCTGGCTTCTCACTTCCACTCTTGTCCCCCCGTCTGCCCTTCACACCTTGTCCAGAGTCATCTTGAAAAATGCATACGTGAAAGGTCACATGAGTTCCGGGGTGGTGGACCCAGCAGTTTGGACTAACCCAGCCTTTAAGAACTAGATAAATTAGGGGTTTGGGTTTAGTGGATACACACTACTGTGTATAAATTAGGTAAACAACAGGAGCTTCTGTATAGCACAGGGAGCTATACTCAGTATCTTAAAATAACCTATAATGGAAGAGAATCTGAAAAATATTACTTATATATATATTATATATATAAACAGAATCACTGTGCTGTACACCAGAAACTAACACATCATAAATCAATTATACTTCAATTAAAAATTTTTTTTAAATAATTAAGAAAAAGTCTGTGGACTGACTGAAGAAAGACTTGGCTAATTCTTCATCTCTGAGCACCGCTTTTCTCATTTGTGGACAGTGGGGACTGGATCTGAGTCTGTTTCCAAGCCAGACTCTGCTATAGGTTGGTAAATACATAGAAAATGGTCATTTTACTCATTAAGCTTACTGGAGAATGTAAACAGCGTAACCTTCTAAGATAAATGAGAGCAGTGGGCACAGGTTTCTGGGCATCGGGGCAGGTCTGTGACCCCGGTGCTCTGGCAAGGGGGTAGCGTGGGAACCCGGCCGCCCAGGGGAGCTTGCGGAGGGCCCGGCTCCTGCCCCAGGGTCCTGGCAGTGGAGCAGGGTCACTGAGGTGGGCTCACGTTGCAGACCCTTCAACGAGGAGTGATGTATTCCCCCTCGGTCCCGAGTGAGCACTGCACACCGCCTGTCGAGTGGACTGTCGAGTGGGTGTGGGCGTCCAGAAGTCCTGCCAGCCCCTCCTCCCCTGTGTCACATGGAGACCTGGGTCGCTCCGGGGCAGCTGCTTTATCCCGGCTAGAGTCTGGAACGGGTCCCTTCATTGCATCGATGCAGGGAGGGCTTGGAGGTGGGGAGAGGGGCCGGGGATGGGAGCGGGTCTCACTCTTGCTCTACCCTTTGCCACCCCTTCTGCGAAGCCAGTGGCGAGGAATGGGGTGGATCCGTTTGCATCTGGCTCTGAGCTTTCAGAGCAAGAAACCAAAACCCCACCCCAGCTCCCTGCGAGTCAAAGTCAGGGTCACCGAAGGTGGTGTTGATCTGAGTCTGTTGGCCTGAAAGAGCCCTCGGGAGCCCAGTGGGGGCACCATACGGGATGCAGGGAGCCTGGCTGGGGACCCTCCCTCAATGCAAGGGTGGGGCATGGGGGGGGAGGGGAGGGGCTGCCAGGTTTGGACATGAGGAGCCGCCTAGAACTCACATCACGCAAGCAGTAGAAAGACTCGTCTTGTACTTTTGTGTTCTTTGTAAGTGAGTGAAGCTAGCTCTTCCTGGGTTATTTGCATGTGGACACATTTGAAAGGCCACACGGTGTATCATGCACAACCAGGTGTCCAGGGACAGAGTGTCCATCCCTTTGGTCATGGGACAGAGGCTCTGGGCCTGAGATGGCTGCTCCAGTCCTCGCCCTACGACAGCCCGGCCCCCCGAGTCACACTTGGAGTGGTGAACTTCCGAACATTCTCGGTGCTACAGGTGTCTGTGTATGTAGAGACCGCGTAGGGCTGAAGCCAGGGGAGAGAACCCTTCAGGGGAGAAACCGTTGAATGGAGGAGGAGATCATGATGGAGACAGGAAAATCGGAGGAGGTCAGGGCGCCAGACACCTGCACGAACGAGTCAGCCGGGGGGTTGGGGGGTTACCCCGAGTGATCTTGCAGGCAAGGCTCAGTGTAAAGTTTTGTTTTCACCACTCGTGGAAAAACTGGTTCCTGACGTTTTCTGGTGATGAAAATACTGAATAAACCCATGAGTTGGGAAATACTTATTGTCTCTGTTCTTGGGGAATTTTGATTCTTTCTTTGGGGAGAAGCTATCGCACACGTGCAGAAGATTTGGGGGCTGCAGCGGAGGGTGTGGGCAGAGCGGTGGTGGATAAAGAATTGTTCGTGTATCACCAGAGGTGTGTCTGATTTGCTCAGGGAGACCCAGGTCCTGCTGAGCTCTGGAAAGAGGGGACGGAGGGGGCGGGGGGCGGGGGAAGAAGTGGGTGCCCTCGGAGGGTCATCGGGAGGGCCTGGCCCACAGCTCTTCTCTCCCAGGTCTGAACTGGTTGGCACGTGCCAACGGGGCTGGGTGGGGGATCTGAACGTGGGGGGCCGGATCACTGGGGTAGGGGTCCTCTGAACAGTGGGGAAGGGCTGCCTTTACGTAGAGCAGTGTTCACTGCCTGGGCTCTGCGGTAGGATTTTGCAGGCTTTCATATAATCAAGAGAATGGGAGTATTTTAGCACCATTTCGTCTTTTGTTGTTAGAGTGCTTTTCTCCTTAAATCTTTTCTACTTAAAAACTATCATTAGTTTTTGAGAATATAAAGACTCCCAGAAGAGGAAACACGCCTCTATGGCAACCTCAGTTCTTTCCCTGGGGAGAAGCTGTCACACAGCCCCAGCTGTCACATGTGTTGTATCCACAGCCCAGATAACTGCTGTGGGTGTTTACAGGACAAACGGGAAGCGTACAGCATCTTGTTAGAAAATTCAAGGGACTCAGAAAGGTACAGAATGAGAGGTTGAAGTCTCCTTCCCTTCCCCAGAGGTGTTCCAAGGAAGAGGACGTCTTTTGGTCCCTGGGTGAGTCAGAAGGGGAGATACCCTGTGCCCTGTTCTCAGCCTTCTACTGTCACTAAACGATGTGGCTCTGTGGTTTTCAGCGTACTTCTTGTTAAATCTTCGTGGTGCTCTATTGAATAACTAGAACATCATTTATTTAATAAACGCCTATTGATCTCACACTTAGGTGATTTCCATTCCTGTTAAAACTTACTTTGAAAGTATATGCTGACTTGGGTAAGCACCTTCATAGGGAATTTCCTAGCCAACAGATTTCTAGGTGGAGGGGTCCATGCATTTTAGATTGAGGCAGATTTTGCAAATTGCCCCAAGAACAGGCTGCATGGTTCATAAACCTAGCAAGTAAGTGGGAAAGCCCCAAACCCTTCGCTGGGGTCTGCTCTGTCATCACCTCCTCCTAGAGGCCTGCCCTGACCATCCTCTTTCCACTCTCTTATCCCGATTTTTATTTTCCTTCAGAGCACTTAATATTACCTGAAATTAATTTTTGTTAATTTCTGTTTGTTTGTCTGTCTCACTAAAATTGAAACCCCATAAAGACGAAGGTTCTGTACACTACTCTGCCTGTAAAGCCTGGCCTGTGAGAACCTGTACACAGTTGATGTGCATTTGTTCAGTGAATTAATGGATGGACTTCGATTCACTATGTGTTAAAATGTGATGGTGCTCCTTCCCCCTTGGTTCTTTCTTTTTTTTTTTTTTCTTTCTCATTTTCTTTCTCTTTCTCTTTTCTCTTGTGCTTACCAGATGCAACCTATCATTTGCCAGTTACCCTAATTCTGTGTCACTTGCATTTGGGGATAAAACAGGTACATTGGGTCCTAATTCTATCACCCTGGCTGCCATATCGTTCATTTTTTAATTGCATTTTTCCTCCTTTTTTGTTACCTGAGTGTATATTTGTGGTGTTTCTCCTGGTGCATTAGTCTCCTTTTAGTTTTTACAGTGGTTACTGGTCTAAATCTGTATATTTATTAGATATAACCTTCTCCTTCATGGTTTAGCAGTTCTTAAATTATATCTGTTGTTTGCTTGCTATGAAAATGAAAAAATTATCACATTTTCTATTTCCTGAGTTTTGTTTCTTATATTCTTATTTTTAGTTTTTGTGTTGTTGTTGTTGTTACATTTTAACTTTAAATACCAAGTTGAAGACTCTTTCTGGGTTTACCAGTTTTAGGCCCTATCTTAGACAGACGAGGAAATGAAGGCCCTTAGACATCTTTGCCTTCCCCCCTCCATCCTGTCCAGTTGAGAAGACGATTCCTTTTGCAGTGTCATTTTTAAACACTTCCCTGCTGTAACCCTTGGAAAGAGTGTCTTGCTTTCCTCTCTGCGGGAGTCGCAGTATTTTTTTTCTATTTCTGGGATGACACAGAAGTGTTGGGGGAAATTCTCCTTATTCTCTGGAGGTTGCATCAGCTGTTTCCCTTCTGCTACTCTCTGAAGTTGGTGGCTGTTAGTGAGGTTGTTCAGGATTTTATTAACTTGCTTCTCGCTTGCTTCCTGCTTCCAAGGAGGGCAGCGCCGGAGCTGTGGGGACTTGCTCTGCAGCTCGGATGGTGGCTTGGGCCCAGCTTTGCTGTGTTGTTAAATTTGGGGGGAAAGATATTTGGTATTGGTTTTCACTGTGCCATCTTCTGAATGTTTTTTCTTTAAAGTAAGGAGGCATTTGACAATTCAGTACATATTACTAAAAGTACATGTACTGTTTTGTTTTGTTTTTTAAGATTTTTTTTTTATGTGGACCATTTTTAAAGTCTGTATTGAATTTTTTTTTTTTTTTTTTTTGCCGTATGCGGGCCTCTCACTGCTATGGACTCTCCCGTTGCGGAGCACAGGCTCCGGACGCACAGCCTCAGTGGCCATGGCTCACGGACCCAGCTGCTCCGCGGCATGTGGGATCTTCCCAGGCCGGGGCACGAACCCGTGTCCCCTTCATCGGCAGGCGGACTCTCAACCACTGCGCCACCAGGGAAGCCCTCTGTATTGAATTTGTTACAGTATTGCTTCTGGTTTATTTTTTGTTTTTATGACCATGAGACATGTGGGATCTTAGCTCCCCGACCAGGTATTGGACCCACACCCCCTGCACTGGAAGGTGAAATCTTAACCACGGGACCACCAGGGAAGTCCCCCTCTGTCTGTTTTTGATCTATATAAGTTTATTGAAAATGTGAACAAAAAAACTCTTTTTGCACTGAAGGAAAATGTTTTTGCAATTATGAATGGGACATTTTGTTTATAAAAGGATGAATAAAGGTTGTTCGATAAAGCAAAGAAGTACAGGTTCCCCAAATATGCCTACAGGAACATTTTGGCACAAGCCCATTCTCTCTTTCCATCATTGTCTTTTTTATAGAAAAGAAGCATTTATATTTTTTAAAGTTTGTGACTTGGGTATGTAGCTGAGAACTGGGGATGCATAGTGAAGTTCCGAGCAGAGGCTCCCTTTACTTTGAATATAGCTCTGAGGCATATCTGCTGAGCATTTGGATAATTGAGTACATAGGTGGAATAGCAGTCAGGGTTCTTAGTTGCAAAAAACAGAGTCCGTTTTTGTAGCCAATTTCGCAAAACTCCATGTAGCCAGGACCAGTGCCAGGAGCACTGCGCTGGGCTGTGACAAGTGAAGACAGCTCTGTGACCACCACTCAGCACAGACACCGTGCTTGCTGGGGATCGAGTGCCAGCAGCTCCACCAGCCACTGCTGCCTCCCCGCTGTGCCCACCGATGGCAAAGCTGAGTCACAAGCCTGAGGCCCAACTGCAAGGGGGCTGGATGAGGTCTTGCTTCTACCTTGGGGACATTGTCCAGATGTAGGAGGGGTGATCAAGCAATGCTGGGAGTCCCCAAACTGGAGACAAACGCCTCCTATAGTAACGCCTCCTATAGTAGTGTTGTCTGTCGGGAGGAGGACCGAGTTGGAGGCACAAGGGAGGAGGCGTGCCAGGACGGCCAGGGCATCAGGCGGAGTTGAGGACACGTGATTGCTTCTGTGACTTCTCGTGTTTATTAGCTCCGTGCCTGTGGGCAGAGCACTTACACTCTTTGACCTGATTTTCCTCATCTGTGAAAAAGGGCTCAGGAAGTGTGGTGTTTCAGATCCCTTCCAGAATGTGTAAGACACTTAGTAAATGTTTGCCGCCTGAATGAATGAATGAGTCTGTTGTCAGTCGGGCCTTGGAGAAAGATAAATGAGCACGAAGAACATCACTATTAGGTGGGTTAACTTTTGGTGATGAATTTTGTTTTAAATTAGAGTGTGCTGGGACTTCTCTGGAGGTCCAGTGGTTAAGACCCTGTGCTCCCAGTGCAGGGGGGCCAGGTTTGATCCCTGGTCGGGGAACTAGATCCTGCACAGCAGCATCTTGCTTCTACCTTGGGGACATTGTCCAGATGTAGGAGGGGTGATCAAGCAATGCTGGGAGTCCCCAAACTGCGCAGCACAGCCTAAAATAAATAAATAAATAAAAATAATATTACCAATAAAAAATAAATAGAGTGTGCTTACATTCTAGTGGGTTTTTATTATTACTATTATTATTTTTATTGAAGTATAGTTGATTTACAATGTTGTGTTAGTTTCAGGTGTACAGAAGTAATTCAGTTATACATGTGCATAAATCCGTTCTTTTGCAAATTCTTTTCCATTATAGGTTATTATAAGATACTGACTATAGTTCCCTGTGCTATACAGTAGGTCCTTGTTGGTTATCTATTTATGTATAGTAGTGTGTATCTGCTAATCCCAAACTCCTAGTATTTTCCTCCCCCTCTTTCCCCTTTGGTAACGTAAGTTTGTTTTTCTATGTGTGTCTATTTCTGTTTTGTAAATAAGTTCATTTGTATCATGTTTTAGATTCCACATACAGGTGATATCATATATTTGTCTTTCTCTGACTTAGTTCACTTACATTCTGGTGGTTTTAGAGTCCTGCAAATGCTTTAGATTTTAGCTTTTTTTTAAAAAAGCTAATTTATGGCAAGCACAAGGAAGCAAAAGTCATCAAGAAAGCTTCAGTCCAAATGTATTATTAATGATCATCTTAGCATTTAGAGCATTAGTATTTTTATCTGCTTTGGTAACTGTCAGACTTCCAAACATCACGATAAGATAGCATCCAGATAAAATAATGGGAAAGATCCTTTCTTAAGTGAGTTAAATTATTGATGAGTTGCTTTTGCAGTAGATGAATGAGTATTCATGGAGTGAGTACCCAGGGGAAGTTTTCAGCCTCTCTCATCTTTGAGTAGGACTTGTTCATTGACTATCAACTCTATTTTAATTATGTGCTGGCTTTCCCTTCATTTTTTTTCTTGGTCAGGATTAGGAGGAAGTGAGGGAAAATTATTTCTAATTTGTTTTGTCTTCCTCAGGTGAGTATTATAAAAGTTGTCCTATCTCTAAAGGACCTTGTGCTTTTTATATGAATCCTACTATATATGTGTAGCAAAGCAGGGGCCTCGTATGGCCTCACAGCAAACACAGGTGTGTCTGATCATGTCTGGGGGTCCCAGAGGGGTCAGCAGAGGGCTAGTGTCTGTGAAGCTGAGAAGCTACCACAAGGACAACGGGCCCTGTCAGAGATGCTGCAGGTGCCTCACGGAATCCGTTTCTCCTTCGTTCATCTCCGTTTCCCTTTTCCATTCTTAGGGTTGACCCCACTTCTGTCTCCATGAGTGGGTCCTAGTAAGTTTAAACTCATCATTGTACCCACTGTCTTGTCATAGCAATTGCTTCAGGAACCCAACTTCAGTCAATGTGAGAGAGTGAATTCCAGGACCTAAATGGAATTTCTAGAAGAAATGCTCTGGCTTGCTATGGAACGATGGTTTGAGACTGGGAACCACCACAGATACTTAGTCACCATAAAAGAAAGCTTGAGGATTTCTTTGTGGGGCCCAGGATGAGGCTGCAAAGCAGAAGGTAGAGAAGAATTGGGGCTCTGGTGACACTGAGCTCCTGGTTCAAGCTTGTCCTGAAGACAGCATTAATCTCTGACCTTTTCAGTTATGGGAGCCAATAGGTGTGAATGTGTGATCAAATATTTCAAGCATGCAGATGAGCATAGAGGGTAATATAATAAATCCCCATTTATGTACCTCCTACAATGAAAAATATAACTCTTTTCTTACTTGCATCAAGGTACAGTATTTTCCCCAAAGAACTAAAGTATAAAAGTGTTGGAGGTAACTTTTTGTGCTTCTGTAGTACCATTATCCTTTCTTCCTTAATGATTTTGCTGGAATATGTCTTAGTGTGGCTGGTCTGCTGCATGTATGTTTGTGTGTGTGTGTGTGTCTTTGTTTAGCTACATGATGTGCTCTTTTGATATGTAGTTTAATTTAATTTAGTTTTTAAAAATTGTGGTTAAATATACATAATATAAAATGTATCATCCTAACCATTTCTAAGTGTACATTTCAGTCTTGTTAAGTATATTCACATGGCTGTGCAACCAATCTCCAGGACTTTTTCATTTTACAAACCTGAAGTTCTATACAACTTCCTGTTCCTTCCTCCCCTCAGCCTCTGGCAACCACCATTCTACTTTGTGTCTCTATGAATTTAACTCTCCTGGGGACCTCATATAAAGGGAATCATACAGTATTTGTATTTTTGTTACTGGCTTATTTCACTTAGCATCATGTTCTCAAGGTTCATCCACGTTGCAGCAGGTGTCAGAATTTCCTTCCTCTTTAAGGCTGAATAATATTCCATTGTATGCATAGATCACATTTTGTTTATCTGTTCATCAATCAGTGGACACTTGGGTTGTTTCCACCTTTTGGCTGTTGAGAATAATACTGCTGTGAACATGGATGTACAGGTATCTCTTTGAGTCCCTCCTTTCAGTTCTTTTGGGTGTATACCCACAAGTGGAATTGCTGGGTAATATGGTAATTCTGTTTTCAATTTTTTGAGGAACAGCCATGCAACTTCCACAGTGGCTGCACCATGTCACATTCCCATGTGCAGTGCACAGGATTCCAGGTCTCCCCATCCTTGCCAACACTTGTTATTTACGTATTTATTTATTTATTTATTGTAGTCATTCTAATGGGTTTGAGGTGATACCTCATTGTGGCTTCAATTTGCATTTCCCTGTTGGTTAATGATGTTGACTCTCTTTTCATGTTGTTGGCCATTTGTATATCTTCATTGGAGAAATGTCTAATCAAGTACTTTACCCATTTAAAAAATTGAGTTGATACCTAGTTTTAAATCTTTTTTTTTTAACTTCAGGAATTATAGTTTTTAGTGAACCCAGGAATTATAATTTTTAGTGTTTCTTTTTGCTGAGAACTCCAGTTATATATATGTTGGACCCTCTTTACCTGTCTTCCAAATGACTTTCTCTTGAATGCTCTTTATCTCTTGCTCCATTGCTTTTTATTATTAAAAATTTCCTCTTTTCTATCTTCTAGTTTTATTATTATGTGTGTTTCTAGATAGGTTAATCATAGTTTCATAGCTCCATCACACCTTCTTCTGCAGTTTTCATGAAGTGACAGCACCCTTGGCCATGTATTTGGTGAGATCTACCTCCTCTTCACCAGTCTGCCACTTGTATCTGGTCCTTCACCTTCCTTTGCCTCTGTTATGTTTACTCCAAATTTGGTTCCTACTCCCAGTTCTTTTGTCTTTGTGAAATTTAAATGTCTAGTAGTGATGTAGAGTTATTACATGTACTTTCAGTGTTTTCCTAAATTGATTACGTGTTTTCTTCTCAGGTAAGCGTGGTCAATGACACCAATCTTAAACATGTTAAACAATGCTTAGGATCTGCTTAGGAGTAACAGTTTTCAGTTAAACAGTTGTTTATTAGTAGTACTAGAGGTTGACTTTACAGTGTCCATATTTGACTGATTTTAAAAAAAAGTCTGTATTCTCGCTTCATCAGAAGAGTTTGCATCACATTAATAATAAAAAAGTGAGAGACAGTGTGGCCTTCAGCAACAAACTGTTCTTCATTATGGCAAAAGTGACTGGGCTCACCACATAGTAAATGACCATAGCGTAAAACCAATGACATACCTTCTCTTATAAAGACCACCCTCTGTTAAGCAGCATCTTTTTGGAGAAAAGAAACACTGTAATAAATGTTGCTTCCATAAAATAGCTAACCAATGGTAGCTGCATTTATCCCCTCACTTCATTCTGTTTTCTTCTTCACTGTCACAAAGTTTGATTCTTAAACTCTCCTAGCATTCATAGTATAATTTTTTCTGTTATCTCTTTTGGCCCACGATGGTTGTGTTGGCAGCCTTTATCAGGATACTTTTTATATTCCATACTCTTGTTCTTGACCTCTTGCACAGTTTTAGGATTGACAGCATAATTTCAAGGCATACTGAAAATTATGAGATGCCTGCATTCCCTCTTTGGTTAATCTCTGAATTCGCCTTTTTCCATAATTGCATTATGTGTCTGTGGAAATTAAACAGCTGCTCCGGAAAGTCAGCTGGAACTTTGGACAGAGAAGTGTCCCAGTGCATCCGTCAATTTCATCAACTGGTCCCAACTTTGAACATTTTATGATCTACCCACAAGATTGGGCAGCTGTTGCTTATTTTAGTTGTACATCTTAGATGTGTGAAAGGCAACCTTCTGTCCACAGGATAATATTTAGCTTTAGTTATATATCATAGGGACTGTTTTTGAAGAAATTCGAAGGGCCAGTTAGGTATTCAAATTTAAGCTCACATTCAACCACGTGGTACCACCAGTGCAGACACGTGTCACTAGGAACCAGTACCTTTCACGCCTGGTTACGTTTATGCATGCACAGCCAGCCATAGCTCTTTCTCAGTCTACACATCTGCTTAGCAGGTAGCAGATTTATTTGACGTTGATTGCGTGAGGCACCTTAGCATCAGGACTGTTAAGTGTAAGGAAATGTCACTGTTACACTTAAGGAAATCCAGGACTGAATTCAGAGCTGCACCCCTTCTTCTCTGAAGTGGACGTTAACACCTTACTCTAACCAGGATCTCTGCTTCTTGCCTGTGGAGTTATGAGTAATTGTGAGCAGTCTTCTCCTGCTGACCAGTGGCCAGTCCTGCCTAGCATTAGTTATGCAAAAACTATGATTTTTTTTTTTAATTTGAAAAAATTAAAAAAGTTTAAAATTGTGGTAAAATACACATAACATAAAATTTACCATCTTAACCTTTAAGTGCACAGTCCAGTAGTGTTAATCACATTCACATTGTTGTACAGCCAACCTCCAGAACACTTTTCATCTTGCAAAACTGAAACTCCATATCTGCTAAACAACAACTCCTTACCCTCCCCTCCCCCCAGCCCCTGGCAACCACCATTCTACATTCTGTCTCTATGAATTTGAATTTGAACTAGCCATGGATTATTTTGTTCTGTGTGCCATTCCTTACTCTAGTATCTATTTATCTGGCTTGGAGAATGTTCTGAGTCATTCTTCTGCAGTATTACTGTATTTTATAAAATTAATGAGTTCCTTAAAGGGCCCTGGATCAATTTTTCACATTTAAGTGTGTAGAATAAAATTATGCAGAGTAGAAATATTTTAATAAAGTAAATTTATACAAAATAAATATATAATAAAATAAAAATATTTAAAAGTTATATTTAAGAGAATGTGTTTTGTAAACACCTCTAGTTAAAGTTAACACTTATTGGGACTTCCCTGGTGGCGCAGTGGTTAAGAATCCACCTGCCAATGCAGGGGATACGGGTTTGAGCCCTGGTCTGGGAAGGTCCCACATGCTGCAGAGCAGCTAAACCCGTGCACCACAACTGTGGAGCCTGCGCTCTAGAGCCCGTGAGCCAAAACTACTGAGCCCTTATGCCACAACTACTGAAGACCGCACACCTAGAGCCCGTGCTCCACAACAAAGACAAGGCACGATAATGAGAAGCCCATGCACTGCAATGAAGAGTAGTCCCCGCTTCCACAGCTAGAGAAAGCCCACACGCAGCAACAAAGACCCAACACAGCCAAAAAGATAAAAAATAAAATAAATAATTAAAAAAAATAAAAAATGTTTTAAAAAATAAACACTTATTTACAGAAAATATGAATAATAATTTAATTTTAAAAAAGAACAAAGAAAGAGGATAGAAAATTTGAGACTATTTTGGTAGTAGAATCAAGCCAACCTTGTTGGTCACCTTCATTATGAAATTTAAAGAGAGATTGCAGGTTTGAGCAAAGTTCTTTGGGGGAAATTTTTGGTGTCTTTTCTAAGCCTGAAATGTGTCATTGGCTTCTAAATTTTAAATTGGTAGCTAAATTTTAAATTCTGCAAAAAAAAGTCAAAGACAGCATTTTTTTCCCCACTAGGTAACTTTGAAGGGAAAAATGGAAACTATCTCACCAAGTTCCTAAGACCAAATTATGTCGCATGTTAGAACTGAGGTCATGACCTGTGTCAGCTGCGGTGTGAGCCCCCAGTGGTGTGTCCCAGGAGGTGTGAGAGCCCCCGGAGGTGTGTCCCAGGAGGTGTGAGCCCCGGAGGTGTGTCCCGGGAGCAGGGGTCAACGTCTGGTTTACAGGCACGGTGGGAGCCCCCTGGTGTACGTGCTGCTTTAGTTGACACAGTCGTGATTTGTTCAGCTTGTGCCGGATTCCTATTGTAAACCACATATGACTGACTCAGTGTAGAGGGTATCTTTAAAAGTAAGAAGTTACTCTGGGTGTGTATACACCCCAAAGAAGTGAAAACAGGGACTCGAAGAGATATTTGCCCATCCATGTTCAAAGTAGGATGATTCACAGTAGCCAAAAAGTGGAAGCAGCCCAAGTGTCCGTCGATGGATGAATGGCTAACAAACTGTGGTCTATACATGCAATGGCATAGTATTCAGCCTTAAAAAAAAGGAAGGAAATGCAGAAGTCTGCTACAACGTAGATGACCTTTGAGGACATTATGTAAAGTGAAATAAGCCAGAGACAAAAAGACAAATACTGTATGACTTCATTTATATGGTGGAGGGCCCTAGGCTAGTCAAATCCATAGAGACAGAGAGTAGGACAATGGGTGGCAGGGTCTGGGAGGAGGGGGCGTGGGGTGCTAGTGTCTGATGGGTTCAGAGTTTCAGTTTTGTAGGATGAAGAGAGTTCTGTGACTGGATAGTGGTGATGGCTACAAACGATATGAATGTACTTAATGCCACAGACCTGAATACTTAAGAGTTGTTAAGCAGATGCAAACTTTATATACAGGATAGATAAACAAGGTCCTACTGTATGGCACAGGGAACTGTATTCAATATCTTGTGGTAAACCATAATGGAAAAGAATATGAAAAAGAATACGTATACGTATAACTGAGTCACTTTGCTGTACAGCAGAAATTAACACGTCATTGTAAATCAACTCTACTTCAATAAAATAAATTTTTTAAAAAGAATTGTTAAGATGGTAGATTTTATGTTATGTACTATATTTTACCACAATTTAAAAACCTTAATAAAATCAATTTAAAAAGTGACTGTTAGGGCTTCCCTGGTGGCGCAGTGGTTGAGAGTCCGCCTGCCGATGCAGGGGACGCGGGTTTGTGCCCCGGTCCGGGAAGATCCCACATGCTGCGGAGCGGCTGGGCCCGTGAGCCACGGCCGCTGAGCCTGCGCGTCCAGAGCCTGTGCTCCTCAACGGGAGAGGCCACAACAGTGAGAGGCCCGCGTACCGCAAAAAAAAAAAAAAAAAAAGTAGTATACTTCTTTATCCTTTCCTTCTGTACTGTGGCTAAAGCAACCCTTTTGTCACGGTGAAATAAAACCCCTGAAATATTTTTCAGAACAAGAAGGCATGTAAATAAAAGAGTTAAGTACAGAACAGTCATCATAATATCCTGGCAGCTCAGTCTTCTATTTACGGGTTTTGGGATGCGTGAGCCACATTTATATAACTTTTTTTTTTTTTTTTTTTTTTTGGCTGAGCCCCGCAGCATGTGGGATCTTAGTTCCCACACCAGGGATCGAACCCGTGCTCCCTGCAGTGGAAGCGCAGAGTCCTAACCATTGGGCTGCCCGGGAATTTGAGCCACATTTATAAAGTCTAACCCAATGTTGCCACAGAACCCTTTTTAGTTATGGGCCTATCCATCCTCTCAAAGGCCCCAGCGAGGAGTCGATTCTCAGTATTTAGGATTGTGAGAGGAAGATTGGAGTCAGAGCTGGGTTGGCTCAAACATCCCCACATGTTCCTTATTGGAAAAGACCACACCAGCCCAGGGCCACCTGTGCTGTGTGGTCTTGGGCTGATTCTAAGAAGTTGCCCTTTTTGTGGGTCACATGTGGTCCAGTATGGGCAGCGGTGTGCAGTTCAGCCTGATGCGTCTTCTCTAGTGCCTGAGTCCTGGGGCCTCCTGGGGTCCTGGCAAAGCACAATTTAAAACAGACCCAAATGTGGACCTGCTTTCTTTGCTTGGGCCACGCCTGCTCCTGGCTTATTCCTGAGGCAGGGGTGGTCTTTCCCTTCTCCTGCCCCTCACGGAGAGCACTGAGCCTTGGTCAGCCAGAGTGGGAAGTTCCCTTTCTCTCAGGGAGAAATGCCAGACTCTTCTTATTTACTGGGGTATAAATTCCACAGTGTGGATGGCTGTAGATGTCTGGAGACAGAATCCTTGCCACCATCAGTGCCTTTGGATTGGACCATATGGATCTGGAATATGAGAGGCTCAGTGATGACTGTCATGGACCTTTCCCCACGTTTTTCTGGGCTGCGTAATCCACCCTGGGATTCTTACACGACATGGGGAAATTGAGTTTCCCACCAGATTGACAGGCGTAGGCTGAGAAGTATTTCATTTGGAAAACATTAAAGAGGTATCTCTTGTCCCTGACTCTGGTCCAGCAACCATTTCGTGGTCACTTCTCGTGGCTACTGCTTCTCTCTTCCCACTGGTTACAAGTACATCTGCAGGCCAGAGCCCTTCTTTAGGGTCACAGCATCTGTTATATTTAAAGTGTATACTTACTTACTATAACCAAAATGCATACTTTTTATGGTAGGAGAAAAACATAGGTTGGTTGGAATTCTTCTGGAGTTGAAGTTTGATATGCTGTGGATTCAGGGGCAGATGGACATGGTGCCCCGGAAGAGGATGGAGGCCTCACTAGACCCGCCTGGTGCTTCCTGCCTGGGCAGCCGTGGGCGAGTTGCCCAGCCTCAGTTTCTGCCCCTGCAGAGTGGTGATGAGGAGCCTGCCCTGTGGGAAACCCCAAGTTGGAGAATTCAGTGAAATAGTCTGTCTACAGGGCACAGAACAGGTGCTCAGTGCATGCTCCCCTCCTTTTGCTCCAGCAGAGACCAGAGTAGCATGGAGGGGTCTGCTGTCTTTGGATGGTGAATATGCCACCCAGTTTCAGGGGGATAGTTGAGAATCTTGGCTGTAATCTCTGTCCTTCTGTTTAATGTCTTTTCTTCATTTTCTTTGAAATACCAATGGAATTTATTTATTTGATAAGTATGTTAATCTGAGAATTGCTTTTAATTCTTGGGAAGATCTTAGATTTTGTAGGTTTTGAAATCTAGTAGGGATAAATTCCAGTCTCTACTTTTTTGTTAAAATGATGTAAGTCTGTATTAGAGAAATGCAAATCAAAACTACAACGAGGTATCACCTCACACTAGTCAGAATGGCCATCATCAAAAAATCCACTAACAGGGGCTACACTGGTGGCGCAGTGGTTGAGAGTCCGCCTGCTGATGCAGGGGACACGGGTTCGTGCCCCGGTCTGGGAAGATCCCACATGCCGCGGCGCGGCTGGGCCCATGAGCCATGGCCGCTGAGCCTGTGTGTCTGGAGCCTGTGCTCCGCAACGGGAGAGGCCACAACAGTGAGAGGCCCGCGTACCGCAGGAAAAAAAAAATCCACTAACAATAAATGCTGGAGAGGGTGTGGAGAAAAGGGAACCCTCTTTCACTGTTGGTGGGAATGTAAATTGATACAGCCACTAGGGAGAACAGTATGGAGGTTCCTTAAAAAACTAAAAATAGAACTACCATACGACCCAGCAATCTCACTTCTGGGCATATACCTGGAGAAAATCATAATTCAAAAAGATACATGCACCCCAATGTTCATTGCAGCACTATTTACAGTAGCCAGGACATGGAAACAGCTTAAATGTCCATTAACAGAGGAATGGATAAAGAAGATGTGGTACATATATACAATGGAATATTACTCAGCCATAAAAAGGAATGAAATTGTGCAATTTGCAGAGACATGGATGGACCTAGAGATGATCATACTAAGTAAGTCAGAAAGAGAAAGACAAATACCATATGGTATCACTTATATGTGGAATCTAAGATATGACACAAATGAACTTACCTATGAAGCAGAAACAGACATAGAGAATAGATTGGTGGTTGCCGAGGGGGATGGGGGTGGGAGAGGGATGGATTGGGAGTTTGGAATTAGCAGATGCAAACTGGTATATATAGGATGGATAAACAACAAGGTCCTACTGTATAGTACAGGGAACCATATTCAGCATCTTGTCATAAATCATGATGGAAAAGAATATGAAAAAGAATATATATATGTATAGCTGAGTCACATTGCTGTACGGCAGTAATTAACACAACGTTGTAAATCAACTGTACTTCAGTAAAAAAATAAAGTTCAATTCATCAAGTTCAAAACAAGTAAAGTGTGTGGGAGGATGGGTGTAGGTTCTGTGCAAATACTGTGCCATTTTATATGAGAGACTTGGTATCCATGGGGGTCCTGGAACCAACCCCCTGCGGATACCAAGGGACGACTGTACAGCATGTACAGAAAGTTGTAAAAGTTGAAACTCAGGCTAAGCACTGGTTTAGCTCACTTAATTTGCTCAGCCCACTTGTTAACGTGAGACGTTAGCTTTGGGTTGGAAGAGGCTGCTGTTTGGCACATGAGTGACCAGGGCCGTCTGTGACTGCAGCTTCTCGCAGAACTTGCTGGAACAGCTGGTGTTGGAGCTGCTACAGCAAGTGTTTGGGAGGCTCTGGTTTTGTGTGTCTGCCAGTGGGAAGGTATGGTCGTGTTTTATGCCTGTGATTCTGAAGAGATGCCTAAATCATCAAGCAGGTTGTTTTTTTTTTTATCGTGCGTCTCAGTGGTGAATACCCCATGTTAGAAACACCCTCTCCTTCTTGTGTTAACTGCATTTCATCCTTGCAGAACATATTTAAAATGTACTCGCCAGTTTTAGTAAACCAAGTTCACTTCTTGAGCTTTTTGTTTACCAGTGATGTTTTCTGAATAAAATGTTTAAGTCACAGGGTAGCGACAGAAGTTCAAAACTGCTGTCCATAATATAGGATAAACATTAAAAACGGAAGGTTTCAGGCAGGCTTTTGATCCCTCAACCATCCTTCCCCTGGGTTTGGCTCTTCCCAAGTCAGCTTTGCTTTTTTCTTTCAAGTTTCTTGAGCTCTGAGCCAGGAGTCTGCCTGACCTCCCAGGCCCTCCTCAAGGTGGAAGATGGCTGGTAATCCACACCTGCCCATTTTCCAAGTATTAAACACTTTTAATGTGAAAATCTGAATTATTTTACATTTCATGGTCAATTTCAGAGTCTGGAATGTCTGTGAGGAGTTCTGGTGAAAAAGATACTAGGCATTTAAAATGTTTCCTGCATGGGTGGATAAAACTGCCTGTTCCTGGGAAAGGGAACCCTCCTACACTGTTGGTGGGAATGTAAATTGGTGCAACTACTATGGAGAACAGTATGGAGGTTCCTTAAAAAACTAAAACTAGAATTGCCATATGATCCAGCCATCTCACTCCTGGGCATATATCCAGAGAAAACCATACTTCGAAAAGATACATGCACCCCAGTTTTCACTGGAGCACTATTTACAATAGCCAGGACATGGAAGCAACCTAAATGAACATTGACAGATAAATGGATAAAGAAGATGTGGTACATACATACAATGGAATATTACTCAGCCATTAAAAAGAATGAAATAATGCCATTTGCAGCAACATGGATGGACCTGGAGATTATCATACTAAGTGAAGTGAGATATCATTTATATGCAGAATCAAAAAAAATGGTACAAATGAACTTATTTACAAAACAGAAACAGACTCACAGACTTAGAAAACAAACTTATGGTTACCAAAGGGGAAAGGTGAGGTGGAGGGACAAATGGGGAGATTGTGATCGACATATATACACTACTATATATAAAATACATAACTAATAAGGACCTACTGTATAGCACAGGGAACTCTACTTAATACTCTGTAATAGCCTAAATGGGAAAAGAATTTGCAAAAGACTGATTATAGGTATATGTATAACTGAATCACTTTGCTGTACACCTGAGACTAATACAACACTGTTCATCAACTATATACTCCTATATAAAATAAAAATAAAAAAACCTGCCTGCTCCCCTCCGTACTGTGTCCCCATCTCCTCAAGGAGAGTCAGGCATAAGCAAAGAATCTGCAAAGGCAGGAGTGATAAAGAGCCATTGCAGGTAGTAAGAAAACTTAGAGGACGATAAGATGCAGCCAGTTGGGGGCAGAGAATGTGCACAGGGACAAGTGTGCTCAGGACACAGAGAGGAGGAATAAAGGAATGCAGTTCTCTCTTCTCTTTTCTTTCTCTGTTGCTGATCCCAGACCTATGTGGAGAGCCATTTGGAGATGGATCTGCATTTGAGCTCTGAAATGCTAACAGGATCCAGGGTGGGACCCAGAGGAAAGGCTGCAGGTGGTCCAAACCCCATCCAACTCCACTGCCCATTGTTACAATATTTTTGTTATCTCCCCAAATGGGAGTCGTAGAAAGCCTAATATAGTCTCACTTATGATTTCCAAAAAGCACGATAAAGCCCTAAATGTAGTATAAAAATAAATGAAAGTCCATTTCAATAAAATAATACAGATTTGCTGCTTAGGACAGCCCCCACTAAGACACATAATGAATGACCACGTCCTTGCACCTATGCCTACGGTCACCATGGATGTGACAGCTGCCCCTGCAGCCAGGATGAGGTGCTGTCACCAATGATAGGATTTGCCAAAAGGGTGCCCAGCTCTTGGTAACACTCCAGTTCTCTCGACTGACCTGGTAGGGGTTGCGTTCCTGGGCAACTCCAGTGTGTAGAACAGTGGAAAACACCTTGGGTTTAATTGTGGAAGCGAGTTTTGGGTTGAGATTGTTATATAAACTGATGTTTTCACCCACATTAATATTTAAAGGTTAGTACCTCTTGTATTGAAGGATGGTCACCATTCTGGCCTGGACACTGTTCCCCAAATGCCAGGAACAGCATGGTCATATGAAGACCCCTCTGGGTCCCCACAGTCCCCCACCCCTACCCCCCCAGAAACCACTGCTGTGGGGCTGGGCTCAGGGAGTAGTGTGTTGTTCAGTCCTGTTCCCTGGATGAGAACGCAGCTCCAGACTGAATCTGAAGCCTTGTTCTGGAATAAAAATGCATGATCTGAAGCATATTATCCCCACAGAGGTGTCTTCAGCATATCTGAGTGTGGGAGATGACAGCGGGAAAGGCAACCCCTGCTGACACTCTCATAACTGAGAGATGCCTGATACACCCCGGGGCTTCTGATGGGGCCTGGGGTCTGGGAGGCTGTGTGGCAAGGCCCTCATGCAAAGGCTGGAAGGGAAGGCCTGGCTTAGGTTCAGTCCCGCCTTTCCTTAGTCGGGGACGTAGGGGAAACTGCGTCAACCTCTGAGCTCTGTTCCCCTCAGAAGCAGAAGGGTCATAAAGCTGCCATGCTCTTGAGTTCTTGTGAGATCTAAACAGAGCTAATGTCCAAAACATGGAAACAACCTAAGTGTCCATCAGCAGAGGAATGGATAAAGAAGATGTGGTACATATATACAATGGAATATTACTCAGCCATAAAAAAGAATGAAATAATGCATTTGTAGCAACATTGATAGACCTAGAGATGATCATACTAACTGAATTAAGTCAGAAAGAGAAAGACAAATACCATATGATATCACTTATGTGTGGAATCTAAAATATGACACAAATGAATTTGTCTGTGAAACAGAAACAGACTCATGGACATAGAGAACAGATTTGTGGTTGCCAAGGGAGAGGGGATGCGGGAGGGATAGATTGGGAGTTTGGGATTAGCAGATGCAAAGTATTATATATGGATAAACAACAAGGTCCTACTGTATAGCACAGGGAACTATATTCAGTATCCTGTGATAAACCATAATGGAAGAGAATATAAAAAGAATATATATACATGGATAACTGAATCACTTTGCTATACAGCAGAGATTAACACAGCATTGTAGGTCAACTATACTTCAATTAAAAAAATGAATGTATCTAATGTATGTAAATGCTGTATAAACTCTAAGGTAGAATTTTTATTAGCCCATTTGAACTTGGTCACATCAGTGAACCTCAAGCAACTCTACTCCCATAAAAATTAATTAAGAAAAATAAATGACATCAAAAAAAGTGAACCACTTTTTAGGATGTTCCCTGTACGACAGGGTTTCAGTGTGTCTTAATCATGCCTTTTTATTTTCTATATTTTGATGCTTTGACATCTTGCGACCTTGGAGAGACCGCCCCTCCCAGGACTAGCTAGTTCCTAGAGATAGCAAATAACTCCTCTGCGAGCGGGGCTTTTAAAGCCAGACCAGCCAGTCCAGAGTGCGTGTTCCCAACCCCCTCCTCTACGGGGCTCTGACATTCCGGACCCCTGTCTGCCTGTCCAGCTGCTGTATCCACCCCAGGGCCGGGTACTAGACAACTCGGGACAGCCTCTACCCCCTGGAGCACTCTGCAATTATTGAAATCAGCCAAGGCTAATCCCCTCACCCTGCCTCGCCCTTTCCGTCCTGCAGAGTCCACAATAAAGGCCTTGCTTCCCATCCCTCTGCCTCCTGACCGACACTGGTGCCTCCCTGTGTGGCCCTGCGTGGTCTGTTGTGCCTCCTGTTTCTAGAAAACTGAGTTCAAAGCTCTTTCCTTGTGAGAGGCATTTTGCGTCTGCATGTCTAACCGTGCCTGATAGAAACAAATCCCGGGAACCCTTGGAACACGATGCCTGTCCTGCCTGTCCACAGGTTTTCGTGGGGATTGAATGGGAGAATGTGCATGATAGTACTTGCAAGCCTGAAGACTGAGATGCCGATGATGTGTGGCCTTCCTGAAGTGGGACAGGATCCGAGCCGGGAGGCAGGTGGAAAAGGGATCTTGGTTTCAGCCTGGGGTCTTTAGGGCTGAGGCAGCTGACTCCTGATCCTGATGGATCTTTCTTGGCAGGTCCCTAGATAAAGATCTGGGATTCTTTGTCTCCATGCCGGGGGGCTCAGGCTCTGGAAATAGATGCAGTTACCCAAGAAGAGCATGTGTGATGGGAACTCATGGCCGAGGACAGGACTCCAGGAACCAGCGGTGTCCTAAGGAGAACTAGGAGAGAAATGAGAGCAGGAGATGGGGGAGTGGTCCCAGGACTGGGAAAAGAGGAGAGAGGTGTTGCAGGAGGCAGGGGAGGTGTGACGGCAGTGCCCATGCTGCAGACAGGCCAGAGCATCTGAGGACCACAATGCATCCATCCACTGGGTTTGGCAAGGAAAGGACTGAGGGCCCGAGCAGCTGGGGCAGAAGCTGGATGGCACGAGAGAGGCTAGGATGCGGAGAGGGGTGGGATTGGGGAGACAGGAAGGAGGGAGTGGAGGGTGGCTGGAGGGGGAGGCAGGGCAGGGCTTAATGGTGGTGTGCGTTTGTACAGATAGTAGAGAGGAGGGTCATAGGAAACCAGCGGAGGCCCAGGATCCAGGATGCATGTTGGGAGCCTGGTCTCCACCGGAGGGGAGCTCTGCTCTATCTACCGTGCCCCCCACCCCGGGGAGCGTCCCAGTTGTGGGTGAGTTTATGGCGGAAATGACGTGAAGACCCATCACCTGGAGCTCCAGGGGGCCTGTTACCTCATGCTTCACAGATGCTCATTTTAGGAAGTAAAACCCCATCCGTGATTGTTTCGAGAAATACATGAGTTAATGTTTTTGGAGGACGTAATGTCTGGCACATAGGAAGGACTTTAACAAATGTAGTTTTCCCAAAGTAAATGATGGTTTAAGTAAGCATTTATGGATTTGGCTTGGGCTCTAACCTCAGCTGTTTGTAGCACGGTTTCTCTGGAAAAATGTTTTCAGTTCCAAATAACCGACGCCTAAGTGGAGTTACGGAATGCAGCTTGGGGTCTTGACAGTGGTACACTGGTGCCTTTCCTTTAATTTGAAACATATTAAAGAGGAAGAAAAATATTACTGATAATCCTAAAATTTCTTTTGAATTTCATAAAGAAGGAGCATTTCCTCTGTCTTTGCCTCCCACACTATTAAAACCTGTGTAAGGGCAGTCATCCTATGTTTATACTGGGATGGCACACACACGCACACACGCGCGCACACACACACACACACACACACGTGCACACACCCTTTATGTGGGTTTCTGCCACTCGAAGCTCTTGTAAGCTCATGTGCTCACAGCCCCATAATTGTTTTCCAGGTGGGAAAGTCCTAAGGGAGACTAATAGCTTATTTTTTCATGCTGTGATTCCTATCCCAGGATGAGTCACAGCGGCTGTATGATTTGCAAGTTCCAGGTAGAATCACAAGGGATGAAGGAGAGTTTATGAGAAGAATAAAGTTTTAGGCAGATAAAACAATACACGTCACTTGAGTAATATACAGCTGACCCTTGAACACTATGGGTTTGAACTGTGTGTCTACTTATATGTGGATTCTTTTCAGTAATACAGCACTACACGATCCATGGTTGTCTGAACCCGAGGATGCGGACCAGCAGATACGGAGGACTGACTATAAAGTTATACAAGGACTTCCATGAAGGGTCAGTGCCCCTAACTGCCACGTTGTTCAAGGGTCAACTGTAATAGGGGTTTACCCAGTTTTCTTTTAAATTGGAGTATAGTTGATTTACAATGTTGCGTTACTTTCTGCTGTACAGCAAGGTGAATCAGTTATACATAGACGTATATCCACTCTTTTTTAGATTCTTTTCCCGTATAGGTCATTACAGAGTACTGAGTAGAGTTCCCTGTGCTACACAATAGGTCCTTATTAGTTATCTATTTTATATAGTAGTGTGTACCCAGTTATTTTTAATGGTTGCATATTACTCTGTTTTATAAAACATCATCTATGTAACCGTTCTCTTACTGATTGAGTTTAGGCATTTCATTTTTTGGGGCTATCTGAAACACAAGAATATAATTTTCAAATGCAGAGACCTATAATTAAATGAATTAAACAAGAGCTTTGGCATATAGCGTTTCATGGTGGAACTAATTCTCCCACTGTCTAGAATTACAGTTCTTTGTTAATGAGACCTTTGTGCTTGATTTGCCATCAGGAGATGTTTGCTGAGGAAGTATCACTTGGCTCATTTTAGGGTCTCTGATTTTACGTCTTTAGTTTTGGGTTCCTTTACCATTTGGAACTGGCTCATTGTCTCTGCAGTGGCACGAGGCCATCGTACCAGATGCCTGTGACTGTGGCAGAAATGTGTGACTCTCGCTTGGTGATGGAGGCTAGATTTCTGCTGGGAGTGGGCATCTGGGAGGATGAGCATCCCTTCATTAGTTTAGAAGGATATGCAGCTGCTCTGCCAGCTCATCTTTTTTTTTTTTTATTTCTTCTTCTCAGTCAACCCTTAACATTGAGACGAAAGCTTCTTATTTTGAAGGATTTAGAGATGCTTTACACATCTTGACGGGATTTTTTATGGAATGGAATCTCAAAGGCTGTCAAGTGATACCACTAACCACCCAAGATCAAGAATGCTCCTTCACTAGGATGTTTGCTCCCTGAGGACAGGTGTCCTGGAGTCTGTCTTCTTCAACTAGAAGAGCACCTGGGATGTAGGATGAGCTCAGTAAACCTGGACTCAGTGAATGGATGGCGTGGTCTCTGCAGGACGTGTCAGGTCTTGGTTATGTTGTGCACGATCTTTCTCGTTGGGCCTCGTTTCTTGTAGTCTTAGCAGTGAACTTGATAGGGTGGAGGTCTGTGTGAGTCTAGGGGAGCCCCCAGGAATCCACAGTCCAGGGTGTTGAGCTTGAGTCTGTGGGTCAGGGAACGAGCTTGAGCACGTGGACCCTTGACGTTGTGCACAGAAGCTTGTGTCTTGTGTGTGTGTTCATTTTTCTGAGGAGAGCATCACAGCTTTCGTCAGCTTTTCCACGGCCCACAAAGAACTCAGGTGGTAAAACTGGTGGGTCTGCAGAGCCCTCTTGTCGGCACTCCTCTGATTCTGCACCCTGGTGAGGAAGCGAGGGAGGTGTTCCCCATCTATGGACACGGAGGGCCAGCTGTACTGTGCTCTTTTATATAAGGGACTTGAGCATCCGCAGGCTTTGGTGGCCGAACAGCATCCTGGAACCAACCCCCCGCAGATACTGAGGGATGACCATAGTAAGTTCTGTCTTTCATTTCACAGAGGACTAAATTTCAGTAAGAGCGGATGAGAAGAAGGTTGCAAGTTTTGCCAAATACCTGGGTGAAAGAGGGCAGAGAACTGGTTGACTGCTTTATTTTTCTAAGAATGTTTTAGACGTATTTGTTTTTCTACTCGTTTCGTTGAGGAGAGGGTCACGTGAAGCAGTACTTCTCAAGCTCGTTTTCCCTCTTTTTAATGCAACCCTCATTTTATTGCAACATTTACTCAGATCTCAGACTGATTAGAAAACATCCTGAAACAAACTGAGCAGGGGCATAAAGGTGGCACCGGGAGCAGGAGAGGTGGGCCACAAAGGGGAGAGTGCAGAGAAATGAGGGACTTTGCCTGGAACCTGAAACACTGTAATATCGAGAAGCCCAGGGGAGCAGGCTGAGTCAGCAAAAGCGGCCAACAGAGTGGCCAGAGCAGGAGACACCAGGAGAATGGGGTGTAAAAGAGGCTGAGAGCAGAAAATGGGAATGTGCGTTCAGCTGGGTTGATGACATTTGAGAAGTTGGGCAAAGAGAACAGAAATGCATCCCTTGGGTCCCACAGCATGGAGATGGTTGGTGACTATTGCAGGACAGGTTTTGAGGAAGATGAGGTGATACAGCCAGATGGGAATGATGGACGAGAGGATGGGAGCGCGGGAGCAGACGTGGTCCTCTGGCAACGTTAGAAAAATGGGGTGGCACAAGGTGGGTGTGGGGTGACATGCTGGGACATTGGGGGGGGGCTTGCTACCTGGCTGCTCTCAAGTGTCTGCTCAGGAGGCAGTTAGAGGTAGCCGTCTGGGGGAGAGGGCTTGTCTTGAAGCCAGGAATTTGTCAGTGGGGTTGGGCAGGGTGATTTGGACAGACCGAGGCTACCTAAGAGAAACACCATCTTCTAGAAGCTTGAGGGGAGTGCTTGATTTTAGGAAGAGGGACATTTTCACTATCATAGTGCAGAGTTGTGACCCTAGTTTTTCTCTTTTTGTTTTCTTTTATCAGGTGACTGAAATGTTTGCAAGGGCTTTTCAGTTCAATCTATATAAGAAGGCTTTTTTCCCCAAGCTTAGCATTATGTCATATACATGGAATTTTAATTTTACTTTTTTCACCCACACTTCAACAGTTAATTCTTGTACTTCAATATATACACTGCACCTTTTGCCTGCTATAGCGTATTACATCTACCCATTGGAAACGTTTGGATTTAATACATACTTAATGGATTAGCTCATTTTTGAAATAAGTCTCAAACCTGTTCTTTTTTGAGTTGCGAACATTTCTTCCAATTAAATACTAAAGAATGTGCATGGTGGAATTCCCTGGTGATCCAGTTGCTAAGACTCTGCACTTACATTCCATGGGGCGTGGGTTCCATCCCTGGTCAGGGAACTAAGATCCCATATGCCACAGTGAGGCCAAAAAAAACAAACAAAAAAAAGAATGTGCATGTTAGGGACTTATTCCTGTTTCTTTATTTTCTGTTTGTGGTTACGTTTTCATTTTTATTTCCTGGCTGGGTGTACAGTTCAATGAACTTCAACGCATGTATAGATTCCTATAACCACCATCAAAATCAGATAGAGAACAGTTCCATTACCTGAAAAAGCGCCCTTATCTCATGTGGCTCCTTTATATTCACACCCTCTCCCCCACTCCAACCCCTGCTAACCACAGATGTGTTCTCCATCACGACAGTTTTGTCTTTTTGAGAATGTCACTTAAATGGAGTCACGCAGTATGTAACCTTTTGAGACTGGCCTCTTATACTCAGTATAATAATGCCTCTGAGATTCATCCATGTTGTTGCATGTGGCAGTAGCTTATCCATTTCACTTGCCTAGTAGTATTCTGTTGGATGGATACAGCACAGTTTATCTTTACCTATTAAAGGACATCTTCGTTGTGGCCTCTTGTGTCTGGGTTCTTACACTTAGCAAAATGTTTTCAAGGTTCACCCAAGTTGTAGCATGTAACAAATTGCATTGTAGTGATATACCACATTTGTTTATCCATCCATCAGGTGATGGGCATTTGGGCTGCTTCCATTGTTTGGCCACCATGACTAATGCTGCTATGAATATTTATGTACAAGTTTTTGAGTGAACATATGTTTTCAGTTCTCTTGGATGTTTACCTAGGAGTGGAATTGCTGGGTCATAGGTAATTCTGTGTTGAACATTTTGAGGAACTGCCAAACTGTTTTCCAAAGTGGCTGCGTGATTTTACATGTCCACTAGCACCGTTTTGGGCTCCAGTTTCTCCACATCTTCATCAACACTTGTATTTTGCAGTTTCTTGATTTTAGCTCTCCCAGTGGTTGTGAAATAGTATCTCATTGTGGTTTTGATTTGCTTTTCCCTAATGACTAAAGATTTTGAGAATCTTTTTGTGCGCTTATTGATCATTTGAATATCTTCTTTGGAGACATATCTGTTCAGGTACTTTGCTTATTTTTCAATTGGGTTGTCTTTTTTTTTTAACATCTTTATTGGAGTATAATTGCTTTACAATGGTGTGTTAGTTTCTGCTTTATAACAAAGTGAATCAGTTATACATATACATATGTTCCCATATCTCTTCCCTCTTGCGTCTCCCTCCCTCCCACCCTCCCTATCCCACCCCTCTAGGTGGTCACAAAGCAACGAGCATATCTCCCTGTGCTATGCGGCTGCTTTCCACTAGCTAGCTATTTTATATTTGGTAGTGTATATATGTCCATGCCACACTCTCACTTTGTCACAGCTTACCCTTCCCCCTCTTCATATCCTCAGGTCCATTCTCTAGAAGGTATGTGTCTTTGGTTTTTTTTTTGCGGTACGTGGGCCTCTCACTGTTGTGGCCTCTCCCGTTGTGGAGCACAGGCTCCGGACACGCAGGCTCAGTGGCCATGGCTCACGGGCCCAGCCGCTCCGCGGCATGTGGGATCTTCCCGGACCGGGGCACGAACCCATGTCCGCTGCATCGGCAGGCAGACTCTCAACCACTGCACCACCAGGGAAGCCAAGGTATGTGTCTTTATTCCTATCTTGCCCCTAGGTTCTTCATGACCTTTTTTTTCCCCCTTAGATTCCATATATATGTGTTAGCATGCGGTATTTGTTTTTCTCTTTCTGACTTATTTCACTCTTTATGACAGAATCTAGGTCCATCCACCTCACTACAGATAACTCAATTTCGTTTCTTTTTATGGCTGAGTAATATTCCATTGTATATATGTACCACATCTTCTTTATCCATTCATCTGTTGATGGACACTTAGGTTTGTTCCATGTCCTGGCTATTGTAAATAGAGCTGAAATGAACATTTTGGTACATGACTCTTTGAATTATGTTTTTCTCAGGGTATATACCCAATAGTGGGATTCCTGGGTCATATGGTAGTTCTATTTTTAGTTTTTTAAGGAACCTCCATACTGTTCTCCATAGTGGCTGTATCAATTTACATTCCCACCAACAGTGCAAGAGGGTTCCCTTTTCTCCACACCCTCTCCAGCACTTATTGTTTGTAGACTTTGTGATGATGGCCATTCTGGCCGGTGTGAGATGATATCTCATTGTAGTTTTGATTTGCATTTCTTTAATGGATGTTGAGCATTCTTTCACGTGTTTGTTGGCAATCTGTATATCTTCTTTGGAGAAATGTCTATTTAGGTCTTCTGCCCATTTTTAGATTGGGTTGTTTGTTTTTTTGACATTGAGCTGCATGAGCTGCTTATAAATTTTGGAGATTAATCCTCTGTCAGCTTCTTCATTTGCAAATATTTTCTCCTATTCTGAGGGTTGTCTTTTCGTCTTGATTATGGTTTCCCTTGCTGTGCAAAAGCTTTGAAGTTTCATTAGGTCCCATTTGTTTATTTTTGTTTTTATTTCCATTTCGGTAGGAGGTGAGTCAAAAAGGATCTTGCTGTGATTTATGTCATAGAGTGTTCTGCCTATGTTTTCCTCTAAGAGTTTGATAGTGTCTGGCCTTACATTTAGGTCTTTAATCCATTTTGAGTTTATTTTTGTGTATGGTGTTTGGGAGTGTTCTAATCTCATACTTTTACATGGACCTGTCCAGTTTTCCCAGCACCACTTATTGAAGAGGCTGTCTCTTCTCCACTATATATTCTTGCCTCCTTTATCAAAAATATGGTGACCATATGTGCGTGGGTTTATCTCTGGGCTTTCTATCCTATTCCATTGATCTATATTTCTGTTTTTGTGCCAGTACCATACTGTCTTGATTACTGTAACTTTGTAGTATAGTCTAAAGTCAGGGAGCCCTATTCCTCCAGCTTCGTTTTTCTTTCTTAAGATTGCTTTGGCTATTTGGGGTCTTTTGTGTTTCCATACAAATTGTGAAATTTTTTGTTCTAGTTCTGTGAAAAATGCCATTGGTAGTTTGATAGGGATTGCACTGAATCTGTAGATTCCTTTGGGTAGTAGAGTCATTTTCATAATGTTGATTCTTCCAAACCAAGAACATGGTATATCTCTCCATCTGTTTGTACTATCTTTAATTTCTTTCATCAGTGTTTTATAATTTTCTGTATACAGGTCTTTTGTCTCCTTAGGTAGGTTTATTCCTGGGTATTTTATTCTTTTTGTTGCGATGGTAAATGGGAGTGTTTCCTTAGTTTCTCTTTCAGATTTTGCATCATTAGTGTATAGGAATGCCAGAGATTTCTGTGCATTAATTTTGTATCCTGCTACTTTACCAAATTCATTGATTAGCTCTAGTAGTTTTCTGGTAGCATCTTTGGATTCTATATGTATAGTATCATGTCATCTGCAAACAGTGACAGTTTTACTTCTTCTTTTCTGATTTGGATTCATTTTTTTTTCTTTTCTTCTCTGATTGCTGTGGCTAAAACTTCCAAAACTGTGTTGAATAAGAGTGGTGAGAGTGGGCAACCTTGTCTTGCTCCTGATGTTAGTGGAAATGGTTTCAGTTTTTCACCATTGAGGACGATATTGGCTGTGGGTTTGTCATATATGGCCTTTATTATATTGAGGGAAGTTCCCTCTATGCCTACTTTCTGGAGGGTGTTGAATTTTGTTGAAAGCTTTCTCTGTATCTATTGAGAGGATCATATGGTTTTTCTCCTTCAATTTGTTAATATGGTGCATCACGTTTATTGATTTGTGTATATTGAAGAATCCTTGCATTCCTGGGATAAACCCCACTTCATCATAGTGTATGATCTTTTTTAATGTGCTGTTGGATTCTGTTTGCTAGTATTTTGTTGAGGGTTTTTGCATCTATGTTCATCAGGGATATTGGCGTGTAGTTTTCTTTCTTTGTGACATCTTTGTCTGGTTTTGGTATCAGGGTAATGGTGGCCTCGTAGAATGAGTTTGGGAGTTATCCTCCCTGTGCTATATTTTGGAAGAGTTTGAGAAGGGTAGGTGTTAGCTCTTCTGTAGATGTTTGATAGAATTCTCCTGTGAAGCTGTCTGGTCCTGGGCTTTTGTTTGTTGGAGGATTTTTAATCACAATTTAAATTTCAGTACTTGTGATTGGTCTGTTCATATTTTCTATTTCTTCCTGGTTCAGTCTCGGAAGGTTGTGCATTTCTAAGAATTTGTCCATTTCTTCCAGGTTGTCCATTTTATTGGCATATAGTTGCTTGTAGTAATCTCTCATGATCCTTTGTATTTCTGCACTGTCAGTTGTTACTTCTCCGTTTTCATTTCTAATTCTATTGATTTGAGTCTTGTCCCTTTTTTTCTTGATGAGTCTGGCTAATGGTTTATCAATTTTGATTATCTTCTCAAAGAAGCAGCTTTTAGTTTTATTAATCTTTGCTATCGTTTCCTTCATCTCTTTTTCATTTATTTCTGATCTGATCTTTATGATTTCTTTCCTTCTGCTAACTTTGGGGATTTTTTGTTCTTCTTTCTCTAATTGCTTTAGGTGTAAGATTAGGTTGTTTATTCGAGATGTTTCTTAAGATAGGACTGTATTGCTATAAACTTCTCTCTTAGAACTGCTTTTGCTGCATCCCATAGTTTTTTGGTTGTCTTGTTTTCACTGTCATTTGTTTCTATGTATTTTTTTGATTTCCTCTTTGATTTCTTCAGTGATTTCTTGGTTATTAAGTAGTGTATTGTTTAGCCACCATGTGTTCATATTTTTTACAGATCTTTTCCTGTAATTGATATCTAGTCTCATAGCATTGTGGTTGGAAAAGATACTTGATACAATTTCAATTTTGTTAAATTTACCAAGGCTTGATTTGTGACCCAAGCTATGATCTATGCTGGAGAATGTTCCATGAGCACTTGAGAAGAATGTGTGTTCTGTTGTTTTTGGATCGAATGTCCTATAAATATCAACTAAGTCCATCTTGTTTAATGTATCATTTAAAGCTTGTGTTTCCTTATTTATTTTCATTTTGGATGATCTGTCCATTGGTGAAAGTGGGGTGTTAAAGTCCCCTACTATGATTGTGTTACTGTCGATTTCCCCTTTTATGGCTGTTAGTATTTGCCTTATGTATTGAGGTGCTTCTATGTTGGGTGCATAAATATTTGCAATTGTTATATCTTCTTCTTGGATCAATCCCTTGTTCATTGTGTAGTGTCCTTCTTTGTCTCTTGTAACAGTCTTTATTTTAAAGTCTATTTTGTCTGATATGAGAATTGCTACTCCAGCTTTCTTTTGGTTTCCATTTACATGGAATATCTTTTTCCATCCCCTCACTTTCTGTCTGTATGTGTCCCTGGGTCTGAAGTGGGTCCCTTGTAGACATCATATATATGGGTCTTGTTTTTTTATCCATTCATCCAGTCTATGTCTTTTGGTTGGGGCATTTAATCCATTTACATTTAAGGTAATTATCAATATATATATATACCTATTACCATTTTCTTAATTGTTTTGGGTTCGTTATTGTAGGTCTTTTCCCTCTCTTGTGTTTCCTGCCTAGAGAAGTTCCTTTAGCACTTGTTGTATAGCTCGTTTGGTGGTGCTGAATTCTCTTAGCTTTTGCTTGTCTGTAAAGGTTTTAATTTCTCCATCAAATCTCAATGAGATCCTTGCTGGGTAGAGTAATCTTGGTTGTAGGTTTTTCTCCTTCATCACTTTATGTATGTCCTGCCACTCCCTTCTGGCTTGCAGCGTTTCTGCTGAAAGATCAGCTGTTAACCTTATGGGGATTCCCTTGTGTGTTACTTGTTGTTTTTCCCTTGCTGCATTTAATATTTTTTCTTTGTATTTAATTTTTGACAGTTTGATTAATATATGTTTGGCATGTTTCTCCTTGGATTTATCCTGTATGGGACTCTTTGTGCTTCCTGGACTTGATTATTTCCTTTCCCATATTAGGGAAGTTTTCAACTGTAATCTCCTCAAATATTTTCTCAGTCCCTTTCTTTTTCTCTTCTTCTGGGACCCCTATAATTCAAATGTTGGTGCGTTGAATGTTGTCCCAGAGGTCTCTGAGACTGTCCTCAATTCTTTTCATTCTTTTTTCTTTATTCTGCTCTGCAGTAGTTATTTTCACTATTTTATCTTCCAGGTCACTTATCCATTCTTCTGCCTCAGTTATTCTGCTCTTGATCCCATCTGGAGAGTTTTAAATTTCATTTATTGTGTTGTTCATCACTGGTTGTTTGGTCTTTAGTTCTTCTAGGTCCTTGTTAAACGTTTCTTGTATTTTCTCTATTCTATTTCCAAGATTTTGGATCATCTTTACTATCATTATTCTGAATTCTTTTTCAGGTAGACTGCCTATTTCCTCTTCATTTGTTAGGTCTGGTGGGTTTTTGCCTTGCTCCTTCATCTGCTGTGTGTTTTTCTGTCTTCCCATTTTGCTTAACTTACTGTGTTTGGAGTATCCTTTTCACAGGCTGCGGTATCATAGTTCCCCTTGTTTTTGGTGTCTGTCCCCAGTGGCTAAGGTTGGTTCAGTGGGTTGTGTAGGCTTCCTGGTGGAGGGGACTAGTGCCTGTGTTCTGGTGGATGAGGCTGGATCTTGTCTTTCTGGTGGGCAGGTTCACATCTGGTGGTGTGTTTGGGTGTGTCTGTGGCCTTATTATGATTTTAGGCAGCCTCTCTGCTAATGGGTGGGGTTGTGTTCCTGTCATGCTATTTGTTTGGCATAGGGTGTCCAGCACTGTTGCTTGCTGGTCGTTGAGTGAAGCTGGGTCTTGGTGTTGAGAAGGAGATCTCTGGGAGATTTTCGCCATTTGATATTACATGGAGCTGGGAGGTCTCTTGTGGACCAGTGTCTTGAACTTGGCTCTCTCACCTCAGAGGCACAGCCCTGACACCTGGCTGGAGTACCAAGAGCCTTTCATCCACATGGCTCAGAATAAAAGGTAGAAAAAATAGAAGGAAGATAAAATAAAATGAAGTAAAATAAAATAAAGTTATTAAAATAAAAATAATTATTAAGAAAATATTTTTTAAAGTAATAAAACAACAAAAAAATGGACAGGCAGAACCCTAGGACAAATGGTAAAAGCAAAGCTCTACAGACAAAATCACACACAGAAGCATACACATACACACTCACAAAAAGAGAAAAAGTGATAAGAATATACCTTTGCTCCCAAAGTTCACCTCCTCAATTTGGGATGATTCGTTGTGTATTCAGGTATTCCACAGATGCAAGGTACATGGGGTTGACTGTGGAGATTTAATCCTCTGCTCCTGAGGTTGCTGGGAGAAATTTCCCTTTCTCTTCTTTGTTCGCACAGCTCCTGGGGTTCAGCTTTGTATTTGGACCCGCCTCTGTGTGTAGGTTGCCTGAGGGCGTCTGTTTTTCACTCAGACAGGACAGGGTTAAAAGAGCAGCTGATTCAGGGGCTCTGGTTCACTCAGGCCGGGGGGAGGGAGGGGTACGGATGCAGGGTGATCCTGCGGCGGCAGAGGCTGGAGTGATGTTGCACCAGCCTGAGGCGCACCGTGTGTTCTCCCAGGGAAGAACACACCTTGTATTCTTGTCTTGTATTATTGAGTTATAAGAGTTCTTTATATATTCTGGATACTAAACCCTTATCAGATATATGCTTTGCAAATGTTTTCTCTAATTCTGTGCATTGTCTTTATACTTTCTTACAGTGTCCATTGAACAAGAAAAGTTTTAATTTTGATGAGGTTAAATATCTTTTTTTTCTTTGGTTGCTTGTATTTGGTGTCCATCTAAGAAACCATTAATCCAACATCATGAAGGTTTTTATCCATGTTTTCTTCTAAGACTTTTATAGTTTCAGCTCTTATATGTAGGTCTTTGATCCATTTTGACTTAGGTTTTGTATATAGTGTGAAATAGGGGTTCAGTTTTATTCTTTTGCATGGAGCTATTCCACTGTTTGTGGAAAAGGCTGTTTTTTTCCATATTGAATTTTCTTGGCACTATTGTTGAAAATCAATTGACAATAAATGTATAGGTTTAGTTTTGGACTCTCAGGTCTTTTCCATTGATTTATCTATCCTTATACCAGTATGACACTGTGTTGATTACTGTAGCTTTGTAGTGAGTTTTAAAATCAGGAAATGTGAATCCTGCTATTCTTATCCCTAGCATTTCCATATTAATTGTAGGATCCATATTATCCAATTCTGCAAAAAGTCTAGCTGGGATTGTATTGAATTTTTAGATCAATTTGGGGAGTATCACCATCTAAACCAGGGGTCCCCAACCCCCGGGCCACAGACCAGTACCGGTCCGTGGCCTGTTAGGAAGTGGACTGCACAGCAGGAGGTGAGTGGTGGTTGAGTGAGCGAAGCTTCATCTGCCGCCCCCCATCACTTGTGTTACCACGTGAACCATCCCTCCGCCCCGGCCCGGTCCGTGGAAAAATTGTTTTCCGTGAAACCAGTCCCTGGTGCCAAAAAAGTTGGAGACCACTGTTCTCTAGTCCAGGAATAAAGGCTGTCTTTCCTTTTATTTAAATACTCTTTAATTTGCTTCAATGATATTTTGTAGTTTTTAGTGTACACATCTTGTACTTCTTTTGCTAAAGATTTATTCCTTTTTTATTTTTTACGGTGTTGTAAACAGAATTATTTTCTGAAATTTATTTTTGGATTGTTCGTTGCACATGTACAGAGATACAATTGATTTTTGTTTATTGATTTCTGTATCTCACAACCTTGCTGTACTCATTTATTAGCTCTAGTAATATTTTTGTGGATTCCTGAAGATCTTTATATCTAGAAGATCATGTCATCTGAAAATATAGTTTTAATTCTTCTTTTCCAATTGGGTTGCCTTTTATTTCACTTTCTTGCCTAATTACCCTGGCTGGCACCACCAGTATAATGTTGAATAGAAAAGAGTAAGTGGTAAGAACAGATATCCTTGTCTTGGTCTTGATCTTAATGGGGAAGCTTTCAGTCTAAAGTAGCCTGTAGGTTCTTTGTAGATGCCCTTTATCAGGTTGATGAAATTCCTTTCTATTTCTTAGTAGTTGAGGTTTTGTTTTGTTTTTCCTTTTAAATCATGAAAAGTTGTTTTTTTACAAAGGCTTTTACTGTGTATATTGAGATAACCATACCATTTCCTTCCCCTGTTTTTAATTAATATTTTGTGTTATATTGACTGATTTTTGTATGTTAAATCAACTTTTCATTCCTGAGATATATTCTAGTTGGTCATGGTGCATAATCCTGCTGTATGTTGCTGGATTTGATATGCTGATACATTGTTGAGAGTGTTTTCAGTCTTATTTATAGGGAATATTGTTATGTAGTTTTCTTGTGATGTGTTTGTGGATTTTGGTATCAGACTAATATTAGTCTCACAGAATGAGTTGAAAACTATTCCCTCTTTAATTTTTGGAAGAGTTTGTCAAGGATTGATGTTAATTCTTCTTTAATGTTTTGTAGAAGTCTCCAGTGAAGCCATCTGATTCTGGGCCTTTTTTAAACGAAGGTTTTTGATTGTTAACTCAATCTCTTTTCTTATTATAAGTGTATTCAAAATTTCTATTCTTTCTAATCAGTTTCTGTAGTTTGTAACTTTGTAGGAATTTATCCATTTCATCAGTGTTGTCTAACTTTTTGTCATACAGTTGTTTGTAGTATTCCCTTGTAATTCTTTTATTTCTGTAAGATCAGTAGTAATATGCTCACTTTTAATTTTTGACATTAGTAATTTGAGTCCTCTTTCTCTTTCTCTTTCTCCCTCCCTCGTCCTCTCTATTTGGTCAGTGTATCTAAAGGTTTTTCAATTTTAAAATGTGATCTTTTAAAAGAACCAAATTCCGGTTTCATTGATTTTCTCTACTTAAAAAAATTTTCTGTTTATTTCCACTCTAAGTCTTACTGTTTCTTTCCTTTGTTTGCTTTAGTTGGATCTTTTCCTAGTTTCTTAAAGTAGAAGGTTAGGTTGACTTGAGATTTTTCTCCTTTTTTAATATAAGCACTTATAGCTCTAAATTTACCACTAAGCACTGTTTTTGCTACATTCCATAAATTTTGGTATGCTATGGTTTTGTTTTCATCCATATGAAAGCATTTTCCAATTTCCACATATATATATAACATACATACATATAATTGACATACAATATTATATTAGTGATTCAGTATTTGTATGTTGTGAAATAATCCACTCTATAAGTCTAGTTACTATGCATACATGCATACAAAGTTAATACAATGTTATTATATATTCCCCATGCTGCACGTTATATCCCCATGACTTATTTATTTTATTACTGGAAGTTTGTACTTCCTGATCCTCTTCACCCATTCCAACCCCTCTCCTCCAACGTCCTCACCTCCGGCAACCATTATGTGTTCTCTGTATCTATGAGTCTGGGTTTTGTTTTGTTTTTCAGATTACACACATAAGTGGAATCATGTGGTATTTGTCTTTCTCTGTCTGACGTATTTCATTTAGCATAATACAGTCTAGGTCCATACATGTTTTTTTTTTTTTGTGGTACACAGGCCTCTCACTGTTGTGGCCTCTCCCGTTGTGGAGCACAGGCCCCGGACGCACAGGCTCAGCGGCCATGGCTCACGGGCTGAGCCGCTCCGCGGCACGTGGGATCTTACTGGACCGGGACACAAACCTACGGCCCCTGCATCAGCAGGCGGACTCTCAACCCCTGCGCCACCAGGGAAGCCCGAGCTAATTTTTTGTATACGGTGTAAGATAGTGGTCCAGTTTCAATCTTTTGTATGTAGCTGTCAAATATTCTCAGCACCATTTATTGAAGAGACTGTCCTTTCCCCATTGTATATTCTTGCCTCTTTTGTCATAAATTAATTGACCATGTATGTGTGGGTTTATTTCTGGGCTCTCTATTCTGTTCCATTGATCTATGTATCTCTTTTTATTACAGTACTGTACTGTTTTGATTACTTAGCTTTGTAGTATAGCTTGAAAGGGAGCATGGTACCTCCAGTTTTGTTCTTTCTCAAGATTGTTTTGCCTCTTCTTTTGTAGTTTCATACAAATTTTAGGATTATTTGTTCTAGTTCTGTGAAAAATGCCATTGGAATTTTGATAGGGATTGCATTGAATCTGTAGATTGCTTTGGGGAATGTGGACATTTTAACAATATTAAAATGAGCATGGAATATCTTTCCATTTATTTGTGCCTTCCTCAGTTTCTTTCATCAGTGTCTTATAGTTTTTAGTGTATAGGTCTTTCACCTCCTTCGTTAAATTTATTCCTAGGTAATTTTATTCTTTTGGATACAGTTGTAAATGGGATTTTCTTAATTTCTCTTTCTGATAGTTTGCTGTTAGTGTGTTTAAATGCAACAGATTTCTGTATATAATTTTATACCCTGAAATGTTACTAACAGATTTCTGTATATAATTTTATACCCTGCAATGTTACTAGATTCAGGTATTTTAACAGTTTGTGTGTGTGTGTGTGTGTGGTCTTTAAGGTTTTTTTTTTTTTTTTTTGGTGGAGCACAGGCTCTGGACACGCAGGCTCAGCGGCCATGGCTCATGGGCCCAGCCGCTCCGCGGCATGTGGGATCCTCCCGGACCGGGGCATGAACCTGTGTCCTCTGCATCGGCAGGCGGACTCTCAACCACTGCGCCACCAGGGAAGCCCTTTAAGGTTTTTTATATATATTATCATGTCATCTGCAAATAGTAACAGCTTTACTTCCTCCTTTTCAATTTGTTTACCATTTATTTACTTTTCTTGCCTAATTGCTGAGTCTAGGACTTCTGATACTATGTTGAATAAAAGTGGGGAGAGTGGGCATCCTTGTCTTGGTCCTCATCTTAAGGGAAGGCTTTCAGCTTTTCACCATTGGGTATGATACCAGCTGTGAGTTTGTCATATAGGCCTTCATTATGTTAAGGTACATTTCCTCTATATCCACTTTGTTTAGAGTTTTTATAATAAATGGATGCTGAATATTGTCAGATTCTTTTTCTGTACCTATTGAGATAATCATATGATTTTTATTCTTCATTTTGTTAATGTTGTGTCACATTGATTGATTTGAGGGTGTTGAACCATTCTTACCTCCCTGGAGTAAATCCCACTTGATTATGGTGTATGATTCTTTTAATGTATTGTTGAATTTGGTTTGCTAGTTATTTTGTTGATGATTTTTACATCTGTGTTCATCAGAGATATTGGCCTGTAATTTTCTTTTTTGTGTGTGTTGTCCTTTTCTGGTTTTGTTGCCATGGTAATGCTAGCCCTGTAAAATGAATTTGGAAGTGTTTCTTCTTCCTATTGTTTTTTTAGTTCTACTTTATTTTTGCTCCGATCTTTATTATTTACTTTCTGCTACTAATTTCAGGCTTCATTTGTTCTTCTTTTTCTAGTTCTTTAAAATGTAAAGTTGTTTATTTGATACTTTTCTTGTTTTCTGAGGTAGGCCTGTATGGGTATGAACTTCCCTCTTAGAACCATTTTTGCTGCATCCCATAGATTTTTGTATGTCATGTTTCTGTTTTCATTTGTCTCTAGGTAGTTTTTGATTTCTCCTTTGACCTAGTAGTTGTTCAGTAACATGTTGTTTAATCTCCATGTATTTGTAGTTTTTCCAGTTTTCTTCTTGTAATTGATTTCTAGTTTCATACCATTGTGGCCAGTAGAGATACTTAATATGATTTCCATCTTCTTAAATTTATTGAGTCTTGTTTTGTGGTCTAACATGTGATCTATCCTGAAGAATGTTCCATGTGAACTTGAGGAGAATTTTTATTCTGCTACTTCTGCATTTAATGTTCTGTAGGTATCTATTAAGTCTATCTGGTCTAATGTGTTGTTTATGGCCTATGCTTTCTTAATGACTTTCCATCTAGATGATCTATTCATTGATATAAATGGAGTGTTAAAGTCCCCTCCTATTATTGTTTGTTGTCAATTTTTCCTTTTAGGTCTGTTACTATTCGCTTCATATATTTAGGTGCTCTGATGTTGGGCACATATATTTATAAATGTCATATTTCTTGCTGGGTTGACCCCTTTGTCATTGTATAGTTTCCCTCTTTGTCTTTTATTAGTCTTTTTTTTTAAAGTTTTATTTGTCTGATATGAATAAAGCCATGCCAGCTTTCTTTTTGTTGCCATTTGCATGAAATATCCTTTGTTATCTCTTCATTTTCAGTCTGTGTGTGTCCTTACTTCTGGGTGAGTCTCTTGTAGGCAGTCTCTTGTTTTCTGGCTGTTTTTGTAGTTCCTCTCTGTTCCATTCTTCTTCTCTTTTGCTCTTGCCGTGTGGATTGATGACTTTTAGTTTTATGTTTAGTCTTTTATAATTTTCTTTTGTGTATTTACTATAAGTTTTTGCTTTGTTGTTAACGTGGGGTTCACATATGTATCATCCTATGTATCTAATAGTCTAAGTTGATAGGAACTTAAATTTGAACGCATTCCAAAATTCTATATTTTTACTCCTCCCCTTCATATCTTATGTTTTTGATGTGTCAGCCTTTAAAACAAAAAGGTAAGCAGTTTGGCCTGCAAAATCGAGTTTATTTGGGAATAGCAGAGGAATTGCAATTCAGGATATGCAAACTATGGCAAAGCATAGGTAAGTCTGGAGAACAAAGGAGAGGAAATGGGGCAGTTGGGAGGGGCTGTTCTGAAGGAAAGTTCATTGGAGGAGAGCAGAGTTTGGGGTTGTGGCAATTTCTTATTGGCTGGGTTGTTGCTGGACAAGGAGAAAATCTTCCTTCTTCCTGCTGGGGTGTGTAAAGTAAGCTTCTTCCTACTGGGGCATGTAAAGTACACTGTGATGAGTGATATGTGTGGGAGATCCCCCACTTCAGGACTTCCTGACTCCATTTTGAATGAGGGTTTCTGTTATTCATTTTCACAGACGTCACATTTTATATCTATTTTTTGTACCCCGTAACGAATTATTTTAGTTTTAGTTTTACTACTTTTGTCCTTTAACAACCTTCATAATAGCTAAGATTAATCTCATGGCTTTACTATATATTTACCTTTTGTAATGAGGTTTCATTTATTGTTATTAATTAGTGCCATTTCTTTTTAGCTTAAGGAAATCTTGTCAATACTTTTTGTATTGGTATTGAACCAATGTTTTTTGTATTGGTATTGTTTTTTGTTTGGTATTGAACTCCTTAAACTCTTGCTTGTCTGGAAAGCTCTTTATCTGTTCTTCAATCCTGAATTATAACCTTGCCAAGAAGAGTATTCTTCATTGGAAGCTTTTTCCCTTTCAGATCTGAATATATCACGCTATTCTTTTCTGGCCTGCAGAGTTTCTGCTGAGAAATCTGCTGATAGTCTTATGGAGGTGCCCTTGTATGTAACAGTTTGTTTTTCTCTTGCTGCTTTTAAGATTCTCTCTAACTTTGACATTTGACATTTTTTATAATGTGTCCTGGTGTGGCTCTCTTTGGGTTCCTCGTGGAACTCTCTGGGCTACCTGGACCTGGATGTCTGTTTCCTTCCTAGGTTAGGGAAGGGTTGAGCTGTTATTTCTTAAAATAAATCTTGTGGCCCTTTCTCTCTCTCTTCTCCTTCTGGGACTCCCTATAATGCAAATGTTATTCTGCTTGATGCCCTACAGGTCCCTTAAATTTTCTTTTTTTTCTTTTTAATTCTTTTTGCTGCTCTTTCTGGGTGAGTTCCATTGCTTTGTCTTCCAGCTTGCTGAGCTTTATCCAGGCTGCTCTTATATTTCTCAGTTCAGCTATTGTATTCTTCAGCTCCGTGACTTCTGTTTGGTACTTTCTTATATTTTCAATCTCTCTCTTTTTTTTTTTTTTTTTGCGGTACACGGGCCTCTCACTGTTGTGGCCTCTCCCATTGCGGGGCAACAGGCTCTGGACGTGCAGACTCAGCGGCCATGGCTCACGGGCACAGCCGCTCCGTGGCATGTGGGATCTTCCTGGACCGGGGCACGAACCCGTGTCCCCTGCATCGGCAGGCGGACTCCCAACCACTGCGCCACCAGGGAAGCCCTCAATCTCTTTTGAAGTTCTCGCTGTTTCATCCATTCTTCTCCTGAGTTTGTTGAGCATCTTTATGGCCATTAGTTTCCATTCTTTATCAGGTAGATTACTTATCTCCATATCATTAGGTCTCTTCCTGAGGTTTTATCTTGTTTTTTTCATTTGGAACATGTTTCTCTGTCTCCTCATGTGTTTGTGTCTTTGTATTAAAGGAAACGGCTCCCTCTCTCAGCCTTGAAGGAGTGGCCTTGCTTAGATGATGAACCTTCTTGTTCCACCTTGTCCTAGCTTTTGGTTGTCTCTAGTACCTTGGTGATTGTCTAAATTGCCTGGTTTGTTCTTGATATTCCCTGTGTTGAGGGTGTGCCAAGATTTGTCAGTGTTCCAAGGGGAGGAATCTTATTTGTCACCTAGTTTCAGGCTGACTGGGAGTCACACCCTCAGGCAGCAGCTTTTAAAGTATGAAAATACATACACGGCCCCTGTGGGGCCGTGGTCATAATCCCTTCTGGCCTCCAGTCTAGGAGTTCTGGAAGTGTCCCCTCGATGACAGTTGCGAAAATCCGGTCTCCAGATGAGTGCAATAATTCCTTTCTGGGTGGTTTTGTTGATCTGTAGTGAGGCCAGAGGTATGTGCAAGAGTGATGTCTCCCTACGTATGTGCCCTGGGAGTGCCTCCTTAGCCTCCAGATGTGTGGGAATTCTGAAGCCTCAGGGGAAAGCTCCAGGCTGACTAAACAGGCCTTTCATAAGAAGACTGGGGTTGTGTTTCAGTCCGCTGCCTTTGCAGTGCCTTGCGGGGGGTGGCCTGTTGAGAACTGTCTTTCTGATTGTTACAGCCCCCCGGAGCCCAGTAACGCCAGTCCCCTTGGCCACCAGAGCCAGGTGGTCAAGGGGTGCCCCCTGTGTGGATTGCATGGGCCCACTGGCTTTAGCAAGGCAGCCTAAGAGTGCAGAGGGCAGGACATGTTCCCCGGCTTCAGCAAGGCAATGAGAAAACATCTTGACTACACGTGCCCCCGGGTTTCAGCAGTGCATTGGGACAGTGCCTTGCCATTGTGCACATGTTGGCTTTAGGTTGGGAACAGAGAATGCCATGGCCACTTTTGCTCACCTTCCCCAACCGGGGAGTGGGGGAATTCTGCACCTGCCCACACTCTCGGGCTTTAGCAAGGCAGTGGGATAGTGCTACCAACACTCACCCCTGCCTGTCTTAGTGAGGTAGAGAGGTGGTGCTGCCTTCAATCTCGCCCGCCTGTGCTGGCAGGGTAGGTGGAAAGTGGAATAACAGTGTCCATCAGCACCTCTGTCTCCAAGAAGAATTTCAGCCGACCCCTGCCCTTCCAGTGTATGCTTTTAGATTAGCAGAATTAGTGTTCTTCACGTATAGTCTAAGCGCCTTTCAAACTGCTTTTTTTTGCTAGGTCTTGGGGTGAGTGAGATTGCATGCACGCCCTTTAAAGGGGGAATCTCAGTTTTCTATAGCACTTGGGTCCCTTGTTGGTTTACTGAGCAGACATCTGGGGTGCTTGTCTCTCTCATGCAGATCCCAGGGGTTCGGGTGCCTGATGTGGGGCACAAACCCCTCGATTTTCCGGGAGAAGTGCTGGAGTGGTGAGACCCCTCCCTATTGTACACTGCTGCACCAGGGGTGGGATTTTTGCAAGACCATGTCTCTGCCTTTCCTACTTGTCTCAGTTTGGCCCTTTTATCTGTTGTGGAGAAGCAGTTCATCTAGTTTTCAGATCTTTTTCAGAAAGAAGTGATCCATGTGTAGCTGTAGATTTGGTGTGTCTGTGGGAGGAGGTAAGTTCAGGATCTTCCTAAGCCATCATCTTGGGCCCCCCCTCCCCCAATTTCTCTTGAGATTTTTTTCTTTGACCTATTGATTATTTAGTAGTGGGTTGTTTTATTTTTACATATTTGTGAATTTTCTAGTTTTCCTTCCATTATTGATTTCTAATTTCATTTCATTGTGGTCAGAGAGCATACTCTATATGATTTCAGTCCTTTCAAATTTACACAGATTTGTTTTAGGGCATAACATGTGGTCTATACTGGAGAATGTCCCATATGCCCTTCAGAAGAATATATTCTGCTTTTGTTGAGTGGGGTGTTCTATAGGTGTCTGTTAGGTTGAGTTGGTTCACAGAGTTGTTCAAGTTTGCTATCTTCTTGTGGATATTTTGTCTAGATATTCTATCCATTTTCAAGGTGGAAACGCAGGAACTGTTATTGTCAAATTATCTATTTCTATGTTAAATTCTTCCACCTTTTGCTTTATATATCTTGGGGCTCTGTTTTTAGGTGCACATATATTTACAATTGTTATATCTTCTAGTTAGAGTGATAGTTTTATCATTATTAAATTTTTGGGGGTCTCCAGTAATATCTTTTCTCTCAAAGTCTATTTTGTCTGATATTAGTGTTGCCACTTCAGATCCCTTTTGGTTACTGTTTGCATGGTATATCTTTTTCCATCCTTTTACTTTCAATCAATATGTGTATTTGAATCTAAAGTGTTTCCCTTAGAGATAGCTTATAGTTGGATTGCGTTATTTAAAAAAAATCTGTTCTATCAATGTCTGCCTTTTAAAATTTGAGTGTTTAATCCATTTACATTTAATGTAATTACTAGTAAGGTAGTATTTATATCTGTTATTTTGCTGTTTGTTTTCTATATGTCTTATGTCTTCTTTTTTTCTTGGTTCATCCATTACTGCCGCCTTTTGCATTAAATGCATATTTTCCGGTGTGTCATTTTATTCCCTTGTCTTTTACTACATTTTCGAGTTATTTTATAGTGGTTGCACTGGAGATTGAAATGAACAATTTATAGGAATCTAGTTCAAGTAAATTTAATTACCATAGCTTACAGAATTTTTGCTTTTATGTGTCCCTATTCCTTACCCATCATTTTTTCTGTTCCTATTATGTAATTATATCTTTATCTGTTGTGAACTACATCAACAGAGATATTTAATTGTTGCTTTATGTAGATGTCTTTTATATCAGATTGTTGAAAAGAGTTACAAACAAAAATTTATACCATTTTTAATATTTACCTATGTAGTTACCTTACGGGTGCTTTTTCTTCTTCATGTGGATTTTAGTTACCTATCTAGTGTTCTTTCATTTCTGCCTAATGGATTCCTTTGAGTATATCTTGTAGGGCAAGTGTGCTAGTGACAGACTACCTCAGTTTTAGTTTACCTGGAAACGTCTTAATTTCGCCTTATTGAATGATAATTTTTTTGTATATAAAATTCGTGGCTGAGAGTTTTTCTTTCAGCACTTTGAATATTTCATCTCATTGCCTTCTGATAAGAAATTAACTGCTAGTCTTATTGAGGCTCTCTTGTCCATGATCAGTTGCTTATCACTTGCTGCTTTTCATATTCTCATTGTCTTTGTCCTTCAACAACTTTTTTATGCTTTGTCTAGGTGTGCTTGTCTTTGAGTTCATATTATTTGGAATTTGTTGAACTTCTTGGATGTTATACCTCCTATTTAATGTTTTTCATAAAAACTTTGAGCCATTATTTCTTCAGATATCCATTCTGCCCTTTTTTGTCTCTCCTTTCCTTCTGAGACTCCCATTATATGTGTCTTGGTATGTTTGATGATGTCTTATAGATTACTGAGGCTGAGGCTGTGTTCCTTTTCCTTCATTCTTTTTTCTTCTCTTCCTCAGACTGCATGATTTTAATTGACCTATCTGTAAGTTCACTCATTTTTTTTCTGCCTTTTCAAATCTGCAGTTGATTTCCTCTAGGAAGTTTTTAAATTATTGTACTTTTTTCAACTACAGAATTTGCATTTCATTCTTTCTATTATTTTTATGTCTTCATTGATATCCTCTATTTGGTGAGACAACATTCTTTGAACATGTTTAAAATAGCTTATTTAAAGTCTTTATTTAGTATGTCCAACATCTAGGCTTCCTCAGGAAGTTTCTATTGATTACTGTATTTCTCCGCTGTATGTGGATTATGTTTTCTTGTTTACTTGTATGCCTCATAATCTTTTGTTGAAAATTTGACATTCTAAATAATATAATGTGGCAACTCTGGATATTTGGTCATTCCCCCTTCCTAGTTTATTTGTTATTGTTGCTTGTTCAGTGATTTAAAATGATTCTGTAAAGTTAGTATTCTTTGTCAGGTGTCACTACTGAATTCTCTGCTCAGTTAGCTTAGGCGTCAACCAATGATCAGACAGAAATTTCCTAAATACCTGGAATGAGTTAGAATCGTAGAGGTCTTTACAGAAGGGCTGTGTGTAGATATTGAGCCATACTTTCTACACGCAACCAGTTAGCTTACAGCTCCATTCACTTCCTGCTTGCACAGAACCTCAAGGTCAGTCAGAGACAAGTGCTTAGGGCTTTCTCAGGCCTTTCCTGAGCACGTGCACAGTCCCTGGCTCGTGCATAACCCTTTTCATGCTGTGGCTTTCTAGATTTTCAGGAGTATGTTGGAGCTTTTCCAAGGCCTAATGGACATTTCGTTCCATGGCTTTTTCCTTTAAGCTTTTTGGTCAGCCTATTTTGTGCCCCTTTGTTATCCATTGCTTCTAGTAGCTGTGATTATTAAGTTTTCTTCCATTGTTTCCCACAAATATTCCCAGGGAAAAGACTTTTCGTGCTGAGTGGGCTCTGAATCAGGTCAAATAAAGACAGCCTTCTGAGTGGGTTCTTCCAGAGAACGGGCAGACAGGTCACGTTGTGACAGTTCTCTGGGAATGGGGCTTTGAGGCAGCTTCTGCTGTGCTTTGCCTGACTGCTGGTATGCACCATGATTGTGGGCTGTTAGTTTCAAGGCTACAGTGGAGCTTGGGAGGTAGGATGGGAATAGGGCAAGCTAAAATGCCGCAAATGCTCATTGTTTTTACTGAGATATAGCTGTTTTTCTTTAATAAATACTCACTAGATTGCTGCAAACCTCTTATTTATTTCTAAAGTTCTTGAAAAGTTGATTCTGACTTTTTTTGGCCATGAAAAAGCAAGTTTTTCATTGCTTTTATGGTGGAGAGACTTTTCATTGGTCCTTACTCTGCTGTTTTTGCTGTCATACCTCTTTTTATTAAATTTTCTGAGTTCTTTATATATTTTGGGTACAAATCCTTTGCAATATATATGCTTTGCAATTATTTTCTTCTACTGTATGGCTTGTCTTTTCATTCTCTTAACAGTGTCTTGGACACTAAGACTTTTAAAAAACAAAACATTAAAATATTTACGAAGTCCAGTTTTTCAATTTTTTTCTTTTATGATTCATGCTTTGGTATTGTATCTAAGAAATCTTTGCCAGATCCAAGGTCACAAAGATTTTCTTTTGTTCTTTTGATGCAAATTTTATAGTACATTGAAGTCTGTGAGTCATTTGAAATTAACTCTTTTTTTTGTAGTATGAGATAAACACTGAAGTTTATTTCATTTTTTTCCATAAGGAGATCCAATTTTCAAGCACCATTTGTTGAAAAGACTGGCTTTCTCAACAGAATTGCTTTCGTATGTTTGTCAACATTTTTTGTCCCTGTATTTGTGGGTCTAGTTTTGCAATGCTCCATTGGTCTATTTGTCTATCTTGATGCTAACACCACACTGCCTTGATTATTGTGTTAAAAAATTCCCGAAAACCCGTGTGTGTGTGTGTGTGTGTGTGCGCGCATGTGTGTGAGTGTGCGTGTGTGTGTGTGTGTGGAAATGAGGTCTCTGGAGCCAAGAACAAACGTTTTATTACTCATAGTGCATCTTGTGTCAGTTCCCCTGGGGGGCGGCATGGTGAGTCCCAGCTGTTCCCCATAAGTATGGGGGAGCTGCACCCTAGGAGAGAAGCTGTGGATTCATGTAGGGTGGCTGGCATCTCTGTTCTTTCTCTCCCAGGTTTATTACACTGGAATATAAGCAAATGGCTACAGGGGAGATGAGTCTCTAAATCTCTCTAAATCTCTCTCTGGCTTTCAAGACATTCACATCACCCTCTCACTGTGTTATTCCCATGCTGATTGCTCAGAAAGCCCAGACTGTAGAAATACATGGAGAATTCTCTCTCAACATACGGTAACTTTTATATCAAACCTTGAAATCAGGATGTATTAATTTTCCAACTTTGATCTTATTTTTCAGAGCTGTCTTAGCTGTTCTATAGCCTTTGGACTTTCATGTGAATTTCAGATGCAGTGTTTCAGTTTTATAATGAAGCCTGCTGGGATTTTGGAATTGCATTAAATCTATAGATCAGTATTTTCTCAATCTTGGCACTGGCACTGTTGACATTTGGGGCTGGGATAATGCTTTGTTATGAGAGCTGTCCTCTGCATTGCAGGTTGTTTAGCAGCATCCCTGGCCTTTGCTCACTAGATAGCAGAACTATCCCCTGCTCACAAGTTACAACAACTAATAATGTCTCCAGACGTTGCAGATATCTCCTGGAGGGACAAAGTCACCCCGTGTTGAAAAATCACTTCTACTGATCAATTTGGGGAGAATTGATGTTGTAACAATATGGAGTTTTATGTCTTATGAACACATTATACCCCTTCATTTATTTAGGTCTTTAATTGAGGTCTTAAATTTCTTTCAAAGGTGTTTTTTAGTTTTTAGTGTACAGGTCTTATACATCTTATGTCAGACTTACCCCTGTTTATTTCACAATTTTTGAATAATGTTGTTTTTAAATTTAAGTTTCTGAGTACTTGTTATTAATATATAGAAATTCAGCTGCATCTTGTGTATTGATCTTGTATTCTGCAACCCTGCTGAACTCACTTATTAGTTCTTGTAGATTTCTACAATAGGCTTTTCAAATTTAAAATATTTCAATGCTGTTTTTTAGGTTTAAGTTGTATGTGGATGACTCTTATTTTTTTATGAAAAATCTCTTTTTTCATAGGAAACATAGGAGGTTTGTGTAGAATTGATGGGTAAATTTAATACAGGGTCAACTTGCCAGGCTTGGAATTGCATTGTTTTTTTGTTGGCCATTATAAATAGTAATGTAAATAATTCTGGAAGGATGAAAGTGGGAAGTGAGTTCATAGGTCATACATCACAGAGTTGAATGGCTGTTTGATGGTCATTTTGCTCTCTAATTATCCAAATAAAAGATTATTTACTTTTGTCAGCTTTAGCTAATACTTGTAAAGTATACATCTGTTTGTCATCTTTTTTGAGATTATTTCTATTCTATATTATTTTATTTATAATATTTAATATTTCAGATAAAACCAGAATTATCTTCAGTTTATATATTTTGGACTTTGCCGTTGTTTTTTCCGCCTTTGTTAGGGTATAATTGACAAATAAAGTTGTATATATTTAAAGTGTACGATGTGAAGACTTGATATATGTATACATTGTAAAATGGCTACCACAATTAAATAGCACATCCATCAACTCACAGGGTTGCCTTTTTAAATTTTGTGGTGAGAATGCTGAAGATATACTTCTTTAGTGAATTTAAAGTGTACAGTACAATATTATTAACTATAGTCACCATGCCCAGAACTTATTCATCTTATAACTGAAAGTTTGCACACTTTGACCAACATCTTCCCATTTCCCCTACCCTCTAGGGGAAATGGGAAGATGTTTTTACATCTTGGAAATCACCATTCTCTGTTTCTATCAGTTGAAATTTAAAAAAAAATCTTTTTTTAAGATTCCACACATGAGTGAGATCATATACAGTATTTTTCTTTCTCTATCTGGTTTATTGCATTTAGCATAATGTCTTCTAGGTTTATCCATGTTGTCGCAATGGCAGGGTTTCCTTTTATGGCTGAATAATATTCCATGTGTGGTGTGTGGGTACACACACACATTTTCTTTATCAGTTCCTCTGTTGCTGAACATATAGGTTGTTTCCATGTTGTGGCTATTGTGAGTAATGCTGCAGTGAACATGGGAGTACAAATACCTCTTCGACATTGATTTTGTTTCCTTCAGATAAATAACCAGAAGTGGGATTCCTGGATCATATGGTAGTTGTATGTTTAATGTTTTGAGGAGCCTCCACAATCATTCCCATGATGGTTGTTCCAATTTACATTCCCACCAGCAGTGCACAAGGGTGCCCTTTTCTCCACATCCTCACCAACACTTGTTATCTCTTGTCTTTTTCATGAAGCCATTTTAACAAGCATAAGGTGATATCTCATTGTGGTTTTGGTTTGAATTTCCCTGATGATGAGTGATGTTGAGCACCTTTTCATGTACTTGTTGGCCATTTGTATCTCTTTTTTGGGAAGATGTCTATTCAGTCCTTTGCTCATTTTTAAATTGGATTATTTGTTGTTGTTTTGCTATTGAGTTGTGTGAGTTCCTTGTATATTTTAGATATTAATCCCTTATCCGGTATATGGTTTGCAAATGTTTTCTCCTATTTCACAGTTTGCTTTTTAATTTTGTTGATTGTTTCTTTTGCTGTATAGGAGCTTTTTAGTTTGATGTAGTCTCACTTCTTTGTTATTGCTTTTGTTGTCAGTGCTTTTAGTGTCATTTCCAAAAAATTATTGCCAGGACCAATCTCAAAGAGCTTTTTCCTTACGTTTTCTTCTAAAATTTTCTTAGTTTCAGGTCTTACATTTAAGTCTTTAGTTTATATGTAGTAAGTTTTTGTGAGTGGTGTAAGATAGGGGAACAGTTTTATTCTTTTGCATGTGGATATCAAGTTTACCTAGCACCACTTTTTGAAGAGACTGTCCCTTCCCTGTTGTGTGTTCTTGGCATCCTTGTCTAAGATTAGTTGGCCATATATGTGTGGGTTTATTTATGGGCTCTCTATTCTGTTCCATTTGTCTGTGTGTCTGTTTTAATGCCAATGCCATACTGTTTTGATTACTGTAGCTTTGTAATAGAGTTTGAAATTAGGAAGTGTGATGCCCCAGTTTTGTCTTTTTTCTCAGGTTTACATTAGTTATTCAGGGTCTTTTATGATTCCACAAAAATTTTAGGATTGTTATTTCCATTTTTATGATAAATCCCATTGGGAATTTGACAGGGCATTTGGTTGGGAATTTGCATTAAATTTGTACGTCACTTTGGGTAGTTTGGACATTTTAACAGTATTGATTCTTTCAATCCATGAACGTGAAATATCTTTTAGTTTATGTGTTCCTTCTTCAGTTTCTTTCATCAGTGTCTTATCATTTTCATTGTACAGGTCTTTTGCCTCCTTTGTTAAATTTACTCATATATATATATATATATATATATATTCTCTTTTAAATGGGATTGTTTTCTTAATTTTTTCTTTAGATAATTCATTGTGAAGTGTACAGAAACAAAACTGATTTCTGTATATTGATTTTGTATCCTGCAGCTTTACTGAATTTATTAGTTCTAACAGTTTTTTTTGGTGGAGTTTTTAGAATTTTTAATTTGTAAGATCATATCATCTGCAAACAGACAGTTTTACTTCTTCCTTTCTGATTTGGATGCCTTTTATTTCTTTTTCTTGTCTGATTGCTGTGGCTAGGACTTCCAGTACTGTGTTGAATAGAAGTGGTGAGAGTGGGTATCCTTGTCCTGTTCCTGCATTTGAAGAAGCAGTCACCTCCTCTGGTCTTTACTGACTGACTTTGGGGGAGAAATAGCTTCACCAGTCAGTCCAGCTAGGGATTCTGAGGCTTTCTCAGACCTTTTCTGTGGGTATGCCTCCTCCATACTTTTTGTTCCTTCTTGGCGGGGAGTTGTTTTTTGTTTGTTTTTTGTTTTTTTTTTTTGCGGTACGCGGGCTTCTCACTGCTGTGGCCTCTCCCGCTGCGGAGCACAGGCTCCGGACGCACAGGCTCAGCGGCCATGGCTCACGGGCCCAGCCGTTCTGCAGCATGTGGGATCCTCCCGGACCGGGGGAAGAATCCACGTCCCCTGCATCGGCAGGCGGACTCTCAACCACTGCGCCACCAGGGAAGCCCCTTGGCGGGGAGTTTTTAAGATTGTCTGCCATCTCTCAGTCCCGCAAAGCCAGGGCAGGTACTAAGAGCAGATGACCTCAGTATTCTGGGCAGGGCAAGAAAGGAGTGGGCCTCTAGGGCTGTGTCCTGCAGAGCTGGGGAAGCCAGGAGCCCTCTCAAACTCTAATTTTCCCTCCTGAAGACATTGCAGGCTGAGGGGCCTTCATTGGCACTAAGCACTGCCATCTTGTGGGAAGGTGACATGGGCAAAGTGAAACTGTTCCTATTACTCTCTTCAGTGCCTCTGCTCTTGGATTTTTTGCTTCAATGCTGTGTTGGAACTTTTGGACTCCTGAACTCCCACAAAGGTACTCTTGTCTGTGGGTGGTGGGTCAAAATCGATGTTCTGTGTGGAATGATTATAGACAACCATTCCACCATCTTGCTGCCATCACATCACCACTGTTTTTTTTTAAGCTATTCATTTTTATTCATGTGATGGAGTTATGTTTATTGACAATCCTCAAGTTATATTTGAGCTCCTGTTTAGCTTAAAGGGACCTTCTTATCTCGAGTGTGAGTGTGTGTGTGTGTGTGTGTGTGTGTGTGTGTGTGAGAGAGAGAGAGAGAGAGAGAGAGAGGGAGGGAGGAAGGGAGGGAATAGTGTCTATTATTTTATTTATTTATTTTTTGTGATTCAATATTTTTATTTCTTTTTTTTTTACATCTTTATTGGAGTATAATTGCTTTACAATGGTGTGTTAGTTTCTGCTTTATAACAAAGTGAATCAGTTATACATATACATATGTTCCCATACCTCTTCCCTCTTGCGTTTCCCTCCCTCCCACCCTCCCTATTCCACCGCTTTAGGTGGTCACAGAGCACCGAGCTGATATCCCTGTGCTATGTGGCTGCTTCCCACTAGCTATCTATTTTACGTTTGGTAGTGTATATATGTCCATGTCACTCTCTCGCTTTGTCACAGATTACCCTTCCCCCTCCCCGTATCCTCAAGTCCATTCTCTAGTAGGTCTGTGTCTTTATTCCTGTCTTACCCCTAGGTTCTTCATGACATTTTTTTTCTTAAATTCCATATATATGTTTTAGCATATGGTATTTGTCTTTCTCTTTCTGACTTACTTCACTCTGTATGACAGACTCTAGGTCCATCCACCACATTACAAATAGCTCAATTTCATTTCTTTTTATGGCTGAGTAATATTCCATTGTGTATATGTGCCACATCTTCTTTATCCATTCATCCGATGATGGACACTTAGGTTGTTTCCATCTCTGAGCTATTGTAAATAGAGCTGCAGTGAACATTTTGGTACATGCCTCTTTTTGAATTATGGTTTTCTCAGGGTATATGCCCAGTAGTGGGATTGCTGGGTCATATGGTAGTTCTATTTGTAGTTTTTTAAGGAACCTCCATACTGTTCTGCATAGTGGCTGTACCAATTCACATTCCCACCAGCAGTGCAAGAGTGTTCTCTTTTCTCCACACCCTCTCCAGCACTTATTGTTTCTAGATTTTTTGATGATGGCCATTCTGACTGGTGTGAGATGATATCTCATTGTAGTTTTGATTTGCATTTCTCTAATGATTAATGATGTTGAGCATTCTTTCATGTGTTTGTTGGCAGTCTGTATATCTTCTTTGGAGAAATGTCTATTTAGGTCTTTTGCCCATTTTTGGATTGGGTTGTTTGTTTTTCTGTTACTGAGCTGCATGAGCTGCTTATAAATTTTGGAGATTAATCCTTTGTCAGTTGCTTCATTTGCAAATATTTTCTCCCATTCTGAGGGTTGTCTTTTGATCTTGTTTATGGTTTCCTTTGCTGTGCAAAAGCTTTGAAGTTTCATTAGGTCCCATTTGTTTATTTTTATTTCCATTTCTCTAGGAGGTGGGTCAGAAAGGATCTTGATGTGATTTATGTCATAGAGTGTTCTGCCTATGTTTGCCTCTAAGAGTTTGATAGTTTCTGGCCTTACGTTTAGGTCTTTAATCCATTTTGAGCTTATTTTTGTGTATGGTGTTAGGGAGTGATCTAATCTCATACTTTTACATGTACCTGTCCAGTTTTCCCAGCACCACTTATTGAAGAGGCTGTCCTTTCTCCACTGTACATCCCTGCCTCCTTTATCAAAGATAAGGTGACCATATGTGCGTGAGTTTATCTCTGGGCTTTCTATCCTGTTCCATTGATCTATATTTCTGTTTTTGTGCCAGTACCATACTGTCTTGATTACTGTAGCTTTATAGTGTAGTCTGAAGTCAGGGAGCCTGATTCCTCCAGCTCCATTTTTCGTTCTCAAGATTGCTTTGGTTATTCAGGGTCTTTTGTGTTTCCATACAAATTGTGAAATTTTTTGTTCTAGTTTTGTGAAAAATGCCAGTGGTAGTTTGATAGGGATTGCATTGAATCTGTAGATTGCTTTGGGTAGTAGAGTCATTTTCAATGTTGTAGAGTCATCAACAATGTTGATTCTTCCAATTCAAGAACATGGTATATCTCTCCATCTATTTGTATCATCTTTAATTTCTTTCATCAGTGTCTTATAATTTTCTGCATAGAGGTCTTTTGTCTCCTTATGTAGGTTTATTCCTAGATATTTTATTCTTTTTGTTGCAATGGTAAGTGTCTATTATTTTAGATACCAAGAAATGTGATGCTCCAAGTAAATGTACCGACATGTTTTCTTGACATGGTAAGACAAACGGGTCCCTTTATACAGCCTAGAGAGCCTTTCCGGCAGTATCTATAATACATGCTTGTGGAGAGAGATTTTCTTCCATAAAATAATTGTCTGCTTTTGTACCACGGTTGTATTTTTTTGGAAAATAGCAGCTCATCGTGAAACACTTTTTTCTACACATTTGTTCTCATATTCTGTGACATCTCCTGTTTTGTTTCACTACAGGAGTCTTTTGTGAAGTGGCGTTCTTTTTGTTTTTGCAGTCTGATAGAATTTCCAAAGCTTTTCCCTCTACCAGTGGTTCGGTTTTGCAGGGTGTAAGTTCTGATCTGTATTTCCTTCTTTGTGGACTCTTCTCCTGAACTTATATTTTTAGTCTCCGTGGCATGCCTGCTCTTTTATCCGATGCCTTCTGAGCACAGTCTTCCGTCTCCTTCGAAGGAGCCCTGGGCTCACAGGGTGCTGTGTGCCTGCAGTGCATGCAGGATGCCAGTCTTTGAAAGACCTTTCTGATCCTGTGATTATTTTTGGAGGAATGTTCTTCCTCTTAATGTCCATATGCTCCTCCTTTTCCTTCTGTTTCTACAGGAGGCACGTTGCCTGGTGTTTTTTACTTGGTCTTTTCAAAGTATCATTAAGTGGAAATTGTATTGAGAATAACTTTGTTGTGAAAAATGATAAATACCCATTATCAAACATTCAAGCCATACAGAAAGGTATAAGAAAATAAAGGAAAAAGACCCACACATGCAAAATGCCGCCGTCAAGAACAAGCCTACCCATGATGCCTGGGGAGCAGCGTTTCAGGCGTCCCTCTGTTCATGGATGTAAGCAGAAGAGATGTGTATAGAGAGTTCTGTATTGTATGTTTTACTTTAAGGATGAATATTAAAATGTAAATTTTGTTTTGCTTTAATTTAACAGGAAATAGAATATGAATATGCTTTACAGTCCAGTAGAAAAGGTTATGAGAAATCTTTAGTGGTTGGGGTTATTTTTTTTATCTCTTTATATTAAAAAATTTTAACACTATATCAGTTAAATATTTTTTTAAAAAATTATTTTATTGAAGTATAGTTGACCTACAGTGTTGTGTTAATTTCTGCTTCAAAGTGATGCAATTATATTGGGCTGGCCAAAAAGTTCGTTCGGGTTTTTCCGTAAGATGTTACGAAAAACCCGAACGAACTTTTTGGTCAACCCAATACATATATATATTTTTTCATATTCTTTTCCATTATGGTTTATTACAGGATATTGAATATAGTTCCCTGCGCTACGCAGTAGGACCTTGTTGTTTATCCAGTCATTCTTTTTCTAACTAGAAGTTAAAAACTAGAAGTTCAGATTTGCACACTGTCTCTTGAATACCACTGCAGAGGGAATCAGCAGACGCACACTGTATTTCAGGGAACAGTGTAGCACAGGGGTTAACACTTGCACTCAGACAGCTTGGGTGCAAGTCCCTCGGGCACTTGCCCAAGTGCACTGCCTGCTTGACCTTGGGCAGATCGTGAAGCCTCACTGTGACCCATTTCCCTCCTTGGTGAGATGGAAGTAGTAACAGTATCTTTGTCACAGAGTTATTTTGAAGGTGGAGTTAGTATTATAATTTATAGGCTGTGTCTGATATATATTAACACTGTTATTTCCCCTTTCTCAGCTTGTTTTTTGCTAGTTAGATCTTAGCGTTTATAGGGGCAGGGCTAGTAACGTTTGTATTCTCCTCTGCACCCCTACTGGCTGCAGCATTTCACCATCATCCCATATTTGAGGGCATTTGGTGCTCCCCAGCAGCCCTACACCACAGCCTCTATCCTCCGAAGTTGCTTCCTTTACCAAGGGCATCCCTAGCTCCCTTATTTTGGTTGACGTGTGCATGGCCAGATTTTGTTATCCAGTAGTTTTTTTTCTCTAAGAAGGGCTCATAATTGCTTTAGTCCTTAAATTCTTGAAGAGAATTGGCTCTCCACTTGAAGGAACACTAGGAATTAGTTTCTTTCCCTCTAGATAATATAGTCCAGCCAACTGCCCCGCCCCCACCCTCCCCCACCAAAGAAACACCATCCCCTGTGCTGCCCACCATGGGATCTACTCCTCCGTCCTCTTTTTTGTGATGATGGAAAATTTAATGCACCAGAAGAATGTAGAGAAAATATATATAATATGCACGTGGGTCCTAACATCCAGTTGTAACAAATAATATTTTGCTGTAATTGCTTCAAATCTTTTAAAATGAAGTAAGTTCACATGCAACTGAAGCTCCCTTTGTACATGGCCCCCAGCCCCCGCTTTCTCCTTCCTTAGCAGGTGCTGCCATCTTGAACTTGGTATCAGTTCTGTGTGTGTGTCTATAATCAACATGTATCATTGTTTGGTGTATTTTTAAAATTCATATAAATGGTATTTTATTGTCAGTGGTGTTCCCTCTACTTCGTTTTAGTCAACGCTGCTTTCTAGACTTACCCATGGTGATACGTGTAGATCTCATCGTTTACTTTGAATGCCGTGTACTTAATATTCCATTGCATGAATGGGAACCTTACAGTTTTCCGTTTAGTATTTATTACAAGGCAGGGGCGGGGGGGGTTTTCAGCCACCATCCTTGTATCTGACCACGTGTGCTCCTGTGGGGTGTCTCCCTGGGGCACTGGGTCTCAGACTTGCCTGTATATTGGAATCCCCGGAGAGTTAAAATAATGCTGATGTGTCTCGCTCCCACCCCCAGGTATTCTATGTCATTGGTCTGGCACACAGCCTGGGCATCAGCGTTTAAAAATCTCCCCAGGAAATTTTAATGTGCAGCAGTGTTAGAGAATCTCTGCTGTGGGCACCGCCATCCAATGGAGGAACCACGCATCACCTGTGATGGTTACAGTCTAAGTTAATTTAGACTAACTATATTAAGACTGCAGGGGCTTCCCTGGTGGTGCAGTGGTTGAGACTCCCCTGCCGATGCAGGGGACACGGGTTCATACCCCGGTCCAGGAAGATCCCACATGCCATGGAGCGGCTGGGCCCGTGAGCCATGGCCGCTGAGCCTGTGCATCCGGAGCCTGTGCTCCGCGACGGGAGAGGCTACAACAGTGAGAGGCCGGCGTACCAAAAAAAAAAAGACTGCAGTTCCTCAGTTGTACTAACTGCCTTTCAAGTGCCTAAGAGCCCTCAGTGGCTGGTGCCTCCACAGGTGTAGGACAGTCCCACCAGTGGTGGCGGGAGCACTTGCTGTAGGGTGTACACCTGGGTGGGCACTTGCTGCAGGGGATGCCCCTCCTTGGCTGTGCTGGCTTCGGATGTGCTGCTTTTCCAGGCAGCTGTCTGTGTTTTCTCGGGCCGCTGCAGCAATTGCCACGTTTAGTGGCTTAAAACAACTCAGGTTTATGGTCTCACTGTTCTGTTAGCAATCCCGTGGCATGTCTCACTGGGTTACGGTCAAGGCCTGGGCAGGCTGTGCTCCTTCCTGGAGACCCCTGGGGGGAATCCATTTCCTTACTCCAGCAGTTCCGATTGCTGGCAGAATTCCGTTTCTGGTGTTTGTAGGACTGAGATCCTTTTCTCCCTGCTGGCTGTCAGCCGAAGTCATTCCCAGCCTCTGGAGGCCACCACATTCATTGGCTAGTGGCCTCCAACTCTGTCTGCACAGCCAGCAGCAGTGGCTTCTCACATCTCTCCTGCCTCAACCTTGAGTCCAACGGGAAAAGTTCTCTGCTCCTAAGGGCTCTCGTGGCTTGTGGGGTTAGATGGATCCTCTCACCCAAATAGTCCAAGGTGGTCGGCCCATCTCAAGATCCCTCACCTTTATCGTCTTTTCAGGGTCTCTTTTGCATAGTCACAGGGCATTAGGGTGTAGGCATCTTCTGATGAAGCAGGAGGGAGGGAGGCAGAAGGGGGTCATTTTTGTACGGTCCATGCTGATTTACACATCCATGCCTGCATCTGAGCGTTACTTTTTATCCACATGCTCATGAGCACTTAGTATTATTACTGTTTCACTTTTTTGCCAGTGCGAGTGGACAGAGCTATCCCCTGAATACTAGTGAGAGTGGTGAGTTCTCTATTTTAAATGTGATTAAGTTCACCAGTAAAAGCTTTGTGTTGATAGTTTTATATCAGATTTTCCTGGCATTGCTGTCGCCCTGGCTTTGTGGATCTCTGCAGGCAGGATGAGTTTCAAGTGGGTTTATTAATCAGAGATTAGATTCTTTTTCTCTGCTGTTCTCTTGGTTCTGTCCTCCTCTGAGGCTCAGCTTTGGCCTCGCAGCGGCAAAATGGCTGCAACAGTTCCAGGCCTCACATCTTCACACTGCCCTGTCTGAGCAAGCGTTTTAGACTTTCTGTTAATTGGGCCAACTTAGGCCGTGGCCTACTGCCTGACTGTCACAGTGGTCAAGGACTGCCCTGAATCCACCTTTGCTCAGGCCCTAGAGTATGTCCATCCCACGTCTAATGCTCTGGCCGGGGGAAGAGTTTATGGTGATTGGCTTGCACCTGTGAGGGAGCTCCCGGAGCTGGGTGGGTCTGTCCTCAGTACAGCTGTTTTGTTTTTTGGGGTGGTGGGGGAAGGAATGGATGCTGAGAGGGGACCACAATGTCCGTGGTTGTCTGAATGCCTCTCTTTTTCTTAGGGTGACTTTTGTTTCCTGTTGTTATGGTTGAATTGTGTCCTGCCAATTCATATGTTGAAGTCCTAACCCCCAGCACCTCAGAATATGCCATTATTTGGAGGTAGAGTCTTTGCAGAAGTAATCAAGGTAGAATGAGATCCTTGGGGTGGCCCTAATCCAGTCTGACTGGTGTCCTTATAAACGGGAAATTTGGATACAGACCCACACGGGGAAGATGATGGGAAGGCAGAGGGAGGATATAGCCACCTGTAAGTCATGGAGAGAAGCCTGGAGCAGACGCTCCCTGCCAGCCCTCAGAAGGAACCAACCCTGGAGACGCCTTGATCTCGATCTTCAGCCTCCAGGACTGTGAGACTGTCAACTTCAGTGGTTTAAGGTGCTACAGAACCCATGTGTTGCTGTGGTTGTTTACTATTTGGGGGTATTGTTTATTATTTCTGGTTACTATTTTTTGTTTGCTCCTCTTCTGCAAAGGCAGGGATTCTGTCTGTTTTGTTTTCTGCTGTATCTGCAGTGCCTGGAACAGGGGCTGGCACATAGTAGGTGTCCAGTAAATCGATGGTGAAGAAAGCAAGGCTGTGAAGAAAGGACGTGAACTGGGGTTTAGAGCTGAAATGAAAACCCATGAGATTCAGTCTGATGTGTTTAATGAAAAACATGGTATTACAACATAGATTTAGTAATTAAGAACAATCACATTTCTCCAATTAATATATCCACAAAGTCAAACAAGGTATTTTGTTGTTTTTCTTCTCAGATTGCAAGTCCAACATATATGGATAGCTTGAATGGCAATCACTAGAAATACTATGAGGCCAAGAGTTCTGGACCTGATAGCCTGTCACCCTGAGTTTTTAACCATTTCTCGCCCCTCAGATCACTCACTTCCCTGCCCCCAAACCTCTGTCAGGGACGGGGCCATCCCGGGGCGGCTCCAGGGGCAGCTGCAGGGCCCCCTCCTTGTCCCCTCCCACCCCCCTGCATAGGGAGAGGTGGAGGGGAGTGGGGGAGGGAAGTCAGACTCAGTTGATGAGCTCCTTCTCCAAGCAGGTCGCCTTCAAGGTAAATTTTAATGTTAGAGTCAAATTAAAACAACACATATATATATGTATGTGTATATATTTATATATGAAATGAGAGCTCTTGGGAAGGAGGTCTTCTGGAATTTGAAATCCTCATCAGGTTAACGCAGCCCAGGCTTTACCCAGCCACCATCACAGACCAGGCAACTGACTCACTGGGGGCTTGTTCCTGAGACTGAGACTCATAGTGGATGTCACTACCTCATCAGTGGCAGCATCAGTGTCAGGATGAGGATGCGAGTGTGATTTTCACACTCTTTCCTGTGCTGCGTAAGGAGCGGGCCCAGCCTTTCTGTCTCCAAGACCTCCTTCGTAGTTGACTTTGTAAGTCGTCGGTTGGCAGAGCGAGGAGGGTGGGTGGCCCTGCGGTGTCGCCTGTGCCCTCACCTGTGCATGCTGGCCTGAAGGGCGAGTCCCGCGTGTGGCCTTTCTTGGCTCCGTGCCCTTCTTGGGCCGTGACCGGAGCATCCTCAGCTCAGAGTCAGTCTTGACCTGCTGTGTTCCGATTCCTCCACTGGGTCGCTGTTGTCTGCCATGTCTCAGGGTCACGGTTCGGTGACTGTCTCCTTTATCACTGTTGCATGTAATACTGTAAACGATTTTAAGCATCACTGTTGAAACTCAGTATAAACGTACCCCACAGCCAGGTTTACTGTGAGCTTGTGGAGTCTCCTGTCTCCCACCAGGAGGTGTGGGCTGAAGCTCAGGACTCAGGTGCCACGCATCCTGGCCCCTGCACTGTCCGCCTCGTGTCCTGCCCCTTAGTCAGGATTTGTAGGATGGCTGAGTAGGTTGCATCGTGATTACTCAGAACTTTAAGAAATCCTTTAATTGTGAATTCCTAGAATTCCTTGAATGGGTGTCACAACTTTTCTTTCCAAAATTCTAAAGTAAGCCTTTAACCTGGCTTTTCATGCGGACCTTGCGATTCTACTGAAGGTTGTTCTTTCATGGGAAATGAGGACAGTGGGGCCTTGCTGAGATGGTGGCATCCTGTCCCTTTACCTGGACAGGGAAAGTACAAGGGGATGTCTTGCAGGGGGTGGGGACTGACATTGCCTGTGAAGATCTTTAGCCGTCTGCTGTGTCCATAACTAATTTTCTCAATCTCCATTCCTTACTCTCTTAATGCACTCTGGCCCGAACAGCCCTGGGCTTTGAAGACATCCGTCTTTAGAAAGTAGGTGATTTTGCGCTCACGGACGTCTGTGGGAGCTGCTCTGAAAATGTGGGTGAGGGTGCAGAGCTGCTGATGAGAGAGTGACTGGAAATAGTTTAAAAGTGGGGACTGTCACCTCCACTGAAGGTGGCACGGAGCCACAGAGGCCGTGCAAGGAGAGAAGGGGGAAGGGCCTGGGGAGGGGGCAGGAGGGGGGGCGGGTCAGTGACAGGGACATCGGTGGGCAGCTCGGGCTGGGTGTCTACCCGCCCCGCCCCCTGGGAAGGCTTCCTGCCCCAGCTGCGGGCAGCTCCACTCTTTCCAGGCTGCGCACCTGGGACCTGACCCTGACCCCACATCCCCCTGTTAATGGGAACGTAAAGTCCACCTGAAGGTGACTGTCTGCCTCTTTCTTCTGCTGCCCCTGCAGGTCTGAGCCATGGTCATCTTCGTCTGATGACTGCAGTACCTCTCCATCCCACCTGCAACCTCTTTTAACGTGGACATCAGTCTGTCCCCCTTTCCCTCTGCGTGGTCAGCCCGCTCTGACCTCGAGTCTCCTCTTCCCTCTCTCTGTCTCTCTCTATCTCTGTCTCCATCTCTCTCCCCCATCCCCCACCCCTACCCGTGTAGCCTCTCAGCCCTCTTATTGGTCCTCCCACTGCACCAGGATGCTCCCAGCTGAGAGCCTTGGTCATGACCTGTCCACTCCCCCTGCCCCCAGACAGTGCATGGCCCCCTCTCTCTCATCACCTTCAAGTCTTTCCTCAGATGCCACCTTCTCAATGAGAACCACCTTGACTGCCCTGTTTAAAACTAGGCCTTCCCTGAAAACAGGATCTCGAAGAGACACCCACACACCCACGTTCATGGCAACACTGTTTACAGTGCTCAGTGGAAGCCACCTAAGTGTCCATGGACGGATAGAACGAATGGATGAAGAAACTGTGATCTGTCCGTAGAGTGGAATAGGATGCAGCCTTCAAAAGGAAGGACATTCTGACATATTCTGCAACACAGATAGGGGACATTTTGCTACATGAAATAAGCCAGGCACAGAAGGACAAACGCTGTACGATGCCACTTACGCGAAGCGCCCAGAGCAGTCAGATTCATAGAGACAGAAGGTGGAGTGTCGGTTGCCAGGGCGGGGGTGGGGAAGTGGGTCCAGGGTTTCAGTTTCACAAGATGAGAAAGTTCTAGAGATTCATAGCACAACAGTGTCAATGTGCTTAACTACTGAACTATACACTTAAAACTGGTTAAGATGGTAAATTTTACATTATGTGTTCTTTTAGCACAATAGAAAAAATGAAAACGGAAACCTAGGCCTCCCCCCATCACCCCTGGTCCCCTTATTTGGTCTCTGCTTTTCCCCTGGAGCACTCATCACCTCCTTAGGTGCTTACTTAGGATGTCTCTCGTATAGACTGTCAGCCCCACAAGGGGAGATTGTTGTTTGTTTTGTCTACCCATGGTCTGGACCGGTGCTGGCCACCAATCAGGCCCTTCATTAATATCTATTGATTACATGAATGTGCCCCAAATCTCTGTGCCTCCAGACCTCAGAGACCAGGACGTGGACTTGGAGATGCTTCTGCTGATGGGTGTTGTCCGTTAAGCTGAGGGTTTGCATTCGGGTTGGGATGCTCTTGTGGGATGTGGACAGACAGGCAGCGTCCAGAGGGAGTACCTCGAAGCTGGAGCAAATACTCACCATTTCTGAGCAAATACTGTAAAAGTCTTGCTGCAGTGAGAACCTCCTGTTCACCCCCCCAGGCCTTGAGCTGTGTCACCCATCTCCCCAGTAGTATTGCAACATATGTGCATCACACCCGGTGTATGTCCCCCTCCTCCGTGGACAAGGTAGAGGAGGCCTGGCTTTTGTAGAGGGAAAGATCCTGCGTCTGTTTGCTTCTTCTTGATGGGAATGCAGATCCGCGGTTTTGCAAACTAGGTTCTGTGGAGTTTTAGGGTTTTCCTACTCCTTTTCAAAGAGAGCACTTGAACTTTTAGTGTTGTTACATTTTGATGTTCAACATCGTGGTTCATTAGGCTGAGGGGTCTGTGGCATATGGCTTTAGGGTTCTTGGGGCTGGGTATTCTAACTGGATTTGTCACTTGGTCCCTTTGCTGCTTGGGCGTTTAAAGCATGTGACCCCATTTCTTTCTTTTGCCATTTTCAAAGGTCAGGGAGAGTGAATCTAAAAGCAATGAGTGGAAAACAGCTTTTCTTTAAGGTTCAGTACTTAAGGTTAAGATATCACACAAAAGGAAGTGTTTAAAGAGGGATTTAAAAAGAAAATCTCAGTGCGGATGAAAAGAGGGTGACTTTTTTATTTTATTTTTTTTGCGGTACGCGGGCCTCTCACTGTCATGGCCTCTCCCGTGGCCATCTATCAAACTGGAGCCGCCAACGCTTCCAGTTTGATAGATGAAAACTGTTAACGTATCATTATTTTACTTAGCATTTCCTGAATTGCTCTTGCCTGTTTTTCCCGCTCTTGGTTGACAAATATGTTAAGATTCAAGTATTTCTTCCGCTCAGGTCAGTGTTCTCAACCGAGCTTCAGACAGAAAAGGTCAGAGAGTGAGCCAAAGAATATGTGTATTTGCACAATGCAGAATTAGATGCCTAAGCTTTGAAGTATTTGCATCAGTTCTTCACAATGTTTTTAAAGAACGAAAACATCATAGATACAGTTATAGTCTCTCTTGTATCTTCCCCCAGCCTATCTTGTTCCTTTCATAACCAAAGAAAACCTTCCTTTTTACTTCATTTCTGTATCTGCAGAATAAACATACAAAGCTTGCACGTGTGTTTTTTAAAAAAATCACACAAGTGGTATTAACTGTGTGTCATTCTGAAACGTGCTTGGAGCATCTTGTGTGGTTTCTCACATCCTTCCGGTGGTGCAGGTTCATTTACTGCCTGTTTGTGATTCCCTTGGAGAATAGATCCCAGTTGTCTGTGCTGTGCTGTGATGACCATGCAGCATGTTTCTGATGACCCGCCTTTACCCCGCGGCGGCAGGGACTGGAATGTCCCCTCGTGTCCCTGTGCTCAGGTGCAAACGTGTCGGCACAGCCCACACCCAGAAGAATTCTCGGGTCAGGGAATGGGCACCTTAGTGCCACTAAAATTCCCAAATTGCTTTTCCAGTTGTTTAGGTCAGTTTGAACTCCTATTTGGGGCCAAGAAGAGTTATTATTTTCTCACTTCCTCTCCAGGTTTCGTGGGACCCAACTTTTACAGTTCTTTTAACAGAAAGAATACAAAATTGCAAATACAAATTTAGACATGAAAGTGGATATTTATTTAGAATGAGAAAATAAGTCACCACAAATGCTTTAAAATGTACCAGATAGATCATACGATCTAGAAAAAGCACATTTTAAAAAGTTAAAGACTTGCCTGACACACCTCTGTAATACTCTTTTTCTACGTTATGTTGCCACATACTCCTTTACTGCCTATTCCTGACAACGATTTTGTCATTTCATTTTCCCTAGATTCTCAAAAGATACTTAGGTTTTTTTCCTTTGGCATTGCTGATTAAAATGATTTTATTATTTTTATTTTTTTATTATAGACATATTATTCACATAACCTAAAATTCACCATTTTAAAGTGTACAATTCAGTGGTTTTCAGTATATTTCAGTGTTGTGCAACCATCACACTAATTCCAGAACATTTCCATAACCCCCCAAAGAAATCCCGAACCTATTAGCAGTCGCCTCCAATTTCCCCCTCCCCTCAGCCACTAACAACCAATAACCTGCTTTCTGTCCCGATGGGTTTGCCTATTCTGGACATTTCATTTAACTGGCATCATACAATATGTGCCTTCTGTGTTTGGCTTCTGTTACTTAGCATCATGTTTTCAAGGTTTATCCACGTTACAGCGTGAAACAGTACTTCCATCCTTTTAATGACAAATGGTATTCTGTTATGTGGCTCTATCACATTTTGTTTAACCATTTACCAGTTGATGGACATTTGGGTGGTTTCCACTTTTTTGCTATTATGAATAATGCTGCTATGAACATTAGTGTACCAGATTTTGTGTGAACATAAAACATACCTTTTCAGTTCTCTAATCTATCTATCTAACATACCAAGGAGTAGAATTGCTGAGTTTAATTCTATGTTTAACATTTTTAGAAACTGCCAGGCTGCTTTTTAAAGCAGCTGCCCCATTTTACATTCCCACCAGGAAGGTATGAGGGTTCCAGTTTCTCCATGGCCTCTCCAACACTTGTTTTCCTTTTTCGTTTGTTTGTTTGTGTGAATTGGTATCTTGTGGCTTTGATTTGTATTTCTCCAATGATTAATGATGTTGAGCCTCTTTTCATGTGCTTATTGGCCACTTGAATATCTTCTTTGGAGAAATTTCTATTCAGATTCTTTTTTTTTTTTTGCGGTACGCGGGCCTCTCACTGTTGTAGCCTCTCCCGTTGCGGAGCACAGGCTCCGGACGCGCAGGCCTAGCGGCCATGGCTCACGGACCCAGCCGCTCCGTGGCATGTGGGATCCTCCTGGACCGGGGCATGAACCCATGTCCCCTGCGTCGGCAGGTGGACTCTCAACCACTGCGCCACCAGGGAAGCCCCTTCTATTCAGATTCTTCGCCCATTTTCTAATTGGGTTATTTCTCTTCTTATTGTTGACCTGTACGAGTCCTTTATATATTCTGGATACTAGACCCTTATCAGACCCAATATGATTTGTAAATATTGTAAATATCTTCTCTAATTCTGTGGGTTGTCTTTTTATTTTCTAAATAGTATCCTTTGGTGGGTGGGGGGAGGGCTACATTAGGAGACTGGGATTAACATACACACACTACTATGGATAAAATAGGTAGACAACAAGGACCTACTGTATAGCTCAGGAAACAATATTATGTAATAACCTATAAGGGAAAAGAATGTGTGTGTATATATATATATATATATATATATAAAGTATATAAATAAAATGAATCGCTGTGCTGTATACCTGAAACTTACATGATATTGTAAACGAACTATACTTCATTAACAAAAATAGTATCCTTTGATGCACAAAAGTTTTAACTTTTGATGAGGTCCAGTTTATCTGATTTTTCTTAGGTCATATGTGCGTTTGGTGTCCTATCCAAGAAACTGTTGCTTATTCCATAGTCATGCAGATTTATACTTATGTTTTCTTCTAGGAGTTTTGTAGTTGTAGCTCTTTTTTAAAAAAATATATATACTTATTTATTTATTGGCTCCGTTGGGTCTTAGTTGTGGTAGTTATATCTCTTAAATATAGGCCTTTGAAACATTTAGAGTTAATTTTTGTTTATGGCGTAAGACAGGGTCCATCTTCATTCCTTTCTTGTGGATATCTAGTTGTCCTAGCACAGTTTTTGGAAAATATTGTTCTTTCCCCATTGAATGGTCCTGGCACCCTTGCTGAAAATCAGTATCACCCACAAATTGTATAAGTTTATTTCTGGACTCTCAGTTCTATTCCATTGATCTGTTTAGTTACCTTTATGCCAGTACTCCACTGTCTTGATTACTGTAGCATTATAGTAAGTTTTGAAATCAGAAAGTGTGAGTCCTCCAACTTTGTAGTTCCTTTTTGAGATAGTTTGGCTAGTCTGGGTCCCTAGAATTTCCATATGAATTGTAGGATTAGTTTGTCAATTTTTGCAAAGTATTTAATTAGGATTTTGATATGGATTGCATTGAATTTGTGTACATGGCTGTCTTTACGTTTATTTGTCATCTTTAATTTCTTTCAACAATGTCATGGTTTTCAGTGTACAAGTCTTACACATCTTCGGTTAAATTTATTCTTTTGCTACTATTGTAAATGCAATTGTTTTCTTAATTTCATTTTCATATTGTTCATTGTTAGTGTATAGAAGAACAACTGATTTTTGTTTTTTGAAGTTTTTCCTCTAACCTTGCTGAACTTGTTTATTATAAGCAGTAATACGTTTGGTTTGTGTGTGTGTGTGAGTGGATTCTTTAGGGTTTTCTATATATATGATCATATCATTTGACTCCAGTGGTAATTTTACTTCTTTTCTACACTGGATGTATTTTATATAATTTTTTTATTTAGAACTTCCTTGCCCTGGCTAGAACCTCCAATACAATGTTTAGTATAAGTGGTGACAGTGGACCTCCTTGTCTATTCCTGATCTTAGGGGAAGCTTTCAGTCTTTCCCTATTAAGTATGATGTTAGCTGTTTTTTTTTTTTTTTAAACATCTGTATTGGGGTATAATTGCTTTACAGTGGTGTGCTAGTTTCTGCTTTATAACAAAGTGAATCAGTTATACATATACATATGTTCCCATATCTCTTCCCTCTTGCGTCTCCCTCCCTCCCACCCTCCCTATCCCACCCCTCCAGGCGGTCACAAAGCACCGAGCTGATATCCCTGTGCTATGCAGCTGCTTCCCACTAGCTATCGACCTTACGTTTGTTAGTGTATATATGAGCTGTTGGTTTTTCATAGATGCCCTATATCAGCTTGAGGAAGTTCCTTTCTATTTTTAGTTTATTGAGTGTTTTTATCTTGAAAGAATGTTGAAATCTGTCAAATGCTTTTTGTACATCTGTTCATCATGTAGGTTTTGTGTTTTATTCTATTAATATGGTGTATTATATTGATTGATTTTCATGTTAAGGCAACCTTATGTTTCTGTAGTTAATCCCACTTGGTTATGGTGAATAATCCTTTTCATATGCTCTTGGATTAGATTTGCTAATATTTTGTTGAGGAGTTTTACCTCTATATTCACAAGGTATATTGACCTGTCTAATGCCTTTATTTGCCTTAGGTTGGAGTGTGTTGTTTAATTTGCACATATTTGGAAGTTTTCTAAATTTCCCTCTTTTTTAAAAAAATTATTATGGTCAGAGAACACATCTCGCATGATTTGAATCTTTAAAAAGGTGTAGAGACTTGGGGACTTCCATGGGTAGTCCAGTGGTTAAGACTTCGCCTTCTGATGTAGGGGGTGTGAGTTTGACCCCTGGTCAGAGAGCTAAGATCCCACATGGCTTACGGCCAAAAAAACAAAAAATAAAACAGAAGCAATATTGTAAAAAATTCAGTAAAGACTTTGAAAAAATGGTCAACATCAAAAATATAATATACAATTAAAAAATGTGTAGAGACTTGTTTTATGACCCAACATATGTTCTATCCTGATGAATGTCCTGTATGAACTTGAAGGTGTATTCTGCTGTTGTATCTATGAAGTCGAGTTGGTTTATAGTCTTGTTTAGATATTCTCTTTCCTTGCTTGATATTCTGTCTAGTTTTTCTATCCATTATTGAAATTGAGATATTGAAGTCTCCATCTATTATTGTTGAATTGTCTTTTTCTTCCTTGGATTCTGTCAGTTTTTGCTTCGTGTATTTTAAGGTCTCTGTTGTTACATATATTTATAATTCTTATATCTTCTTGATGGGTTGACCTTCATATTATTGTACAGTGTTCTTCTTTGTCTATCATAGCTTTTTTGTCTTAAAGTCTATTTGGTCTGATGTTAGTATATACGCTCTAGGTCTCCTTTGGTTCCTGTTTATATGGAATATCTTTTTCTGCCCTTTTACTTTCAACCTAAATCTAAATCTAAAGTAGGTCTCTTGCAGGGCTCCATGTAGGTGTAGTTTGATCATGTTTTCTAGTTTGTTATGCCAAATCCTTGCTTTTTGGGGGAGCAGTTAATCCATTTACATAATATGTAATTACTGATAAGAAAAAATTCACTTCTGCCATTGACTGTTTGTTTTCTATGTTTTAAGTCTTTCTTGCTCCCCAGTTACTGTCTTCTCTTGTGGGTAAATAACTATTTAATAGTGTACCATTTTCATTCCCTTATCATTTCTTTTACTATATATTTTGAGTTGTTTACTTAGTGGTTGCCCTGGAGATTACAGTTAGCATTTTAAGTTATAACAAAACAGTTATTATTAATACCAGCTTAATTGTGTACAGAAACCTTGCTCCATTCTTCTCTCTCTTTCTGCTGTTGTCACAAATTGTATCTTTATACATTGTGTGCTCATCAACATAGACCTGTAATCATTGCTTCATGTAGACGTGGTTTACATGAGATAGAAAAAAAGAAGTGACAAACAAAAATGCATTTATATTGTGTTTTGTATTTACCTGTGTAATTACCCCTAGTGATGGCCACTACTTCTTCACATAGACTCAAGTTACTACTTAGTGTCCTGTCACTTCTGCCTGAAGGATTCCCTTTGGCATTTCTTGTAGGGCAGCTATGAACTTCGAGTTTTTGTTGATCTGGGGATGTCTCAATGTCTCCCTCATTTTTGAACTACAGTTTTGGTGGATAGAATTTTTCATTGACAGCTTTTTGTCAACAATTTGAATGTCATCCCATTGCCTTGCTGGTCTCCATGGTTTCTGATGAGATATGGGCCTTTCATCTTACTGAGAGTTGATTCCACGTGATGAGTTGCTCCTCTTTTGCTGTGTTCATGATTCTCTCTTTGGCTTTTGCCACTTTGATTATGACGTATCTAGGTGAGTGTTTGAGTTTATCCTACCTGAGCTTCTTGGATATGTAGATCAATGCTTTTCATTAGATATGAAATGTTTTAGGCCATCGTTTCTTCAAATATTCTCTGTGCCCCTTCTCTCTCCTGTGCTTCTGAGATCCCCAAAATGTGTATGTGGAGCACTGTGGTGGCACCCACAGGTCTCTGAGGCTCTGTTCATTTTTCTTCTTCTTTTTTTTTTTTTCCCCCGAGCCTGGACAATCTTAATTGATCTATCTTCAGGTTCACTGATTCTTTCCTCTTCCTGCTAAAATTTGTTGTTGAGCCCCTATAGAGAAATGTTAATTTTAGTTAGTATGCTTTTCAGTTCCAAAGTTTCTATTATTTTTTCTACTTTAATTTCTGTCTCTTTATTGTATTCTCTATTTGGTGAAACATTATTCTGCTGCTCTCCTGTAGTTCTTTAGTCATGGTTTCCTTTAGTTCTTTAACACTTAAAAGCTTATTTAAAGTCTTTGTCCAGGGACTTCCTTCGTGGTCCTTTGGTTAAGACTTTGCCTTCCAATGCATGGGGTGCAGGTTTGATCTCTGGTCGGGGAGCTAAGATCCCACATACCTTGAGGCCAAAAACACCAAAAAACATGAAAAAGAAGCAGTATTGTAACAAATACTATGACTTTACTATGTAAAGTCAATAAAGACTTTAAAAATGGTCCACATCAAGAAAGAAAAAAAATCTTAAAAAAAAAAAAAAAGATATCTTTGTCCATTAAGTCCAAGTGTCTATGCTTCCTCAGAGACAGTGTCTTTCGATTGCTGTTTCTTCCTGTGTTGGGCCATATTTTCCTGTTTCTTTGTATGCCTTATTTTGTTCATTGAAAAGTGGACATATTGCCTATTATTATGTCATAACTCTGGAAACCATGTTCTCCCCTCACTCCAGGCTTTGTTGTTTCTGTTCCTTGGAGTTGTTCTTTGTTGGTAACTTTTCTGAGCTAATTTTGTGAAGTCTGTATTCTTTGTTGTTTGTGGCCGCTGCAGTCTCTGTTCTGAGAGCTTGGTGGTCTGCTAATGATTAGACGTTTCCTTAAATGTCTGCAACACAAAAATGTCCCTGTCTTTGCCAGGAGGCTGTGTGTGCATGTCGGGGCCTGTTCATAATCAGCCAGGTGGCTTGTGTAGAGCTCAAGGTCAGCCAGAGGTGAGAGCTTAGTGCCTTCTCGGGCCTTTCTGGAGCATGGGCGCAGCTCTGCACGTGCATGGACTTTTAGGTTCCCAAGAATACTTCAGAACTTTTCAAAGCTCTTCTGGGCCTCTCATTCCCCAGTCTTTCATCCTCAGCTTTCTGATTAGGGTATTGTTTGCCCAGACTGTTATGTATTACCCCAGGCAATAGTGAATAAAACATTTGCCTGGAAATGTTTTCAACAAATATCCCTGAGTAGTAACTTTAGCACTGGGAGAATTCGTAGTCAGATAAAATAAAAATAAGCCTTTTGATCTGGTCTTCCAGGGAGCCACCAGACGGGTTAAAAGAAATAATGACATTTCTTTGTGAAAGAGGCCCATTCTGCTCCCTCTGATACTATGACTGTGGGCTGTTATTTTCAAGGGTACTGCTGGGGAATGGGGGATGGGGCTGTAGTAAAAAAACCACACAGAACTCACTGTTCTTACTGAGATTTAGCCATTTTTCTTTGAATAAACACTTCCTGTGTTGCTGTAAACCTTTGATAATTTTCAGAATTCCTAAAAAAGTTGATTATGACAGTTTTTCCATTGCTTTTATTGAGAGGTAGAATTTTGCATCTCCTTAGTTTGATATTTTTGCTGACATCATTCCTTACAGTGTTTTTTCCCCCCTAATAATCTAGAAAAGTTTATTTCAGCATATTTAGATTACTGTAGTTTAGAAACGTCCATGAAGTTTCTTTCCTGTAGGAATGGTAAAATTTTAGATCATTTCAAGTTTACTTGTCCAGAGATTAATTTTAAGATGCTTCCTTGTCCATCTGCGGTAAGTGCTTTGTAGCATGTTTTATAGTGGCTGGACCTCTGGACCCAGGCTGCATTTCACTGCGTGGGGTGAGCTGGCACAGGGCAGCAGAAGTGTCACTGTTCACCAGTCCTCCTGGGGAAGGGTAGTGACAATCTAATTATACCAACATGACTTCGAATCACATCAGTGTATCCCAAACCAGTTTAACTTCCTCTTTATTAGATTCCAAAACATCCATGAACAATTACTTTTACAAAGTTTGCAAAAGCCTATGACTGTGTGAATACCATGGGAAGCCAGGGCCTTGTAAAGGGCCCACATGAGCCAGGGGGTCATGAAGCTTACACTTCATTAGCTTTGTAGTAAATCTGCCTCAGGGTATGTATCACTGTTTTAGCTTGTATTTCCTGAGTTTAATGAGTTTGTGTTTATTTTTATGTTATTTGCTATGGGGATTTCTTCTTCATTAAATTACCTATTCCTGTCCCTTGTTAATTTTCCTGTTAGTGTGTTTGCTTTTTCCTACCAATTTACAGGATCTCTATAGATTGTGGATACTTTTCAAATAATATGTTAGAAATACCTTATCCTAGACTCTAGACTGTCACTTGCCATAAGAAGTTTAAATTTTGATGTAAATATGTAAAATTTTTCTTAAGTGATTTTTGTCTTATTTAAGAAGTATTTCCATATGCTAATATTATAGAGAAATTTTCTTATAATTTCTTCTAAAAGTTAAAAAAGTTTTTACATACTCATCTATAATCTACATGTTTACTTTTATGTGTAGTATGAAGTAGAATTGTTTTAGTTATTGTTTTTTAACCGATGGCCAGTTACCCCAGGATTTTGGGACTGTGTATGTCGATCTGTTTATGGAATTTCTATTTTGGCTTTGGTCTCTTTGTGAGTTCTGACACTGGTAGCCTTATAATAAGTTGAGGTTTTTCTTAGGGCAATTTTCTTGTATTTCTTTAATTAAAAAATTTTATTCTTAAATATTTTACCCATGAATTTTTTTTCTGGCCACGCCACGTGGCATGTGGGATCTTAGTTCCTGATCAGGGATCAAACCCGTGCCCCCTGCAATGAAAGTGCGGCGTCTTAACCACTGGACCGCCAGGGAAGTCCACCCATGAACTTTTTTAATCAGTGTGTCGGGTTCTGTGAGAAACTGTTAGGATCTTTGAGTGGATTTGTGTTTTATTTATAGATGTATTAGAGGAGAATTGACATAATTTTATTTTATTTTTGTCTCTTAAAATTTTTTTATTGAAATATAGTTGATTTATAATGCTGTGTTAGTTTCCATTGTACAGCAGAGTGATTCAGTTATATAGAGATATAGATATATAGATATATCTATATATGTATTCCTTTTTAGATTCTTTTCCATCATAGGTTATTACAAGATATTGAGTACAGTTCCCTATGCTACACACCTGAATGGTACCTCTCCATCCATGATGGCAGTTCTATGAAAGAGAACTTATGTTTGTTTATTTTATATATGGTAGTATGTTGTTTATTTTATATATGGTAGTATGTATATTTTAATCCAAAACTACTAATTTATCCCTCCCCCCAACCTAATTTTAGTATTAAGCATTTTCATCCATAGATACTTATTCAAGAATACATTTTAATGTATTCTGGTACAATTGAATGAAAGGTTTGAGAATTAAGTACATTACATGTGATAAATGTGAGTCTGGTGTAGCTTGCTTGAGATTCTTTTCCCTGCCTGAGAATTTTAGCAGCCCCTGCCCACCCAGAAACCCACAAACAAACAAAATTCAAACCAACAGTAGAAATAAAAGTATTATACCAGATGAATAGGGTGCTTTAACAGCTTTGGCCTTGCTCTTTGATTGTAAAAAATTTAAGTTTGAAATACTGAGCTTTGATGAAATAGTACAAGAAGAGTACTAGATGATTTAACTAATTTTTTTTCCAGTTGGAGGAGACTGGTGCCTGTGTTCTGGTGGATGAGGCTTGATCTTGTCTTTCTGGTGGGCAGGACTGTGTCCAGTGGTGTGTTTTGGGGTGTCTGTGATCTTATTATGATTTTAGGCAGCCTCTCTGCCAATGGATGGGGTTGTGATTCTGTCTTGCTAGTTGTTTGGCATGGAGTGTCCAGCACTGGAGCTTGCTGGTTGTTGAGTGAAGCTGGGTCTTAGCGTTGAGACGGAGATCTCTGGGGGAGCTTTCGCCATTTGATATTAAGTGGAGCCAGGAGGTCTCTGGTGGACCAATATCCTGAACTCGGCTCTCCCACCTCAGAGGCTCAGGCCTGACACCCAGCTGGAGCACCATGATCCTGTCAGCCACATGGCTCTCTGAACCTGTTCCCTGCCTGTAGAACAGTGTCAGGGTTAGCACTCGGTTTTTCTGGGAGAATAAGTGCATGTAAAATGCCTGGATCTGACCTACTGAAATCAAGCAGGACCCAGTGGGACTCCTGGACACAAAAGTCTTTTTGAAAAATGTGTCTCTTATTTTTACTTAAAAACCAAAGGAACTTTTTGGCCAACCCTATATAAATATATATATAAACACACACACACACACACACACACACACACACACACACACACACACACACACACACACACACACACACACACACACACACACACACACACACCCTGAATCACTTTGCTGTGCACCCAAGGTATTTTGTATTTATATCAACAAACTTCCTCTGAAGCTTACATAGAAAGACAAATACCCAGAAAAGCCAACATAATAATGAAGGAGTAAAACCAAGTTAGAAGACTGACACTACCTGACTTCAAGGCTCACTATAAAGCTATGATAATCAAGACGGTGTACTATTGGCAAAATAATAGACACACAGATCATTGGAACAGAATGGATAGCCTAGAAACAGACTCATACAAACGTAATCAACTGACAAAAAGCAAAGCTGACTCAGTGGAGAACAGATAGTGCTTTCAACAAATGATGCCGTAACAACTGGACAGCCACGTGCAAACTCTTCACAAAAATTAAAAATGGATCATGAACCTAAATATAAAACATAAAGATAACATTTATAGTGGATAACATAGAGGAGAAAATCTAAATGACCTTTGGTTTGGAAATGACTCTTTAAATAGAACACCAAAGGCATGATATGTGAGAGAAATGATAAGCTGGACTTCATTAAAATTGAAAACTTCTGCTCTGCGAAAGGCACTGTCAAGTGGATGAGAAGACAAGCCACAGACAGAAAATATTTGCAGAAGTTATATCTGGTAAAGGACTGTTATCCAAAGTAGACAAAGAACTCTTAAAACTCGACAATTAGAAAACGAACAACCTGATTGAAAAATGGGCAAACTACCTGAACAGACACCTTGCCAAAGAAGATACACAGATGGAAAGTAAGCGTTAGTAAAAATTTCATATTTCATTAAGGAATTACAAATGAAAACAACAATGAGATACCACTACACATCTGTTACGGCCAAAATCCAAAATACTGCTAACACCAAATGCTGACGAGGATGCGGAAGCAACAGGACTCTTATTCATTGGTGGTGGAGATGCAAAGTGGGGCAGCACTGTGGAAGGCAGTTTGGCAGTCTCTTACAAAACCTTGCATACACTTACCACATGATCCTGCAGTCGTGCTCCTTGGTATTTACCCAAATGAACTGAAAACTTATTTCCAAGCAAAAACCTGCACGCAAATGCTGATAGCAACTGTACTCATAATTACCCAAACCTGGAAGCAACCAGGATGGCCTTGGTTGCTTCCATCCTGACAATGGAATATTATTTAGCAGTAAAGAGAAATAAGTTGTTAAGCCATGAAAAGACTTGGAACCTTAAATGCAATCTTTGATGCAAATTACTAAATGAAGGCAATCTGAAAAGGTACATACGGTATGATTCTAAACATATGACATTCCAGAGAAAGCGAAACTATGGAAACAGTAAGATCGGTGGTTGCCCAGGGATTTGAAGAGAGGGAGGGAGGGAGGGCGGGATGAATAGGTGGGGTATGGGGGTTTTTTAGAGCAGTGAAACTCTTCTGTATGATACTATAATGGTGGATACTAAAATGTCAGTATTTATTTGTTGAATTCCATAGAATGTACCAAGAGGGAACCCTAATGTAAACTGTGGACCTGGAGTGATGATGATGATGTGTCAGTGCAGGGTCATCCAGTGTACCCATGTGCCCCTCGGGTGGGAGATGCTGATGACGGGGGAGACTGGGTGTGTAGGGGGAGGGGTATGTGGGAACTCTCTGTATTTTTGCTTGATTTTTGCTGTGAATTCCAAACTACTCTAAGTCTATTAGTTAAATAGAATTTAAAAATGCAATGTTCAGCTGTATGTGGGGGCAGAAGGTGCGGGACCTGCTCATTCATCAAGTCAGAGGAGAACGGTAGCCGCCCTAACAAGGACAGGGCTGTCAAGGACTAAGTTCTGTGATTTTAAGGGGAGATTCAGGTGCTGCCCTTTTATCTGTGGCCTTCTCCTCGCCTTCAACCCCAGAGTGTCCAGGACCTGTTAGGCATATAATTTAATATTTTAATAATTTTATAATTTTTAATAATTAAAAAATTGTTATTTTTAATCTTTATGCCTTAGCAATGTTCCAGAATTTTCATCAGATTATAAGTGGGTGTGGTGATTTCAGGACTAATTCACTCTAGGCTCAGCTGTGGAGGGATCATGTGGTTTCCTTATTTTTGTGTGTAACTAGTCCATCTTATGCATGAATCTTGCATCTGCTTGAAAGTTGGGGCATGTTAAGCATACAGTTGAATATTTTTAATCTTTATGCTTTACGAGTGTTTTTAGATTAATTAATTCTGTTTAATTCAGACAGAGCCCTTAGGTGCTTAGGGCCCTGGAAGCGTGGTCCATAGACTGGGGGTGTCTGCATCTCACAGGAGCATTCCAGAAACACAGGATTTGGGGCCCCACGCAGCTAGAGTAAAAGGATGGAAACACAACACACACCAATAAGTCAGCAGGTGTGCAGCCCTAAGGGGATTCTTCCCTCTCAGAGTGGGCAGGTCCTCAGCCAGGGAAGGGAGGCCATGAGGCTTGATGGGCAGAGGAAGGGGGCTTGGTGGAAGGAGGGGGAACTTGGTAAATGGGTGTGGGTCCTGGTCTCCCATCTCCTAGCAGAGGGGAGGGGGCCATGGAGCAGAGCACCCAACTGGCCTGGACTCAGCAGAGCAAACGAAGAGGGGAGGGGGAGGAGGCACTGAGTGTTGCATTTACCAGGCCACTTGGGCTTCCCGAGGGGTGTGAGCGGTACTCAGAAGATCTCACAGCTTTTTGCTTTTTCAGTCATGGCCATTCTTGTATATACCTTTTTCGATACTTGTCTGGTTATTTCCTTGGGATGAACCCCTAAAAGTGATGTTGTAGCAGGTGCAGATTGAGCTATGTTGTGTTTGTGAAACACCCACTGGATTTCAAAGACGTGGTGTCCATCAAACAGTGTATAATAGTTTGTTAATAATTTTCTATCTTGTTTACATGTTGAAATAATATTTTGGATGGCTTGAGTTGGGGAGACATATGATTAATTTCTTTTTAATGTGGTTTCTAAGAAATTTTAAATTACACCTGATGCTTGCCTTTCTCTTGGGCAGTGCTCCCTGGAGGGAAGCAGAATGTGCCCCACAGAACAGTAATTGTCCAGCGTGGTAGAAGCAAGTGTTTAAAGCAGGTCCCACCTTTCCGCTGTTCAGGTCCACATACCCTGTTCTTCCCAGGGAGACTTTAGGAATGCCCATACCTGCATGACTTGAACCCTAATCCTGTCCTCCCCAAGAGGGCACAGGCTTGTGTCTCCCCCAGCTCAGGGTCTGGACATGGTTTGCAGGCACCTGGGTCTGATCTGCAAGGAGACCTTCTGGACCACTGCCACCTCCCACATCAGAGATGGGCAGGATGTCCCTGCAGGGCAGCGACTGTCACAGCCCCATCCTGTGGCCCTGGGGTTGGTTGGCAGGTATAGGGTCATCTGAGATCATTGTTGACCAGGCTTGGTGTTTCTCTAGTACTAAAATTCCCAGAAACATTTCATAGGTTTCGGTGTATACCCATCCTCTGAGCTCTGAGAGCTAATAACCAAAGCCAGAATCCTGGTTTCTTTGTCTCCTAGCAACAGATTCTGTCCCCAGGCCTTGTTTTTTTGAACTTTTTATTGAAGTCTAACATATTACACAAATTGTTAGGTGCACAGCTCAATGTGTTTTTTTACAAAATGAACATCTCTGCGTAACAAGCACCCAGATCCACTCTGCTCCAGAATGGAGGTCCTGAGAGCATCTTTGTGGCCAAGCTTGTGTTGCGGGCTGGGCTTGGGCTGCCGCGTGGAGGGGAAATGAAGCACCAGCTCTCAGGACAGTAGCCAGGATGCTCCCAGGCTCCCGGGAGCTGGGGAGAGGTGAACAGGAAGGACGGGGTGTGTTACAAACCACACGTCGAGGGAAGTTCAAAAGTCAGGTACTCAGGATGACGGAAGGAAGATAGCTAGATCAGATGTAGTGGATCTTCTTACAGTAAACAGCTGAAACTCCCCCATTAACAAAGATTTACTCAGAGAATACAACTGTGTCATAAGCTTTTAAAAAACAGCATGGGTAAAAGGGACCAGGAAAGGTTAAAAATAATGGACAAAGATGTACAGGACAGGTCCAGATGAAAAGAAACAATGTTAAATCAAGGCAGAAGGCATCAAAAAGAATGAGTAAGGTCATTTTATGGTAACGAAAGGAAAGTGCTACAATGAAGATAAAATTGCCCTGATCATTTACTAAAAATACAACCTCAAAATACATAAAATAAAAACTGAGAAAAATACAGTGAGAAATTGACAAAAATCGCAGTTGTCGTCTCAAAGTTGCTCATTTCTGTTTTTGAGAGTAAGGCAAAATGAATAAAGATATGACATAATTTAATGATATAAAAGGACACTTTAATAGTTTTATAACCAATATTCTGTTCCACCAGAAAATACTATTTATTTCAAGTATTGATGAATCATTTAAAACATTGATTATATTCTAGGTCTTAAGGAAAACATCAGCTTATTTTAAAATGTGGAAATGATGGATCTATGACCACCATTCTGTAAAGCTAGAATTTAATAAAGGGATAGGTTAAAAAATCGTCATTTTTAAAAACGGCAAAGAAACAAATAAAAATGAATAAATAAAAACATCTACTAGGCCAAATAACCCTCGGATAAGGGAAGAAATCAAAACTCTTAAAATATAGCTTGATATCTTATATATAAAGTGCAGAAAACAGTAATACTGTTTTAGGAAGCCTTCATTTGTAGCCTAAGTATAAAAATGCACAGAAATAAGAAGAACCAAATATTGAGTGAAAAATTTCAAAAAGGACATAACGGTAATACTCTCTATCAAATATGCATGATCATAGGAAAATGTATAGTTTTGGTACTTTTATTGTTAAGCAAGAAAAAATTTTTTAAATGAGCTGGACATGCCACTCAAGTAAACTAGGAAAAAAAGCAATAATCCACATCCAAATAAAAATCGGAGGGAATAAAGATAAAATTGGAGATGAAAAATTAGGAAACATAAAAAGAGTAGAACTGATGAAGAAACCTGAGCGCTCATTCTTGGAAAAGACCAATAAGATAAAGAATCATGTGATAAGAATAATCTTCTTCCCCCAAAGCAGAAAAACAAAGAAAATTATATTGAACAAGAGGGGTAGGTAATGCAGAGGTAAGCATTTAAAATAAGAAATGTTTGTGCACCTCTAATATATTTGAACATCATATTGAAACAGATGTTTTTCTGTGAAAAGATGCCATCACATTTTCTTAAGAAGTAAAATCCAAAACGGACTAGTATCCAAGGAAGAAATAGAAAAGCTGTATTCGAGGAAATTTTTATAAAGGAAAAGGCATGAGGGGAGATGTTTCCAGCTAGCTATTAAAATGTATTACTGGCCCTTCACTAAAACTAGAGACAGAAAGCTCAGAAAAAAATTTGCCCCTGGTAGGAAATGTATTAAAAGTATTTGATAAGTGTTGAGTTTAACAAAGCAATAAGAAAAAAAGAGAATATTCCAGTAGAAAAATCAGTAAAAAGATAATGAATGTGCAGTTTCAAAAAAGAACAAATATAAAAGGCCGATAAACATAAGAAACATGGTTTGAGTCCTGTTAAAAAACCTCACTAGTAATTAAGTCAGAGAAATTGATGACAAGATGACTTTTTTGTTGTTCAGGTAGCCTGGACTTTGGAATTAGATACTTAAGTTCACGTCATCCTTGGCAATCTTCAGCATGTGGTTTGGGGCATGTTGCTTTAATTTTCCAAGCTTCAGTTTTCTCACCCGTAAAATAAGCATAATAATTCCTGACTCTTTGGACTGTTGTGAGGGTTGAGAAAATTTATGCAGAATTTTGTTTAATGCTATGCCTGGATCATTATGAATAAGTATCAGCTGCTAGTGTTATGTTAGTATTGATATATTTTGTCTATTGAATCAAAAAAGAGTTAAAGGATGGTAAAACCCATTGCTGGTGAAGGTGTGAAGAAACGAGCTCTCACATACCGCCCTTTGCCTGGATGTGCTCTCGGAGAGTAGGGCCAATGTCTGACCTATTTATTGTTGTCGTGACATTTCCTTCTGATGTTTTAGCCCAGAATGCCTTCTGAAAATAAGAAGGAGTCCGCTAACCACCCCCCTCCCCATGAATCCTAACAAACGTGAACATAGACTTTTTTCCTTTTGGTGGGAGGTCAACTTTACAGTGGTTTCTGAAACTAAGCCTATAATAAAATACACAATACGCTTTTTCAAACTCTCATACCTATTATGTAAATAACCAGTTTCATTATTCTGAGGACAAAAAGAATTTCCAATTGTAGTTATAAAAATTACAGAGCTAAAGTTGCATCTTGAACAGTGTAATCTGCTTTCTAAAATTTCTATGTATGTATCATGTCTCTAGATTTCAGACTGTTGCCCCTTGACACTGTGTAAGTTTGCATTTGTTTTCATTTGCCCATCTGTCACATTTTCCCCAAATATGATTATCTTGTCTGTGAGTATTCCTTAATAGACTATTATCTCATGGATAGATATCAATGTGATCAGGATACAGATGCCACCCTTGGCAGGGGCATCACTGAGAAATGAAATCAGATGCCTGTTGCCATGGACCAGTCGTCTTTCGCCACTGGGTCCGGTTTCCCTGGAGACAGAAGACATGCCTGCCCAGGTTGAATGGTTGACTAGGGGGAGTGGACACCAGGACCAGCAGCCACAGTAACATCTTGTCTCTCAGGACTCCTGTGATGGTCTCGTGTCCACTCTGGGGAACAGAGGGGTCCCCTCTCTCTGTCCTGGTGGTGTCTCTCTTGCCACCAGGTCTTGTTTTGCTGGCTGCCTTGGTTCAGAGTTGACTGCTGTCCGCAGAGCTGGGGGTGGATAGTCCCTCTGCATCCCAGTCCATGTCTGGGGTTGCAGGAGGTTGTTACGGGAGCTGAGGGGAGCATCTTCCAGCAGCGCTGTCATCACAGAGCCCAGCCTGTGTGGAAGGAAGAGCCTGGTGTGTGGCTCTCCTGCTCGGCTTGGTGGTGATCACAGTAAAACGCAGAGCTTACAAGGTCCTGCGCCTGCTGTAACCTGCGCTGGCCCAGGAGCCTTGTCTGTCCCCAGCAAGTCCTCAGGAACGGAGTTACTGTCAACATCGTGCAGGCGACACAGGGCACCAGACCATGCCTGTTGCCCCCACCCCACTCTGCCTCTCTGTTGTTTCTTTAAAATAATTAATTATATTTATTGTGGTGTAATTGACAGGTAACATTATATTAGTTTCAGGTGAACAACATGATGACTCGATATTTGTATTTATTGCGAAATACAGTGACCAACCCAAGTCTAGTTAACATCCATCACCGCCCATCGTCACAAATTTTTTTCTTGTGAAGAGAACTTTTATGATCTACTCTCTTAGCTATTTTCATGTACACAATACAGCATTATTAACTGTAGTCACCATGCTGTCCATCACCTCCCCAGGACTTACTTATTTTATAACTGGAAGTTGAACATTTTTACCCTCTTCACTCATCTCACCAAACTTCCTCAACCCTCACCTCTGGCAACCACCCATCTGTTCTCTGTATCTATAAACTTGTTTTGTTGTTTGTTTTGTTTTTTTATTTTAAATTCCACGTATAAGTGATACCATACAGTATTTATGTTTCTCTGACTTACTTAATTTAGTATAATACCCTCAAGGTCTATCGGTGCTGTCACAAATGGCAAGCTTTCTTTTTTAAGGCTGAGTAATATTGAATAATATTCTGTTGTGTGTGTGTGTGTGTTTTATATATATGTGTGTATATATTTGTGTGTGTGTGTGTGTGTTTCTTTATCCATTCATCCAGTAATGCAGTGGTCCCCAACATTTTTGGCACCAGGGACTGGTTTCGTGGAAGAGAATTTTTCCACGGACCGGCATGGGGAACGGTTTTGGGATGATTCAACTGCATTACATTTATTGTGCACTTTATTTCTATTATTATTACATTGTAATATATAATGAAATAATTATACAACTCACCATAATGCAGAATCAATGGGAGCCCTGAGCTTGTTTTCACTTGCCACTCACTAATAGGGTTTTGCTATGAGTCTGCAAGCAATTGATTTATTATGGTCTCTGTGCAGTCAAACCTCTCTGCTAATGATAATCTGTATTTGCAGCCGCTTCCCTGTGCCAGCATCACTGCCTCAGCTCCACCTCAGATCATCAGGCATTAGATTCTCATAAGGAGTGCGCAACCTAAATCCCTCGCATGCACGGTTCACAGAAGTGTTCGAGCTCCTATGAGAATCTAATGCCACCGCTGATCTGACAGGAGGCAGAGCTCAGGCGGTAATGCGAGCGATGGGAAGCAGCTATAAATACAGATGAAGCTTCGCTAGGTTGCCTGCCGCTCACCTCCTACTGTGCGGTACCGTCCGTGGCCTGGGGGTTAGGGACCTCTGCATTAATGGACATGTAGGTTGTTTCGGCTGTTGTAAATAATGCTGCAGTGAACATGGGGCTGCATATATCTTTTCAAGTTAGTGTTTTTGTTTTCTTTGGGTATATACACTAAAGTGGAATTGCTGGATCATATGATAGTTCTATTTTTAATTTTTTGAGGAACCTCCCTACTGTTTTCCATAGTGGCTTCACCAATCCACATTCCCACCAACAGTTCCCTTTTCTCCATATCGTCACCAATACTTGTTATCTCTTGTCTTTTTGACGGCAGCCATTCTGACAGGTGTGAGGTGATATCTCATTGTGCTTTTGATTTGCAATTCCCTGATGAAGAGCGATGTTGAGCATCTTTTCATGTGTCTGTTTGGCCACCTGCATTTCCTCCAGAAAAATGTCTATTCAGATCTTCTGCCCATTTTAAAAATTGGATTGTTTGGGGGGTTTTGGTATTGAGTTGTATGCATTCTTTATATATTTTGGATACTAGCCCCTTTCAGATACACGGTTTGCCAGTACTTTCTCCCATTTGGTAGGGTGCCTCTTCATCCTGTCTGTGGCTTCCTTGGCTCGTGCCTGTCTGTTCCATGCTGCGTGTGTTTTGGTGTGAACCCGTGCTCTTGGTGGAGGGCCAGACTCTGTTTGGATTGTACAACGTGGGGCACACAGGTTTCTGCAGGATAATAATGAGGACGTGCCTCCGCAACGGGAACATGGGGTTTCCTTCTCAGGGTGAAACGAGGAAGAATTGACATGGAATGAATGAGGCGAGGTGTCCACGGAGATGACCCTCTGAGAGACGGCCTTGAACCGTGTGGCGGAGGAGGTTTAAGGTTTCCCACGCCCACCCACGGCGGTCAGGATGTCTAGATTGTCAGGGAGAGATGATCAGAAGGATTGGACAGAACCACGGAGCTGAAATGTAATCATTTGTCTTTTAACTTGAGATGAACGTTTGTTTCTTCCAGGGGACTAACCTCTGTGGGCTGTTGTCTCTGGAGCCCTGGCCTAGGGGGGCTACCCCGACCAGCCAGACGTAGCCTTTCTGGACGATGGAGCACCAGCCATGCTGGGCTAGCAGTGGCAGCATCAGCTGCCCAGCCTGTCGTGGTGCTGAATCCTGTGCTTTCCGGGCAGCTTCCTGGTTGCCTTGTACCTTCCCAGGTATCTCTTCCTGGCGGGCAAGTCATAAAGATGCTGGGCAACCTGGCCGCCGTGCAGCTCCTGGTAACCAGTCTGTCGGTGCTCTGGCTGCTGCATTGACCTCTCATGGAATTAAAGAAAGATCCCGCAGGACGTGAGGACTGGATGGGAAGGGGCGGATGCTTCAGGACAAGGGGACATCCTTTCAGGAGGGGAGTCTTGGTGGCCAGGTTGCAGGGAAGGAAGGAAGGAGCCCACTGCAAGGAGATAGAGCGGGGGTGGCCCCAGCCTGCCTGAGTTCACCAGGGTGGCCAACCTTGGCACTGACCGGCCTTTGAGGGTGGTGCCCCTGCAGTGGGTGAGTCTCTGGCGGGCTGGACCTGGGCCATCTGTCTCAGGGCGGGCGCAGTGCTTGCAGCTGGCATGATCCTAGGACTGCTGGTCACGAGACTCCCAACCATCTAGGGGCTGTGAGGACAGGGCTGGCCGTAGTGCTGGTGGCCATGCACAGCCAACCCTTTGCATCTGAGCCTTAGGGCACTGGGAGGGGAGTGGGAGCTCCCACCGTACATGGCCGAGGCTCTGCTGCTTGAGGATCCAGGTGATCGTGACCCAAGGCCCAACATCAAGGGAACAGAAGCAGCTTAGATGGTTTATCCTTGCCGGTTTCCCAGAATCATCTGTAGCCTCCCTGCTCACCTGCCAGCTCCAAGCTCGGTGGTTTGGACTTTCCCTGCAAGTTTGGGCGAGGCCCTGGGGTGGGTGCTGGGACGTGGGCCTTTGCTTCAATGTCTGCCATAGCCCACGGCATACCCGTGACTAGGGCGAACGAGACGGGAATGAGCGTTCATGGACTTCAGCATTGTTCTTTATGGCCCAAAGGATACCCAGGCCCCTGGTGGATGTTGAAAGGTTGTCCGTGTTTCATCCGAGACCCAGTCTTTTTTTTTTAAGATTTTTTTTCTTTTTTGATGTGGATCTTTTTTTTTTTAAGTCTTTATTGAATTTCTACAATATTGCTACTGTTTTATGTCTTGGTTTTTTGGCTGAAAGCCATGTGGGATCTTAGCTCCCCAACTGGAGATCGAACCCCCTGCATTGGAAGGCGAAGTCTTAACCACTGGACCGCCAGGGAAATTCCCGAGAACCAGTCTTGGCGTGGGAGGGGAGCCCTGCGTTTGGTCCTGACTGTGCTGCCTAGAACCACTCAGACCTCAGTTTCCTCATCTGTTAGAGGAGGGGATGGCGAGGGCAGGAGCCCTTTCCAGGGTCTGGGGCCCCTTTGAGAATCTGATGAGGCTGTGGACCCGTCACAGACATGCTCACCATTCTTAGGGCTGCATGGAGCCTCCCAGAGCCTGTTGGGCCTCCTGGCCTTGAGCTTTCCTGATTGTCATGAGTGAGAGCTAGGTCACCAGGCTCAGCCAGGGGGACAGAGCTGGGGGCTGGGCTCTGGCCCTGAGGTCCATCTGCTGTGAGCCTCAGGTGGGAATTTCCGTTCCTGCTGTGAACTGAAGCCCGTGGTGCCTGTGACCCTGGCTTTCTTGCTGAGTACTGACAGAGCATAAATCAGGATAGACGTCTTTTCTGACAATTCAATATTTCTTTATTTTAACTCATATTTTCATGTTCACCCTGAACCCTGAAGGATGTCCTTTAGTTCAGAGGTCACAGGAAACCAAGGCCCGCGGGTGGCTGCCCGCCCCCAGATATGTTTTATTTAGCTCATGCAGTGTTTCCAAATGTTTGTTTGCTAACATTTAAAACTTGGGAGAGTTCACAGTAAAATATGGATCACAAACCCTTTGGCAAAACTGAAAGATCTGGGGCTTCCCTGGTGGCGCAGTGGTTGAGAGTCTGCCTGCCGATGCAGGGGACATGGGTTCGTGCCCTGGTCCGGGAGGATCCCACATGCCGCGGAGCGGCTGGGCCCGTGAGCCATGGCCGCTGAGCCTGCGCGTCCGGAGCCTGTGCTCCGCAGCGGGAGAGGCCACAGCAGTGAGAGGCCCGTGTACCACAGAAAAAAAAAAAAATTGGAAGATCTGGCTGCACGGGGTCTGGATTCTCACAGAACAGCTAAGGGAAAGGCAGCTGGGCTCCTTCTACTGGGGATGCTCACTGGCTGCCACGGGCCCCCTCGGTGACCTTATCTTTGAAGGGCACTTCCTTGCCCCCCTGAGCGAGGGCTTTGGAACCTTGAGGCGGAGAGGGGACGCCTTCCTGAGTGCAGTGGCCCTCCCTGTCTGCGCCCGGTACTCTGCACGCACAGGACCTGGCTCATTTGTGGCTCATTTGTCCTTCTCGGGCAGGTGGCGGGGGCAGGAGGGGAGTGTGCCCAGCAGTGCAGACTTGCAGCAGCTCTGGAAGTTCACTGAAAGGAATGCTTCCCTGTTTGATGATGTTCACTTATTCTGTTTCACGTTTTATGGATTTCCCAGGGAAAGAGATGCTGCTGTTCAGCTGCAGAAGAGGGCATGTTCCAGCTGCCCAGGGAGGCTCCCCTGACTCAGTCACACCGCAGGTGGGGGGGAGGGGTTACGGGGAGGGGCCGCACACACCTGTGGGGATGCTTGTTGCCCAGGTGGAAGTGGGGAGCAAAGCCTGTCCTGTCCAACGGGGACACCAGCTGCAGTGCTGGGCATAGAAGGCGGGGGTGGGTGCTGGTGGGCTGTCCTGCTCCCTCCTCCTCCTGCCCCCAGCCCTCACCCCTGCCCTCCTTCCCCCCCACCCAAATCAGGGACCAAGGGTACCCACCCACCAGTTGCTACCTGTCCTCCTTCAGCAGATATTTATAATGCATTTTCATTCCCTCTCTAGTCATCAAATGTAGGTGCTTGTAAGCTTAACTCTGAAATCTTTAAAAGCTAGAGAAAAGAGGAGTCTGATATGTATGTGTGCATGCATATGTGTGTGTATTTGTGTACATGTGTGCACGTGTATGTATATGTGTATTTTATATGTCTGTACATGTGTCTGTATATGTTGGATATGTGTGTAAGTGCATTTTTGGTACATGTGTGTAAGTGTATATTTGTGTATTTGTGTGTATATATATTTGTGTGTAAGTGTATATCGGTGTGTGTATGTGTAAGCGTGCATCTAATGTGCATGTGTGTATTTGTGTATGTCTGTGTATGTGTGTAAGTGTGCATGCGTGTGTACATGGCTGTATGCACACATAGACACACTCTGAAGGCAGAACTGCCTAGTCTAAAGCATTTTTAAGGTGGGTTTGGCATCTTCCTCCTCTTCTATCCTCTGCTGAATTGTTACCACTGACATTAGACAATGAGATTAGGGCCAGGGCTTCAGCAGTTAAGCGGTCCCCGGAGAGGGAGACTAGGCCAGCCGTGCTGTCAGGAGAACCTTGTTCTCTGAAGTGTTAATAGCGGGGTTCCAAGCTCCTGGGAGGGGATGCGTGGGATTAAGTGACTGCGGCTCACCCTACCCTCGCTCCTGGGTTGGGATCTCCTCCCGGCTGCACGCGCCTCTGTCTCTTCATCCTCCCGGCTCCGCCCTTCGGGGCTCCCACGGGGGCGCCTGTCCCCCCTGTGCGCCGTGTCCACTTCCGTCCCTGCCTGGAAGTGCCTCCCGGGGCGCTCAGCTCGAGGGATGGAGAGGGTCCCCGAACTCACATCTGGCCCCCGGGCGCCCTGCCCTCCCTGGAATGCTGAGCCTCGGGTGGCTGGGGCAGACGCTCGCTTTTTCAGAAGAAGGCTCTGGAGGACAAAGTGCGGACACACTGCCCAGTGGGTCCACGTGGCTGGTTTGGGGAGCCGCGCAGCCCTGGGATCACCTATGTCTGCCCGCGTGCCCCGTGTGGAACCAAAGACCCGTAGCCAGTCTTTTAGGACCCTGTAAGGCCATACCTAGCAGTGGTTGCTGATGTAGAACAAAACATGATGTTTGTCAAATGACTGGATGAACCAGAGCAATTTGTAATGGTGACTTGGTATCAAGAAGTGAGCGTTAATTAGCAATTAAGCAATGAGCTAATCTAGGAAGAGGGTCAAAGGAAGGAATTGTTCAGCATCTCTGAGGGGTTGTCTCATCTCAGACACCTGGAAGGCACTCTCTTTGGCTGGCTGGCCACTCTCAGGACTGTTGAGGTGCCTCCCTCACCTGCCAATGCCCATCAGTTGATTGTGGCTTCCGGCAGTTTCTGGAAGGATTGAGAAGGATTTTTGAGGTGCATCTGGGCTGTGACATGATTGACTGGCAGTGTCAGCCGTGATGAGGGGAGGGGACAGTGACAGGGATGTACCACCCCTGGGTTGGCCTGCAGGGATGGGGCTGCGTGTGAGAGAGGGAGGTGGTGAGTTGAGGGGAAGTTTGCCCTGGGGTGAGGCCTGAGAACATGCCCGCCCTGCTCACAGGCAGCGTATATCCTGGGAACAGGACACACGGGCCCAGGGAGGCTGCACTTACGGCGAATTGGGTACCAGAAACGCAGCAAACGTGGGGGATGCGGGCTCCCCCTCCTCAGTCAGCTTTGCCCTATTCTGCCCGTATTACGAGCATGTTGTGATTTTCTACGGTGTGTTTGTGAAGCGTTATTTAATTCAGCATCAGTTCTTTGCTCTTAGGCTCCTGGCGATTTAAAGAAATCCATTCTACACTTTCTAAAGCTGTGTTGAACATACGTAATACCACCCCCCTGCTGCTTGCTTGTAGAAAATCAGTGGTTTTAGCTCTTCCTTCTGAGTACCCATGGGCGTTGATTTTGGAAAAGGAGAGCAAAGTACTCCCATGGTGGTAAAGAGAATTCAAGCGTGGACAGAAATACAGAGGTGGCAATGTTTCCACGAGCATTCCTCACTGCAGCTGGGGTCTAAGGAGGGGCCCTGCTGGATTCCTCCTGGGAGGTTTGAATTGAAGCCAGCCTTTGGGGCTGGAAGAAGACTTTTTTTTTACTTTTAATTTTGGTAAAATACACATAAGAAAAATTGACCATCTTCACCATTTTTAAGTTTACAGTTCAGTGGCATTAAGTACATTCACATTGCTCTGCAGCCGTCACCACCATCCGTCCACCGAACTCTTTTCATCTTGCAAAACTGCAACTCTGTCCCCATGAATCACTAACTCCCTACCCGCCTCTCCCTCAGCCCCTGGCACCCAGCATCGACTTTCTGTCTTTAGGAATTTGACTCCTCTAGGGACCTCGTATAAGTAGAATCATACAGTATTTGCTCTTCTGTGACTGGCTTGTTTCACTTAGCATGATGTCCTCAAGGTTTGTCCATGTTGTGGCAGGTGTCAGAATTTCTGGGAAGGAGACTGTCAGGATGGGAGGGTGGCCACCCTGGACACCCCCCCACCCCTTACCCAGCTCCGGTGTCAGCCCCATCCTGGCTTGAGCCTGGGGGAAAAAGCGTCTCCCAGCCTTCGGCCAAGCAGGGTTGCTGAAATGGCCTTTGTGCAGGTCCTATGAGAGGTATGACCTTAAACTAGAAGAAATTTTTAAAAAATTGATATTTGCACTTTTTTTGGTATAGCCTCACAGTTGCTGGAGTCCTGAACTAGGGTTATATAAGAAAATCTTTACCTATTCAACAGTTTCAAAACAGAGTTAATCGTCATCTGACTGTAAGCAAATGATCTATTTGTTGGTTAATGATTAGGACTGTATTTTAAAATAATGTTCAAAGTTTAATAAAAATGCATTCCAAACAATAGAGAAAAAAACTTCAGACACAGTTGAAGCTTTGCTAATTAATATAATCAACTCTGCAAATATCCAGTCGGATTGTTTATCTGTCTTCCCTTCTATTAATCACTCACTTTTGAGCGTGATTGGTGGTCCAGCACTGCACATCAGACCCCACCTCAAGGATCAGCTTGTGAAACAAATGTTTGCCAGGTTGGAGTTTCTCAATTATAATATGTTCACTATACATTTAGAAATATTCATGGCTTCACAATTTTGTAAACTCACCAATCCATCAGTAGTTGGAAGGGGTTTTGCTCCTGGTGCTGGAAACACTATTCTAGGTCCTTTGGGGGATAAAAGCAAGGCAGTGATGATCTTTGCATTTGGAGCAGCACACGCCATCTGTCCTCAGGAGAAGGAGTGATGGGGGTCTAGAGCAGTGTGGGGTCTCGAGGCAGTGGTTCAACATCCGGATGCCGGTGAATGGCTGTAAGCAGGAGCAATCGGAAGAGGCTTCAAGGAGGAGGCGTGCTTGAGCCGAGTGTGGTAGATGGATGGGGTTTGTCCAGTGGAGAGTGGAGAAGGGCAGTGGGGTGTGGGTGTCCTGAATGTGGGGTGTAAGGGAGGAAGAAACAGTGCATTTAAAAGCAAGTGAGTCACTGAAGAATGGGCCTCTGGGAGGGAGCAGAGCCGGACGGTTCTGTGCCTGGCAGTTCAACTTTAAATCTTAAGGGTAATGATCCTGGTCCTATAAGGAACGACATGATGAAAGCAGGATGATGTGATTGTTTCACGCCGCGAACCCTGCGTTTAATCCCTCTGACCCAGCCTCAGGGAGGGCCTGTAACTGGGACAGGAAGACTCGGTGGTCCTTTCTAGCATTTTAGCCAAGCCGCCTCCCCGCAAGCAGGATCATACTTTGTTCTGATCTCTGAGGGCGACAGTGATGTTTTGCCACAACCTGTCCCTGTGTAGCGAGAGATGCATCGGCCACGAATCTGCCAGTTACCGTTGTGGCAACTGCTTGGATTTGAACGTTGGGTGGGAAACTCCCTCCGCACATCTCCAAAGAATGGCTTTTACACCTGTCTGTGGCTCATGTCAGAAACCTATGAGGCATCTTCCACCCCACAGTGTATTTATTTATTTACTTTTTATTTGATAATGGAGTACAATACAGTTGATTTACAATGTTGAGTTAGTTTCAGGTGTACGGCAAAGTGATTCAGTTATGCATATACACATATCTGTTCTTTTTAAAATTCTTTTCCCATTTAGGTTGTTACATAATATTGAGCAGAGGTCTTTGTTGGTTATCCATTTTATTTTATTTTATTTTTTTTTTTTTTAACATTTTTATTGGAGTATAGTTGCTTTACAATGTTGTGTTAGTTTCTGCTGTGTAACCAAGTGAGTCAGCTATATGTATACATATATCCCCATATCCCCTCCCTGTTGCGTATCCCTCCCACCCTCCCTATCCCACCCCTCTAGGTGGTCACAAAGCATGGAGCTGATCTCCCTTTGCTATGCAGCTGCTTCCCACTAGCTATCTATTTTACATTTGGTAGTGTATATATGTCCATGCCACTCTCTCATTTCGTCCCAGATTACCCTTCCCCCTCACCATGTCCTCAAGTCCGTTCTCTACATCTGCGTCTTTATTCCTGTCCTGCCCCTAGGTTCATCAGAACTTTTTATTTTTTGGATTCCATATATATGTGTTAACATACGGTATTTGTTTTTCACTTTCTGACTTACTTCACTCTGTATGACAGACTCTAGGTCCATCCACCTCACTACAGATAACTCAATTTCGTTTCCTTTTATGGCTGAGTAATAGTCCATTGTATATATGTGCCACATCTTCTTTATCCTTTCATCCGTCGACAGACACTTAGGTTGCTTCCGTGTCCTCGCTATTGTAAGTAGTGCTGCAGTGAACATTGTGGTACATGACTCTTTTTGAATTATGGTTTTCTCAGGGTATATGTCCAGTAGTGGGATTGCTAGCTCATGTGGTAGTTCTATTTTTAGTTTTTTAAGGAACCTCCATACAGTTCTCCATAGTGGCTGTATCAATTTACATTCCCACCAACAGTGCAAGAGGGTTCCCTTTTCTCCACACCTTCTCCAGCACTTATTGTTTGTAGATTTTTTGATGATGGCCATTCTGACCTGTGTGAGGTGATACCTCATCGTAGTTTTGATTTGCATTTCTCTAATGATTAGTGATGTTGAGCATCCTTTCATGTGTTAGTTGGCAATATGTATATCTTCTTTGGAGAAATATTTATTTAGGTCTTCTGCCCATTTTTGCATTGAGTTGTTTGTTTTTTGACATTGAGCTGCATGAGCTGCTTGTAAATTTTGGAGATTAATCCTTTGTCAGTTGCTTCGTTTGCAAATATATTCTCCCATTCTGAGGGTTGTCCTTTAGTATTGTTTATGGTTTCCCTTGCTGTGCAAAAGCTTTTAAGTTTCATTAGGTCCCATTTGTTTATTTTTGTTTTTATTTCCATTTCTCTAGGAGGTGGGTCAAAAAGGATCTTGCTGTGATTTATGTCATAGAGTGTTCTGCCTATGTTTTCCTCTAAGAGTTTGATAGTGTCTGGCCTTACATTTAGGTCTTTAATCCATTTTGAGTTTAGTTTTGTGTATGGTGTTAGGGAGTATTCTAATTTCATTCTTTTACATGCAGCTGTCCAGTTTTCCCAGCACCATTTGTTGAAGAGGCTGTCTTTTCTCCATTGTATATTCCTGCCTCCTTTATCAAAGATAAGGTGACCATATGTGTGTGGGTTTATCTCTGGGCTTTCTATCCTGTTCCATTGATCTATATTTCTGTTTTTGTGCCAGTACCATACTGTCTTGACTACTGTAGCTTTGTAGTATAGTCTGAAGTCCAGGAGCCTAATTCCTCCAGCTTTGTTTTTCTTTCTCAAGATTGCTTTGACTATTCTGAGTCTTTTGTATTTCCATACAAATTGTGAAATTTTTTGTTCTAGTTCTGTGAAAAATGCCATTGGTAGTTTGATAGGGATTGCATTGAATCTGTACATTGCTTTGGGTAGTAGAGTCATTTTTACAATGTTGATTCTACCAATCCAAGAACATGGTATATCTCTCCATCTGTGTTTGTATCGTCTTTAATTTCTTTCATCAGTGTGTTATAGTTTTCTGCATACAGGTCTTTTGTCTCCTTAGGTAGGTTTATCCCTAGGTATTTTATTCTTTTTGTTGCAGTGGTAAATGGAAGTGTTTCCTTAATCTCTTTCAGATTTTTCAACATTAGTGTATAGGAATGCCAGAGATTTCTGTGCATTAATTTTGTATCCTGCTACTTTGCTAAATTCATTGATTAGCTCTAGTGGTTTTCTGGTAGCATCTTTAGGATTCTCTATGTATAGTATCATGTCATCTGCAAACAGTGACAGTTTTACTTCTTCTTTTCTGATTTGGATTCCTTTTATTTCTTTTTCTTCTCTGATTGCCATGGCTACAACTTCCAAAACTATGTTGAATAATAGTGGTGAGAGCAGGCAACCTTGTCTTGTTCCTGATCTTAGAGGAAATGGTTTCAGTTTTTCACCATTGAGATCAATGTTGGCTGTGGGTTTGTCATATATGGCCTTAATTATGTTGAGGTAGGTTCCCTCTATGCCTACTTTCTGGAGAGTTTTTATAAATGGGTGTTGAATTTTGTTGAAAGCTTTCTCTGCGTCTATTGAGATTATCATATGGTTTTTCTCCTTCAGTTTGTTAATATGGTGTATCACATCCACCATCACCCTGATACCAAAACCAGAGAAAGATGTCACAAAAAAGGAAAACTACAGGCCAATATCACTGATGAACATAGATGCAAAAATCCTCAACAAAACACTAGCAACAGAATCCAACAGCACATTCAAGGGTCATACATCATGATCAAGTGGGGTTTATCCCAGGAATGGGAGGAGTCTTCAATATATGCAAATCAATCAGTGTCCTATGAGGCATCTTGATTCCTCCTTTTCCTTCACTCCGCCCCTCGGCTCTGCCTGCCAGACACACCCTGCTGCCCCCGCCCCTCTCCATCCTTTGCACCTTCCTTGCTATTCCTTTCACTGTATTTCCTGCCCTTCTGCACACTTCTATGCCCAGCAGCAGAGACATAAACCAGCCTCCTCACTACCCTGCATAAACTCTCAGTGTGCCCTGTGGTCCTGGGAGACTTTTCCCCACTCAGCTCATGTTGATTTTCCTGACCCTCAAGCCAGATTCTTCCCACTTGTCGGAAGAATCTCCCTCTCCCCCCTCAGTGGCTCCAGAACCTATACAGCCGACCCGTGCATCCCTCCAGTGGTGTCACCAATCCCCCACCTCCTTCTCAGAGCTCCCCTTCCCCAGCACCCAGCCTAAAGGAGCCCTCAGCTGCTGCCCTGCCCCCTGCATTGCATTCTTCACTCTGTGAGCTGTCTTGTCTGTTTCCTCCTGCATCTTTAGTACCTGTTTCTCCTAGTTTCTTGGTGACCACCCGCATCTGTCTCGTTTACAGCCGACTCTCCAGCACGTAGAACAGCACCTGACACTCGGTAAATATTTGTGGGATAAATGGATGGACCTAACGTTTCATCAACATTGGGCACATCCAGGCCCAGCCTAATCTAGTGTCAATGATCTCAGATCCCACGTCACAAACAAACAAACAAACAAAGGAAGCACCTACTTCCATGAGAACTTTCTGACTCTGAAAATTTTTAGGTGTACCACTGATGTCTCTAAAAGGGGAAGGCTCTTTGGTGTTAATACTAATTAGGTGTTAGTATTAGGCAATTCGTTTTTGTTTTAAACGGATAAAATTTTCCTTTTAAATTTAAAGAATTTAAAAATCATTTAGATATGACTATCATCCTGAAGCACTCATGATTATACCAAATATCTTCATTTCTTTTTAGTTTGTTGATGATATTTATAATGGATCATAAAATTGAGATATCAAAGAATTACAGAGTGAGGATGCAACGAGCGTGTACTCAGCATTGCCTGACTGTGGTAAAAACCGAATAAATGTCAGTGTTTCCTTTTATTGCCGCCGTTATTCTTACGTTGTGGGATATTAGGTTTTTATAGCTCCGTTAAATCACCCGTCTGCAGCACGCAGGGTACCATCCGGGATATTTCTGATTTGGGAGTACCGCGTCTCCTGGAGCCAGTGATGGGGAGCCCCGTGGTCAGGCAGCGCTAACTGACCCAAATCTGACTTTGCAGTGACTCTCCTTTCCTGCTTCTTCCTGCACAGCTGGGAACATTCCTTACTCCCCTTTCCACGTCAGATCCTTCAAGTGGAGAAACCACTTCTGCACCCCGTTCCCTGCAAGGCTTTTTGTTCTCCTTGCACATTGAGAGGCTTGTCACCCGCTTTCCGTCTGGCGCTTTCTGGATGTCTTATCCTCCTGGACATGGCAGGGCGGGGTGACAGCCGGTGACTGTTTCCACTGTGGTATGGGCAGCTGCCTAGCCCGCTGCCTTCGGGGGAGCTGGTGGCCACCCAGAACCCCACGCTTTCTTCCTTTGTCGGTGGTCTGCTGCTCGTGGCATTTTACGCATTTTGGTATCAAAATGCGGAGCATTTGCAACACTGCTGAGTTCCTCTGTTCGCTTTAAAAGTTAGCATTCTAGGGCTTCCCTGGTGGCGCAGTGGTTGAGAGACCGCCTGCCGGTGCAGGGGACGCGGGTTCGTGCCCCGGTCCGGGAAGATCCCACATGCCGCGGAGCGGCTGGGCCCGTGAGCCATGGCCGCTGGGCCTGTGCGTCCGGAGCCTGTGCTGCACAACGGGAGAGGCCACAACAGTGAGAGGCCCGCATACAGCAAAAAAAAAAAAAAGTTAGCATTCTAGACTGTTGAGATGATCTCATCTTGGTTTGGGGTGCGGCCCTTCAGAGCACAGGCTGATGTCGTATCCCCCATGTTCTTGAACCTGTTCCTGTCCACTATCCAGGCCAGGCCAGGGCTTTACTTGGGGCCCGGGACCCCCGCCTACATCTCTCCAAGGCCATGCAGTGGGGGGCTGCTCCGGCCATGTGTTAACATCTTGCTGAAATAAAGACCCTTATCTCCTTAGCATTCCTCTGATCCCCCGATCTCTTGACCTTATTAAAAGGCAAAGCAAGATGGGTCTGGCCTGGCGCTTCTTCCTGAGTACACAGGAGCCTTCTGCTTGGATAATCCCCTCTCGTCCGCCCGTGATTGACACCGGGCTTATTGGCGTGCAGCTTCCTCAGTTTGCTTTTCTTTTCATTTCCGCTGCTCGCCATTATGTTTTTAAATTAATAATAAAAAATCCGTCTAGTGCACAACAGAGTTCAAGTCAAATAGTGTTGACAGGCTGATAATGAAAACAGCTGCCCCTCCCACCCTGGGCATGCACACCCCAGCCCCAGCGAACCGCTTCAGGTCTTTTCCTCGTTTGCTTTTATTCCAGTTTTATGGAAAAAAATGACATTTGTTATTATTTTTTACTGTGGTAAAGTATCTTTAACATGAAATTCACCATCTTAACCATTTTTAAGTGCACAGCTCAGTGGCGTTAAGTACATTCACATTGTTGGATGGGCCTAGATATGATTATACTAAGTGAAGTAAGTCAGACAGAGTAAGACAAATACCATATGATATCACTTATATGTGGAATCTAAAACACTACACAAAGGAACTTATCTACGAAACAGAAACAGACTCACAGACATAGAGGACAGACTTCTGGTTGCCAAGGGGGAGGGAGGTAGGGGAGGGAAGGACTGGGAGTTTGGAATTAGCAGATGCAAAGTATTACATATAGGATGGATGAACAACAAGGTCCTACTGTGTAGCACAGGGAACTATATTCAATATCCTGTGATAAACCATAATGGAGAAGAGTATGAAAAAGTATATATATATATATATATATATATATATATACATAATATATAAAACAATCACTTTGCTGTACAGCAGAAGTTAACACAACTTTGTAAATCAGCTATACCTCAAGAAAAATTTTTTTAAAAACTACATTCACTGATCTATATTTCTGTTTTTATGCCAATCCCATACTGTCTTGATTACTGTAGCTTTGTAGTACAGTCTGAAGTCAGGGGCCCTGACTCCTCCAGCTCCGTTTTTCTTTCTCAAGACTGCTTTGGCTATTCGGGGTCTTTTGTGTTTCCATACAAATCGTAAAATTTTTGTTCTAGTTCTGTGAAAAATGCCATTGGTAATTTGATAGGGATTGCACTGAATCTGTAGATTGCTTTGGGTAGTAGAGTCATTTTCACAATATTGATTCTTCCAATCCAAGAAATTGGTATACCTCTCCATCTGCATAAAATAGACAACTGATGGGAACCTACTATATAGCACAGGGAACTCTATGTAATGCACTGTGGTGACCTAAATGGGAGGGAATACCTGTATGTATATGGCTGATTCATTTTGTTGTGCAGTGGAGGCTAACACAACATTGTAAAGCAACCATACGCCAATAAAAATAATAACAATTAAAAAACACCACATTCACATTGCTGTGCAGCCATTATCTTTCCAGGCCTTTCTCATCTTGCAGAACTGATACCCTGCACCCATTAAACACTCACATCCCATTCTCCCCTCCCTCCAGTCCCTGGGAACCACCATTGGACTTTCCATCTCTATGAATTTGATTGCTCCGGGGACCTCAAAGAAATGGGATCAAACAGTATTAGTTCTTTTGTGACTGGTGTGTTTCACTCAACATGGTGTCCCGCAGGTTCATCCACGCTGTAGCACGTCAGCATTTCCTTCCTCTTTAAGGCTGAAAAATACGCCGTTGTATGCATAGACCATACTTGGCTTATCCATTCATCTGTTGATGGACACTTGGGTTGTTTCTGGCCTTCAGCTGTTGTGAATAAAATGCTGCTATAAACGTGGGTGTTCAAATATCTTTTCAAGTCCCTGCTTTCAATTCCTTGGGGTGTATACCCAGAAGTGGGATTGCTAGATCATGTACAGTTATCATTTCTTCATTTTTATAACTGACTTTGTCTTGTTCTCTGACTCATTGTTCACTGGGTAGCAGGAAAAAAAATCTAAAATTTGTCAGTCGATGGTGTCTCAGTGTTTTGATCATGTATATATTTGTGGTTATCGATCTATTTTAAAGTTTGGTTCAGATACGATTTACAGGCTACACCACTGATTCATTGTAAGTGTCCATCTCAATGATTTTTCGTAAATAATGCAGGTGGGTGACCAGCACCACAACCCTGTTTTGGAACACTCCCATCCCCCAAGCAGCCTCCTCCAGCCTGCTGAAGGTCAGTCCCTGCGCCCAGCCTTCCTCTCAGCCCTGGGCGCTCAAGGACACATCCCTATTTCTACACATGCCCTCAGCCCGGTGGGCACCCTGAAGCCTGCCTTCCAGATTCCTGGTGACTCAGACCCCACAGCCTCCTGAACTCTGCAAGGGGTCAGCCCGTGCCTCCAGCTACCCCTCCCACCCCCCCACAGCTGCCAGCTCACCCTCTCGTGTCTGTGTTTAGGCTTTAAACATGTGTTGGATCCTCTTACCCAGGATCACACTTCCCCATCTCCTGTCCCTGGGGCTCTGTGCCTGTGAGGTTTTGGGGCAGAATAGAGGTGGAGAAGGTCAAGTTATCACTTTTAACCAGAATTTTCTACGCTTCATTATTTTAAAAAACTATCAAAGAAGATTAGAAACTATACATCTATTAGAATCCTGTATCTGTTTTATTGTGAAGGGTTCTAATGGGTTGGAATTTCTTTTTTACCATGATAGCCTGCAGCCACCATTTGCCCAATGCCTGCCTGCATTTGGGACACAAGGGGTCACACCCCAAAGAAAAGGGTTGCTTTGCTAAAAAGGTAGTGATGGAACTCTTAGTGGTCCCAAGAACTCGCTGAGTACACTAGTCACTTGGCCATCACTTGCCCTCTATCCAGTTGTATTATTAAGAATACCAAATGAAAAACAGCATGGGCGCCTTAAAATATTACAGAATTACCATATGAGCCGGCGATTCCAATTCTGAGTATACACCCAAAAGAATTGAAAGCAGAGACTCGAAGAGATATTTATTTGCACACCGATGTTCATAGCAGCATTATTCACAATAACAAACGGTGGAAGCAACCCAAGTGTCCATCAGCAGATGAATGGGTAAACAAAATGCGGTCTTTACAAACAATGGAATGTCATTCAGCCTTTAAAAAGGAAGGGAATTCTGGCACATGTTCCAGCTTGGATGAACCTTGAGGACGTTGTGCTAACTGAAATAAACCAATCACAAATGGGTAAATACTGTACAATTCCATTTACACGAAGTACCTAGAGGAGTCGAATTCAGACACAGAAATCCACACTGGTGGCTGCCAGGGGCTGCGGGGGGGTGGTGGAGGGGCAGGGGATGGGAAGTTGTTCTTTAAAGGAGACAGAGTTTCAGTTTTACAAGATGAAAAGCATTCTGGAGATTGTAATGTGAATGGACTTAACGCCCCTGAACCGTAACCTAAAAATGATTAAGATGGTACATTTTGTGTTCTATGTACTTTACTACAATTTAAAAAAACCCCAGCAAATGAATAATTAGTTCATTTGGGGTAAAATATTGGTATACTTTTGGATCATCAAAAATTTTGGGCGGGGGGACTTCCCTGGCGGTGCAGTGGTTAGGAATCCTCCTGCCAACACAGAGGACATGGGTTTGAGCCCTGGTCTGGGAAGATCCCACATGCTGAGGAGCAAGTAAGCCCGTGCACCACAACTACTGAGCCTGCGCTCTAGAGCCCGCAAGCCACAGCTACTGAGACCGTGTGCCACAACTACTGAAGCCCGCATGGCCTAGAAACCGTGCTCCGCAACAAGAGAAGCCACTGCAATGAGAAGCCCGCGCACTGCAACAAAGAGTAGCCCCCGCTCACCGCAACTAGAGAAAGCCCGCACGCAGCAACGAAGACCCAACGCAGCCAAAAATAAATAAATTAATTTTAAAAAAATTGGTGGTGGGGAACCAACTCATGTTTTCTGAGTTTTTTGATACTGGTATAAGCCTTGACTTGGAGCACAGTCTCAACAACTATATTTGGCTAACAAACTTATGTGACAGTTGAATTAAATAAAAGTTGGCATTTATACAATGGGAAATAAAGGATAGTCAGCGGGGTTTTCTGTGACAATACAAGGCAGTAAATTTACAAAATAGGACAGCATCAGGCATGTCCAACATTCGTGAAAATAGGTAAAAACACATTTCTTGCAATCAGCCTAGTGTTGTCAGTATAGTTATTGTCTTGAGAAAATCCCATTTGTAGAAAATAAATGCTGTAGAGCGAGGCACATAAAGTTGTAACTTGACAAGTTTTTCCATTAAATGAAAGCTAGAAGGAGATCAGAAAATAATTGAAAAGCTGAGTAGCTTTATTTCTTGTCAGTTTAGGGCTCCTAAGAAGACTTAACTTCTAGGTGTTATTCACCACCAAGTGCTTATTAATTGAGAAAGTGAGGCTGGTGGCTTGGACGTTCGCTCCTCACCTGGTGGTCAGCCAGCGTCTGTAGTTTTCCAGTGAGTGTGTAGAGGTTTTAGCTTAGAAGAAGCCTGACAGTCTTTTGGTAATTGCTAAATATCTCAAATATGTCAATGACTTGACTCTAGTTAGACATGCTAATTTAAGAATTGCAACTGACACGTGGATGGTTTCCTATTTTTTGGAATTGAAGGGTTAGTCTGAAGCCATTGTCTTTAGGTATTTATACTTAAGATTGGAAAGTAGATCACTTTACAGCTTTTGATGAAGGCTGGTCACATATTAACGCGGCTCTGATGGCATTTGTGCCAATCCAGGGACTGAATTGAGAATTGTGTTAACAGAAGACACCGCACAGAGGTTGGACTCCCCAGCACAGAGCGAGGGCAGGGGGCCCGTCACCTTCCTGGGCCGAGAGCCTTGCTGCACAGGTGCGGGGGTGAGTCACTCGGGAAAGCTAAGTCTCCGTGGGACCCTGGCTTCACCACCTCCTGGCCTCGCCACTCCACCCACCTCCCTTAACCGGTCTGAACGCCATTCTTTTCGGGGTGATAAGTCCTTGGTCATCATGATAATCCTCACATACCCTAATGTATGACTTCTAGTTTGATTAACATACGGTACCTATGAAAACTTAAGAAATGACTGTTGCTTATAGTAACAGTGAAGAGTACCTAATGAGGCCGGCGGTCCTGCCCAGCTCCCTTCACCCCCTGGCACAGCGCGCCTGGCCTCTGGGAGGATGATGGGGGCTCACTGTTCTCGCCTAGGGAATGTTGCAGCAACAATTTTATGGGGCTGTCACCCCAGCGTAGCATGTCCCTCCCTCCCCATCATTCTAGTTTGTTTCGAGCTTACATGCTGAGCAAACTCCTGGGTTGGCCAGAAGAACAGCTGTGGGTGGAGGCTGGCTGTGCACCGCACAGCGAGTGGTGGAGACGGCGGTTTCTTGGGACCCCTGTCGATCGAATGTACCAGAGACAGAGGCCATGGGTGCCCTGGCCCTGCACCTGGGAAAGTGTAAGTGCAGACATCTTTGAAAATCCACAACTCTGGGTATAGTAAGCGCGGGTCTGGACGAGGCTCTTTGAGGAAGAGCAAACTGAGAAGAAGTACTGTGGCGTCTAAGAAAAAAACATACTGCTGCATGAAAGAAAAGGGGTGTCTTCCTTAGGAATCAAGACAAAGTGAACAAGAGTATGAGGCAGAGAAAACATTGTATTACATAGTTGTCACCCTCAGTAGGGAGTTTGCCCTTTTTACATGAAAGTGTATTCCTAGCTCTGATCGTTTAAACATTATGGCACTGGGAGAAGTTGGGCAGACCTGGGGTCCAGAGGAGGGGTGACCATGACCTTGGCTCACTCCTGGGGACGCCTCCAAGGCTGGGCAGAGGCTTGGGTGGGCTCGGATTGCTGTCCTGCTCTGTGGTGCCCGCGGCTCCGACTCCGGGCTCAGGGCCTACACTTTGGGGCTGAGACCAGACACCCGCTTCCTTCAGGTGTGGGGAAGCCACCACCCCACCCACAGGTTACGGGCGAGGGGTTCCCGTCTGGCCGCCAACTTGCTGCCTGGAGTTCAGGGTTTGTGTGGTCCATGTTGGTGGGAAACAAGGTCAGACTGCAGATCTGGGTTCTGAGGAGCCCCTGGGGCATCTCTCAGGTGTACCTATGTGGGCGACGCCCAACAGCCTCTTGCTGATTGGTGGGGAGGGGACGAGGGTCCGTGGGGACACGAAGAGAGGAGGGGAGCTTGGCCAGAACAACCTCTGCTCCTAACCCCTGAGTACAGTCACAGGGATACATAAGAGCAGGCGCAGTGAAGCACACGGCAGCAGAATTGGGCCCTGGTGCCAGCACCCACAGGACGGGCATTCATCAGGGCTCAGGGCGCGCTCTGACCCCTTTGGCGCCTCTGCCCCGAGTGCCTGAGTCAGTTCTGGTGCAGATTTCCCGCAAAGCCTCGGGACCGGGGCCACTGTCTTGAATGGTACAGCTGCTTCCCAGGGTGGGAGGTCTGCCAGGGATGAAAGACCGGGGAAGGGTTTGTGCCCTTACTGACCTCAGGGCCATGAGCAGGTCCTGTAGATCAGGGCTCCACTCATTTTCACGTTTTAATTTCTAAACTTTTAGGATCAGAGCTGATATTCACCACAATGTAAAGAAGCCAAGAAGTCAGTTTCTTAGCCTACCCACGGCTGCCCTCCACTAAGAATCAGTGACTGGACATGGACAGCCAGGCGTGCTGGCCTCTTGCATCTCTGCTTCTGGGAGTTGCACTATGACACCTTCTGCCCTTTGAGATCCCTCTCTTGCCACTTCCTAAGAGTTCTGAAGAAGGCAGGTCTTGGAGTGGTTTGGGGATGCTGTGTCCATGACAGACTGTTTCAATAGCAGAGGGGTCAGTGCTCCACCTATAGTCTCTTCCCATGTTACCTAACAAAACATTGTTTGCTTACTTGTTTTGAAGACTTAACGTTGAATGATCCCCCAATCAAATTGATGCTTATCTCTTCATCAAACTCACTGCTTAGTGTATCTGTTCAGACTTTCTGCTCTAACCATAGAAATCTGCTCACTGTACATGAGTTATTCCTTCCTGTTTGCTGCCTTTGCACACACCCTCTCTTTGCTAAATCCTATGCCTCAAAATCTGAAAACCCTCCTCCAGGAAGTCTTCCATGATTGACCTCAGGGACTCCTAAGCTCCCCTTAGCCATTATGTTGCTTGCATTGTGTTAGTTTGTGTTTGTGTGTATTTGAAATACGATCTGCAGAGGTTTTGTGTGGGACTGTCCCCCCATAAGGTTGTGAGCATGGAGAGCAGGCCTTGTGCCATCTCTGCCTGCACCCTGCCCATCCCCCTACAGTGCCTGGTGCTGCCCGTGGAGAGAGCTTGTGGGGTTTGACCACTGACTGATGGAGAGACTTGGAATGGGTTTAGTGTTGATTTCAGAGGACGGTGCCTTGGGGTCCTCCCTCAGGTAACGGCAACTGTCTGCACCTCTTCCACCTGCTGGTCCTAGATTCATATCCCTGTTCTTCTCTGACACCTTCCCTGCAGTTGGATTAATGAGAGTTTGTCCTGGCGTGCCCCAGCAGAAGAGCCTATAATAATATCCTGGCCCAAATTAAAACAGAGCTCATATGGTATTTGTTCAAGGTTTGCTAGTATACAAATAGAAGTGATGAATGGAAATGGTATCCTACAATCCTCTAGATTCTAATATATGAAACCTAGCATCATATACCACAGTAAGTTTCCAGTGGATAAAGTAAAAAGTAAAAGCATAAATGCACTGCTAAGAAATATGAGTGGCCGCATAATTGATCCCAAGAGAATAACAGTAGTGGTAATGAGAATGGCAGCTCTGTCAGTCAGCGAGTGCTGCATGACACACCACCCTGGAACTTCCCAGTAGCAACTCATTCAGCCCGTGAGCTGGGTTGGGAATGTGTGCTGGGTGTAGCCGGGTGGCTCTCTGGTTGGGCCCACTCAGGGGTCTGCAGGGATGGCCTCCTGCACGTCTAGTGGGGCTGGTTGTCAGCTGGGGGCACATCGGGGGTCACTTGGCCATGTGGTCTCAGCCCTGCAGGGGGGGCTCCTTCGCAGGGTGGTGGTAGGTTCTGAGAGTAGCAAGAGGGCAAGCCCTGGTATGCAGGTGCCTTTCAGGTCTCTGCCTCACCTGTGCCTCTGCTTTCTTGGTCCAAGCAAGTTAACAGTCAAGCCCAGCTCCAGGCGGGGAGAAGGACTCCATCTTTTCACGGGAGGAGTGGCCGTGCGCTAGACTCTTTTGCAATCTGCCACAGGCACTCTTCTGAGTACTTTCCGTGTATCATGTGTTAGTTATCTCCTGCTGCATAAAAAACCACCCCTAGACTTAGCAGCTGAGAACAACCAACGCTCGTACATCACAGTTTCTGTGGGTCAGAATCCGGGCACGGCTTGTCCGGGTCCTCGGGTCAGGGTCTCCCAGCGTGCAGTGAAGGTGTCAGCCGGGGCTGCGTCATCTCGAGGTGCTGCCCGGGGAGGGCAGGGGGACCTGGGTTCCGAGCTCACTCGGCGGCTATGGGCAGGCCCCTGGGCACTCCTCAGGCTGGACCTGAAGGGGTTCCATGTGAACACCAGGAGGCGGGTCGTTCAGGGCCAGCTACCAGATTGTCTGCCACGTACTGACCTCATGTAGTGAATGCACTCTCATTATCTTCCTTTTGCAATCAAGGAAGTTGAGGCAAAGAGAGGGACACACAGTGGGGGAGCTGGGGTTGGATTCCCAGCTGAAGGACCATGACACTCTACTTGCGTGGAAGACTTAATAAGGGAAAGATTGAAACAGCTGACCACAAGTGCATTAGCATCCTGTGTGTATCACCAGAATCGGCAAGTCAGGACATAACACTGTCTACCTGCCAATCCATCCTTATTATACTAAAAGCAGTCATAAATCAATAGGAACCCATTACCATCAGATGGAAAAAGTCTGCAACAAACTCTAGTCAGCATGTCCCTGAAGAAATATGAAAGGTAAATAAACAGAAAGTGATGAACCCCATAAGTAATCAGAAAAATGCAAATTAAAACACTTCTTCTTCCCTTCCTCCCTCCCTTCCTTCCTTCCTTCTTTTCTTTTCCACCAAACTGGTGAAAGGTCTTTCAAATATTTATCCTCAGTGTGGGCCAGCATATAGGAGGGTAAATACTCTCATACCCACTGGAGGCAATGTCAATGGGGGCAATCTTGTGGGAAACAAATGTTTATACCCTTTGACTCAGTCATCCTCTTTTGAAGGGTTTATACTAAAATCAGGGATATCAATAAAATGTATGTGTGAAGATACTCACTGTGGCTTTATTTATCTTAGTTGGAAATTGGAAGCCACCTGAATCTCTAGCAATAGCAGAATGATTACAGTAGTCATTTCTAAATTATATGGCCATTAAAAGCATATTTTCAAAGAATATTCAGTGGCCTGGGGGAATCCTCATGTTATGTTAAACAAACACAACAAGATTCCTGCTACAGTAGAATTCCAATTTTGCACAATGTATGTGTGCAGGAAAAAAAAACGCCTGAATGCAACCAGGTCAAAACGTGAGCAGTGGTTATCTCCAGGGGGTGATGGATATTATTTCCTTTATTCTTTTCTGTGCTTTCGCCACGTCCTTCCTGGAGGATGTATTACTGTCAAAACTGGACACAAAGGCGGCCTGGAGCATCGGCCAAGGCCTGTCCCTTCTGTGTGGCCCTGGGACAGAGCCACTAGTCCCCTCCCTGGGTGTCTGCTTCCCAGAGGTGGAGTCCATGGACCCTTGCAAAGATTCCACTCAGCAGGACTGAGTGTTCCCTGTGTTTTGAAGTCAGGGCCAGACACCCATGGTTAACCTCTCAGTTAGGTCAATGTGTGTTTTTAGTCCCTCCAAAGACAGAGGAGGTTTGTGAATAGACTTGAACTGCAGTGACCCCTCCATGCCCACTCCCACTCTGAGGACACAGTTATGAGAGTGTCGGCTGGACATGAAAGCACTGTGACCTCTGCCTTTGGGGACGTTGCTAAGTTTTCTGTCCCTGCACTGTCCTGTCTGGTGACAGCTGGTGACCGTGGCTGTCTTCTCAGGGGTCCCTTGGTGTAGCATTGACCTGGCATTTAAAACCCGGGATAGGGCTTCCCTGGTGGCGCAGTGGTTGAGAGTCCACCTGCCGATGCAGGGGACGCGGGTTCATGGCCCGGTCCGGGAAGATCCCACATGCCGCGGAGCGGCTGGGCCTGTGAGCCATGGCCGCTGAGCCTGCGCGTCCGGAGCCTGTGCTCCGCAACGGGAGAGGCCACAACAGAGAGAGGCCCGCGTACCGCAAAAAATAAAAACAAAAACAAACAAACAAACAAAAACCCCGGGATATTTCTGATCCCATCCTTCTGTTGTGTGTGGGCAGTACCTCTGCTGACTGTCACAAGGGTGGGAGGAAGGGGGATGGGGCCTGGTTCCTTTCCTGTCGGCTCATTGTTTGGGTCTTTGTCGTCCAGTTAATTTCCTTTTGGCCCCTCTCGGCTGTTCCCCCCATTTCTGCTCACTTTTCCTGCTGCTCCTCCAGCCTGACCCGGCCCCTGGCTTTAGGTCCTTCGTACCCTTCCTGCCGCCCCCCCGCCCTTCCTGCCGCTCCCACTTCCAGCCGCCTCCACTTCTCATGGGGCATGACTGCCCTGTCATCTTACCCCCTGCTTGTTTTGGGGGTTTGTCTTTGACTGTTATGTGAGGCATCCCTTAAATACATTCCTTTAGATGAACGAAATGGTTCTATAGTTGACAGGTGATAGCTCCTGGTAGTGAAGTGTTTAAGGAAAGAAGAGGAGGTGGGGAGCTTGGGGAGTGGCGCCCACATCTGGAGGATGGACAGACGCCGTCCGAGCAGCAGCAGGATTTCCTCCCTTCTTAGGATCTGCTTTCTGAAGCCGAGGCAGGTAGGACTTTCGTTTGGTGCAGCGTGAGGGACCCTGATGTCAGAGTCCACTTAGAAAAATGAAATGTTAGAGCACAAAGGTCATCTGTGTTCCAGGTTCAGCGTCTTCTTAGCCAAAGTTGGTTGTGTCACAGGGTGGCAGGAGGGCCCCTCCCTGGGGTTTCCAAGGCTCCTGGCAGCTGAGGGTCTTGGGTTACCTTTTCTGGTTACTTGTTGCTCAAAATCCCTGCCGCCTGGGGTTTCCCGCCACCCGCATGCCCATATTGCCTGCGTGGAAGTGGGCGTTGAGGCAGTGTGGGTCCATCAGCTCCTGACTCAGGGCTGCTGAAAAGCAAACAGCCAGCGACAGCCTTAAGCCACTACATGTGTGTGAGTTGGTGTAAATGAAATGTGTATTAAACCCTTCCAGTCTGGGTTCAGGGAGTTATTTGAGAGTTGTCTCTGTCGGAAAGTCTACAAGATGAAGCTAGAAATTACGCATTTCAAAGGAGCCAAGGTAACAATATAAAAAAACAGGCATTTCACATTCTAGAACTTATCTGTTTTTTTCAAGAAACGCTTTTTAGGGCTTCCCTGGTGGCGTGGTGGTTGAGAGTCCGCCTGCCGATGCAGGGGACGTGGGTTCGTGCCCCGGTCCGGGAAGATCCCACGTGCCGTGGAGTGGCTGGGCCCCTGAGCCATGGCCGCTGAGCCTGCGCGTCTGGAGCCTGTGCTCCGCAACGGGACAGGCCACAACAGGGGGATGCCCGTGTACTGCAAAAAAAAAAAAAAAAAAAGATGAAGAACCCTCCTCCTTATGTGTAATAGTCTACAAAGTGTTTGGCTACTTAAACCATAAAGTGATACAGAATCTTTGAGGATGGTAAAAATAGTAAATAAAGGTCTTGAGTCTGAAGTCAGCACATCATTTTGGTAATGGGTTCAAAGTGTAGCTATGGGCATGAGATCTGTTTTCTTCTCTAATAGTAAAGTTTTCGTCATTTTTCATCTTCTGTGCTTTTAGTGGTCCTTGAGGATGAGTGACATACTGGTAACTTACGCCGCTGAGTGTCTGTTCTATAGAATAAATAAGGGGTCATTACCCACGTTCAGCATGTCATGAACGTAGAGAGCTGTCGGTGTTTGTGTGCATCTCACCGGTCAGTCTCCTTCCCCCGCTTCTCCCATGTCCAGCCAGTGCTGCAGTCTTCCATGTCCCCAGAGGTGGGCCACCCTCTCGGGCCTCCCCAGGGCCTCTGCTCACATGTGTCCCTTCATGGAGGCCGTTGCAACCTGCTGCCTGCCCCTCTGATCCTCGTTCAGATGTCACAAGGGACTCCAGACCTGTGCGAAGGCTGCCCTGCTTCCCCGGACCTCAGTGTTTTCCTTTCTCATCTTCAGTCAGACCCCTCTGGTTGGGGTAGATCAGTTTCCTAGATGAAAGGAAAAGCCCAGTTCAGCAACTACGCTTTAATGTCCGGTTCTCGTTCTCATCTGGCCCATCCTGCAGTGACCGTAATAACATCCTCTCATCTCTTTTGAGCCATTTCCTAAATGAACAGTGTTTGTTTTTAAATGAAGGAGTGTTTCCGCAAAATTTCCAGCAGGTGTGTCGTTCTATCCAGGGAGCCTCAGAATCAGAGACCAGGTGCACGCGTTTGGGGGCGGCTCGGAGGGTCTGCTGCCTTGAGCTCCTGGAGGCCGGGCTCTCCTTTACTGACCAGCAGGGAGGGTGCAGTCTGCAGCTGGCCTCAGGGGCCTTGGGGGTGGGGGAGGACAAGGGAATGGTGTTCTTGGAGTTAAGTGTCCCTAGGTCATCATCTCTGGAAAACCCACGTTGTATTTGTGTATCTTCTATTTTCAAAGATGTTTTCAGATTACTTTTTCCAAAGCTAATTTCAAATAGTGTGAGTTACCTAGAGAAGCAGATGGAGAAAGCGAGATTAACTCTGATCCTCCTGGTTGAGCCGTCTCATTTTCAGCTTTACTGAGGCAATGTAAAATTTATCATGGGAAAGAGTTTTCAGAAGCTTGCATGTGAACTGTTTCATCACTGATTCGAAAAGATAGAGCTCTGCATTTTTTTGGTTCTTGAGATGAACACTTTCATTTGTTGATGGTTTCTCTGCCTACCCGTGAGCATCACGCATACGATTACGTTGGTTGTATCAATGCTCAATGCCAGGGCACTGGCGGAAAGAGTCATTAATGCCATTTAGGGTACAGTACAGAGTGGACTTTGTGACCCAGGCCGACTTTCCACAGCAGGCAGTCAGAGCTGCCCTGCTTGGTGCCCAGGTACCGATTCTGAGGTTCCTGAAGGAGGTGAATTCCGTATCAGGAGCATCCCTACGTCAGGGCTGAAGGGCTGACGGGTGCCAGCCACAGGGACTCCTGAATGTCCACTGTGTATCTTCACTTCACGTCTGCAAGCCCCCGCTGTTCACGAGGGATGTCTTTTCCTCCCTTTGTGCTGTTTTAAGGAGGGCTTGTGTCCAGACAGAAGAACGATCCACCTGCAGGCCAGTGTTTTTACAAGCACACCTGGTAGCTTAAAATTAGAAAGAAAAGGGTCTTGTGATCACTTCAGCAGCACCTGTACCAAAATTGGAACGATACTGAGATTATTAGCATGGCTTCTGTGCTAGGATGAGATGAAAATTCGTGAAGTGTTCTGTAATTTTGTACACCTGAAATGTATAATATTGTAGGTCAACTATAACTCAATAAAAGAAAGAAAGGAAAGGACCTTGTTACTATATTTATTAAATGGAAAAATTAAATAATTGGAAGTTACATTAGCCTTATTTTTAAGAAACTAAAAAGTTATTCAAGAACCTGGATAAGTTTTGTGTTTTTTTTTTAATTTATATTTTGGCCGCATTGGGTCTTCGTTGCTGCATGTGGGCTTTCTCTAGTTGTGGCGAGCGGGGGCTACTCTTTGTTGTGGTGCGCGGGCTTCTCATCGTGGTGGCTTGTCTTGTTGCTGAGCGCGGGCTTTAGGTGCGCGGGCTTCAGTAGTTGTGACTCGCGTGCTCTAGGGCACATGCTCAGTAGTTGTGGTGCCCGGGCTTAGTTGCTCCGCAGCATGTGGGATCTTCTGGGACCAGGGCTCGAACCCGTGTCCCCTGCATTGGCAGGTGTGTTCTTAACCACTGAGCCACCAGGAAAGCCCCCTGGATACTTTTTGGATGGAATGGGAAGTGGGTGGTAGTGAGGGGACCTCAGCCTGGTAGATCATGAAGCCGTGTGCTGCTCAGAACTCCCCTCACCGTGCGTCTGGCGAGGGGGAGGCACATCTGCTGGGTAGCACAGGTGCTTAGATGTGTTTTAGCCTCATCCAGCCACAGAACGGCTTCTTTTCTCTGTGGAAATCTTCGATGGCTTACTTGATTCAATGTGCTTCAAAAGTTGGATTACTTTTCTAATTTGTTGGATCATGGTCCCAACAATGAGATATCACCTCACACCTAACAGAACGGCTATTGTCAAAAAGGCAAGAAATAACCAGTGTTGACAAGGATGTGGAGAAAAGGGAACCCTCGTGCACTGTTGGTGGGAATGTAACTTGGTGCAGCCACAATGGAAAACAGTATGGAGGTTCCTTGAAAAACTAAAAATAGAGTTGCCATATGATTCAGCAGTCCCACTCCGGGACATGTATCCAAAGAAAACCCATAATTCGAAAGGACATATTCACCCCAATGTTCATTGCAGCACTATTTACAGCAGCCAGGACATGGAAGCAACCTAAATGTCCAACGACAGAGGAATGGATAAAGAAGATGTGGTATGTACCTACAATGGAATACTACTCAGCCATAAAAAAGAATGAAGTTTTGCCATTTGTAACAACATGGATGGATATGGAGGGTATTGTGCTAAGTGAAATAAGTCAGACAAATTCTGTATGTTTCCACTGATATGTGGAACCTAAAAAATAATTTTAAATTATTTGACTTGTGTTTCCAGTTACAGAAGGAGTTTATGCTTATTGTAAGAATTTGTGGTTGGCAGAATAATAACCACCACCACCACCACCCCTGACAGGCGTGCACATCTTAATCCTGGGGACCTTTCAGGTTATGCGACAAAGGGGGTGTGGATGGAGTTAAAGTTGCTAATCAGCTGACCTTGAGAAGACAGATTGCCCGGCCTTATCTGGCTGAGCCCAGCGTCCTTCTAAGTGGAAGAGGGAGACAGAAGAGGAGAGCTGGAAGGAGATGTGGCTACGGTGAGGGGTCAGAGAGAGACCACACAGCTGGCTTTGCGGATGGAGGAAGGGGCTGTGAGCCAAGGAGTGTGGGAAGAAGCTGGAAAAGGCCAGGAAATGGATTCATCCCAGAGCCTCCAAAAAGGACGCAGCCCTACTGGCACCTTGATTTCGGCCTAGTGAGACCCGTGTCTGGCTTCTAACCTACAGAACTGTAAGATGACAAATTTGTGTAGCTTTGAGCTGCTGACTTTGCAGTAATTTGTCACAGCAGCCATAGAGAAGGAGGACGGAAGTGAAACAATATGAACTGTAAAGAAAAGGCTGATCCTACCCTCTCCCCATCTCATGGAGCCACTGGGGACCCAGGCTCTTCCTCTCTCTGCCTGCCACTTTCAGCATTGGGCTCTGCCCCACGCTTCTGGTCTCAGGGTTACAGCAGCGTGACCTCCTATCCCCATCATATGTCTGTCTGCTGGGCAGCAAGACCTGGAAACAGAAAGCACCTGTTTCAGGGAAGAAAAAGTCTTCAAAGTGCCGCATAGCAGACTTCCACATGCATCTCTTTAGCCAGAACGGGGTCACACAGCCACCCCAGGCGAAGGTGGTCTGGTGGTCTGGGAAAGCAGTGCTTGTTGGACGCATTGGCTCCCAAGCAGATGGATCCTCTGTGAGGATGGAGGCGGGGGGGGGGGTCAGCATCGGTCCACAGCTTTGTCTTCCATGGTCTTAGAGGTCCAGCACATCCGTACTTCAACCTTGTTGGTGCTACGGTCCCTCCCTTCTCTAGAGTCAAGGTCTCGGCCTAGGAGTGGTCAGTACAGGACCACGTGTCCTCTTTTCAGAGATGTGTTGCCTCTCTAGTCGTCTTCACTCGGGTTGGCGTTAGGTCATGCATTCCACACCTGGTCATCCTGCTGTCATTGAGTGAGGAACACCCATCAGAGCCGTGGCCTTGCCCCGAGGCTGTTTTGGGTTTTTTTTAATTAATTAATTTATTTATGGCTGTGTTGGGTCCTCGCTTCTGTGCGAGGGCCTTCTCTAGTTGCGGCAAGTGGGGGCCACTCTTCATCGCGGTGCGCGGGCCTCTCACTATCGCTGCCTCTCCTGTTCTCTGCGGAGCACAGGCTCCCGACGCGCAGGCTCAGTAATTGTGGCTCATGGGCCCAGTTGCTCCGCGGCATGTGGGATCCTCCCAGACCAGGGCACGAACCCGTGTCCCCTGCATTGGCAGGCAGACCCTCAACCACTGCGCCACCAGGGAAGCCCCCCGAGGCTGCTTTGAGGGTCTAACAGATGTTGACTTGGTCCTGCTCCTTGGTTCTTCCTAACTCACTCATTCCCAGGGCAGAGCCTCTTCCCTGCGTTTCTGGTGTTTGGGAATGCGGTGGGCATGCTCGAGACCCCAGCACAGGGAGAAGGTCTTGGTCCGGGGGAGAGCTGGTCAGAACCTCGGCTCCCCTGTGTGCACTGGTGGCCTCGGCCGTGTCTGCAGGATGCCCACGACAGTGGCTGCCGGGGACCCCTTCGCTCTGACCTGTGTAGCACAGGGGGGCTGGTGAGCAGCCACCCCTGAGGGATGACCGTGGGAACAGCAACAGCTGTAAAGGCCACCAGAACCTCTGCCCCCTTTAGGCCCAGAAGTGCGGTGGGGCCTCCCAGTTACCAGAACCTATGTCTACACTCTGTTCCTAAGTGGATGAGAACGCGAGGTGTGTCTCCTCCCAGATGCTGCCCTGGTTTGAAAGGGCTTCTGGGGAGAGGGGGTTGGTCACCACCCGTGGTTTCTGTCCGGCCTGGACCCAGGCTGCTGCCCTGACTGTGCCGTCCTGTGAGTGCACACCTGTGTGGCCACCGGGGCCTGTTTTGCTGAAAATCAGGACAAACTGCTGAGAAGAACCAGTTCTCTCGAGAAGAACCCGCTGCTGACCGTGGCCCAGAGTTCCCTGTCTTTGATATTACAAATGAAATACGATTTTTTCAAGAAGAAACATTCTAATCAGGGCTGGGTTCCAGGGGTTGTTTTTCACAGCTGGTAGAGCACAGCCTTCCAGGTTAGTGGGGGACTTGTTGGGGCAGCTACTGGCCTTTACCCAATGCCCCAGGGGGGCCCCGCGTACCTGGTTTGGACAGTCATCTCCCCACGCCAACGTTCACAGGGTTTGTCTGATTTATATAAGGTTTACCTGGAGACATGGATGCATCCTATTCTGAACGCATCCTGCCCCTTTCTTCTTTTTTTTTTTTTGCGGTACGCGGGTCTCTCACTGCTGTGGCCTCTCCCATTGTGGAGCACAGGCTCCGGACACGCAGGCTCAGCGGCCATGGCTCACGGGCCCAGCCGCTCCGCGGCATGTGGGATCTTCCCGGACCGGGGCACGAACCCGCGTTCCCTGCATCGGTAGGCGGACTCTCAACCACTGTGCCACCTGGGAAGCCCCCTGCCCCTTTCTTGACAGTGGATCCGCACTGGGGAGATGGGGTGATCACCAGGTGCAAACTCTTCCATCAGGACCCAGACGGGGAGTTTTTTCTTGCCGTGAGCGCTTTCATCATCCCAGGTTGTCAAGGTTGAGATGAAAAGATAAAATCTGTATCTTGACGACCTCGTGTGTCAGTAGCTGTTTGTAAGTCTAATGTATTTCCATGGACAGCAATCTCTACGGTGTGACATTCACCGTCTACTGAGCTCTGTGTGCCCCGTCCCCTGCGCCGTGGGTGTCCTGATCCCTCTCACCTCACTCAGCTCTTCCCTGCTTTCCCTGTAGCTCCTGACATACCATATAACTTATTTATCATGTCCATTGCTTTGTCGCTTCCTGCCCAGATGTGCGCTCCCTGAGGGCAGGGATCTTTGTCTTTTTCCTTGGTGTGCCCCTGGCCCCTTCAACACTGCTGCTTGGTTCTCAATAAATGCGAGTGAATGAATGGAATTTGAGGCAAAAATGATCTGACCCAGGGACTTCTGGCTGGGTCCTGTCTTCCCATAGATGTGCTGGAGGCTTCACTGTGGAGAAAATGCAGAGCATCTTGTGCCTGAGGGAGCCGAGGGCTCTTTCCAGAGGGGTAAGGGTGGCCGGTCCCCGAGGATGAAGCTCCATCATTTCTGAGCGGGAGCCCCGGGAACCAGCGCCTGGCTCACCCTCTCTTGTCCTCGTTTAGTGATGAACCACATGGCGGGAGTGGCCACTCCCCCAGCCTCGTCCTGGAGGGAGGACAGCGTGAACCTGAGCCACTGCAATCCCCGGACACTGATCGGGAGGTGGGAAATGGGTTGTTATTCCTATAAACCACTGAGATTTTGAGTCAAATGAACAACTGTGAGACAAGAGAGGTTTTTAGAACGAGGAACACAGATGTTGGAGAGGGAATGGTGTTGGCGTTGTCTGTGTCGAGTTTGAGAGTCCGGGGGGGATCCATGTGTAAGTGGGATGAGCACATGGTGAGAGTGTCTGGAGCTCAGCAGAGGCCCAGGCTGGAGACGGCGCCTCGGAGCCATTGCCACAGAAAGAGCAGGGGGCCAAGAGGGTGCCTGAGCTCCCCTGCTCTCCTGGGAAGGTAGCGAGGGACAGAACCCCGAGGGACCATCATGTGACACTGCCAGGAAAGAAAGCAAGGAAGAATCACTGGGGATGGTGGGAGAGTCAGGAAGCAACATAGGATGGTTTGGGGGATTCGATGAGATGGTCTCTTGTGAACACTGACCGGCACGGTGCCTGGCAGTGGGAGCAGGTGGCCCACAAACAGCTGTGCGAGCATGGGATACACACGTGTGTATTCATAAATGCGTGCCTTATTTATAAAGTGTGTTCACACCCACACACCCACACACAACTGTCTCTCAGGGATCGCGGGGAAGAGCCAAGGCAGCAGTGGGTTTGCAGCTGTGGAACTGGCTAAACAGCATCAGATTCTACTGATTTCTGAGAGTGGTCCGTTGGCTTGGGCAGTTGGATCATGAGTCACTTAGTGTGGGCCACCAGCATGCACCCACAGCACTCTTTTCATCGTCCCAAACAGACGCTCTGCACCTGTGAAACACTAACTCTCCATTCTCCCCTCCCCCCAGCCCCCGGCAACTACCGTTTTACTTTCTGTCTCTTGGAATTTGACTGTTCTAGGGGCCTCATATAAGTGGACTCATTTAATGTTTGTCCTTTTGTGTCTCGCTTATTTCACTGGGGATAATGTCCTTAAGATTCATCCACGCTGTAGCAGGTGTCAGTGTTCCCTTCCTTTTTAAGGCTGAATAATATTCTGTTGTATGGATAGACCACATTTTGTTTATCCATTTGTCCATCGATGGACACTTGGGATGCATCCACAGTTTAGCTATGATGGATAATGCTGCAAGGGACATGGGTGGACGAATACCTTTTTAAGACCCTGCTTCCACTGCCCTTGGGTATATACCTAGGAGTGGAGTTGCTGGGTCATATGGTAATCCTGTGTTTAATTATTTGAGGAACCAGGGGAAGGTTAGTTTTTTGGATGGCGAGACGGTCTGTGTGCTGATGGGTGGAAGGGCGCAGCAGAGAGGCTGAGGGACGTGGGAAGGGATGGAGCCGACCCTGGAGGAGAGGGCTGTGGGGTTCAGGAAGACGGGGGGTAGGGAGCAGTGATGGGGGCTCTGAGGATGGTGGAGGGGAGCAGGCAGGGAGAGCCCTTGTGTCCAGGGCCGCCCTGCCCCATAGTGACAGGCCTGGGTGACTTGGTGTGGCTGGGGAACAGGGATGTGAAAAATGGCAGCTGAGTTATTTTTTGGAAACTGGATATTTATGGTGACACCACTTGTCCCAGTTTTGTACTCTTCTCCAGTCAGACTTGGAAACTTGGGGGTGATCTTTTTCAACATGTTAATGTTCGAAAGTGGTGGTATGATTATATAGGTGAAACGTTAACTTGAGGTTACTTCAGAAAATTTTATGATTAATGCATAATATTCTGTTGTAGGCAGGGTAGAAGTGTTCTCAGTACATATAGTACTCTGTGCAAAGTGACATGCATGTTAGCTGCACCAGGTGTTAAAACAAGAAAAGGAAATTACGTCACAGCTATAACAATTATTTAATGCGGTGGGGGAAGATGTGTTCAGAAATCAGTTTTTAAGAACTAGAGTGTTTTTTTTGTTTTTTTTTTGCGGTACGCGGGCCTCTCACTGTTGTGGCCTCTCCCGTTGTGGAGCACAGGCTCCGGACGCGCAGGCTCAGCGGCCATGGCTCACGGGCCCAGCCGCTCCGCGGCATGTGGGATCTTCCCGGACCAGGACACGAACCCGTGTCCCCTGCATCAGCAGGCGGACTCTCAACCACTGCGCCACCAGGGAAGCCCAGAACTAGGATGTTTTATGATTTCATTGTAGGAAGTTCAAAAACAGGCAAAGCTCATCGATGGTGGTAGAAATCCCAGCAACAGTAGTTGCCTATGAGGGTAAAACTGGGAAGGGCACAGGAGAACTTCCCGGGGTGGCGGAAACGCTCCTGTCTTGATCAGGATGTTAGTTACAGGGTGTATGTATTTGTCACACCTTATACATAATTGTATTCTTGTGGTCTGTGAATTTCACTGTGTGTAAATTTTACCACAATAAAAAAATTGTGGCATAAAATAATCCCATAGTGTTATGATACCTTCTCAGGGAATTAGACACACCAACAGAAATGAGAACAGTGGCTTTTAAGGAGTGTTATAGCCATAAATCCAAACTGTCTGCAAGGTAAAAATTCCTTGGAAATCTATTGAGTTCAAGGTCAGTATTATGTGGCATGAAACAGGACCTTAGAAATTAATTTCTGTGGGGAGGTAGGAAGAGAATGTTTTATGTGTGTGTGCAGACATAGATACACACACATGAACGTATATGTGTCTCAACCTGCTGGTATAGTTACCACACATGAAATCATAAAAATCACAGTCATATAGCATTTATACAGTGTTATGGGCTGAGTTGTATCCCTGTAAAAGTTCATATGTTGAAAGCATAACACCCCATACATTCAGAACAGGACTGAATTTCCAGATAGGGTCTTTAAGGAGATAATTAAGGAAGAACGAGATCATCAGAGTCAGCCTTAATGTAATCTGACTGGTGTCCTTAAGAGAAGAAGAGATTAGGACACACATACAGAGGGAGACCATCGGAGGACATGGAGAGGACAGCCGTCTGCCAGGCAAGGGGAGAGGCCTCAGGAGACACCAGCCCGCTGACCCCGTGATGTCAGACCTCCAGCCCCCAGCCTGTGCTGCTCTGCTATCCACATGGCTGTCAGCATCTTTGTCTCCTTTGACCCCGTTCGTAACATCCCATGGGGAAGGCAGGGCAGATGGTAAGTGAGGCCTCAGGTAGAATTAGGTGGCAGAGCTCACTTTGGTCATTTTGCACCAACTCCCGTTGACCCTCTCACGGGGCAGGGTAGCTACTTCCGGTTGACATCTCACTCAGTCAGGACGTTTTGTAATATCCGGAAATTTGAAAGGATATGTGCACTGAGGTTCTTGCGGCTCAAGACCGACCTAGGTGCCAGATCAACATTCATGAATTTTATTTCTGTTTTTAATTCTTATCAACAGTTGGCCTTTATCTCGTGCTCCTTGGGTTTTGCGGTGTTAGAGCAGCAGTGTGTGAAGCCTGGGGAAATCGCATCCTCCTCTGGGCACTGACTGGTCCAAGGACTCTGCCACCAAGGGCATAGCCACGCCACACACAGCCCTTAGAGTCTTCCACGTGTAAGGGATTAGATATATTTCCTATGATTGAAAAGCACTACGGTGGCATCCTAAATACTGAAGAGCATAAAATGGAAAGTCAGAGTTTCTCGCCTTATTCTTGCAGCCCCAGTCCTATTTCTGGTTCTCAGGGTCAGGTTTTAGTTCCTTTGCTTGTTGCCTGCATGAATGTAAATCATATGCTTACATTGCTCTTTTTGATATATTATTTTGAAAAATAAAGTGGACTTCAAGCATACAAAATGGGTCCAACCCTAATCCTTTTATTCATACACACTCTCTCACCATTGCATGCATGGCCAACCTTATTAAATTCGTTATTATTTTTAGAAACATAAGAAGTACTTATAAAACCCACCACTGCAGTCAAAATGGGTCCTTCACAGTAGGACCCATTTAACCCCCTGCTTCTCCCCACTCAGGTTAATGCACTGCCTGAATCTTATCTAATTCCCTCACTTTCCTTTTTATATAATCTTATTGTATCTATATATGCTGAAAAGTATGTTTTTACTTTGGTTGTTTTTACCTTTTTAAAAAGAGTACCACTCTGTATTTCATCTTTTTGGACTAACCTTTTTCCACTTAATAGTATTTTGTTAAAGTTCCTTCGTGTTGTGTGAGTGCTGTAATTACACATTTTGACTGTGCTGTGACAACATCACCTGCTCCCCATGGATGGACATTTGAGCCGTTTGCAGGTTGTTGCTGTTGTGAACATTCTCATTCTCATTTCTGGTGCACATGTTCAAGAGTTTTCTTCTGGGTTATAAACCCAAGAGTCAGACCCTGGGCATAAGGTGTGTGGATGGTCAATGCTAGCAGGTAACGCTCAACTCTTTTTCAGAGCAATCCCTCTGTTTACATTCTCCCTCCCTCCCCACTCAATCCTCCTGTGTCTTGATCTTACAGATCCTTGCTCTCTCCAGCCCTGAGCATTGTCAGAGTTCAAAGATTGTTCCCAGTGAGATGAGTGTAAAATGATCCTTGACCTGTGTTTCTCTGGTCACTCTGACTTTCACTACCTGTTCACGTGTCTGGTGGCCACAGGGATGTATGGACCTCGACTGTCTCTATGGGTCCCCCGCTCTGACCTCATGTTTTCTCTTGCTTATAATTTATATTTCTTCTCGTGATGATTTTATGACTTTAAATCGTGAATTTAAACTTCTCTAACGTGGTGCACTGTCTTAGGACAGGATCTCTTGGGTGAGAGAGGAAGTCTGGCCTCCCTCACCTGTCCCTTTACCTCCCAACTGCTGTCACCTGGGCCTTTGCTTTGAATGGTATTTCAGCTCTCGTGCTTGTCTATAAATAGATTCTAAAATTTGAAAACCAGCTGACCTCATTTTTGGCAAATGATTGTGTGCTTGTTATTCACCATAGAACCAAACTCCAAGGTGGACCGTACCTTTGCTGCCCTAAGGAGAATTGTTCATATATCAGGGCAGAGTTCCCAAACACTTCACCCAGCTGCCCCCAAGGTTACCATCTCACGAAACCATGATAAATTGGTGAAAAGTAAACATTAACATTGCTATCAGCTAATCTACAGACTTTATTTGGATTTCACTAGTTTTCCCACTGATGACCATTTTTGTTCCAGGATCCAGTCCTGGGTACATGCATCATTTAATCATCATGTCTCTTTTGACCCCTCTAATCTAGGATATTTCCTCAGCCTTTCCTTGTTTCTCATGACCTTGACACTTTTGAAGAATACTGGTCAGGCATTTTGTAGAACGTCCCTCAATGTGGGTTTGTCTGATGTTTTCTCATTATCAGGATGGGGTTATGGGTGGAGGGAAAAATACCACAGAGGTGAGGTACTCTTCTCATTGCCTCATATGATGCTATCGACACCTGACTTATTGCAAATCCAGGCTACACTCGATGGGGGAGGGTTAAGCTCCACCTCCTAGAGGTCCTTCCAGGAGGACCTGATGAAGAAATTTGTGGACATACGTTAAAACCACAGTAATGAATAAATATTCTGGGGGAGATACTTTGAGGCAATGTAAGTATCCTGTTTCTCCGTAAAGTTTCGACCACTGACGAGCATTCTTGAGCGGATCTTGGCCTCGGCAATCATCACTGTGCAGTTCTGGTGGTGACTTCCTAGTTCCCGTCTTTCTTTTACAATTTTTATTTGGAATTCTTCTTTAAGGAAGATTTGTCACTTCTGAGTAAATATATTTACTTATTAAACTTATGTATTCATTGTGTAAATGTATTTATTCAGTCATTTGAGATATCAGTATGGACTCGGATATTTATCTTATTTCTTATGTTATAATTCAATACTGTGGTTGTTTACTTTGTTGCTCAAATTGTTCTTTCTTTAGCCACTTGGCTCCTGTGTCTCTTTAACACAGTGTTTTCCCATCACCTCCCCCCCCACCGCCCTTATTTTTAGCATTTCCTTATTTTCTACCACTACAAGATGCTTCAGGCGCATCTTACATTTTCCCTGCCCCAGCCCTGTGATCAGCCATTTATCCTTTTTCTGGAGAGGGGCATTAGAAACCACAGTCTGGGTGCTAGTTACTAATGAGGTATCATTGCTTCTAGGCCATCTTAGGGGACAGAACTAGGAAATAAATGTATAGTCAGTTCTCAGTATTTGGGATAGTTTTGTTTTATAAAGCTGCCCTGAACACTGGATTGGTAAACTCTGAACCATTGCTTCTGGGGGAAATTCAGGGTTAGGTTCCTGAGACCATGGCCACAACATTTTTGTCAACCGATCAATACATAACCATGTGTTATGTGCGTTTCTGTTTAAAGGCATCTTATTTAACGTGTATTGTTGATTCATTTTTTAATCAATTCCGACATCAAAGCAGTACTTTATTTTGTAAATTTTGACCCATTATTACTCCCACGTTAATGGTCTCTTTAGCTCTCAAGTGTACAAGGTGAAGATAAAATTTAGTTCAATGGTGTTGCACCTGGAGAATTGACATTGAACTCACAACCCACAGCACTGTGACCCAGGCCTAAATGACACACGCATTTTCTCCGTAAGGCACATCACAGCCTTCTTTTTTTTTTGGTACGCGGGCCTCTCCCTGTTGTGGCTTCTCCCGTTGCGGAGTGCAGGCCCAGCGGCCATGGCTCATGGGCCTAGCCGCTCCACGGCTTGTGGGATCTTTCCAGACCGGGGCACAAACCTGCGTCCCCTGCATCTGCAGGCGGACTGTCAACCACTGCGCCACCAGGGAAGCCCCCATCACAGCCTTCTTGCACTTAGGACACTAGATGGCCCTTCCAAACTATGCTTGGGGGGCATTTTTTCTTTTTTTTTTTCTTTTTTTTTTTTTTTGTGGTACGCGGGCCTCTCACTGCTGCGGCCTCTCCCGTTGCGGAGCGCAGGCTCCGGACGTGCAGGCTCAGCAGCCACGGCTCACGGGCCCAGCCGCTCCGCGGCATGTGGGATCTTCCCGGATCGGAGCATGAACCCGTGTCCCCTGCATCGGTAGGCGGACTCTCAACCACTGCGCCACCAGGGAAGCCCTTGGGGGCCATTTTGAACAGTGAAATCACCAACAAAAAACACAAAGAATGCAAAAACCATGGCACTGAGTAGATGGTGAAAACGACACTTGTTTACAGCGTGAGCTGAAACACAAAGGCAGAGCCTTGTTTGACCTCAGCTGGGACCTTGTGCATCGGGCAATTCAAATTATCTGATGCTCTGTGCACATGTGGGACTGCAAGTGGCTATGAAAGCACCTTGAGTCTTGATTTGGGGGTTACAAATAAATTTTAGGGGGTGATTGAATTTGCAGATATGGAATCCGCAAACGATGAGGGATGACTGTATGTATATTAACCCAGATGTAACATTTCTGTATTTCTGTGTTTATCTATGTCTATCAGTCTGTGTCTGTCTCTCTTAAGCTAAACTGAGTTTGTTCATACTGATATTTCCAACTGTAGCCCAGCCTCACAGCGTTCAGTCTAGGTTTCAGTCCCCCCTTACTTATTTGTATCTTATTTCTCTGGCTCATTAAGTCCCTTTCCTCGAATAAAGTCCCCCATTTTTTATTTTGGTGACAGCAATTCATTGAAGAGGTCAGTTGACCTGTAGACACACATTCTGGGTGTGTCTGGTTGCCTCCTCATGGTGCAGTTTGGCCTGTTCCTCTGTCTCATGAAATGCATTTGAATCTTCCAAGTCCGTTCTCGCCTGTAGGCGGGTTGCCTCTGTGATCTTTACAAGGGGGGCCATCATAGGGGTGGGACTGTGAGGCTCTCCCCTTCATTACGTCTGTAATCTCACTGCTGCCCATGGGGCTGTGGGCTATTTCCCTTTATTTACTTATTTATTTATTTTTTGGCTGCATTGGGTCTTTGTTGCTCCGTGTGGACTTTCTCTAGTTGCAGCAAGGGGGGGCTACTCTTCATTGTGGTGCACAGGCTTCTATTGTGGTGGCTTCTCTTGTTGCGGAGCATGGGCTCTAGGTGCACAGGCTTCAGTAGCTGCAACACGTGGGCTCAGCAGTTGCAGCCCGTGGGCCCTAGAGTGTGTGGGCTCAGTAGTTGCGGCACGTGGGCTCAGTAGTCGTGGCTCGCGGGCTCTAGAGCGCAGGCTCAGTAGTTGTGGCACACGGGCTTAGTTGCTCTGCAGCATGTGGGATCTTCCCAGACCAGGGATCAAATCCATGTCCCCTGCATTGGCAGGTGGATTCTTAACCACTGCACCACCAGGGAATTCCTGTCATCTCCCTTTTCAAAGATGAAAACACGAAGTTCAGCTTGTTATGTGTACATCTACACAGATGCTCAAGGCCAGATCAGGGTTTGGATCCAGGTCTGCTGTGTTCAAGGCTGTACTGATCCCGGTGTCCAGCTCTGCTCTTAGAGCTTCTGAGTTTGACTCTCCAGGACGGGGCCTTGGCAGCTGTATTTTTGACTTGCTAGCTAGGGGACTCTGGCTTTTAAATTTTGTGTTGAATTCTTGTTGACTTTCACTCCTTGTTCCTACTTGAGTAACTGACATGTTCCCGCATGCTGAGGCTGGGGCTGAGATGATGTCCAGGAGTTGTGGCCACGGGAGTGTTTTTAGGGTAGATGTTCAGGGCTGGATGGGGGGTGAGTTCTCGGTCACTCAGGAGGACACCACTTTTCTCACTCAAGAGCCACGGTCTTGCGGGGAACTGTCTTATTTGAAAATATTCTGGGAATTCACCTCTTTGCTGTCAACACCAATGTGATTTGCAGTTATTTTGGAAATCCAAGCACATTTTATCTAACCTACAGGCACTAATGAAGAGCTGATGAGCCACTGGTTCAAATAAATGATTACAGTCGGCAAGAGAAGTACAAACAGGACCCTGATGAGTGATAATCAGGAACAAGAGGAAGGGGTGATCTTATTAATTATCCAAAGTCTAAATCTAGCTCCAGAATTTTGAATAATAAAAGAAATTAGAGCTGGAATGTTATGTAAAGTGCTCAGTTATTCAAAACAGGCCACCTGATACCGAAGACTGTGTCTGTAGGACATCCTTCAACATTTATTTATTTTTGTGTTTAGAACTGGTTACTCATCTCCTCTTAGAATCCAAATAATCAGTTTATTTTAGTAATTTTAACACTTATTTAATTTTTATATTGTACAGTGAGTTGCAAAAACACTGCAATTATGGTTTGTTTCTTAAATCTGGGCCTTTGGCTCACATGCTCAGGAAAGAAAGTTTGACAGTCCCCCACAGATGTCAGGCTTTGAGAACTCATCGTGGACTGGAAAGAGCCCCCAGTTTCTTTCAATGAGCTGATTTCCCACTGACCTCTTGCATGGATTGGAGATGCTGAGAACTTGCAGGACAAGCCAGGGATATCTTCCTGGGCTTCAGTTTGGGACAGTTAATGAAGCAGAATATGAAAGACAACTCAAGATTAAAACAAGGTTTTAGTGATTTTTTTTATATGCCTGGCCCCCAGATCCTGTCAGTTTACTCCCTTCCAGCCTTCTGAGTCCTTGGAAAGCTTTACAGTCAGCAGGGAAAACAAGGTAAATTTGACTGAAATTTTGTCTCAAGATTCGGTACGTACTGAAGTAGTATGTTTTAAAATATAACATTATGGGAAATCCATCTCATAATGTTACAAATATGTTTGAAAAATATTTTCTACCAATTATTACTTAAACTAGTGGATAAGCCATGCACTGGTTCAGTTTAACAATTCAGCATTGATATCATTGTTTCCTTTTATTTTGACTCTAACTTCTGGATTCATTTAATTTAAGAGCATCCTAATATTATCAAGTAAAACCGATCTGTTTTCAAAATTTTCTCTATACTGGGCAACCAAAATTAAACTTAGAAGTCAATTATCTTCCTGGGCTGATGTGACTTTGGCTGTCCTGTATAATCCCATTTTCCAATCTCAGTGTTCTCTTGATTGAATCTATAATAAATATTTAAAATTTGAACTTATAAAATCTCTGCTAACAAAACACCTGTTTTAAATATTGGATTCCGCATAGGAGTTTCTCTGGAGAATAAAATTCTCTCAAAGTTTAAAAGCTGCTGACCCCAAGTCCTTGTCCCCTGGAGGCTATCTGCCTGCACTTCCTCGCGATGACCGCGGTGGTTCTCTGCCTGTGCAGATGCACATAGACAAGACCCGTGGGATACTGCTGACATAGAAAAGATGATTTGAGTATGTGACACGTGAATCAAACAGGGACGTGTTTCTTCTCCACGTGAAGGTCAGGTGTTTTACAGTGTGATTCCTGTGCATGAACAGAAAATGACAGATGGCGAGACCTGCAGCATCTGAACTCCTGTCCCATGGAATGGTGGGAAATTCACATGCTCTCACTCTGAGTGAGATGACCAGCTGGACCGGTTCCATGGACCTGAGTGTTCTTAGCCCAGGGCCTGGATCTAGCTTTGTCACCATTGTCCTGTCTACTACATTGGTTGCCTCATCGATAACAACGTGTTTTATAACACATATATAGTTTTTAAAAACCACATTATCTTGAAAGAAGCTGAGTGAGCGCCTTATTTTTATGTCTGCCCTTCCTCTCCTCCTGTAAGGTGGCTTGATCAGAACCAAAGGACAATTTCTAAAACTATCCTATAAAGATGCTCTGAAGGCTTGGGTAATTTTTATCATCTGAAAAAAAAGAAAGAAAGAACACGATGATATTGCCAACATAAAAGTTAAACAAGCAGTACTAGAAACTTGCCCCAAGCACCATCCAGGATGCGCTACCTTGGGACAACGTGCTTTTTGCTTTTTCCTGGGAGTGCCAAGTTGATGTACCCAAATCTGGGTCTGGCTGCGTCTGTGGGTTTTTGAGGAGCTGGGGTGTCCTCCCTTGAAATTTGCATTATTCCTCTCTCTTCGAGGACTTGGAATTGGCAAGTTCACTCCCACCCTGGAACTTTCGGGTGAGCAGACGGGCTACAGATCTCTGAGTTCACGGTTTTGCTGGCTTGAAGATACAACACTAGATTGTGGCTCCTGGCTTAATTAGATTCCATAGACTATTTTTAAAAGATTGTGTTCAGTGATCTTTTTTTTTCCGTGAAGAAGTATCTTTGATTTTTAAAATAGTTTTAATTCTTAAATTACTATACAGTAAAATTGACTGTATAGTTCAATGAATTTTAACACATGGGGCTTACAGTTCCCTGAATTTTGACACATGCATGTCTTACATGTGCTGGAATACAGAATCGTTCCATCACCCCAGAAAACACCCTCATGCTTATGCTGTATAGACGAACCTCCCCCAACCGCTAGGTGCTGGCAACCACTGATCTCTTTATCCCTGTAGTTTTGTCTTTCACAGACAGTCATGTAAATGGACTCATACAGCATGTAAGCTTCTGAGATTGGATTCATTTGCTCAGCATAGAGCCTTGGAGGTCTATCCAGATTGTTACTGTATAAATAGTTCCTTTCTTTGCTTACTGAGTAGTATCCCATTGTATGAATGTACCTGTTCGTCCACTCATCCATGGAAAGACATTTGGGTTGTTTCCAGTCTTTTTTTTTTTTGACAATCAGGAATAGAGTTGCTATAAACATTAGTGTACAAGTTTTTCTGTGAACACGTGTCCATTTCTCTAGGGTACGTATTCAGGAGTGGGCTTGCTGGTCAGGATATGTTAAACAAATGAGTAAAATAATCCCCGCAAATGTCAAAGACCATCTCCCCTCAAAAGGAAAATGGGGGGAAGTCGCTGAAAGGAGAAAACACAGGTTTGTTTAGCAGGGAGGAGCAAATAGGGAGAAAGTAGGGAAGAGTAAAATAAAACCAGCCGTTCAGTCCCCTAGACGCCGCAGGCCACATCTAAAGTGTGGCGGCAGGAAACAAAAGTGTCCCCGAGTTGAGAGCAGTTTCTCAACCTTAGTCACATCTGAGACTCCCTGGACGCCATGAACTCCCGCTTTGAGAAACCCAGTCTTGGAGTCTCGTGACAGCTGGCCCATGTCTGCCGTGCTGTCGTGTTGATCTTATACCAGAATCCCACTGTGAAAAGGTCATCTGCAACACAAGCCTTTTTTGTGGTGTGAGACACGGTTCGTCCCACTTGAGGCCTTGCAATGCTATGGAAGTAATTCGGTCACTGATGCTTCAGGTCGAGCCCACTGAAGCAGGACTCTTGTCTTCTTAGCTGTTTGCTCGCAGCGTGTGGATGTGTCTCTGTGCATCTGGGTGCCTGTAACTGACAGCCTGGGGTCCTCTCAGGGACGTTGAACCTGACTTACGATCCGTGGCACAGCTTTGGGTTCACATGGGGCACTGAACAGGTGGGGGCATGTGGATAAAAGGCCAGAACGTGGTTCTCATCACACAAATGCCCAGTGATTGTACAGCGTCTCATGTGAGCCCTGTTAGGGAAGAACCAGGGAACAGTTGACCACAGAGACCTCTGTGTCGGGGAAACGGGTCTTTCTAAAAGCTTTCATGATAATACCAGGCCCGTCCCAGATCACCAGTCTCTTTTGAAGCAGAAACAATGAAGTACATGGACATTTGCCCATGGGTTTCTGGGTTCTGCAGTCACGGAAGCCCATGGACGTCAAAGACGGCAGGGGATTCTTGAATCCCTAAAACCAAGACACGAGAAGTGCTGTGCTCGCAGAGCATGGCAGCCACGTGTTCATCAGTTCCTTCAGCAGGTCCTCTAGGCATCTCTTTCCAGGGGCCGTTGCTCGCATTCTCTAGTACAGGCAGAGAGTAAACCGACCAGCGAAGCTATCTACAGTATAATGCCTGGTAGTGATAAGTCTTACGATGACAGATACAGCCGGGTGTGGGGCTTCAGTGACAGGACTGGTGGCTCTGAGTCGTTAGGTAAATGGATCACCTTTTTTGGTTCTTTATGAAAAGTGAAGAGGGTTCTGTTTAGGGAAGGAGGATGTACAGGCCTCAGGGCCAGAAGGGAGCGGTACGTCCTTCAGTGTAGGGGTCCCCAGATTTTCCAGTGGAAGACTTCCTTGGGTGTCACGGGGATCTCCCCCTGGGGGACAAGCAGTGGAAGAGAAGGAAAAGAAGGAAAACCGAGGGAGGCTTCTCCTCCTGGGATTGGGCTTGGGGGTCTGCCTTCCAACACGTGATGGGGGAACCCCCTCTCGACTTATCAGGAGCCACATTGTCAGAAAAGGAGCCTTCTGGGAATTATTTCCTCTTGATTGGAAGAATGCGTTTTTAACTATGTGACAGGGAAGAAGATTTATACCATTAAATAAATTGGCCTCTGTGGATATGTGAATGAATGTGAGCAGCCTGAAGAGAGAAGCATGGGTCCATGATCACTGGCATTTAGGACTTCTAAGGGCAAAGGAGATCTTTGATCATTAGTTCAAAGAAGAAATGAACATCAAAGGGGAAAGGGGCAGCTGTGATCCTTCCGAGGCAGGAATTAATTTCATGATCAGATTCTGGTCACTCACTGCCATGCAAATGCACCCAAAGGCCCAGTTCTGAGGGGGAGAGAGACACGCACCAGGATGATGTTGGGGAGGACACAGCCACCAGTGCTGGGGCCGGGGGGTTCCAACAGTTGGAGGGCTGGAGGTGCCACCACCCAGGGGGCCTGGCCTGGGGAGCTGGGGGCGTGACTGAGCCTGGTTTATAGCGGGGGTGGGGGGTGGGAGGCAGGAGGTCAGTGCTGGACCAGCAGTGGAGTGGCCTGAGTCCAGGCCCGCAGGGATGCCTGGGGGCTCCTCCCAGCAGTGTGGATGAGGGCCTGCGGGTGCTGCGGCTGGCAGCTGGGAGTGCAGGAGACGGGGAGGGCGAGGCCGGGATGGGGCAGGCCCCCTGTGCTCTTTCCAGCCCATTTGCAAGGGGCCTTGCTGTGGTGATTCCTGCGGCCTTGGTCAGCAGCTGTCCCCGAGGCCTGCTGTTTGTGCCAGGCACTAGGGGTCCTGGCTCTAGTGGAGTTTACGTTTGAGGGGGAGAGGGTCAGGCAGAGACCCCCTCACCCAGGTGTAAGGAAGTACAGATGAGGACGATGACACTAGAGCAGTTTTTAGGGAGAACCTCCTAGGGGAAATGAGGTTTAAGAAGAGACCAGGGTGGTGAAGAGGCGTGGGGGGAGAGGAGACCCGGGGGCAGAGCATCCCAGGCAGGACAGGTGAGCAACTGAAATTCAAAATGAAAACCCGTGCGAGAGCCGTGGCACAGCTGTTTTGCTCGGGGGACAGACGGAGGAATGGGGTGGCTGGTCAAGTGCAGGGGGAGGGCCAGGGCTCAGGGCTGGAGGTGGGTTTTATTCTCATTGCAAAAAATTCCCGTGTCGGTTATAAACAGCAATGAATGTACAGGAATTATTTCGAGTTGACAGAGTCTTTAATTTAGAGTTAGAGTTGATACATTGAGAAAACATGTCACTGATTTCGTATTTAACACCATCCACTCTGCTCCTGACTTGAAGCTAGGTGCGTTTGGCAATGATATGGTATATTATGGCCAGAGAGCCATTTCCAAGCAACAAAGGATGAAGTCTCCTGCAATTTGTCATTGTTTTTCTAACTATCAGAATAGCCTGTTCACACTGAAAGAAAATGCAAATGCGTCGGTACTCCCATTATTTCAGACCTCCTAATCAGACTGGTCTGTGTTCATTTCATTAATGTGACGAATAGAAAATGAGGATTCTCAGACCTGGAGTGAGAGGGAAATGGATTGATCTCTGCTTCCACCTCCCACTCCTTGCCCTTATAAAAATTGCAATATAATTTTTTTTCCTGTGAAAATAAGCTTATATGATTTATTTTGCTTTTTAATTTATTTACTGATTTTCCCCAGGCTGTGCTCCATATACACTGCTCCTGGAGATGCCAGGGATTATAAAATTATGATCAAACTGATGAGTTTACTGTTGCTTAGGCCTAAAAATAGTTTTAACAGAAATGGTTATGTATAGATTATATGAATTTGGGGGAAGGGTTCCACAGAGTAACTTTTACTTTGCGGGTTACATTTTTGTTAAAGGTGTGCCTGTACAATCTTTCTGGGGCGAGTTATGGAAATATGCTGTTAGGAGAATGATTCCAGGCTGCATCCAGCCGTTGTAAAAGATTCAGGATGACCCGTAGGTGCCCCCACAAGTAGACCTGATTTGTAAACATTTAGATTCATTAAAAAGATGAGCTATTTGGAATTCTTTACTTATGAAAGACTGCTTCATCACAATAAAGCCATGCCGGCAGGGGTCAGAGTGGCTGAGCAGGAGGGAGAGTTGTGTGCTGGTCCGGAACACGGATGCTGGAGCTGATGACCTGGGTTCACATGCTGGCTCCCCTGCTACGAGCCATGTGGCCATAGTGTAAGTCTCCTGGCCACTCAGACCTCTGTGTTTTTCTCCTGAGATCAGAACAGTCCCTCCCACCTCAGATCCCTGTGGAGATTAAACAGGCACAGTTCAGGCACATCGTAAGCACCCATAACTCTCAGCTGTAATTTGCGCTTCTGGAACGGGGCATATTCGGGGACAGAAGAAGCCAACTCTGCCTGGTTCAAGCAAAAAGGGAGTTACTGGAAGGACTTGGGGAGGGTGGGAGCTCCTAGGAGCAGTGCCAATAAGACCAGGAACAGGGCAGCCCTGGCGTCCCCTAGCACAGAGTCATCAGACACTGCCCGTTTCATTTCCCAAGACTCAGAGTGGGTCCTTGGCGATTTTGCAGGAGGTGGTGACCTCCAGGATCATTAAAGCCTGGTCAGATCAGGCCCGGTTGTGCAGAGTGATCCTTCCTTCCTCCCTCACTCCCTCATCCACCCGCCCATCCACCCATACATCTACTCACACACACGTCCATCCATCCATCACCCTTCCATCCATCTACTCACCCATCCACCCTTTCATCCATCTGTCCATCTATCCATCTACCCATCCACCCTTCCATCCATCTACCCATCTACCCATCCATCCATCTACCCATCTACCCATCTACCCATCCATCCATCCACCCTTCCATCCATCTACCCACCCATCCACCCTTCCATCCATCCACTCATCCATCCATCCACCCTTCCATCCATCCACTCATCCATCCATCCACCCTTCCATCCATCTACCTACCCATCCACCCTTCCATCCATCTACCCACCCATCCACCCTTCCATCCATCCATCCATCCACCCACCCACCCACCCACCCACCCATCCATCTATCCATCCATTCACCCACCCACCCACCCATCCACCCTTTCATCCATCCACACTTACATCCATCTAACCACCCATCCACCCTTCCATCCATCCACTCATTCATCCATTCATCCACCCTTCCATCCATCTACCCACACTCTGCCATCCACCCACCCACCCACCCATCCACCCTTCCATCCATCCACTCATCCATCCATCCATCCACCCATCCATCCACCCTTTCATCCATCCATCCATCCATGCATCCATCCACCCTTCCATCCATCTACCCACCCATCCACCTCTCCATCCATCCATCCACCCTTCCATCCATCTACTCACCCATCCACCCTTCCATCCATCCACTTATCCATCCATCCATCCACCCTTCCATCCATCTATCCATCCATCCACCCTTCCATCCATCTACTCACCCATCTACCCTTCCATCCATGCATCCATGCATCCATGCTTCCACAGTGATCTGAGTGCCTGCTCTGTGAGTCAGGCCCTGTGCTGGGAGCTGGAGATGCTGTGTTGGACAAGACAGACCAGGTCTTTGCCTGGTGGGCTTACATTCTGGAGAAGGGAGACAGGTGATAAATAAGCAAACCATTTCATATGGTGACAGGTGTTGAGAAGGAGATAAAATTGCAGTGCAGCAGATAAGGGCCAGGGCTCTGCTTTGGACCGGGGCTCAGTGAAGGCCTCTCCCTGAGCAGGTGACATGAATGGAGATGTGCATGGTGGACGGAGCCTTCTGTCAATGGGGAGATGGAGTCAGGATCTCTGACTCACCCTCTGCTTCTCCCTCTGTTCTGTGTTGTCGAGGTCATCTGGAGGTCTAGTTGGTTGGCGTCACCATCACTTGATCTAGGGACCTGAGGGACCATGTTGCTGGCCCTGACCTTCGTCTGCCCCGTCCTTGGCCTGGGGAGCCACATCCATCTCTGTGAATCTCTGTGGCTTCCTTGCCAACTCCTGAGCCAGCTTGGGGCCCGTTGGAGTGGTCAACACTTTCCCACCTCTTCCTTTCCCAGCCTTTTCCCTCAGAATCCATTTCTCCTCAGAGACAGTGTGTCCATGGTGGTTGGGGTCCATGAGCCAGAGGAAGTATGGGCTAAGTAGGACTTGAGAGTCTGTGCAGGTGGGTGTTCTGGCCTTACGTCAGGCATGAGCGCCTCATGCAGCCCGGCTGATTTGCGTGACCCCCTCATTCTGGCTCTTTTCATTGGGTCTCCTTCCCTCACCCTTCAGCCGCAGTCATGGAGGTGCCCTCACCTGGGCTGGGCTTGGGTATCGCTGAGGCCTGTTGGCGTTCTGTAGCTGATTCCTTGCTTGCTTCTCAGGAAATACAGTTTCAGATCATTGCTGTCTGTCGGTTTCAACCACAAACTCCTTCCCTCCCACCAGTTCTTGTCAGAATCGGGACAGAGGGGAGGAAGGGCTGAAACCGAAGAAGGTGACATTTTTAATGGGTTAAATGTGATATAGAATCTACATACAAATATAAAATCCCAGATTTCACATAGGAACCCACATCCAAAAAGTAAACCTTAACAGAGCAAGCACAGGGGAGAGGAGACGATTGTTTTGGCAGTTAACGTGAAAATAGATCCGGGCGTGCCCGTTGAGAGCAAATTTGGTGTGAGCTGGTGTGACCAGCCACCTGACAGATCTTAGATTCTTTTCATAATCCTGGTGCATCTCTGTGCAGTGGAAGTTGTGGCATGTGGTTCTGATGACCCATGACTCTCTTTAAAACTTTTTATTTGGCGAGCGTTCAGGATGACTGACAGCTCCATTTTTGTGTTTCATGGTTTCTAAATGTGATGCTGTTTCTTGACATTTTCATTACACTAACTTTTATATCAGCTGACGAATGGCAGCCCAGGAAACTCCCACGTTATAAAATCTGTCAATTCTGTGTGCTGTTTATAATAAATAGTGACACATTTGGAATACGGGCATGGACTGAGAACCTGGCTATTGAAAATTCTGTTTCCTAATAACATGTTCAACAGTTCAGAAATTTCACTTTTTTCCTTTTGGTAAAAAAGCTTAAGAGAAATGAAAAAGTGAAAATGGAAGTATATTTTCTGAGCGTACGAGAGGCCAGCTTTCTAAAGTTCAGTGTGAAAGCCCTGAGAAGGAATGCGCAGGGCTCACCACGGGGGCTCGTCTTGATTTCGTTGTGGAAAGGACTTCTAGTGACCCTACAAACATCACACACAGCCCAGGTTTTTGGTTTGATGATTATTTTACTCCACTGACTCTTTTTTTTTAATTTTTAAAATTGAAGTATATTTTCTGCTGTACAGCAAAGGGACTCAGTTATACACATATATACACACATATATAATATTTTTTTCCATTGTAGTTTATTCCAGGATCTTGAAATATAGTCCCCTGTGCTATACAGTAGGACCTTGTTGTTTATCCATCCTATATGTAATAGTTTGCATCTTCCACTGACTCTTAAACATGTCTTTTTTCTCATTTGATATCTCACTTAAAAGTTAATTCTTATAATAAGTAGGTTAGGTGCATATTGCAGTATTTTACCTTAATAAACAGCCAGGGAGTATTCTGCTTATATTACGATCCGTTTGTTCATCATGGTGTCAGTTTTGCACTTCTAAGGTGAAGAGGGCTCAGAGAGTGTCCTGAAAGAACAGGTTCCAATGACGGTGTGGTGCTTCTCGCTCAGTGTTCTGTTGGTTCTTGTGAAGCGTTCAGATCCCTGGGTGTGTGGGCAGAACGACGCCCCTACCCCCCATGGTGTCCTGTCCTGATCCCTAGAACCTGTGAGAATGTTACCTGACACGACAGAAGAAGCTCTGCAGACGCGAGCAAGTTATGGATTTTGAAACGGGGAGGTTTATCCTGGAGTATCGGCGGGGCGGGCAGTGTCATCACAAGGGTCCTTAGAGGGGAAAGAGGGAGGGGGGTGAGGATGGGAGCAGAGGTGGGAGCGGGTGGCCCCCGAAGCTGGACGAGCCGAGTGCGGATTCTCCCCTGCAGCCTCTGGAAGGCAGGCGGCCCCACTGCCCCGTTTTGGACTTCACGCCTCCAGAATGGTGCGGTGATTCGCTTGTGTGTTTTCAGCCTCTAGGTTTGTGGTGATTGGTTACAGCAGCCGGAGAAACGGATCGATTGGGCCCCATCTCAGGAACCCCCAATTAGACAGTCTGAAGGTCAGGGCTCAGGTGGTCTGCCTTTCCGTCCCCAGCCCCCGACCCTGGGAGTCTCATGACTGGGGGGTAGGGAAAGTGCTTTGCTCACATTTATTTCAAAGTAGCTGGGGGATAATGATTTAGGCCTAAAAAGAATGGAAACATGGGAAGAACCACGGTTAATATCACACAGAGTGCTTATAGAGACATAGAGATACTTGGAATAGTACAGCAGAAAAGCCGAGTTTGCTTTCAGTGTAACCAAATGAATCACACAGGGTCAAAGAACAAGAAACAAAGCCCCGCTGCAGTGTGAGGGTCCATCCTGCCGTCCCTCCTGGGCGCTGCACGTCCACAGGTTTCTTCGGCCTCCCAGGCTGCTCACTCCCAGGGCAGCAGCCGCCAGAGCCCTGGGGCTGGTCCTGACGCCATGGTTCTCCTGTGCTTCTGTGTGACAGGCGTGGCCTCTCCTCCTGGAATCACCCCGACTGCTTGGTGCTCAGACGCAGGGCGTTTTGAAGCAAGTATTAGTATTTAGGGCATATCATGTACTAATGTCAGGAAGCCTCTGGGCTCAGTGGCACACAGTGAAATAGAGATGTGGAAGGATACTTCATACCAGCTCTGACTCATGACCTCAGCGAGATCTAAAAGGAAGTCACATTGCAGAAGAAGGGCGTGAAATGCAGTGTCTGCAGACAGGACATGAAAATGTTCCCATGAGCAGACCTGGATGAGTGAGTTAGACCAGAGGAGGATCCCTTTGGGATAAAGATGGGGGAGTTGGGAGAGAAAAGCTAAGGGACATGGAGAGTAGATGCCAGACACTGGGTGGGCAGATAGTAGGTATTTCAGTTTTGATTTTTTCTGAATCAGTGATTAAAAAAACAAAAGATAAGCATGAGATAAGAAAAAACCATCCACTTTCACAGGAAAGAGAATCACACTGATACTAGGTTCTAACCCTCAGAACCCAGTACAGCAGTAATTAACACAGCATTGTAAATCAACTATAGTTCAATAAATAAATAATAATTTAAAAAACCAAAAACCCAATGCTAGGAGGTGATGCAGCAACATTTATATGTTTTAGAAGGAATAAGACTATTAAGCTAGGTTGCTGTAGGCTTTCTATACGTAAAATTTCTAAGCTTATTCACATAAATGGGCAAATAATAGTTATCTTTGGAAATACAGTAGATTCATAGTCTCTGCTTTCCATTTCTGAAAGAAGAAATTACTTGACATGCATAAGCCAAATGAAAAAAGAAGTTATCAATAAAAGATATCAAAAGATGAGAAACATTGGTATGAATAATGCAGCAGTATGCAATTAAACAAATAAAATTAAGTTTGAGTAGTTGTGGTTGTTTAATAAAATCTGGGAGGTCAGGTGGAGTAGAAAATCTTGCCATCTTGCATAGAGCCTATAAGTGTATGTGCCATTGATATACATGTTCTAGGTATGTATTTTCAAGTAGGTATTTAAAAATTTGAATAGAAAAGAAATGTGTAATTTTCAAATGATTAGAACAAGGAAATAAACAAATAGAAAAGTTGGCCAAAATAGCAAAAGACAGGAAAGTTAGAAAAACAGAAGATAAAAAAATAATAAACAAGCATAAAAATAAGATAGCAGGGGGAAACATCAGATTGTCAGCTATCCCAATAAATGCAAGTTGCTTAAATTCCCCTAGTAAAAGACAGTGCTTTGGATTGGGACAAAAAGCAAAATTCAGATAGATGCTGTTGACCAAAAACATGCTTAAAATAACAGACCAAAGCATCTGCGAAGAGCTATTATCTCACAAGGGCCAGGAAAAAGAAAGTAGGGCTATCATTATAAGATCAAACCGAATGCAGTACAAAAATAATTCTAAACAGAATAAAGAGGATTTAAAACTATTAAAAAAGGTGTAGTCATCATCAGAGATATTTGGAAATATGTTATCTGGTGGGTTTGATGGTAGAAATAGAATGTGCAGTAGAATGAGAAGAGTGAGACAGCCCATCATTGGAGGATTGGTGTCCATAGATGTCCACAATATATTTCTAAATGAAAAACTGTGTACTCTGAGCGAAGTCTTTATAAAAAAAAAAAAATCAAATGAACTTTGTGAATCGAAACAAGTCGAGGTATAAATATGCTTTACATGTTGCCGTTGGTTTATCTCTGTGTGCGGTAGTATGGGTAAATTCTATTTTTTCCTCTGTATGCTTTTTCATATTATCTAAATTTAGCAACATGAGTGTATATTATTTACATAGTCAGAGAAAGGGTATTCAATTTTGAAAAGAAAAAACACTTCACCTTATCTCTCTCTGAATTCCCACTATAATTTCCTATGCCAGCGTTCCCTATATAGTGTGTGCAGTGCAAGACTGGTTATGCACGATGTTAAATGTGTATTTTGAATTAAAAAAGATTCCAAGGTCACGTTTGGAGAAGGCCCAGTTATTCAGGGTTGAACTGTTTCCTGCGCTATGTATTATTGTGTATATTATGTATTTGTTGTGCTGATGTACCCTGTGACTCTTTGTGAGAGGGATATATATACTATGTCATGTTTTCAGACCTCATTGATTTATATGTGTGCCTTGAGAAACTATTGATAGTCTTCTGTGGAAAACAGTCTGAAACCCTCTCATCTACCACAGAATTTTTCATTTGATTATGTATCTCAGATTCCTTCCAGCTTCCCCTGCCCGCAAGATCTGGTATAATTGGCTGGCACCTGTATCAGTTCTTTTGGCCAAGATGTCCCAAGCCCTCCCCAAACTTTCTTCTAATTTCTGCAGGTTACGGGCTCCATTGTCCCAAATCCCTACCCTCAGGGGCTGTCTCGGCACTGCCCTGTCTTATCCAAATCTGACACTCAAAACCTTTGTGAGTCCTTGTCACCTTCCCTTCACCCCAGTCTAGCCCTACAAAAGCATCTTTTCTGAAGCATCCAAAAACAAATGTACTAATGACTTTGTACGGGAGACGGTGGTGGGTGGGGGATTTTCCTTGCACAGCCAAGAGCCTGCAGCTCTCAACATGATTGCCCTCTAGAGTTCTTCGGCCTTATGGCCACCAGAGATCTTTCTTATTCTTCCCTCATTTAATATACAAACTTGCCAGCTTTATCCACCCTAAACTCCTGGATTATACTCTGCTTTCCCCTCATTTCAGATCCAAGAATTTAACACTTCTTTTCTCTCTATAATTCAGGGACTTTAGCTCGGCCCCAGCATCCCCTCTCAGGGTGGTTAAAACCCCTTGAGAGGCAGGAGAGAAGGTCCGTGGGGTCCTTACCCTGGGTGAGCAGTCACTTGCTCAGAGCCCTTCAGCTGGCGGGTCCCCGTTTTGAGTTATTTTCTGGGGCTCCACCATCAGCAACTGGAATGATGTTGGCTGCTGTCCAGTACTTAGAGTTCATTGATCATGAAATAATCATTGAAGAAATTAACTGATCTTAATCTCTTTGGTGTTTTGTGGGTAGAAACATCAGATTGTATTTCCCCATGGTACCATGAAAAATGGGGAGATTTTGGAGTTTTGGCATAACAGGATAGTTTAAACGCTTTCAAATTTAAAAAAAAAGTAAAAGGATCAGCTGTCTTCTCACAGGCATTAGAGATGCTGGTATTACTTGTGGTTTGAAATTAATAATTCAAGTTTTGTATTACTAAAAAGAAAAATATTCATGTCTCTTTTTAAAATTAATTTTTATGTTGCCTAATAAAATAAGGACATAGTTTTAAAAGTCAAATAACAATAGGAAAGCCCAGCAGTTCCTTGCCCTAACCTGCCCTGAGGCAATCACTTCTGATTTTTTAGGTTTTATTCTGGACATCACATCTCCACATATCTACATGGGATGCAGATCCTGCACTCTCCGATTCATCAGTTTAGGCATCATTATGGCAGTGAAGATTTTTAGCTTTTTACCTCACTGTCCTCTCTGCTTCCCGTTCCTCACCCTCCAGAGTGGGTATATTACAAATTTAGTTTAGTCAGTGTTTGGGTTTACATTACCATGCATATGCAAATATTATTCACAGCAAAGCTGTGTAGTGTATTATGATTGTTGCCTAGCTAACTTTTTGTTTTCCTGAAGTTGACACTTGCCTTGCTTTTTCATTTTCTTAATCGTTCTCTTGCCGTAGCCTCTCAGTACAGTTTTGCACAAAGTCAGTTCCAGCAGATAATCTCTCTGTTCCGTTTTTCTTCTCAGATTCCTCACTCTTTTCTCTTGGGTTGATGACTCACTAAGCCTGCTGCACAGTGGTCATCCTGGACACTCCCTTTGCTGTGATATTTGGAATCCTATTTGCCCATTTTTCTGGATCTCAAGTCTTCCTCATTCTGGCTCTGAATCCTCATTGTCCTGGAGCACATCCTGTGTTTCATCTAATAAGATGCTGCAGTGGCAGAGGGCGTGGCCTCAACATGCCTTCTCTTGGCTCACTCTGCTACCATGTGAATTGGAGGTGCTCAGTCCCCACACCACAGATCTTTTGTTTTAGCCTTTTCAGGGAAGAAACCTCTAGAATTCTGGTGGAGTAAAGGGAGGGGAATCTAGGGATTTAAATTTTTTCAAGTGGTTTGCCCAATTTTCCTTTCTTATTTCAGCAACCCCCCTTCTCAATTGTTATATAAATGGCCAAAGATGGCCTCTGTGCATTGGGCCCTAGGTTATTTATTTCTTCACCGTGGGTTGAGACCTGTTCAGTCGAAAGCTTGCTGGTTCCAAACTAAAATTTTTACACATCCAGTTATTTATTTTTTAAAATAAATTTATTTATTTATTTTTGGCTATGTTGGGTCTTCGTCACTGCACACAGGCTTTCTCTAGTTGTGGCAAATGGGGGCTACTCTTCATTGTGGTGCGAGGGCTTCTCATTGCAGTGGCTTCTCTTGTTGCGGAGCACGGGCTCTAGGCTCACGGGCTTCAGTAATTATGGCTCGCGGGCTCTAGAGCGCAGGCTCAGTAGCTGTGGCGCACGGGCTTAGTTGCTCCGCAGCATGTGGTATCTTCCCGGACCAGGGCTCGAACCTGTGTCCCCTGCATTGGCAGGTAGATTCTTAACCACTGCGCCACCAGGGAAGTCCCCACGTTCAGTTATTTTATACAATGGCCTGAATAAGCAGAATTTGTTTTCTTTTCCTTTTTTTTTTTTTTTTTTTTTTTTTTTTTTAGCATTTAGAACCTTCCTGCTTTGCATACTCTGCAAAACCTCCCCCAGCTTCTGCTGCCCATTGATAAGATCAGGCCTTATGGTTATAAGACCCCAAGCCGCAGCTGCCGTTCGGACCTCTCTGACCCAGAGACTCCCCACCGTGCTGCTGAGTGACCCCGTCTGAAGGTGCAAGCCCCTCTCCAACACTCCTCTACCTCCAGCCTCACTCTCCTCCCTTCTGGATGGTGTCCCCTGGCCTTAAGTCCCTGAATGGGGTCATGCCGAGGGACTTCGCCTCTCATGCAGCCAGGGGCCACCTGATAAAGTAAAGCTTGTTGTATGTTACTGCTTCTTTTAGTCTATCTATTTCCTCGACCAGCCCCCAGACCCCTGGAACTGTCTGCATCAGTTCAGCCCCAGTTCCAGAGGTCCTCGGTGAGGCCTGTGCCTGAACCTTCTGGGGGTTCTGAGATGTACACAGGTTGTTCTGTTTTCTCCGCCGCTGCTGCTCTGGGATCCCTTGTTCTCAGTTCTGCTAAATCAGTACCACCTCTCTGTCTCTTTCAGAGCTTCCAAAGTTTGGTTGCAGTCAGTATTCATTCATCCCTTTCATCAGTCTTTATTCCTTCCTGTGTATCTGGGCTTCCCTCTGGATCATTTTCCTTTTGCTTTTCCTAGTGCAGGTTTGCTGGTGACAAATTCTGCTTTGATTGTCTGAAGAAGTCTTAACTTCATCTTCAATTTTTGAATGATGTTTTCTTGGTTATAGAATTCCAGGTTGGCAGTTATTTTCTTTCAGGACTTTAAAGGTGGTTTCATCATTTCTGTTAGAAATTGACTTTCAGTCTTTTTGTTACTTCTTTGAAAGTAGCGTGTATGTGGTCTAAATCCACCCTTTACTGCTTTTCAGATTTTCTCTTTATGTAACCTCTCTCTCTCTCTCTCACTCTCTCTCTCTCTCTCTCTCTGTAATAAGCCAGCTTGGCTTTGAAAAGCTTCTTGAATAATTTGTGATTTGATATTTTAATTGTTTTGGAAAATTCTCGGCCATTCTCTCTTCCACCCTATTCTCTTTTTCTCTTTCTGGGACTTGAATCACACACGTTAGGCCTTGCATTATGTCCTACTTCTATCTGATACTCTTTTTAATTAATTTTCTCTTTCTGTTTTAGTTTGGGTATTTGTTTTAATTGACCTGTCTTCTAGTTAACTAGTCCTGTCTCCTGTTGTGTCTAATTTGCTGTCAAACCCTTCTTTTGAGTTACTGATTTTGGATATTGGTTTTTTAGTTCTATATTTTCCTCTTTGATTAAAAAAAATTTTTCTTTAATTATTTTTTGGCCATGCCACATGGCATGTGGGATCTTAGTTGCCTGACCAGGGATCGAACCCATGCCCCCTTCAGTGGAAGCATGGAGCCCTAACCACTAGACCACCAGGGAAGTCCCCGATATTTTTAAAGACTGTAATTATCTGGTGAATTCTTCTTCTCATTTATTTTGTTCATATTTTTCCCTGTTTTCCTGGACATAGTAATTGTTTCGAAGTCGGTCGGCTGATTTCATTACCTGGTGGCCATCGCCTTCACCCAGCCAGGATCTGCTGTGTCAGAGCTGGTCTGCAGCCCAGGTGAGCTGCGTCTTGTTCTTCTGAGCTCTGGCCTTTTAGGGTTTCCAGAGGAGAGTCTTTTGTATTCTTTACAGCCCTTCTCTCTGGGGTTTCCAAATTACAATCTTTGTCTTCACTGTGCTTTCAGTGGCTTTTTGTTAAGAGTTATATATTTTGCCCTCAGAATTTGAAAAATGTCCCGAGGGGAAAGCCAGCTCTGTGTTTGGACCCCAAGTCTCCACCTGAAGCCATGCCAGGGTTCTCGGGCTCCTGCTTGTGCCTGGAATTGCGCAAAGTCTCTAGGATAAAGGAAGCTACAGAGGCTGGCTCTCCCCTCCAGGAGGGAGGGTCTCTCCTTCCTTTAGCTTCTCTGAATTTCATTGCTCTCAGCTGCTTCCAAGGAGTTGGTTCCCATATTTTGTCTCACTTTTCTGGTTGTTCTTGATAGGAACACTGATGTGCTACTAACCACTCCATTCTACCTGGAAGACCTGTGCAACCATGACCTGCGCTTAGAGGCATGAATCAAACATAATTGCATCCCCCTAACTGCCCTAGCCTGTTTGTCTAGGACCTTCATGTAGGGGAGATATGACCTACCAACACGAACTCTGAGTTACGGTGCCTGGAATACTGTGTCGGGGAGGATCCTGAGGTCGCGTGTACCCTCAGCCAGGAGCGGTGCTGCGACACATAAGCATGGTCTCACTTAGACATGGGAGGGGGTTGCCACCTGTTTGCCTTTCCTGTGTTAGTTGAGCAATTCCACTTCACAGACCTTTAGAGAAAGCCCTTAAAGAAAAGGAAAGTACTTTAAGTTAAATGCTGCTTTTTATACATGGAGAGAGCTGGTGAGTAGGAAGTGTGTGATAAAAGCTTAGGTTTCTCGAGTGCTGTTATTAATGTTTTGATAAAATACTGGGCTCTCTGTGCATTTTTGGTTTGTGTAGTGCATAACTTAAGCATTGCAGTAGGCCCCATGGTAGCATGCCGTTAAAATGTGTTCGCTGTAAATCCTGAAAAATGATCCCAATCATTATCCCAAAATGTTCTAAATTGCTTCTATTCTGACAGTTGTTAGTATGCCACATGTTATTCTGTTCTGATTTTTTGCTGAGCAAAATATAATTGCTTTTATGGAATATAGCTCTGTTGATGCTGTAATCAAATGTTAAAAATAGAACTGCAGAGTTTTGCAGAAAATGCGGTTGCAGAAGCAGTGAATGCAGGGGTCTTTTTACTCCTGTTCATGACTCTTCTTTTTAGAATTAGAGCTGTTAGAATCAAATCTTGATTTGAGACGATTTATATGGAAAATAGCCATGAGTTATATCTGCTAGAGAATATATACTACTTATATATTTTACCTACATGAAAGTTTCTTTTCTTTACTCAGATGATTGCAGGTAGGCCTGGAAACTTAAAGCAGTCTTACTTCAGTGTGGAATCACTTCTTTGGTACAGCTTTGTGGCTCCTCACTGTTGACTCTTTCATGAAATTGGTTAGGCTTCTCAGGGCTGACTTTACAGTTTGCTAGATCTGTTTCCTTGAACAGGTTATTTCACATCTTGGAGACTTGGTTTCTCTGTCTGCAAGAAGGGGAACAATGTGCACCTCACACTTGATGCTTGGTGAGATAATCATTGTGAAAATCTGTTGTCCTTATGGTGCTACGCTGTGAAGCCAGCCAAGTGCTCTCTCTCCCGCTTCCACATGTCCTGGGGCCTTCATTGTTTTAGGAAGTGTAGGCAGAGTTTTAAAAGCTGTGACAGAGTTTGGCAGGAAGAGGGTAAGAGATAGTATGTAAGCGAAGTACTGTGTGAGGGGCTGTGATTGGTGAACCCTGGTCACAGTGTATTAATATTTTGGAAGTTGTTGATTCTTGTGTAGGGCTTTGGATCAAAAATCCAGAGAAACAGTTTCTTGAAACTATCACTTGAAAAATAATCTGCTCCATCAGGTAAATGCCTTTCATAAGCTCATAATTCGCTAGGCGTTATGGACGTAAACCTACATTGAGATAATAGATCCAAGAAGGGGCTATGCTACCAGATGAGTAAACAAAAAGCAGGACCAAGTCAGTGTGCTCATAACGAGTTCATTTATCTTTCATCTTGTTAATAAATAAGTAAAGAGAAAAGATCCAACAGTGTGGTCTGTGAATATATTGCGGAACAGGGAAAAGAGCAGAATCTAGAAGAATCAAAACAGAGTCGTAGTATTCAGATGAGAATTTCAGGAATTCAGTCCTCACTAACCTGGAAGAAAACATGACTTCCAGAAACTGGAAAGGATAGTTCATTTGTTGTTTAATTTTAGACCTTGTTAAATATGGATGGTAAAATTTCAGGGTGAAATCATTAAAAGAAAAAAAAATAGACTCTAAATTCTAAATTGGTAGAAATAAATAAATGAAATAAGAAAAATTTCAACCCAAAATAAAAGGCAAGAGAGGAGATGAAAAATATACAAAAAGTGAGGCAAATAATATTTTTTAAAGACAGAAACAAATCCAAATATTTCAATAATCTCAATACATGTAAACGGAGTAAACTTACTTGTTAAAAGACATACATTGTCAGATCAGATTGAAGATCAGAACTCAGTTACATGCGCCTTCAAGAGACATACCTTCAACACACAGAAGTGGAAAGGTTGAAAGTAAAAGGATATAAAAAAATAAGCTATCCTGATATTAACCCAGCAGAGCTATTTTAATATCAGACAAAATAGACTTTAAGTTAAAAAGCATTGTTAGGGAGAGGGCCATTACATATATACCAGGCAGATACAATTCTATGCTTATATACTTTAATAAAATAACTGCAGAGTATATAAAGAAAAAGATATCAAACTGGAGAGAGAAATTGACCAATCTTGCCATGAAAGGAAGGAAATTTCAACACATAACAATTATTGATAGATCCAAAGAGATCACATTTTCTGACCATAATAAAGTTAGAAATCAATAATTAAAAGATAAGTGGTGCCAACGTATTTGGAAATTTAAAAAACATTTTAATAACTCATTAGTCAAAGAAGAAATTATAATGAAAATTAATAGCCTTAAGTACTTAGAAAGAATAGAGGCTGGAAACGGATGAACTGAGTGCTCAAGTTAACTTAGAGAATAAATAAATTCAAAAAAAGCAAAGTTCAGAACAGAAATTAATGAAATAGAAAACAAAGCTACAACAAAGAGAATCTACAAGGCCAAAAGGTGGTTCTGTGAAAAGTCTTAACAAAATAGACAAATATGGTATGAATGGGCAAGGACAAAAATAAGACACAAATAACCACTACTGTGAATGAAAAGGAGGATGTAATTACAGATACAGAAGAGATCAAAAAGTCGACAAAAGCATGTCCATTTGACAGCTCAGATACAATGGACGAATTCCTAGGTACTCCCTTTAAAGTCAGAACATTTATAAACTATAATATTAGAAAAAGAGTTTAGCAAGGCAGTTAGCTAGAAGATTAATATACCAAAATCCAATTCTGTCTTTATACTTCAGCAACAGACAAATGTAATTTTTAGAAGGATATCATTTACAATAGCACAAAAACAAGGAACCTTAGAAATACACCTAACAAAAGATGTCTGAAACTTGTATGCAGAAAGTTATAAAACTTTATTGATGGACGTTAAAGAAGACCTAAATAAATGGAGAAATATACCATATTTATAGAGCTAGGCAGACTCAGTATGTGAAGATGATTTTTTTCCCCCAAATTAGATTCAATTTATAATGCAATTTAGTCCATTACAATTCCCAACAGGATCTTTTTTTGTGTGGAGGGGTGGGGGGGAGCTGGGATTTAACAACCTAATTATAAAATTATATGAAAGAACTATTGGCCAATAGAAGTCAGGAGATTCCTGAAGAAGTTTGGGGGATTTATGATAGCAGGTATCAAGCAAGACTCATTCTAAAGTTAGAGAAATTAAGCTTAGGTACAGGAGTAGACCCATCAGTAGGTAAAACCTAACCTTGAAACAGATGTGAGACTGTGCTGTCTGGTGGAGATTTCTCTGGCCAATCAGGCACAGAGGGGAGGCAGTCCACCATTAATGGTGCTGGAACGACTGGTTATCTATATGGGATAATCAGTTTCAGGTAGTTTAAAGGGCTAGACGTTAAAACTTTTAGAGTAATATGAAAACTGCAAGACAATGCTTTTCCATCACAGAATTAGGAGACTTTTTTTTCCAAACAAGACACAAAAATACCAAAACCGAAAAAATGTTTGAAAAATATAACTACCTTTAAATTAAAGGTTTTTTTAAAATTGAAAGACATAAAGAAAGTAAAAAGACAAGTGGCAGAAGATATTTGCAGTACACATAACTGATTGTGACTTTGTGTAATGAACTCCCACAAATCAGTAGAAAAAAGCCACAAAACTCAATAGAAAAATGGACAAAATGCTTCAGCAGGCGTTTCACAGAAGTGGACTTGCGTGTGTTCAGTAAGCATGTGAAAAGATTCTCCAGGCAGTGTGATGCCTTGGTGGCCTCCGGGTCGTCAAACCTCCTTGGGAGAAAAATGGTTTCAACAATTTGAACTAGAGTGTCAGCAGCTGGGGTTGGTGACCGTGGGACTAACGTGGAGACTGAAACTCGTTATCACTGAACCTGTGAAAAAAGTTATTATCAAAAGACATGGAATATAACATAAAAATATAATTACAGTTTGGATCTAAAATCCCAAATTATGTTAACAAAGAATGAGAAGTGTGATAGAGTGATGGACAGATAGCATAATTGTGTTAAAACCTTATCTACTTTGAGAAAACCATATAATTGTGTTAAAACCTTATCTACTTTGAGAAAACCATAATTCAAAAAGAGACATGTACCACAGTGTTCATTGCAGCACTACTTACAATAGCCAAGACACAGAAGCAACCTAAATGTCCATTGACAGATGAATGGATAAAGAAGATGTGGCATATATATACCATGGGCTATTACTCAGCCATAAAAAGAAACGAAATTGAGTTATTTGTAGTGAGGTGGATGGACCTAGAGTCTGTCATGCAGAGTGAAGTAAGTCAGAAAGAGAAAAACAAATACCGTATGCTAACACATATATATGGAATCAAAAAAAAAAAAAAAAAAGAAAAATGGTACTGATGAACCTAGTTGCAGGGCAGGAATAAAGACGCAGACATAGAGAATGGACTTGAGGACACGGCCTGGGAGGGAGAAGCTCGGCTGAAGTGTGAGAATAGCATCGACATATATACACTACCAAATGTAAAATAGACAGCTAGTGGGAAGCAGCAGCATAGCACAGGGAGATCAGCTTGGTGCTTTGTGACCACCTGGAGGGGTGGGATAGGGAGGGTGGGAGGGAGACGCAAGAGGGAGGGGATATGGGGATATACATATACATATGGCTGATTCACTTTGTTATACCGCAGAAACTAACATGGTATTGTGAAGCAATTATACTCCAATAAAGACCTATTAAAAAGAAAAAGTAAACACATGCTCATCCTGTGACCAAGTGATGTCAGTCCCACGTACGTGCCTGTTGTGGGCTGAATTGTGTTCCCCCAAGTTCATATATTAAAGACCTCACTCCCAGTACCTCAGGATGTGACTGTATTTGGAGACAGGGTTTTTGAAGAGGGATTTAAGGTTAAATGAGGTCATTAGGGTGGACTCTAATCCAACATAACTGGTGTTTTTATAAGAAGAGGAGATTAGGACACAGAGCCTATGAAGACACAGAGAGAAGTTGGCGTGTCTCTACAAGCTCAGGAGAGAGGCCTTAGAAGGGACCAACCCTGCCGACACCTTGATCTGGGACTTCCAGCCTCCAGAACTGCGAGAAGATAAATTTCTGTTGCTTAAGTCTGTGTACTTTGTTACAGTAGCCCTAGAAGACTAATACAATGGCCAAGGAAAAGGAGAATCCATTTTCACTGAAAGACTTACATAGTAATGTTCACAGTGGTTTTATTTCTTATCTTTAAATTTTTTGTTGAAGTATATTTGATTTACGGTGTTGTGTTGATTTCTGCTGTGCGTCAGAGTGATTCAGTTATATATATTATACATTCTTTTTTATATTTTTTTCCATTATGGTTTATCATAGGATATTGAATATAGTTCCCTGTGCTACACAGTAAGACCTTGTTGCTTATCCATTCCGTATATAATAGCTTACATCTGCTACATCTGCTTATAACCTCCCACTCCATCCCTCCCCCCAACCCCCTTCCCCTTGGCAACCACAAGTCTGTTCTCTATGACCATGAGTCTGAGGCTTTATTTCTGATAACCCCAAACTGGAAAAAACCCAAATGTCCATTCATAGGAGAATGAATGGAGAAGAAAAATAAATTGTGATATGTTCATATAATGGAATACTATGTAGCAATAAAAAAAGAACAAACTACTGATTCATGCAACAATATGGATGAATCTCATGGGCAGTGTTGAGTGAAAGAAGCCTAATACATAGTTTGGTTCCACTTATATTAATTAACTTTCAGGCAAAATTAATCCACAGTGATAGAGGTCAGACTGGTGTTACCTCTGGGAAGGCATTAACCAGAGAAGAGCATAAGGGAGCCGGTTGGAAGCTGGAAACATTTTATATCCCAATCTGGATTTTGGCTACACATTGTATATTATGTGAAAATTCACCAAATGTAATGTTTCAGAGTTTCTGTTTGAGATGATGAAATATTTTGGAAAAAGTAGTAATGACGGTTGTACAACATCACAATTCTAATTAATGCTACTGACTTCTACAATTAAAAATGATGAAGATGGCAAAAAACAGAAAACTTATCTACTCTGTAGAGGCTTTAACAAATACTGTTTACTCTTTTTATTTATTTATTTTTAACATCTTTATTGGAGTATAATTGCTTTACAATGGTGTGTTAGTTTCTGCTTTATAACAAAGTGAATCAGTTATACATATACATATGTTCCCATATCTCTTCCCTCTTGCGTCTCCCTCGCTCCCACCCTCCCTATCCCACCCCACCAGGCGGTCACAAAGCACCGAGCCGATATCCCTGTGCCATGCGGCTGCTTCCCACTAGCTATCTACCTTACGTTTGGTAGTTGTATATATGTCCATGCCTCTCTCTCGCCCTGTCACAGCTCATCCTTCCCCCTCCCCATATCCTCAAGTGCGTTCTCCAGTAGGTCTGTGTCTTTATTCCCGTCTTACCTCTAGGTTCTTTATGACATTTTTTTCCCTTAAATTCCATATATATGTGTTAGCATACGGTATTTGTCTTTTTCTTTCTGACTTACTTCATTCTGTGTGACAGACTCTAGGTCTATCCACCTCATTACAAATAGCTCAAGTTCGTTTCTTTTTATGGCTGAGTAATATTCCATTGTATATATGTGCTATATCTTCTTTATCCATTCATCCGATGATGAGCACTTAGGTTGTTTCCATCTCCGGGCTATTGTAAATAGAGCTGCAATGAACATTTTGGTACATGACTGTTTTTGAATTATGGTTTTCTCAGGGTATATGCCCAGTAGTGGGATTGCTGGGTCATATGGTAGTTCTATTTGTAGTTTTTCAAGGAACCTCCATACTGTTCTGCATAGTGGCTGTACCAATTCACATTCCCACCAGCAGTGCAAGAGTGTTCCCTTTTCTCCACACCCTCTCCAGCATTTATTGTTTCTAGATTTTTTGATGATGGCCATTCTGACTGGTGTGAGATGATTATCTCATTGTAGTTTTGATTTGCATTTCTCTAATGATTAATGATGTTGAGCATTCTTTCATGTGTTTGTTGGCAGTCTGTATATCTTCTTTGGAGAAATGTCTATTTAGGTCTTCTGCCCATTTTTGGATTGGGTTGTTTGTTTTTTTGTTATTGAGCTGCATGAGCTGCTTATAAATTTTGGAGATTAATCCTTTGTCAGTTGCTTCATTTGCAAATATTTTCTCCCATTCTGAGAGTTGTCTTTTGGTCTTGTTTATGGTTTCCTTTGCTGTGCAAAAGCTTTGAAGTTTCATTAGGTCCCATTTGTTTATTTTTATTTCCATTTCTCTAGGAGGTGGGTCAGAAAGGATCTTGCTGTGATTTATGTCATAGAGTGTTCTGCCTATGTTTTCCTCTAAGAGTTTGATAGTTTCTGGCCTTACATTTAGGTCTTTAATCCATTTTGAGCTTATTTTTGTATATGGTGTTAGGGAGTGGTCTAATCTCATACTTTTACATGTACCTGTCCAGTTTTCCCAGCACCACTTATTGAAGAGGCTGTCCTTTCTCCACTGTACATTCCTGCCTCCTTTATCAAAGATAAGGTGTCCATATGTGCGTGGGTTTATCTCTGGGCTTTCTATACTGTTCCATTGATCTGTCGTTCTGTTTTTGTGCCAGTACCATACTGTCTTGATTACTGTAGCTTTGTAGTATAGTCTGAAGTCAGGGAGCCTGATTCCTCTAGCTCCGTTTTTCGTTCTCAAGATTGCTTTGGCTATTCGAGGTCTTTTGTGTTTCCATACAAATTGTGAATTTTTTTGTTCTAGCTCTGTGAAAAATGCCATTGGTAGTTTGATAGGGATTGCATTGAATCTATAGATTGCTTTGGGTAGTAGAGTCATTTTCACAATGTTGATTCTTCCAATCCACGAACATGGTATATCTCTCCATCTATTTGTATCATCTTTAATTTCTTTCATCAGTGCCTTATAATTTTCTGCATACAGGTCTTTTGTCTCCTTAGGTAGGTTTATTCCTAGATATTTTATTCTTTTTGTTGCAATGGTAAATGGGAGTATTTTCTTGACTTCACTTTAAGATTTTTCATCATTAGTATATAGGAATGCCAGAGATTTCTGTGCATTAATTTTGTATCCTGCTACTTTACCAAATTCATTGATTAGCTCTAGTAGTTTTCTGGTAGCATCTTTAGGATTCTCTATGTATAGTATCATGTCAGTACTGTTTACTCTTGACTGAAAACCAGAGCCATGTGGGTTAAAGAACAAACTGAAAATTTAAAGCTACCCAGCAGAAATGAAAACCATATATGTATACCTTCCTAATTACTAGCTATTAGAACCAAGTTTGAAGAAATCAACTGTAAGAAGTTATTCTGGAGGCAATCTGGGAAATTTGAAGAAGGATTGAGCTTTACTGATAATACCAAGATATTTTATTAATTATTAGTAATTTGTAGATGTATTGATGGCTTTGTGGTAATATAGAAAAATATCCTTAATTTTTAGATATGCCTATCAGAAGATTTAGGGGTGGAATATCACGATGTATGTAATTTATTTTAAAAAGCAAAGAAAAAGAGATGAAGCAAATATGGCAAAGTCGTTCATCTAAGTGATGGGTTAAGGAGGTGGATTGGATTTTCTTATCATTTCTGCTTCTGTAACTATTGGAAAATTTTCAAAATTAAAGAAGTTAAGAAAATCATCAGAAGGGCTGAAAGATAAAGTTGAGGAAATCTCTCATAAACCTGGACAAAAAAGACCAGGAACTTGGAAACGGGGATGAAAAGGCATGCGAGGGTGAGCCAGAGAAGAGACATAGGAATAGTGAAGACCAAAGGAAATGAAGGGGAGAGAATCCTTATAAAATAATAATACCAGAAATATTTCCAGAAGGGAAAGGTATGAGGTTGCAGATTCAGACTAAGGACCCAGTACTTCACCTGGTAAATGAAAACAAAGACCCTCCCGCCTCTGGGTAGTTTCCTATGTTCCCTCCTGCCCTCCATGTCCGTCCTTCCTGTTGGGATCCATCACCCCAGGATTTTCCATCTCCTGGGTTCCCCCTCTCCTGGTCTTGTCTTTCATCTTCTGTGTCCCTTTCTAACACAACCACATGGTTTCACTCATCCTTTGTCTCCCCTTCCCCTGCTCCCTAGGGTGCCAGCTCTGTGAGGGAGGCACTGGGGGTCCCCTTCTTTCACAGCCGACCTCCCTGGGCCTAGAACAGTGCCTGGTAAATATTTGCTGATGAATGAAGCAGACTCCTCAGCAGCCACACGAAGTCAAAACGTATTAAATCACCGCCTAAAAAGTGCTGAGGGAAGGTCATCTACAACTTAGACTTTCTGTCTCTACGTATCAGACACGCAGGGTCTCAGAAGTTTTACCTGCTCTGGATCCTTTCTCTGAGAATTATTGGAAGATATGGTCTGTCCAAAAAAATGGGGAGAAAAATGAGAGAAAGGAAAACACGGGATCAAGGAAACAGTGGCTGCAGCCCAGGAGAGAGGCAGAGGGGAGTCCCAGATGAAGGCAAGTCCCCGGGAGCTGGGTGCACCAGGCCAGTAGGATGGCCAGATACAGGGGAGCAGGGCTGGAGGGCCCCACAAGGGACACACCCAAGGAAACCCGAGTGGACGGAGCACTCGATATGCTCAGACACAGCAAGAAGACACTCAGGTCTGCAGAGGGCTTGGGATGATTTTTTTTTTTTTTTTTTTTTTTTTAGTTGGCTATGGCTTAGTATTTTATTTTATTTTATTATTTTTTTAACATCTTTATTGGGGTATAATTGCTTTACAATGGTGTGTTAGTTTCTGCTTTATAACAAAGTGAATCATTTATACATATACATATGTTCCCATATCTCTTCCCTCTTGCGTCTCCCTCCCTCCCACCCTCCCTAGGCTTGGGATGATTTATGATGGATGTATAGAAGATGAAATGAAAAATGAGGTGGTTAGCCCCAATTAAATATTGTAATATGATTGTGTGTGTGTGTGTGTGGTACGCGGGCCTCTCACCGTTGTGGCCTTTCCCGTTGCGGAGCACAGGCTCCGGACACGCAGGCTCAGCGGCCATGGCTCACGGGCCCAGCCGCTCCGTGGCATGTGGGATCTTCCCGGACCGGGGCACGAACCCGTGCCGCCTGAATCGGCAGGCGGACTCTCAACCACTGCGCCACCAGGGAAGCCACTGTAATATGATTTTTTTAAAGGCACTGTAATTACAGTACTCCTAGTGGCTCAGTTATGGATAATATTTACAAAGCCATTATAACGTAAACACCAAATACTGTGTTGGGCTGTTAGTGCATTGGAATCGGGAAAGAGCAAGATGTGTGTGGATTTGGCTGTGTCTGGTGTGTGCGTGGATTGCCGGGGAGGTGAAAATCCTCAACTTTCACAGTCAGATGTCAGTCACAGCATCAAGCTGAGAAATTTGAAAGTAAATACTAGAAGAAACAACCCAAACAACTGTAAGTGGTGGCCTCTCTAGGAAGCAAGTTGGCTTTTCAAATCATGTAAAAGAATCACTTAGAATATATATAAACATACAGATATATTTTAACTGTACACAATTTATAGTGCATGACAGTTTGCAAAAGAATAGGTCAATAAGAGATATTGGCCATTTCTGCATAATTTCAAAAAAGGAATCACTTAGATCAGAAAAAATTAAGTATTCATATATTTACATGCCTGTTCAAAAAACTTTACTCGTAATGTTTGTGATTGCAAATATTTATAAGGCAATAAATGACTCTTTAAGTACATGGTGGTGTTTTCATACAATGGAATACCATTCAGCCATTAAAGTGTTGTAAATAAATACTTACCAGGTGTCATGTCATGATCATGATACATTATATATTATAATGAGGGAAGATTATTGACAACACTCTGACTCTATTTTTATCAAAATCTATTTCAATAGAATCCAATAGAATTCAATCTAACAGAAGTTGTAGAAGTAATGAGAGATCCGTGGTTTCATGTTCCTCCTTTCGTTTGTCTGACTTTCCTAATTTTTTATACATTGAACTTGCATTGCTTTTGTTGTACAATAAAATAAAGGGGAGAAGTCAGAACACTGCTCCCCAGGGCCATGCTCCCTCAGCTGGCTGCAGGACCGGAGGGGCCCAGGTGAGAAGGGTACCTTGAGGTGGGCGGGGCTGTCGGTCTAGAGACAGAGCCTTCAGGACACACCGCTTATATGCACACTGGGAGACCAGGCCCCGGGTCAGCGTGACCATTTATGGAAGACGTGCCCTTTGTCCCCAGCACCTGCTGCAGCAGGAAGGCCAGCGCATCGATGGGAGTGTGGATGCTGATGTCCCAGTGCCGGGGTCCCCAGGGGGCTCCGCACTCCGGGTGATTAGCTGTGCAGGGGACGGGGAGACAGAGGGACTCACCGTGGTGGAGGGGCCTGGAGGAGGCAAGACAGGTGGGCAGGGACCCTCTGAGCCTGAAGCTTGGGGACTTACCCTGAGGGCAGAAGAAAGCCACTGACAGGAAGAGTTGGGGAGAGTGGCTTGGTTGGATTTGCATTTAAGATGATTCTTCCCCGTGGAACAAAGGTTAGAGGTGCCGCCAGGAGTGGGGCAGGGAGACCCGCTGGAGGGCTGTCGCCGTGGGTCCAGTTGGAACCACAGGTGGGCTCGTTGTCCAGGGAAGGCCAGATACCAGGCAGGCGTCTTCTGCAGAGAGAACAGGCTTTATTGCAGGCGGCCCTGCAGGGAGACAGGAGGCGATGAGCAGCTCTGTGTCCCCCTGAGCTTCCTAGGGTGACACTGATTGTTGACGTTGACCTGGGGAGGGGGCGGGGAGGAACTCGGAAACCATGGGTGGAAGGTGAGGGGAAGTTTGGAGAGCGCCCTGCACATGCACGACTGTCCTTCATGCCTCTTCATGGGTCGCAGTGGTGAATTCCAGGGGTTCTCTGTGTTACATGGCGGGGGCTGGGCTGTGGTTCAGCCTCTGACTCTAATGTTCGCTGCCGATCACTCTGGTCCCTCAGTGCGCCTGCGCGATGCTCAGTCGGGTTGTTCCCGTATCTAAGGTTGCTGCCAAACAAGCTTGGAGGTCTGGGTGAATCGTTTTGTTTCTCCCTCATGGGCCTCAAGTGTGCGAGGTAAAGGGTATGGTTTCAAGGTGAGAAGAGACAACCAGATAGCAGGTGTGGGTGGAGCTGGGAGCGGGGTCCAGTGTGGGTTGGACAGTAGGATGCACGTGCCTTGGATGGGATTTGAGAGTGGGGTGGGGGATGGAGGGAAGTGGGTAAGTCTGGGTTTCTGACCTGCACACCTGTGTGCACGGCGGACCTCTGGCGGGGCAGGGATGTCTCCATTGGCTGCGGGGGTGCAATCGGGCCATGGGCCACACTGAGTCAGACCCGCTCCAGCACTTTCCAGGAGGCCCTCAAGGAAGAGAGGCCAGGAGAAGGGGTTTAGATGCAAAGGGCAGGAGAAAGCGAGCTCTCCCAGGAAAGATGGTGTGTGCAGGGGGGAGGAGGGGAGGGGAGGGGGGTGAGGGAGCCCCTATTAAGGGGTGGCTGCGGGGGTCTGATGGGGGCAGCCAAGGCAGGAGGGTGTTCTGGAAAGGCGGGAGTGGGACCATGAGAATTGAAGGAGATTCCCTGGACTTGGCGACCCCAAGGCCACTGCTGACCAGACGTGAGAGTTCTGGAGGCGGACTCAGGGCCAGTCGCAGGAAGGGGCAGTAGCAGTGGGGATGGAAATGGCTCTTATGGGGTGCCAGCCCTACTGCCCGCTCTTGGGGGGGTCACTGCATCTGTTCGGCGCCTTCCCTACATGGCATCAGCATAGGACAGCTGTCCAGTCCCCCAGCCTCTGTGTGGGGTCCTAGAAGCGTCTAACCTGTGGGTGGACACGGGCCGTGATGAGGGCCAGGGGCCTCACTGGGATCCCAGGGACGGGATCAGCTGGACGGTCATCAGCGGGGGTGGTCCTCACACACCCATGGGAGCGGCATAAGGAGCACTCCTGGTGGCCTCTTGCAGGAATCAAGTCCCCATGCCCCTTCCTCCCCTGTCCTCCTCCCGGGACCTCACCAAGTTCCAGGACAGGAGACTCTTTTGGCACCCAGGTCTCTGGTGTGGCCTGGGCAGCAAGGAAGGCCAGGGCTGGTGTGAGGGCAGAGGGCCGGAGAGGGGGGCACCTGGGGGGGACATCCGGCCCAGGTGGGGCGAATGGGCCGGCAGCCTGCGGGTCTGGGCGACAGAGGGCCCTCCGAGGGGCAACCGTGAATGTCCAGGAATTCGGGGGGTCCTTCAGGGCCCAGCCCCCTGGCTCCAGGGGCAGGAATTCCAAGAAGGAAGCGTGCTTTGGGGTGGGACTGACTCAGAAGACTCAGGATTCAGGAGCACAGCCTCAGGCACTGAGAGCAGAACAGCCCTGGGAAACCCAGGCAAAGGCACCTTGAAGGCACAGTCCTAGATTTTGGAGTTTGCATAAACAGCGTGAGGTTTCTAACATTAGTGCAGTGGTCTTTATTCATAATCATCTGGAAATGAAGGAGCAATTTGTCTACCAGACAGGCTCACTTCCTGTTGTCGTTCCAGTGGATTTAAAAGTTGATGTGGATCTGTGAATTCGCTTGCATAATTATACTCTGATAGCTTTTCATTACACGTAATGCGATTTTAATGGAATTAATGTTCTGTATCAACAAATACATTGTTTTTATTGTTGTGCAAAGAGGAGACTCCTAAAAGAAGAGAATCAACATGATCTGTAAATGGTTTATATAATAGTCTTTTCCAGACTGGGCCATGTAACTGCCCACTTCGTGTTGTGCTTTCTTTCCCACTTGGACTGAGAGAAAGAAGGGGGTCAGGAGGGTCCCGCATACATTTGGGTGCTGGTTGGGATCCATCTTTGAAAGTCACGTGTATGTCTTAAATTTTTTATCATTGTTCATCACAGAGGGGCAACCCACATGGAACTGCCCATGGCCACCTGGCTGGCGCATCTCTGGGGAGACCAGGCCTTCCTGCTCCCCACACACACTTGTGGGTCAGTGTCGGACCCCCAGCCAAGAGCTGGGGTTCTGGTTTCTTGCCCCCTTTATTCAGCTTTGCAGCCGTAAGTCTGCAGAGTCCGTTGATGTCTGTTGTGAAGCAAAGGGCCCAACAGTGCAAGCGCTGGACTCCCACCTGGGGAAGGGGGCATGGCAGGGGGTTATCTCCCAGTTTCTCAGGTATGCCCCCGCCCCCTGAGAAGGCAGAACCAGCCATGTTAGCCTGAGTCTCAATAAAGTGCTTTCTGTCTTCTGTATAAAGCGTGGGAAGTAGAAGGTTTCACGGAGGGTGTTAAAATCCCACTCTCGGGAGGTAATCAGAGGCATCTTCGGGTTCCGTGCTAGTTTCTTTGTGTTTTTGCGTGTCGGCATTTGTATTTATCTACTTAAAGAAGGGAAATTATCCCCCCTCCCAACCATGTTGTAGCCTGCTTTTCCTTTTCTTCTTTTCCTTTTATGTAGTGTGAACTTTTCCAAATGGCCCTAAATATTTTTCCATAACGAGACTCAACGGCAGCAATTGGGAAGGATCTGAAAGATAAGCAGTTCCCTCTTGCCGAAAACCCAGGTTGTTCCCCATTTTCAAAATGATAAATAACACTTTGATTAATATCTGGAATTCTTAGAAGAGGAATTACAGGCTCAAACTGTATGCTTAGTTTAAAATATTCATCGCATAATACACACAGGGATTAAAGATTAGTATTACTGAAGGTTACACACATAAAAGCGAGCATCCTTTTGCCCCCTCCCCAATCTGGTTTCCCATCATTAAGTTTCTTGTATTTCCTTCCAGAGAAACATTTCTGTATGCACCAGCACCCGTTCCTTTCTGTTTACACAAATGGGATTCATTTTCTGCACACCAGGTTGTGTCTTGTCAGTTATTTATCTTTGAGACCGTTCCACAACAGCACAAACAGATCTACCTCAAATGTCATAATGCGTATATTCACGTTATATGTAAATATCAAAGTTTATTTAACTAGCCCTTTATTATTACCCACTGGTTACAGCTTTTTGCAGTAAACAGTGTGGTGTACCTCTGGTAGCACATCGTAGGCTAAACCCCCATCACCGAGTATGAGTATGTGCAGTTTCTAATTTGGGAGGTTTATGAACTTGCCCCCAAGGCAGGCTGCCTCAATTTATACCAACACCCATAATGTTCGAGAGGAACCTTCCCCCCCGCCCCTTGCCACCACTGGGTTTTTATCAAACTCCACCAAAACACATTTACAGTCTGATTGATAAAAATATTCCTCTTTTGGCTTGCTTTTAAAAAATCAGAGTAGGTTTAAGCATCCCTTTATATGCTTACTGTCCATTAAAAATGTGAACTTCCTATTCCGAATCCTTAGTCACTTTTTTCTATTGAGTGGTTCCTTTTTCTTATGAATGTATATGAATTCTTTGTGAACTGAGACAATCACCCCTTTGTTTATTGAGTGTATTATAAATATTATTCCCACGTGCAGTTGGTCTCTGATTTTATGTTCTTTTTAAACATAAATATATGTTCATTGGCTCTTGCCATGACTACATAAAGAAGCACCCAAAGGTCAATAGTTGCCAGTAGCCTACCTTTATTTTCTCCTCTGGGTTTGCAGGCCACTGGGGCCCGCACTTTGGGCTGGAGGCTCCTGGTTGGGTTTAGGTCTGTGCCATGTGTCCATTCTGGGGCCCAGGCTGATGGGGCTGTGTCTTTCTGTGGGCCGGGAGGCAGGAGCGCAGAGGGCGAGGGGCAACACGTGATACCCCCGGGGTGCCTTGGGTTGGCGGCCACGCCCACCTCCCATGGCCAAGGCCAACATTGGGTGGGGATGGCACTGTGCCCACTCTGTCCAGAGGCTACCACGTCACATGTCAGAGCCTCGTACTTCTTATACAGGGAGGCCCTAGGACTGAGAACCAAGATTCTGTTCATCACATGCAGGTGCTTTTTAAAAATAAATATTTAATTCATTCATCTTTTCTATTAGGACCCTTGATTCTGTGTCGTGGCTCAAAAGGCTGACTTCTTTTCTAAAGATTCTTTCAAGATTCTGCCATGTTCTTCTAGGGTGTTCATGTTTTGATTTACTTCTTGGTTCCTCTGGAATTTTTTTTGGTATAAAAAGTGAGGTAAAGATTAAGCTTTATTTCTTTCCAAGTGTCTAATCAGTTGTCCCAACACTTTTGATTGGATAGGTTTTCTTTTCCCCTTTTTAGTATGTGAATGAGAATTGCATGGGATTTAGGTATTGCTTCGTCCTTCTATTTAAAGAAATGAATCTTTTTCCATCTAATAGTGAAGTATTTTATGATTTCAGTAGATGTTTGAGATTTTCTTGATAGTGCTTTCCTTCATTTCACATTAGTCTGTTTATTCTAAGACAGTCTGCCTTTTTGCTTGCTGTTACAAATGGAATAATCTTTCCTTAATTTTATCCTCTTTTCTAACCGGGCTTTTCTTACATGCCTATGTGAAAGCTATTTTTTCTGTAGTTCATGAGTTTATATCCTGACATTAGAATGGGGTGAGTCACTTAACCTCTCGGTACTTTACTTTTCTCATCTGTGCAGTAGGGCACAAAGATCACACATGCCTTTCAGGGTTGTCAGGATCCAAAGAGGTAAAGTATAAAACCTTGGTTAAGTGTCTGGTATACCGTCAGTGCTCAATAAATGTGAGTATTGATCGTAATATACTTTCTTCGTATGTTACTTTTCTAACCAGATGGTTTACTGAATCCTCTTATGGTTTCTTTTTCTTTTCTTTTCTATCAATTCCCTTGGGTTTTCTAGTTTGATAAGTATATCGTTTTCAGGTAGTAGTAATTTTGCCCCCCTTTCCAGTACTTATATTCGTTTTCTGTTGCTACAGAGCAAATTACCACAAGCATAGACGCTTAAAACAGCACAGATTTATTATGTCACAGTTTCCGTGGGTCAGGAGTCTGGAGCATTTGGGCTGGGTCCCCACTCGGGGTCTGAAGGCTAAAATCAAGGTGAGGCTCCATGCAGCCTCGTCTGGTGACCTGACCAGGGAAAGATCCGCTTCCACACTCCCTAGGGTGTGGGCAGAACTCGTTCTCGTGGTTTTCTTGCAAGCTGTGGGATGGAGAAGCCCACCCACAACACGACAGGGCAGCGCACCCTGCAAGGCCAGTGCAGAATCTCCCACGTGCTTCAAATCTTTGACTCAGGAAGGGCCGAGACCCAGAGGGCTTGCTTGATGAGGTCAGGCCCACCCAGGAGAAACTCCCTTGGATTGACTTAAAGGGAGTTAACTCAAACTGATTTGGAACCCAAGTATGGCTGCAAAATCCTTTCACCCTTGTCACATAGTGTAACCTCAGCCCAAGGAGATCGAAATCCATCAGGTTCACAGCCCCTCCCATCCTCAAGGGGAGGGGATTCTGTAGAAGGCGTACACCAGAGGTGGAGGTCCTTGGGACTCTCACTGGTCTGCACACCACACTAGTATTTTCAGAAGAATTTTAAATATAAGTGGTGATTGTGGGCATCTTTATCTTATTAAATGAAGAACTTTTTTTTTTTTGTAAAAAATGGAGATTGAATTTTATCAAATGCCTTTTCTACATCTACTGAATTACCATATTTTTCACTTTTATCATATTAATGATTAATTTTATTACTACATTTCCTCTTAGTGAACCATCTTTTCATTCCTGACATGAACCCCTTGTCTTGTTCTTTATCCTTCTAAATGTACTGCTAAATTCTATTTTCTACCATTTTATTTAAAAATTGATGTTCCTCTGTTTATAAGTAAAATTGGTCTATTTTCTACTCTTTTGATATTTTACAGGTTTGTAATTGTTATGCTGACATTTGTAAAAAAAATTTGGAAAGTTTCCTTGTTTTCTCCCTCTGTGCTCAGAGAAAAATTAAATAATATCGGAAATCTCTGTGCTTTGAAGTTTGTGAAGAATTTGCCTGTAGCTGTTGGCCACTTTCCCAATTTCTTAGTGTTAATAGGTACATTTAGCTTTTTGATTTGAGAGGGAATCAACTGTAGTAAATTATATTTTGCATACCACATTAGTAATTTATATTACTAGTATAAATTAATATAAAATTAAAGTAATAGGGCTTCCCTGGTGGCGCAGTGGTTGCGAGTCCGCCTGCTGATGCAGGGGACACGGGTTCGTGCCCCGGTCCGGGAAGATCCCACATGCCGTGGAGCGGCTGGGCCCGTGAGCCATGGCCGCTGAGCCTGCGCGTCTGGAGCCTGTGCTCCGCAACGGGAGAGGCCACAACAGTGAGAGGCCTGCGTACTGCAAAAAAAAAAAAAAAAAAAAAAATTAAAGTAATATAAACCAATATAAAAATATACTAATATTTGTAACTTATATTATACATTAGAAAATCACCTGTGACATCCTGGATGCTGTAGATTGAACGTTTGTGTCCCCCTAAAATTCACACGTCAAATCCTAGTCCCCAGTGTGATGGTATTTGGAGTAGAGCCTTTGCGAGGGGATTAGGTCATGAGGGTGGAGTCCACATGAATGGGATTAGTGCCCTTATAGGAGAGACTCCAGGAGCTCCCTCACCCTTTCCACAAGTGAGGACACAGTGGAAGGACCACTGTCTATGGATCAGGAAGTGGGCCTCACCAGACACCGATCTGCCTATGCCTTGGTTTTGGACAAAGGACATGCTTCTTGAGGCACTGCAGGTCTCTGAGGCCCCCCACCTCATCTGCAAACACACACACACACACACACACACACACACACACACACACACACACACACACACACACACACACACACACACACACACACACACACACACACACACACACACACACACACACACACACACACACACACACACACGGTGGCAGGTGGCTGGAGTCCAGGGAGCAGGGAGTGGTCAGAGCAGTGCATGGCTGCAGGGAGGTTGCCCTGAGCCTGGTTGCCCCCTGCACAGCGAGGTTGGCCAGGAGGACTCATCCTGAGGTCTCCATGCTGTGCCATGAGGTCCCTGGAGACCATAGTGTTAACGAATCCTGGGTGCTCCCTGGTTACTGGCAGAACTCTATTGGGAAAAATTCCTCCATTTTGGGTCCATAGAAACTCACTGATGAAGATCAAGTGCTGTATTCACAACAAAAGACTTCCAAGAATGCAGGCATCAAAGAAAGCCAGCTGCAGTGAGTGGGGGTCAACAGAAACCATGAAGGACAGACTTAGACACCTTCCTTTCACTACCCCCTTGGACTCTAGAACCTCTGAACGTGAAACAGTTAAAGTAATTATGGGCAGAATCCTAAAGATGAGCATGCAACAAGAAACTATCTGAAGCAAATAGCTGTATTTGGGGAAAGGTAAAAATAGAACATCTAAATACCTAAAATATAACAATTGAATTTTTCTAAACAAATGCAAATGTTCAACAGCTGATTAATAGGGAAAATTAGTCATCTGGAAAATACACCTGGAGAAAATATTCAGAATGAAATACTGAGCGGCACGGGTGTGGCCGATGTGAAAGAAGAACTAAGGGATTTGGAGGATGAAGTAGGAAGGATCAGCATGTGGCTATTGGGGTCCCCGACAGAGAGGATGTAGGAGAGAAAATATTTGAAGAAGTACTGGCTAAAAATTTCCAGAACTAATGAAAAATATAAATTTACAGATTCAGAAGCACAGTCCATCTCAAAGAGGATAAAGAAAAAGAAATGCACACATAGACATATCATGCAGAAACTTCAGAACACCAAGAGCAAGGAGACAATCTTAAAAGTCTTTAAAGAGTGAGCAACACCCCTCAAGGAACAGCAGTTTAACGACAGCCAACTTCTTGATGGCAACAGTGGAAACCAGAAAGTAGAATAATATCTTCAAGCTCTTGAGAGAAGAAACTGTCCACTTAGGATTGTGTATCCAGCAAAACTACTCTTCAAGCATGAGGTGAAGTAAGAAATTTACAGATAAACAAAAAAGGGGAATTTGCCATTAAAAGATCTGCACTGAATCAAGGATTTCTAAATCAAGGGTTCCTAACTTCTGGTAGAGCAGTCTGGTGAGGTCTTTGGGGTCCCTCTCAGAATGAGGTTTTTAAGTGCATGAAATAAAATATACAGGATTACAAAGGAAACTAATTATTTTAAAACATTTTAAAATCAACTTATTTTTAAAAGTATAATAATATATGTGTGACATTACTCATCAAATAACAAAATCCAGTGTCAGGTCTAGAAACTACCCTAATTTCAGAGTAAACAGCTCTGGAGAAGCCTACATATTACAGGGCAGAGTCAGGGCACATGAGTTTGGTACCCAGCGTACGTGAGCTAATTTGCATCAAGGAAACACACATTGCAGTAGAACAGGTGGCGTGTATCTCAGCTCTGAGTTATTTATAACATTTATATGATTTTACTTTTTTTTCTTTCATGGGGCAACTTTGTCATCGATTTATAGCTTTGCTACTATATGAAAAGCAAATGAAAGCTGCAGAGTTCTTTTTCTATTGTGGAGAAGGTCCTTTGAGGAGAGTGGCTTTCCTTGTGGATGTTCTGAGTTTGATGCACTGATATGCAGAGAAAGCGAACGGTTGGGAGCAGGAAATGTGCTGAGGGAAGGCGGCACAGGCATGGGTGGGATGGGAAGGCTGCAGAGGTGCCTCTTTCCCAGACGGGAGCCGAAATGGACTCAGGAGGCTGAGGGCCTTCACACCTGATGGAACCTGGCCATGTGGCCCCGGGGAGACCCAGACAAAGAAAACCAGGCTGAAAGAGAAGAAAATGGAGGTGGGATAAAGTAGGAGGATCACCTACTCCATGAGGCCCACGTAGCGCAGGCCTGCAATCCGGAAGGTTTGGAAGGTGGGGACCCACAGACGTCTTTCATTCTGAGCAGCTCAGAGTACTATCTGTGCCCTTATTGCAACAGCAGTTCTTTCTCCAGACACGTGCATGCTGGCTTTTTAGTGGTAAACTGGTACCACTGTAGCTGTGGGGCAGCCGGCCATATATTTTGTGAAATAATTTAATTGGTTTTCAAGTCTGCATTCTGGAAGCAGTTGCTTCACTACCCGAAATGTTGCATTACTTTTTGCCTTTGAACCAGATTGGAAGATCTGAAGAAAGTTCCTGATTTTAGTCAGTGAAATAACTTTTCAGTCTCAGAGACAAGATTTAAAGGACTGATTTATTCCGGGCCTCGGAGTACAGGGGCAGCACCAATCAAAGGCAAGGACTTCTGCTGTAAAGCTGCTGTTACTTCCCCGCAGTCTCTTATCCCCTCTCAATCCTCCCAACAGCAGGAAGCTCTTTCTCGTTTCTAATTTTATCTCTTGCATCTCTGTAGGCTGGGTGGGGAAGTGGAGAAAAGAGCCACTTGGCGTCCTCACAGCAACTCACAGGTGCTGGGAAAGTTAACCCTCCTCTCTGGGCAGCATCATGCCTTTCCTGTTCTTTTTGGCTTTTCTTTCACAACTACTGAATTGTCTGTTCCTCTTCTCTGACCCACTTCAGTGTCTTTGTAAACTGCAGACTTTGAATAACAATCCTGGCAAATTAAACAGGACAGAGGGTACTTGAGATATAATTTCACTGGCCAGCTAGATGCAGGAGCAGTTTCTCACAGGAGTGGTACAAAGTAAGCCTGCAGAATTACCGATATGGCAGAACATGCAACATCGTCCTGCCTTGTTGCTAGGATGGAGCAAACAGCAGTTCAACCTAAGTCCCTGTCTTTTCAGAGCAGGGATATGGTCCCCTCCCTTGGTTGCCATGGGGATGGGAGCAGGCACCCTCAGGGAGGAGGAGCCCAGCATCTGGTCTTTGAAAGTCTCCTCCACTCTAACGTAGTCACCCTTGTTAGAGCTGGTGCTGGTGTTTCTGTACCAGAGGCAGAGAAGTCAGCTCTACCTGAGAGCAGACGTGGAGGGAGAGGGGATATTTCGGAACAAAAATCCAGCATCCCACTCTGGAAATGTTAGTGTATTAGTAAGCTTAGGCTGCAGTAACAAAATATCGTAGAAATAATGCCATTTGCAGAAACATGGGTGGACCTGGAGATTGTCCTACTGAGTGAAATAAGTCTGACAGAGAAAGACAGATATCGTATGATATCACTTATATGTGGAATCTAAAAAAAACGATACAAATGAACTTATTTACAAAACAGAAAGAGACTTATAGATATTGAAAACAAACTTATGGTTGCCAAAGGGGAAAGGTGGGAGAGGTATAAATTAGGAGTTTGTAATTAATATACACATACTACTATATATAAAATAGATAATCAACAAGGACCTACTGCAAAGCACAGGGAGCGCTATCGATATTCTATAATAACGTATATGGGGAAAAAATCTGAAAAAGAATGGACGTGTATATGTATAACTGAATCACTTTGCTGTATACCTGGAACTAACACAACATTGTAAATCAACTATACTCCAATATAAAATAAATATTAAATTTAAAAAATTAACATAGACTGGGCCGATTAAACAGAAATGTGTTTCCTTGAAGTTCTGGAGGCTGAAAGTCTGCAATCAGGATGCTGCCATGGTCAGGTTTTGGGGAGGGCCCTCTTCTTGGCTTGTAGACAGCTCACTTCTCTGTGTCCTCATGTGGCCTTTCCATGGTGTGTACATGTGGAGAGAGAGATCTCTCTCTCCTTCTCTTCCTATAAGGTCACCATCCCATCATGGGGGCCCCACCTTCACAACCTAATCTAACCCTAATCACCTCCTGAAGGTCCTGCCTCCAAATACCACCACATTGAGGGTTGGGGCTTCACCATATGGGTTTGGGGGGGACACAGACGTTCAGTCCCTGACAATTTGTTTTCTATTTCTGCAGAGCAGATTTCTGCGAACTTTGCAGCTTAACACAACACCCATTTACCATCTCACAGATTTCTTGGGTCATGAGTCTGGACATGGCTTAGTAGGGTCAACTGGCCAGGGTCCCACAGGCTGCAGTCAAGGTGTTGCCAGGGCAACATCATTTCAAGATGCCGTCCCTGGGGAGAGTCACGGAATAGCACATCCTACTCACACTCAAGGGGAAGGCATTATACAAGGTCGGGATCTCCATGCCTCATTGCGTTTGATGGTTTTATTCTTTGCCTTCGTATAGGGGACTTGGACCCATTCCCAATTATAGTTATTATTGATATTTAGAAATGTAAATTATCTTCAAGAAGCAAATAGTCCATGTTTGTTGGAAGTAAAATTATTTGAGGGGATTTGTGGAATTATAACTTCATGATGAAGATGGGAAATGTCAAGAATTTTTACTGTGGCCTAAGAAAAGTGCTGTTAACTTCCTTTGTGTTTAGAAACCCCTGCTCTTCGGAGGTCCAGTAAAATCCCTGTTGTAAGTGGCCTGGTCATTGTAGAGACTTGATAGTTTTTTTTTTTTAATTTATTTATTCATTTATTTATTTTTGGCTGTGTTGGGTCTTCGTTTCTGTGCGAGGGCTTTCTCTAGTTGTGGCAAGCGGGGGCCACTCTTCATCGCGGTGCGCGGGCCTCTCACTGTCGCGGCCTCCCTTGTTGCGGAGCACAGGCTCCAGATGCGCAGGCTCAGTAGTTGTGGCTCACGGGCCTAGTTGCTCCGTGGCACGTGGGATCTTCCCAGACCAGGGCTCGAACCCGTGTCCCCTGCATTGGCAGGCAGACTCTCAACCACTGCGCCACCAGGGAAGCCCGAGACTTGATAGTTTTAGTAGCTTCAGCTTAGAAGATGAAGGAGTTCTGTCTGTGCGTATCAGAGAAGACTTGAGAGGCCTGGGGTGGTTTGGGAGTTCAGTGGGGCCCCATGTTCCCTCGAATTCCTAGGCCCTTCTTGGGTGAGGAGGCGTTGGGCCACGTCTGGAAGGATGGGTGAAATTTCATCTGGTAGAAATGAGGAGAAGGCAGAGCGTAAGTGGACATCTTCTGGGAGATAGTCTGAGAATTCTCATCCTCTCTCCAGCCTCAGTCTCGGCGTGGCAGTGTTGGTGTGAAGGGCAGACAGAGGACACTGTGGAAGCCCCATCCTAGGCGGATGGTGGGGTCAGAGCTCAGCCCCCAGAGCTTGGCCATCATCTGAAGGAAGAGAAAGGGGTGGGGCTGAGGCAGGGGGCCAGGAGGTGGGCGGTGACAGGAGGGGAGTGCTGAGTATGGAGGGAAGACAGCCTGCAGGGGTTCCGTTCCAGGGCTCGTGTTTGAGAAATGCAGTGGCTTTGGTGCCCGAAGTGGCCAGGACATGAGTGGAGGGTCACTTAGGGCGGTGCTGGTGGGAAAGCAGGGACCGGATTTGTGTGGGTCTGGTTGCCCGTCCAGGGAGGTGACATTCACCTGACAGGCGTCCAGCGCAGTTCCAGTGGAGGGGCAGAGGTGAGTGAGTGGCAGAGCACCCCGTCCAGGCAGGTAAATCATGAGAGCGAGGGCAAGCAGAGGGGGAGGAGAGGTGTCGAGAGGAAGAGCCAACCCAGCTTCACGACTGCGGCTCCTGAACGCGCCAGGAGCTCAGATGTTGATGGCGGAGTTGGCAGAAGTTTTGGATTCTCCACAAGAAGGTTTGGAGGTGGAGAGAAGAGGTCAGGGTGTGCGCTCTCCAGCATGAGGTGATGGTGAGAGTCCCGACAGCCTATCCTTAGGAGAAATGGCAGCTCAGTCCAACGGAAAATGACTAGGGGGAAGTCGTGTGTCCATTGAGGAGGAAGAATTCGACACCAGAGAGGGTGTTCTGGTGGGTGGAGTGTTGGGTGCGGAAGGGGAGATGGCGGCTTTAGAGGCACGTGGAGAAGAATGACGGAGACTTGGCCTCGGAGACCGTGGGGCAGGGGGGTGGGGAACAGCAGCCCAGGGTTTCTGTGACGGCTGCAGCTGGAGCTGGGCAGCATCACGGAGAGGGGAGACTCGGGAGGTGGGAAAACGGTTGTCTAACATTTGCAGCACTGGCTGCGTTCGGAAGAGGTACGTGCCCTGAAGAGAGAAGGTAGATGTGACAGGCTGGGGAGCAGAGCATGCGGAAGCTCTTCCATTCATTCTTTTCTGTTAAGTGTGTGTGTGTGTGTGTGTGTGTGTGTGTGCGTGTGTGAATAAGGTTTAAAGCCTTTCATATAAAGACAACTGGTCGGGTGTTGTTGGACATCTGAGACCAGCACGGCACTGGGTGGGTGGAGGCTGCAGGGTCTAAGACTCGGTCCTGCTCAGTGCAGAGGTGCTGGAGGGTGAACTGGGCTCTGTCACCATCGGGACCTTGTGGGTCTGTTCAGTTGCGCGTTCTGCTCTGGGTCTGGGGTCGGTCCTTTTGGAATCCCGGGGAAGTGCAGCCCGGCCCCTCCAGCCTGGTCCCGGACTGCCTGGCCCAGGCCCACTGTGGAAAGTCAAGGTGGTAACGGCCCTTGTCTGTTGCATCCAGCTACCCCTCTGAAGGCAGATTGCGGTGGGCAGTGGGCGTGGGGTGCAGCTGTGTCTCTGTGGTCCAGTGGCCCTGCCTGGACACAAGGAGACTGGGAATATGGGGATCAGCAAACATGGGTCTGACGTGGGCTTGGGGGGCAGCCCGGAAGAAGGGTGTGCCAGGAGCTGAGGGTGGTTCTCCTGGGAGTTGGCAGACAAAGGGCGACAGGGGAGCCAGGGCGGAGGGGGCACTGCTGGGGAGGTTCTGGGGGGACACGCTCGGCAGGGCGGGGGCCAGGGGTCGGGCAGGGCTGGCCTGGGCCGGGGCGGGCAGCTTAGAGCCAGTGTGGACAGCGAGGGAGCCTCCTGGGTGGGGTGAGAGTGAAGGGGAGACCCCTGTAGGGGCTGGGGGGGGGGTCCCAGGTGTGGGAGAACAGAGGGAGCCTTCAGGCCGCTGGGCAGGTTGCGCGTGACCTGTGAGTGGGGACAGCACCGCCTTCCCCAAAGTAGTGTGTTCAGTGCTGTCTGTGATGTTAAATCACACAGCAAGTGTCTCTCAGGACCTGGGGGGATAAGGCTGAGGGCCCGGGGGTGGGTGGGAGGCTCGTTCAGAAAGCGCATCTGCTCTCGGCATCCCTGCGAGCTGGTCACTCTGGCCCCGCGTGGTGGCTGCGGGTGTGACTGTCGGGAGGGACAGACCCACCACCATGACCCACTCCTGCCTGCGTGCTGTGCTCTAGAAAAGTCCTGGGAGGCTCCTCACCCCCTGCTCCCTCTGTTCCAGGTGCTGCTGTCGGGACTTATCGGCGTCGTCTCCTGGAAGAGGCCCCTGTCCCTCGTGGTAAGTGGCATCCGGGTCCCCGTGCGGCCATGGAGCAGGGCTCTGCCCGCGGAGCTGTGAGTGCTTTCAAGGCGCATTCGTCTTGACCCTGGGCGTCCTGCTGCCCCCTCCACGGGCGCTCACGGGCCATCCTCTTTCTGTTTTTTGGTGTTGTGCCCTCTTGGAGGACATGCCACCAACAAAGACATTTTAATAAGTGCAGATGCAAGCGTTTTCTCTGGACTGATAAACACGATCGTGCACATGCATATGCTTACGGGTGATCACACAATAGGACGTAGCTCATCCGAGTTCGAGAAATGTTAGCTTTCTGTGTGTTTTGGAGACTGTGAAACTCTATGAGGTATTGGTATTTCTTTGCATAGATGTTTCTTTGGAAGAAGGAAGAAAAGGGTGCCCCTGGAGCCCTGTCTTATGGGGTCAGGCCTCATGCTGGGGAGGAAGACGCCACACGGGGGGTGGAAAGAGGATGATGGTTTTTCCATCTGAAAGTACCCGGGGTGAATTTATGTCTATTGATTTGTATGTGTGTTCTTCTCAGCATGTGCATTAATATATTTATGTGTCCACGTCAGGACTATACAGAGAGGTTTTCTGGGTTTTGATGGATAATGAAAAAGACGGCATGGATTTTTTTCCTCTTAGGTAGTAATCAATTATTTAAAATCTCTTCTTTAAGTGATTAGACTTGGAGATAATGACATACTAAATATTAATGGAAATAGAAAAAAACCCACAAATCTTGTCTGTTGTAAACACCTCCTCCTTCGTTAGGGGAATCATGACATCCTGAAAAGGCACTGGGAGGGAGGGGTAGTTTAATTCAGGGGGCCTCCTCTTATACAAAATACTGAGAAATTTCCTTAAAATTTTTTTATATTGATATTTTCAAATATTCACCAGAGTAGAGAGACTAGTATAGTGAACCCCGTGTACCCCTATCCGTCCTCAATGGTATCAACATTGACTGGTCCTGTTTCATCTAAGCCCCTTGCTGGATTATTTTAAAGTAAATCACGGCTTGTGTATTGAGACACTGACTCTTCTGTGCAGAGGCAAATGGCGGCAGACACTGGGCCGTGGGTCCCCTTCAGGGAAACGGGGACAACCTGCCCATCCCTCCTGACCTACCCCCACCTTGCAGGGCAGAGAGAGTAGGCCCTCAGCCTGGCGTCTGGACAGAGGAAAGCCGCCCTCCTTCGGGTGGGTGCGTGGGATGGGAGAAAGGGCACCCGTCCCCCGGCCACCGCACTCCTGCCCCAGCCCTACCCTGGGACGGAGCTTCTCGGGACTGGGCATCTTACCGTGAAGGATGCACGTGCTCATGCCTGCTGAGGGGTCAGGACTCCTTGTGCAGGTGGCGCAGGTGTGTCCTTGGGGTGGGGGGGGTGCCCGCAGCAGTAGGGTGGGTCTCGGGGCCTCGCCCAAGGAGGGTGGCCCCAGCGGGAGCCCCTGCAGCCGAGCTTTCCAGGGGCTCACCCCCCAGCTCCACGCAGCCCAGCAGCTCTCCAGGTAGACGAGGAGGAAGGGCTCCCCCAGCTCAACTGGCTGCTTTGCTGAGTCAGGGAGGTAAGGGGTCGGTTAGGGTGACACCAGCTGCTGTCAGACCCCAGACTTCGTGTCTTAACGCCGTGAACATCTGCTTCCTGCTCCCATCCAGGCGGGCCTTCCAGGCAGCGGCTGCTCCCCCCACACCAGATTCAAAGACCCCGCTTGCTTCCACCAGTGGCCCTGCACTCCCCAGGCCCGTGGGGTCCCCTGCATTTCAGTGAAGGGGGGAGAGGAAGGAGAAACACGTGCTCCTTGACTTCCTTGGCCTGAAAGGGACACTCATGCTTGCACGTCACACCAGTGAGGAGGGCTCGTCACGGGGCCCGAAGCGTGTCTGGTTGGGAAGGAAGCTGAAAAAGGTGGTCCCTCCCTGGACGGGTCCCTCCCAGAGACGGCCCACATTGTGGAGTGGGGACAGAGTCTTGGCGGAGAGCTGGTTGTCTCTGCTGTAAGGACACTCTTCTGTCTGTTGACCAGGATGATACAACTTTTGATTTGTTAGCAGAAAACTCACTCTCTGAACTGTGAGCGTTGATGTGGCCTTAGTTTTCCTCCCTTCCCAGCCTCACCCTGACACCTGGACCCTCTGGACTGCCGGCATGTGGTGTGGGCCCCGACTGACAGGTCCTCCCCGACCCCTCTGGCCTCTGCCCTGCCCTTCCACTCATTAGGGCTCGCTTCTCGCTGCTTCCTGGAAGCCCTCCTTCCCCCCAGCCTCCTCCGAGCGTCTGCGTCCAAGCCCCTCATCCTGTTCCACAACATGTAGGGCCCACCTACAAACTACTGTTAACAGGAACCACGTGCTGGGCGTTTCCTTCGTGCTAAGCCCTGCACGGGATCCGCTGAGCTTATCCACACAGTATCCTTGTGAGTAAGCTACTGTTTTTATCCCCATTTTCCAGAAGAAAAGGAAGACTTAGAAAGGTAAATATCTTGCCTAGGGTCTCACAGCTAGAATAGCTTGAAGTCTTGATTTAAATAATTCCTTATTTTTGAGAATTATTTTTTATTGAGGTGACATTGGTTTATAACATCATATAAATTTCATGTGTACAGCCTTATATGTCTACATCTGTGTACGCTGCAGTGTGCTCATCACCAAATATCCAGTTTCTATCCATCACTCCTCCACTGAGCCCCTTTCCCCTCTGGCAACCACTATTCTGTTCTCTGTTATCTACGTGTTTGTTTTTGGTTGCTTTGGTATGTTCGTTTATTTTGTGTTTTGTTTGTTTTTAAGATTCTACATACCAGTGAAATGATACAGTATTTGTCTTTCCCTGTCTGACTTACTTCACTTAGCATAAAACTCTCAAGGTCCATCCATGTTGTCACAATTGGCAAGATTTTACCTTTTTTATGGCTGAGTAATAGTCTATTGTATGTATGTACCACATCTTCTTTATCCATTCCTCTGTTGATGGACACTTAGATTGTTTCCATGTCTTGGCTATTGTAAATAGTGCTGCAGTGAACATCGGGGTGCATGTGTCTTTTCAAATTAGTGTTTTCTTTTTCTTCAGATATATGCCCAGCAGTGGGATTGCTGGGTCGTATGGTAGTTCTATTATTAATTTTTTGAGGAACTTCCATACTGTTCTCCATAGTGGCTGCACCAATTTACATTCCCACCAACAGTGTAGGAGGGCTCCCTTTTCTCCACATCCTCTCCAGCATTTATTATTTCTTGCCTTTTTGACAATAGCCAGTCCAATGGGCATGAGGTAATAATCTCATTGCAGTTTTGATGTGTGTTTCTCTGATAAATAGTTATTTTATATCAAGCTCCAGTTTTATCCTTTACTCTAATGGTACATTTCCATCTTCCTGAGGCATAAAACTGAAGAGGCCACTGTGAGTTCTGGTTCATTTCCAGGGGGACACGACACGCCCCACCCCTGCGAATGACCACCAGAGCAAGTTGCCCTCTCTGAAGGGAGGTGTCTGCCCCTCGAGGTGTTGGAAGAGCCTCGCAGGCTGGCTGGGGGAGGCCAGGAGTGACGCTGATGTGGGGCTGCGGGGGCTGCCCTCTGTCGGTTGACCATATCTCTCCTCCGACGGGCTGGTGAGTGTGGGCCCGTCACAGCCCTGCTGGGCCTCCTTTCTCTTCCTCACTCTGAGCCCGTCAGACAGAGTGAGGTGAGGGAGGGGGTGTAAGCTTCAGGCCAGAGCGACTTGATGTATTGTGGGTGGTGGAGGGACTTGCGTTGGGAAAGAGGACAAGGTGGGGGCAGCAGGCTGGCTGATGGGGGCAGGAAGGAGGCCGCCCTTTCCAGCTGGGGCCTGTGATGTGAGGGGAGGAGGAGGGAGATGCTGTGACATTCTCACCATCGTATTTTCTAAGAGCCTTTCCAAATTCTGAAACAAGGCAGGCGCTACGCCAGTAGAGAATACGTATGTTCACATTTTTTTCATTCATTTTTTTCTATGTGCTAAGTGTCTCCTATGATTGAGATAATTGTCTTCCTTACATCAAACTATAAAAGGTTCTACATTACGCTAGATGCCAATTAAGATTCAGATTGTATAGCTCTGATTAGCTCATGTTTTTGAAAGATTCAGTGGCATGTCCTTTGATTGCTTATACATATATCAGTATTGGAAACAGTCTCACACATGATCACAGGTCGTACAGGAGCCCCTCCCACCATCCATGGTCCCACTTTACACGGTTTCAGTTACCCAGCCTCAGCTGCAGTCTGAAGATATTAAATGGAAAATTCCAGAAATAAACAATTCCTAAGGGCTTCCCTGGTGGCGCACTGGTTAAGAATCCGCCTGCCAACGCAGGGGGCACGGGTTTGATCCCTGGTCCAGGAAGGTCCCACATGCTGTGGATCAACTCAGCCTGTGCGCCACAACTACTGAGCCTGCACTCTAGAGCCCGCGAGCCACAACTGCTGAAGCCTGCGTGCCTAGAGCCCGTGCTCTGCAATAAGAGAAACCACCGCAGTGAGAAGCCCGCTCACCCCAGTGAAGAGTAGCCCCCACTTGCCGTAGCTAAAGAAAGCCAACGCACAGCAACGAAAACCCAACGCAGCCAAAAATAAATAAGTAAAATAATTTTTTTTTTAATTAAAAAAAAAACACAATTCATAAGTTTTCAATTTCTTTCTGTTCTGAGTATTGTGGTGAAACCCATGCCATCCCACTCCAACCCCCCTGGAATGTGAATCGTCCCTTTGTCCAGTGGGTCCCACCTGTTAGTCACTCAGTAGCCATCTGGGTTATCGGAGCGAATGTCGCAGTATCTCGGTGCTGTATTCAAGTGACCCTTATTTTACTTAATAAAGGCCCCAGAGCTCAAGAGTAGTTATGCTGGCAATCTGGATACACCAGAGAGAAGCTGTAAAAGTGCTAGACTTAATAAGGAAAGAAAACGCGTACGCTGAGTGTGCCAAGATCTACAGTGAGAACAAACCTTCTATCTGTGAAATTGTGAAGAAGGAAAAAGAAATGTATGCTAGTTTTGCTGTCACTCCTCAACTGCAAAAGGTATGGCCATAGTACACTATAAGCACTTAGTTAAGATGGAAAAGGCATTACATTTGTACAATAAGATATTTGAGAGAGAGAGACCACATTCACATAAATTTTATTACAGTCTATTTTTATAATTATTCTGTTTTATTATTATTATTGTTAATCTCTTACTGGGCCTAACTTACGAATTAAGCTTTATCACGGGTACATATTGATAGATACAGGGTTCCGTACTCTCTGCCATTTCAGGCATCCACTGGGGGCCTTGGAATGTATTCCCTGCAGATAAGGGGGGACTACTGTACACTTAAAAAAAAACTTGAATGGGTAGTTCTGACCTGGCCACTAGATTATTTGTGATAACTAATACTATTGAGAAACTAATAACCACGGGCTTGAAAACATTTTTAGAATTTATTTTTATATGTAACAAATTACAGTTTATTTAGTATAGTTTTTTAAGAGCAAAGTAGACATATTTTGAAAAGTACTAATCTGTAGGAATCAGAGTGCCCTATAGAGTGATGTGTTTAGTACTGTTTGTGTTTTATGTTATAGTGGTTGAGGAGTCTGACTTTTTGGTTTATTCAGATAGTGGTTTACTTTTATTGCTAAATTTTATCAACCCCGATGGGAATGTGTATCGGTTAGGGTTCAGTCTGAGAGGCAGAACCTCTATGAGCCAACACCAAGCATCTCTGTGAGTCAGACTCTTCGAACCGCTGCTCTGGCCCCACTGCCCATCACCCTAGCCACACCCACCTGGTCTTTGGTGATGAAGTACCGCCACTCGGCCCCTGCCGCCCTGGGATCCCAGAATCCTCATGCACTTGGGGATCCTAGTTTGCTGACAGCACAGGCATGTCTACTGCAGTTTCTGATCTACAGGGGAGAGTCCCTCAGGGCTCCTCAAGTGTGCTGGGGCTCCCCTCACAGATGTATTCTCTACGCCGTGGTGGAAGCTGTGTTCTCGGGATCCTCCGGGACGGGTGAGCAGGTCTTACGTGAAGAGTGCACTCTGTCATTCCAGTCTCCCCCAGCCTTTAAGTTCCTCCCTCGAGGATATACCTAGAAGGTCTGGCATGTCAACTTCACTTAGTGCAGCCCACCTTGGGGTTCGTATTTGAGCCAAACAAACAGCAAGGATCCTTCCTAATTCCTCCAGCCAAGACGTTGAATGCCAGAATCTCTGCTTGGTGGGCCCATGTCACTAACCTTGGCCCGATTCAACAGTGTATTCCTTCTACCTTGATGCCCCACCATCCATGGTAAGTCCTAAGATTGCCCGTGTCCAGCTGTGAGAAGGGTCCCCAGGCTGCAGCACAGGTAGGGGGAGTCTGGGCAGAGCCTGGCACACTAGCTGAGTTAAGGAGAACAAGCTGAGGGGCCGGGACTTCAGGGTGGGTAGAGCTTTCAGTACAAGTGCCTGAGAGCTTACAAAAGTCCTGGAGACCCACAGATGATCCCTTCCCAGTATTCGGCTGTTACTGATCAGCTCTTGCAGCTGAGGCCAGGAAAGAACCAATGAGAGGCTTAGAAGGAGCCGCACCAGGCACCGCCCAGGCTGGAAAACCTCATGATTCATTGGGACAGCAGGTAGAATACTCAGCAGAATCTTGCTTCCGTTATGGGGAATAATAAGCTCCGGGCTCAATGCTGCTCCAGTCCTGTCTGACACATCTTGAGAGCTAGATCCAAAAGAATCAAACCATTTCCAAGTAACGTATACATGTCCCAGAGCAAAGTTCAAGAATGTTCATAGGAATACAAAATTATCCGCCCAAGACAGCACGCATAATCGGATTACTAGGCATGCAGAGAAACAGGAAGATGCAACCTGACATATGAGAAAAATTAACCAATTGAAACCGATACAAAACTGACCTGGATGTTAGAAATAGCTGACAAAGGTATTAAAACAGTTGTTATAACTGTATTGCAGATGTTTAAAAGTAGAGACAGTATAAAGACCAGTTGAACTTCCAGTGAACTACAGTGGGAGAAAAAATTCATTGGACAAGATGAACAGCAGATTAGATCAGAGATAAGAAAGGGTTAGTGAACTCGAAAGCCTTGCACTAGAAATTATTCCAAAATGTAGGACACAGAAAAAAGAATTTTGTGGAAAATGGAAAAATCATTAGTGAGCTGTGTGGGGAAATTTCAAGAAGCCTCATATCTGTGGAATGGGTACCTAAAATAGTGGGGATGGACAGGAAGAAACTATTTGAGGAAATAATACTGAAATGTTTTTTCAAAATTGGATAAAACTACGAGCCCACAGATCTGAGAACCTCCATGTGCACAAAGAACAGGAAGTATGAAGAAAAGCACACCAAGATATTATGGAATTTATAACATATACATGGAAAAAATGTGTAAATGCAGGAAGATAGAAGTATACAGTGTAAGGCTCTTAAGCTCTGTGGTGAGCTGTGATAAGGTGAATATATATACTATAAGCCCAACACAACCACCAACATTAAAAAAAATTTTTTTAAAGACTTGGCTAATGAGCTAACAAAGGAAATAAAATGGAGTCGTAAAAAGTACCCACTTCATCCAGAAGAAGACAGAAAATAAAGGAAAAATTAGACGATGAATAGATGAGACATAAAGGAAACAAATAACAAGATTTCATTGCCCGTTTGAATTTTTCTGTGACGTGCTTGTTTACATCTTCTGTCTATTTTTCTGTAAGACTGTTAGTAATTTGTGGGATTTCTTAATATAGTAATTATTTTCCATTTCAGGTGACTAATATTTTATCCCAGTCTGTTGTTTGTCTTTGAATTTTTGATGAAATGCCTTTTTAAAAAAAATACAGAATTGTTAGCTTTTTTTTTTTTTTTTTGCGGTACACGGGCCTCTCACTGTTGTGGCCTCTCCCGTTGCGGAGCACAGGCTCCGGACGCGCAGGCTCAGCGGCCATGGCTCACGGGCCCAGCCGCTCCATGGCATGTGGGATCTTCCCAGACGGGGGCACGAACCCGTGTCCCCTGCATCAGCAGGCAGACTCCCAACCACTGCGCCACCAGGGAAGCCCCAACACCATTTTTTGAATGTTCAATATTTCTTCTCGCATTTGAAGTGTCCCTTCCCCGCTGCTATGGACATGGGTGTGTTTATTAATCCCTATTTCATGAATCTGTTGGTCCATTTCTAAGCCAGTACTACAATGTTTTAATTAGTCTAGCTTTATAATAAATTGCTCTTTGATTTTTTTCATAATTTTCTTGGCTACTTCTGTGCCTTTTCTCTTCAGTAAATTTTAAAATCAGTTTGTAAAGTTCTCAGCTGATAATGATTTGAGTTTGATTGTGATTGCATTCTAGGAAAATTACATCTATAATGTTGAGAGATGGGAATATGTTTTCTGTTATAATTTCTGGAAAGACAATTGTGTGTTGATTTTATATCTGGTTACAACACACGGTAGTGAAGTGTTGTAATAGAGCTAATTGTCTATTGGATATTTCAAGAAAAGTTTTCCAGGGGAATTTCTTTCATTAATTATTGATTATATCTCTCCTGTGTATTTCTCAGCCTTCTCGAGTTTATGCTACTCAGAGTAGGTAAAAGGATGTACTACCTGCTGCAGGCAGATAAACCGATGCCATAGAATTCTTAACATTTTCTAACATGTTCTTTTTCTGTACTTGCTGGGATAGTTCTTGTTTTATTTTCTGGATGACTAGTTTGGGCCTCAGCCATATCCATGCTACTGCTTGACCCGCCTGCTGAATTTTTCATTTTGACGACACCTGTGTTGCTTTCAAAGAATCCTCTGTTGTTCTCTAATTGCTGCTTTTTCTCAGCACTGTGTTCGCAGTTTAGGAAGCATGCGCTCTAGGGGTGCCATCGCCTCCTAATATTAATTCGAATTTTGTTCATCAGGTTTCCTGCCTCCCCGTGTTCTCAGCTCCCCCCACTGGCCAGTTGGTCTCGACTCCTTTAGGTCCTTATTCATGATATTAGTGTTCCTCAGACGTGTGGCATCTTTGGTTTCCTGTTCGTACTTACAGAAGAAGGACCATGTGGACGAGCGGAGGTAGCTGGTGGCTGGTTGCTGGGTGTCTCCTGTCTTTTTGTTTGGGGTGGGCAGCAGTTCCTACTCCCCCGCCCGGCTGGGCCTGCCCCACAAGGCCAAGGCCGTCTCTGGGATCTGTGAAAGGGGAGCTCCAGGTGGACGGGCAGGACCTGGTGCAGGCTGCTGGGGAGGTGAGCAGCTGGGGAAGGCGCACCTGACTTTATTCCCCCAGGTGAAGCTGCCTTCCCTCCCTCTGTCTCCGTCGGCAGTGTCCATGGTGAAGGTCAGCAGTGGCTCAGGCCGTGCGTGTCCCGGACAGATGGTGATGCTGATGATGGTCACAGCCACGATTGCTGACACCCATCCATCACCCTCTGTGGTCCAGACGCTCTCCTAAGTGCCGCTCTATGATGTGAGGGCTGCCAGGGTTAGTCACGCTCAGGGTCGTGCAGCTGGTCGGTGGCAGCGCTCAGCTGTCCCCCCAGGTGATGTTTCTGAGCTTCTGGAGCTTCTCCATCCTGCACAACCCCCCGAGGCACGTGGAAAACCATTGCTCCAGGGCCATTGCATCATCTCCGTTTGGCTTCCGTACTGACATGCGCGGATGTAGAACACACCATGTGCCTGGCCTTTTCCGAGTGTTCTTGCCCCGACGTTCTCCTGATGCCGGGGGCACCTCTGTTGTCATCCCGCCTTACACCAGGAGGAGGGATGGGACCTGGGACAGTGTGGGGCATCCACAGCGGGTGACACCAGCTCAAGCCGCCTGGCCCGTGGGCTCTGCCCTCCTCGCTGGGCTGCCGCCTTCCTCGAGTCCTTTAAATTCAACAACAACAAACCTCCTTCTTTACTGACTGAGGCGTCGTCCGGCTTCCTTATTAACGCCTCAGATGGAGACTCACTGCGCTTGCGATCAGACCAAATAAAACACTCTCACGTCCAGTTAATTATTTCATGGTTTCCTTTCCATTAGAAGCTGCCAAATGGAGGACTTTTTTTTCTTTCATATTTTGTTTTCTCCAGATGGGGGCTTCCCTAGTTTTGCATTCATTCCAGCAGGTGTTTGGGAGCTTCCTCAGCTGCAGGGAGGCTTCTAGCCCTGGTGAGTCCAGTGTGTGGCGCCAGGAGGCTTACTGAGCTCCCGACTCTGCTGTGCACTGGCCAGAACATCTCCTGTCCATTGGAACCTAATTCACTGGAGCCAGACCAGAAGTGATAGTAATAGGGGTCTGATAATTGGTTCCTATATATTTATACTCAGGTGTAAATCACTGATTCTTACCATAGTGTCTATTTTGTTGGATGCCTTCAGGCAACTAATGAAAAAGAAAAATTGCCTTTTTTGATTGCCTTTCCATTCTGCTTGGATTCTGGTTTTTTGTTTTTTTCAACTGCAATATTTAATGACACATGCAAAAGCCAAGGAATTGGAAGGGAATGATGAACGAACTTCCGCCTGGATGAGGGTTTTTCTCTCTCTTCATTGCTATGGTGATCATTGTCCAATGTAAGGAAGCTTAAAATCTTATGCTGCATATATCAGCTTCTTTTTTTTACGTATTTTTGAATTTTTGTACTAGCAAAAATGTTTCCTGATGTGCACATCAGAAATTCAGTCCTGGTCTCCCTTCAGGTTTGTATGTTTGGCCATATTTTGTGGAAAAAAATGTATGAATCACTTTAACCTTTAATATGAGATGTAGGAAACCTGTAGGGCTTTCTTTCAAGCCCGTTGAATTGAGCACAAATATAACTTTAATACGCTATTTAAAATTTTAGGTGAGTTAAAGGTTAATATGTTTAATGTAAATGTATTGGCAGTCATTATTTATTCAGAAAATTCGTTATAAATCCACTATGGGGGTTTCTCACAGTCAAGATCATGACCTCTTGAATACATTCAAAAGAATGTATTTTGCTTGATCACATTAAAGATGAAGGCTTCATTTGTTAGTGCTGAGGACGAGAAGGAATTAGGGTATACCCGTATTTATAAGGCAATATTTTATGCTGCTAATACAGCAGCTGAAGTATCTAAAGCCCCCTATCTTAATTATGAAAATAGACTAATACACTTGTCTTTAAATTTACTAATAGTATTAAATTTAATCAGGGGAACATGTCTAACCAGAAAATTGAGACTGAAATGGACTAATTAAATTATAGCATAATGAAACCACTCAAGGCCAAGTGAAATTAGAAGTGGTCATTGAAAAAAATACTCATTTTTATTACAAAATGACATTTGTTGATATTTGCTTAAATCACTTTTCAGTATAAATTCCTTTATTTTGATCCATCTCATTCTTCTTTTCTTTTCCATTATGGTTTATTACAGGATATTGAATATAGTTCTCTGTGCTATACAGTAGGACCTTGTTGTTTATCCATCCTGTACATAATAGTTTGCATCTGCTAATCCCAAACTCCCAATCCTTCTCTCCCCACCCCCTTCCCCTTGGCAAGCACAAGTCTGTTCTGTATGTCTGTGAGTCTGTTTCTGTTTTGTAGATAGATTCATTTGTGTCATATTTTAGATTCCACATACAATTGATATCATATGGTATTTGTCTTTCTCTTTCTGACTTACTTTGCTTAGTATGATAATCTCTAGGTCCATCCATGTAGCTGCAAATGGCATTCTTTTTTATGGCTTAGTAGTATTCCATTGTGTGTATGTATATACCACATCTTCTTTATTCATTCATCTGTGGATGGACACTTAGGGGTTGCTTCCATGTCTGGGCTATTGTGAATAGTGCTGCTATGAACATTTGGGTATGTGTATCTTTTCAAATTATAGTTTTGTCCAGATATATGCCCAGGAGTGGGATTGCTGGATCATATGGTAGCTCTATTTTTTGTTTTTTTAAGGAACCGCCATAGTTTTTTCCATTTTTTTCAGCTGGCTGCACCAACTTACATTCCCACCAATAGTATAGGAGGATTCCCTTCTCTCCACACCCTCTCCAGCATTTTTTATTTGTAGACTTTTTAATGATGGCCATTCTGACCAGTGTGTAGTTTGATTTGCATTTCTCTAGTAATCATCGATTATGAGCATCTTTTCATGTGCCTCTTGGCCATCTGTATGTCTTCTGTGGAGAAATGCATCAGACACATTCTTAAATGAAAATGTAATAAAACTTGCTTTTTGCAAGAGATCATGAGCTTGGACAGGAAGATTAAAAACAAGGTAGACAGAGATACCTGGTAAGGTAGTTGTGTGCTTGAAAGCATAATGAATTAAATGCATTGAACTGCACCTGTAAACAATTTAAATAGGCTTTTCCCTGGTTGTTACCTCTGAATGACTGTTGAGAATCTTCTCAGAAAGAGTGAATTGTTCTGTAGTCCAGCCTGGGGAATGTTACTCTCTCCCAAGAGGGCAGAGACCAGAGAGCGGCGAGGTCTGTTGGAAGGGCGCTGAGGACACGGGCCGTCTTGGGGAGCTCAGGACCTCGTGGAGGGTGGGCCACCATCGGCAGGTGTCCCCGTGCCTGCCTTGGATGGAGTCCTAGACACTTTCTATGTGTATCTTTACCTACGGCTTGGATGGTGTACTTGTACCCATGTCCATTGGTTAATGTGCCGTGAGGGGAGCTGTAGAAAGCTGGACCCTCAGTCCATGGTCAATGTCTTGATTATGATAAACCCCTTAGTAGCTCCAGTTGTGGGCACCTTTATAGATGTTTCCAGAAGAGCAGAGTTTGCTTCACTGCTGAGGCTTGGTTACGTGTCTCCTGGTGCCCTTAAGTAGATGACCTTTATATGTGTAACCTTGGACTGATTCTGACTTGTAGCCAGTTCCTTATTGTGTCTGCCTGGACACATAAAGGACATGGTCAGCACACAGTAGGTTTCAGAACCATCAAGCGATGAGGCTTAGAGCCTGTGGTTGCACTAAAATACATCATGCAAGACATGGAGACTGTGTGAGGAGTTGGACACAAAGAAGCACAAGGTAATGGTCTTGCCTTCTATATACAGAATAGATAACTAATAAGGACCTACTGAATAGCACAGGGAACTCGATTCCATACTGTGTAATGACCTCTATGGGAATAGAATCTAAAAAAGAGTGGATACATGTGTATGTATAACTGACTCACTTTGCTGTACACCTGAAACTAACACAACATTGTAAATCAACTATTTTCCAGTAAATAAACGTTAATCAAAAACAAGTTTAGTGTAGATGAGGACTTGATAGGAATTGGAAAAATAGAAATAGCAATAAAATATTGATGTAATAGGGAATAGTTGCAAGTTAGAACTTAGTAAGTTAAGGAATGATTGTATATGAAGTTTGTTTAGAAAGATGAAAGGAAGATGGTGCTCCCAGCCCTTTCTGTGCATCCAGGCATGGCAGCCGTGCAGAATGGGTGCTCACTGTTACCAGCGACGAACAGAGCATCCCTTCCACAGCAATGTGTGCTTGGCCGCAGTCACAGGGGTAGTCCTCTCAGAAGCTGGGGTAGAGAAATCCAGGTCTGTTTGCTTTCAAAGGGTCGGCTCTTTTCCTCATGTCCTGCTACTTCCACAAGGGCTGAGGTGGGGAAAGACTGATTCATCTTACAGTAAGGATGCAACTCAGCGTAGGTGTCGAACAGGTGGAGTTTGGGCAGGTGGATCAGAGAGTGGGGTCCTTGCCGGCCAGCGGAATAACGTAAACAAAATCCAAGAAGCAAGAAAAGTACAAGGTCCAAGGGTCCAGGAGTCAATGCCACCATAGAAGCTTTGGGGAGAAAGGGACGGCACTTCTCTCTCGCGTTCACATTGTCCCTGGCCTGTGCGGAAACACTTCCGGCATCAGGAGATGGTGACTTCCCCGAGCAGCCCTGCGGGTCCTTGGGGCAGCTTCTTAGAGTGCTTCCTGCTGGTACTTAAGTAAAGGACTCCTGGACGCTCACTTTGCCCCAGTGCTGGCCTCATCGTCTGATGCTTATGGTCTGGAAAAGAGAGTCTGGTGTTGGGGCCAGAGGACCTTCTGTCTCCTGGTCCAAGTGGTTTAAGCAGGGTGGTCTACGGGACAGGGTGACTCCCCAACTGAGAGGGGCAGGTGCAGTGGCTGGCGATGTCCTTCCTGTGCTTAATTGCTGTGTTGGTGATTTAACTCACTGTATTAGTGATGAGACTTCTGTTTATAGAGGTGTGTCAAAAGCATCTGTAACTCACAGGAAATGGAGGATGTCCTGTCCAGTCCCTTCTTGACAAGAACTGTCTGATGTCCACCTTAGATATTCCTGCGCCTCTAAAGTGTCTCCTTCCCCTAATGGACTTCCTTTTCCCTGGGGTCTTCACGGTCTCCTAATAGAAAAAAGTCGTTAAGGGAAAAAAAAAAAGTCTAATACGCTGAGGTAGCTCTAATATAAGAAAAGTAATAAATGAAGTGTCACTAGATTCCAAATGCATATTCTTTCAGAAAGAAGGCAATTACTGTTATAAAGATATAGCATTAGAAAAATTATTATGGCTGAGACGTATGTGGTGTGTCTGTGTGCAGCACAGTTAATTTTAAAAGTATTACCAAGCATATAAATCATAAGAATAAAATGCTGAACCATACTAATTGAAAGTGAATTTAATATGCAATTCTGAGGAACTGTCTCTACCTACCCAGCTTTAAAAAATTGTTACTTATAGGCTATTAGCTATCAGATTTTCTTTCAAATGTCCAACCTCTTTTAATGAAGAATATTACTCATGGGCTTTATCTCTGATCCCTGAATAATTTTATCCTGTAGAGTAAGTGATGGTAATACTGGAACATCCATGTTTTACCCTGATTTTTATGTACATTGAATCAAATCACTATAGGTTTCAATTTGTATCAAAATACAAAGATTCTGATTGGGAATGAAAAGAAAACTCAGAGGTTTCTAATTTGTTTTGCTCTTCACTTTGTGTGGTTCAACAATTGGTGGAAAAATGGATTGAAGTTGATTTCAAATAGCACTATATAGGCAGTTAGCTAATGACTCTCAGAAGTTTTTTGTTTTTGTTTTTACATCTTTATTGGAGTATAATTGCTTTACAATGGTGTGTTAGTTTCTGCTTTATAACAAAGTGAATCAGTTATACATATACATATGTTCCCATATCTCTTCCCGCTTGCGTCTCCCTCCCTCCCACCCTCCCTATCCCACCCCTCCAGGCGGTCACAAAGCACCGAGCTGATCTCCCTGTGCTATGCGGCTGCTTCCCACTAGCTATCTACCTTACGTTTGGTAGTGTATATATGTCCATGCCTCTCTCTCGCTCTGTCACAGCTCACCCTTCCCCCTCCCCATATCCTCAAGTCCATGCTCTCGTAGGTCTGTGTCTTTATTCCTGTCTTTCCCCTAGGTTCTTCATGATATTTTTTTTTCTTAAATTCCATATATATGTGTTAGCATACGATATTTGTCTTTTTCTTTCTGACTTACTTCATTCTGTATGACAGACTCTAGGTCTATCCACCGCATTACAAATAGCTCAATTTCGTTTCTTTTTATGGCTGAGTAATATTCCATTGTATATATGTGCCACATCTTCTTTATCCATTCATCCGACGATGGACACTTAGGTTTTTAAAAATCAGTTGCATTGATTATTTGCAGATTGACTTTAGGAGGAAGGAAGAAATTATCTGCCTTTCTTATATGTGTGGTGTCCTCTCCAAATACAGGTCGAGGCAGTGCCCCCTGCCCCCGCCCTGCGATAGAAAACTGGAGAATGCAGGGACAGGACTGAGAAACACCGCAGGGCTCTGCCCCCACCCCACCCAGCCACTGTCAGATTCATCTCATCTTTTTCTACAAACGGCTTTTTGCTTCATGATCCACATGAATATCTTCCACTACAGCTCTGTTTCTCTCAGCCTCCTATTTCCATCACTTTTTGCTCCATTTGGATTTTATATTCTTAAATATACTAGTGTTCATTATTCGTGGATCGCAGCATTTACTAATATAAAGTGGTCTTGTCCCAATTTAATGTTTTATTGTTGTGAATTCTGCTTCATCTAAAATTAAAGCACCAACCTTCTTTTCCTTTTGTTCAAATTTGCCTGAATCTTTGCCTATCATTTTTACTTTAATTTCTCTATTTTTGTAGGTATGACTCTCATGCAAATCAGTCTGCTTAAACTAGGGTAATTACTTATTGTGAAATCTTTTATTTATTTGTGAAGTATTTGTTATTCTTTTTATCTTTCTGTTTTTACATTTTTATTGGCACTTCCGATTTTTATGCTGTGTTTTTTCTAAAAACGCTGCTTTCAGTGTGCTTTACTTTACTTTTTTATTTGATACAGTTGCATTTAAAATATAGCTCTTTGTTCAATTTTAAATGATGAAATATTTATTAAAATAAAATGTTATTAAACATGAATATATGACAGGTACAGTGGAATGTGTGTAAAGTTGTGAAGCATAACTTTGAAACCAACATAAGAAATGGGAGTCACCCAGGCTGGGGCCTCCCTCTGGACTCTTCCCCATCTCACCTCCTGCTTCTCTTCAGAGCAGGGATTTCACGTTCATCATTCTTTTGCCACAGATGAGCGTGTCCCTAAATAACGCATTATTTTTATTTGTTTTTGAACTTTACATAGATGGAATCACAACCTGTATTCCTCTATGACTCGCTTTTTTTCATTCATGCAGTTGTGGGTTCATCCATGTTTGTGCATCTAGATGAATTATCTTTATAATTAATGGTACAGTATTCCATCATGTGAATATATGATATATCACAGTGTATTTGCCTGTTCTCCTTTAGTGGACAAGTGGGCATTTATATAACTTTCCTGCTATTATGAACAGAGCTTCTGTGAATGTTTTAATACCAGTCTCCTTGTGTACGTGGGTGAGGGTTCCACTGGTGTAAGAGCCTAGAATCAGTGGTCACCAGGATGAATATTTTCATTTTTATGGAATAACGTCAAATGGTTTTCCCAAAGCATTTGTATAATGTCGATGTCCAGCAGTGTTCCACGTTTGTTCTAGAACTTCATAGGGCTGATGTTAAGTTTGCTGATCTGGTGGATGTAACAGAGTCTTCATGGTCTCAGTTTGCATTTATCTTATTCGTGATGAAACAGGCCAACTTTTAGTCTTTACTGGCCATTGCGGTTCCTGTTCCATAGTATGTGAGTTTATCTGTTTTACCATTTTTATTGTTTAATCTTTTTCTTAATATTCATAGAAGTTCTTTATATTACATCTTTTGGAGGTTGTTTCTTTTTTAAAAATGTGAAAATATCCCCTTCCAGGTTTTGACTTACCATCTCACTTTTTTTACGGTCACCTTTCCTTATCAATCCCTTTCATTATGGTTAATTTTTGTGCATGGGTGTGGGTATCTTTCATTAAGAAGTCCTTCCTGGGGTGACGTCATCAGTAGGGCAGAATAGGGGTTTTCTACCATCTTCCCCCTAAAGAACGCCAATTTTTGACAGTCGCCCACAGAAGAGAGTACCTTTGTGTTCTGGGACTCCAGCAGAGAAGTCCCAGGACACTGTTGGAGCAAACGCTATCTGAGATGGGATGCACTGAAGACCATAAGAGGACCAGGTTCCCTTTACCTGCTCCACCCCTCCCCCAAGGCAGCACGGCTCAGGGCCCAGAGAACCGTCTCAGCCCACGATGTCTCCCCCAAGGGAAAGTGGAGCGTGCGGGTGAGCCACCAGCTTCCCCAGCCATGGGGGATGCTGCCAAAGAGGCCCCCTTCATTCTGGCCCAGTCAGGATACTGAGGAGTCCTGGGAGGGGGCGGGGGCTGGGAGAACAGAGCCAGGGCTCTCAGAGGGCATCAGGGGCACGCCATCAGTAGGCCTGCCCACGAGCCTCTGCAGATGCCTGGCCTGCAGACCCCGCACCTGGCCCAGGGCACCCCTAGCACTCCACACACCACCACTGGGGAACTAGAGAATATTTCAGTGTAGGTAAGGTATACCTACCAAAGAAGTGGATTATCACATTTTCTCCTTGCAGAAGATGAATGTTAGCATTTTTGATTCTGTGCATCTAAGACCCTCTTCACGTTTCCATTTTATATTTAGAGCTCGGGCTGTGTAACCTTCCCTTATTTATTTCCCTGGTGGTTTCACTCCCCTGTTGATCGTCTAAGGACTGACTTCAGCCTGTCCTCCGAATTTTTGTCCATCTTTTTAGGTTGGGTACACGGGGATATATATTCCTCAGACCATGTGTCAGCCAAAGTAGCCATCTGTTCCTTCCCACACAAGAGCGGTTGGACTTGATGCAGAATTCCCGAGTAACCATTTTTTCTGGCATTAGTAATTTGAGGAAAGTTCTGAAGCCAGTGTGAGTTTCATTCTGTAATGAGAACAGGATTATTTGTTTATTTGTTTTCAGGTCTTCTCTGGAAACGTATTATTGGTCATTTTTTTCTTTTTCTTTTCATGTCTATCCCTTTTTAATTTTTTTGGCTTTCTCAAGTTTAGCTTCATCCGTTGTTTTTAAACTTTATTTTTTAAGCAAGTGGAACTCTTAAAAAACTCAAATTATTATCCAGAACCACAGTTTATAAAACAGATAAGGGACCCTCTCCTGGGGATGCCTGGAGCTCTACATCCTCTGCATCCTTGAGGGTCCAGCAGGAAACAGATCACATACAGGCAGGCCTAGGAGATAGTGTGGGTTTGGTTCCAGACCACTGTAATAAATCAAAAATTGCAGTAAAGCAAATCAAACAATTTTTTTTTTGTTTCCCAGTGCATATAAAAGTTATGTTTACATTATACCGTAGTCTAAGCGTGCAATAGCATTATGTCTAAAGAAAACAATGTACATACCTTAATTAAAAAATACTTTATTGTTAAAAAGGCTCACAATCATCTGACCCTTCAGTGAGTCGTCATCTTTTTGCAATAGTAGAATCAAAGATCACCGATCGCAGACCACCAGAACAAGTATAAGAGTGAAAAGGTTTGAAATATTGTGAGAATTACCAAAATGTGACACAGAGACATGAAGTGAGCAAATACTGTTAGAAAAATGGTGCCAGTGGACTTGCTCGATACAGGGTTGCCTCAGACCTTCGATTTGTACAAAACGCAGTATCTGCGAAGTACAATAAAAGGGCATCTGCCCGTAATCAGAGTAGGTAAAGTTTAAAAAGGAGACTGTTTACAAAGGGGAGGGCATGGCTGAAAGAAGCCAGCAGGGGAAGCAGAGACCTTAGGGCCAGCACCACCCCTAGGCCTGTAGGGTAGAGGGAGGGCAGGCACTGGGGCCTGGAGAGAGCAGGGAGTTCCTAGGAAAGGACCCCCTGAGGAGAGGCGTGGCCTTGGGTAGAAGGCGGGCACTGCCAGGTCCCGTGGTCCATCAGAGGGAATAAGAATCTCACCTGTCTCCCCTCTCCACCCCCCTCCCCTCAGTGCCTCTCTGTCTGAACCCCCTGGAGAACAGGGGAGCCCAGTCCCCAGGCAGCAGTAAAGGGTGCACAGCGGGTCTGGAGCACAAGCAGAAAAATCTAGCAAAATTGGAAAGAAACTTAAATGCTACTCTACAGCAAATGTTTTAAATATTTTTAACGATTTTGATTTTTCTTTTCCGTATCCAGCCTGCTCTTTACTATTTTCAGTGCAGATTTTCACTTGGTATGTCTCTTTTTCTGTGCAGCCTCTTATCTTGGTGTGTTTCCTTCTGGTCATCAGCTATTCTCATCCCTTCCTTTCCTATCATTGCAGTCTGCTCCTGTTTCATAGAAACAATGTCCCTTTGTCACTGGGAAATTCATATAGAAAATTCCCAAGGATTTCTTCTGATTTCATCATAATATTTATTTTAAAGTTAACCCTTTTTCCCCTGATGTCCTCAACACACCCCCATTCCCTTACAATAGAAAGGTCTTATTTAAAGTTATGTGTGTATATAATACACGTATGTGTGTCTTTTTATCACGTTCCTGAAAGGAAGGTGAGCTTTGCTTACTGGGAAGCATAATAATGTGGTTAAGAGCACAGGCTCCGTTTCTTATTCACTGTATGACCTTCAGCAAATCTCTGAACCTCTACACCCCAGTCTCCCCACCATAGAGCTCCTGCCTTGGATGAGTGACTCCATCCCCATGAGGCTCAGTTCACTCACCTGTGTGATACGGAAAATGAAAGAACCTGCCTCAAAGACCAGTGACTGCACTGTGGCCATGGTATATAGATTACAGGGGGTCGTTGTAACAACTAAACGAGGTACTGGCTCTGGGGAGCATATAATGGTCAGTGCTGTGGGCATTCACTTGTTTACATCTATACACCCTCACCTGCAGAAACGTACATACATACACACAACACACACATTCCCATACATACTGATATATACACATGCATGCACAGTGCATAAGCACACACATACACACACGTGTGCTTACACACAGACACGTACAGACAAACAGTCTCTGCAGACAGGACCCTTCCGGGGCACCTCTCAGCACCTGGCAGGTACCGGGAGCTCATGGCCGGTGTGCCTGTGCTCTTTGTGACCTGTTCTCTTTTGGGTGCAGTGTTTCGTCTCATCTTTTTTTCTGAAGTACCCACACCAGCAAATGCATCAATCCGCAGGAGACTTTCTTTTTTTTTCTTTTTGCCGTTTTTGTAAATGAGGGAACTAAATGATATATTTTTAATACTTAAAAAATGCTATGGGATTAACAAATACACACTACTATATACAAAATGGATAACCAACAAGGACCTACTGTATAGTACAGGGAACTATACTCAATATTCTGTAACAACCTATAAGGGAAAAGAATCTGAAAAAGAATAGATATATAAAACTGCCGGGAGGTGGCCTTCAAGATGGCTGAGGAGTAAGACGTGGAGATCACCTTTCCCACAGATACATCAAAAATACATGTACGTGTGGAGCAGCTCCTACAGAACACCTACTGAACGCCGGCAGAAGACCTCAGACTACCCAAAAGGCAAGAAACTCCCCATGTACCTGGGTAGAGCAAAAGAAAAAAGAAAAATCAGAGACAAAAGAATAGGGACCGGACCTGCACCGCTGGGAGGGAGCTGTGAAGAAGGAAAAGTTTCCACACACTAGGAAGCCCCTTCACTGGCAGAGATGGGGGGTGGGGGGGGGCGTCAGAACCACAGAGGAGAGCGCAGCAACCTGTGTGCAGAGGGCAAAGCGGAGAGATTCCTGCACAGAGGATCGCTGCTGACCAGCACTCACCAGCCCGAGAGGCTTGTCTGCTCACCTGCGGGGGTGGGAGAGGACTGGGAGCTGAGGCTCTGGCTTCGGAGGTCAGATCCCAGGGAGAGGGTTGGCTGCTTGAACACAGCCTGAAGGGGGCTAGTGCGCCACAGCTAGCTGGGAGGAAGTCCGGGAAGAATTCTGGAACTGCCTAAGAGGCAAGAGACCATTGTTTTGGGGTGCGCAAGGAGAGGGGATTCAAAGCACCGCCTAAACAAGCTACAGATACGGGCGCAAGCCGCAGCTATCAGCTCAGACCCCAGAGACGGGCATGAAATGCTAACGCTGTGCTGCAGCCACCAAGAAGCCTGTGTGCGAGCACAGGGCACTATCCGCACACCCTCAGGAGCCTGTGCAGCCCGCCACTGCCAGGGTCCCATGATCCAGGGACAAGTTCCCTGGGAGAACACATAGCGCACCTCAGGCTGTTGTAAGGTCATGCAGGCTCGCCCTGCATTCCAGTTATAACTACTGTACCCCTCCCTCCACCCAGCCTGAATGAGCAAGAGCCCCCAATCAGCAGCTGCTTTAACCCCGTCCTGTCTGGGCGGGAACAGTTGCCTGAGGGTGACCTACATGCAGAGGTGGGACCAAAACCAAAGCTGAACCCCAGGAGCTGTGCGAACAAAGAAGAGAAAGGGAAATTTCTCCCAGCAGCCTCAGGAGCAGTGGATTAAATCCCCACAAATAACTTGATGCACCCTTCCTCTGTGGGATACCTGAATAGACAACGAATCATCCCAAAATTGAGGCAGTGGACTTTGGGAGCAACTGTAGACTTGGGATTTGCTGTCTGCCACTGATTTGTTTTTGATTTTTATGTTTATCTTAGTATAGTTTTTAGCACTTCTTATCATTGGTGGATTTGTTTATTGGTTTGGTTGCTCTCTTCTTCTTTTATTATTATTTTTATTTTTAAAATTTTAATAGCTTTTTCTTTCTTTCTTTCTTTTCTCCTTTTTCTTCTGAGCCATGTGGCTGACAGGGTCTTGGTGCTCTGGCCTGGTGTCAGGCCTGAGCCTCTGAGGTGGGAGAGCCAAGTTCAGGACATTGGACCACCAGAGACTGCCCAGCCCCACATAATATCAGTTGGTGAGAGCTCTCCCAGAGATCTCTGTCTCAGTCTCTGTCTCCACCCAGCTCCACCCCACAGCCAGCAAGCTCCAGTGCTGGACACCCCATGCCAAACAACTAGCAAGACAGGAACACAAACCCACCCATTAGCGGAGAGGCTGCCTAAAATCATAATAAGGTCACAGACACCCCAAAAGACACTACTGGATGTGGCCCTGCCCACCAGAAAGACAAGATCCAGCCTCATCCACCAGAACACAGGCACCAGTCCCCTCCACCAGGAAGCCTACACAGCCCACTGAACCAACCTCACCCATTGGGGGCAGACACCAAAAACCATAGGAACTACGAACCTATAGCCTGCGAAAAGGAGACCCCAAACACAGTAAGTTAAGCAGAATGAGAAGACAGAAATAAATAGCAGATGAAGGAGCAAGGTAAAAACCCAACAGACCAAACAAATGAAGAGGAAATAGGCAGTCTACCTGAACAGAAATTCAGAGTAATGACAGTAAAGATGATCCAAAATCTTGGAAATAGAATGGAGAAAATACAAGAAACCTTTAACAAGGACCTAGAAGAACTGAAGAGCAAACAAACAATGAAGAACAACACAATAAATGAAATTAAAAATTCTCTAGATGGGATCAATAGAATAACTGAGGCAGAAGAACAGGTAAATGACCTGGAAGATAAAATAGTGGAAATAACTACCTCAGAGCAGAATAAAGAAAAAAGAAAGAAAAGACTTGAGAACAGTCTCAGAGACCTCTGGGACAACATTAAATGCACCAACATTTGAATTATAGGGGTTCCAAAAGAAGAAGAGAAAAAGAAAGGTATTGAGAAAATATTTGAAGAGACTATAGTTGAAAAATTCCCTAACATGGGAAAGGAAATAGTCAATCAAGTCCAGGAAGCACAGAGAGTGCCATTCAGGATAAATCCAAGGAGAAACACGCCAAGACACATATTGATCAAACTATCAAAAGTTAAATGCAAAGTAAACATATTAAAAGCAGCAAGGGAAAAGCAACAAATAACATACAAGGGAATCCCCATAAGGTTAAAAGCTGATCTTTCAGCAGAAACTCTGCAAGCCAGAAGGAAGTGGCAGGACATATTTATAGTGATGAAAGGGAAAAAACTACAACCAAGATTACTGTACCCAGCAAGGATCTTATTCAGATTTGACGGAGAAATTAAAACCTTTACAGACAAGCAAAAGTTAAGAGAATTCAGCACCACCAAACCAGCTTTACAACAAATGCTAAAGGAACTTCTCTAGGCAGGAAACACAAGAGAAGGAAAAGACCTACAATAACAAACCCAAAACAATTAAGAAAATGGTAATAAGAACATACATATCGATAATTACCTCAAACGTAAATGGATTAAAAGCTCCAACCAAAAGACATAGACTGGTTGAATGGATACAAAAACAAGACCCGTATATATGCTATCTACAAGAGACCCACTTCAGACCTAGAGACACATACAGAATGAAAGTGAGGGGATGGAAAAAGATATTCCATGCAAATGGAAACCAAAAGAAAGCTGGAGTAGCAATTCTCATATCAGACAAAATAGACTTTAAAATAAAGACTATTACAAGAGACAAAGAAGGACACTACATAATGATGAAGGACCCAATCCAAGAAGAAGATATAACAATTGTAAATACTTATGTACCCATCATAGGAGCACCTCAATACATAAGGCAAATGCTAACAGCCTTTATATAAAAGGGGAAATCGACAGTAACACAATCATAGTGGGGGACTTTAACACCCCACTTTCACCAATGGACAGATATCCAAAATGAAAATAAATAAGGAAACACAGGCTTTAAATGACATATTAAACAAGATAGACTTAATTGATATTTATAGGACATTCCATCTGAAAACAACAAGCCCAGGACCAGATGGCTTCACAGGCGAATTCTATCAAACATTTAGAGAAGAGCTAACACCTATCCTTCTCAAACTCTTCCAAAATATAGAAGAGGGAGGAACACTCCCAAACTCATTCTACGAGGCCACCATCAACCTGATACCAAACCCAGACAAAGATGTCACAAAAAAAGAAAACTACAGGCCAATATCACTGATGAACATACATACAAAAGTCCTCAACAAAATACTAGCAAACAAAATCCAACAGCACATTAAAAGGATCATACACCATGATCAAGTGGGGTTTATCCCAGGAATGTAAGGATTCTTCAATATACGCAAATCAATCAATGTGATACACCATATTAACAAATTGAATAATAAAATCCATATACTTATCTCAATAGATGCAGAAAAAGCTTTTGACAAAATTCAACACCCATTTATGATAAAAAGTCTCCAGAAAGTGGGCATAGAGCGAACCTACCTCAACATAATAAAGGCTATATATGACAAACCCACAGCCAACATCATTCTCAATGGTTAAAAACTGAAACCATATCCTCTAAGATGAGGACCAATACAAGGTTGCCCACTCTAACTACTGTTATTCAACATAGTTTTGGAAGTTTTAGCCACAGCAATCAGAGAAGGAAAAGATATAAAAGTAATCCAAATCGGAAAGAAGTAAAACTGTGACTGTTTGCAGGTGACATGATACTATATACATAGAGAATCCTAAAGATGATACCAGAAAACTACTAGAGCTAATCAATGAATTTGGTAAAGTAGCAGGATACAAAATTAATGCACAGAAACCTCTTGCATTCCTATACACTAATGATGAAAAATCTGTAAGAGAAATTAAGGCAACACTCCTATTTACCACTGCAACAAAAAGAATAAAATACCTAGGAATAAACCTACCTAAGGAGGTGAAAGACCTGTACTCAGAAAACTATAAGACACTGATGATAGAAATCATAGAGGACACAAACAGATGGAGAGATATACCATTTTCTTGGATTGGAAGAATCAATGTTGTGAAAATAACTATACTACCCAAAGCAATCTACATTCTATGCAATCCCTATCAAATTACCAGTGACATTTTTTACAGAACTAGAACAAAAAAAATTTAAAGTTTGTATGGAGATACAAAAGACCCTGAATAGCCAAAGTAGTCTTGAGGGAAAAAAATGGAGCTGGAGGAATCAGACTCCCTGACTTCAGACTATACTACAAAGCTACAGTAATCAAGACAATATGGTACTGGCACAAAAACAGAAATATAGATCAATGGAGCAGGATAGAAAGTCCAGAGATAAACCCACGCACCTATGGTCAACTAATCTATGACAAGGGAGGCAAGGATATACAATGGAGAAAAGACAGTCTCTTCAGTAAGTGGTGCTGGGAAAACTGGACAGGTACATGTAAAAGAATGAAATTAGAACACTCCCTAACACCGTACACAAAAAAACACTCAAAATGGATTAAAGACCTAAATGTAAGACTGGACACTGTAAAACTGTTAGAGGAAAACATAGGAAGGACACTCTTTGATATAAATCACAGCAAGATCTTTTTTGACCCACCTCCTAGAGTAATGGAAATTAAAATAAATAAATAAACAAATGGGACCTAATGAAACTTAAAAGCTTTTGCACAGCAAAGGAAACTACAAACAAGACAAAAAGACAGCCCTCAGAATGGGAGAAAATATTTGCAAACGAATCAATGAACAAAGGATTAATCTCCAAAATATATAAACAGCTCATGCAGCTTAATGTTAAAAAAAAAAAAAACCCAGTCCAAAAATGGGCAGAAGACCTAAATAGACATTTCTTCAAAGAAGACATACAGATGGCCAAGAGACACATGAAAAGCTGCTCGACATCACTAATTATTAGAGAAATGCAAATCAAAACTACGATGATGTATCACTTCACACCAGTTAGAATGGGCATCCTCAGAAAATCTACAAACAACAAATGCTGGAGAGGGTGTGGAGAAAAGGGAGCCCTCTGGCACTGTTGGTGGCAATGTACATTGATACAGCCACTATGGAGAACATTATGGAGGTTCCTTAATAAACTAAAAATAGAATTACCATATGACCTAGCAATCCCACTCCTGGGCATGTACCATATTTTAAAACCATAATTCAAAAAGACACATGCACCCCAATGTTCATTGCAGCACTGTTTACAATAGCCAGTTCATGGAAGCAAGCTAAATGCCCATTGACAGATGAATGGATAAAGAAGATGTGGCACATATATACAATGGAATATTACTCAGCCATAAAAAGAAATGAAGTTGAGTTATTTGTAGTGAGGTAGATGGACCCTAGAGACTGTCATACAGAGTGAAGTAAGTCAGAAAGAGAAAAATGCCATATGCTAACACATACATATGGAATCTAAAAAAAAAAAAAAAAAAAATGGTTCTGAACAACCTAGGGGCAGGACATGAATAAAGACCCAGACGTATAGAATGAACTTGAGGACATGGGGAGGGGGAAGGGTAAGCTGGGACGAAGTGAGAGAACGGCATGGACATATATACACTACCAAATGTAAAATAGGTAGCTAGTGGGAAGCAGCTGCATAAGACAGGGAGATCAGCTCCATGCTTTGTGTCTACCTAGAGGGGTGGGATAGGGAGGGTGGGAGAGAGAGGCAAGAGGAAGGAGATATGGGGATATATGTATATGTATAGCTGATTCACTTTGTTATACAGCAGAAACTAACACACCATTTTAAAGCAGTTATACTCCAATAAAGATGGTTAAAAAAAATAGAGGGGGAAACTACTCAAGTTATTTTATTAATCTGGTTGAATGTAATAGCTAAACTAGAGAAGGAAAGTAGAGGAAAAAAATTATAAGCCAATTTCACTGATGAGCACAGATGGCCAAAAAAATTATAGCAAATTGTAGGAATTTATATTAAAATGCATTATCACTTAAATATAGTTTATGTCAGAAAGAAAGATTGGATTAACTTTTAAAATCTATCAACTTCCAACATTAAAAAAGTGAAGATGGCAAGCCATATGATTTTTCTCAATAAATGCTACAAAAGCATTTATTCAAATTCATAATATAAAAACTCGGATAGAAAGGAACTCCTTTTACCTGTTAAAGCATCATCTACCAGAAACCTATAGCATGTGGTAAATTAAATTTTTTAAATGTTTGAAATTAAATAGGAAACAATACAGGAATGACTGCTGTCATCACTCCTATTCATTTTGTCCTGGTGACTCTAGCCAATGAAATTAGACAAGAAAAGCATAAATTACAAGCAGAGGGGTCTTTCCTGGTGGCTCAGTGGTTGAGGGTCCGCCTGCCGATGCAGGGGACACGGGTTCGTGCCCCGGTCCGGGAGGATCCCACGTGCCGCGGAGCAGCTGGGCCCGTGGGCCATGACTGCTGGGCCTGCGTGTCCGGAGCCTGTGCTCCCCAACGGGAGAGGCCGCAGCAGTGAGAGGCCCGCGTACCAGAAAAAAAAACAAAAGAAACAAATTAGAAGCAGAGGAATTAGAAAGGAAAAAACATAATTATCTCTATTTATTTACTGTTTGGTTATCTACATAGAAAATCCATGAAAACTTCCAGACTATTAGAACCAACAAGAAGGTATCATCAAATTACAAAACAAAAGGCATTCAGGTGTAATAGCGTAAACCATTTGAAAATTGTAATTCAAAAATTTAATTCAAAGCTATGACTAAATTTAATAAAACCTTTATTGAGGGACATACAAATCCTGTTGAAATGAAAAGAGCTATTCTAGCCAGGGACAGTTGATGTCATAAAGATGGAAGTCCTTCTAAATTAACCTATGATATAAGAGCAATTCTTATCAAAATCTCGGAGGGATTTTTTGTGAAACTTAATTAGCTGCTCCCAAAATTCATACAGGACAGTAAAAGATCCATGAATAGCCAATCTATTTTTGAAGTAGATCTAGCAAGTAGGACTCACTCTATCAGATATTGAGATTTATTATAAAGCCACTGTAATTAAAACGGTATGGTTTTAGTATAGGGAAAATCAGATAGATCAGTGGAACAGAATAAAGAGCCCAGACACACACCCATGAATATTGGATCTGATGTATCTCAGAAATGATGTTATTTACATTGGCTGGACAAGGATGGACGACCATTCAATAAAAGCCATGTGTCCTGCTGGATATCCATGCAAAAACATGATACGGAACAATGGGAGACCCTGCCTCGCACAAAACTTGAGAGTAAATTCCATATGAATTAAAGACCTAAATTTAAAAAGTAAAACAAGACCAAAAGCATAAAGAAAAGCTATACCATGAAGGAAAATATTAAAACTGACAAAGTTCTGTGCTTCAGAAAAATACCGTAAAGGTAAAAAGTGAGCCACAGATGGGGTGAAGATGTGTGTCAAGAAAAGATGAGTGGGCAGAATATTTCAAATAACGACAGGTTAATAAGTCAAAGGCAGATAACTCAGGAAGAAAAAGGGTGGAGAATCTGGTCCAGAAGCGCTAACAGTGAGGTCACTTTTCCTCTTCTCCTTCTCTGCCTCTGCTGCCTCTGCTCCTCGGGGGCTGAAATTTTAATAATTTGATATTAATTTTTCTGGTGGGTATTACCATGTCACCACGTAATATATGACTGTGTTATCATTTCTTGACTTATCCTCTTTGCTCATTGATGCTTTATTTGATAGATAACTATCTTTTAATGCTGCTGTATGCTATCTTTACTTTTGCTGTTGGTTACATCCATAACAAAATAATATACTTAAATATTTCTTAATCCATCAGCTATGGACAATATATCTTCACACCTGATTTTGTAAAATGAATAAATTAGTTTAGTCTCAATTTGAAAAGTTGTGTGAATTAATAAATAATTTATAGCTTGGTTGGTAGTGTTTGTATTTCCACATGTGGGGAAGCCATAAACAGAGATGTCTCTCGTCAGAGATAAGATGGTCTTCAGTGTCTGCAGAAAATGGAAAACAGTTCATATTAATTTATTCTGCATTGGTGTGCTATTTCCTCCCCTCTTGCCTTGCTGTGAACTAATTGTTATCACTGTAAGTTTTTCATACTCTAGGAAGTTAAAACAGTGCCTTCTTCCTGTATCTGGCAGCTTGGGATGTTTCCAATTTGTTATTATTTGTATCATTAGTTTACATTCCTGTTTGCCAGTTTGCTATGCAAATAAGCCCCATGCGCATAATATAAAAAGTCAAAAACTCATGTATTCATGATGGATGCCAATTTGTATGCCATAGAGCTTGTAACTTTCCTGATTGAACTGTTCTGTGTATTTCAGTAGGTATGTTAATCTGGATCTCACAGTATGACTCGTGTTTTGTATTTGCAGTTGTGTGGGTATAAAACCAAATCTCCTTATTCTACTTTAATATGGGAATGTATGGTAGGATTTTGTTTTTTGTGAACCATGAGGGAAAGAGCACACGCTTCTGGCGTTTCCTGGTGGGAGCAGGTTTTGCAGGGCAGAGGGAGTTGTGCTGACCAGTTCGAGCCTGATGAACTTCTGGGAAGGCCCTGGGAAAGCAGCCGCTGCTGGAGGAGAGCAGCCCCAGCCAGTCCACCTGGCTCAGGAGGGCTGCTGTCTAAGGTTCTGAATGATCTCGTTAGCTAATGTTGAAGTAGTTGATCAGAATTGTTAGTTAACAATTATATGGAAAGAAAAAAACCTGACAATTACACTTTTATTTACCCCATTTAACTTACAGGAGGCATTTTTCCCATCTTGTCTTTAGATTTATATATAATTGTATTATTTTCCCTCCCTAATTCAATATGATTAAGAAGTGGGTTTTTGTATCGGGTGAGACGTTAGTCAGGGTAAGCATGCAGGGGTTTGCCTGTGAAATGGACCACATTTATTTGTTTGGCACACCGGTATTTTCACTGGAGGCGCCTCTGGGCAAGACGTAGGTGTTAAAATGCAAGGATGAACAAGAAGGGTCAGATCACACTGGGATGGGCAGCTGGGGAGGCCAGACAGAAGACAAGTATATCAACCAACAAATAATCCCAGGCGTGAAGCGTGCTCAGAGGCAGCCACAGAATGCCAAGGGGCAGAGGCACAGAAGCCTGGAAATGATAACAGCTTGATGCGTTTTAAAGAATTAGAAGGAGACGCATCCAGGAACTTGGGTGTTTTCCAGCTGCTCTCTGGCCTGAGCTATTACAGGAAATAGTTAGAACTTAGTGTCATCCTCCATCCCCAGCCCATCCTTCCTCCCCAGCCCCCAGACCTTGGCTGTGTTCCCTGACTCTGGGATCCCTTTGTTAATACCACCTCTTTCTGATTTTCTGGGTTTCAGAGCTGGTTTTCTATTACTCTAACCCCCAATGCAAATTCTTCTATTTCTATTCCTGTCCCGTAACCTACCTTAATCTACTGATTGGCAACTGCCTCTCGGCAGATACATGTTGCTATCCCAGCCCTTGGAGGGTCCATGTTACTTATTGCTTGGGTTCAAAGATCAGCTAAGTCAAATCTCAGCATCAAGCAGCTTATAGTCTATTAGGAAGGATCAGAGAGACAAACAAGTATAATTCTAATCAGAAGTCATAAATTACAAACAAAATGGGTTTCTGTGTAGGACAGTATAAAAATAGCCCTGGTTTGAAACTTCATGAGGAACTCTGTAGACCTCCTAAAAATTGTTCTCATAGAGTGCCATGAAAATCTCTTTATCCACTTGAAAAATCCTAAAAACAGTTGCAAAATTGATATGTTTCCCATGATGTCTCTTTAAGTTTGCAATTTTATTACAAGAACCAGGATGGCTTGTGTCTGAGGGACTGTCACTTTTTTGCAGCATGAATTTTTAGGTCGTCTTCTTACCAAATGCAAGTTCATGTACCTGATGCACTGTGAGGCCGAACGAGCCAAAACATCAGAGTTTAGAGCAGAGAAAGGTTTATTGCAGGGCTATGCAAGGAGAACGGGTGGCTCCTGCTCTAAAAAGCCTCAAACTCCCCAAAGGGTTTCAGCAAAGCACTTTTAAAGGCAAGGTGAGGGAGGGGCGGGGTTGGTTGCTGCAGGCTTCTTGGCGTGGAATCCTTTGTTCTTGCAGCTGCCCACATAGGTCAGGTTATCACATTCCTCCAACAAGACAAATGTTATTCTCTATTCTGCAACTTTTTGTCTCCATATGAATGGAAAACTGTTGAACACTTAAAGGTCAGAGCCTTGAGAATGGGCTCTCCTATTTCAGGCTATAGGCAACATTCTTAACTGGAAGCAAAAGCAATACAATACAGAGGTTAAAGTAAAAGAAACCATCCAATGTGGAGTCAGATTTGCTCCTTCCTGTTACAAAATCTCTCCCTGCATCTCACCTCTGCACCTGTCTCACCACCCCGGCTCTTTGATTGTCTTCCTTATACCTGTCTTCACCCAGTGCCTCACTCTCTAGGACTGAAGGTTCTCCCTCCCTCAGGAAGCTGGTGTGTGGGCCCTTAGGGAGTTTATCTGTTTTCTCTCATTCTGACTACCTTTTCATATGTAATCCTCAAGGAAATTTTTTCAAAACAGAATTTTCCTCTTTTCAGGTAGATGGGCCTCTGGTAGCTGAGGGAAGTGGGAGCTTGGGGTGCCTGAGACCTCCCAGCTGCGTGATTGGGTTGAGAAGCAGGGCCTAAAATCGGATTTATGGGAAGGAAACCGTAACTCAGGAGGCTGCTTTTTCCACACAAAAGCTGTGTTTGTTTCCTAGGGCTGCTATCACAAATGACCACAGACGTGATAAAACAGCAGAAATGTCTTTTCTCACGGTTCTAGAGGCCAGAAGTCCAAGATCGGGGTTGGGTCTTTCTGGAGGCTCTGGGGACGGACGCTTCCTTGTCCTAGTTCTGTGCAGGGATGGGCAGTCTTTGGCATCCCTTGGCTTGGAGACACATTCCTTCAGTCTGCCTCTGTCTCCATGTGGCCTTGCCCTCTGCGTCATCTCTGTGTCTGTGTGTGCAGTCCGCTGATCCTTTCTCTTATAGGGAAGCCAGTCTGTGGGTTTAGGTGCCACCTGAATCCAGGAGCCTCTCATCTCAAGGTCCTTAACTTGGTTATATCTACAAAGATCCTATTTCCAATTGAGGTGGCATTTATAGGTCTGGGAGCTTAAGACGTGGACATACCTTTTGGGGGGACGCAATCCAACCACCAGTACAGAAGCTTTTCCCGTGTTCAGTATCCACCAGCCTTCTTCCCTTCCCCATGCTTCCCTGCCCCTCACTTTTCTTTTTTTTTTTTAGTTAAAATTACATTTTAAAAAATTTATAGAAATATAGTCGATTTACAATGTTGTATTAATTTCTTCTGTGTAGCAAAGTGAATCAGTTATACATATATATACTCTTCTTCAGTTTCTTTTTCATTATGGTTTATCTCAGGATATTGAATACAGTTCCCTGTTCTCTACAGTAGGACCTTGTTGTTTATCCATTCTTTATATAATAGTTTGCATCTGCTAACCCCAAACTCCCAATCCTTCCCTCCCCCGCCCCCCACTTGGCAACCACAAGTCTGTTCTCTGTGTCTGTGAGTCTCTTTCTGTTTCGTAGATGTGTTGATTTGTATTGTATTTTAGATTCCACATGTAAGTGATATCATACGGTGTTTGTCTTTCTCTTTCTGACTTACTTCTCTTAGTATGATAATCTCTAGGTCCATCCATGTTGCTGCAAATGGCATTATTTCATTCTTTTTTTTTTACTTAGGTACCTACCTACCTCGTGCCAGACTCGAGCTATGCTATTTTACTCATGTGACACCCTGTGGCTGAAAGCACTTCTTATGTGAATTTGAAACTGAATCCCCCTAAAACCAAGTTCCTCTGCCTACTATAGGATTAACCTCTCTTAGGCAAAATGCTATTCCCTTTCTTCTCCTGAACCTGCTCCTGTCAAGACTGAGGAGTATCAAAGACAAGGGGCTTTGAAGCCGAGTACAAGCCTTGAGACCCTGTCCTTGAAGTAAAAGTCTTTGCTTTAGTCTCCCAGGCCTCCCCTGAGTCTCAAAGGGCTGCTCCAGAGGGACTGATTAGGACATGTGAGGATGGAGAAACAAAGAGTAGCTTTTGGGCCGGGAAACTGGGAACCATTTAGTCTATAAACCAGCCACACAGCAGAGTCCCCGAACTCCCAGTTCCCTGAAAGATACACACAAAAGCCTGACACGCATTCCTAAGCTGCTGTTACAGGAAGCAGACCCCCACCCGATGAAAACTGCTGACCCCAAGCACAGGGACCCTCGACTGGTTGAAACCAGAAAACGGGTGCTGCTCGTAGCTTCACCTTGATGCCAGTCAATCCGAGAACTGTGCACTTGTGCACGAGCTGATCACACACCCTGCAGGCCCCTCCCTCACACACTGCCTTTCCCATCTTCCTGTCGGGCTGGGTTTTTATCAAGGTTCTGCAAAGTCACAGGTCTGTTACAGAAGCCACGGAACACCATTTCCACTGAGCTGCTTTAGACCACAAGGATCTTTCAAAGCTGATGTCACATTTGTTACCCCCATATTGGAAACTCTCCAAAGATTCCCCATTCCCCTAGAATAAAGCCAGAGATCCCCAAGTCTGTGTACTTTCCTCCTTCACCCCTGAGCCCCTCAGCATTCCCAGAGTCTGGAAGATTCTTCCCCAGGTAGCTGCAGCGCTGCCCCCTCATCTTCAGTTCTTTGCACAAATGTCAATATTTCAGTGAGGCCAGTCCTGCTTAAAATTGCTGCACTGCTTCCCAGACCCCTCCCCTGTTTCACTTTCCCCCGGACCACCTTTTAATACCCTACATGGTTTATTTAGCCTCTTGCCCTCTCACCCCATGAAGGTCACTTACTGGTTTTATTTATTGCTGCATCCTTGAAGACATGCTAAAATATTTTGGACCAAATAAATGTATTTAGGAATTTAAAGCTGATCCTTTTGGGAACTCAAGTGCAAGATTGTACATTTATCCTCTATAAATTTCCTCTCTCTCAGCTAAACCCCCCAACCTCTTGGACCCTGATTCAGTAATGTAACAATATTTCCCATTTGTCTTCTTACTGAATGCAAGTTCACGTGCCTGACGCACAGTGAGGCCAAACAATACGGAAATGTCAGAATTTGGAGCAGAGAAAGATTTATTGCAGGGCCGAGTAAGAGGATTTGTGGCTTGTGTCCCAAAAAGCCCGAACTCTCACAGGGTTTCAGCAAAGCACTTTTAAAGGCTCGGTGAGGGAGGGGCGAGGTTGTGTTGAGAATGTCTTAGTGTCGGAATCCTTTGTTCTTGCAGCTGTCCACATAGGTCATGTCATGATGTTCCTGTAAACCTCCAACAAGACAAATGTTCTTCTCTGTTCTGCAACTTTTTATCCCTATGTGAATGGATTCTTAAAGGTCAGAGCCCTGAGAATAGGCTCTCCTGTATATTTCAGGCTACAGGCAACATTCTTTCACAAAGGTTCAGAGCCTGCATGACTAAGCGCAAGCAGTAGAACAAATCCAGTATGGAATCAGGTTTGTTCTTCCTTGTTACAGTCTCGGACTGTGTCCCCTGTCAGTTGTTCAGCCTGACTCCATGCCTCCCGCCAGACATCAGTGATGGTGACCAGGAAGCTTGGTCTCCAGGGAGAATTCTCTTGTCAAGGCTCTAGTGCAAGAGAGAAATTTGCTAGCGGGCCTTTGCCACCAGGTGTACTGCGTCTACACTGCCTCGGTCCTGTGGGTGAGAGGACTGTGCGTCACTCAGCCCACGCTTATCTTCACCAGCCAGCGGTGACCCCTACCAAGCCCCTCTAGGTGCTGCCCAATCACAGGGACGCCTAGTTCCGGTTCACTCTTATCTTTTTCAATGACGACACCATTTGTCCACTTCCTAGCGCTCTCCTTTGTCCATGATTTGTTAGGTAAGAATTACTTTATTGTAGCAGGACATCTTATTTTTGATTCACTTTAAGAAGTCCTATTTCTGTGTGTGTGTGTGTGTGTGTGTGTGTGTGTGTGTGTGTGTGTGTGTGTGTGTAAAATGAAATAACACCCTCATATAGAAAAAAAGGAGAAAAGTGACCTAACCTGAAAAATTAAGAAATCATGTATAAGATGAGAAATTATTCCTTGTTTTAAAAGTCCAAGAACAAGGAAGATCAGTTTCAGATTATATTTAACTGGGGGCATTTCAAGGGCATTTGAGATGGTGGTGTGTGAGAGGCCATTCTGAAGTGAATTCATACTTTTCTGTGAATTTATTTTAATAAATAACTAGGTACAGATCAAATTAGAAGTAAATCAGAAGCTCTAGTTTTAATGCTTGGCCTGTGGCTTAAAATTCCAGTTTATGCCCAGATAAGCTGGGAAAGACAAGATTTGACCAGAATTTTCACTGAAGGTGCGACTTGTCCCTTTTGGAGTTTGGCTTTAGCTTTTGTGTATGGCTGAGAACCTCTGAAATGAATGACTTCTAACTTGGAGCATTTTCTGAAGTTTACATCATCTCTTAACGAAAAACTAAGTAATATCACCATCAGTCTTCTTGGTTTCACAGAGGATGAGAGGGAAGTGAAATAATGAATTTAGAAGTCACAGAAAGGTCTGTGTGAAGCTAAATGAAGATGCCTTTCATGGAACCTTTCTGTAGGATTAAGTTATGGAGAAAATGGGAACCAAAGGCCCCACCCACTGATTCTGTCCCTACATCTGTCGTCTCTCCAAGGAGCCCTGGGAAGAAACAACAGGTCCCTGGCTTAGGGAGCAGAGCGCAGACTGAATTTCAGTCCAGGCCCTTGGGGGGCTGGGGGCGGGGCAGGGCAGTGGCAGAGACGTTTCCCAGACTCTCCCGCTTGGAGTGTTTCATTAGGAGCTGGTGACCATTCTCTGTGTCTTGCTGGCCTCTTTCCTCAGCTTCTGTCGCAGGCTTCTGCCTGGTTCTGTTCTTTGCAGTCGGCTTCTCCCCTGCCTTTGCTGGCTCCTGTTCTCCTCCTTGATTTCTGGTGCCCAGGTCCTCTGAAGCCCTCATCTTGGCATTCCTTGTGTGGGACGGCGTCTGCCTTAGGAACACAAACTCTGGGGCTTGCCGGCTCGCATGTGAACCTTGTCTCTGCTGTTTGCTGGCAAACCTTCGAAATGTAGTTGCTTCCTCTGTGCCTCAGCTTTTCTCTTTGGAAAACAAGAACAATAATAATAATTCACAGGGTTGTGGTGAGAATTAAAATTGTTAATGGTAAAGTGCTTAGATCAACATAAAGGTCTGCTACTGTTATTATTGCTATTCTGCCTCACTAGGGGATGTTTCTTGGGCAGTGGCCTCAACTGAAGGATGTGGCCTCACTGGCAGGAGGTGGACACAACCAGCTTGTACGCCTGGGATATGAGTGAGTAGGGGGCCTCAATTCCTTAGTATCTGCTTCATTCCAGAGTGTAATGGGGAAGAACAAACCTGACTCCATATTAGATCTGTTCCTTTTCCTGTGCTCAGTCATGCTGATTTTGCACCTTTTATAAAAGAATGTTGCCTGTACCCTGAAATATACATAATAGTGCATTCTCAAGGCTCTGACCTTTAAGAGTCTATTCATATAGGGATTAAAAGTTGCAGAACAAAGAATAACATTTGTCTCGTTGGAGGTTTACAGGAACACTGTGACCTAACCTATGTGGACAGCTGCAAGGACAAAGGATTCCGACACCAGTTAGTTTGTAACCAATTCGTTTGTAACACCCAACCATGCCCCCTCTCACCTGGTCTTTAAAAATGCTTTGCTGAAACTCTTCAGGGAATTTGGTTTTTTGCGGGGAGCATGAGTTACCCATCTCCTTGCTTGGTCCTGTAATAAACCTGTCTCTGCTCCAAACGCCGATGTTTCGGTTTGTTTGGCCTCAGCACATCGGGCACGTGTACTTGCGTTCAGTAACAAGAGAACTCTCCACGCTGGAGTTATTTTCAGGTTACCTCAAAAGCAGAGTCCAAGACAAGGAAGCAGGTGTGCGGGGCTGGGAGGGTGAGCAGGACAGGAGGCGGAAACCTGAGGGGGTGTCACAAGGGTGTCACTCTGGGTGAGGGGGCTTCATGGGCCTCGGTGGTCCAGAGATGACCCCACTGAGTGTTCCTGGGGCCTGGGCTCTCCTGCGCTTGAGGAGGCCAGTGTGCCTCCGCGGTAGGTGGGACCCTGGTGCAGAAAAGGAGGCACGCGCCTGCCTTCCCCCCGCAACGTGGGTCCTCTAGGCCCCGGCAACCATTCCACCCCATCCTGGGTGCCACTCTTCTCCAACCTCGGGTTCCTCTGAGTCTTAGGATATTGTGTATTTTAAAATACGGTATATAGTGTCACGTTTGAAAGAATTTTGTCTCAGTGCTTTAAAAAATGGTCTTCTTCAGGAATTCATCTTTTGAATAAACCTGGTTAATTCCTTTTTTGTATCTTACATTTATATAAAACAAATAACCTTTATTCCTCAATTTATGTAGCATTGAATTTAGTTTATATCTAAAAGTGGGCTTTGCCCTCAATTTTATTTTCTGTTTTGAGCAGGTAACATCTTTACATGGTTTAGAATTTCTGAGGAGAACAAGGTCTAAACTGAGAATTCCCACTTGCACCTTGTCCTAGCTGGCCCTTCCCTGCCCCTCCTACATGCAGTTACTTTATTCATTTCTTGTGGAACCCTCCTAGTATTCCCGTGTGAGTCGGGTCCAGAGAAATAGAACCAATCGTGTGTGTATATACATATACGAATGTATGTGTATGTGCGTAAGTATGTATGAGTGCATCTATATCTGTCTATCTGTAGGCGTACATAGGTATACTCAGATTTATTTTGAGAAATTGGCTTATGCGATTGTGGGGCCTGGCAAGTCCAAAATCCGTAGAAAGAGTTGATGATGAGTTTTGAGACCGAATTCCGCAGAGCAGCAGGCTAGACACTCCGTCATGGTTTCTATGTTACAGTCTCGGGAACATGGCTTCTACTTTGGGGAACCTGGGTCTTTCTGCTTATGGACTTCAACTGATTGGGTGAGGGCCCACCCACATTTGGAGGGTCATCTGCTCTACTCAGAGTCCACTGATTTTACTGTTAATCACATCTAAATAATACCTTCACAGCAACATCTAGACTGGTGTTTGGCCAAACAACTGGGTGCTATCGCCTAGCCAAGTTGATACATAAAATGAACCACCACAGCTTCTTTATGAAAATAAAAGCAAATAGGTCATAGATTCCCATTTTCTCTTCTTTCTTACACAAAAAGGAGCATGCTTATTTGCCCCTTTGCCTTCCGCACTTAACAATACATTTAGAGATCTTTCTAAATCTGGGCCAAATTCCTTTTCACCAATTCAAATGGTGTTCTGTGCAGCTATAAAAAAATCTTGTTTTTTAATGTGACAACATAAAAGTAAAAATCTTCTGTGCAGCTAAGTAAATCATTTTAAAAAGCAAGCCCACTGAAAAGCAAAACATCAAACTTGGAAAATATTTCTAACTCAGACCGCAAATGTTTCTACTTCATAGACATTGATAAGGAAAGAACCAGACGTATCCAAAAGAAAAACGGATGTGGACAGAATTCACAGAGAAAGAGAATCAAATGGCCTTAACTGCATGAAAACATTGTGAACCTCACCGGTGATAACAGAAATGTGATTAAAACAACACTGAGATACCACGTTTCACCTATCGGACTGGGCAGAAATCCACAAGTTGGACAACATAACTTTTGATGAGGCTGTGGGGAAACAGGCCATTTCAGACTTTGCTGATAGGAGTGTGAAATGGCACAGTTCCCAGGAGGATGGTTTGGCAGTACTAAACCAACTATAGGTTAATCTACCCTTTGCCTCAGGAATCCCAGTTCTGGGGCTGATCCTGCAGGCGGGCTGAAATGATGCCTCATGGCAACATTATATGTGATGCAAAAGACCAAAAACAACCCAGAGTCCATCCATAGAGGATTGGGTTGGAAAATGTGGCACAAGCACGATGGAAAACCTGCTGTGTGAAGTGCTTGCATAGAACTGAAAGCTTACATCGTTAGGGCCTTAAAGATGCTGTAAGTAAGGTGCAGGGAACACATAACAATCCCTTTCCCTCACCCCCCCACACATGCACATCCAGTCTCACCAGGTCTTTCTTTACAAGGTATCAGCATCCTCTCTTCTCTGCCTCTCTTGTTCCAGCCGCCATCCTAATCTCCACAGCAGGCATAATCAGGAACCTCCTGTCCTGCAGGAGGGCCCTGGCCGAGGGGTGAAGGCCGGAGTCCGCTGCATGATCTAGAGGAAGGGGAGACCTCTTCTACTTGCTAAACCTTCCTGTGAGCTTGGGCGCCTGACCAGCGTGCTTCTTTAAGGATGAAAATGTGCTCCTATCATTATGTCTTCTAAAACCTTTCACTGGTTTCTCATCATATTGTGGAAGAAAGTCCCACTTCTCTCCTTGGCCTGCAGTGCTTTGCCTAAGCTAATGACTTCGTCCAGTGATGCCCTGTGCAACAGCCCCTTGGGCCTCCTGACAATTTCTGGAACTTTCCAAGATCTCCCTTTATGCTTGGAATGTTCTTCCTGGCTCCTTTCATGCAGGCTGCAGGCCCAGGTGCCATCTGCTCCTCCATATAAGGCCGCCACGACTCCCCATCAAGTCCCCTGTTTGTCTCCTCCATAGCGCCTGTCACAGGGGGCAGTGTCTTTGCTTCCTCGCCTCTCTGCCCACTGCCTTGGACTAAGAGGGCAGGCACGGTGTCTGGGTGGCACCCGGCACGTGTCAGCCTCTGTGGTACATTGCGGAAGTGACAGTAGCTCGTTCTCCAGCTCTGGCCAGGCCACTTTTGCAAAGCCTTTGCCAAGTCCCCCCAGACTTGTTCTGCTCTCCCTGGCAGGTGCACCCCCAGCGCCCACATTCTAGCCACACGGTGCCAGACAGCCTTGTCCTGCTCGGCTCAGCTGGACAAGAGGCCCACACCTGCAGTGCATGTATTTGAACTCCTATTCATCCCACAGAACCCACTGAGACCTCTTCCCTGACCCTCCAGGCTGACTTCATGAGGCATTTCTTCATGCTACCACAAAACCTAGTATGTGTATTGGTTTTCATATAGGGTGATTTTACCCTCATTTTGGGTAGGGTTGCAGAATTATGGTTATTGTACTATCTTCCTCTGGTCACTGTGATTGTATCTGATTGACAGACTTCTTAATAATTTTCTCTTGAGTAACCTTGAAGCCACCCTTAAGAGAGACTGTTAAACACCAGTGCTTAAAGAAAATCTTAAATATCTTATCCTAATATAAATTCTCATTCAGACTATACCCAGCTAGAAAACTACTACACAATAAAATGCAATAAAAAATAATCTTTTACGGCAAAAATATTCATCTTGTGGCTACATCTAAAGGCAAAGGGATGGCCACAGCCAATGACATCAAGGAAGGACTGAGCTGGTCCCTGTGCCAGCACCTTCGCTGCCACGTTCCATTTTTGGGGGATCCGGGACCTCATTGTACACGGCCCGTTTATTACAGGCTAATGTTTCCCTGTGTGAATGTGTGACTTTATCATGATGACAGTACATGCTTGACAATGACAGTTCTTTATATCTGAAAATCTTCCTAATTAGACATCTTTCTCTGCAAGTCAAAAGATGTTACTTAACTTGAAGTTATGCATAAATTGGAGTGCTGCTGGGCGCCGCTGCCATTCTCATTATAACATTATTTGGTAAATCTGAATTTAGTTCAGATCTAATGATTGAAATATTATCAGGACATATGGCAGAGGAAGGGCTGTGCGTGTTACAGGGCATGATTCCCTTTATGCCTTCACCTCCGAGATCGCCCCCAGGTCACAGCCACAGGCCCATCCTGGGGCATCCCCTGTCCTCGGAGGGGCTCTCCCAACACATTCGGTCTGTCCCGTGAAGTCCTATTTACTTGTTCCACTCCACCCCGCAAGACATCAGAACCTGTTCTTATGTTTCCTCTTGGTTTTCGCTTTACTTTTCTCCTTTGCCCTGTGCCAATAACCTCTCGGAAGGCCAGGTCTCCCGGATGTTGATACGCACCAGCCCCTTCCTGTCTACATGGGAGCTGGGTTGAGGGGTGGGCACTCTGGGCGGCCGCCGGGAGCCTCATCTAGTGCCAGGCACCTGAGCATCATTGTAATAAATCAGAGATGCAGCCCCAGTTACTGAGGCTTACACATGATGGAGCCGGTGAATTAGGAATAGGCCCATTCCCACAGAGGTTGGCAGCACCTTCAAAGGCCTTGAAAACACTGACATAAAGACCTCTGTGGGCCAGGTGCTCCTTTGGTCCCAGATGTGGAAGACAGGGCGGCCCAGGCTGCGGTGCCCAGCTGGTCACCTGAAAATTTGTGTGTTCGGAATCAATCAATCATTCTACCAACTCAGTTTTAAACACTGACTCCGCCTCTCACAGTTGTTTTGTTTGGAAGATGGTATTTAGAAAAGAAAACCCTTATACTGCAATTAAAGAAGCCAGCATAACATTTTTATGGAAAGAAAAGGCATGTACTCTTGTTGCTTAGTGCATGTGGTGAGCAGGTATTTAAAGGGCGTGACTTCCGATGAACTTATCTACGAAACAGAAACAGACTCACAGACGTAAAGAACAGACTTGTAGTTGCCAAGGGGGAGGGGGGTGGGAGAGGGAAGGATCGGGAGTTTGCGATTAGCAGATGCAAACTAGTATATATAGAATGGATGAACAACAAGGTCCTGCTGTATAGCATAGGGAACTATATTCAATATCCTGTGATAAACCATAATGGAGAAGAATATGAAAAAGAGTGTTATGTATATGTTTTATACATATATATTATATATATCACATATATATAATATATATATAACTGAATCACTTTGCTGTAGAGCAGAAATGAACACAAATCAACTACAGTTCAATAAAATAAATTTTAAAAACATAAAATAAAGGGCGTGAGCTGAGTGGTTGGGGGCGTGGGCTGAGCCTCGGGGATAACCGATGAGATGGGGACCAGTTTCTTGCAGAAGCTGCTCACCGCCCCCACCTCTGGGCCCCATGTTTGTGCTCGTCGCCCCGAGCTGGGGGCCAGTGCCCTCCACCTGCTCAGTCTCTGCCAGCCAGGTTTCCTGGTCTGTCTCCCGTTCTAAGCCCCGTCCCGTATCAGACCACCCTTCCCCGCACTCCTTATCTCCAGAGGGGCTGTGGCATCGCTCTCCGATCTCTCTAAACAGCCCTGGGCCGGTGGCTTTGGTGCCACCTTGCCCGCACCCAGCAGTGCTGGCCCCGTCCCTGCGGGGTCCAGGCAGCGCTGGGCACAGTAAGAGCAGTAGACGGGGCGGTATCGGCATGCCCGATCCTCTGGCACTCCCTTTGCACAAGCACCGGGAGATGCTTCCCACGTGTGTGCCTGACCGCTCAGGGAGTCCATGCAGGAGAATGCCTTCCAAGAGGCTGAATGATTTGCTCAAAGTCAACACAGCGTCCCGCGTGTGAACAGTCTGCAGGCTGCCTGGTCAGAATCCCCACTCTCTCACTGATCACCAGGAGTCTCAGGGAGCTCACCGCTCTGTCTGTGCCTCAGTTTATCATCTGTGGGGGGATGTGGGTGCTGCTGGGGATGGAGCTGGTCTGGCACTGGGTTGGCACCATCCAGACATTTTTCTCACAGGCTTTGGCATCTGCAGACCTAACTCTGAATAACGTCCTGCCGGGAACCAGCTGTGGGATATCTTTGTGGAAACAGGAATGACAGAGGCTCGACACGAGGCCCAAGCAGACGGTGCAGCCGTGCTCGGGAGCAAGGGCCCCTCCGAGGGCACCCAGGCTCAGGTTGCTCTTAGGGCTTAATCGTTTGCTTTTTAATTTTAAAGCATGTTAATGGTGGTTTCCTTGTTCATTTGAAAACTATTTAGTGCAGGTTATCTACAAAGCACAGACCACACATCCAAATATCATTGCTTGTGAAGTCACAGTTTGCACAAGTGTGACAGTGGGAAAGGGTTTCCAGTCCAGCGAGGAAGATTTGTAGGAGAGGAAGATGTTTGGCCTCTGAAGCCTGGCAGGCGGGCAACTGGGGCGGGCAGTTTCTCCAAGAGACACGATGGGGACACCTCTCAGGTCAGCTGGGGCTGTGAGGGGACCTCTGGCCAGGGTGGGTGACCTGGGGCCCTGCTGAGCCACAAGAACTCATGTTTCCGTGATCTTCGGCCACATTCTCATTGGCATGTCTGATGCCTTCTTGAAATCAGAGCTGACTTCGTTTTTGTTGAAATTTCTGAGCACTGCATTGGAGGTGGGCTGCACTTTGCTACTTCTCCCCTGTCTTAGTCTCTGTTTCAGTTGGGTGGCTGTTAGAGAGTATGAACATGAGATGCATATTTTCCTGGGCCACCTCACCATCTAAGATGTGCTCTGACAGAGACAGTGCAGTCCTGTGTTGTGGGGAGATAGATTCGTCGCACTTGTTTGTTAAAAAGCATTTTTAATGGAATCTCAGTTACACTTGAGCCTCCGGATAAACCCACCTAAATCCATGAGCGTCTGGAAAGAAAACCTACTTCACAGAAAGGGTGTTCCGGGTATCTGCTGCTGCCCTGTAAGCCACCTTGAAATGGAGTGGCATTAAGCAGCCACCCATTTATGCTATTCATGATTTTGGAAGTGAAGGATTTAGGCGGGGCACAGCGGAGATGTCTCATCAGAGCTGGAGCCATGCCAGGCGGCTGGGTGCCCTGGGATGTCTGGACGGGGCCCTATGTTTGGGGACTGGATTCTGGCTATCAGCTGGTTCCCTGGTTCCTTTTCATGTCCTGTCTGTTGGGGCTGGAATATCCAAAAGTTTCCTGCGCTGACACGTGTGCAGTGGCCAGGCTGGGGTTGGGGGCACAGCTAGGGGCTGACCCTTTTCTCTCTTCCCACGGCCTTTCCGTGTGGCTGCCTCCTCAGAGCATGGCGAGCTCATGGCAATGGCTCTTTTTACAGAGGCTGGCTTCCCCCTGAGCGGGCATCCTGGGAGACTCAGGAAGAAGCTGCCAGCTGTGTCCCGGAGTGTCACTGTGTCACAGTCTCTTTTTTTTTTAACTTAATTTTTATTTTATATTGGGGTATAGTTGATTTACAATATCGTGTTTATTTCAGTGATTCAGTTATACATATGCATGTATCCATTCTTTTTCAGATTCTTCTCCCACATAGGTTATTACAGAATATTGAGTAAAGTTCCCTGTGCTATACAGTAGGTCCTTGTGGATTATCTATTTTCTACATAGTAGTTTGTACATGTTAATCCCAACCTCCTAATTTATCCCTCTGCCCCCACCTTTCCCCTTTGGTAACCATAGGTTTGTTTTCTATGTCTGTGAGTCTGTTTCTGTTTTGTAAATAAGTTCATTTGTATCAACTTTTTAAATTCCACATATAAGTGATACCATATGATATTTGTCTTTGTCTGACTTCACTTCGTATGATCATCTGTAGGTCCAACCATGTTGCTGCAAATGGTATTATTTAATTCTTTTTTATGGCTGAGTAATATTCCACTGTATATATACACATCTTCCTTATCCATATGTTGGTGGACATTTAGGTTGCTTTCATGTCTTGGCTGTTGTAAATAGTGCTGCTGTGAACACTGGGGTGCATGTGTCTTTTCGAATTATGGTTTTCTCTGCCTATAGGCCCAGGAGTGGAATTGTAGGATCATATCGCACCTCTACTTTTAGTTTTTTAGGGAACCTCCATACTGTTCTCCGTAGTGGCTGTAGCAATTTACATTCCCACCAACAGTGTAGGAGGGTTCCCTTTTCTCCACACCCTCTCCAGCATTTATTGTTTGTAGATTTTTTCATGTTGGCCATTCTGACTGGTTGAGGTGATACCTTATTGTAGTTATGATTTGCATTTCTCTAATAATTAGCAATGTTGAATATCTTTTCATGTGATTTTTGGCCATCTGTATGTCTTCTTTGGAGAAACGTCTATTTAGATCTTCTGCCCATTTTTTGATTGGGTTGTTTGTTTTTTGATATTGAGCTGCATGAGCTGTTTGTATATTTTGGAGATTAATCTGTTGTCGGTTGCTTTGTTTGCAAATATTTTCTCCCATTCTGTGGGTTGTCTTTTTGTTTTGTTTACGGTTTCCTTTGCTGTGCAAAAGGTTTTAAGTTTAATTAGGTCCCATTTTGATCAAGCAAATCACAAAGGCCAGCCCCTATGCAGGAGGATGGGAATGAGTCTCCACTTCTCAGTGGGAGAAGAAGCCATCTCTAATTTAGTACAGAATGTCAACATGAAAGTATCTTAATAAACTCAATCGAAATTCAACTTAAAGCTCTATTTTAATATTTAATATTTTGTTCAAATGCTGAACATAATAGCACAGACTGTATAACCAGCCCTTAGCATCCTCTAAGTACAAAATCATGCCTTTCAGAATTGATTCCTATGAGAAGGGAAGCGGCTATAAAAGTCTTACCATCTTGAGAGAAGCATTGTCTGCAGTGGACTGTGTTCAGCTCTGGGCTTACCAGCAACAGTCATGTAGCTCTAGTAGGCGGCCTGGGGGCCCTGTGAGTACTGCACAGGTGCCTTGAAGTGTGACAGTGACGGGGCCCCCAGGGCCTTCTCACTCGTTTTCTGGGTTATCGCGCCCCAGGGAAGTTGTTGGAACATCTGTGGAAACCTAAAGGTAACATTACAGGCTGTGTTAGCTTGCTGGGCGGGGCTCCCATAACAAAGCCACAAACTGGGGGGCTTAAGTAGCAGAAATTTAGAACCTCAGGGTTCTGGAAGCTAGAAGTCCAATATCAAGGTATCAGGAGGCTTGATTCCTTCTGAGGGTCCTGAGGGAGAATCTGGTCCCGGCCCCTCCCCAGCTTCTGGGGGTTTGCTGGCATCGTTGGCATTCTTGGCCTTTAGACGCATCCCCCCATCCCTGCCTCCATCTTCTCATGGCAGTCTCTCTGTGTGCAGGTCTGTCTGTGTCCAAATGTCCCCTTTTCGTAAGGACACCAATCGTAAGGGCTTAGGCCCCACCCTCCTCCAGTGTGACCTCAGCTTAATTAACAACGTCTGCAAAGACCCTATTTCCAAACAAGGTCAGAGGAACTGGGGGTTAGGACGTCCACCTGAGAATTTTAGGGTGACATAATTCAACCCATAGCATAAGATAACCTCTGAAAACCAATATTTTTCTTGTTTTTTTCTTGGGGAATAAGAGAAAATGGGCAAAGCTGTGGAGAAAATGTTATTACTAAAAAGTCATACAAATCAGGAAAGAGGGTCATCACTGCTAGAGGGAAATGGATACTGGTGCCTGTAGGCTCCCCACTGCCCCCCCACCCCAGAGGCCAGGGGCCCTGGCCATCCACAGGGGAGTCAGCAGAGGGAGTGAGGTGTCCCCGAAGGAGGCAGGCCACCCCACGTGCCTTGTTTCAGGTCAGGGGCTGGACGCCTCTGCACTGTCAGCCAGGCTGCCTCCCAGGCCCAGGGCTCAATTTGCAGGAACCTCTTCTAAGGGTCCTCACGGGCCCCAGCATGGACCCCCTACTCTCAGCTCAGAGGTTAGACTTCTTTTTCCTGCTTCTGGTGGCTTTCCTGATATCCATTCTAGTTCTGTTCTGAAGACAGACTGTGACCACTGTCCTGGCCTCTTCTGGTTTCTGGGGCCTCCGGTGACCGGCATTATATCTTGTCACCCCCCCACCCCTGCCCCTGGTCTCATCAGGCTCTTACTGCTTCTTAGGGTCAGTTTCCTGAGAGGCACCTTTTTAGACCTTCTCCCATCTTCTAGCAGTGAACCCTACCTCGCACCCTGTGCACTAAGTAGAATGCATTTTGAAAAGACTCAAAATCCAAGTATTACGTTTTTAGAAAATGTGGCAGCTTGGTTTCCTAAAGATGGCAGAAAGAGCAGCGTTGTTGTGTGTGGTCTGGCCACGAGCAGCCCTGCCTCTCACCGCGGCTGTCTGCTTATCACAGCATCACAGGCCAAAAGGGCTTGAGAAGCCACACAACTCCTCATCCTCCCTTCAGGAAAAACCATCTCAAAACTCTTCAGCCAAATGAGCATTTACTCTTTTTTTTTTTTTTTTCTATTTAAAAATAGTCAGTGTTGACATCCATTAGAAGCTACCTGTAACTAGCCAGTATAAATCACCTAGTGTCAGTGATCTAGAGGTAAACCACAGATTTTGCATTTCAAATTCATTATTTACATGCAAGATTATGGCTATAGAATTACATTGGAGTCATAATTTCATCATTTTGTTCCATCTTCCCTTTTGAAATTTCTCGTTTTCAGTTATTTCTTTGAAGACGGGATGAGAAATCCAGTGATTTTCTCTGACCTCTTATATTAGCTGGTATTGGTGTAAATTTTATTAAGGTATTTTTTATTTTTTTAATTTTTGGCTGCGTTGGGTCTTCATTGCTGCACACGGGCTTTCTCTAGTTGCGATGAACGGGGGACTACTCATTGCTATGGCTTCTCTTGTTGCAAAGCATGGGCTGTAGGCGTGTGAGCTTCAGTAGTTGTGGCACGTGGGCTCAATAGTTGTGGCTCGCGGGCCCTAGAGTGCAGGCTTAGTAGTTGTGGTGCACAGGCTTAGTTGCTCCGCAGCATGTGGGAATCTTCCCGGACCAGGGATCAGACCCATGTCCCCTGTATTGGCAGGCGGATTCTCATCCACTGTGCCACCAGGGAAGCTCTACATTTTGTTTTAATTGTCAGCATTTTTGCCCGAATCAGCAGTGCACTTTATCTCATTGTATGTCTAAATTATTAACATTTATTATTTATGCTTTAGTGTTCAGATGTGAATGATATCTATTTATTTTTCTAGTTGGTTTTTCCAACATGCCATTTAGCTTTGTATATTCACCTAATTACAGTAGAAGAAGACAGCTATTACGGTGTTGGAGAATTTCATAGAGAACATTTGATTATGGTTTGGGGGTGATGCCGACATCCTAGTTACACAGGTAAGTGAATGCCACAGGTGTGGTGCCTGGGAAAACCGGACTCTTGGTCTATCAGACCCCTTCCATTTTCCCAAGAAGCCCGGACTATCAGCTCTGGGGGTCTCTAAGCTTTGGTGCTCTTTTCTCTGGCTGAGTGGAGTTAGTGTGGGTGAATGGAGTCCTCAAGGCGAGTGGCTGTCCCATCACTGGTGAGTGTGGGCATTGATGCCAGGTGTGCCCAGTTGTTGGGACATGTTGAGACCTCCCAAGGGAGCCTCTGGTGCAGGGAGGTGAGACCCTCTCTTGTAAACCGCACTGGAAAGCCGGCCCCCAGAAGTGTGCAGGAAGTGGAGCCGGAGCTCCACGCTGTAGCACCTGCACCAGTGACTCACCGGTGCTTCCAGAAGAACCCAGACAGCTTTTCCGACTCCAATTCCCAGCCCCGTCTGTATTGCACTGTGGCCGTCACGACAAGGCCGTGAGGAGTGATGCCAGCGCACCTGGCCGTCCTCTCGGGTCCCTCGTGGGTGTCCGAGTGCTTTCCCACCACCTGGGGTGCTGGCGGCCAGTGATCAGCCTGCTGCCTGTGGCCCGTGGGAAGCCCTCCCGGCCCTTCTGAGAATCGTGCTCTAAGATTCTTCCTCCCCACGTCAGCAAGCAAGTGTTAAGCCCCCATCCCCACAGCCTGAAACTCATACCACCTGTAAGTTAATTGCACTCAGGGACTGAATCCAGGGCAGGCGGCTCACCTTTGCACCCCGTGTGTCGTGAGGGCACAGCCCCTGGGCCAGCCCCGGGGTCCTGGAGTGACCGGCATCTGTTTGTTCATAAAAGCAACTGGCAACAAGGCAGGGTGTGACTGTCTGAGATATTCATGCTTCATGACTGCTGTTTGGATTATTAAGATAAACTTGATCTTTCAGAACAGTTTTAGATTTGCCGAAAAGTTGCAAAGACAGTATAAAGAATTCCTGTAGTTCCCCTGTTGGTAACATCTTACATTAGCACTGTACATTTTTTATCATTAAAGAGCCAATATTGACACATAATTCATTAAAGTCCATAGCTTATTCAGATTTGCCGGGTTTTTCCCTAATGTCCTTCCTCTTCCAGTCGGGACCCCACATTATGTTAGTCATGGCGTCTCCTTAGGCAACCTTGACTGTGACCTCAGTCTTGCCCGGTTTCTAATGACCTTAACAGTTTTGAGGCATTCTGGTCAGGTAGGATGATCTCTCCTGGGAGGAGTCTGATGTCTTTCTCATGATTAGACTGGGGTTATGGGTTTTGGAGAGAAAGAAACAGAGGGAAAATGCCATTCTCATCCCATCCTATCAAGGACACACACTGTCAGCCTGACTTATGACTGTTGATATTGACCTTGACCCCCGGCTGGGGGAGCCATCGGCAGGTTTCTGCACCATGAAATTCCCCGTTTCCTTCTCCATTTTTGTCCTGTCCTCTTTGGAAGGACATTACTGCACACAGCCCTCACTTAGGGAGGGAGGAGCTCTATTCATGAATTATCTACATGAATTATTTGGAATTCTTCTGCATGGGGGATTTGTCTCTTCTCTTCCAGCTATTTACCTGTTCAGTTGTTCATTTATATGGGTATGAACTCATGGACATTTATTTTACACTTTGGGTTATGGACCAATACTATTTTATCATGTTGCTAAAATTGTTCCAGTTGGCTCCTGTGTCCCTTTGTCACACCCACACCCATGTGAGGTTATTTGTGTGTGTGTGACTTTCTTATTTCTGTCACTACAAAATACCCCAGGCTCATCTTACATGTTTCTTGCCCCAGTCCTAGAATCAGCAGTTTCTCTAAGGAGCCGTGGTTCTGGTGATTGGAGAATAGTATTAGAAACCAAAATCCAGGTATGAGACGTGTCAGTTGCAGAGACTTTGCCTCTCGGTCCTCTCAGCTGACAGAATGTTACCGAATACAAGTTTGTGTGCCTGTTGCACAGTGAGGCCAAACAAACTAAGCAGTCGGAGTTTGGAACAGAGAAGGGTTTATTGCAGGGACCTGCAAGGAGACAGGTGGCTCTTGCCCAAAACACCCCAGACTCCTCAAAGGGTTTCAGCAAAGCATTTTTAAAGGCCAGGTGAGGGAGGGGCGTGGTTGGTTGCTGCAAACTTCTGGGTGTCGGGATCCATTTTTACTTGCAGCTTTCCACGTAGGTCAGGTCACGATGTTCCTGTAAACCTCCAACAAGACAAATGCTATTCTCTGTTCTGCACCTTTTTATCTCTATATGAATGGACTCTTAAAGGTCAGAGCCCTGAAAATAGGCTCTCCTGTATATTTCAGGCTATAGGCAACATTCTTAAGGAAGCAAAAGCTATAGAATACAAAGGTTAAAGTAAAAGAAACAGATCTAATATGGGGTCAGATTTGTTCTTCCCTGTTGCAAGAGCATGGAAATATACATATGCATACCCTTACATGTATATATACAGACCTATAAACATTTCTGATTGTGAAAGGAAAACTCTTTGCTCTCAATACTTCACTTCTGGTCACCAGATGTGTGGGGTTTACCCCACACCAACCAATTCTCCAGCTGTCCTGACACCACTGGGTGTCCTATGATTAAGTCTGATTCTGACACTAACTGCCTGGGATTAGCATCAGATCCCACAGGTTAAGGACTCAGTCCCACAAGACTGCCCCTCACTTCCGATGCCAATGGCAAGGGTGGGTCCGTGGGTTACCTGCAACTTCTGCCCAACTGGCTACAAATTGGGGGTTCCCACGACCCCTCTTCGGGTTTAATAATTTGCCAGAAAGGCTCACAGAACTCAGGAAAACCTTTTAATTACTGGATTACCAGTGTATCATAAAAGGATACAACTCAGGAACAGCCGGATGGGAGAGATGCAGAGGGCAAGGTGTGGGGGAAAGGCACAGGACTTCTGTGCTGTCTTCCGCACCTCCCTGCCGGCACCTCCACGGGTGCACCAACCCGGAGCTCTCCACAACCTTCGGTGAGGGGTTTTTGGAGGCCTCATTACGAAGGCATGATTGACCAAATCACTGGTCATTGGTGATTTGACCTCCAGCCCCTCTCCCTTCCCTGGAGGTCATGGGATGGGGCTGAAAATCCCAAACCTCCTCTGGCAACCAGCCCCCATCCTTAGGGACTTTCCAGAAGTCATCGCTTTAACATCAACTCAGGTGTGATGGAAGGGGGCTTGTTATGAAATAACAAAAGTCACTCCTTTCACCTTTATGCTCTGGATTTGTTTCAGGAAGTGGGGACAGAAATCAAATATAACAGAAGATGATCCTGTCATTCTTATCACTTAGGAAATTACAGGTGTTTTAGGAGCTCTGTGCCAGGAACTGGGATGAAGACCAGATATCTATTATCTTGCAATATGTACCCCTTGGTATCTATATTAAGCTAAACATGAGTCCACAGTGATTCCCCAACTCTAATCCATGACCACGGGGGTCATCTTAGTTTCCGCACCCCTCGCCTCCACCCCAGCAGTGAGAAGCCAGGCTCTCACCGCCCACCATCTGTTTACTGATTTGTCGGTGCCAGGACACATGTGCAGTGGTATCAGGACTGTGGACCATACCCCCTGGGAAGCAACTCTGTGAACTAGAACTCAGATGACATGCCGTTTCCTTTGCCTCTAGTTTTACAGACTTCACTCGTCTCCAGGGTTACTCAGGGCAGCTCCCCTCCCTCCCATCCCTTTCAGTGAGGTTGCTTCTTATTTTTATAAAACAGATTGTTTTGCCACATTCTGCGTTGCATCCTGGAATCCTCTTACTTCCTAAAAACTTTAAAAATTTTGCATACATTAAGGTCCGTGCTTTGTGCTGTACCGTTTAGTGGAGTGTGACAAACGTGTAGTGTCCTGTATCCACAATTACAGTATCCAGAGAATAGTTTCACCTTCCCTAAAAATCCCTCGTGCTCATTAACCTATTCAACACACCCCCACCCCCGCTCCCTGCAAACTCATGGTAATTACTCATCCTTCCACTGTTGCTAAAGTTCTCTGTCTTTTCCAGAATGTCATGTAATTGGAATCAGTGTCTTAGTCTGTTCAGGCTGCTCTCACAAAATACCACAGACTGGGTGGCTTATAAACAACAGAAATTTATTTCTCACACTCTGGAGGCTGAAAGTCAGAGATCCAGGATCCAGTATGGTTGAGTGAAGGCTCTGCTTCAGGACACAGACTTCTTGTGTCCTACCATGGCCAAAGGGTGAGGAGTCTCTCTGGAGCCTCTTTTATGAGGCTGACCCCACTCATGAGGACTCCACCTCATAATTTAAGGACCTCCCAAAGGCCCCACCCACTAGTATCCTCACCTTTGGGGGTTAGGATGTCAACATATGAATTTGGGCAAGACAAACATTCAGACCATAGTACACAGTATGTATTTTTTCATGCTTCTTTCACTTAACAATATGCATTTAGGATTCATTCGTATGTTTTGTGGCTTGATTGTTCGTTTTCCTGCCAAATAATGTTCCATTGTGTAGATGTGTCACAGTTTCTGTTTATCCATTCACCTATTGATAGATATCTTGGTTGCTTTCAGTTTTTAGCAATTATGAATAAAGCTGGCTTAAACATTCATGTGCAGACATTTTCAAATCAGTTGGGTAGATTCCTAGGAGTGTGGTTGCTGGATCATATTGTAAGACTTTGTCTAGTTTTGTAAGAAACATCGAAACTGTCTTCCCAAGTGGCTGTACCATTTGGCATCCCCACCAGCAACACATGAGAGTTCCTGTTGGTCTGCAGCAATTTGCACTGTCCGTTTTTGGATCTTAACCATTGTTATAGGTGTGCCGTGGTATCTTATTATTGTTTCAATTTGCAATTCCGTAATGACCAGTAATGTCTAGCATTATTTCATATGCTTACTTGCCTTCCATGTATCTTCTTTGATGATAGGTTTGTTCAGATTTTTGCTCATTTTTGAAATCGGGTTTTTTGTTTTCTTATTGTCGAGTTTTAAATTTCTTCATACATTTCAGATACAAGTCCTTTATGAGACGTGTTTGACACATATTTTCTTATAGTCTGTGGCTTGTCTTTTTCCTTCTCTTAACAATATCGTCTTCAAGTCTCTGTTTTCCTATTTTCAATTTCATTGATTTATGCCCCAATTTTTATTGTTTCCTTTCTTCTGTTCACTTTAGGCTTAAATTGCTCTTGTTTCTCCAGTTTCCTACGGTGCAAGCTTAGATTATTGATACTTAGATCTTTCATCTTTTCTATTATATGCATTTAATGCTATAAATTCCCCATAAACACTGTTTTAGCTGCACATGACAAATTTTGACAAGCTGTATTTTCATTTTCATTTAGTTCAAAATATATTTTAATTTTAATTGAGACTTCTTTAAACCATATAATATTTAGAATTGTGTTCTTAAATATACAAATATTTGAGCATTTTCCAGCTGTTTTTCTGTTACTGATTTCTCATTTAATTCCACTATGATCCAAGATCATACTTTGATGATTTCTACACCTTTAAATGTGTCCATGTGTGTTCTTTAGCCCAGAATGTGGTCTGTCTCGGTGGATGTTCCATGTGAGCTTGAGAAGAACCTGGGTTCTACTGTTTTGGATGAAGTCGTCTGTAGATCAGTTAGGTCAAATAGACTGTTCGTGCTGTCCGGTTGAACTCTATCCTTACTGACTTTCTGCTGGCTTGGTTTGTCAGTTACTGAAAGAGGATGTTGAAGTCTTCAGCTATCATAGTTGGTTTGTGTATTTTTCCTCTCAATTCTATCAGGTTTTGCCTCCTTTATTCCGACCCTCTGTTGTTAGATGCAAACACACTAAAGACTGTGCTGTCTTCTTGGAGAATGACCTTTATATCATTAAGTAATGCTCCTCTTTTTCCCTGATAATCTTCCTTGTTCTGAAGTCTGTTTTGTCTGAAGCTAATTCTTGATCTTCCAGCTTTCTTTTGATTACCATAGCATGATATAACTTTCTCCGACCCGTTTCTTTTAATCTACCTGAGTCTCTATATTTAAAGTGGGTTTCTTGCAGACCACATATAGTTGACTCTGCTTTTGTATCCACTCTGACAGTCTCTGTCTTTTAATTGGGGTGTTTGGGTCATTCTCATTTAAATGTGGTTATTGATATAGTTGAATTGACACAGTTAGATACATATCTAACTAACATGATCCAATATCTACCATGTTTGTAACATTTTTCTATTATTTTCATTTAGTCTTTTTTTTTTCCCGTATCTTTTCCTGCCTTCTCTGGTTTTAATTGAGCATGATTCCATTTTATCTCCTCTTTTAGCATAAGAATTATACTTCTCTTACAGGTTTTTTCAGTGGTTGCTCTAGAGTTTCCAATATACATTTTATTTTTAAATTTTTTTGTTATTTTTTAAAATTGGCGTATAGTTGATTAGAGTTTCCAACATGCATTTTAAACTGATCCGTATTCACCTTCCAATAACATTATACTGATTCACACCTACTACAGGGGCCTTATAACAGTGTTGCCAATTTCTTCCTTTTCTCCCTTGTGACACTGCTATCAATCATTGCATTTATACATAAGCTATAATCACCCAACACATTGTTACTGTTATTTAAAGAGAGAGTTGTCCTTTTGATGAATTAAACATATGAAAAGTAAAAGAATTTATTTTGCTTTCTCTTATTTCTCCTTCAGTGCTCTTCCTTTCTTCATGTAAATCTGAGTTTCTGACCTATTTCATTTTCCTTCTCCCCAAAGAATTTCTTTTAACATTTTTTTCAGGTCGGGTCTGCTGGAGATAAATTCCCTCCATTTTTATTTCTTGGAGAAACAAACACCAAAAAAGCCTTTACTTCACGTTTTTTAAAAATAAATTTATTTATTTATTTTTGGCTGTGTTGGGTCTTCGTTGCTGCACGCGGGCTTTCTCTAGTTGCGGCGAGCAGGGGCCACTCTTCCTGCACTGTGCAGGCTTCTCATTGCGGTGGCTTCTCTTGTTGTGGAGAACGGGCTCTAGGCATGCAGGCTTCAGTAGTTGTAGTATGCGAGCTCAGTAGCTGTGGCTCGTGGGCTCTAGAGCGCAGGCTCAGTAGTTGTGGTGCATGGGCTTAGTTGCTCGGCGGCATGTGGGATCTTCCCGGACCAGGGCTTGAACCCGTGTCTCCTGCATTGGCAGGTGGATTCTTAACCACTGCGCCACCAGGGAAGTCTTCTCCTTCACTTTTGAAGGATAATTTTGCCAGATACAGAATTCTAGGTTGGTGGGATTTTTCTTTAGCCCCTTTAAATGGTCACTCCATCTCTTCCTACTTGCTTTCCTGACAAAAAGTCCACTGTAATTCTTACCTTTGTTGCTCTACAAGGCAGGTGTAATTTTTTTGTCTGGCTTCTTGCAAGATTTGTTCCTGGTTTTTGGTTTTCTGCAGGTTGAATATGATATATCTAAGTGCAGATTTGGGGGGACTTTTCCTGCTCTGTGTTCTCTCAGCTTTCTTGATTTGTGGTTTGAGGTCTGTCATTAAATTTGAAAGTTCTCAGTCATTATCACTTTAGATATTTCTTCTGTTCCATTCTCTCTTTCTTCTCCTTTTGGTGTGATGTATATATTATACCTTTCTAATTGTCCCACAGGTCTTGGATCTTCTGTTTTCTGTTTTTCTTTCTTCTTCTTTTTTTTTTTTTTGCATTTCAGTTTGGGACGTTGCTATTGATCTGTCTTCAAGCTCACTAATTCCTTCCTTGCTGTGTCCAGACTATTAATGAGCCCATCAAAAACATGCTTCATTTCTGTTAGTGTTTTTGATTTTTAGTATTTCCTTGGATTCCTTCTGAGTTTCCATCCTCTTCTTACATTACCCATCTGTTCTTGCTTGTTGTTCACTTTTCCCATCACAGCCCTTAGCATATGAATCATAGTTATTTTAAATATCCCATCTAATAATTCCAAAATCACTTCCATTTCTGAATCTGGTTCTGTTGTTTGCTCTGTCTCTTTAGACTTTTTTCTTGCTGTGTAATTTTCTGTTGAAAAACTAACATAGTGTATTGGGTAATAAGAGCTGAGGTCAGTAGGCTGTAAATGTGAGATTTTATGTTTACAGGGCTGGGATTTGGTTTCTGTTTGATGTTTGTTCTTGCTGGAGGTGCCAGAGGCTTCAGAGTCATCTGTTTCCCTTGGGCTTGGACTTCCCTAAGGACCGCTCCTTGTGTCTTGCAAGCTCTTTCAGCTAAAATCCACCGTAAGGGTACTGGAGCCATGTTAATATCGTGGGGAGGTTTATGGGGCTGGGGGAAAGCATTCTGTGATTTCAGGCTCCTATGGGCCGTGGCCCTGTGCTTTCATACATGTGTCTTAGCCTTTTAATCCCCCCCTTAGGTATAACAGGAAGGCCAGAGGGGCATGGGGTCAGGAAGTGCCCTTCCCATGCTCCCCTGTCAAATGCATGGCAGGAATTAGTTTGGATAGCTGGGAATTCAGAAAGTTTTTCAACAGTTGGTGATCTTGTAATTCACTCAACCTAAACATCCTTGTCTTACTGCAGAGGAGACTAGAGCTGTCTGAGCTTCTTGTTTAAAAAAACTAGTTAGTGCTTTGAAGGAGGGTTTGGCCCAGATTTTCTACTAGTCTCTCTCCACTAGTCTCTAAGGAGAAACCTGAGGGTTGAAACAACTTGGGAGACCTGTGCAGTATAATAAATATATGCATTTGTTCTTTGTTCACTGTGCCTGGCACTGAGTAAAACCTTTCCAGTCTCCTGAGTGATGAGTGACTTCTGTCTGCTAATGAGATGACTCTTGGCTGAGGTCCTCTAAACAGCTTCAGGATGGGGGCTGTCCCAGAAAGACCAAGCTATTATTAGAGGATTGGAACTTTCAGCCCCAGACCCCAGCCTCCTGGGACAGCAGAGGGGCTGGAGATTGAGTTCAGTCACCAATGGCCAGTGATTTAATCAATCATGCCTCCATTAAAAAAAACCTAAATAATGGGGTTGGTCAACACGTGGCAGTGTTGGGAGGGTGGCGCACCCACAGAGGGCATGGAAGCTCTGTGCCGCCCACCAAGGCCCTCCACACCTTGTCATGTGTTTCTTCCATTTCGCTGTTCTGAGCTGTATCCTTTATAATAAAGCAGGAGGCATTGTTTTCCTGGTTTTGTGAGCCATTCTAGCAAATTACTGAACCTCAGCAGGGGTTATGGGAACCCCTGATTTGGAGCCAGAAGTACAGGTGGCCCCAGGTCTCAGGACTAACTTCCGAGGTGGGGGCAGTGGTGTGGGGCTGAGCCCTGAACCCTGGAGCTCGCACGAACTCTGGTTCGTTAGTGTCAGAATTGACTGGAATTGTGGGACACCCAGTTGGCGTCTGAGAGTTGGAGAACTGGTTGCGGGTGTGGAAAACCCCCACACAACCTCCTCTTTCCATTCATGTGAAAGGAAAAGAAAGGAGGCTGCTGTTACTGTTTTCAGATATGTTCAGTGACCATGGGAGCAATGAGAAGCTCTCTTGTTACTGAATAAGGTCCAGCTGCTCACCACTCAAAAGTCAATACTCAAGAGGGGCAGGTGTTGGTAGAACGGAAAGTTGTCTTTAATCAGAATGCTGGCAATCTGGGGAGATGGTGGACTCAGTGTCCCCCAAAACCACCTCCGAAGATTCTGCTCGGCCATGCAAGTTTTAAAGGGAAAAAAGGAAGTAATCTCAGTTAATCGTAGACATGGGGGGGGGCGTCAGACCCATCACCCTCCCCACTGTGTGCAGTGATGCTATCCTGTTCACACAGTTTGTTCTGTTCACGTGATTACTGAAGGGGAAGCTAGGGAAGAGATCTGGTCATCGGTTAATTACTTATTCTTCATTTCTACGTCTTTGATCTACGGGAAGAACCGACAGGTTACCAAGATTTGAAAGGTGTGCTTGGGCCGGAGATGAGTAGAGCCTGGGGGTGCCTGGTTTAAGGCTGGTGACAAGACAAAGGGGCCTCCTGCAGAGAGCTCTTTCTTGCCCAAAGCTGCTTACACTCTAGCACCTTCCTGCAGGATTCTCCCTCAGTTTGAGGATGCAGCTCGAATGTAGAAGTGAGGAATAATTATTTTTCATAGCTTTAACAAAAAATAGAATAGGTATTTTAGGGGGCATATGGTTAAATTTTAGGTTTTAATTTTACCTGTGATTCTTAGCAAATTGGCTTCTCTTGGTATCAGTTTTGCAGAGGAAAGGGCTGTGTGACAGTAGATGTGTGGAGCGAGCATCCAGACACTGGTTTCCCCCTAATCTTTGCTGGTTTGCATCTCTCACACTGAGCCAACTGACAGGAAGGCATCATTACTCCAAGTGTGTGGAGAACTTGCCATCAATGTATGAACAGCTGTCTGGAAACTATGAAAATTTACACCTGAAATCAGGAGTTATGTGCTAACTGTGAGAGCCAGGTTTGGGTGGGCGATTGATAAACCCAGCGAGAGCCTGTTTTCAAAAGAAGGCAGCTGGGAGGTGAGTTCACATGGTTTTAAAATTACTTGCCCTCCCACGGTGAAAAAGCCACACCCACAGCAGCATCACAGGAGGACGCCTGGCCTGGTCCCCTTTATTCACCAGACATCAACCTCGGGTCTTTTCTGTGGATCAGGCTGGACTCCTCCTTCTCGCCATCCCATACCTGTCACAGGTGTGGCAGTTCTGGACTTTGCTGCTGTGACACCTGCTGCCTCCTTGAGTGGTTGCCCTCTAAAACAGGAAAGGAAATTTTGCATGAATCTGTAGCATCTCCCATTGCTTTATGGTCGAACCCCATGTTTTCTGCATTAAAAGAGAAACATTATTGGAATGATATAATATTGAATTTTCCTCTGGTATGTGTAATACACTTGAGTGTTTTAACAAGCCAGCAGTTATGATAATTTTAATGGGAGATTCGTGTTCCGTTTTGCATAAGTGATGAGTTTAAATTTGATTGAGTCTTTGAATGTAAACCCCAAGAGTGTACAGATCTAGTTCCTTAATGCTTTGAGGTCTGTCCCTGTCTATTTTTATTAAAATATTTCTTCATTTTAAATTATTCTGTTTACCCGGGTATTTTAAAAGGAAGAATCTTTTGTCTGTGGCTTGATAATTAACCTAATCTGATTACTGTGGTTTTTTATGAAACAATAGGGCAGAATATGTCAGCAAAGTTTTAGGCACATCAGACTTAGCATAGCATCTGTGGTCCCACAAATTTAATATTATTTATGGTAATAGCTGTATGTAGTTCTATGGATGTTACTCAGAATTAGTGCATTGCATCTGGTATTTGAGTTTGGCAATAATTGAGAGATACATTTGGGCATCAATTTAGTCCTATTATAGCATTGCTATTTTGTGTAATTATGAAACTGAAATGCTCAATTCTTTGTTTCCCCTTGAAAGCATCATTTGCAATCTTACTTTGGTTTTGTGTTAAGTAAAATGTTCTTAGTAATTTGGCAGAATTATACTTATGTATTTATTTGTTTTTTGTTCATATAAATATAAAAAATAACTAGCCTTAGTTCAGTTCTTCTCCATGATGGGCCTTGGTTATGTTGTTAATTTGCCTTCTGACTTCAATTTAAGAGCCCTCTTTTAAAAATGAAGGAACTGTGGTTCCCAAAACATAGGACATTCTAAAAACTTGGCTACATGACTAACTAGCAGAGCTGAGATCTGAACCTTCATTTTTCATGTTTTTTAAAAATGTTTAATTGTGGATAATTATGCACAGACACAGGCATAATTAATAATATGCACAAACATATGCATGGGTAAAGAATATAATATGCATTGAACCTTTGTGCACCCATCACTCGGCTACAACAACTCCTGGCCATTCTTCCCCACTATCCCCTACCGTTTCTCCCTTGGATTATTCAAGCAATCCTGAGCATCATATTATTTCATTCAAAACACTGAAGTATGTATGTATCTCTGAAAGAAAATTAAATAGCCGCAATGCCAATAACACACCCAATAAATACCAGTGATTTGTTTTATCATCAACTATGCAATGTTCCGATTTCTCTAACTGTATCTGTCTGTGTCCCTCTGTCTTTTTGTATTTGGATGTTATGTCACTTAAATCTCTCTCTCTTATCTTTTCTTGCTGGACCAGATGGGCTGTAGCACCCACATATCCCTTGATTATCTCTCAGGATGTACACTCCTAGAGAGATACAGTAAAATTACTTATTTTACGGTCTTTTTAAAACCATTCTCTGTAGTTAAGCTGCCAACCCAGTATACTGGTCTGTTTCATTTTGTTCTGATTTTAGAGATGTTTTGATTGAATTTCATTTTATGATTTACTGTTACAGAGTCAAATCTGTACAACAAAGGATTTTTGGAGGATTCTAGTTGTCATCCCTGTCCCGTTTATTCTGTTTCTATGTCTCCATGCCCCTGCCCCCCGCCACTGCCACCCTCACCCCCACCCCAGAGCAACCACTCGTAGGTTTTGGCTTTATGCTTTCGCTTTTTGTTGTTTTTTTAAATATTTATTTATTTATGTTATTTATTTGGTTGCACCGGGTCTTGGTTGCAGCAAGTGGGCTTCTTAGTTGCAGCAAGTGGGCTCCTTAGTTGCGGCTTCGCGGGCTCCTTTAGTTGTGGCTCGCCGGCTCCTTAATTGTGGCATGTGAACTCTTAGTTGCAGCATGCATGTGGGATCTAGTTTCCTGACCAGGGATTGAACTGGGCCCCCTGCATTGGGAGCTCAGAGTCTTAACCATTGCACCACCAGGGAAGTCCCTATGCTTTCATTTAAAAATGATAAGCGAGCATGTGCACTCTCCGCACACTGCCTGTATATGTGCGTGCTACACGCACTGTCCTACTGTCCTGGTCCTTGGTTTGTAACTTAAGGTATATCCTGGGGGTTGGTCTCTGTACAGAGATATTTCCTATCCTTCTTACAGCTGCATTGTCCTCTTTATACGGAGGGCTGTTACGCTTTTGTCTGTGATGCAAGTTACACCCTACTCCCTAATGTATCATTTGTCTTTTTTATTTACTTCTGGTGGGGTTTTGACATGTAAAGATTTTTATTTTATGTAGTTAAATGTATCAGTCTTTTCTCTGTTGCTTTGGAGTGTGAGTAATAGTGCAGTTTCTCAATTTGTAGGTCATAGAGGGAAGAACTCTTTGTTCTCTTCTAGTATTAAATGGGATCTCTCCCTCTCTCAAGTTTCTGACCTATTTGGAATTAATCCTGATATAATTTGTGCAAAACAGATGTATATTTTTCTTTTTCTATGTGGCTACCTGGTTATATCAATACCACTTATTAAAAAGTCCGTTTTTCCCCCAGTGATTTTTTTTAAACAATTCTTTTTATTTTTAAAAAAATTTTATTTATTTATTTTTGGCTGTGCTGGGTCTGCGTTGCTGCTCATGGGCTTTCTCTAGTTGGGGCGAACAGGGTCTACTCTTCTTGCGGTGTGCGGGCTTCTCATTGTGGTGGCTTCTCTTGTTGGGGAGCCTGGGCTCTAGGCACGCGGGCTTCAGTAGTTGTGGCACGTAGGCTTAGTAGTTGTGGCGCACAGGCTTAGTTGCTCCGCGGCATGTGGGATCTTCCCAGACCCAGGCTCAAACCTGTGTCCCCTGCACTGGCAGGCGGATTCTTAACCACTGAGCCACCAGGGAAGTCCTCCCCCAGTGATATTAAATGGCAACTTTATCATATACTAGATTTCCATAGACAAAGGGTCTATTTCTGGATATTTAGATTCTCTTCCATTGGTCTGTGAATCCATACACCATCACTGTGCTGTTTTGATAATAGAGGTTTTATAATACACTATAGTATCTGGTATGGTTAGCCTTCCTTGTTGTTCTGCTTTGCTAAGGTTTCATTAGCAATTCTGGCTTGGTTGTTCTGCTAAATGAACTGTATAATCAATTTGCCTGGCTTTAGGAAACAATGATGTGATTTTTAAATTGATATGATATTGAATTTGTAGATTAACTTTGAGAGAATCGACATCTATGTGATGTTGAATCTTCTTGTGCAGGAACATGGCATATCTTTCCACTTATTCAGACTTCCTTTTTCTTCCTGAGTGTTTCACAGTTTTGTTTATACAGGCTTTAGACATTTCTTTTCAAGTCTCCAGTGATAGTACTTATTTACCTATTTTGCTATTGTAAATGTGGTCTTCAGCTATGTGTTCCAACTGCTGTCTTTGGTGTGAATGAACATTATTGATTTTGTGTATTTATTTTACAAGCTGTTTTTTAAAACTAAGTTTTCTTCCTGTTTGTGTGTGTGTGTGTGTGTGTGCTTGTTTGGCACAAGGACTCGTGACTTTCCACATGTATAAGCACATGAGCTACAAATAAGGATAATTTAACCTCTTCTTTCTCAGTCTTTATGCCTTCAGTTTATTTCTCTTGTCTAAATAATGGGTGAATCCCTCGAACTCGGTGCTGAAGAGTCATGGACATGGAGGGTGCCCTTGTCTTGCTGCAGACTAGAGCAGAAAAGCCTCACGTTCTCCTGTGTTCATTAAGATGCTGGTTTTCGAGCTGAGGGTTATGTTGTAAATGTACATATATCTTCTATCATGTTGGGATAGACTCATCCTTTCCCTCAATTCCTATTTTATTGAGTGTTTTTCATATGAACAGATGCTGAATCGCATAGCTTTTCTGCATCCCTGAGATGCTCGTGTTATTTTTCTCCTCAGCTCTACGCATGTGATGGACTGTATTTCCTAATGTTAAATCGCGCTTGCATTTCCAGAATGAATTGCGTTTGGATTAGCCTCTGTCTTCCCGAATCTGCCAGCTTCCCTGATCTTACCTGCAGCTGGGCGAGCTCTTCGTCTGGCTCACAGCTTTACAGTGTTCAACAGATATGTTTATCGAAGGAACATTGAGTGGATTGTCTTCCTTTTACATTAATGATGACATTAAAAAATATTAAACCCATGCACATTTCTAATAAACTAAGCACAACAGAAAATGACAACAGCAAAAGCAATTAACAGAGTTGTATTGATACCACCCAGAAATGGTCAGTCTTTCCTATTCAGTGTCTATAAATTGAGAAATCCCTGGATGCATATGCTGGTAAAAGACAGAAGCTACTAGGGAATGACACTGTCTAGGTTTTAAACAGTTGTTTTTATTTGAAATTAACAGAAGCAGCACTGATGTGAGACCAAAGTTACTTCTAAACTTGAGGTTGGTTCTCCTTCCCAAGAAGACACGCTAGTTCCTAGAGTGAAGGGAGAACACTGCCAGTGCCCCCCAGACCCTGTTCGTTGTTTTATCACCTCTCTCTTTCTTCCTCCACACAGTTAAGGTGGCGATCTCACACTTTACCCCCGGTGTTACTGAGATTGTCACTCACATCTGCTCGGTTCCTCACTTTCCAAGTTGTTTATTAGCTGTGTGATGACGGTGCGGGTCTAATTCTCACCCTGTAATTGGCTTCCTCAGTTCTGACTCTTGTCTCCCCGTGTATCAGCTCCAGTCCTCCCGGTGTTGGATTGATGTTCTGATTAGGATCTGGGGTTCCGTATGGTGCTCTGGGAGCTTACGTTTCTTGGTGTCTGTTTTCTGGTCAGTTGTCAGGCTGTTTCGCAGTTTTTCTGGTCCTGTGTGTTTACCTGTGCTGTCGCGGGAGCGTATCTGTTGGAGGTGCACCTGGCAGCGCTCTGTCGCAATGCTCTGGCCTGTGCTCCTGGGCTCCTGCATGCTGACAAATTTGTGGCTCTCCACCAGCCTGGTTTCTACCCCCAGGAGAGGGTGGGGAGACCAAAACACCGAGGCCGCCGCTGCGAAGGCCCCGGGGTCTTATTTTCCTCCCAGAAACTCAAGCACTGTCCCCTTGGGCAAGCCGGGCAGGTCCCACCCCACAAGCACTGGCCCGGCCCTCCATCCTGGCCCTTCTTCCTTTGTGGAGCTCATACATGCACGATATGAGCCTCTATTCCAAAGGGATTTCCCTAGAGTGACTTGCAGGTGAGAATTCTCAGGACGCTGCCAGCTTACCTTCTGTCTCACGGCTACCTTGGAAGATGAGAGCAGGGCAGGAGTCAGGAGCCTTTGGGACCTCCTGTTTTGCCACTTATTTCTGTCCCCAAGGCCCCTCTCAGTTCAGAGAGAACGCTGTGCCTCTGTTTTCCTTTTTTGGTTGATCTCTTGAGCCGTCTGCCCTGTAGGTTTCACGAGGAGCTGGGGCTTGTGGGCCTGCATTCCACGGAGAAGACCTGGGAGGGAACCCGAGCGGGGTGGGGGGGGGCCTTGCACCTCGGTCACCCGCAGAGGCCAGGTGGACATCCACAGAGGACCACCTGTACCAGTCTATACAGAGGGCTCAATGGGTACCATTTTAAACTCTTCACGTTATCCTGTGTGATAGGCATTCCTATCAAACAGCTTTTATTGGTGAGTCAACTGAGGCACAGAGGTTTGGACCCAGAGAGTCCTGGTCTGGAGCCTGTGCTCTTTGTGTGATGCTACCTATGTGAGGAAGGGCGGGAGGGGACCTCGGGCCATGGCGGCAATTACCGTGACGGTGTTGACAGTCCCACAACATGTGAGCAGGCTTTGGGAGACAAGAGCTGAAGACATTCTTTAAAGAAATTACTCTGGGAACCAGGCTCGAATCCATGACTACTCTCCGAGTGCATTTTCTGCTCTTGTAACACTGTCAATCATTCTAGAAATCGCTTCCTACTCTGTGCCAGGAACTGCCCCAGGCGCTTTATGTTTGTGTCTTTCACCTTCCCACTGACCCCAGGAAAGCTCTGATCCCCATGTTATTGAAGAGGACACGGGGTCAGAGAGAAAGGAGGTGATCCCACTGGGTCAGCCAGTGGGCGAGGGGTGACAGCTGGGCCCCAGACCATGCTTTTTGAGTGACACTGACCTGCCTGAGGTAATGTCACTGAGCTTTTGAGGCTGAGACTTGAAGAGTTCTCTGCTTTGTCTGTGACCAGCCTTTACCAGGAGTGAGTTTAGAAAAAGTGTCAAAACAAGTCACCCCGTGTTTAAACAAGCATCAGAGGGTCCAAATTTTTGTTCGGGGTGGTGGTGGTAATTGTTGAGGTTACAGTGTATATAAAAGAAGTGATCTGTAGACAGGGATCTTGGGGAAAGAAACTTACATAATTTTCAACTGTTTGTCTCCCAGAAAAGTCACAGAAATATGTAAAAACATTATCACTCATTAGTTGACATTTAACCAAACGTGTTATTCTAAAATAGGATAAATAAAAACTCCTTAGTAGATGTCTTGGTCAGCTGGGGCGACCATGGCAAAACACCACAGACGGGGTGGCTTAACAACAGATGTGGATTGTCTCAAAGTTCTGGTCAGGTTCTGGCGAGAGCCCGCTTCCTGACTTGCTGCTTTCTGGCCGAGTCACCACATGGCCTGTCCTTGGGTGCCCGTGGAGAGGCCATACTCTCTTGCTCTTACCCTCTGTGTAAAGGCCACAAATCCTACCAGGTTAGGACCTCACCCTATGACTCATCTACCCTTAATTTACCTCCTGAAAGCCCTATCTTCAGATGCAGTCACATTGGGGGTTAGAACTTCAACGTAAGAATTTTGGGAGGACACAGTTCAGTCTATAGCAATAGGGAAGTTGTTTTCTCCCTGAATATGATTTCTTCCTTTTATGTTTTTTTGCTATATTTATATTTCACCCAAAGCTGGATTATAAACACCAGTGGGAAGAATCTGTGTCTAAATGTCTCATCTACAAACCACCCAGCTTATTAATATTAATTTTTCACTGTCAAGTGATATTTATGATAACGGTAATGGGAGTGATCAGTATGTTCAGATTATTTAAATATTCAAGTATTTTATTTGACTTGTTTTTATAAGTATTTTCTTTTTTAAAAAAATTTTATGTATTTATTTAAGTATTTATTTATTTATTTAGGCTGCACCAGGTCTTAGTTGTAGCATGCATGTGAGATTTAATTCCCCGACCAGGGATCGAACCTGGGCCCCCCTGCATTGGGAGCGTGGAGTCTTACCCACTGGACCACCAGGGAAGTCCCTTGACTTTTATTTTATTCAACTTTGAGTATTTTTATATGTTAGCTGAAAATCATATATTATTAATTTTTACAAGGTGGCTGTTCAAATTTTCATTCTGTCTGAGCAAGTAATCATCCTATATTTTTTGTATAGAAGAAAGTATAGGGTACCCTGTATGGCTTTAGGAGAGAGATACATTTGAAATTTAATGTTCTCATTTAGTTACAGAAAGCTAGAGAGAACTACTGCTTTAAACAGCTGGGTTCTTGGCAAATGAACTTAAAAATAAAAAAGAATATTTGCCAATTTCTTTTCTGTCGGTCTCAGGTCCTTTGATAGAACTTCCTCTTGGGAAAAAAATATCAAACAAGTATTAAAAATTGGCTTAGTGTGATCAGAAAGAAAAGTCTATCTTTTTAGAAGTGTGCTGAATTCTAAAAGTTAATTAAGAAGACATTGTCACATGGTCTTCTACACTGGTTATATTTAGCTTTTCCCTTGAAATAAGATACCTCTTTCTTCTCGGTAAATGTGACTATCTTGGTGTCTTAAGTCTTCCAGCCATACAGGATCACCATTTCCTTTAATATTCAAGTGAGCAAGCTCATGCCCTAAGCCCCTGTATTTGGAAAGCGCCACGTGCTCTGTCCCCAGCTTCCATCACCAAGGATTGCTGTAGTCCTGGAGATTTTCCGGGTCACCCCGACTCCAGTTTACTCCCTCCACTGAATGCTTACGCTCCCTGAGCACTGGGCCTCCCACGATTGGCCTGTACCCACCCCACTTGCCCCAGGCTGGGTACCACTTCCCGTCCCAAAGGATCACTGGCCCTGGTTGTGACAGCAGCCCACAGCGTACCCGCCACACTGCTTGGCAGTCCTGACACTTGTTCCTGGGCCCCGTGATCATCACATTGCAATGGTGAAGTCTTTGACCCCACTGCTAATCCTTGGAAACAAATGATCTGTTCTCCATTCTTGTAGTTTTTCCTCTTCCAGAAGGTCATCTACATGGACTCATGCAAAACGTACTCTCTTGAGACTGGTTTCATGAGTTTAGCATGATGCATTTGACTCAGCCATGCTGCTGTACCTATAAGTAATTGTGTTCCTTTTTATTGCTGGGTGCTATTCATTTGTATGGATGTAACACAGCTGCTTTATCTCTTAGCCCATTAAAATACTGCTTTATTTCCACTTTTGGTGATTATGAATAAAGCTCCTATAGACACTTGTGTGTATGTTTTTGTATGGATGTAAATTTTTATGTTTTTCAGTGAAATACCTTGGAGTAGGGTTGCTGGGTCAGATGTAAATGTAACTTTAACTTTGTAAGATGTTGCCAAACTGTTTATCTGAGTGACGTTTACATCCCACTAGCAGTTGTTCTGTATCCTCCCCAGCACTTGCTTAGTTTAGCTCAGTTTTGTTTGTTTTGCTGTCCTAATATGTTGGATGTGTAAATTTGTATGGAGAAGAAGACCCCAAATAGCCAAAGCGATCTTGAGAAAAAAAAGGAGCTGGAGGAATCAGGCTCCCTGACTTCAGACTATACTACAAAGCTACAGTAGTCAAGACAGTATGGAACTGGCACAAAAACAGAAACATAGATCAATGGAATAGGATGGAAAGCCCGGAGATAAACCCATGCACCTATGGTCAACTAATCTATGACAAAGGAGACAAGAATATACAATGGAGAAAAGAGAGTCTCATCATAAGTGGTGCTGGGAAAACTGGACAGCTACCTGTGAAAGAACGAAATTAGAACACTCCCTAACACCATACACAAAAATAAACTAAAAATGGACTAAAAGACCTAAATGTAAGACCGGACACTATAAAACTCTTAGAGGAAAACATAGGAAAAACACTCCTTGATGTAAATCACAGCAAGATCTTTTTTGATCCACCTTCTAGAGTAATGGAAATAAAAACAAACAAATGGTACCTAATGAACCTTAAAAGTTCTGCACAGCAAAAGAAACCATAAATAAGACGAAAAGGCAACCCTCAGAATGGGAGAAAATAATTGCAAACGAATCAATGGACAAAGGATTAATCTCCAAAATATGCAAACAGCTCATGCAGCTCAGTATTAAAAAAACAAATAACCCAATCAAAAAATGGACAGAAGACCTAAATAGACATTTCTCCAAAGAAGACATACAGATGGCCAAGAGGCACATGAAAAGATGCATAACATCACTAATCATCAGAGAAATGCAAATCAGAACTACAATGAGGGGGCTTCCCTGGTGGCGCAGTGGTTAAGAATCCGCCTGCCAATGCAGGGTACACGGGTTTGAGCCCTGGTTCGGGAAGATCCCACATGCCGTGGAGCAACTAAGCCCGTGCACCACAACTAATGAGCACACGTGCCACAACTACTGGAGCCCGCGTGCCTAGAGCCCGTGCTGTGCAACGAGAAGCCACTGCAGTGAGAAGCCTGCACACCACAATGAAGAGTGGCCTCCTCTCACCGCAACTAGAGAAAGCCCGCTCACCACATCGAAGACCCAATGTAGCCAAAAATAAGTAAATAAAATATATTTTTTAAAAAAAGAGAGGTAAATTCAGTTTCTTCTTTGCAAGTAAGTTAATACAAAAGGAACACATTTGCTGAGCTCTGTGGAAGTAATGGCAGCAGACTGCAAATGGTATGAGTTAATGGAATGACTCACATTGGCTATTAGAGTTGCACAATTTAAAAATGTATCTATTTATATAAAGTGCACGTCACAGATTATGAGGGATGATACCCTTGGGTTCTCTTTTCTTTCTCATTTCTTTCTCATTGAGTCCTAAGGCTGATATATTAAGACATTTAAGAGATTCACATGATTGCAATTCTTGATCAGGGATGCCCAAAATTAAACGGTAATCTCTTGAGAGAGCACGTTTCTCTGTTGGTAGCGTTCTCTTAGCCGTTTCTGCAAAAATTGTGGTGTGGGCCCAGGCAATTTCCATGAGCATGTGCTTTCAAAAGATAAACTCACCGGACCTAACTAAAATGTGCTTTCTGGGATGGCTTTGACGCAGCTGTCCGGCTGGAGTTTATTATGCACAGAGTATCAATGCTAAAATGGTGAAAAGATGGGGAAAGCCCTGCTTGCGAGGCAAGGCTGCCTTTACCATTCTTTCTAAACAGACTCAGGGGCTTTAGAGAAAGTTACTGGTAGGAAATGGTTGGGGGGGGCGGCTGGCGACGGCAAACTAGTCCTCAGGGTCTTTTATCCTTTTTATGCCCAGTTTTGTGGGGAAAGAAATGCTTTTACTTCCCTTCCACGCTCTTAGCCTTATTTTTCTCCCACGTTCTTCCTGGGAGTCTCCTCCACCTACAAACAGTCGCGATTTCAGAGCTCTCGATACTTTCTACGGATCTGGTCTGAGCTGTGCGGTCCTGAGCTGAGCCGCACACTCGCTCAGGACCTTTGCTTCCTGTTCTCTATCTTCAGGGTTTCGTAAGGACGACACTTAATTCTAATAAAACACACGGCTGGGACCCGCAGGGTTGCGCGCAGACGCCGCCACCGCGCAACCGCCAGCCGAACCAGACCGACCCCCAGACACGGCGCGGCCTCGATGACGTAGCGCGCAGCCCCCTGACGCAGCGCGCAGCCTCTGTGACGCAACCGCGCCCTCTCCGGCCCCGCCCAGGGCGGCCAGGAGGAGCTACGCGCAGACCCTCATCCCCTCAGCCGCTAGTTACGGGGTGTCCGCGTAGCGCGGGACCCGCCGCCGCGACATGTCGCAAAAGCCGAAGAGCCGGGGCCGCGCCGGCACCCAGGCCGAGCAGGGCAGCGGCGGCGAGGAGGCCCCGAGCACGTCCCGCGGGCCGGGCGGCGCCGCGTCGCAGGGCGGCCGGCGGGCCGAGGCTCCCCCCGCGCCGGGGCCGCGGTCGCAGAAGCAGCTGGAGCTGAAGGTGGCGGAGCTGGTGCAGTTCCTGCTGATCAAGGACCAGAGGAAGATCCCGATCCGTCGTACCGACATCCTGCGGCACGTGGTCGGGGACTACAAGGACGTGCTCCCGGAGCTGCTGCGGCGGGCGGCCGAGCGCCTGGAGTACGTGTTTGGGTACCGGCTGGTGGAGCTGGAGCCCCGGAGTAACACCTACATCCTGGTCAACACACTGGAGCCGGTGGAGGAGGACGCGGAGATGCGCGGCGACCAGGGCACTCCCACCACCGGGCTGCTTATGATCGTGCTGGGGCTTATCTTCATGAAGGGCAACAGCATCAAGGAGACCGAGGTCTGGGACTTCCTGCGGCGCCTCGGGGTGCACCCCACCAAGAAGCACCTCATCTTCGGGGACCCGAAGAAGCTCATCACCGAGGACTTCGTGCGGCAGCGGTACTTGGAGTACCGGCGCATCCCGCACACGGACCCCGTGGACTACGAGCTCCAGTGGGGCCCGCGCACCAACCTGGAGACCAGCAAGATGAAGGTGCTCAAGTTCGTGGCCAAAGTCCACAATCAGGATCCCAAGGACTGGCCGGCGCAGTACTGTGAGGCTTTGGCGGAGGAGGAGGCCAGGGCCAGACCCCAGACCCCAGCCCCTTCCTCTTGAAACCTGAGACAGACTCGGAGAGACCCTGGGGAAGGGCTGGGGGTGGGAGGGAGCATCTTGCTGTAACCCTTAAATGTGTGTAATAGTTTTAGGATGTGTTTGCAATCTTTTCTTCTTGTGATATTATAAGTCACTTTGGTTCCGAATTTTCATTTATAAAAATATTAGGGGATGATTTGTTTTGGTTTGTCTTACTGTCTGTATTTTTTTTGTTGGTATAAAAATCTTGCTAGCTTTATAAAGCGAATTGGAAAGTTTTGTACCATGTTATGGAAATAGACATTTAAAAGAAAGAACACGTCAGTAAGTTGCTTTCATACCAGGGAAATAAAACGAAGTGGCTCTTGTCTGGCCTCTGGACTACTCAACTCTGTAAGGAAAAATAAAAGTCTATAAATTGAAAACTAAAATGTAACTGCCTATATCTCTATTTATCTTAGCATAGCCATTTTAAAAACATATTTCCCATGTGTGTAAGTGTTATGAGTCATTCTAAGCAATGTATGCATTGTATTTTTTCCAGATAAGTTTTTGTGTGGCTGACCATTTAGTTCCTTTTTTTTCTGGGTTTTTTTTTTTGTGTTTTGTTTTTTTTTGGTTTTTTTACTATAGTTATAATAAACACTGTATTTTTGAAGCAAGTAAGCATTGTGCACTTATTTTAACCGTAAGTCATGAGAAGATTTCATTACTGAAAAACAGCATCTTAAAAAAAGAAAATTTTTACCACGTATCATTCAGGTAAATAGTGTTTTGTGGAAGTTGCTCTATTTTTATGTGTGTGTGCATATTGGATCATGATGTAAAATATATTTCTGTGGGTCACAGAAAAGTGTTAATGATTAACCATACCTACTTGAGAATCAGACTACGTGGGATCAGAGCCTCCCTCTGCATAACTGGCTGTAGGAATTTAAGCAGGTTAGGTTGTATACAGACCTTTCCTCACCTGTAAAATGGGTTGATGATGCATGTTGTCGTGTGTGGTAGTGTGATAATCAGATAGGGAAGTATACCTAGAGATCTTGGCACAGTCTGGGGCTGTGGGGGATTTTACTTGTTACTTTGTTCCTTAAAATTTGTTTATTCTTGGTCTGGAGCAGTTAAAAAAATTTTTTAAAGGTTTTCTTTCATTATCTTGTTCTAAATCATTCCTCGAATTGGAATTACTGGTTCAAAAATATGACTATTCTAGTCTGACTCTGTTGTATGGTTTTATGGAAAAACATAACTCATGGTTTATGGTGAGTAGAGCCCATGTAAACAGTAAGAGCAGAAAGTAAGATCTACCCCAGGTTGGAGAGGTCTCTGTAGTGTAGTGAATAGCATACGGGGTTTCGAGGTTGTCTGATAGACTGAATTCAAATTACGGCTCATGCTATGGCAACATGGTGATTTGGCATAGGTTTTAAGCTCCCTTAATCTCAATTTCTTTATGTGTAAAATGGGAACAACAATAATTATATCATAGTTAGTTGTATGGATTAAATGAGCCTGAAGAAAAGCTGGTATAGTGGTCTTTCATTGTATTTCTCCATAGCCTCTGGCAAAATGCTGTTTATATACAGAAGTTCAACTGTTAATTATTCAGCAGGTGAATAAGTATGATTGTTTGGGGGGAAGGTACTGCAAATTAATCATGAAATGAGGTAAATACTTAAAAAAAGAAAAATGTGGATTGATCAACCCTGGACTAGAGTCATCTAGAAGAATCTGGTGGGTATGTGGTGGTGTGGAGCAATGGGTTAGATGACTGGGTTTTACTTTATTCTGTTGAACTGGAATTTGCATTTATTTTAACAGTGAATATAGTTGGTCCTTAAAGGCATTTCTTGGTTTGCATTTATTTCAGTGTATGAATTACCTCCTGGCTAAGCATTCTGCTTACTCAATGACCGCTTTCCCCTCTGGGGTGTTCTAATGCTGGGATTTTCATCTGTATGGGGCAGAAAATATCATTATGCACTATGCAGTGTCAGTTATATCTGAGGCACATGTTTTCCCCACACTTTTCTTGTAGAGATGTTAATAATTTACCATCAGTAGATTTCCATTTTGTTTCAAATTTTAAAGTGGAAAACATTACAGACCAGATCAAGCCCTTGTATCTTTTCACCCTTCCCAGAGGTGTCAAGAGTTTGTGGCTATTGTGCCATTGTCTAGTTAATACAATATAATGTTTAATATATGAATAATATATACAGTTGACCCTTGAACAACACAGGTTTGAACTGCATGGTCCACTTACATGAAGATTTTTTTCAATAAATATGGAGTACATTTACAGGCTGGGAGATGGGTATGCGGGGCGTTATACTGTTTTCTCTGGTTTTGCATATGTATGAAATTTTCCATAACAAAAATTAAAAGAAATAAACTTAAAGACATTCTAATAAACATCTTTCACTTGATTTCTTTTTAGTAATTTATTACTTGTTATTTCTGAGACTATATAACACTTTTGAGACTGTAGAATGCATAGTATTTTCAAGTTTAGCTTCTAAAATATTTTATAGTATATTTCAAATAAAATCATGGTTGCTGGCTATGGCTTTTCAGAGACTTTACCTTTTTTATTTGATTTAAGGTAATATGAATTTGAAATTTTAATAATACTTTCCTTGAAAACATAGAAATGTTATTCATATAATTACTGGATCATCTGAAAGCTTTTTGAAAGCCAAATAATTTTTCCTTCGAGTCTCTCCAAGTGAATAATCAATTTCTTGTTTGGTTTGTTTCCAGATTACCTTTTTCATGCTGCTCTCTGCAGTATGTGTAATGCTGAATTTGGCTGGTTCAATTCTCTCCTGTCAGAACGCTCAGCTAGTCAACTCCCTAGAAGGCTGTCAGTTGGTGAGTAATGAAATGCAGACCTTTTGATAAAGGGCATAGGCTTTGATTTTGAATGAAAGTGATTTCAAAAATAATTTTATTGTATCCTTGGATTTATTCTGATGTTTTAGTGTTAAGGAATTAACGTTGATTCACTTTTTTAAATTCTCCTAAATTAAAACTGGTTCTACTCATAAGTCAGTTACTAATAGTATATTAGTGTAATGCTATTTTAAAATAAATGTCTTTAGTAACGATTTTATTTTAATATTTGTTGCATTGATTTTTGTCTCCACTGAATTTTTAAAAATCAATTTTGTAAGTCGATTTTAAGTGCCGAGATACATATAAGCTTGATAATGAGTGCATCCAAACAATTTAGTTCTTATTTTTCAGTTAAAAAAGAGAACTGTCTTTTCAATCTAGGAAAACCGTAGATAGTGTGCTATGGACATGGTAGGGGGTCATTTTGGTTTGTTGAATGTAACCATCATTCCTTATCATAACTTGGCTCCTGCTTCGGTAACATATGCATGTGTCTGGTGCAGAAATCAGAGCGTGTCGCATGACGTTCAGTACAGGTGCAGTGTGACCCCTGATGTGACCCTGGCTGCTGGGTATGGGGGTGCTGGTGTTTGTTTCTTTAACTTAGAGAAGGCACAAGGCTACCTTTAGAGCCATGCCCCTCATAGCTGCCCATGTACTTGCCAACCTGTGGCCATGATTTCTGAGAGGTCAGGGGCTATGCTGAACTACCTGAAGCTTTTCTGTAGCAGGGCAGTGCCTACGTTTCTTGTAGCCATGCCATCGGGTTCAAAGGGGAGCTGCTGCCCTTTACATTCCTCATCTACCAAGGCCAGCAAGTCTAGTGTAAGGTGAGTGCTGAAACACCTACTGAGTCCCCAAAACTGAGAGCTTAGTCTTGTTATTTTCTGTTCAGTGTGGGCGAGCTCACACTGATCATATTTCATCCCAATATGATATACACAGAGTATCCTCGCTGTAGTGCAGTATTTCCCCAGGACTACCAAGAACTGACACATCCTGGAGCCCCATCACCAACAGAAAGGGCGACTTGCTAACTTCTGTTCGTAACTTGGTAGCCTCTCTTTTCCTAAGTACTAAATGTGGTGAATATGGTAAAATCTGGCAACCTACACAGGATTAGCCATTTTTTTCTCTGATTCCAATTTTCCAAGACAGAGTGACTGGGGTGACAAGAAGTGAAAGTGGCTGGAGGTCCAGATCCAAAAGAAAGGCAAATGCCCAGTCTTGAAAGGTTGACTTCTCCTGGTATTAATCTCAGACCCTGTTTCCCTATACTGTATGCTGCATGAAAGGATGGGAAAGATGTAATTATATATAATTATATGCAATTTTTTATTTACATATTACATATACTTAATATATTTATATATGCACCGTTTATATTTCTTTTTCTTCTGTGATTTGACTGGGACCTTTACCCATTTTTAGATTTAACAGTTATTTATTTGCAAGAGCTCTTTGTATATTATGGTTTTGAGTCTTGCAGCTTATATGGTCAGATATATTTCTGGATTGTTATTTGCCCTTTATTTTTCACATAGAAAAATTTTTAATTTTTGTGTATTCAAAGCTGTTAAAGTTTTCCTTCGTGGTCTTACCTTGGAACCAATAAAAAGACCTTTTCCTTCCTAAGATCATGTTACCCCAATAATTTCCCCTGGTGTGCTTTTTTTTTTATAATTAATTCTTTAATATCCTTGAATTTATTTGATGAATTTAACTTTTCCTCTAAAATGGGTAGCTAGCTTTCCTAAAACTATTACCTGAGTAACCTAATATTTCCCTGATGATATGAAATGCCACCTGAACATTGAGTCCTTTGGTAGCAAGTTACAAAAACTGACAAAGCCAAAGGCCATTTATTAGAGAGATGGTGGGACCTATTGAATATCCAAGGGATTAGAGATTAAGCCTGGAAACTGGCTGGTTCCAAGCTGCAGAAGCTGCAGGTTTTTGCAGCTTCTGTGGCTGCAAAAACCTGACCCAGAGTGGGGGTCTGCAGTGGGAACCCTGAATTCCTCAGGATGCAGTTCTGCAGGAGTGAACAGTTCCTGTGGTTCTTAACCTCTTTGTCCGTTGGTCCTAGAGTCAGAGTCCAGGGCGGGAGCATTTTGATTGGCCAGGGTAAGAAAAAATCTGCTTAGCTGTCCCACCAGTGGAATCCAAGAGATAATCCTCCAAACTAAGGTAGTGTTAGGAAGGGTTGAGGGAAGGAAGGCAGGAATGTATGCTGGATAGTCAAAAAGAGAGCCGGGGGCTTCCCTGGTGGCGCAGTGGTTGACAGTCCGCCTGCCGATGCAGGGGACACGGGTTCGTGCCCCGGTCTGGGAAGATACCACATGCCGCGGAGCGGCTGGGCCCGTGAGCCATGGCCGCTGAGCCTGCGCATCCGGAGCCTGTGCTCCGCAACGGGAGAGGCCACAGCAGTGAGAGACCCGCGTACCGCAAAAAAAATAAAATAAGAGAGCCGGTATCTACTCTGACCGCATTATCATAGGTATGCACACACACATACAGATGTGACTATTTGCCTATCTCTGGACTTTTCATTCTGTCCCATTCCCATGTCTGTTTATTCATATTCCAGAACAATACTACCTTTTTTTAAGAAACTGAAGTGTAGTTGATTTACAGTATTATATTAGTTTCAGCTATACAACATAATGATTCAATGTTTTTACAGATTATACTCCATTTGCAGTTATTATAAAACGTTGGCTATATCCCCTGTGCTATACACAGAACAGCACCACTTGTATTACCTTAACTCTATATTTTTATAACTGGTAGGTCAAGCCCTACCCCACCCCCATCCCAGACTTGAATCTACTTCTTAAAAAAGTTCTTGCCTGTTTTTAGAAGTTTAGTCTTCCAGATGAGTTTTGAAATTTTTTTTTCAAGACTCAAAGGAATCAATTTGAAATTTCAATGGGAATCATATTAAAATTGTAGATTAATTTGGGGGAGAATGGACACGTTGACAGCATCATGTTTTCCCTTTCAGGCACATTGTGCATGCTTTGGTTTTATCCAAATTATTTTTATAAATCCTTCAGTGCAGTTTTTGTTTTTCTTTAGTGTATCTAGTACATTTCCATATCTGTGTGTCTTTTTCCTCTGCATAATTAAAAATTAATTTTTATTATACATAATAATTTATTATATATAAATTATTATCATTATGAGGTCTCTTTTCAATTCCACACTCCTAGCATCCCTTCAGAAAGCTTTTGGTAGCCAGATATTTTCTGTGCATATTAGTGTTGTTACCATTCTTACACACATGTCTCTTCTGCCTACCGTTATTCACATGCCTTTTGTCAGCCAACCCTGTGGCTTGGTGACATTTGTACATCAGCCCTTGGAGCCCTTTCCAGCTGTTAAATAGAGAGCCCTGGGTAGATGGACGGATGGACGGTTGGAGGGATGGATGGATGGATAAATGGATGGATGGATAGATGGACAGACAGACGGATGGATGGATGGATGATAATTTGTTTAACCACCACTTAATGAAGGATCAGTTAGGGATGTTTCTAGTCTTTTGCTAAAATAAACATGGCAGAGAAGATGACCCTTTGTGCACATTCATAACTCAACAAATACTGAGTGACTTTTGCTCCTGTTGTGGGATTCCAGAGTAGGTGGTACAGTTATTGACCAGGGTTCTTGGCCTCCTTAATCAAAATTGATCAGAGGCCAGACAAGGAATTCAGGCAAGCTTTATTGGGGCCCCTGCTGCAGCAGGGGAAGGGAAAACAAATAATAAGTTCCATTGCTAACTCGCTCCCTGAGAGGCTGGTGAACTGTCTCCTTACATGGGCTTTTGCGCCTGTCCCTTCAGAAGTGACAATTGGGCTTGTTGGTCTCTTTGTATCTTGTTGTCCAGAATTTACCCCAGCTGCACATGCACGCAGTTATTTTTAGTCCCATATAGTTTCTTTATATTTTGTTGCTCAAAGAGACGTTTGTCCAGGTGCAAGCACTGTAGCAAAGGATCCCAGGTCCCAGCTGGTGTCGGTACCTCCAGGGCAGGGCCTCCCCCCATCCCCTTATCGGAGAGGCTCCCAGCTGCTGTAGTTCTCTTGGCATCCCGTCAGTTTTCCTCCGAGTACTGGCATTTCCCATCATTCCCTACTTGGCAGAACCCCACAAGGAACAAGGCCACATCCAGGGCTGGGTGCTATCCTGGCCTGTGAGTGAATCAGCGAGTGTATCCCAGCCGTTCTTTTCCTAAGAGCCCTAGAGGAAGGTAAAACATTATCTGGGGGTTTTAAGTAAACATGCCGTTTTAGGTTAATGACAATTAAAACCATTATGGGTTTTCAAATGTCTTTTTAAATGCCACATCGTGTTTTGTTTAATTTACGACTGCTGGTACAATGAAATATTGCACAGCATCAAAAATTTGTTTAAAAATCTGTTTTCAGTTATGACCTAATTCTTTCAATTCATCCTGCAGAAGTTTGGGATTTACTTTCACATTCTTACAGTGTTTTTAAAATGAAAGCCTAACAGAATGCTTTTCAGATGCAGATCAATATAATATAATGCATCGTGTGTTGATAAGTACATTGTTTTAACGGAAAAGGCGCTTTTTTGTTGTTGTTTCCTTTTTTTTTAATATGAAATAATAGATTCTCATTGGAAAAGATGCAGGTGATACATGAATTGGAATAAAACTGTACGTCTCCCCTCTCACTGTCTGCCTGCCACTCCCCATCACACCTGTGATCCCTTTAGGATGAGATGTGTTCAGACCCTCGTATATGCGTATATGTTTACGTACATGTGGGTGTGCATGTTGTGCATTCACAAACATATAGTTTTATTTTTAAACACGCTTATACCGTATACTTTTTTCTGTGGCGTTTTCCCTGCTCAGTGATATTATCTTGAGACATTACCATGGAAGTATATTCAGGGAGCCCCTCATTCTTCTGGCGGCTGTGTGTATTTCCCCATAGTCACTGTATTTACCTGCACCGAGAGGCGGTCTGGCCATCTCCATTGTTTTGTTGTCACAGGCACGGCCACAGTGAACATGCATTCTTGTCCTTGTTTTTAATTTTAATATAGTTGGGTAATAATTTTATTATAAAGGAAACAAATATATCCTCCTTCACCGTAGTATTGTTGCCGAAAGTTGGGTCTGGCTGCTCACCACTCAAAAGCCAATACTTGAGAGGCAAGGTTGGTGGAAAGGAAAGTTTGCTTTATTTTGGAGGCTGGCAACTGGGGGAGAAGGGGACTCATGTCCAAAGGCCAATTCCCCCCTGCTGATCAGGGGACAAGAGCTTTTATAGGCTGAGGGAGGGGGCCACATGCAGAAACAGCACAGTCAGCTCTGACAGTCATCTTGAAATTGGTCATCAGTGGTCTGACCAGCGTCATCTTGATTGTTTTCAGTACAGTTCATCTTCAGTTCCAGGGTCGGATTATTCCCATTTCCTTGAGGACAGTTCTCAGAATTGTGGCAGCTTATGTCATGGCTACAGTCTGGTCCTCATGTAGTTAACTTCTTCCACCTGGTGTGGGTTTCAGCACCTACAAGACAGCTCACAGGATATGGCTCAGAATATTATCTATATCCCTTAAGGAGGAACTAAAGGTCCTTGACTTTGCTTAATGACTAAACTATTATTATTTGGTCTTGTTTGACTGTTTTCCTTTGCTCCTGCATTTTCTCACTTCTCTGATTAAATTTATTCTTTGACCAAAGTTCTTCTGCAGACAGAAGGCAGGCGGAGGGTATTTGGGCAGAGGGGGAGGGGTCCCGGACAGGCCCCATAGGGTCCTGCTGTGTTTCAGTATGGAGTGAACTAAAATATTTGTCCTACTTCGTATTGCCAAGAATTAGAAACTTAGGTGGAAAATTTCATAAAAGTTACATATTTAGTTCATTTTGATATATGTTCAAACATGAGATGGAAATGTGCTCTTTAATATTTTTATGCCAAACTAATGCTAACTGCTGCGTGATGATGATGATGGTGAGGATTGCAAACTTCTTTGAGCACTTGCTGTGTACAAGGCACTGTTCTGAGCACATCACATGCGTTCGTTCATTTACTCCTGACAGCCATGACTGAGAGACAGGTACTATTTTATCACCACTAACAGGTAAGGAAACTGAGAGTTTCCTTGAGAGTTAAGGAACTTTTCCAAAGTCATGCAGCTGGCAGGTGCTGGCATCAGATTCTAACCTTGCTCTTAACCATTAGGATATCATTAAATTTCTGTTTTTCGTAGCACTTTAGAATTAATGGTTAAAAGAGGAAAGGATGAGAAGCACTGGACGATGGAGGTAAAGAATATGTCTTGTTTCTTCTTGGTCAAAATCAGTCTTTGGCTACATGGGGAACACTTTCCTGTGTAGAGAAGAATCTCAAGGAACCTAAACCATAGCTTATGTGTCACAACAAAGGGGTGTGAAAACAGCATCCAGTTTTGTAGGAAATGTGAGCTCTTCCTCTCCAGCCACATCAAGCATGTAACTGGGAGAGGTATCTTTCCCTGTAAGCAAACAATCATGTGATTTATGTTGTGCTTGCCCACGATCACACCTTAAATCCTTTGTAAATAGATGCGTCACATCGCAGGGACAGTGTGATTTATTCTTGTTTTCTGGAAAGCTGGGCTATCTTGCTGTGAGTGTGACCTGACCACTAATTGGACATCCTTCTAGTCTCTGCCTAGGCTTCCTGGGGGTATGTAGCTCCCCAAAACGAGGGTGGCCTCAGGAGATCTGACACCTGGGCGGGTGTTTTGATGGAAAGCACATCACCACCTCCTTCTTCCTTATCTGTTTACATTTCTGATTGAAGAGCTTGATCTCAGCCTCCTGTGTGCCTCTCAAGTCTGATGTGGGATTTCTGGCAGGGGGAGCCAGAGTGCAACCCTTTTTCATATAGGAATTAGCAAAGGGCTTTTCGAAGAACCCAGGAGGGCCATAGCCATGACACTATACATAGCACAAAAAAATTGAAGACATATTCTTCCACTATCTAAAAGCAAAGAAGTTGCTCATTTTGAGTCATGTTCCAAGATAGAGCTTTGTTTTTTTACTTTAACTTTACTGGTTAACGTATACAAAAATTCCAATCAAGCATTTATTTGTGGGCTGATTTGTTTGAATAATAAAAATAGATAATGATTTTTGAAGAAATAAGTCAAAATTTTGCTACAGATAAAGATGTACATTTTAAAATGATTTTTTTTAAAGTTCTTCCCATCAGGAGGATATAATGGTTTTAAACATATAAATGGTGCCAAAATAACACAGCACCAAAATACGTGAAGCAAAAATTGACATCAGTGAAGGGAGAAGTATGCAATTCAACAGTAATAACTGGAGACTTCGATACCACACCTTCAGTAATGGATAGAACAAATAGACAGAAGATCAAATCAACCAGAAAGTAGAAGACTTGAGCAACACTACAGACCTAGCAGACATCCATAGGACACTCCACCCAACAACAACAGACTGTATTCTTCTCAAGCACATATGAAACATTCTCCAGGACAGAACATATGCTTGGCTGTAAAACAGACCTAAATAAAATTTTAAAAGACAGAAGTAATGCAAAATATATTCTCTGACTATAATGGAATGAAATTAAAAACCAATAGCAAAAAAAGTTGGAAAACTCACAAAGATGTGGAAATTAAGTAACACTCCTTAGTAATCAGGTCAAGGAAGAAATTAATATGGAATCAGAAAATACCTGTATATGAATGAAAATTAAGGCATAATATACCAAAACTTATGGGATGCACTCTAACACAGTGCTTAGAGGGAAATTTATAACTAAATACCCATGCTAAAAAAGAAGAGAGATATCAAAACACTACATAACCTTCCAACTTAAAGCACTGGAAAAAGAAGGGCAAACTAAACCTAAAGCAAGTTGAAGTAAGGAAATAATAAAGATTGAGCAGAAATTAATGAAATAGGGAATAGAAAAACAATAGTGAAAATCAATGAAACCAAATGCTTGTTCTTTGAAAAGATCAACAAAACTGACAAAACTTTAGATAGCTTGACTGAGAAAAAATAGGAAAGATTTAAATTAATAAAATCAGAAATTAAAGGGGGGCTACCAACCTTATAGATATAAAAAATTATAAGAAAATACTATAAGCAGTTAAATCAACGAATTAGATAACTTAGATGAAATAGACAAATTCTAGAAAAACACAAACTACTGAAATTGACTCAAGAAGAAATAGACAATCTGAATAGATCTATAACAAGTGAAGAGAAAAAACTGCCCACCAAGAGTAGCACAGGCCCAGATGGTTTCACAGATGAATTCTACCAAAAATTTACAGAATAATTAATACCAATTATTCACAATCTTTTCCAAAAATGTAGAAGAGGAAGGAACACTTCCCAATTTATTTTGTGAGGCCAGTACTACTCTGTACTAAAACCAGACTAAGACACCACAAGGAAAGAAAACTACAGACCACTACCTCTTATGAATATGGATGTATAAATTCTCAACCAAATACTAGCAAGCTGAGTCAGGCAACATATAAAAAGAGTTATACATCATAACCAAGTGGGATTTATGCCAGGGATGCAAGGTTGACTTAACATCCAAAAATCAATTAATGTAATATGTTGTATCAATAGAATATAAGCAAAAAAAATCACATGATCATCCCAATAGATGCAGAAAAAGGAATTTCAAAATCCAATACTCTTTCATGACAAAAACACTCAACAAACTAGGAATATAGGATAACTCCCTTAACCTGACAAAAGATATCTGAACAAACCCCAGCTAACATTATGTTTAATGGTGAAAGACTGGATGCTTTCTGTCTAAGACTGGGAACAAGAGAAGATGGTCCATTCCTGCCAATTCTATTCACATGGTACTGGAGGTTCTGGCCAGGTAAGAAAAAGAAATCAAAGACATCCAGATTGGAAAGGAAGAGGTAAAACTACCCCAATTCACAGATGAGATGATCTTATATATAGAAAATCCTAAGGAATCTGCTAAAACATCATTAGAACTAATAAAGCTAGCCAGGTTGCAGGGCCAAGATCAAAACACAAAAAATCTATTATATTTCTAAGCCCAAACAATGAATAATCTGAAAATGAAAATAAGAAAATTTCAGTTTCAATAGCATCAGAGAGAATAAAATATTTAGTAATAAATTTAACAAAAGAAATGCAAAACTTATACTCTGAAAACAATGAAAGTATTGTTGAAAGAATATCTAAATAATTGGGGAAGTATCCCATGTTCATGGATTGGAAGGCTTAACATTGTTAACTGCCTTAGTCCTTTGGGGCTGCTAAAACAGAATACCACAGACTGGGTTGCTTATAAATAGTAGAAATTTATCTCACAGTTCAGGAGGCTGGGCATTCCAAGATGAAGATGCTGGCAGATTTGGTGTCTTGTGAGAGCTTGCTTTCTTGTTCATAGATGGTCATCTTCTTGCTTTGTCCTCACGTGGTGGAAAGGATAAGGGAGTTCTCTGGGGTCTCTTTTATAAGGACACTAATCCCATTCATGAGGGCTCCACCCTCATGACCTAATCACCTCCCAAGGGCCCAACCTCCTAATACCATCACACTGGGGGTTAGATTTCAGCATATGAATTTTGAGGGGACACAAACATTCAGTCTATATCACAATACTCCCCAAACTGATCTGCTGATTCAAAGGTATCCCCATCAGAATCTAAGTTGATGTCTTTGTAGAAATTGACAAGCTAATTCTGAAATTCATATGGGATTGCAAGGGACCCAGAATAGCCAAAACAATCATGAAAAAGAAGAAATAGGAGGACTCACACTTTTTGACTTCAAAACTCACTGCAAAGCGATGGGAATCAAGACAGTGTGGTACTGGCCTAAGGATAGACATATAGGTGAATGGAATAGAATTGAGAGTCTAGAAATAAACCCAAACATTTATGGTCTGACTTTTAATAAGGGTGCCAAGAGCATTCAGTGGGGAACATAGTCTTTTCAACATATGGTGCTGGGAAGACTGGATAGATATATGCAAGAGAGTGAAATTGGACCCTTACCACACACCATATACAAAAATTTACTAAATTAGATCAAAGACCTAAAATGTAAGAGCTAAAACTTTAAAACTCTTAGAAGTAAACATAAGGGTAAATCTTCATAACATTGGATTACAGAGAACCCTTAGATGTGACCTTATAAGCATCAGGAAAAAGAATAGATGAGTTAGACTTCACTAAAATTAAATATTTTGTGTTTCAAAGAACACTATCAAGAAAGTGAAAAGAAAGTCCACAAAATGGGGTAAAATATTTGCAAATCATGTACCTGATAAGGGACATGTTTTTAGAATATATAAAGAACTTTTATCGTTCAATAATTTAAAAAAAAAAAACAATTTTAAAGTGGGCAAAGGAGGGGCTTCCCTGGTGGCGCAGTGGTTGAGAGTCTGCCTGACAATGCGGGGGACATGGGTTCGAGCCCCGGTCTGGGAGGATCCCACATGCCACAGAGCAACTGGGCCCATGAGCCACAATTACTGAGCCTGCGCCTCTGGAGCCTGTGCTCCTCAACGAGAGGCCGCGACAGTGAGAGGTCCGCGCACCGCGATGAAGAGTGGCCCCCACTCGCCACAACTGGAGAAAGCATCGCACAGAAACGAAGACCCAAACACAGCAAAAAATAAATAAAATAAATTTATTTTTTTAAAAAATGGGCAAAGGATCTAATGGACCTTTCTCCAAGGAAGTATACAAATGGCCAACAAGCCCATGAAAAGATGCTTGACGTCATTAGTCATCTGGGAAAAGCAAATCAAAACCACAAAACTGCTTCACACCCACTAGGATGGCTAAGATCAAAGAGATAACAGCAAATGTTGGAAGAATGTGGAGAAATTAGAACCCTCGTGCATTGCTTGGTGGGAATGTAAAATGGTGCAGCTGCTTTGGAAGAGTCTGGCAGTTCCTCAGTGATTAAACGTAGAGTTACTGTATGACCTAGCAGTTCCATTCCTAGGTAAATACCTAAGAGAAATGAAAACATATATCCACACAAAAATGTGGATAAATACGTAAATGTTTATTGCACATTGTTCATAATACTCAAAAGGTGGAAACAACCCAGATGTCCATCAGCAGATGAATGGATGAGCAAAATGTGGTCTATCCATACTATTTTTCAGACATAAAAATATTTTCAGACATAAAAAAAGAATGAAATACTGATACATGCTATAACACGTGTGAACCTTGAAAATATTATGCTACATGAAAGTACCCAGACTTAAAAGGTTACATCTTGTATGATTTTCTTCATATGAAAGTTCAGAACCAGAAACTCTATAGAGACAGAAAGTATATTAATGATTGTCTTGGGCTGGAGGAAGGGAGAAGGGGAATGATAGTTAAAGGGTGTGGGGTTTCTCTTCGAGGTGATGAATATCTCAAATTGACCCTGATGATGGTTGCACATATCTGTGAATATACTAAACACCATTTAATTGTACACTTTCAATGGGTAAATTGTATGATATGTGACGTATCTCAATAAAGCTGTTTTTAAAAAAGAAATAGCAAGTCACACTGAAGTTCTAGATGAATAACATGTAGTTGTGTAAGTATGTAGAATATACTTAGAATGATGGGTAGGATGTAGATTTTTGTTACTGTTAATTACTTGATACACATCCTTTGTGTTATTAACATTTATAATTAGTTTATATATGTACATATATGTATGCAGTTTTGTTCTGAAGAGTCAGTTGTTAAACTTTTACCAGCACACCTCTGTACTGGAGTTTTCTCATTTGATGTATTTTCCTCTTGTCCATCCGTTAACATACCATTTTTTCTTTACCTGTACACCCTCATCTTTTGTGACTTCCTGCATACTCCATCCCACCCCAGCCAGGCTATTTCATTGTCCCCTTTGCTCATGTTCCTTTGTGTGTGTGTGTGTGTGTGTGTGTGAGAGAGAGAGAGAGAGAGAGAAGGAAGGAGGGAGGGAGGGAGGGAGGGAGGAAGGAAGGAAGGGAGGAAGGAAGGGAGGGAGGAAGGGAGGGAGGAAGAAAGGGAAGAAGGAAGGGAAAAGGGAGGAAAGAAGAAGGGAGGGAGAAAGGAGGGAGGGATGGAGGAAGGAAGGAGAGAGGGAGAAAGGAGGAAAAAATAGTTGCTGAATGAGTGATGAAAGAAAGGCAGATCTTTTCTCCCATATGTAAATACCAAAAGTGTACTGCACCCTTACTCACATGTTATCCTTGGAGTCAGGACAAAAGTATTAGCAAGAGTCTCATAATCCACCAGCCCCAGGATGCTGGTCATACACTTGTTTTGTATTTGATGCTACTCGACAGTGGGCATCATCACAGGGCTTATGCCTTTCTGTGTGTGTGCACCTGCCTCTGTGTTGTTACTTCTCATGTAATTTAAGGCACTTGGAAAAATCATCTCGACCTTTATTTAAACTGTTTAGAGTGATTCTCCCAGCTCTCGATTACTAATGGTAAACTTCAGGAAACAGTGATGGAGTTGGTTCAAAACAATAGGTCAGTCCCAAATTTACTTACTTTGGATAGTAAATCATTTTTACAGTTTATAATTGAGTCGGGCATCCAGTGTTTTTGTAGGAATTTGTCATTCAAAAAGGGTTATGCAGTTATCCACATTTTCATTCCATCCCCAACCCCAGTCACCTCTCAAGTTGTTACAAAGGAAAGAAAATTAAATGTTTTGGTTTAAAGTATGGCTAAACCTGGTTGTTAAGAGGAAATTCACAAATGCCTTCCAATTTAGACCAAAAGAATACATGAGAGGCTAGAGAAAGGAGCAAATTATATATCAACTTCCACTTGTTTCTTTTTCTACATTAACGCTTTTCATGGTGGATAATAAATGAGTAAATCGAAGATTACAGTGGAATGAACACATAGAATTCCTGGTGGTCCAGTGGTTAAGAATCCGCCTGCCAATGCAGGGGACACAGGTTTGAGCCCTCGTCCAAGAAGATCCCACATGCCACAGAGCAACGAAGCCAGTGCGCCACAACTACTGAGCCTGCACTCTAGAGCCCCCAAGCCACAACTACTAAGCCCACAAGCCACAACTACTGAGCCCACGTGCCACAACCAGTGAAGCCTGCGCACCTAGAGCCTGTGCTCCACAACAAGGGAAGCCACCGCATTCAGAAGCCCATGCACCACAACGAAGAGTAGCCCCTGCTCTCTACAACTAGAGAAAGCCCGCACGCAGCAACAAAGACCCAACGGCCAAAAAAAAAAAAGAATTCCATTTACAATTTGTCCATGGTTAATCCTTTTATTTTAGAAATGGGCAGAGTGAAAGTCTGTCTGTATCAACCAGATAATTTATATAAACCAGAATCCCACAGATCCCTTGCTTTTACATCCTACCTATTGCATCTGAAAAAATCTCTTCTCAAAACCCTCTTAAAATGGATACAAAGACTTGTTTTGTATTTAATGCTACTCCACAATGATCACCTATAGAAATGTCACTCACAAATTCTTTGTTTCTAGAATAGAAACAGAAGAGAGTTAGCATTAATATAGAGTTTTAAAATGTTTTTAATCAGAAAATTTTTATGGAGAAATTTGTGGATCACATTAAGTTGTTAGAAATAATACAGGGAGGGGCTTCCCTGGAGGCGCAGTGGTTGGGAGTCCGCCTGCCAATGCAGGGGACACGGGTTCGAGCCCGGGTCCGGGGAGATCCCACATGCCGTGGAACAGCTAGGCCCGTGCACCACAGCTGCTGAGCCTGCGCTCTAGGGCCCACAAGACACAGCTACTGAGGCCCGCACGCCTAGAGCCCGTGCTCTGCAGTGGGAGAGGCCACCACAGTGAGAAGCCCTCGCACAGCAACGAAGACCCAATACAGCCATAAATTAATAAAGAAACCTTTTAAAAAAGAAAAAAAGAAATAATAGAGATCTGCTGTATGCTTTGTCGAATTTCCCCCAGTGGTAACATATCACAACCACAATATTAACATTGATACAATCAGCCCATCTTATTTATTTATTTTTGTTCTCTGAATGCTTGCTTTTGTTTTTTTAATAAATTTTTATTGGAGTATAGTTGATTTACAATGTTGTGTTCATTTCTGTTGTGCAGCAAAGTGAATCAGCTGTGCATATACATATATCCACTCTTTTTTAGATTCTATTCCCTTATAGGTCATTACAGAGTGTTGAGTAGAGTTCCCTGTGCTATACAGTAGGTTCTTATTAGTTATCTATTTTATACATAGTAGTGTGTATATGTCAATCCCAATCTCCCAATTTATCCCTCCCTCCTTTCCCCCTTGGTAACCATAAATTAACCCATCTCATTTGTTTCCCCATTTTTACTTATATTCATTTGTCTGTATGGGTGTGAGAGTGGATGTATTGAGTTTTATGCAGTTTTGTCACCTGTGTAGGTTTGCGTATCCACCAGCACAGTCAGGACACTGGAGTATTTCAACACCACAAGGATCCCTGATGCTGACCTTTTTATAACCACACCCACTTCCCTTTTGCCGCATTCTTAACTCCTGGTGACCCCTAATCTGCCCACTATTTCTTTAAAAAAGTGTCACTTCCAAAATGTTATATAAATGGAATCATCCAGTATGTTACCATTTGGAATTGGCTGTTTTCATTCAGCCTAATTCCATGGAGGTTCATCCAAGGTGCTGTGTACATCAGTGGTCTGTTCCTTTTCATTGCTGGGTAGTATTCCATGGTCCACACAGATTACAGCATGTCTAACCATTTACCTTTTAAAGGACACCTGGGCAAACTCTGGTTTTGTCTATTATGGATAAGGCTGCTATGAACATTCATGTACATGTTTTTATGTGAACGTAAGTTTTCATTTCTCTGGGATGAATATCCAAGAATACAATTGCCATATTATAACTATATGTTTAGTTTTATGAGAGACTTTTCCAGGGTGGCAACAGCCACACTCCCATATATTTTACATTTTTATCAACAGTGTATGAGTGATCCACGGGGAGGGGAAGGGGGAGGTGGGGCGAAGTGAGAGATTGGCATGGACATACATACACTACCAAGTGTAAAACAGATAGCTAGTGGGAAGCAGCCGCATAGCACAGGGAGATCAGCTCGGTGCTTTGTGACCACCTAGAGGGGTGGGATAGGGAGGTGAGAGGGAGGTGCAAGAGGGAGGAGACACGGGGATATATGTATACATATAGCTGATTCACTTTTTTATACAACAGAAACTAACACAATGTAAAGCAATTTTTTGTAGTGAGGTGGATGGACCTAGAGTCTATCATACAGAGTGAAGTAAGAAAGAGAAAAACAAATACTATATGCTAACACATATATATGAAATCTAAAAAAAAAAAAGGTTCTGAAGAACCTAGGCGCAGGATAGGAACAAAGATGCAGACATAGAGAATGGACTTGAGGACACGGGGAGGGGGAAGGGTAAGCTGGGACAAAGTGAGAGAGTGGCATGGACATATATACACAACCAAATGTAAAATAGATAGCTAGTGGGAAGCAGCCACGTAGCACAGGGAGATCAGCTTGGTGCTTTGTGACCACCTAGAGGGGTGGGATATGGAGAGTGGGAGGGAGACACAAGAGGGAGGAGATATGGGGATATATGTATATGTATAGCTGATTTACTTTGTTATACAGCAGAAAGTAACACACCATTGTAAACCAATTATTTGTAGTGAGGTGGATGTACCTAGAGTCTGTCATACAGAGTGAAGTCAGAAAGAGAAAAACAAATAGTGTATGCTAACACATATTTATGGAATCTAAAAAAAAAAAAAGGTTATGATGAACCTAGGGGCAGGAGAGGAATAAAGACGCAGACATAGAGAATGGACTTGAGGACACAGGGAGGGGGAAGGGTAAGCTGGGACGAAGTGAGAGAGTGGCATGGGCATATATACACTACCAAATGTAAAATAGATAGCTAGTGGGAAGCAGCTGCATAGCACAGGGAGATCAGCTCAGTGCTTTGTGACCACCTAGAGGGGTGGGATAGGGAAGGTGGGAGGGAGACACAAGAGGGAGGAGAAATGCAGATATATGTATATGTATAGCTGATTCACTTTGTTATAAAGCAGAAACTAACACACCATTGTAAAGCAATTATACTCCAATAAAGATGTTAAAAAAAGAATAAAAATGCAAAGAATAAAAGGTATATGATAAAAACTAAAAAACAAAACAAAACAATGTATGAGTGATCCAGTTTCTCTACATCTTCATCAGCATTTGGTGTTGTCAATATATTTTTTTTTAGTCATTCTCAGAGATATGTAGTCATATGTCATGGTTTCATTTTGCATTTCCCTGATGGCTAATGATGTTGAACATCTTTTCATGTGCTTCATTGCCATCTGCATACACATTTTGGAGAAATAAATGTTCATGTGTTTTACCTGTCTTCTAATTGACTTCTTTGCTGTGTGTTGAGATTTCTTCATATACTCTAGATACTAGTCCTTTTTCAGATATGTGACTTGCAAGCATTTTCTCCCTGTCTGTGATTTGTCTTGTCAACCTCTTCAAAGAATATAAGTTTTTAACTTCAGTGAGGTTCAATTTATCATTTTTTTCCTTTCATAAATGATGATTTTGGTGTCAAGACTAAGAACTATTTGCCTAGCACTAGATCTTGAACATTTTTCTCCCATATTTTTTTCCTAAAAGTTTTATAGTTTTACATCTTATGTTTAAGTCCCATTTGGGTCAATTTTTATATTAAGTATGGGGTTTAAGTCGTGGTTCCTTATTTTGCCAATGATTGTCTGCTCTGGACATTCCTTCCTCCATTGAATTGTTTTTGCACATATGTGAAAAATTCAGTTGGGGATATTTGTGTGGGTTTATTTCTGTGTTTTCTGTTCTGTTCCATTGATCTGTGTGTTAGTGGGCACACTGCCTGCCAATACCTCTGTCTTGGTTACTGTATCTATATAGTAAGCTTTAATGTTGGGTAGAGTGATTCATCCCACTTTTTTATTTTTTTTAGTCAAATTTGTTTTAGCTGTTCTACAGGTTGTACCTTTCCATGTAAATTTTAAAATATGTTGTCTCCAGCTCCAAAAAAATCTTGCTGAGGTTTTACTAGGAATTACATTAATTCTGCATAGCAATTTGGAGAGAATTAACATCTTTCTATCTTGAGTCTTCCGATCCATGAACATGGTATATCTCTTAGATATACCTCTTAGATTTATTTAGATTTATTTAGATCTTCTTTGATTTTTTTCATCAGCATTTCATAATTTTCTGCATACAGATCCTGTGCATGTTTTGTTAAATGTATACTTAAATATTTTGTTGTCTTTGGAGTGATTGTAAATGACATTTGTTTTTAATTTCAGTTTCTGCATGTTTATTGTTACCATATGGAAATGTGATTGATTTCTGTATGTTGATTTTGTATCCTGTGACCTTGCTGAATTCACTTATTTGTTCTAGTTTTTGGATAAATTCCTTGGAATTTGCTTCCAATTTATGTGCATTTTATTTCACTTTCTTGCCTTATTTTACTAGCTAGAACATTTAGTACTATGATGAATGAATGTGGTAAGAGTGGACATGTTTGCTTGTTCCCAGTCTTAAAGGGAAAGCATTTAGCCTTCCACAGTGAATGTGACATTAGCCATAGGATTTTTGTATATATTTTCCTTCTCTTTTGTGTGTGTGTATATATATATATTTTTTTTTCAAAATGAGATCATTCCCTTCTATTCCTAACTTTCTGAGAAGTTTTAAAATTAATAGGTTTTGGATTCTGTCAAATGTTTTTTCCTTGTCAATTGATATGATCACAAGATTTTTCTTCTTTACCTTGTTGATATGGTAGATTACATTGATTGATTTTCTAATGCTAACCAGTTTTACATACCTAGAATAGATATTTCTTGGGCATGGTTTACAATCATTTTTGCACATTCTTGGATTCAGTTTCGTAATATTTTGTTGGGGATATTTTGCATCTAAGTTCGTGAGAGATATCAATCTGTTGTTTTATGAATTGTCTTTGGTTTTTGCGTCAAGGTAATAATAGCTTAATAAAATAAATTGGAAAATTTTTCTTCTTTTTGGAAGAAATTGTGTAGAATTGGTGCTAATTCGTCTTTAAGCATTTGTTGTTTTTGTTTGTTTGTTTGGTTTGGTTTGGGTTTTTTTTTGCGGTACGCAGGCCTCTCACTGCTGTGGCCTCTCCCGTTGCGGAGCACAGACTCCCGACGCACAGGCTCAGCGGCCATGGCTCACGGGCCCAGCCGCTCTGCAGCACAGGGGATCTTCCCGGACCAGGGCACGAACCCGTGTCCCCTGCATCGGCAGGCGGACTCTCAACCACTGTGCCACCAGGGAAGCCCTTCTTTAAGCATTTGATAGAATTTTCCAGTGAGACCATCTAGGCTTGGAGATTTCTTTTGGGGGAGATTTAAAATTATAAACTTAACTCCCTTAATAGTTATAAGGCTATTCAAATTATCTGTTTCCTGTGGGTGAGTTGTGGTAGTTGTGATTTTCAAGAAGCTGATTCATTTCATTTAAATTTCAAGTTTATATGTGTAGAGTTCATATTATTCCCTTACCACAATTTTAATGTCTGCAGAGTCCATAGAGATATCTCCTGTTTCTTTCTGATATTGGTAATATGTATCCTTTATCTTTTTTCTTGCTAGAGGTTTCTCAATTTTTTCTTGTCAAGGAACTAGTTCCTTTTCCATCAATTTTCTCAATTATATTTCTGTTTTCAACTTCATTTATTTCTGCTCATTATGATTTCCTTCCTTCTGCTTGCTTTGGGTTGATTTTGCTCTTCTTTTTCTAGTTTCTTGAGGTAGAAATTAGGTTATTGATTTGAGATCTTTCCTAGTTTCTTATGTAGTATAGAGTGCTATAAATTTTCCTCCTACTATTGCTTTAGCTATGTCCCACATATTTTGATGTTTTATTTTCATTCAGTTCTATGTGTTTTTAAAGTTTTTTGACTCTTCCTCTGTGATCCATAGATTATTTAGAAGTGAGTTGTTTAATTTCCATGTTTAGAGATTTTTCTTATAATAGCAAAGAAAAGCTACAGTATGGCCAGAACTTCCATGTTAAGGATGAGCAAGATGAAAAGACAATATATGGCAACCACACAAGTATCCTACCAAAAGAAAAGGGAGAGGAAGGAGGGAATAAAAAACCGTAGCCCGTAAACAGGATCAATCACTATAGTAGTGGGTTTGGAAGACAGAGAAGCGTTCTTTCCTTTTTTATGTTCTGTAATGGTATAAAGACTGTGAGAACAGAACCATCTGTTCCGTGACCCTTTGAAAAGTTTCATCAGTCAAATTATGTGAGACTGGTGATGTTTGAAGGATATTTAGTTATTTGGCAGGTTTTGCATTTTTTCATATTTATGATTTCTTTGAATCATTTTTAAAGTCATGAGTATCAATACTTCATAGTATTCTTTCATAAATATTTTGTAATATTTTTATAACTTACGTTCCTCTGTAAGCAAGGTTTTATCTATTATATCAATGGTAATTTATATATCTTGAATTTTTTTCTTGATTATACTTATGAGTTAATAATTAAACAGCATATTAATTAGCTTGCAAAGGTAGGAGTCTTTTCTATTGTGGTAAAATACACATAACATGAAATTTTCCATTTTAACTATTTTTAATTGTATAATTCAGTGGCATCAAATATATTCACATTGTTGGTGTTGTACAGCCATCACCACCATCCATTTCCAGAACTTTTTCATCTTCCCAAACAGAAACTCTGTCCCATTAAACAATAACGTCCCATTCTCCCCTCCCCCAGCCCCTGGAAACCACCATCTACTTTCTGTCTCTATGATTTTTGACTACTCTAGGGATCTCACAGGAGTGAAATCATACAATATTTGTCTTTTTGTGTCTGGCTGATTTCACTTAACTTCATATTTTAAAGGTTTCTTTTTTCCTTTAATTGGTAAGTTTAGCCTATTTATGCTTGTGAGAGATGTTTGGTCTCAGTCCTATTGACTTGTATTTTATATGGTGTGTTTAAATTTTTACAGGGTGCCTTAGAACTGCAGAAATGCATTCTTCATTTTTTATACTCCCCTTGACTTGGCCTGTCTCTACCGATTTAGGAAAAATAACCTTGACCCTTATCACTACACAGTGATTTAGTCTCTTATCAGCTGCAGACAGTCTCTCCAAGGTTAACATTATCTCGTTCCAGAAGGCATTCAGCCCTTCAGCACTTCTCCCCTCTCCGTCTTCTCCTTTTCTGTCCCTGGTGGCATCTGGGTCTGGGGGGCCAGACTGAGCATCACAGCAGTGAGGGTGGGCGGGGTGGCGCTTGCTCTGTGCTGTCCTCTGAGCCCTCTCTGGCCTGCACTGGCATCAGCTGCTGACATCTGAGGTCCTCTCCAGGGCCTCACCTCCAGATCTAGCTGCTTGGGGTTCTCCTATCTCTTCTAGGGACTTCTTGGGGTACAAATGAATTCTAGGGCCCCTCATGCCCCACATGTCCCTTTTGAGTGTAGATATGGGGGAAGCATCTCAGACCCCTCACCCTAAATGTGCCCTTTGTCACTTTCACTGCCTTGTAGCGGCCCCACCTGAACTCCAGGCAACTTGAAGACCAGGCTCCAGACACAGGGCACGCATCCCCAGATGCTCACAAACACGTCTCGGATTCCTGCAGCCAAGTAACCCTTATCTCAGCCTGATGTCAGAGGGGTGAGGTGCTGGGCTTCTGAGAAGAGACCCAGGCTGAATTCTGACCCTCCAAGTCTGCTTCCTGCCCACTCAAGGCACCACTGTCTCTTTCTTTCTGGAAACTCTGTTCTTAGGTCACATTCCTTGTCATCTTCCCTCCCGCAAGTCCTCCAAACGCCCCAGGACTCATCCTCCTCCCAGGATCCAGAACAAGGCCATGGCAGGAACTCAGAGAACATTTGCTGAATGCTGGTCTGAGCAGGGTCTTTATTGCAAATTGAACATTCTGTGTGTGACAGCCCAATTCGGTTAGCCGAAGTCATCTAATTAATAGTTTCACAATTCAGTTATTGTTTTTTAAAAGTCATCTACTATTTTTATGAGCCAGTTATTCTATTTCTTATTGCTGAGTTCATCAGGACCTCAGGTGGAGATCCTCAATGGTGTATTTTGGAGGAGGACCTTGATTTTATGACTGCCTCATTCTTTCCAGAGCCTGGTAGAATTTTTTTCTTGATACTTACAGCTGCATTTATTACCGGCCCTCTAATCTCCAAATGGAAAGCATCCAGTAACCAAGCCAACACTAATTAGGAAGCCACAGCCCTCAGAGGAGCCCCACCGTAACCAGGGCAACCCTGATTTAGCTTCACTGTGATGAATAATAAATTAGGAGAGGACACAGCCTTTGGCTGGGGCTGTTGGGAACGCCTGGCTTTAAAGATGAAAGGAAACTCAGCTGAAAGTACACAGGCCCACTCGGGGTCTCCTCGCCACCCTCTCCTTCAGGCTTCCATTGTTGCTGAAAGGCGTAGGTTTTATTCTACTAATCGTGGGTCAAGAATAGTCGGCCTCTCTGGGCTTCACAAGGAAGTTAGCGTCTGACTGTTCTTTGTCGTTTGTTGTGATGACACAGAACTGTTCCCTTTGTAGTAACACAATTCTTTTTCAGTTCACCTGCATGTGAATTTGCCATTATCATCAGTAAACAGATTTCATGGCTAACGCAGCAGCCTGACTCCAAACCACAAAGTTCCCTAGCAAAGAAGACATGCTCAGCAAAATAAAAATTGATATGTTTACAGTAAGCCAATGGTGGTTGCATACAAATACTTATCTGTCCTGTGTACTTGCATTCATTGGGTGATACATTGTCACACAGAGGCAGAGCCACACGTCTGGAATGTTCCGGGTGCCAGGGATGTGGCAATGACAAGTCAGACAAGTGCTGGCTCTGCATTCCGTGTGTGGCTCATGTTCTAGGCAGAGAGGTGAGTGACAGACGAGCCAACAGGAGAGTCAGGTAACAGGAAGGGCTACAAGGAAAGGAGCAAGGAGATGTGCCGAGGTGGCCCAGTCTTCTCTGAGCAGGTGACAGGTGGGCTGGGGCCTGAGTGATGCAGGGAAGCTCCCTGGGGAGGGGGTGCTTCAGGTCCGAGGGTAACCGGAGTTTGAGAGATGGAAGCCCAGGGGCATGCGGGGCGCAGAGCTGGCAGCCTCAGCCCAGGCTGAGTGTCCCTCTGGTCTCCGGGGACTTGGAAGGACTCAGACCCTGGGATTTCTCTCCGCTGGACCTGACACCTGCCTCGGGAAGTCCTCTGGTGGTTTCATCCATGTGACTTCATGGCTGGGCCACTTCGGGACCTCTTCGCATCTCTCCAGTCTCCAGCTACCCGCTGTATAATGTTGCCTCGTCCGTGTACATAAATTTGGGTGAAAGCCGTGGGCAGGGTCGATTCGCTGCCCTGCCTCCCATGACTGCTCACAGAAATGTAGCAAGAACTGGGAGGTTAACGTCATCTCTCCCGACATCGTGAACCCCCATACATCACCTGGCACTCCTCGAGAGACCCCCCAGGTATCCACACACGTAGGGTTTTTCTCTTGCCTTCTGAGGGGGGCTGCGTGTGTCCGGGGGGACAGAGCAGGGTGGGAGCTGGGAGTGCGTCGGTGTCAGACGTGATGAATCCTCTTCTCCACCCTCCCCAGAGCACCCGCCTTTCTCTTGCGGAGATGCCGAAGTGAGGGAGGCCTGGGGAGGGAGCTGGGGGTCCAAGGCCAGCCTCTCAGGTGACCCTCTGTCCCCTAGCCCTCACTCTGGCCCCAGAGGCACCTGCTGAGCCGGGCTGACTGGGCCAGTGAGTTAGCGGGCCTCTAGTATCCGCCGGAAGTGTGGTCTCCAGAAGAAAAAGTGGTGATTGAAACTGACCGTTCTTGAGGGTGTTAGTGGCTCACCTGACGGGAGCACCAGTCACACTGGTGTCTGCGTCCCCCAGAGCCCCTAGATGCCCATTGTCAGAGCAGCAGGCTCACCAGGAAGAAAGGCGTGGGCGCCGAGATGCCGAGCTAGGAGTCCGGCTGTAGAAGATGGAGGGCGGGGCAAGGTGGGGTGGGTAGGGCACCTCCCCTCTCGGAAAGGAGAAAACTAGTAAACTGGTTTACCAGTTTACTAGTTTTTACTAGAAACTAGTAAAAACATTCTTTCTTGGTGGATGGTTTTGTTATGGTTTAGGATGAACAAATACTAGTGGACAGGCATTTGTGTCTGGAAACAGAGTGATTTGGTGGGGGGTTGCTGAGCCTGAGGGAGCCGGCAGCCCTGCAGTCGCCCCCCAAAGCTGGGGGCCTGGAGGGGAAGCAGCCCCCCACAATTCCTCCTTCCCCAGTTCTCCCGGTGGGCTCTTTGGAGTGTTCGGCGTGGAAGACATGATGGATGTTATTTTAAAAAGAAGGAGAGGGGAGGGCTTCCATGGTGGCGCAGTGGTTGAGAGGCCGCCTGCCGATGCAGGGGACATGGGTTCGTGCCCCGGTCCGGGAAGATCCCACATGCCGCGGAGCGGCTGGGCCCGTGGGCCATGGCCGCTGAGCCTGCGCGTCCGGAGCCTGTGCTCCGCGGCGGGAGAGGCCACAACAGTGAGAGGCCCGCGTACCGCAAAAAAAAAAAAAAAAAAAAAAAAAAGGAGGGGGAGAAAGGAGGGAGGTGGAGGGAGGAGGAGGGGAGGGATGCGGGCAACTTAGTCCCCTCCCGTGAGGGTGGCGACAGGCAGGGGAAGATTACAGGCTGAGAAACCACGCAGGAGAGGGGCCATTTCATTTTCTAAGACACTATTTCCCAAGTTAACTTGACCCCAGAACCTCATTTAGGTCCTTGGCGATGTTTCTGTTATTCCAAACACTGCTGCGGCAACACATCCCTGCTTGGGTCTCTCTGGAAGAAAAATGCTAAATGCGTCTCATTTTCCTGTTAACCAGCCCTTTCTCCATTTCCGCCAGCCAAGTCGGGCTCTGCTTTGATTACAGTGCTAACTAATGACGTTTCAGAGTCTGGCCTAAAAAAACATGACTCTATATCATTAACAAAAGGCAGGGAGGAGGTGAAGGCCCCACTCCCGCTGGTCCAGAAGAGGCATCTGCATCCAACCAGTTCCACGCCTCTCCTGTGACTGGGACATCTCAAGAATAGCCGTCTCGTTTCCCTGATCAACAGGGAGGCTGATGTGAACAGTCATAATTTACCAACTTCTGCCGTCCTTGAGAGTGTCATTTGAACAAAAAGGTCTTGTCAAAACTCCCAAGTCTGTAGAAATGGTTGCTGTGTCCTATGAAGATAACCGCTGGCTCCCTGGCAGGAATGTTACAATGGCAACCTTCAGATTCTACACTCTTTAGACTGATTCTCTCTGTCTCTCTATCTCTGTCTCTCTCTGTGTCTCTGTCTCTGTGTCTCTGTCTCTCTGTCTGTCGCTGTTTGTCTTTGTCTCTCTCTGTCTCTCTCGCAGTGGCACTCACATGATGAAACATTAAAAGTCTATGCCTCTGTTACATTTATTATTCTACAAATAATTTGAGCATCTGTTGCAGAGGCAACAGCTAAATTAGCAAACAGACTCTGACAAAATGAAGACCAAAATAAAGGTAAAATATCTGATGATATAAATAAAAAGCAGGTACTGTTTTTCTCCCTAAAAGGTCAGGGAAGATTTAAAAGCTTAATTTTATGATTTCTATAATAAAAGTTGTATCTCTGGAATTAGATACCTTTTTTCCTTAAATGTTTCATACACACACACACAATTAAAAAAAACACACAAAACCCTAGATTCTCAACAGATTTGGGGTTTTAAGGGAATTTTGTTAATGGATGTTCGCATTGACCCTGTGATACACGTTCCAAAGTGCAATGAAGGAGAATGGAGCAGCTCTTTGCTTTCATCAGCAGCGTGCCCATATCCTAACGCACTTTAGTGATGTAGAGAGTGGAATTCAGAAACACTGGTCAGTCATCACCGTCAGGCTTCCTTGACAGAGTGAAATAGCATAATGAAAGCAACGTAGGGACAAAAACAACGTCAGTTTAGAGGTGGAAATTTAAGTTGTGATGAGTTTGCAAAGACTCCAAAGAACGAGCCTAATGGGAACTTTTGGGGCCCTGGCCTCCCTGCAGCCACAGAGAGGAAAGCTGGTCCAACCTGGCCTTGGGACCCTCCTCCCCTAGTGTCAGGCTGGGCAGTGCTGGAGCATCACACACCCGGGCCCCTGTGCCAGCACCCAGCCCACAACACCCAGCAAGTGCCAGGAGTCAGGCTGACCGCCAGGCTACCTGGTGTCCAGTCTCTATGTAACCAAAGCTCTATTTCCCCTTTTCTCAGAGTAAAGGGTTCCGAGGCGACGTGAGACACAGCTTCAAAGTCAGTGGACCAAGGGCTGGGGCCTGGCTGCTGAGAGGTCTGGGGACAGCCTCCCTGCCCAGTGATTAGCACTTATCAGCCTGGCCTTCCGCTCCCAAGATGCCCAGGACTCGCCCCGAGTCGGGGGGTTGGGGGGGTTCAGAGGGGTGGCGGGCAGCACACCAGAAGGGTCCAGGGTGCTGGGGCCGAGGAGTGGCCTTCCCATCACACGGAGGCTTGCAGCCGGGCTGCCTGTCCTGCTCCCGTCCTGGCTGGAGTTTCCGGTCACAGCACACGCCCAGAGGTCTGCATCCGGCCGGGTGCATCCGCACCCAGCACACCCCTGCCTTAGCCTTACTGTCCTGCAGATGGTGTGTGTTTGCCATTTTACTACAGAGCAAACTATAGTGATAAAAGCGAAATGCAGAAGTCATCTGAGGGAAAGACTGGAGAAATATGTTGATTTTTACTCTTCCCATTGTGATGGAGAAATTTGAATAACTGCATATTTTACAGAAGAACATTTTCTATTACATCCTGTGATCTTGAGTGTTAGGAGTAATGCTTGATACGTATTCCATACCCCCGAGATTCACTCTAGGATATGCATTAATACATTTGAAGTACAGGTGTTTATTGAAAATATACTTAAGGATGAGATGAATTAGGGTAACAGGTGGTTGGAGAAGGATTTATCATGCTTTAAGTTGCAAGCCTATTTTGGAATATATCCAGGATTTGTTTTAACCAGGTACAGCCGGATGACAGACACGGAAACAGCTGCCTTGAAAGAAGAGTGTGTTATTCACAGTTTCTAAGAAGAGGGGGCAGCCCAGGCCAGGCAGGGCCACACGGGGAAGCACCAGGGCCAGTCAGGAGACAGACGGAGCAAAGGGAAGGTATGGGCATGAGCCTTTATTGTGGTTTTCATGGAAGGAATGGGGGAGGCAGGGTAGGTGCTCAGAGCAAGCTTAGGATCGGCTGGTTTGAATAGAGCCAGCAGACTCGGTCCTGAGGGTTGTCCCTAGTTGTTAGGTCCCTGGCCCTGGGGTGTTTAGGGTGGGGGACTACTGGCTTGGAGTGTGAGAGAGAAAGGAGCTGGCTGGGGTGTGGGTGCTGGATTTGCAGTTCACAAGAAAAGCAGGCTCCTAGGCCAGCTGTTCCCTATCCAGGAACTAGCCAGCCCTGGAAAGGCACTCCCTCCAGGATGAACAAGGCTCCAAGATGTCAAAGCATTACAAAATACAGAAAATAGAAAACATAATGATTACAAAACCTCCTTGAAGCCTTTAAGAGCCAATGGGATTAACCAAAGTGACACTTTTGCATCCATCTTCCTTCCTATCATTCTTCATCTATCGGTTTATTTCCGAGCTGGCTGGGAGCAGCCACCCCATGCAGGCCCTGCATAGCCCCGGGGGATGCAGAGGGAAAAGGCAGCCCTTGTCCTGGGACTGTGCCCTGTCACTTTGATGGGGTGGCAGTTGAGTAAAGTGCCCTGCAGGAGGACCAGTGCTCTGGGAGAAATGTGCATGGGGAGCAGGAGACTTGAGTTTCAGGGGGGTTCAGTCCCTCTGGAGTGGCAGAGAAGGCTGCCCAGAATCGGGGGTGACGACCATAAAGTTATACACGGATTTGGGGCTGCACAGAGGTCATCACCCCAAACCCCTGCATTGTTCAAGGGTCACCTGTATTTTTTCTAGATATTCAGATTTACTGGCACAGTTAGTCCCAGCATTTTCTTCTCATTTTTAATCCCCCCTGCTCTTGTATTTATGTCACCTTTCTCATTCCTAATGCTGTTAGGGATATTAACTCTTTGCCCATCTCCTGAAAATATATCCAGGAGCTCCAGACCCACAGCCTAGAAGCTTGGGGGCCTCAGTGGGAAACGTGTGTGTTCTGTTTGGCCCCAGGCCTCATTGGCCAGTTGTCCCCCATGCTTTGTCCGGGTCTGTCTTTTGTTTTGAGACTTCACAGATTCTGAGACTCTTGATTTGCTTTTCAAAGGACTCCACACATCCATGTTTCTGCAACCATTCTTTTATATATTCCTGTATTTTTATTGTTTTAATTTAGATGATCAGTCAAATATATTTTATCTTTAAAGACATACAGATGGCCAACAGGCACATGAAAAGATTCTCAATGTAACTAATTGTTAGAGAAATGCTAATCAAAACTACAATGAGGTATCATCTAACACCGGGCAGAATAACTATCATCAAAAAGTCTACAAATAATAAATGCTGGAGAGCGTGTGGAGAAAAGGGAACCCTCCCACACGGTTGGTGGGAATGTAAATTGGTGCAGCCACTATGGAGAACAGTATGGAGGGTCCTCAAAAAACTAAAAATAGAGTTGCTATATGATCCAGCAATCCCACTCCTGGGCATATACCCAGACTAACTATAATTCAAGAGATGTATGTACCCCAGTATTCATAGCAGCACTGTTAACAATAGCCAAGACATGGAAACAACCTAAATGTCCATCGACAGGTGAATGGATAAAGAAGATATATATATATATATCCAGTGGTACATGTATACAACGGAATATTAGCCATAAAAAAGAATGAAATAATGCCATTTGCAGCAATATGGATGGACCTAGAGATTATCTTACTAAGTGAAATAAGTCAGAAGCAGAAAGACAATATCATATGATACCACTTATATGTGGAATCTAAAATAGAGCACAAATGAGCATATCAACAAAACAGACTCATAGATAACAGACTGGTGGTTGCCAGGTGGGAGGGGGCCAGGGGAGGAATGGATTGGGAGTTTGGGGTTAGCAGATGCAAGCTATTATATATAGGATGGATAAACAACAAGGTCCTACTGTATAGCACTGGAAACTATAGTCAATATCCTGTGATAAACCATAATGGAAAAGAATATGAAAAAGAATATATATGTGTAACTGAGCCACTTTGCTGTACAACAGAAATTAACGTAACGTAAATCAACTCTACATCAATAAAAACAAAAAAAATTTCTCTTTTTATGTTTTTGAGACAACTGTAGGTGAACAGCCTATTATGCCAGCACCCTTTATTAGCAAACTATCTTTTTCCTACTGCATTGAAATGCTTCTCATATACTGGATTCCTGTAGATTATCAGTCTAATTTCTGAAACTATTCTATCCTATCGAACTCTTAGTCTATTTTTAAGCTGTTACCTTAGTGTTTTGATAATAGCATCTGGATAATTAATTTAATGTCTGTTAAGGCATCCACTCCTCCTATCATTCTTTTCCAGTTTGGGGGGGATAATTCTTGCACATTTATTATTCCAAATAGTCTTTAAAATACTTTTGCCCAGTTCTATCCACTCCACTGGGACTCTGCTTGGGTACCCGCGCACCTGTGCGTCCCTGGGAAGGACCAGCATTTTCAGGATGTCACAGATTTCTACTTGGGAGCCGATTGTGCCCTCTACCGATTCAGGCCATATGTATCAGTCCGGGTTCTAAGTTGTGAAGAAACCAACTTGAGCTATTTTCCTCCTGAAGGAATTATTATAGGACCCTCAATAGCTCAGAGTCTCCAGAATGGCCAGAAATCATGTTTGGGGACTACAACGCCAGGAAAGGAGTGATGTCCAAAATCACACCAAGGAACTGCTTGCTGTGAGGGGGACCCTGTCATCACCCCTGGGCTTGTGGCTGACCCCGCTGACTGTGGGCTCTGGACGCTGCCCCCAGAACCCCAGATACTGCCCTTCTGGAAGGAGCACATGTCTGCTACTTGCAGGGCCAGAGTGGAGCTGGTTCAGTGCAAGCCTCTTTGCATCCCAAGCTCCCACCTAGAGTCTCCTGCAGGCTTGTCATGTCCCATGTGGGGGAGCCTGGGGCGTCTGCCTGCTCTCTCGCTGCAAGGCCGCCTGGGGAAGCCTTTCTGGTAAAAGTGGAAGACTCGTAACGAAGAGATTCCTCAAACTGGGAGGAAGGCTCAGTGGTAGCGGGCAGCCAGATAAAATGACCCACATCTCCTGTACCTGAGTTTTTGCCATTTAATAGCATTTTATACATAGCTTCACGTAGGTCATTAAATTGTCGTGTTTAATTTCTAAGTATCTTATATTTGTTATAATAGAATATTTTTTCTTTTTTTAATTGGTTGTTACTAGTATCATATTTTTTTAATTGTTTTTTAAAATTTTTAATTGGTTGTTACTAGCATTTTTTTAAATTGGTTGTTACTAGTATCATATTTATTATAACCAATGTAACAAATACTCTTTAATTCCCGTCATTTTTAGTATAGTCTCTTAGATTCTTTTAGATATTCAACCACATTTGAGAAGAAAGATAATTCCATCTTCTCCAATATTTACACAGCTTACAGTATTTTCTTATTTTATTAAATTAGCTAGAGTTTCTAAAACAATTGTGTAGAATTGTGGTCATGGGTGTGGATAACTGTCTCATTCCTGATCTTAGTGGCAATGCCTGCAGTATTTCTCCAGTTCAAATGATGTTTGCTTTTGACATTTGCTTGATAAAAGCCTTGTCAAACTTAAGTTGTTTTCTCATATTCTTAATTGACTTACAGTTTTTATTATGAACGCCTGCTAAATTTTATGCAGTGGTCTTATGATATTTATTTATAGGATCGCATGATTTTTCTCTTTTGATTTGTTGATGGAACAAATTTTCTTAATAGATTTACCACTGTTCTAGAATTCTGTTTCTAAAATGAACCTTGGGTATTTTTCAGGGGAACCTAGGCTTTGGAAACAAGTAAATACAAAATGTTTAACAGAACAAAGTTTTACTTCTCCCTTTGCTATGTGGCCAGCCAGGCCTGGGGCTGCAGCAATCGGAATGCACACATTGACCAGTGAGGCTGCTAAGCTTCCAGGTTCTGGACGTGTTTTCAGGAGATGCTCTCTGAGTACAGAGCCAACCCTAAGGAAAGGGTAGCCAGAGACTGAGAAAGACAGCACTGAGACCATTTCAGTACCTGGCTGCCACCATACCTGAGTTCCAAACCTTGGACTCTGGTTTTGGTTTTATGAATCTACAAATTCCCTTTCTTGTTTAAGGCGTTTTGACTTGGGTTGTATAGTTCTCATTCAAGATTCCTTTTTAATACAGCCATGGAATAGAATTCCTTTAATATAGCATTGGATTCAATTGGCCAGTTTTTTGCTTAGAATATTTGTGGGTTTTTTTTTTTTTTAATTGAAAGGAGAAATTGGCCTTTTGGTTGTTAGTGGGGGTGGGGAGCTTTTGTTTTTTCTTTTCAGAATTGCTGGTAAGGCTTTGCTAGCTTTATAAGGTAACTGTGGTGTTTTCTTCCTTGTCTCTTGGTCTGAAATTGTTTTAAAACGTAGGAATTATCTTTTCATTAAAGGTCAGAGTGAACTCAGCCTGAAATGCCATATTGGACTTTCCAATCTCTTATGGTTATTGATCTTTATGTTTACTGCATCTTATGGACTCAGTATCATAGTTTTATTTTGCTAGGAAATTATCCATGTCCTCTAGATTTTCAAATTTATGGCTGTAGAGCTGCCCATATTCTTCTAATCTCTACTATATTTATAGTTAAATCTCCTTTCTCATTCCTAGTGTTGTTTACTTTGGCTTTCTTTTTCAAAAATCAATCCTACCAAGGATTTGCATTATTATTATTATTTTTTTTGGTCTGTTCAAGAATCATCATTAGGCTTTATTCGTCCTAATACCTTTATGTCTATTCCATTAGTTTCACTTTTTATGTTTGTTAAATTTCTTTTTTTCTGTTTTCTATTATTTTGTTTTCATTCTTTTCCGAATTTAAGTTTTACATTTCATTTACTTTCAAGCAAGCCCATCGGTTTTTAACTTTTTCTATTGAGAAACACAAAACACATATAGGAAAGTGCACAAAACAAAAATATGTAGCTTAGCAATTCATCAAGAGTCAAATAACCATGTGACCTCCACTGAAGTCTAGAAATAAAGTGTCCCCAGCATCCCAAAGCCCTCCTTATGTACTCCCAGTTCACTGCCTCTCCACCCCCCCAAAGATAATCACTATGCTAATCTTTATGATATTCACATCTTTAATTTTCTAAACAATTGTACCAGCTATGCATGCACCTCTGAACACTATAGTTTAATTTTGTGTTTTTTGTTTTTGTTTTTTTGCGGTAGGCGGGCCTCTCACTGTTGTGGCCTCTCCCGTTGCGGAGCACAGGCTCCGGACGCGCAGGCTCAGCGGCCATGGCTCACGGGCCCAGCCGCTCCGCGGCATGTGGGATCTTCCCGGACCGGGGCACGAACCCATGTCCCCTGCATCGGCAGGCGGACTCTCAACCACTGCGCCACCAGGGAAGCCCTTGTCTGGTTTTTTGAACTTCGTTTCAGTAGAAGTATTTCTTTTGTATCTGGCTCCCTGTGCTCAACATGCTGTGCGGTATACTCGTGGGGCATGTTGCTGTATTTATGTTCATTGCTTTATAATATTGCATGGTATGAATATAAAACAGTTTATTCATCCATTCTGCATTTGATGGACATTGAGCTCTTTCCTGTGTGAAGCTGTTTTAAGTAATGTTGCTATGAACTTTCCAGTACATGTTTTTTTGTAACCATTGCATGCATATCTGTTGGATATAGTCCTAGGATGGAGATATCTGTTGGGCATTGTGTTAGATTGAGGTGCAATCTTTAACTTAAGTAGATAATGCCAAGCTGTTTTCCAACATTTCTGTCTCAATTCACACCCCACAGAAGTGTATGCATTCCTGTTGCTTCACATCCTTATCCTCACTTGGTATTGTCTATTGTCATTGTTCTTCAGTTTTAGCGATTCTGATGGGGATGTAATGACATCTCACTTTATTTTGATTTCTGTTTCTCAGAGTACTATTGTGGTGGGGCTCAATATCGCATGTTTCATAGGGGTTGTTTGTCTTTTTCTGAATATTTAAGACAGAGCTTTTTGTTTGTTTTGGATATAAGTCATCTGTCACTTACATGTGATGCAAAATCTCCTATTTTTACTCTCTTATGGGTATTGTTTGATGAAAAAAATTTTAATTACAAATAGTCAAACACATGAATCATTTGTTTATTCTTAACACATTTTGAGCCATGTTTAAGAAGTGTTTCCCTATCCCAGGGTCATGAGGATATTCTCCTATCTTACCTTCTCACAGTTTTCTTGTTTGGACCTTCATGTATTCATTTATAATCCATGATAAAAATGCTTTAAAGAACATATATGTTTAATTAGGTCCTATTTGTTTATTTTTGTTATTTCCATTACTCTAAGAGATGGATCCAAAAAAATATTGCTACGATTTATGTCAAAGAGTGTTCTGCCTATGTTTTCCTCTAGGAGGTTTATAGTATCTGATTTTACATTTAGGTCTTTAATCCACTTTGAGTGTTTTTTTGTGTATGGTGTTAGAGAATGTTCTAATTTCATTCTTTTACATGTAGCTGTCCAATTTTCCCAGCACCACTTATTGAAGAGACTGTCTTTTCTCCATTGTATATTCTTGCCTCCTTTGTCATAGATTAGTTGACCATAGGTGAGTGGGTTTATTTCTGGGCTTTCTATCCTATTTCATTGATCTGTATTTCTGCTTTTGTGCCAGTACCATACTGTTTTGATGACTGTAGCTTTGTAGTATAGTCTGAAGTCAGGGAGCCTGATTCTTCCACCACCGTTTTTCATTCTCAAGATTGTTCTTGCTATTTGAGGTCATTTGTGTTTCCATACAAATTAAAAAATTTTTTTGTTCTAGTTCTGTGAAAACTGCTATTGGTAATTTGATAGGGATTGCATTGAATCTGTAGATTGTCTTGGGTAGTATAGTCATTTTCACAATGTTGATTCTTCCAATCCAAGAACAGGGTATATCTCTCCATCTATTTGTATGGTTTTCTGCCTCCATCTCTCTATTGTTCAGGCAAAGGTAGTTTGGGTAAACATGTGGGTACTGGAAACCACATCATTGCCTGTATAGAGCACGCTGACATTATACAGGAGGGAGTGAAAGTCGTGCACACAACCTGGCCTCTGAAATGTTCTCATCCATCTCACAGCTGTCCCCAGGCTCTGCAGGCCACTGGGAGCCCATGGTTCCCTGTCACTCCAATACCGTCTCTGTCCCCATAGCCAGCCCCTTCCCATACTGTCTTACTCCTGCTTCAGACAAGAGAAAAATCAACCCCTAGAAATTTTATGTAGTTAGGCCTCCAATTCCAGAATAAATATTTTCTAGCAAAGAGGACCAGAAATAAAGTTCCATACAGGGATTTCAGCAATTTTGTTTCCTGTTCACTCTTGTTGTAAATCTCAGTGCCTTAAACAGTGGGCTGAGGGCGGGTGTGTAAGACACCTCGGGAGAAGGCCAAGAAGAGGCCCCTGCCCCGGGCCGCCTCAGGGGGAAATCAGTAGCCTCAGCTCCCCAGAGCTGGACCTTGTCAAAGATGGACAGAGCTCTACCTCAAAGTGGTGAGGACAGGTTTTCATTAGAAGTAGAATGTGGCAGTTGGGAGGAGAGTCGAGTGTGTGCTTGAACTCGACTTCATTTTGCACAGAGGTGACCAGGCGTGTTAAAGGAAGGATGAGGGAGTGGGGGTGGGGGGGAGTGGGGCCTCAGTAGAGTCAGGGAAGTGGAAAATCACAACGGGTTAGCAGGGTCCATGCGAAGATGCCCGCTGTCTGTGCCAGCTGCTGGCAGTCACCGGAGACAGGCTCCCCTCCCACACAGGCTGGGACATGGGCCCTCTCCCGAGGCTGGAAAAAGCAGCCGGTTCTCCTGGCAGCCTTGGGCTTTCTCAGGCAGGCACTTTTGCGGGGGTCAAGTCCTGTAGGGATGTTGCCTTGAGCTGTTAGAGCTTGTTTGTGTTTTCAGGCCTTATAGGCCATGGTTGAGGCCTTGTGGGGAAGAGGGCTCGCAGGAGCCTGGGCAGAGTTTGACCAGGAGAGAGCCTGTCCACCAGCCTCCCTCCGGCCTCCGTTCTGGGTGGTGCCGCCCCAGCTCCCCTCCCATGCACCTCAGGTCCAGGATGCTCTGAGGCAGAGTGGTCTTCTCCCTGAGCACATGCCCAGCTCTGATGGCCAGGATCCACCTGGCACCCAAGGCTGGGGACCTCAGAACCCCCAATGGGCAGGGGCACCTGGGGTGAACTTTGACCTTTTTTTTTTAACCTTTGTTTTACCTTTTAACAGTTTTACCTTTTCCCTCGTTACCTTTTAAAATTTGGCCTCGAGAATCATAACCCTTCTTTTCCAGTTTTTTGAGACCAGAAATAAACATTGCCAATGACATGACCGTGGAGATTTCAGTGGCCAGAGAGCCACAGCCGTTCACCTCGGTCTGGCCCATGCCTCTCTACCAACGGCGGCCCTGACGCTGGTGGGCAGCGGGCCCTGTGGACCTCCAGGGTTGGGTGCGGGGTCAGGTGTGGGCTGCACTATTTCCCGGAGTGTTGTACGGCTCCTTTAGCCGGGCTTCAGCCCTGGAGCCTGGAGACATCTCTAAAAGCATGAGCATCTCTATAGGCAGCTTTCGCAGCCCCTCCTGCCGTAGGTGGGTGGCTGTGGCAGGGGACAGTGGTTTGTGAGGACACCGCCCTCCTCCCCCTGCCTCCCGTCCTGCCCCCGAGGCCTGCGCGCAGATTTGGAGAATCGCTAACGAGCAGTCCTGGACACACGAGGTCCCCCCCACTCACTCACACGTGTAGTGATTTATAAATTATTTGAAAAGACTGAATGAAAAGAGCAAAGATGAGGCATAAAATAGGTAAAGGATAAACTATCTAGAGGTTTAAAATAGATGAAAATTTGGCCATGGACGATGCCCTTGACCTATGGCTGTCCCTCTTTTAGTTCACTTTTCCAGAAGCCCAAGGCTGTGAACAGTTGGGTGCGTGTGTGACAACCCGACCAGGACTGGAGATGGGTGGGGACAACTGTGTGCGTGTGCAGTGTAGTGATTTCTCTCTCATTCCTGCAGCCAGGTCAGGGCAGGTCCACTTCAAGCTGCAGGTACGGCTCAGGTGTGCTCTGTGGCTCTCCTCCTGGGGTCCAGGCTTTTAAAAACACTTGAACTGCATTTTTTCGTTCCATAGTCTTTCATTTTCCCAGGTGTTTTTATTCATTCAGCTCTTACTGAAGGCCCACACCTCCTGGGCATTGTGAACATTGTAATGGTTAAGATGTGGCAGCTGCCCTTGGGGGCACACAGACACGAGCCACTGCTGCTGAAAAAGTGAGTCTTCAGCAGGGGAGAAGCAAGCAGCTCCCGAGAGGGAAACCAGACAAGGCCTCAGGGATGGCGCTGGAGTTGGGTCTTGACGGATGAGTAGGAGTTTGCTAGGCCATGAAGGGAGACAGGAGCTGCTGACCGTGGGAACAGAGTGTATGTTATCACAGACATGTGATAATGTCTCCATGCTCAACTTCATGTAATTTTCTATAACTTTATAGCTTAGGTTTCTTCAAATTTATTTTTTTATTAATTGCTTTTAAAATAGAAATTTTAAATAATTCCTAATAGTGTTTCTGATGTCTTTTGTCTATTAAAAAAATCGTCTTGACTTTATCATTTAGAGAAAACGAGATGAGATGCTTGTCACATGGTGTTCTTAAGCGTGTGTGTAGCTCAAGCACGTGCCCGGTTTTAACCGTGAGCTCTGTGTACTCCTGTCTAGATTAAGTTCGACAGCGTCGAGGTGTGTGTCTGCTGTGAGATGCAGCATCAGTCGTCGGGCTGCAGCAACCTTGGAGAGACACTGAAGCTGAACCCGCTGAGGGAGGACTGCAACACCGTGCGGCTGACCTTAAAGGTGACCCAGGCTCCACTGCTTCCACCTCCCATCCCATCCTTGCAACGTCGCGACATCTCATAGGAAGGTTTTGTTAACTGCGTTCCTTTCAGTTCTTAGTTCATCCAGCTGGGTCACATGCAGCAGGGAGTATCTTTCCAGAGAGCGTTTTAAACCATTAGAGATTTCCTCTTTAAAGGTTTCACTTTCTGGGTTTTCCATTTCCACCATTTCACTCTCTGACTCCCACATCTGTGAAGCAGGGCTGAATGTGTTAAAAGAGGTTGTTGCAGATGTGGATGTGACGCGTGCCACTGCTTTTCCAACATTTTTTTTTAATTTATTTATTTTTGGCTGCTCTGGGTCTTTGTTGCTGCGTGCAGGCTTTCTCTAGTTGCTGCGAGTGGGAGCTACTCTTTGTGGCGGTGCTTGAGCTTCTCACTGTCGTGGCTTCTCTTGTTGCGGAGCTCGGGCTCTAGGCACACGGGCTTCAGTAGTTGTGGCTCGCGGGCTCAGTAGCTGTGGTGTGTGGGCTCTAGAGCTCAGGCTCAGTAGTTGTGCCACATGGGCTTAGTTGCTCCGTGGCATCTGGGATCTTCCCGGATCAGGGCTCGAACCTGTGTCCCCTGCACTGGCAGGTGGATGCTCGACCACTGTGCCACCAGGGAAGTCCCTCCAACATTTTTTTAACTGAAGTATAGTTGATTTACAATGTTGTGTTAATTACTGCTGTACAGCAAAGTGACTCAGTTATACATACATTCTCTTACTATATTCTTTTCCATTATGGTTTATCCCAGGAAATTGGATATAGTTCTCTGTGCTATACAGTAGGACCTTGTTGTTTATCCATCCTATATATAAGGATTGGGAGTTTAGGGTTCACCTCTGATAACCCCAAACTCCCAATCCTTCCCGCTTCCACCCTCCTCCCCCTAGGCAACCACCAGTCTGTTCTCTATGCCTGTGAGTCTGTTTCTGTTTTGTAGATAGGTTCATCTGTGTCATATTTTAGGTTCCACATATAAGTGATATCATATGATATTTGTCTTTCTGACTTATTTCACTTAGTATGATAATCTCTAGGTCCCTCCATGTTGCTGCAAATGGCATTATTTTGTTCTTTTTTATGGCTGAGCCAACATTTTTGCTATTCCATCATCAGGGAACAGATGGGTACTTATTTCGCCTTTTTAAAGATATTTGGAGCAAGAAATTTTATAGTCTCCCATGGCAATCTATTCTTATGTACAGCATCTGATTTCTCTTTAATGACATGGAAAATTGTTTATATCACTTCTTTCTTTTTCTTCCTACAAGTTTTTCCTACTCCTGAAAATTAACATTGGCCGCTTAAAAACGTGTATGAACAACGAACCCAATTCTTCTCTTTTCCCTGAAACTAAACTGCTAAACATTTTTTGAAAGATGCAGCTACGGTCCAAGCAGCTCTTGGTGGGTGGTAAAATGGTATTTACGGTATACAGGGAGCCCTGTAGTACATACGTGTGCAAGGGTTGCAGTGTGCGGGGATCTGGAGGCTCCAGAGAGGCACGCTGGCACCTGGGAGAATGGAGAGCAGTGTCGCCGTCTGGAACGGGGGCCTGTGGTTCGTCCTCCATGGGTGTCATTTCAAATACTGGCAATGGTGAACCAGCAGGTCTGGGGAACTCCCTGTGAACTCCAGTGCCCTGGGAAGCTGGCTGGCAAACAAGCAGTGGCTACAGAGATAGAGGTTGTGCCTGAGGCCCCCAGCACCTCCCTGTTTCACAGGGAGGATGGTCCCTGCTCATTGGTCCCAGCAGCCCACCAGAGCGACAGATCCAGGGGGTTGGAGGAAGCCAGAAGGCAGCAATCAAGGGCCCATCCTCTTGGTCACAGGGTGTTCCTTGCCGTCTCCCGTTGAGTATGGCCACGGCTTCTACCTTAATAGCTCCTGGGGGTGCTCAGCGTCATCCCACCAGCGTCGGCCGTGCTCACTCTGATCTCATTCTGCCTACTCCTAAGTCTTCTGCTCAGCCCGGGCACTGTTTCTTTCCATATTTAAAAAACGTCATAAGACAATAGGTCATTATAATGACAGTGCAATCCCCCCCACCCCGAAGACGCTGGCACGCCCCCAGGGCATCTTACAATGCTGCAGACTGCCTGGGTGTGCAGATGTGGTGAAGTGATCAGGTCACACCCCTCTCCCCGGTGGATGGATTGGAGACCTCTGGCCTGCTCCCCCAAGGCCTGGAGTTCCTAACGCTGCACTCAGGGGCCCCCTCCAGCCCCTGAGGAGGTGACCTTGGCTTGAACAGTGAGGATGGTGTGGGGCCAACAACGCTCCCTCCAAGAACGCAGCCGGGCCTGGGGGAGCTTGCTGTCCACCCTCGTCCACTGTTCTGGTGCCCTGACGAGAAGGCCATGAGGGATAGGGCGGCTTGAATGGAATGGAGTGAAGGACACTGAAGATGTTCCAGCCAAGCTGGGAGCCTCGTTGAATGGCTCATCCCCATGGACGTTCGCGTTGCCTGGGACAATGGTAAGAGTTGAAGGAAAAGAAAGACTGCACCAAACTTCTCAATGAATTTGTTTCCAAAATGTAAGTAGAGGTAGTGCTGGTGGCGTGAGGCCCAGAGGAGGTAGGATTTATGACTGAGGTGGAAAGAGCAGCAGTTTGCAAACGAAGCGACCAACAAGGGATTAATTTCCAAAATATACACACAGCTCATGCAGCTCAATATCAAAAAACAAACAACCGCATCAAAAACTGGGCAGAAGATCTAAATACACATTTCTCCAAAGAAGACATACAGGTGGCCAAAAAGCACATGAAAAGATGCTCAACATCACTAATCATTAGAGAAATGCAAATCAAAACTACAATGAGGTATCACCTCATATCAGTCAGAATGGCCATCATCAAAAAGTCTATACATAATAAGTGCTGGAGAGTGTGTGGAGAAAAGGGAACCTACACTGCTGGGGGGAATGTAAATTGGTGCAGCCACTATGGAGAACAGTATGGAGGTTCCTTAAATAACTAAAAATAGAACTACCATATGACCCAGCAATCCCACTCCTAGGGCATATATCTGGAGAAAACCATAATTTGAAAAGATACATGCACCCCTATGTTCATAGCAGCACTATTTACAATAGCCAAGACATGGAAACAACCTAAATGTCCATTGATACATGAATGAATAAAGAAGATGTGGTACATACATACAACGGAATATTACTCAGCCATAAAAAGGAATGAAATAATGCCATTTGCAGCAACATGGATAGACCTAGAGATTATCATACTGAGTGGAGTAAGTCAGACAGAGAAAGACAAGTATAATATGATATCACTTATATGTGGAATCTTTAAAAATATGATACAACTGAACTTCTTTACAAAACAGAAACAGACTCACAGACATAGAAAACAAACCTATGGTTAGCAAAGGGGAAATGTGGGATGGGGGGTATAAATTAGGACTTTGGGATTAACATATAAACATTATATATATAAAATAATCATAAAATAGATGAAATAGATAATCAACAAGGACCTACTGTATAGCACAGGGAACCCTATGCAGTATTCTGTAATAACCTATATGGGAAAAGAACCTGAAAACAAATGGATATATGTATATGTATAACTGAAGCACTTTGCTGTACACCTGAAATGAACACAGCATTATAAATCAAGTATACTCCAGCATAAAATAAAAAATTAAATTTAAAAAAAGAGCAGCAGTGACCAGCCTGCCCCTGCCCCCCAGCCGAGGGCCTGGAAAGGGAACAATGGCTCTGGGGGGAGCTGAGATTCATCCAAGATCAGGAAGACAAGGGACTCTTAGAAGTAAGAGCTTGTTTACTGCTGTCCTCTAACTTTGTTTTTGTTTTCCAAAATTGTCTTGGTTATCCTAGTTCCTTTGTATTTCCATATAAATTGTGGAATCAACATTTCAACTTCTACAGAAATCCTGCTGGAATTTTGATTGAGATTGCACTGAATGTATACATCAACTTGGAATAAGCTCTCCACGTATTTAGGTCTTCTTTGATTTCATCAGTGTTCCTTTTTTTCCATCAGTGTTGTGTAGTTTTTAGTATATAGAGCATAACGTATTTTATAATGTGTATGCTTAGAGTATTTAATGTGTACAGGTGCTCTTTTAATGGTACTTAATTTTTTAAAAATTGTCTTTTGTTCATTTATATATAGAAATTTGATTTTTGTGACTGAGCTTGTATCCTGTGATTTGCTAAACTTACCTACTAGTTCTAGTAGCTCTTTTATAGATTCTTTTGGATTTTCTATGGAGGCAATCATGTGCTATTGATTACCAGAAAGATGCCATCTTACGTCTTCTTTTCCCATCTGGTTGCCTCTGATTCTTCTTCCTTGCCTATTGCACTGACTAGAATCTCCAGCAGTGTCAGATAGAAGTAGTGAGAGCGTACATGCTTGCCTTGTTCCTGATTCTAGGGATTACATGTGTTGTTAGCTCTGAGTTTTTTATAGACGTACACTATCTGGTTGTGGAAGTTGCCTACTATTCCTAGTTTTCTGAGAGTTTTTATCATGGTGGATGTTGGTCTTGTCAAAGTACCTTCTGCATCTACTTAGATGTTCGTATACTTTGTCTTCTTTATTCTGCTAATGCAGTGAATCACGTTTTTTTTTTAATTGAAGTATAGTTGATTTACAATGTTATGTTAGTTTCAGGTGTACAGCAAAGTGATTTACTTATACATACATATATATCTATATCTATTCTTTTTCAGATTATTTTCCATTATAGGTTATTACAAGATATTAAGTATAGCCCCCTGTGCTATACAGTAGGACCTTGTAGGTTATCTATTTTATATAGAGTAGTGTGTATATGTTAATCCCAAACTCCTAATTTATCCCTCCCCCTCTTCCCTTTTGGTAATCATAAGTTTGCTTTCTATGTCTGTGAGTTTATCTCTCTTTTGCATATGAGTTTATCTGTATCGTTTTTTTTAGATTCCACATATAAGCAATATCATGTATTTGTCTTTCTTTGAATGGTGAACCAGCCTTGCATTCCCCAAAATCAACCCCACATGGTAAGTCTTTCCTCAGCTCTGTCGAGCCTTCTGGTGACCCTGTGGTTTCTGTGCCTGTGCTTTTCATTTCTAGCATTTCCCTTTGATTCTTACATGTAGCTTCCGTCTCTCTGCGAAGTTCCCTATATGCTCTGGTCCACCTTTTCCACTAGAACTTGTTTGACAGCATCGGCCCCGGGTAAGCCCGTCCTCCTATCTCTCCGTAGAGGTGTCTGTCTTTCCTTGGCATTTGGATTAGCTGGTTGCCCTGCGACCTTAGCTGTCAGATGGGATCAACTTAAGATGTGAATTTGCAGAGTGTCCGGTGTCTTATTTTTTTTGTAATGGTGGGGTGAATGCTCTTTTTAGCTGTCTGCATCCTAAGCAGAACTGGGAGGTATTATCCATAATGACCTCCCTGGTATAGAATTTTTGAGGAGCACATTTACCCCCTAGGGGTTTATAGATGGTGTGCCATTCTCTTTTGACATCGAGTATTGCTGTAGAGAAAGATCTTATATCAGCATAATGCTCTCTCCTTTTTTGGTATGTGGTAGTCATCAGTGTTGTTTAAAAATATTTTTAACTCTCCAAGTTCCCCTAGACCTAGTCCTAGTGCCCTTTTGGGTGCCTGGAGCCACGTGAGTGGAACATACATGGATCCCTTTTCCAAGGCCGAGTGTGTACCTGTGGTGTGAGATTCTCCGGGGCTCTCCTTCCCTCTGGCACAGTAACTGGCAAATCATAAGTGTTGGCTGCACCATCAGCCTGGGTTCCTACCGTGGGCAGAGACCCCATAACTCACCCACAAGTACCCACAATGGACACATGACATGAATGAGAAATAAACCTCTGTTGTCTTAACCCACTGAGACCTGGGGGATGTTTGTTACCACAGCGTAACCTAGCCCAGCCTGTCCGATACAAGGCAACATGGTTTTGGTCCTATGTCAATGGTGTTTTTAAATGATCAAGTCCATTAATTTCACTATGATATGTCTTGACACTGATCAGTCCTTCTCAAATTTCCATGGTCCACAGTGCACCTTTCAGCCTGTGAGTTTGCATCTTGCTTTATTTCAGAAAAACTTTCTTGAACTATGCATTTGAATTTTTTTTTCTGTTCTCTTAGTTTGAGGGTAACTGTGCCTTCCTTGGACCACTCTGACCTTTCATCACTATCATTTTTTTCTCTAGTTTTTACAACTCTTTCTTTTCCACCTCACTTTGCTCCATTTTCCTAAAGCCTCTCCTCCTCGCCTTGTTCTCTGCAGTGACTGTTATCTTTGTGCTCTGCTTCTGACGTGATCTTGGGTTTGGGCAGCTCACCTCTCAGTCTGTTTCTTTGTCGTTTATTTCTTGAGCCTTTGTGTCTCTACTTTTAGATCTTAGACTGAGCCGCCACCTTCCCAGTTTGGTCCCAGCCTTCCCCCAAGGATGTCTGTAGCTAGTTAATTACACGGGGGGGGGGGGGAGTTTCCATGTATTTTATCCCTTTCTTAGATCTTTTCTGAGGTCCATGGATACTTCAAAGCACTAGAGGCAAGTCCTAACCCCTATCAAGCATCGTGCTCTATTTAAATAGGCTTTAGCGTAATTAAGGTTTTGTACTTCCTTTTCATAAATATAGGTACTTCTTCCTCTGAGATTCATGTAGATCCAAGTACCACATTCTCTAGTTTTCTTGTAATTAGTCGTGCACTCTTTTTTTTTAATTGATGTATACTTGGTTTACAATGTTATGTTAATTTCTGCTGTACAGCAAAGTGATTCAGTTGTACATATATATATCTTCTTTTTCATATTCTTTTCCATTATGGTTTATTACAGGATATTGAATATAGTTCCCTGTGCTATACAGTAGAGCGTGTTGTTTATCTATTTTATACACAGTAGTGTGCACTGTGCAGTCATTTTTAATATGCTCATTATGCTTAAAGTCATGCAAGCCAGCTTGTGCTCGGTGACTCACCCGCTGTGAAGGGACCTGGGGTGGCTTCTCCATGTTGAAACTCTCGGAACGCATGGGGGTGGCAGGAGGCACGTGGGGAAGGGCAGGCCTGCTCCTCCGCGGAGCACATTTCCTTGGGAGCCAGAGGAAAGGCACGAACGGGCATGTCACTTTGATTAGTTTCCCTTGCCTGCTGTTTTGATCAGCAATTAGAGTGGGTTTGTTGGTCCTTTAATGTCTGACTTGAGGCTCTAGGTATCTGATTAGTGACGTTCCCTGCCTAAATTTCCATATTAGATGATGGATTATTCATACTTTGTATCTAATGAACTCAGTTTGTGCCCAGGAAATCCCGTATAATTGGTTTGGGAATCAACACTCTGTTGATTTGAGGTGTGTTTGAATTAACTGATGGTGACTTAGGGAGATTGGTCTGATTTCTTCCTGACCTTCACACCACCCTCCCCCCCACCGCTCCCGATATCTGGAAGGTTGTGCAGGCATAATCCACCGTCAGGGAAAACAAGCAGAAACTGGTCTTCTTCCTGGCTGATAAGGAGTCTAACGGGAACCCAGAAGATGGTGGGGATGCTGCCTCACTTGTCCCTCAGATTATTTTCGGGCGTTTGGGGGCTCTGAGCCCTCTTCCCTGGATCTCTTTTCAGCTTTCCCCAGCTGCATCGAATCCTGGATCCTGGGGGCAGACCAGCACCTCTCAAACATAATGCCTCCTGCCATGCCCAGGTTTGCTGCTCCACCCTGACAGGGTGAGAGCAGGGGAAAGGGCAAAGGGCATAGAGGGGACCCAGAACTCCATCGTGCAGTGCAGGGATCCTCAGAATTGTAGAACTGGGCGGATGGGGCATCCTGATGCCTAGCATGTGGCTGAGCAGGCAGCAGCACAGAGGGAGTCAGATGGCTCCTCCTGGGTCCCTGAGCGAGTCTGCTGACGGGCAGGTCTCCTTGGAGAGTCTCAGTTCTCCAAGACTCAAGTGCCTGCTCCCTGATGATGGAACCTGGCTGGGGGGCATCCCATTATGAAGTCCATAAAGAGGGTGGCCTCAAAATTAGGATTTCAGCATCCGCTTTCCCAAAGCACTGGACAGTGGTGGGAATTGCGACCAAAGGAGGTCCCCTTTCCTGATAAGATAATGTCTAGGCTTTTGGAAGATTGACAAAATAAATGATAAAAAGATGTTTTGGTAGTTTAATGGTTGTCTTTGCCAAGTCAAACCCAGCACAAGATTGTGACATATTTTCTGATCAGTATAAATAGAATTTTTAAAAGATTACACAAATTGGAATTGTTAGTTGATGGAATATGCTTCGTCATGTGTTGATATTATATCCATCCCAACTTTCATTCTTTGCTATATCCCAGAATATCATTATGGTTTTATTATAATGATGTAATTCTAATTCAAAACAGAGTTAAAGATCTTTTTTCGTTTGGTTGTTTGCTTCAAGTACCTGGTTTAATTTATTGAGCCGTAGTAAAGCAAATTACCTAAAGAAACTTTATCAATGGACAAGGAGATAAAAGCTTCCCAAGAAATCAATCAGTTATTGAGTTTATATGCTTCCTTATCTTCTCTTGAAGACCCTTTTCTTTGTCTCTAAGGGAGTTAAAGGGAAAAAAATCCCAGCAAGACAATTTCCTAAATACCTAGGGACCTGAAAAAAATCATTTAATCTTGAGTAAGTTTTTAACCATGCTGAAGAAATAAAAATGGTTCTGAGAATAAGTGAACACTAATATTTTGTGACAAAACTCACAGCATTGACTGGCAGTGTGAAACAATAAACACACACACACACACACACACACACACACACACACACACACACACACACACACACACACACACACACACACACACACACACACCCTGCTAGAAGGAACCTTCCCATTTTCTGAAGTGGGCAGCCACACAGAGCAAGACAGACGGTCATATCTCTATACAGCTTTCTTCTCACCCCTGGATCCCCAAGGGGGCGGCTCACGGGTCCCTCTGGCCAAGTGGAATCCAGACAGAGATGAGAAGGATGTGAAATTCCCGATCTCCCACTTAGCAGTCACGGGGTCCCTGTAAGGGAATGTGCAGAGAGATCGAGCACAATTTATCTCTGGCAAGGCTTCCCCCCACCTCGCCCCCGTGATAGGGTGGGGATGCCGACCACATTCCTGAATGGCATCTCTGCCCTTGGTTCCCAAAGCCACCGGAAGCCTGCCTGCCCACCCTCTGATTTTGGTGGCATCGCTCTCCCCTGTGTGGTTGTGATACTGAGTCTTGTGGGATGTCTGCAGCCCCAAGTCTGTATGGCATATTTAGAATAATCCTACAGAACAGAGGTTCCACCCAAGAGGCCTGCGACTTATCTGTACCTGCTCAGTTGAAACCAGGTCCGGGAGACTCAGATGTTGACATAGAAGTATTCCTAGGGATGTATTTGTAGCAGTCCCTGTGCGGGCAGCCTCGTTGGGCTGGTTGCCTCTCGCAGTCCCTCAGCACTGCCTGCCCCCCAGGATGGGTGAGTGGGCTGCCGTCTGTACACGAAGGGCCAGGTGTGGAGCAGGCAGGCCCAGGACGGGCCACTCACTGCCCTGCTCGGGATAAGGGCACTTCCTGTGGGGCCAGCACCTCGCCTTTGTCCCTCCGCCGGGCGGTTTTATCCCCGTCTCCTCCTCTTTGCAGGGAAGAGCCACAGCATTCCGGGCGCTCGTCCCTGCAGAGCTCTGGCATCTCCCTCTCTTAACCCCAAGTCTCCAGATCCCATGTCCTCCACACGAGCACCACCACACACTCCAAGATCGTTTCCCTGAGCCCTGCCACCTCCAGGATGGCCTGCGGGACGACCCAGCTCATGGCCCCAGCCTGGGCTCCTGCAGCCTTCTTGTCCGGCCTCCTCTCCCCCAGGCCTTCTCCCCAGCCTCAGCCGGACTCCACCATGCGAGTCCATCCTTCTCCCTGCCCAGGGACCAGATCCATGCCTTCAAGGACACATGGACTAGTGTCCAAAAGCCCCACCACTCTGTTCCTAGCCCCTCTCTGCTGGCGCCCACTCCCTGGATGAACCAAACTGTCCACATTCCCTCCTCATCTGCACCCAGCAAGACCAGTGGGCCGCGTCGTGAGGCCTGTGGCTGAGCACCTTACACCGTGAGCACCTGCCTCACCTGGCACCTGCCTCACCTGGCGCTCCACTCTGTGCAGCACCTGTGCTGCCTTCCCCTGCCCATCTCTCTCCTCAACTCTCCAAAATGACGATTTCAGATCTTCTCCCCTGTATTAGTCAGGGTTCTCCAGAGAAAGAGAACCAATAAGACGTGTGTGTGTGTGTGTGTGTGTGCGCGCGCGCGCGCACACACACATGCGTCTGTGCGTACATATGAGAGAGAGAGATATTTAAAGAATTGACTGACATGATTACAAGGCTGACAAGTCCAGAATATGCAGGGTGGGCAACAGGATGAACATCAGGGAAGAACTGAGTTCAAGTCCAAAGGCCATCTCTGTCTGCGGCAGGATCCCTCCTCCTCGGGGGAGGTCAGGCCTTCACCTGGTTGGATGACCCCTACCCCCATTTGGAAGACACTCTGTTTTACTCAGGGTCACTGCTATGAATGTGAAGCTCACCCCAAAACACTCTCATAGAAACATCCAGAATGATGTTTGACCACATCCCTGGGCACCACAGGGCAGCCAAATTGACACACAAAATTAGTCATCCCAGCACCCCTGCAGTGGGACCACGGAGGGGTCCCAACCTCTCTCTCCCTCCCGCCACCCTCCCTGGCCACTGTCCCATCACCTCACGCTGACATTAACGCTGCACATCCCATGAGGTCGCACTTGCTTTCAGGGCAAAGACCTACATCTCGGAGCATGTCTCACAGAGTCTGTCTGGCCTCAGTTTGTGACACTCTTGCCTGTCCCCTTCCCACAGCCGCCCTGGCCTCCTCAGCCTCCAGGACACACTTCCGTGTCTGGAAGGCTCTTCCTCTCCACTGCGATGGGCTCATTTTTCCTCATCCTCCGGCCGTCAGCGTTCCTCCAGCCCTCAGGCTAGACCAGCACCCTCATCCTAAGTTCTCACAGCTCCTTGTACTTTATCTTCACATGACAGTGACCATGGATTGTAAGCATGCCCTATCCAGACCGTAAGCCCCACGGAGGCAGGAACCAAATCTCTTTGGCTCACAGTGGCTCACAGAGAGGGGTCGGGCCCCGGGCAACACTCTGGAACCGTCTCTGAAATCAGTGAGGGTTTTTTTTTTTAAGTTTTTGATAGTTTTCTATTCTTTTTATTAAAAGTAATTAATATTTATTTTTGGCTGCATTGGGTCTTCGTTGCTGAGTGCGGGCTTTTCTCTAGTTGCGGTGAGCAGGGGCTACTCTTTCATTGTGGTGCACAGGCTTCTCGTTGCAGTGGCTTCTCTTGCTGTGGAGCACAGGCTCTAGGCATGCGGGTTTCAGTAGTTGTGGCGTGTGGGCTCAGTAGTTGTGGCACATGGGCTCAGTAGTTGTAGCTCACGGACTCTAGAGCGCAGGCTCAGTAATTGTGGCGCGTGGGCTTAGTTGCTCCGAGGCATGTGGGATCTTCCTGGATCAGGGCTTGAACCCATGTCCCCTGCATTGGCAGGCAGATTCTTAACCACTGCTGCCACCAGGGAAGTCCCTCAATGAGGGTTTTTAATTCATTCATTCAGTCACTGTTTTGAGCACCTCTTCTGTGCCTGGGTTGGACATTGGGTGTCCAGAGATAAAAGATGTAGAGTCTGCCCTCCAGGTCTGGCGGAGGAAAGTCACAAGTGAAACAGACAATTACAGGGTAGTGCACTATTTCCACTGTGACAGGAAATTAAAGTGTTAAATTATAAAAGCATTTTTCAATCCTCTGCTCCATCCTAAGGGAGAGTCATTATTTTGCTGAGTGGAGTGATGAATAAAATGTTATGTATGCAGAGGTGATGGGGTGGGTTAGCTATAAGAAAAGAATTGGTGACATCTAAGAAACCGAGGAAGTGGGAAGATAGGAAAACACATTTGCATTCTCTTGCTGAACGATACCAAACACACACACAGCTCTGGGTACAGTGGTGACATGACACAGTGCTTGGCCATATACATACCTCTGATTCTAACTGAAATGTCTGAAGACCTCTAAAAAAGCTGTCTTAGTTGGGGTTTTCCAGGGAAAAAGAACCAACAGAAAATATCTCTATACATCTCCTATTCCAGATTCCAATGGGAAAACACCATCTATTCTAGATTCCAGTGGAAAAGCACGAAGGGTATGATTGGTGATCTCAGACGGTAGCATCACCCATTTTCATAAAATCTTTGTGCTCCAAAGATAAAAATTGGTTTGTGGAATATTTAGCAAGAAATTCACCATTCATTTTGCTATTAGGAAAATGAGTCTTGGAGGCTGAGTATCTTGCCTAAGACAGCATAACCAGTTGGATGACATATTTCTATAAATTCCCATTGAATTAGTCAGTTTTCCTCTCAGCATGTCACCTAGTAAAAAGCCATCATAATAATGTATTCAGCAAAAAGTCACTGTTTTTCGACTTTTCAGTGTATCTTTCTCTAAAGAACTTGCATGAAATAGACTCCTCTTTTTAAAAAACCTTACTCCATCACTTTCCTTCCGTATATTTCCCAAGACAGTGTGCCAACTTTGGAAGCTTAAAACTGCCCTCCTTCGTCCTATCATTTCTCTACGACTTCATTGTCCTTTGCTGAAGATGCTACAGAAGCTGGGATTCTGAGCCACCATCTTTAGTTACTTCTGGTTTAGGCTTGTCGCATGCAATGTGCATGGCATGCGTTAATAAACTATCTCTTGCAAAAAAGAAAATGTGTATATATACAGAGAGAGAGAGAGATTTATTATGGGAATTGGCTCATGTGGTTATGGCGGCCCAGAAGCCCCAGGATCTGCTGTCCGTGAGCTGGAGAACCAGGAAAGCGGGTTATATAACTCAGTCCAAGTCCCAAGGCCTGAGAATGGGGAGGACATAGGATGTAAGTCCTGTTCTGAGTCTGAAAGCTCAGGAACCAGCAGTGACAATGTCCAAGGACAGGAGGAGAAGGACTTTCCAGCTCAAGCAGAGAAAACAAATTTTCCCTTCCTCTGCGTGTTTGCTCTACGAGGACCCTCAGCAGATTGGGTGATGCCCACCCACACTGGGTGTCTCCTTTACTCCGTCTACTGATTGAACTGCTGGTCCCTTCCAGGACACCCTCACAGATGCACCCAGAAGTGATGTTTTACCAGCTGTGTGGGCCTCCCTTAATCCAGTCAAGTCACAGTAGGGGAAAGCCTGTATCACACTGGACGTCAAGGAAGAGTACCAACCAGTCCTTTCTGGAACCCTCTGTAACTTCTGCCATATATGTTGCATGTAAGACCAGAGTAAAGAAAGAGGGGCCCAGCTTCCGAGTGAGCTGCATGAGGCCTTCTAGGAAGTCACTGGCAGCCATCCTCTACCTTGAGAGTGTGCCCTGGGGACTGGGGGGTCAAGGTGGCGGGTGGCGCAGCTGTGGGATCGATTATGGTGCCAAGGGGATTCCAGTTGGGAAAGGAGTGCTACAGACCCCCGTCATCGCATAGGCAGGAACCCTCTCATTATTTGAAATGGACAGCGGACATTTTTAAGGTCTAAGGCAACACGCTGTGCAAACACAGCTTCCTCCCAGACTGCTGCCCTGGACCCTCCCCAAGTGGACACGCTAAAGCCATCAGCAGGGGACGTGCTGTGATGTAGCCAGTGAAAGGCAGCTTCCTGGGGGGCCTGCAGGGCCTGGTGCTGGGCCACACGGGCGGACCCCCCTCACACGAGGACCCGCAGTCTTTGGCACGTTCAGATAAGGAGGTGGTCCACGGCCCTCCCCCCTCGGCTGCGGGATCTCCACGAGGCTAGCACAGTCTCGATGTCAGGGTCTGAGAGGAGGGTTATGATGAGGGCCAGCAACACATTGTTTGGTCTGGGATGGTCCCAGGACGAGTAATAATAGAACTGATTTTCACTCTAGTCCCCAAACAAAGCCAGGGCCTTCAGGAGGAGTCCCATTGCCTTTTTGGTAGGGGGAGGCAGATAGCAGGCTGTTGATTTCCATATACAGACTGGAGAGACAGCACAGAGCCCACTCCTGGAGATTAGAGGTTATTTCTAAAGCATGTAGTTATTTTCCGGGCTCTAAATGAGCACAGGGATGCTGGGAGGAGGAGGGTATTAGGAGGAAAATACGTGGGATGGAAAATTTTTCAGTAATAATTGAATGATGAGGCCATTTGAAAGAATGCATAAAACCGGCAGAAGAGAAAGTGAGAGCACAGAACTACTTGTAACAAAGGAGCCAGAGGCAACTGGGGGCCGTGGATAGATTCACTCGCTTGATTGTGGTGATGGCTACCCAGGTGTATACGTGTGTCAAAACTCATCAAATTCTGTGCTTAAAGTATGTGCATTTTGTCATACGTCAGTTATACCTCAAGCTGTTAACCGTCTTTGTGACAGATGAGTGACAGTTAAAAAAAGGGATAAAAGCAAAGACCAGAAAGATGGAGATGGGCCAGTGCAGGAATTCAAAGATCCGTTTAGGGATTTGACTTGATTCAAAAATCAATAAGCGCTGGTTATGGAAACTTGAGGAAGGCATAACATAATCATAGCAGAGCTGAGCAGAATCGTTTGGAGTGGCTTAATATCCCCAGGCCTTCACGGAGATGCCCAAGATGAGAGGGACCACAGGACAGAGCCTTCGGCTGAGGGAGCAGAATTATTGCGAGATAAACGACTTAGCAGAGAAGTGATACCTAAGTGTTCTTTTGCATTTGGCCCCAGTTTGGCTTTTCTGGGAGCCATCCTTTGTGACCCGCTTTGCACAGCCTTTTTATTTATTTATTTACATTTTTATTTTTTAATCAAAGTATAGTTGATTGACAATGTTGTGTAAGTTTCAGGTGTACAACACAGTGATTCAGTATGTAAACATATATCTGTATTCCTTTTCAGATTCTTTTCCCTTATAGGTTATTACAAGAAACTGAGTATAGCTCCCTGTGCTATGCAGTAGGTCCTTGTTGTTTATCTATTTTATATACAGTAGTGTATATATGCTAATCCTATACTAATCTATCCCTCCCCCCACCTTTCCCCTTTGGTGACCATAAATTTGTTTTCTGTATCTGTGTGTCTGTTTCTGTTTTGTAAATAAGTTCATTTGTATCATATTTTTAGATTCCACATGTAAGTGATATCATATGATATTTGTCTTCCTCTGTCTGGCTTACTTCACTTAGAAGGATCATCTCTAGGTCCCCAAGTGCAGGGCCTTTTAGATCCATCACGCTGTTTTCCCCACCATGACCCCAGCCCCAGCGAGGTCTGCGAGGCAGACTTTATCATTGACACTTTAGAGGCGAGAACATGACTCCAGGACATGCAGTGTCAGAGCTACAGTCTCGTAACTGGTGGTGGACCCAGATTTCTGTCTTGAATGCCAGATCTGGTGCTTTCTCCACCACCAATGGGATCCGCGTAGGAGGACACGGGACGGTGCGGCCACAGGCTCAGGGTCGTTTCTGTGCAAACAGCGATGCCTTTGGCAGGCCTGGCCCCGTTCACCTCCTGGCGTATCCACCCTGCAAGAGGAACCAGGTGAACAGACTGGAAAGTCTGAGAGTAATGTAGCAAGTGCCACCCGTATTTGTCCAGTTTCATCATGTTTACAATGTTTGCTTCTATCTTTTTAAAAAACAAGAACCATATTATTGCAATTTTATATATTTTTACAGACCCCACTGAGACCCCGGCCATGGCTCCCTCTCTATGTCTGAAATTAGAGGGTGTCCAGGCACAGCCACGATCCTGAGGTTGATTTTGCCTTTCCCCTGCATGCTTGCATAATTCACTAAAATTTTACATAAAATTTAACATAATCGGTACCATAAGCAGTTTTCTGTTTTCACCCACCATCATGCTCTTTGATGTTGATCCGCATGGATATGTATGTAGCTTGAATGTATGTAGCTTTTCCACAACTTGCTTATCTGTCTCATGTTAACGGATATAAGTTGTTTCCAATTTTTTTACTGTTGCAACAGTACTAGAAAGAACCGTCACGCCCTCCTCAGCATGGGCTCTTGTGCTCCATCTTCTCAGCAGGCATACTTGCCAGGATGAAAGGAAAGTGCATCTGCCCTTTTGCAAAACATTTCCCATTTCTCGACGAAGGGGTAATGCAGACTCACATTCTCACTGCCAGTGGAAGAGGTGCCCTTGCTCTGGCCACATCCTTGCCAAGACTTCTTGACATAGATTCTTCTCGACTTGTCACATATTGTCAATATCTTGGCTATTTACGTTTCTCATCAGTGAATTGCCTATTTTGTCTGTTTTCCTGTTGGGTTCTTTGTTCTTGATTCTGAACAATGACCTTTGTCATAAAAATGTCATGCACTCTGTGACTTGTCGTTTAGTTTTGTTTGGGATGTCATTTGTCAGAGAGAAGTTTTCAGTTTTGATGCAAATTCATTTCCTGTCTGATGTGCCCTTTCTGTGTTGTGTTTAAGAAATATTTTCCAGGACTTCCCTGGTGGTCTAGTGGTTAAGACTCCACACTCCCAATGCAGGGGTCCTGGGTTCCATTCCTGGTTGGGGAACTAGATCCCGCATGCCACAACTAAAGATCCTGCATGACTCAGCGAAGATCCCGTGTGCCGCAATGATGAAGCAGCGTAGCCAAGTAAATAAATATATTTTTTTTAATGTGGTCCCCTGGGGATTCCCAAGAACCTTTAAAAAAAGAGAAATATTTTCCCATCCTGAGGTTATACAAATATCCTGGATTTTTTTCCCATAAGTTTTAAAACTTTGCTTTTCACAGGTAGTTCATTAATCTACCTGAGGCTTAATTGTGCATGTGGTATGAGATACGGATCTAATTTTATTTTGTTTTTCACAGATAGATAAACCTCAGTTATGACAGCACAGGTCTGTGTTCATTTAGTTTTATGGCCATATGTCCAGTTTCTATGTCTGAAGGCATCTATTTCTGGGGTCTCTTTTCTTTTGCTTTGGTATATGGCTTGACTCATGGTCAATAGCACGTTATGTTAAATACTATTTCTTTGTTAGTCTTGTTTTTGGTAGGATAAGCCTCCACTTTGTTCTTCAAAATTGTCTTGGCTATTCTTGGCCCTTTGTGGACCCTCTCCCCCTCCCCCACCCCTTCCCCATCTCCCTTCCCCTCACCACACACACACACACACAGAGCCATTCATTGTAACTGCATTGCATTTTTAGGTTAGTTTGCTGAGAATGATAATTTTTGGTGTATCTTTCTATTTATTTAGCATTCTGTGGCATTTTTCAAGAAAACTGTTATAATTTTTGGTATACAGACTTGATCATCTTTTTTTTTTTTTTTTTTTTATGGTACGCAGACCTCTCACTGTTGTGGCCTCTCCCGTTGCGGAGCACAGGCTCCGGACGCGCAGGCTCAGCGGCCATGGCTCACGGGCCCAGCCGCTCCGCGACATGTGGGATCTTCCCGGACCGGGGCATGAACCCGTGTCCCCTGCATCGGCAGGTGAACTCTCAACCACAGCGCCACCAGGGAAACCCTCTGCCTGGGTTTTAATCAAACCACTTTCACTCACATTTAACCTCTGTCAGGGAGGGGGTGTTAAAACAAGCAGCGGTGGACAGAACCTTCAGGAAGCAGAAAAACAGCAGGATAGGAAAAGGAGGGCGGACATCAGAATTCTTTTCTCCCATTAATTGAACGGTGGGAACAACGATATAAAATTTGTTTAGACCACAAAAGGGCATTCTGGTCATCTAATCATTCCTGGGGCTATTTTCCTTAAGCATTCATGGATGAGGCCCAAAAGTCCTCTGCTGAATTCATTCTCTGGTGTTTTTGAGCAGATGGAGGTCCTCAGGTGACTGGCCATACATCATGACCATAGGTGATGTTTATCGAACCTCGCTGTGTGCTGAGCATTGCTCTGAGCCCTTCACATCTGTGAACTAATTTCACCTTCCCAACCCTGTGAGAGGTAGATACCATCATTCCCATTTTACAGATGAGGACACTGAGGCACCGTGAAATGAGACCGCTTCCCAAGGTCACGCAGGTCATGATGGTGGAGCGGGCTTCATGGCCCGGCTCCCACTGCCATCTGCAGTGGACACGTAGGCATGCTTCCCAGGACCACGGCTTAGCCACAGGGCAGTGGACACACATGCTCGGAACAAGCTTACGCCCAGCGAGAAAACGGTTACCTTCTGAATCACCAAAATTAAACTATGTTCACTGTCTTTTAAAAAAATTCTTAGAAAATCGATGAACCACAAATTCATGTATTACATATGTGAGGAGGAATTAGTTCCTTGAACAGAACTTTTAGGAGGCATACATTCCCTTTATCAGCAGGCCAGGTGAAGGGCTGCAGCATGGTGTGTGTTCTGCCTGTGAACCAGTCTGTGAAAGGAAGGTCTTGCTTTGCAAGGTGGTGATGAAGTTTTGTGGCTCCTGTGTTAGGTGTTTCTAGTTTTGACAGACTCCCGGGAAAGGGGAATTTGTCCCTTTCTTGCCAGCTGAGTAAAACACCAGTGAAGTTACCTTCAGTTCCATTCTGTCACGCAAGGAGTAAACTGTCCTTTGATACATGGAAAAAGATGGTACGAAATCAACACTGACCTGCAAGTGATGTGACCCAGGGGCATCACCTAGTGATGAGGGCGCGTCCTGAAACTCAGGGCCAGTGCCTGTAAGCCAGTCAGACCGGCAGGTGTCTTTCATTTAGGAAATAGCAATCTGAACAAGCCCTTCATTTGCACATTTTTCTTCCAGGGTTGATATTGTCTTATCTTTCAAAATAATGCTTGAAATAAGGTCTACGACATTTTCTTGAATCTTAAATATTCCCACATTCATCAAAATGAAAGAGCAGGATTTTCTTTTCTTTTTTTTTTTGACTATCAAGAGAGTAATTTTTTTAATATATTATTAAAGTTACTTTGTTTTTACTTTTTTTATAAATGTATTTATTTTATTATTTTATTTTGGCTGCATCGGGTCTTTGTTGCTGCACGCAGGCTTTTCTCTGGTTGAGGCGAGCGGGGGCTGCTCTTCGTTGCGGTGCGAGGGCTTCTCATTGTGGTGGCTTCTCTTGCTGCGCAGCACAGGCTCTAGGCTCGTGGGCTTGAGTAGTTGTGGCACGCGGGCTCAGTAGTTGTGGATCGCGGGCTGTAGAGCGCAGACTCAGTAGTTGTGGCACAGAGGCTTAGTTGCTCCGAGGCATGTGGGATCTTCCTGGATCAGGGCTCGAACCCGTGTCCCCTGCGTTGGCAGGTGGATTCTTAACCACTGCGTCACCAGGGAAGCCCCCAAGAGAGTAATTTTAACTGTAGAGTTTTCACTTATAAGTAGCTATCATCAATTGTGTACTTGCTAAGAAAAGAGATTCTAAGACCTATTTTAAAGCAATTAAAAATGTAGTTAACATTTGAAAGTAATTAATATAAATACAGGTAGTTATTACAACTGTTAAATACCTGAAAATGCTTCATAATGTTTATAGATAAATAACTTACTCATTTTGGTCGTGTTTGTCCCCAGAAATGAACATTATGGGTGCATTTCTGAATTGACTGAAATAAAGGCAAACGTGATAACCAGTCACAGAAGACAGCAAAATGAATGGTACCCAACCTTCTCTGAGGCTGGTAACTTCCTCCTCTGCATTCCAGAACCCCCCATAGTGAGCTAATTGAACTTTACATTCAGCTTTGCACACGCCTGGCAGAAGCTCTCCCAGGCGGGTTCCCTTTGCCAACCCCTAGGAGTTGACCTACTTCAGTTTCAAATCTGGGCCAGTCCACACCTCACAGATGTAACAGTCAGGCCACGGAACAATGAGAAGACTCTCAAAGCCACACACCCAGCAGGAAGAGAGCGGGGCTGGAGGCTTCCAGTCCATGGATCTTTTGCGTGGTGTGAACAGGAAGTGATGGAAAGAAGATCAGGGAGATTTGGGGGCAGGGGGCTTCAGTGCCATCTTCTACCATGGTCGTGTAGAGGCTGAGGGACTGAACAGGGTTGGTGCCTGCTGACGAACTCGGTCTACAGCAGTCCCGGCATCCAGCATTCTCCTGGACCCTCCTGCTCTGCCACCTTCCCGGCCACTTGCCCAAGCCTGGGAGCTGGAAGTTAGAGAGGCAGGCCAGTGTCCCCAGGGCCAGAGCTGGATGAGGTGGAGCTGGTGCTTAGAGAGAACGGGAGAGCACTGCCCTGGTGTCGAGGCAGGAAGGGGGCGGGAGGGAGCGGAAGGCCAGGGAAGGAGCGGAGATCTGATCAGCTGCGTGGACATCCCAGTAAGCTGGGAGGAAGAAGGGACCCTGCAGCTCTTGGAGCGTGCACTGCCAACGGGCAGGAGTGGCCACTGGGGACTGGGGAGGCCACCGCCCAGTCCAGGGCAGACAGGCGCGGCCGGGGCAGAGGACAGATTCCAGGTGAGCTTGGCAGCTGCACTGACAGACGCCACGGAGGGCTTGGACGTGGGGTGTGCAGAACCTGTGGAACCAAGGGTGACGCTAGGATTTTGGCTTCACCAACGGCATGGATGGTATTGCCGTGGAGCAAGAATAGGAGTCTGTGTTCCTGTGATCCTCTCTGGTCCTCCCCCGCCCTCCCCGCCCCATCCTCCCGTCGCCCCAGGCTCTGCTCGCCAAGCCTCGGGAATGGGGCTCCTACTCCAGAGACGGATGTATCTCTGCATCCATCCCTGCTGGCCTGTGCCGGGTGAGACCCCAGTGCCCCTCCTCAGGGGGTCTGGACCCCTGGACAGTTCCTGCAGTCTGGGTCCTCCTTTCCCACAGCGTCCTCGCTGGCTGACCTCCCTCTGTTCAGATGCACCCCCTCCAGATGCCCTGATGACCGTGTAGCTGTGCTTCCTGGCCTTAAAGGACAGTGGTGCCAAGTGGATGCTGGATTAATACGGCGCTTACCCAGACAGAGGACTCTAACAGTGACTGTCTTGCATAATCAAAGCTAAATTGATAGCCTTGTGACTGTGTGGATTTATCCTGTCAACCAACTGATTCCTTCAAGGCTGAGATTTTCCTTTAAGCAGGCTCAAATCTAACTGGCCCTCAATTCCTAGGCAAAAGAGGTACATTAGGGGTTGTTTCTGCTCTTTATGTCCTGGGGAATTTATTTTGCAGTAGGACATGAAGCCCAGTAATTGAAGTCAACTGAGGTTCACGGAAATGTGCCCCACAGGCACCCTCGAGGACCTTGTCCACCGTGGTCAGTACTGGTTTCTAGACCTTAGCATTCAGGCTTATAGATGACAGGAGTGTTTTAACACAAAAAAAGATTCTAAATGGCTTTCCAATAAGCATACAACATAGTGTCGAAAGTTGCAAAGTTGTTGGTTTTTCCTTTTAATTTTTTTAAAATGAGTTTTTATTGGCATATAGTTGATTTACAGTGTTGTGTTAGTCTCTGCTGTACAGCGAAGTGATTCAGTTGTACATATACGTGTATCCACTTTGTTTTTAGTTTCTTCATTACAGAGTAGTGAGTACTGCCTGTGCTCTGCAGTAGGTTCTAAATCATTCCACAGGGAAACAGAACACCTCTTGGAGCTTTGTTATTTGAAGTAGGAGCACTTAAGTCACTTTAGCAGTACCTGATCACCCGCTCTGCCCCCGGGGGCGCTGGGTCCCCCGCCTCGCAGAGCTCCTTCCGGTGACTGAGTCCTTAGGCGTCACTGCCTCCGAGGTGCCGGCAGAATCTCCTTCCTTAAATGATGCAGCTCGGGCTGCCCCTCTGACTTTCTGGTTGCGTCCAGGTCCGGACGCAGAATTTGGTCTCATTCAGAGCTTCCCTCCACATGCAGTTTGGATGCCCCATTCCTGTGAGGGGGGCCTGGTCCCTTTTTCCTCTTCTGCCCCTCACCTGTGGGCCGAGGTCTGGGACATGTCCATCCTGTCCCTCTCAGGTCCTGTCCCTCTGGGCATTGGCAGGTGAAGGGATGAGGGAAGCAGCCTCTTCTGTCGGGCATGGGTCTGCCCCGCGATGGTCTCCGTGTAGGTGGTGTGCTGGTCTCCGTGTAGACGTGTGGTTGGTTTCCGGTGCGGTCAACTCCGCCCTGTCCTTCCCCTTATTCAGAGGGTCCCCCCTGCCCCTCTCGTCTTGACAGCAGTCAGCACCCTTCACGGACGGCCCCCGCTCTGGGGCTCTCCAGGAACCGTGTGGCTGTTGAGCCCTGCCCTCCTGGGCATCCCGGTCCCCTGTGTGACCACGTGGAGGCGGTGCTCCCTGCCCAGCGCCTCCTGCAGGGCCTGCCCAGGACGCACCAGAGTGGGCAGCTCCTGACCCCAGGGGCTGCACCCCTGCCCTGGGTGGAGGAATGAACCTGCCCCTGGCCACTGGCCTAGCATGTTGATGTTGCCAATGGAACCTTTTCAGAACTAGGTATGATGTCAGGAACAGGCCAAACTTCCACCCCCATCACGTGGATTTGACAGACGCTCATTTCATAACCCTTGGCTGTGTCTGAGGCCGTGTCCACGGTTGGCAGCTTCCCGCTGCCTTGGTTTTCTCATCCCAACTTCAGCACCAGCTCCAGGAGCCAGTAACAAACCACTGGTCTCTGGTTTTTCTCTGTTTTTTTGTTTTGTTTTGTTTTTTTAATTTTTATTTTATATTGGAGTATAGTTGATTAACAATGTTATGTAAATTTCAGGTGTACAGCAAAGTGATTCAGTTATACGTATACACGTATTTATTCTTTTTCAAGTTCTTTTCCCATTTAGGTTATTACAAAGTATTGAGCAGAGTTCCCTGTGCTATACAACAGGTCCTTGTTGGTTATCTGTTTTATATACAGCAGTGTGTATATGTCAGTCCCATACTCCCAATCTCTCCCTCCCCTGGCATTTTATTTTTTTTCAAAGCATTTGTTGTAGAGTTGCTATATTGGTGGATAAAACAACCGAAACTGATCATAGCCGAGAAAAGGTCTCTTGCCTGGAAGATTGGTTTAAAATTTTGTCATCTGGGTTCCCCACCCCCCGCCGTCACCTATTTTTACGTTACTTGGCATTTATTTGAGAAAACTTGTAGCATTAAGACTGATCCTGAATGTCGAGACTTATGATAGATTCCCACAGTTATTCTGAGAATTTTATACAGTAAACCTTAGGGCTTTTCCTCAACACTCCATGGACTGAAAAAGAAGCTTACTGAATATTTTCCATTATAAAAGCAATAACTGACCATTGCGAAAGTTTTAAAAACTAAATCGATAGATAATTGATGGATCATAGATAAGTAGATAGATACATAGATAAACAGGTATATAGATAGATAATCCTGCAATGAATACATTCTCTTCTAGACTTTTTTTCTACAAAAAATGCATTTATATATGTAAAAAAGTTAACCTAAACCAGGAGCTTTATTAATACTGTATTAGCAACTTTGCTTTATTCAATTAATCATAGAGATAGTTGATAGACAGCTATGCTAGGTACTGATAATTGGTTCTTTCTCTTTGCCCCATCCCCCCTCCTTTTCCTGTCCTCCTTTGTCTGGCCTCGCTTTGGCCCCTCAAGCTGGTCTCTGCATTCTGCATCACCAGACTCTCTTCTCTCTGCCTCTGGTTGGGTTCGCCCAGTGAGAGGCACCAGCAGGAGATGGGAGGATGGAAAGAGAGGTCAGGCCATCTGTTTCCAGCCTCCTCCTCTCGCAGGCTGTGAGTTTTTACCTGCTCTGGTGGAGGGACCCCTCTCTGGGCTCTATTTCTGCTGGGTCCTAGGAACCTGGCTCCCTCCTTTGTACCTGGGGTGCTAGCCGCTCCCTGCTGCTGCTGGTTTGGCGTGTTCATTGTGGGTTTGCTTTTCCCTGCACAGAGATGACTCATTACCTTTTCTTCAGCCACTGAGTGTGCCTGCTGTGTACTGCGGGGACCAGCTGATAGAGGTGGTGGTGCGTGCATTGATGTACAGATGGGGCTCTTTCTTTTTAGCAGATGCACTGTCTGGACTTATTGTGAACATTTCTTTCTAGGCAATATTTAAGATACACAGAATGGTCTGAAAAGTGACACAGTGAACCCCCGTGTGTCAATCATGTGAGTTAGACAAGAAAGCATCATCAGCTCAGTGGAAGTGCCTCTCCCCTCCCCCTCCCCCGCTGCATCTCATGTCCCCTGCACCTTTGCTGTTCATCATATATTTGTGTCCCTAAACAGTGAGGTTAGTTTTTGCCTGGTCTCAGATTCACGCAGATGGTGTTTATTCTTTTTGTACGGATTCACCTTTAACTCCCTCCTTTCAGGGGACATATGGTGACAGTCATCTGTTTGGTGGCAGGTCTCTGGTCTGTTTCCCCTGCTACACAGTCTTCCATTGTGTGGATGGACCAGCATTTATTTTCCCTTTCCCCTGTGGATGGAGATCTGGATGCCTTCAAAGACATTTGTATCACCAGCAGCGTTGCTCTGCATATCCTTGTATATGTCTCCCTGGGCACCTGTGTGAGCATTTCTCCAGGAGACATTCCTAGGAGTGGAATTGCAGGGTCCCGGGCCTTAGGCATCTTCTACTTTATTGTGAATCGCCAAGTTGTTCTGCAAAGAGGTTGTGCTAACGTGCTCGCCACCAGCTCTCCATCAGGATTTGCATTTCCCAGGTCCTCACCAAGCTTTCTCCTTCTGCCATTGTGAGGGGAGGAACATGGTACCTCATTAAGTGAGTTACACGCATCCCCTGACCACAAGGAGGAGAAACACAGTCTCATGTTAAGAACCATCGTGTTACTTCATCCTTGGGTTACCTGTTCATATCTTTTGCTATTTGCATATTGGCTTGTCTGTTTATTTTTTGAGATTTCTTATATATTCCAAATACTAATCCTTTCTTGACTGTGCATATTACAAATATTTCCTCAGTCTGTAGACCTTTTTTTCTTTTTTTATGATGTCTTTTTTCATATAGAAGTTTTAACATTTCAGTATAGCTGATTTTATCAATCTTTTCCTTTACAGTTTGTGCCTTTTAGATCTTGTTTAACAAATACACTTGATTCTCTTTATTTGAAGTAGTTATTTCTGTGAAGCTGCAGCAACACTGGATTAGTGAATACAGGATCATTGCTCCCAGGGGAAATACAAGGTGAGGAGCCTGCGAGCCTCTGGTCACAACATTTTTATCAGCTAGTCAGTACAGACCTTGCTTTATGTGTGCTTATTGTTGACTTGAGGCCAACAGCACTGTAACTCATGCTTCTGCAAAGCTTATCTGACACATGTAAATAGACCTGGAAAAGGACACTTGTTTATAGTATGAGTTACATGAGAAGGCAGAGGTTGCCTGGTTCAACTTCAGCTGTGAATATGCCCATCAGGCAGCTCAGATTTTTTGCTGCTCCACACATGACCTCGAATGACCCCAGAAGTGCCACGGGTTTTGATTTGGGGGGTTAGAAATAAATTTTAGCAAGTAGGTGAATTCACAAATATGGAATTCACGAACAACGTATGAGACCTTCTGCCAGCGTTCAGTAGGTTTTCTGTGAGGATTGTTCCACGTGTAGATGTACTTTTGACATATCTGTGGGAGGAGGTGAGCACCACATCCTTCTGTTCCGCCATCTTGATCTCTCCTCCAGTTTACTTCTGTTTAATGTCTTCTCAGTTTAACGGCCGTGACCTGCTGTACAGCGTTGGATAGAAGTGATAATGGCCACCATCTCCATCTCCTTCCTGGTATTTTCTGTAGAGTTTTTTAAGTTAAGGGAGTTCTCCTATTTCTAGTTTATTAGGAGCTTTTAAACTAGTGTTGACATATCAACTGCTGTTTTGACATCTAATCTTAATAGATTATCATATGGTTTTTCTCATTTAATGTGATGAATTCCATTAGATTATTTTATGTTAGAACATTCTTGTAACACAGGAATAAACCAAACTCGCTCATAATGTGTTTCTAATACGCGATCTAATTTAACTTTGCCAGTATTTTGCTCAGGATTTTTGCATTTACGTTCACAAGGAAGAATTTTCCTCTCTTCTTTTTTTCACATATAGATTTGTCTTTTCGTTTTTTAAAAATAGTCAGTTATCCCAACACAGGTTATGTAATGTGCCACTTTTTTCATTATTTTAAGGATCTATATCTGGACTCTCTTCTGTTCCTTATCAATGTCATACTATTCTGTTATTGTAGATTTATAATACATTTTGATGTGTGCGGGACCTTTCTCTTTCAAAAATCTCTTGACAAAACTTATTTTTAAAATTCACATAAATATAGGGTAATTCTTTGTTTGATCTTATTTTAAAGCTAGAGGCTAATTAGGATCACAGTGAATTTTTAGAAATCTAGAATTTATAGGAAATATGTATATTAATATGTGTATATATATAAAAAACTGTTACAACTATATTTTATGGAATACCCGTGGTAACCAGAAAGAAAATACTATAAAATTAAACAAAAGAAAAAGAGAAAGGAATCAAGACCTATCAATACAGAAACAAGAAAAAAGAAAGGATGCAACACAAAGGAAGACAGGAAGAGAGAAAATAGTACTACAAGACAAACAGAAAACAGTTAAAATGGCAATAGTAAATCCTACCGTATCAGTAATTAATGTAAAAAGACAAAATCCTCAATAAAAAGATACAGAGTGGCTGAATGGGTATTAAACCAAAAACCAAGATCCAATTGTGTACTGTCTACAAAAACACTCAGATTCAAGGACACACATAGGCTGCAAGTGAAGGGATGGAAAAGCTATTTCATGCAGATGGAAACCAAAAGAGAGCAGGAGTGGCCATATTTATATCAGACAAAGTAGACTTTAAGTCAGAAACTGTCTCTACAGACAAAGATGGTAATGACATAATGATAAAAGGGTCAATTCAACAGGAAGATAAAGCAATTGTAAATATATATGCACTCAACATCAGAGCACCTAAGTGTACAAAACAAATATTGACAGGTTTGAAAGGATAAATTAGTAATACAGTAATAGTAAGAGACTCCATTAATCCACTTTCAATAATGAATAGAACATCCAGACAGAAAATCAATACAGAAATAGTGGACTAGAACAAAATGAGCCCAGCAGACTTAGACATACAGAACTTTTCACCCAACAGCAGAATACACATTCTTCTCAAGTGCACACAGAGCATTCTCCAGAATAGATCACATGTTAGGTCACAAAACAAGTGTTAACAAATTTAAGGTGATTGAAATCTACTAAGTGTCTTTTCTTTTTTTTTTTCTTTTTTTTTTTTCGGTACGTGGGCCTCTCACTGTTGTGGCCTCTCCCGTTGCGGAGCACAGGCTCCGGACGCGCAGGCTCAGCAGCCATGGCTCACAGGCCCAGCCGCTCCGCGGCATGTGGGATCTTCCCGGACCAGGGCACGAACCCGTGTCCCCTGCATTGGCAGGCGGACTCTCAACTGCTGCGCCACCAGGGAAGCCCCTAAGTGTCTTTTCTGACCACAATGAAATGAAACTAGAAATCAATGACAGCAAAAAACTGGAAAAATTCACAAATATATGGAAACTGAATAACATACTCTTGAACAACCCACTGGATCAAAAAATAAATCTAAAGGGAATTTTAAAAAGATTAAAATATATGTGTGTGTGTACATCCCCTCCACCCCTGCACACACACCAAAGAAACATATTTTTTGCCTGAATACTCATCCTTGAATACTGGAAAAGTGGCAAATAGTTTCCTTGATCTTCAAACTTGATAGAACTGTAAGAAAATAGTCTATGAGTTATAGTTGTTTATACATATTATAATTAGGCAATAGTCTACGTTCTTCAGCTAAAGGCTAAAAGCTATTACTTCAGAGGGCAGAGGACAGGTTTTGAATTCCCAAATAAGGTGCAGTTGTGCACCATTGTGGAGTGTGTAAATTTCCTCATGGATCTTTGCTGAAAGTTAGAAGTGCCTTTGAACAAATAGCACACATTGTGTGAGGAGCAAACCTGGCCTCTTGTAGTAGCATTTGTGTTGTTGATGGTACATGAGAGGCCAGAGCAAGGCTAAAAATTCTTAAACGTATAGGGATTCCAGGTAGAATGTTTGTGTCTTGAAATTACAACTTTCACAGATTCCCCCATGAATCACTTACCTTCTCCATGTGACAGCCTAATTTTAGCTCCTTTTGTAGGATCAGTATTCCAGCCAGCGTCACAAAGAACTGCTTTCTAGAGACAAATTAAATGCCAAATGGCATGTGATCTGTTCCAGGATGGGCTCATCCCTTGAGAAATTTTATGAAAAATGGAAGTCACAGATTTTACACACACACACACACACACACACACACACACACTGATCATATGACCAAGAGTTTTTGCAGAATCTTGATGTAAGACTCTGAAAAAAAACATTATTTCAAGGTGATGGTAAATTTTTCTGGCGTGTGGTTGGAAATTTGGAAATTAAACCTGTTATTTCCTTCTAGTCTAAACTGAAAATTTAGAAAAGAATAATGAAATATCCCATACGTTTTTCAAACATATATTTACCAGACCCCTATTTTGATGAGATCGTCTACTATAAAGAATAGCAGAAGACTGGTCTCTGCTCTTGTTGAAGAGGGAAACATGCTGTCAGGAATTGTGCGGGGTCTGAGATTATACTTGCTTTCAAGCTAACAAACTAGCCTGTTAGAATTTGCTGCACCTGTTAGAATTTGCTGCACCTGTTAGAATTTGCTGCTACTTCTCTGGCAGAAGACATGAGGCTCCCAGTTCAGAGACAAAGGACTTTCTCACTCATGGCAAAAGCAGTGGCCAGAGCTTCATGCTGTGTCAGTTCTTCATGCCCCTCAAGTCTCAGGGAAAGATACAAAGGCCCCTCATGGATGCCCGCACATGTGGTGGGCATTACAGAAAGGGGACACTGAGCCTGGAGAATCCGCTGCCTTTGTAGTGAGCCTCCACTTTGTCCAGTGGACATGTTACCTCCTTCCTCCAGGATGCCTGTTGCAAACTCAACCCCAGGAAGTGGTCTGGGTGAAGAGTGATCAGGGCATACCCAAGTTCTTGACTTGGCCTTTCCCACCTTGGACAGAGAAGATAATGACAGGCGTGGTTTCTTTCATCAGGCTCTGCACCACGTCCACTGACCTTTCCTAACATCCTGTGTTTCCATACTGAACTCCAGTTGTTGCCATGAAAGACTCCCTAAGATAGTGATTACTGTGTCAAGTAATTGGGAAGCTTCCAGAGGATAATTCTGATAAAGCCCAACCCCATCCCTTGTAATTATAACACATGTACAGTTATTGTTAGCCATAGGTTTCATCGCTTATTTTTTACGCTATGAGCCTTTCCTCATCTTCCTTCATTATACCTTGCCTGATAACAGTCTCCTCTGGAATCTCCTTTTTATTCAAAGAAACAAAAAAACATGTTAAAAAAAAAACTGGTGAATTAGCTAATAGTAATGAATATAAGACCCTTTGTCCTCTGGACAATAATATTTTCAACAAACAGGGGAATCAAAATCCTAACTTTTGTATGTTTCTTAATGCGTAATTTCTCCCGGCTGTCACCTTTCTCTGTTGTGTTGTTAATATTCGGAATTTACTCGTCTTGGAGAGAATTTTTAAAGAATTTATCATTCGTAGGTTTCCCTAAGTATCTCCTTTTGTTTTTGTTTTATACTTGATTCGTTATAGACATGATTTCCTTAATTGTATTCGAGGAAGTATGCAGAGTGACCAGCAGCAAAACTCAGGATACACTATGCAAGACCCACCTTGTCCTCACGCTTGCCATTTTGAATGACCTTGTAAAGAGATTTTATAGAGCTTGGATTTCAGTGCTTGCCCATCCAAGGGCAGAGGTAAAGGCACTATTTAAGCCAGAAAGAGAATTCTGAAGAAACACATAGACACAATTCCAGGTGTGTAGTCATCTAGCAAAAAGCCATGCATTTAAACAGCTAGAAGAAGAAGAAAAGAAGTCTTTTTGGTGTGTGATTCCAGTGAATATGCTCCGTGAGACATAAAGCAGTGTTTGCCTCATGACGCTTATTCAAACAAAAGGTTATGATTTGTGTTTATTTTTTGTTAGTAGTTTTACTTGGTTGCAAATGAGACTATATTCAAAATTAATGTTACTTTCAGAAGGGCATTCACTTCAACGGTCAGCACCAACTATGTCCCAGGTTCTGCAAAAGGTCTCTCTATCATTTGTGAAAACAGGTTGCGTTATCTCTTTCCCAACATAAACATCTTCAGAAGTATCCCATTGCCTACAAAATAAAATCCAAACACCGTAGCCTCTTCCCAACCCCATCTGTGCCTGCCGTTTCCCACAGTTGAGCTCCCATCCTACTCCGTCTTTAGCAACTTCGTAGAGGACACTTGAGGTGGCCCTAAGAATGTTACAGAGGATACTTAGATGAGCCTAAGAGCCACGAAGAGCTTCTGGTCAAGACAGAGTTACAGGGACTGGATTTAAACGCCCACCTGAAACAAGAACAGCAACAAAAACCTGACAAAATACGAAGACATTGAACATCAGACAGTGAAGGACAGTGATCCTTGAAATATGGTCAGCCGATGAGGGGAGAGTCTCCAGGGGACAGTGCAGGATGGGGAACTCAGGGGGATCCCTGCAGACTCCCTGAGTTGAGCTGACAGAGCTGAGGGTCTGAGGGAGACCGAGGACAGAATACTGGAGGGGAGAGAACCCTGGGATCTTCAGAGGGGCCCCCTGGAGTATTCAGTTGAATGCTGATTAGCCGATGCACATGAAGAAACTATTTGAGTCTGAGAAAAGGAATAGAGGTTACAGTGTCCAGTACTCAGATTTGGGAGTAGCAACTCTTCCCACGTTTGTTCAGGGTTCTCAGAACACTCTGACCTCAGGAGTGGAGAATAATTAGCCCTAAGCTGAGACTTGCTTCAGTTCCACCTAACAAATCTCCAAAACCTGACTCTGTTCTCTGTATTCACATTTGCATGGTAGGTTAACTTTGTCCTCTGTAATGTTATCATAATCACACCCTTTCTGGCTATCTTACAGGTAGTCTTGAGAACAAATGAGCAGGTTCTGAGGAAGGGGGTTGGGCAAAGCCTTCTGTAGTCACAGCAGCCTACAGAAGATTGGGGAACTTTCTTAAAGGATGCTGTTGATTAGAACACATGGGTTCAAGTATCCATGAGCAAGACCTGTGCATGCTCCCAGACTAGACCATCATTTGAAACATTCACAGTGCATGTACAATTCATGTTAACGAGGAAATACAATGAGTACGTCCCACCTCGTCTTAAGGATTTGTCAACCCCTTGATTAGAAAATTGAAACTAACCTTATTAATACCATGGTCTTTCTGGTGAAAGATCCATTTTTCCTAATAATTTTTGGAGTATTTACAGTATTTTCTGCATTTATCGTATGAGTAGCGTATGAGTGTGTATATTGAAGGACATATAATTATTCTAAATGTTTGGTCATTTTTGTGAATCGTGGTTATTTTTTTTTCTGTTTCTGGCATGGATTTGACAGTAAATTATCTAAAGAAGAATGAATCGTATTTGGATAGTTAAAATGCTATGAGTGAACCCTCTGAGAGCATAAGACATAGATATCTCATCTCGGCGTCTTATTCGTCTTATTCTTATTCATGATACTTGAAATTCTAGCTAGTGCTAATAGGCAAGAAAAGGAAATGAAAGGCATACAAATTGGGAAGGAAGAAATTAAACATGGAAGAAAATCCCGAGGTTACAGGATACTAGATAAATACAAATATTGATACAAACCACATTTCTGTATTCTAGCAATGAATATGTAGAGATCAAAATGAAAACCATAAAAATAAACCTTAATCTAAACCTCACACCTTATTCAAAAATTAACTGAAAATGAATCACAGATTTAAACGTAAAACGTAAAACTATAAAAGCTTTTAGAAAAAAAAAAAGAGAAAATCACCACGATCTAGGGCTAGATAAAGATAAGTTGCAGACTGGGGAGAAAATAGTTGCAAACCACATGTCTGACAACGGACTAGAATCTAGAATGCACAAAGAGCTCTCAACACTCAGTTAAAAAAGAAAAAAAGGCAAACAGTCCAGCTAGAAAATGGGAAAAGTTATGAGCAGAGACTTTACCAACGAGGATGAGCAGATAGCACATGAGCACTTGAAAAGATCATTAGCTGTGAGGGAAATGAAAATTAAAACCACAATGCTATATCATTACACACCTATCAGAATCGCTAAAATAAAATAGTGATATCAAATTCTGGCATGGAGGCAGAGAAACTGGATCGTTCATACATTGCTGGTAGGAATGTAAAACGTTTCAGCCGCTCTGGAAAACAATTAGGAAGTTTCTTATGAAACTAAACATTCAGTTACCGTATGACCCAGCAATTGTACTTTTGGACATTTATCCCAGCGAAATAAAAACTCATGTTCACCCACAGACCTGTGCACAAATGCTCCTGGGCTTTATTTGTAATAGCCCCAGACTGAAAACAACCTAGTTATTTATCAGCTGGAGAATGAACAAACACGGAACTCAGCAATAAAAAGGGATGAACGATTGATACATGCAGCAACTTGGATGAATCTTGAGGGAATTATGCTGAGTGAAAATAGCCAGTTCTGAAGAGTTACATGCTTTATGATTCCAGTTGTATACCAGTCTTGAAATGACAAAATTATAAAAATGGAGACCAGACTAGTGGTTGACAGGGGTCTGGAAAGGGAGATTGAGTGGGGAACAGGGAGAGAGAGGTGAGTGTGTCTATAAAAGGGCAACACGGGCAGGGAGGGTGGATTCTTGTGGTGATGGAAACGTTCTCTGTCTTGACTGTATCATTGTCAATCATGGTTATGATATCATATTATAGTTTTATAAGATGCTACCATGGGGGAAACTGAGGGAAGGGTATCCAGGCTCTCTCTATGATTTCTTACAACTGCAAGTGAATCTACAGTAATCTCAAGAAAAGAAGTTTAAAAAACTTGGAATTCTTATCAAAATTTTCAGTTACACTTTATAATTGACAAAGATTGCCCACCTACTCAAATGTTGGCAATTTGAAGATTTTCTTAGACAGTGACTACCTAATAATTATCAAAATTGTAAACTACGTCACTTAGTATCTAAGAGTAATTTGATCAACCATGTAGAAACCAAGAATAAACAAATGTGTCTATAAAAGGCCAGTTTTGATGATGAAAAAAGAAACCCACAATTGAACATCCTCATCCTGGACCTTGACGGCAATGCCCAGGAGCCTGCCGTCTGCGTTGCCAAGATGACGCTGACGTCCTCCCGCATCTTTTCCCACAGGAACTGCTCTTCAGCGTGTGTGCCCTCAACGTCCTGTCCACCATCGTGTGTGCGCTGGCCACAGCCATGTGCTGCATGCAGATGGTCTCCGCTGACGTCCTGCAGATGGTGAGTGGCCCCCCTTCCTCCCCAGCACACTCAAAATGGCAGGCTCCAGCCCCTCCTCCCCAGCCAGTTTGAGACCAATGTATCATGGGCACCGCTGGCTTCCATCCAGAAGCCCCAAGGACAATAAGCCCCGACAGCGCGTGGGACTTGGAGATCCTTGGAGGTCACTCCATTCTGCCCTCTGGAAGACAAAACTCACACATTTGTTGCCACTGATGTATTTATTTGAGGTGTTGTTGGAGCTCCTTGTTGACAGGGTCCAGCTACCATCACGTGCCTCTAGATAGCCCCTGGTTTGTGTCCCTGAGTAATTTTAGCAACAGTCCTGTAGCCTGAGATGTCCTCTAGGCCCGGCACCTCCAGAGCAAGCCTCTATTCAGAATTCACTTTTAATAAAGGAAGATTCGGGGCTTCCCTGGTGGCACAGTGGTTAAGAGTCCGCCTGCCGATGCAGGGGACACGGGTTTGTGCCCCGGTCCGGGAAGATCCCACATGCCGCGGAGCAGCTGGGCCCGTGAGCCATGGCTGCTGAGCCTGTGCATCCGGAGCCTGTGCTCCGCAATGGGAGAGGCCACAACAGTGAGAGGCCCGCGTACCGCAAAAAATAAAAAAAAAATAAAGGAAGATTGTTTAGAAGATGAGTTCTTCTCAAACTGAAAAACTGCTCCTCTGTGCTTTGCAGATTTGCTAATTAACCCTGAGCTCAAAATCCAGCGACAGGTCACTGGCCAGCCATCATTAGAACCTCTGGCCAGGGTCTTAGAGAAGAGGAAGTGCTGGTCCCCATGGGAGTGATGAGGCCAAGAGCAGAGGTCACACACTTATTAATACGTGCTCAATAAATAATGACGGCTCTTCGTTATTTGTGTGAGTGGAACACAGCCCACTGCTCACTACGTTACCACTAAAGTCAGCAAATAAAGGGAAAGTGATGGGAAGACATTGCTGTTCATGCTAAGGGTAGGAACCCTGCCCTCCCTCTTCCCCGTGGCCCCTCCAAGACCTGCCCTGCCTCCCCTCCCCAATGTTTTAAGCATCTCGTGAAAAAAAAAGGCCAGTTTTTCTTATAGGAGCCTGTTTGATTTGTTGTTTCTCACCCACCCCGTGGCAGTGCATCCGTGCGTCAAGGTGCAGGGCCAGAGAGCATCATTACCCAGGCGTTAAAAATTCATTGGCTCTGATCGTGTGCAGCCTCGTTCTCCCTGTGTACATCCACACAGCTGTCACAGCCGGGCCGACCTTTCCGAGAGGCGGCAGTCTTCTGAAAGATACCTCATTAAGCGGTTCTTCAGCAGCGATGAACCTCAGGCCTTGCTCGCTGAGGCCTCATGCTGGCGATTCTCTCCAGCGTGTCGTGTAATGGAAGGTTAAGTACTGTGGGGCTCCTGTCGCCTCAGCAGATTTTACTCTCGATCTGGAAATATCACACCAATTTGGCCAAACTAACAGAACCACGGGGCTGGAAATGCTGAAGGTTTGTTATTCCCTAGGTTTTCAGAATTAAAATGCAAATTACCAACTAAGTAAGAAGAAAGCGTATCGTAGCTAAGATAGTGTATGTGGTGAAACGTAATGTGCAGGTCATTGTCAGTCCTCTGTGTAGAAAGTGAGCGGCCTGGCATCCTGGGTCTGAGGTCAGCTACATCTGGGTCGGGGTCCCACGGCTTTTACCTACGAACCTCCCTGAACCTCATTTTTCTCACTCAGGAGGGGCCCTGTTTAAATATCTGGTGAGAACTCAGATGTGATCTATTTTGATTCTTAAATACGTGGAGGGAATACGTCCCGGTTTGTGATCGGGACATCGCAGCTGTGACCGTAAAGGCAGTGGTCCTCGATGTACTTTGTCAACCAGATGTAACGTATGGCTGCAGTTACAGCAGCTGCCGTTAGAACCCCTGGCTGTTTCATGGCTAAGTATCATACTCGGTGAGTAAGTTTACTTCAGACCCTTGGCTTGGAAATAGAAATCGATGAGTTTGCTGCTGGTGTGTTTTCTTCTCCTTTTGTGACCACGGACTGTGGAACAGACCAAGCTTTACTCTCCTCAGAAGGCCGGTTACCCCACTGACCTGCAGAGCCACCGGGGAGCCCATGACTGTGGCGCCCGTGGGACCAGCACCTGACCTTGGGCACATCACCACCCATTTGTCCCAGTTTCCTCTGCTCTAAGTAAGACTGTTTACATCCTACTGTCCTCAGACGGCCACTGAGAGGATGACTTAGATAATGTGTCAATGGGCTTTGAAAAAGCATGGTGGCCACATGGAGGTTGGCTGTTACCACATGGGTCAGGGGCTGGGCCAGCCTACCCACACGTGCTGTGTCCTTGGAGAAGTGGGACAGCCCAAGGGGGTCATGGTTACGCCCTGACGGATGGGACTGGGAGCTACGTTATCCCTGAGGATGGCTCAGAAGCTCTTTTTAATTTTTTTACAAGTCTTTTTCTCCCCCAGCTTTATTGAGATATAGTTGACTTTAGTTTTCTTACTTCATATTGTTAAACTCTTTAATTAAAGAAGTAACATAGGGGGCTTCCCTGGTGGTGCAGTGGTTGAGAGTCCGCCTGCAGATGCAGGGGACGCGGGTTCGTGCCCCGGTCTAGGAGGATCCCACATGCCGCGGAGCAGCAAGTCCCATGAGCCATGGCCGTTGAGCCTGCGCGTCCAGAGCCTGTGCTCTACAACGGGAGAGGCCGCAACAGTGAGAGGCCCGCGTGCCGCAAGAAAAAAAAAAAAAAAGTAACATAGGATCATTGAAACAAATAAAATATAGAGGTATATAAAGAAAAAGTTGATCATCTCCCCTCCCCCACTGCATTCTCCTGAGAACAATTTGCAGTGAATCTTCCCTTTGTTTCTTGATTTCTTAGGACTTATAGAAACATATGGACATAGTCTATCTTCCTTTTTTCCTCCCTCCCTCCTTTTCTCTATCTTTCTCTCCTTCCTTCCCTTTCTTCCTTCATTTATTCCTTCTCTTTTTGCCAAAATGGGATCACACCACGTATGTTACTCTACAACTTAATCTTATAACCTGAAACAATCATGGCCATCCAGCTAAGTCAACAGAAAGAGAGATGTTTGAATATCTGCAGTGGTCCATGAGATGGAAGTCACGGCAGTTATTTGGCCATTTCTCTATCTGAGTTGCTACTTGTTTTTGATTTGGGTTCTGTTTCTGCCTCTGCAAATGGTTCTCCTTGTACATACAGTTATAACTCTCTTTTTTTTTTTTTTTTTTTTTTTTTGCGGTACGCGGGTCTCTCACTGTTGTGGCCTCTCCTGTTGCGGAGCCCAGGCTCTGGACGCGCAGGCTCAGCGGCCATGGCTCACGGGCCCAGCCTCTCCACGGCATGGGGGATCTTCCCGGACCGGGGCACGAACCCACGTCCCCTGCATTGGCAGACAGACTCTCAACCACTGCGCCACCAGGGAAGCCCCAGTATAACTCTCTTGACCAACCTGTGCTGACGTGACTGGCCAGCCAGCTGCGGTTCTCCATCCCACCTGGGAGATGCGCTTCCTGCTCCCCACAGCACACCCCCACTCGCCGCAGCCTCTGCGGTTCACCCATGGGCCATTTATGCTCCCAGCAGTTGGGTCATCAGCTTTCCAAGGGACAGCTGTATCTATCCCCAGACCAGTTTAGGCCAGTGGTATGTGGACTCTAAGTACATATTCTAGTACTACGTGAGCCAATGAAATATGAGTGCAAAAAGAGAGTTATGTCTCTTACAACAAAATTGAGTGCTCTGGAAAGAGTCAGTGAAAGAGGGTCACTAAATATATTGCCGTCAGTTTAGAAGTGGGTCAGACAACTCTAAGGGGCTGGGATAAAACCTGAAAAAAATCGAAGGGGTGTCTGCATACACATTGCTTCCCAAGTACCTTGAAGTTCAGGCTCTGCTGTAAAAACACAGAACTGGAAAGTCAGAGAATGTCTTACGGGTGTAGTTTATGCAGGAAGAACCACGGGGCACCCATCAGCAGACTGCGACTCATAGCAAAGGCCTTAGCCCACGTGGAAGGAACCCATAATTTTATTCTTATTTTTGTGGACCAGCATTTGGGGATGATTAAGAGTTTGGGGAGAATTCATATAATGAATGCATATCTACGTGAGATGCAAATTGTTACATCTATTGTCAGACTTTATGAAGCTGAATTCCTCTAATGTGTTTGGAAATAGTGGCAAAAGACCATCTGATGATAAAATTCAGTGTATTGATACAGTTTAGTGGAGAAAGCATTTACCTCCAAAGTGTCTATAATCTCGTATCTTTAGTTTTATTTCCTAAGTGTAATCTCAGTTTTCCATGAAACTATTCTCGTCCCCACTTACTTTCTTGCCAACCATGTAGCCTCGGGGACGTGGTCTGCTATTACCTGCATCTCCATTTCGCACACACTGGTTAACTTCATCTTTTATTACAGTCATCTATGTTTTCCACTCATCCTACACCTTGTAGAGCAGAGCTGCTGCAGAAGCTGCAGGCAGGGTACCGTGGCCGTCACAGACACGCTACTGTGGGCTTGCCCACGGAGCTCGGAATGGGTGCTGGCCGGACAGGGAGGGATGTAGTGCCCCCTGGGAACCCGCAGATCACTCAAGTTCACCTGTATCTTCCCCTCTCCAGTTCTCCCCACTGAGGCCGGCCCTCCTCTGACCCACAGTGACCTTCCTTGAGGTCTGGGTTCAGCAGGAAGGTCTCTGAGTCATAGGTGCTACTTAACCCTCTCAGATCAGGACCAGTAATGGGTGTCTGCTTGACCTAAAAAGCCAGCCACAGCAGACAGTCATAAAAATGATACATACCATGAACGTCTTATTTTGGCTTTAAACATGCAAATGAGCATTTGTCCCCCAGTCTTGGTTTGGGGCCATGATCTTCTCTTTGATTATGGGTCTCTTTGGTGTATCAGGTTGTGTTTACTGCATCAAGTTCATGGAACTCGCAGCCTCCATGATTTCCAAATTTAGTTCCTTTGGATTGGATATTTTACGATTCTCCTCCACCCTGTTGTGACTGCCTGGCCGGGACCTACCTTAGCAGCAATTCCTGCTTAGCTATCGAGTCTTTCTAAAGCCTTCAACTCGGTTTTCACGGAACAAGCAAGTTTTCCCATCTGCATTCTTAATTTCATTGCAAATTACAGTAGTAACTAAAACTGGTCTGAACCTGTTTGAGGAGGCAGCCCTGCTCCTCCAAGGGTAGCAGGACCAGAGAGCAGCCGGGTGACCGGGACGGGCATCACTCCAGGGTCCAGAGCACAGGGGGAGAGCTCCAGCTCACCAGCAAGAGGTCCATTCAGAAAACTTTTACTGTGGCAATAATCCTGCTCTTTCTCCCAAGGATAGCACGTGCCTAAGATGGGTCCTACCTCCCGGAACAAACCCCTGAGGATGGGCTTCTCCCCGGCAGGGTCTAAAATGCAAACTCCTCTTTTATGGATGACGAGGGTTGGGCGATGATGCCCATGCCAGGTGTGTGAACACCTCAACCAGGTACCAACCTCACTTCGCTCACCAGGCACAGGTGTACCTTTGTCACCACACGGACCAACCAGGGCTCTTACAGGTGGCCCAGGGCAAGCACAACCCCCTGGGAAAGAAGGGATGCTTCAGGACGCGTTTCCTCCCAGCGCGCCCAGATGCAGGCTTGGCTCTGCGCCTGGCCATCGCCCTGCAGATGAGGGGCTGAGGAGGGTGCGGGTGGGCAGCAAGCATTTCTGTGGGTCCTGAAGGATGACCAGGAGGTTGCTGGGTGAGAGGAGGCGGGATCTGGGGGGAGAGAACAGCCTGAGTTTGGTACTTGGGGTTGGTTCCAATGGCAGATGGAGGAATTTGGGGCATCAGCGGGTTAGTGGGTAAAGAAGCTGGAAACTAGGTGGGGATTCAGGGAGCAGAGGTCTCGTAAAAGAGTTTTTAAAGGGAGTGACCTCATCACATTGGATTAAACGTAGCTTTTTAAAAAAAATATTATTTAATTAATTTATTTATTTGCTTGGTTGTGCTGGGTCTTAGTTGCGGCTCGTGGGCTCCTTAGTTGTGGCATGCGAACTCTTAGTTGCGGCATGCATGTGGGATCTAGTTCCCTGAGCAAGGATCAAACCCGGGCCCCCTGCACTGGGAACATGGAATCTTAACCACTGCACCACCAGGGAAGCCCCTAAACAAAGCTTTTTAAAGCAGAACAGGAGGAAGAAGACCAAGGCAGAGAGATGATTTAGATGCTTCTGCAAGGAGGAGATAACCTGGGGGCTACCGGGAGGTGGCAGTGAGGAGGCGGGTGTTCACCTGTGGAGTGGATGCTTATAGAGCACCTGCTGGGCCCTCGGCACCAGACCCCATGATGGACCCCATGGCCGGGGCCCAGGAGAGAAAAGGAGCTCGACATAGCTCATGCGGGGAGCTGGTTAGCCGGGGGTGAAAGGCAGAGGAGCAAGGAGGGCCTGGAGGTTACACAGAGACAACAGCAGAAGCTCTGCCACCCTTAGAGCTGGAGGACATAGGGGCAGGAGCAGTGACAGGAACCCCCCTCCCTGCCGCCTCTTCACCGGGTTCCCCCTCGCGTCCCCGTTGGCAGAACCTAACAGGACGCCAGCTGCAAGGGAGCCTGGGACCGTAGGGTGCAGACCTTCAACACCCCTGTCTCAGAGCAGAGTCCAGAGCTGGTGCCCCTGGGCTCCCATACAGACGCTGCCTCGTCAGACAGATATTGAGGGGTGTCAAGGGAGATGTCGGTGTGACTCGCGGGCCTCCGGCTGTGGAAGCCAAGGAGCCGGGATAAATGCTGCTGAGTCTGACACGCTTCCACGAAGATAGGCCAATGCCCCCCCTGGAAAGGCCATTGGAGTTTAGGGCAGAAACGGAGACGGTCGTTTAGACTTTAAAAAGCCTCCCTTGTGCGACTGCATTGACTCATTTAAACCTGCTAATAGGATTGCCTGGACCTCCTCACCTCTCGCGTTCCTGGTGGGATTGGATCTTCCACAGAAAAGCGCTTTGGCTGTTTCATTTCACACTTGAGTATGTTATTGATTTTTCTAATTTCTGATAAGGCTAATTCAAAATCTTCCCCCGTGAGACCTCCAGGACCTTTGGCTTCATGCTGGCTGCTCAGCTTCCTGCAGTAGCCGCAGGGCGAGCAGCTTTCCAAAGTCAAGGCTGGCAGACACGTCCACCCCACCCTTGGCCATGGATGTACCCCTATCTCAGACGGCTAAACATACAAACCGTGGGTCACACCAGCTGGAGGGGCAAGGACCGTGCTCTGTGTGTGGAGGAGGCAGGTGTCACACGTTTAGACGTGTGCAGTCTGATGTGTCACACGTTTAGACATGCCCCCCACCACTTCGTTCTGCATTAGTCTAGAGCTTGCTGATTTCATAACTCTGGACTGTATTCAGAATCGCGACCTCACCCGTACTTGTCCAGAAATGTTCCACCACCGCACCCGCTGCTGCCACGAGGCACTTCCTACCACACGGCTTCAGTAGAGCTGCTGCCCAGCTCCAGCACCCTCGCTGGCTCCCCAGTGCCCCCAGAATTAGGAAGTAACTTCTAGAGCCTTACCGAAATTTGCTCTCCGTAAACACATCTTCCACTGGCTCACCTGTTCTTCTTGAGCTCGGAGCCCCTTCTGTGAGCCTACTCATTGAAATCCTCTTCCTCTTTCAGGCCCATTCAAATATCATCTTTTACATTAACCCTTTGTGGATCTCTGCAGGTTCCTGCAGAGCTTGGAGAGTTCACTGTTTCCTCGTGGAACTGTCCTTGCTTGGCCATGGACAGTTGACTCTGGGTCCTGCTCTCACTCACCCCTTGCCGCCCCCCCATGCAGTGGGAGGTCCCAGAGCATAGTGTCCAGTAGCCTGGGGTCTGTCCACAGCTGGAGGCACTCTTGGGGAGGTGTCCCCTGGACCTGGAGCCTGCCTCGGCTACCTCCACGCCACAGGTCATCTCTGGAGAGCAGTGGCCCATGGAAGGAGCAGCAGGTATTGGGTGGTGCCTCCCAAGAACAAAAATGGAAAATGAGGCAGAGACAGCTTCATTTTAAGTGATGTGACCTCACATTGCTCAAGCAGCCTCTCAGTTTTGAGGCTGCCCCCCAGAATGTTCTAGAGCTCATGAAGGATTCTTTTCCCTCAGAGCAGAGTTTTTCCAAAGTGTGTGAATTCCCTAGAACTGCCAAATAGTGATGGATACTGTGTGTCCAAAGGGGCCCATCACAGAATATTTGAGGAATGTTCCATGAATGGGCTAAACAATTTAACAGATTTTTTCGGTGCAGGCCTTCTCAGGGCCTTGAACACACTCATAATGCACATGACAGGGCCCCGAGGAGGGAGTACCAAAGTGGCTTTGCCCAAGTTTATTTCACGGTAGGGGTTGGGGAGGGCGTGGGAGGGCCATCCTGAGAGTCTGGTGTTTTCTCAGGAACTCACTCCAGGAAGTGCTGTCTTCAGCCCTGGGCGGCAGGCCCCCCTCTGACCACAAGCTCTTCATCAGAGGAGACAGGTTTAGTGGCAGGAACAGAACCTAACTTCCCGGACTGTGCTTTGCCTCAGAAGACAGGCATCTGCGTAGCAGCGTGGGAACCAAACGTGCTGAGGCTCCGGAGCAGGGGGGGGGGGGGTGATCCTCCCGGAACTGCCGTTTTAAATGTGTGTTTAGCCGTCACGGTTTGACTGACGGGTTTAAGTACCTGAGTTCCAAGTGCATCATTAAAGCTTCTGCACAGTTCCCTTCGTTAGACATAACGAAGACGTATGTCATAACGTTAGAGCCACAGCAGCCGTCCTGATCTCGGAACCTCTCTGTTTTGCAGTTCCTTCCACAAAGGGCGCCTTCCGTCAGCCCAGCCTGCATGACCCCGCATGGCACTGTCCTCCACCAGACCCTGGATTTTGATGAGTTTGTGCCTCCACTGCCCCCTCCGCCCTATTATCCCCCGGAGTACACCTGCACGCCCACCACTGAGGCCCACAGGTGGGTCTTCCCTGGGGACACCTCCCTGAGCTATGCTGGGGCCCAAGGATGGGAGGCCGTCATTGGGGGAGGGGAGGTGCTCCTTGTCAGGGAAGGTGAGCAGAGGGGGAGGCGAACGAAGGCCTGTTGGATCAGACAGCAGAGCCCGGGGAGGTGGGAGGGCTCAGAGCCCCGTGCGTTTCCGCTGGCCTCACTGCAGGGCATCAGAGAAGAAACCCAGCCAGGCAGGAGCAGCCCTGTTCCACTCTTCACAAAACACAATACTGCTGTCGGTTTATGGTCATTTAATAGAACATGTCACATTTAGTTAAAGATTGAATCAGCTGTACGATGGTTTTAATTGTCATGGAAAAGGCCATAGAGTTTATTGAAAGTGTCAGTTTCCAGCAAAAAACAAAAGTGAGGACTGCCTAACGAATGAGGCTTTTATTTCACGAACACGAGAATTCCAGGCGGGGAATCGGTCTGATCGCTTTGAGGGAAACGGGACGGGTCCGGGCTGCTTACCCAAGGAGTGATGTTCCGCGGTTCTGCCTTTCCAGGGGCCTCCACCTGGACTTTGCTTCCTCCCCATTCGGCACTTTGTACCGCGTCACCATCAACAGCCCCGGCCTGCTCTACCCCGCCGAGCTCCCGCCGCCCTACGAGGCCGTGGTGGGCCCGACCCCCACCAGCCAGGTGAGGCCCGACCCCGACAGGCCAGTTCCCCGTTCCCGGTCCTGCTGCCTGCGCTGGCGTCTCCCTCAGCCTTTCAGCAAAGCTGTGGGACGCTGGTCGTCTTAGCCCGGTCATGGGGGAGCAGAGGCAGCAGGTGCAGCGAGCAGATCCTGCAGAGATGGCAGCCAGGCGGGGATTCCAACCCTACGTCTGTGCTGACTTTCCTTGCCTCCCCTCAGATGTGCTGGGGACACAGTGCAGAAAGAGTGGGCCCAGGCTCTGACCCGTGGGCAGAGGCCCCCCGGGGTGGGGTTGGGCCATGGTCTGAGTATGCAGGGGTCTCTGGGCTGTTTCAGCTACAGGCCACTGTCAAAGTCATCCGGACACCTGAGAGAGCTCGTCTGGATTCCTGGTCTTGTCAGAGGCCTGGCAGCTACAGCCAGGGAGGTGCCTGATCCCAGCGGGCAGGCATTCGGGACGTGCGGCCTCAGTTTCCTCATCTGTGAAATGGGGTCATAATAGTACCAAGCACATCGGATGGAACAGGATGTTTGTAATGGACAGGACTGGGCACGTGGCAGGGTCTGACTCAGCAAAAGCCATGTGCCCTTTCTTGGTATTATTATCCTCGCCCTCATCATTGTCATTGCTGAATATCGAGGGGCACCAGCCAGGGCAGAGAGTTGTGAGCACCGGGAAAGGCCATATGGTGCCCAAGTGCAGACGGAGTGGTAGGGCCATGCGGGTGTCCCCCAGGGCACCATAGGGGTTGGGGCGTGGTGGGCAGCCGTCAAGGGAGCAGGGGCACCAGGACGGGGCTGCAGCCACTCCTGGGCCCTGCGCATCTGTCAGAGGAGACACACACAGACCCGGAGCACCAGGGGCACGCTGTGATGTCTCAGCGGCCACGGAGCTGCCCTGACACGTGTCCCCACCGGGAGCCCCTCGCCTGGAGGCGGTGCAGGCCCCAACCTCGCACTGTCGCCCTGTGAGAAGGTGCCCGTGGTGAGCTGGCCGGGCGGCAGGGCCCATCCGTTCCCGCCACCCCCTGAGTATCAGCCCTGGGGTCCCCTGTGCTGGGCTCAGCGTTCAGGGGATGCGACCAGAGACAGTGCCGTCCACAAGGCGATCGAGTCCTGCAGGCCAGTGGCTGTGTGACGGGAAGGGACGAGGCTCGACAGACTCTCCTCGGGGTCCTGGGGAGGGACTGCTCAGCAGCCCCTAGCCCCGGCCAGCCCCCCAGCCCACCCTGGCCCAGGCAGAGGCTCCTGACACCCCGGGGCCTCCCTCCAGGCCTGCTCCCACCGAGAGGTCCTGAGGCTCTCCAGGCCCCCACGGCAGAGGGACTCGGCTGGGACTCCTGGCTGTTTTCCTGTCCACGGGAGAAACAGAGGCATGGAGCTGTGAGGAAGGAGGCAGTGGTGTGACCATGACTGTCATCTCTAGACTTATAATAACTGAAATTCTCTGGAATTTTTCCCTTTAAAGCGGAGCAAAGCATTCTGCCTTCCTGGAGTGGGTTTATTTTTCTCTTCATGATAAAAACAGTTCAAATCAATATTGTCAACGGAAACCGCTTGTTGTGGTAACAGTCAGAGCCCTGAGTGGAGCCCCGGGTGCTGCAGGGCCCTGGGCAGGGATGCTGGTCCCTGCGTGTGTCCAGGGACCCTGGGAGATGAAGCCTCGGCTTGTGGGCGGCAGGACGCAGGTCAGGGAGGAGAGGCAGGGATGCTGCTGGGGACGGAGCAGCTCCTGCAGAGGCTCTGAGGGAGGGGTGAGCATGAGGTGGGGGGCCGACCCACCCGCTGGGCCTCACTGGGTGCCAGGGTCATCAGAACATCCAAGCAAGTGTCCACGGCTGCTAGGATCTGAGGTCGGGGCCTTAGAGAGATCATGGTTCGCTGCAAAGATGGTCATGGAAGCCCTGGAGACCCGGACAGGTTGAGGCCCTAGGAGAGGGCATGGGGTGGGGTCCCGGAAAGCCTGGACTCAGAAACCAGTGGTCAGGGAGGAAGGCATGGGCCAAATGCTGCCCGGAGGCTGTGAAGGACTGAGCCCTGTCCACCTGGCTCACCTTTTGAGAGGCTGCCAGTGACTTTGGCAGGAGCCGCTGCTGGGGATGGGTGGGGCGGGGCGGGGGGGGGGGGGCATGGTAGGATCAGATGGCCTCAGGGAGCGGAGGGGATGGGATGTGAGGAGGGGAAGCAAGGGTGTGGACCACTGTTTCTAGCCTCCAGTGGGCCTCCCGACTCCCTGGAGGGCTTGTCAATCAAATGCAGATGGCCGGGCACACCTCCAGGGCTCCGGAGTTCAGGGTCAGGGGACTGCTGAGAATCTGCGTGGCTACCAAAGTCCCCACTGCGGCTGCTCCAAGGACACCTTTGGGGCCTGGAGTAAATCGATGAAGAGGCTGGATAGGAGGTAGTTAGAGGGGGTGGGTGGGAATAGAGTGGGAGGGGTTACCATGGGGATATGCCAGGGCTGGAGGGCGGAGCCGGCTCCCCAGGGCCAGGGGAGAGAGGTCCCTGGAAGGCAGGAGGGGACTGAACCAGGTGCAGACGGGCAGCTCGCCCTGTAACCAGCAGGGACACCGAGCAGGGCGGCCAGGGGCCTGGAAACCCCAGGAAGCCCACAAGGCTGTGTGACTCTCCTCAGCCACCTTGGGGGCGGGAGGAGCCCTGCCGCCTCCCCCTCTGCACGGCGGCCCTGCCTTTTGCCCTCACAGAGCTGCAGGCTCCAGCCTGCCTCTCCTTCGTCCCTGTGAGCTGTTACTCTATGTCCAGAAGAGAGGAACCGTGCGTGATTCACGGGTCTGTGTGCGCCACCCTGTGGCGAGTGGCGGAGCTGGAGCCGGCGAGAACCCCCATGATGCTCCCGGCCTCGCAGGGCCTCCAAGGACCCGGCGTGCTGGGAAGCAGCCTCTGGTTTGGGTGTGACATCTGATGCACCCCCGACACGTGCACCTAGTGTTTATCACTATTTTACTTTTCTTTCTGAAGAATAGACTATATCAGAGGATGATAATACTGGTTCTAAGACCCACGTGACCTCATTTTCCAAAAGAATGGGGAATTCTCTAAATGGAGATTTCTTTCAAAAGATTTTGGGGAGGAACTTTTGAAGGGCAAAGGCCTGTCTCACATTAGCTTGCGTTGGCTCAGAAACCGCCAGCTTACAAGCCCCTGCATGAATGTTATCCCCGGGAGGACGTGGCCCCCGCCCTTTCCTGGGCTGCCCACCTGGCTGGTAGCACTTGTGATAAATGGGCCGCCACAGGCACCCCCCCCCGCCCCCCGCCGCCACCAGCATCGAGGAGGCAGCTGCACCTCGTCAGCTGATTCTCTCTGACCCCGTGGGCTGACAGCACTTTTCAATTCCACAGACACCCCCCAGGGAGTCTAGGAGTCCAGGATCCCATCCCGCCCACGGAGGGAAGGCTGCACCTGCCAGCTCCCCCCTCCCCCAGTCCCCCGACGGGACAGCCACGAGCAGCCATCTTACAGCAGGACCCCCCCCACCCCCCACCCCCCCGCCTTGGCCAGGAGGAGGTAATTACCCCCTTGTTAGGACAAACGCATATGAATGGCCTATTTGCACTTGTTTGGACACCCGCCCCCTTGGAAGGCAAGCAGAGGCTGTGCAGGTCTGTGTGCGGCAGAGACCGCTCATCTGGACAGATTTTTCATTTGGGAAGAAAAGCCCCCCCTTGAGCCAGCACGTTCGTTTTGACCCGCGTGTTTCAGCCACATTCAGGTTCCGTTCTGACTTGGGTTGCGATGCGTTCTCTTTCCCGTGGCCTGAGATTGTGGCTTTGGGGGCCAGATTGGAGGGAGGGAGTTTCTTTCTACAGCAGGGAAGTGGCTGAGAATTTGCCTAGTTGATGCCCCTGTGTGAATGACAGCGTGTGTTCTGGGGGCCCCGTGAGACTGTGCGCCAGTCCACGGGCTATAGGATCGGGAGACCAATGGGATTCGCTTCCTTGTGGTCACAGGACAGGGACCAGAGAATGGGCTTCTCTGGGGCTTCAGAGCAAGGACCAGCTGGGCCACCTTGCGTGGGACCAGGCGTGTGAACCAGGGAGGCTCGTGGGGGCTTGAAGGGCAGGAAGGGGGTTCACAGAAATCATTTGGGTGCAGATTCCATGACCTGGGATGCCACACTATAGAGCTGCCTTTGAACAGTTGGGCGTTTGGGGTCGACGTGGCCCAACAGTGCTTTAGGAATTTCGGTGGCAATATGGCAGGTGGGACGAGAAGTGGTGAGAAAGGCAATGGACGTGACAGAGGTGTGTCCAACCCCAAGTCCTCGAAGTTATTATTTATATTTTCGAATGAAATGACCTTTACATTTGAAAGTCTGTAAGTGAAGTAGCTTCGAAGATTGCCTTGGGACACGAGCCGAAAACCTTAGTGCACCTTTTCCGTGATGGCTGATAACAGCTTTTTGTAAACCTGGGACATAGCCAGCTGACCTCACCCAGGAGTGGGAAACTCATTACAGAAACAGCGTAGAATTTCCATATAGGACGTCTTCACCCCCCAAGTTCCTAGGAGAAAGGGAGATGAGGGGAACTTGGCTTATTTGCCTAAATGCCGATTGAGTTTTCAATTACGATAAGTGGTCAAAATAGTGCCTCTGGGAATAAATAAATGCAGGCGTTGGAGCGTCCACGTTCCGTTATACATGAGGCTTCTCCTCTGACAGCCCTGCGGGAGCTGTGTTATGAACCTTTATTGCTAAACTCGGATTTCAACTTCAATTCTATGCCGCAAATATACCTCTTCCACTGCCTTTGTGTTTCATGGACAATGCCCTGTGAAGTGAGCGGCCTTGCTGCGGCAAGGTGGCCTTGGACATCAGGGGAGGCCACATTCTAATTCAGTGCTTGACACCCTGCTCGCCGAAGGTGGTCAATTTCCTGCTCCCAGGAGCTGTCTCCTCTTGAAACCAAATTTGACCGGGCGCCAGAGGGAAGCCAGCGATGCTTCTGCAAAGTATGACACGCATCCAATTTCCTCCCGACCTTGTCTCACTGTGTGTTTTATTTCTCTTGTTTCATGTATATTTCTTTATTACCAGAAGCTTTTTTTTCAGGACTGAAGTTGCCACCCACCCCTACAAAAAAGAAAAAAAGAGTCCAGTTGAGGGTTAGATACAGGAAGAGAGGTATGAAAGGAAACGAACCTCCGGGGCATGGTCCCTTTTTTTTGATTTGGCAGGAGATTCTTGACAGAGATTTTCCACACAGGGTATTGGTGTGAGGCGGTGTGAATTCTCCCATCCTTTCCCCTCCCTGGCAGAGAGGGAGCGTTGAGTGCAGGACGGTATTACATACACGTGGGATCCAAGGGACCATCTGAGCAGCTCTCTGCTGCTCAGCAGCAGCCCGGCACCTGCTGCAACGCCAGCCCGCTTGACAGAGGAGAGGTGGGCGCCATCAGCTACCCCATTGAAGGGGCAGGAGTCCAGGGAGGCAGAAATATAATTACTGAGCTGGAACCAGACCAGGCCGCAGGGGCCCGCCTCACCTTTCCTGGCCTCCCCCAGCTCATGATTGGCAAGCAGTTCTGAAATACCACAAGGGGCCAGAAATCGTGTTTTGAGATGGCAGAGGGGCACGTGCATACAGGGTTCATGGCCTTCAGGCGCACGGCCTGGGAGGGGCCGCTGTGCCCTAAAGCAGCAATGGGACAGACGCGCTCGCGTGGGGCAGATCCAAGCCCGGCAAGCGGGGAGCAGACGTGCCCCATCCCTGACCAGCAGAGGAGGCTGGTCTCTCCCCTCACATTCCCGAGGCCTTTCTTCTCGTTCAAGAAGAAAGCTGCAAAAGTGTGATGATGGTCCAACCCCATTCGAGCTTCACGGCCAGCCTCCACCAGGAAGGGATGGCATGTGACTGGGCTCGGGGCCCCGCATTCTACCCGGCGTAGGCCCCCTGTGCGGCTGGGACCCCGGCAGAGCTTAGGCAGGGAGGGCGGCCTTGGGAACAGCCTCTTGATCCCACGTGCGGAAGGCAGAAGGGAGGGCAGGGCACGTGCAGCTCTGGGGCGTCCAGAGCTCGTTCAGTGCCCACTTGTGTCCAAACTGCCGGCCCAAAGCATTGGGGTGTCATGAGTGTTGGTGTCGTGGGCTTACTCTTCAGGGAAGAGAGGAGGGGGTGGGAAGTGAGGGCAGGGGCTGTCCCACCTCCTCTGGTGACAGGGGGGACCCTGTGTGGCCTCCGCCAGCCCCAAATGGTGCCTGTAAGCGGAAGGTGAGTGGGCTCAGGGTGGGCCCTCGGGGGCACACGATTCTCATTGCAGAAGGTCCGAGGAAGGGGCTTTGGCCTTGGCAATGGCATCTTCACCCTCCCACCCCCCACCCCACACATTTAGGGGAGAAGATTGCAACCTGAGCACCTGTCTCTAGAAGACAAGCTCTAGGGTCAGCCTGCCGTTCTGGAGGCTGCTGTGATGTGCCCCACAGACAGCAGAGTACCCACGCGCGGCCTCCTCTTTCTTCCCGTAGATTCCAAGTGGGGACCCGCAAGTGACCGAGCCCGGCTCCGGGGACCCAGACGCCACCGCGGGCTTCAGCACGCAAGGTAATCGTACCCTTTTCAGTCTTTGAAACACTAACTTGGTAGTTTTCCAGGCTGTGTCTCCTCCCTTTTCCTTCTCTTCCTCTGTAAGGGGGGGAATTTGCTGCAGCCTCTCCTGCTAAGTACATGGAAGGTTCCACTTGTCCTCCTTCCCTGCCCCCAGTGGTCAGAGCTGGGAGGCCTCCTGCTTTCCCTGGGGGCCTTTGTCCGCCTCCCCCAGCGCCCTTTCTCTCTCACTCGAGGAGTATGGATTTGAAGAAGAGTGCGACGCAGTCTGCGATGGACCCTTTCCAGAGCAAGATCGTACCAGGCTGGGCTGGGCCGGGGGGATCCAGAGCTGGGGGCTCCCTGCCCACTGGCTGCGGAGGGGGAGGCTGGAGGGCAGGGGCCTGAGGTTGTGTCCTGGAGGGCGTGGCAGGAAAAGTGTGAGAAGTCAGATCCCAAATACGGGGTGGGAGCCACAGGACAAACCTCGGGGTGGGGAAGGTGGTCCGAGGTGACAGGCAAGCAGACAAGCTTGGCAGCAGGGGGAACAGATGGGTGGGGTGGGGGGGCGTCCCTGGGGAGCTTTCGTCTTGAGGTCCCCAGCAGGCTCGTGTGGGTGCATTTATTTGGAGACCAAAGTCAGCCACCTTGGGAGATGACTAAGCGTCCCAGAAAGGACCGTGACCGTGGTGGCCCTCTGTGCTGCTGCCGTCCCCACTTCAAGTAACGTCTAAGAAATAAGGAGGGGCCATCCTTCACGAGGCCACCTCTGAGCGGCAGGGGCCCCGGGTCGCTACAGTTGAATGTGGAAGTGACCTTGCCCTTCCCTTGGTGAGTCCAGGCAGCCGTCAGGAGCTTGTCTAAGAGGTGGCATCCAGTGACCACCTTTCCAGAGGCTACTCCAGGGCGCAGCGCCTTCTAAAGCTTGGGGTGGGGGGAGGGCCTGCAGCCGGGGCCCCCATTCCAGCCACGTGATTCCCACAAACCACCAGTTCTCCAGGAAAGCATGGTTAGAAAGGCCAGGCAGCATGGCGGCTCCAGGGCCCGTTTCTATCTGTGGCCTCGGGGCAGGTGGAGATGGACAGGGTGTCTGAGATGCCCCTCTGGAGGCGTTCAGCAGGGCTGGGCCCTCCTCACTGCCTCACGACCCTGGGCAGCTAGCTGGGCTCCCCCGAGAGATTCTGAGGGGCCAGCCCTGAGGGTAGGCAGGAACACACAAGAAGCTCTGGCAGGGGGCTTGCAGGCCAAGCAGGTAGTAACGGAATTTCTGTGTGGGGTGAGGTTGAGGTCAAGGTCATTCTTTTTGCCCGTATAGGTCCAATTGTTCCAGGCTGTTTCTTGCTTTTGTACCTTTGTCAAAAATCAGTCAAGCATAGTTGCATGGGTCTGCTTCTGGGTCCCTGTTCTGTTCTGTCCCATTGATCTGTGTGTCAGCCCCTCTGCCAATTCCACCCTGTCTTCATGGCTGTCGCTCTGTAATAAGCCTCAGTATCAGGAAAGGAATGCCTCCCACTTCATTCTTCTTTGTCAAGGTTGCAGCTACTGTAGGGCCTGTGCCTTTCCATATCCATTTTTGAATCAGCTCACCTGTATCTACAAAATACCTTGCTGGAAGCTTTTTTTTTTTTTTAAGATACATCATTTTTTTCAATTTTTTAATACATCTTTATTGGAGTATAATTGCTTCACAATGCTGTGTTAGTTTCTGTTGTACAACAAAGTGAATCAGCCATATGCATACATATGTCCCCATATCCCCTCCCTTTTGAGCCTCCTTCCCACCCTCCCTGTCCCACCCCTCTAGGTGGTCGCAAAGCACCAAGCTGATCTCCCTGTGCTATGCAGCTGCTTCCCACTAGCTAACTATTTCACATTTGGTGATGTATATATGTTGATGCTTCTCTCACTTTGTCCCAGCTTCCCCCTCCCCGCTCTGTGACCTCAAGTCCATCCTCTATGTCTGCGTCTTTATTCCTGCCCTGCCTCTAGGTTCATCAGTACCATTTTTTTCAGATTCCATATATATGTGTTAGCATACAGTATTTGTTTTTCTCTTTCTGACTTACTTCACTCTGTATCACAGACTCCAGGTCCATCCACCTCACTACAAATAACTCAATTTTGTTTCCTTTTATGGCTGAGTAATATTCCATTGTATATATGTGCCACATCTTCCTTATCCATTCATCTGTCGATGGACACTTAGGTTGCTTCCATGTCCTGGCTATTGTAAATAGAGCTGCAATGAACATTGTGGTACATGACTCTATGAATTATGGTTTTCTCAGGGTATATGCCCAGTAGTGGAATTGCTGGATCATGTGTAGTTCTATTTTTAGTTTTTTTAGGAATTTCCATACTGTTCTCCATAGTGGCTGTATCAATTTACATTCCCACCAACAGTGCAGGAGGGTTTCCTTTTCACCACACCCTCTCCAGCATTTGTTGTTTGTAGATTTTTTTTTTTTTTTTTTTGGCAGTATGTGGGCCTCTCACCGCCGTGGCCTCCCCCGCCACGGAGCACAGGCTCCGGACGCGCAGGCCCAGCGGCCATGGCCCACGGGCCCAGCCGCTCCGCGGCATGTGGGATCCTCCCGGATCGGGGCACGAACCCGTCCCCTGCATTGGCAGGCGGACTCCCAACCACTGCGCCACGAGGGAAGCCTCTGTTTGTAGATTTTTTGATAATGGCCATTCTGACCAGTGTGAGGCGATACCTCATTGTAGTTTTGATTTGCATTTCTCTAGTAATTAGTAACGTTGAGCATCTTTTCATGTGCCTCTTGGCCACCTGTATGTCTTCTTTGGAGAAATGTCTATTTAGGTCTTCTGCCCATTTTTTAATTGGGTTGTTTGTTTTTTTGATATTGAGCTCCATGAGCTGTTTGTATATTTTGGAGATTAATCCTTTGTCTGTTGTTTCATTTGCAAATACTTTCTCCCATGCTGAGGGTTGTCTTTTCGTCTTGTTTATGGTTTCCTTCTCTGTGCAAAAGCTTTTAAGTTTAATTACGTCCTATTTGTTTATTTTTGTTTTTGTTTTCATTACTCTAGGAGATGGGTCAAAAAGGATCTTGCTGTGATTTATGTCAAAGAGTGTTCTGCCTATGTTTTCCCCTAGGTTTATAGTATCTGATTTTACATTTAGGTCTTTAATCCATTTTGAGTTTATTTTTGTGGATGGTGTTAGGGAGTGTTCTAATTTCATTCTTTTACATGTAGCTGTCCAGTTTTCCCAGCACCACTTATTGAAGAGGCTGTCTTTTCTCCATTATATGTTCTTGCCCCCTTTGTTGTAAATTAGGTGACCATATGTGCGTGGGTTTATCTCTGGGCTTTCTCTCCTGTACCATTGATCTATATTTCTATTTTTGTGCCAGTACTGTACTGTCTTTTTTTTTTTTTTTGCAGTATGCGGGCCTCTCACTGTTGTGGCCTCTCCTGCTGCGGAGCACAGGCTCCGGACGCGCAGGCCCAGTGGCCATGGCTCATGGGTCCAGCCGCTCTGCGGCATGCGGGATCTTCCCAGACCGGGGCACGAACCCGTGTCCCCTGCATCGGCAGGTGGACTCTCAACCACTGTGCCACCAGGGAGGCCCTATACTGTCTTGATTACTGTAGTTTGTAGTATAGTTTGAAGTTGGGGAGCCTGATTCCTCCAGCTCCATTTTTCTTTCTCAAGATTGCTTTGGCTATTCGGGGTCTTTTGTGTTTCCATACAAATTGTAAAGTTTTTTGTTCCCGTTCTGTGAAGAATGCCATTGGTAGTTTGATAGGGATTTCATTGAATCTGTAGATTGCTTTGGGTAGTATAGTCATTTTCACAATATTGTATTTTCCAATCCAAGAACAGGGTATATTTCTCCATCTGTTTATGTCATCTTTGATTTCTTTCATCAGTGTTTTATAGTTTTCTAAGTACAAGTCTTTCACCTCCTTAGGTAGGTTTATTCCTAGGTATTTTATTCTTTTTTTTGCAGTGGTAAATGGGATTGTTTCCTTAATTTCTCTTTCTGATTTTTCGTTGCTAGTGTATAGGAATGCCAGAGATTTCTGTGCATTAATTTTGTATCCTGCAACCTTACCAAATTCATTGATTAGTTCTAATAGTTTTGCAGTGGCATCTTTAGGATTTTCTATGTATAGTATCATGTCATCTGCCAACAGTGACAGTTTTACTTCTTCTTTTCCAATTTGTATCCCTTTTATTTCTTTTTCTTCTCTAATTGCCATGGCTAGGACTTCCAAAACTATGTTGAATAAGAGTGGTGAGAGTGGACGTCCTTGTCTTGTTCCTGATCTTAGTGGAAATGCTTTTAGTTTTTCATCATTGAGGATGATGTTTGCTGTGGATTTGTCATATATGGCCTTTATTATGTTGAGGTAGGTTCCCTCTATGCCCATTTTCTGGAGATAAATGGGTGTTGAATTTTGTCAAAAGCTTTTTCTGCATCTATTGAGATGATCATATGGTTTTTATTACTTAATTTCTTAATACAGTGTATCATATTGATTGATTTGCCTATATTGAAGAATCCCTGCATTCCTGGCATAAATCCCACTTGATCGTGGTGTATAATCCTTTTAATATGTTGTTGGATTCTGTTTGCTAGTATTTTGTTCAGGAATTTTGCATCTATGTTCATCAGTGATATTGGTCTATAATTTTCTTTTTTTGTGATATCTTTTTCTCGTTTGGTATCAGGGTGATGGTGGCTTTGTAGAACAAATTTGGGAGTGTTCCTCCCTCTGCAATTTTTTGGAAGAGTTTAAAAAGGATGGGTGTTAGCTCTTCTCTAAATGTTTGCTAGAATTCACCTGTGAAGCCATCTGGTCCTGGGCTTTTGTTTGTTGGAAGATTTTTAATTACAGTTTCAACTTCATTACTTGTGAGAGGTGTGTTTATATTTTCTAATTCTTCCTGGTTCAGTCTTGGAAAATTGTATCTTTCCAAGAATTTGTCCATTTCTTCCAGGTTGTCCATTTTATTGGCATATAGTTGTTTGTAGTAGTCTCTTATAATCCTTTGTATTTCTGCAGTGTCAGTTGTGATTTCTCCTTTTTCATTTGTAATTTTATTGATTTGCATCCTCTCCCTTTTTTCCTTGATGATTCTGGCTAATGGTTTATCAATTTTGTTTATCTTCTCAAAGAACCAGCTTTTAGTTTTATTGATCTTTGCTATTGTTTTATTTGTTTCTATTTCATTTATTTCTGCTCTGATCTTTATGATTTCTTTCTTTCTACTGACTTTGGGTTTTCTTTGTTCTTTCTTTAGTTGCTTTAGGTGTAGGGTTAGATTGTTTATTTTTCTTGTTTCTTGAGGTGAGATTGAATTGCTATAAACTTCCTTCTTAGAATTGCTTTTGCTGCGTCCCATAGGTTTTGGGTCATTGTGTTTTTGTTGTCATTTGTTTCTATGTATTTTTTTAATTTCTTCAGGGATCTCTTGATTACTTAGTAGCACACTGTTTAGCCTCCATGTATTTGTGTTTCATTTTTTTAATTTATTTTTTTATCATTGTTTTGGCCATACGGCAGGTGGAATCTTAGTTCCCTGACCAGGGATCGAACCCATGGCCCCCGCGTTGGAAACATGGAGTCTTAACCACTGGACTGCCACGGAAGTCTCCCTTGCTGGGATCTTGACAGGCATTAAACCTGTACAGCTATTTGGATAGAATCACCATCTTTCTCTTTTTATTGAAGTAGAGTTGAGTTACAATGCCATGTTGATTGCTGCTGTACAGCAAAGTGACTCAGTTATACATATATATCCTTTTCCATTATGGTTTATCACAGGATATTGACTATAGTTCCCTGTGCTATACAGTAGGTCCTTGTTGTTTATCCATCCTATATGTACTAGTTTGCATCTGCTAATCCCAAACTCCCAGTCCATCCCTCTCCCTTCCCCCTCCCCCTTGGCAACCACAAGTCTGTCCTCTACGTCTGTGAGTCTGTTTCTGTTTCATAGATAAGTTCATTTGTGCCATATTTTAGAGAATCGCCATCTTTCTAAAGCTGAGTCTTCCGAGGCGTGAACACAGTCTGTCTCCATGGTTTTCGAGCTTTGGTTTCACGGTATTGTTTTCAGCATACAGATCCTGGGCAGCTTTCCTTAGTGTGTGTGTTTCGTGTTTCATTTTTCTCTGGAGCAGCTGTTGATGGCACTGGGTTTACACCTTTGGTTTCTGCGTGTTCATCGTCAGTACATGGGACTGACTCTGAATCAATAGGAGGGGATTCACTCATGTGTTCCCCTTGAATCCTGCAGCCTTGATGAGTGCGCTTATTAGCTCTAGAATTTTTTTTTTTGTTTTTTTGGAGATTCTGTTATTGTTTTTTAAACAATATTGTTTTGCTATTTGTTAAAATAACAAAATAGTGATGAGGACATGGGGGCCCTAACTGGTGGCTTGTAAGTCAGCCCACTGCTTTGGCAAAGCGTTTGGGATGCAGAGCCATGAAAATATTCATGCCATTAGATGTGTTCATACTTCTAGAATCACCCCCGGGGAGTAATGCAGAAAAAGGAAAAGTAAGCATGCAGATAAGTTGTTGCCTTTTCCATAACAGTAAAAACTGAGGGGGACAATGAAGTCCATTAATAAGAGTTCAGGAAAATGTGTTACACAAGCTGAATATATCACTACACATTAATAGGAAAAATGTTTTCGATCCGTTAGGTGAAACCCTGGAGGTCCACCACGATTATGACTTCTATAAAAATGTAGGCACATGACACAACCCTGGAGGGGAGGGTGTGCAGAAATGAGAGTGACCAGCCTTGGGCTTACAGCTTTTCCTGTAATGCTGTCCTAATTTTATAAGTTTTCTATTAATTACTTATATTCAGAGCTAGGTCACATTTGTCACTCATGACTCTTTGCATTTCCTTGAGGAACTCAACCACTGGATTTTCACTGACATTAAGAAACTTGGGGGACTTCCCTGGTGGAGCAGTGGTTAAGAATCCACCTGCCAATGCAGGGTACATGGGTTCAAGCCCTGGTCCGGGAAGATCCCACACGCCGCGGAGCAACTAAGCCCGTGCACCACAACTACTGAAGCCTGTGCTCTAGAGCCCACGAGCCACAACAACTGAGCCCACGCACCACAACTACTGAAGCCCATGCACCTAGAGCCGGTGCTCTGCAACAAGAGAAGCCACCAATGAGAAGCCCGTGCACCACAGTGAAGAGTAGCCCCCACTCTCCGTAACTAGAGAAAGCCCACACACAGCAATGAAGACCCAATGCAGCCACAAAAAAAAATTAAATTAAAAAAAAAAAGCAACTTGGGATCAAGGGTGTGTACATATGTCCAGTCTCATCAAATTATATACAGTAAATAGGCACAGGTGTTTTGCATATCAGTTATACCTCAGTAAAGCTGTGGAAGAGAGAGAGAGGGAATTGGGATCCAAAAGAATGTGAAGGAATGAATATTATTCAAAAGACTTTTAATATACTTGCTGGGTGATTTTTGAAAAGATTTTGAGAGTGTTAGTAATGACAATGTCTAGGTTTGAAGTTTTCTAAGGAGACAGGAAAGTATATTTTCTTTTCTACATTTATGCATTTGGTCTTGAGCACTTGACCAATTACTTCCTTGGGATAAATTCCAGGGAGGGAAATTGCTGAGTCCAGGGGAATGTGTATTTTAGACTTGGATGTATTGACCACACTGTGTCCTGGAAGGGTTTTATGACGAGTTTATGTTCCCACCAAGAGTGTTTGTGACACCCCAAGACATTGTCACTCCTGGGGACCTTTACCGTCCTTGTAGGTGAACTTGACACACACATAGGATTGAGTTTCTGCACCTTTTTACATATCTATCGTCAACTTGTAGGTCTGTTTTGGGTCCATTTATTTCTGTTGCATTTATTTATTTCTGGTTGTTTTTGGTTTTTGTTTTGTTTTTCTGGTTTATAAGAAAAATATTTGTTAAATAGAGAAGTGAGAAAATGTGTAAGAGTGACTCTATTTATGGCAGGTTTGCTTCCCCAGTTCAGGCTTTGCTTCTTGAAGCCTGTTAATGAGGCCTTTGCCGTACACAAGTTTACCATGTTTTTGTTGCTGTTGTCAAATTTATCAAGCTTTTCCTTTATGGTTTCTATCATGTTTACAAAGTCTTTCACCCCCTCAAGGCAGTAGATTTATTCTCCCATATTTTCTTCTACTCTTATGGTATCTTAAAGGAGGAAAAGGATTAATCGTCCTGAAGAATTTTTTTTTTTTTTTTTTTGTATGTGAGATGTGAGGTCTGTCTCATCTTTGTTGTTCCAGGTGGACTCATGGGACTGATGGTCTCAAAGCATCTCTCAGGAGGGCAGCGGCAGACAGTAGGGAATAGGGGGGGCGCCGAACACGTGTGCTCCGGAATGGGTCCGCTTTCCGCCAGCTCCCACTCGGTGGCCTGCCACCTTCTTCCCCGCCCTCGCTCAGCAGAGTTTCCTCGGCTGTGGGCTGGGGGTGACTGGGTGGGCCCTGGGCACAGGACATGTGCACAGATGTGGGGCTCGCAGGGCCCCTGGGAGCAGAGAAGTTCCCCCAGGACCCACAGGAAGGGGAGGAAGGAACAGATCTCAAAGCCTCCCCCACTGTAAGAGTTCAGGCTGCTGTGGTTCTTAGCATATGTTCCCCATGCGGGCCACTCGCCTTGAACGTCTACTTCAGTGGGGGGAGGGGGGCAGTGAGGAGCCTTAGGGAGGGGCGCCCGGGGGTGGTCTGGTGATGGGAGAGAAGAGGGTAGAGGGCAGCACTCCTCAAGCCCTGATGTGTATACAGGTCCACTGGGGACCCTGTTTAGACAGATTCTGGTCCAGCCTCCACCCCAGGGGCCACCTGCGGAGAAGCAAGGGGTAAAGCCCAGCGTAAGCGGCATGACATGACCGGTCCAGAGCAGCGGTTCTCACACTCGGGGCATCAGAATCCCCTGGGGCTTGTTCACACCCTGATGGCCGGGCCCACCCTCCGAGCCGGGCAGGGCTGGACTGAGGATGTGCCTTTTGGCACAGTTGCGGGGGGGGGGGGGCGGGTTTGTTCTTAGAGGGCTGGGCTACCCCACCTGCCTGACGAGGGGCTGCACTCTGGGCCCAAGCTGCACCCCCTGCGTGGGGTGGGCACCGGTGCCTGGCTAGGGTGCCCTGGGGTCCCTCAGAGCCCCGACCTCTCTCTGCATGGGCCCTGCCCATTGAGCACGTGACCCCCACCTTCCTGTACTTCAAACCCCCCAGGGGATGCCCTGGATGGGAGACGCGGCTGGTTTCTGACTTGGAGTCTCTCGTGGAGACCCGTACCCCTCCTGGAATGATTCCTGGGGGATCGTCTGGTCCCCCCATACTTTCTACACAGAGCACTATCAGCCTGGGCAGGATTTCCACGCCCGCAAGATGACAGGGTTTGTCCAGGGTTGGAGTTTGGAGGCTGGGCTGCCCCCACCCCCTGGGAGGACCCTGGGTGGCAGACGGGCGCGTGGGCGGCACTGTCCCGTGTGGGGGCGGCTTGGTAGTTGCCCAGCACCAGCGCTAACGCCGTGTCCTTTGCCTTGCAGCGCCGGCCGACAGCTCCAGCCTGCTGGCCCCCGAGGGCACTGCCACGCCGGGCCTGAGCCGCCCACCCTCTGACGGCCCCACGGGCACCCTGCTGCCCGCCGCACACCCGCGCCGCACATCCCCTGAGGGCCCCCCCCAGGGCACGCGGGCGCGGCCAGGTCCCAGGCGCGTGGCCCGCTCTGCCAGCGACCCCACCTCGTGGGGCCCCTCCAGGGCGTCAGGTACAGCTGGCCCAGCCCCGTATCCCCAGGGCGTGCCTGGCTCTGCCCGGACACTGCAGGCCTCGGTGCCCCCTGGGAGTGGAGTCCAGCCCTGGGCCCTGCCTCAGGGCCACACGGGGAATGTGGTCTCGATGTCCAGAGCCTGTAAGGGGGGCGGACAGTCTGGGGCCCCTGCTGTGCTCCCACCAGGCTTGCTGCGGTGGCTTGATCACAAGTCGTCCCCCTGCATCCTACTCACCGCCCTGTCGCCTCAGCCTCCTCTCGGCTGCGTGACAGTTACTGTTGTGCACATGCCTCCTGGGGGCCCGGACCCCCAGATGCAGAGGGGGATTGGGATGAGGGACACTAGGTTTGTCAGTGGCACTGGCCTGCTACCTGTGCCCGGGGCCACGCTGAGGAAGTGACGGGCCCTGGGGACGCCACCTGCCCCGGGTGGGAGCCACCTGGGAGCCGGCTGGCTTAAATTCAGGAGTTTTCCTCTGCTGCTCTTGCATCTGAAATCCATTTCTTATCCTCAGGAGGGTTACTCTGGTGTTATCGGGAATTCCTTTTCCCCGGCTGTGTGTTAACTGAATTCTCTTTCTGGTTCAGGTGATGCCTCGTCACACACCCCATCCTGCAGCCAGGACCTTGAAGCAGGACTGTCCCGGGCTGCACGGGGAACCGGTGAGACGCTCTTTTTCTGAAACCCTTTGATAACCACAGTGTGGGGGGCAGGGGTGACCAGAGGTCCTCGGCTGCCTTGTGTCTAAACACAGCCCCTCCCAGGGTCACCCAGGCACGCGATGCCCCAGATCTCTGGGCTTTGGAAGGTGGGCCTGCCCTGCCTCCCCTGCTCTTTTGGCAGATGTATTAGAGGCTACAGCTAATTTAACACCACACGGCTGCTTGTGTCACTGTACTTATGAGATTCTCTTTGGAGGGGAGACGGGCCCCCGTGTGAATCTTACACAGTTTCACATGCTTAACTGCCAGGCTTGCTCGCTGCCACCAGAAATACCCCAGACCACCCAGGACGTGTTTCCTTGTGTGACTTGAAACGTAGATTGAGCAACCGGGTCTTAATCTGGTGCTTGGCGAGCTGGTCACAGCTGACCGCCCGGAGCTTCTCTCTCTGGAGGGTCATCTGGAGTGGCTGGGGCCCGCTGGTAGCTGGTTCTGTCTCCCTGCCCTCGGCCTGGGGAGCATTGAGCACAAGGCCCTGGGCTTCGGGCGACTCTGCTGCCTCGTGAGAGGTGGCTGCTGTCTGTGCCCTTGACGTGGGGAGGGCGCTCTCATTGCCCCTCTGCCACCCCCAGCTCTGCTCTTAAGGCAGACGTGTCTCCAAATGCCACCCAAGCCACAAGGGCGAAGGTCACTGAGCTGGGGAAGGCTGAGAAGGGGCAGCCCCCCTGCGAGCTCGGGAATTCCAGCAGAGAGGCACACAGAATGGAGACCCCTGCCCCGCCCTGCACTTCTCTCGCTGGCCGGCTTCGAATCTTGCCCTCCCATCTCCAGCCTTTGGCTCCAGGAGGCTGCGGCCCCTCTAGGTTACTGCAGGCTGAACTCAGGGCTGCGAGGGGCCAGGCCATGCCAGGGGACATGCGAAGCGACGGCCAGCTGGGGAACACAGAAATCCCAGCGGAAAGCTTGTCCCAAGCATCCCTGTGTTTGCTTTTCGGAGAAGTTAGTGGACGGCTGCCTTCTGTTTTGTGTCGGGTGTTTTCAGATGGTGCATTTTCCCTTGGTTTTCAGCTTCCTTGTCTCACTCTGTCATGGTTGCCTGTGCCTGTCGGCCCCAGCTTTCACCCCCCAGGGAACCAGATGCCTGGAAAACGGACCAGCGGTTAAAGCCAGAGGCCTTACAGACAGTCTCCAAAGAGCGGCCGCACTCCTTAGTGGACAGCAAGGCCTACGCGGACGCCAGGGTTTTGGTGGCTAAGTTCTTGGAACACTCGAGCTGCTCCCTTCCCGTGGAGGTGAGGCACGTGGTGGGCTCCGCTCGCTCGGCCATCCCCTCCGAGGAGTGCCACGTGGAGGAGGCCGTCCTCAGCGCCCGTGTCCTGGACCAGCTGTGAAGGCGCCTCCGTCTGGATGTGGACATGGACAGACCTGGTGCCAGAGTCCCTGCCGGGGACGCCGGGCCTGTGGGGAGAGGCTGCTTCCCCGGGTGGATCAAGCGGCGGAGGCCCTTCCCTCCTCCAGGGGGACCCCATCGGCTGTTTTCTGGGGGCTGACGCTTCCTACCTGTCCCAGTGATACAGTGGATGACTCTCTCGTGTCCATCGTGAATTCTTCCCTGTTGTCAGGCAGGTAGCCCCTTGAACTAGCCACGTGACAGCGATCCAGTGGCAGGGGACACACATGTAGCTGAAGAAACTTAAGTATCTTCACAGTCGGGGCCATGGAACAGCAGGATTCTCCTGCACCCCAGTCCCCACCCCACCCCGATTTAGTTTAGTGTTTAAAGGGGTAGAGGAGTCCATCAGGCAATGAGCCCATTTCCCCTTGCAGTTTGAATCAATGATCAACCCTTTCTTAGAGGCTGATTTTTAAGAAAGTAAGTCATTCTAGCCCAGATGGCAGCGGGGGTCCAGCCTTATGCCCGCAGGGCGACAGGGCCACCCTGTGAACAAACATACAATGAGGGACTCCCCAGGGGGGCCCGGCCACCCTGTGGCAAGGGGCTTTGAGGGACCTGCACCCCCAACCCCCACACCTTGTCTCCCGGGCAACCCCTCCCTGCCTCTCCCTGCCCCAGGGCATTTTCCCAGCTTCCTCTCTGGCTGTCTCTCCACTGTCTCTTTAGCCAGCTCAGCACAGAGCACTTTGAGTAGTTATTTGCCCCGTAACAATAAGCCCCCATGGCGAGCCCCCGGGGTTCTCCCACATCTGCCCTCGCCAGACTGGCCTCAGGGGTCTCTGATGACTCAGAGCAGCCCCTTCCCCAGCCGGGCGGCAGCCGCCACGTCTGCTTTGGAAGATGCCACCTGTCGACCACTCCTTTCCGTGAACCACCCCCACCTCGAGCTGGGTGCGCAGAAGCCTCGCCACAGCAGCTTGGGTGCCCTGGACTTTCTAGGACCCCTGGGCCGCCCTGTTCTGGCAACCTCAGCAGCAGCTGCTTCCCAACCAGGGTCGTGGAGCAGCGCTGTCCTCAAGGACTTTCTGCAGCCACGGGGATACCTGTGCCATCCTGGAGTGTGGCTGCCAGACACCCCGAGGAGCCCCTCGTCAGCTGCCAACGCTTTACTTCCTAATGTTATCATCGGTCACTGCCGTCCGGAGGTGAGAGCTGGACCAATATATAAATCAGGCCTTGTGATGATAGCCGGAACTTCTCCGCTCGAGACATCACAGAGGAGAATTTATGAGCACTTTATCCAGACTATAAAACGGGAAATCTCTACTCTAATTTTTCTCAACTGAGGGCTTTTGAAGTCCCCAAAAGTAAATCTCTCTGCAGGTAAAGTAAATTGATGGTTTTTCCAAGGGGCCTCCCCTCAGCCTCCCAGCAAAGCATGGATGGCCCCAGCGCCCTGGCCTCGGCATCAAGGCATCTCTGGGGTGGCAGCCAGAGCTTAGCAGGCTGCAGGGGTCTCACGTGGGTGGGGGGCTCACGGCAGGGCCCTGGGCCAAGCCTGCAGGTCTCAGACAGGCTGCCTCTCGAGTGAGGCCAGCCCTTGCGTCCAGCCCCACCTCACGGGCATCAGAATTGTTACCCTGCCGCAGGCTGGGTGACCTCCAGGGGGCCTGGCCTGCTGCTCTGTGTCTTTTGCTTCCCCTCCCTGCAGGGCGCCATGTCTCCTGCCTCCGAGCACCTGCCACAGCCTGTGCCTCCCCCTGGGTGCAGGTAGGTGCTCTGGCCTGAAGCCCACCGGCCGGCCGTTCTCAAGTGCTCGGCCCTCACACGTGTCCTCACAGCATCTCTATCTTGCGGGTGAGTACACTGTACCCAGATCTACAGCGCTGGGCTGACACCTTCTGAGGGCCCACGTCGGCTCCTGCAGGGCCCAGGCACCTGGCTCCCAGGAAAGGTCCCGGGAAGAGAGAGGTGCCTGGCAACGGGCCGGGGTCTGACTCCCCAGCCCGGGTACCTTCAACCCCGCTCTGCTCGGCGGCACCTGGGAACCAGCAGCCCCGGCATCGAGCGCCCTGAGCCCCAGGCTGTGTCGGCTCATAGCCAAGGGGAAAGGCAGTGTCCCCCCGTCACTGGTGCGTCCTCGTCCGCTCGGCCCTGGTCTCCTTGCTCTCGTTAACACGTCAGCAGGCAGGTCCCCACGGGCTGCGCTGGAAGCCAAGGCCCAGGATGCCCCCTGCACAGGGCCCGGGGCCTGTGCTCTCCTGGACCTCCCCCACCAAAAAGAGGGCCAGCACAGGGCCATTGCCTGTCTGGCACTGCCATTAGACCCCCACCCAGGGACCACAAGGATGCTGGGCTGGAGGAACTCCAGACCCCTACTCTATGGCAAACAGGGGGGCGCTTATCCTTCACAAGGACTTAAGGGCTTCTTCAGCTGGTGACAATGACACAAATTAAATGCGTGTAACAAACCACATAAAAGAAAGCTTATTTCGAATGGATGTTTTCTCCCCCACAGCTGTATTGATCCACAGATGCTGCTATTAAGGCAGAATTTATAGGAAATTGTTTTCAAGCCTGTTTGTACAACTGGCAGGCTGTATTTATTTAATGTACCTCAAGGTGTTTTCATAATGATCAGTGTTTTAATAAAAACTATTTCTGGCCTCTGTGCCTCTGAGGTCTGATCGGGACAGATGCCGAGAGCCGTGTGTACTGCTGGTGACCAGGTGCCAAGCGAGGGCTCAGTCCGGACGACCGACCACGGAGCACGACCCACCCCTGGCACCTGACTGTGTTCCCTAACATCCTTCTGGAGACAGACCCTGGGGGTGTGAGGGGAGCGGGCAGGCGCCCGGCCCACAGCTGTCCCTCTGTGGGACGTGTCCCCCAGCTTCTGGGAGGAATGCAGGCCCCTGGCTTAAAGCTCTCTTTTTTTTTTTTTTTAATGTGTAGCACATGAAGGGACGCCTGCCCCCCGTCATCTGCTAGCCGTGGGTTTCCTCTCCGGAGCCCCTTCACCTGCCTCATTCTGGGCGCTGCAGGGCCATACCCCTGGGCCCCCCTGAGCCGAGGCCCCTTCCCTCCAGCTCTCACCCCAGGGTGTGGGCCATCGCTGCCTAGTGGCTCACAGCATGGAACTAAGATCCCGGCCAGAGAAGGGGCCCGGCTTGCCCAGTGTCCCTTGATAACATGCTGGAACACCACCCAGGGCTTCTGACCAGAGCCCATGCTCACCCCAGATCCCCATGCCAGGGGACACCAGGACCAGGACGGTGACCACAGAACGCAGTCAGTGACGGGAGCACTGCCAAGTCCTGCTATCAGGTGAGACGGGCTGCAGGGCGGCCCCAGGGAAGGAGCCAGGCTATAGGTGGGCCGCTTTCTGCTCTGTACGCGCACACACCTCTCCCAGAGATGATTCCCATCTGAACCAGGAGAAGCCCGAGCCTCCCACTCTCCCTCATCCAATTAGTCAGGAGCTTGTCTCCTGCGGGGATGGTGCCTGGAGCCCTCAGACCTGGCAGGGAGGGCCCCCACCCGGAGCCGGGCTGTGAGGGGAGGAGTTAGTTAGAGGAAAGCTGGGCGGCCACTTCTCCGTCAACAAACCAGCCACACGGACAGCTTTCCATCATGACCTCAGGTTTATTAGTGGTATTAGCGAGTCTTCCCAAGGTCAGCTGCATGCAACACACAGGTCACCCTCATCCAGTGGTCCTAGAGCTTAGTTACTGCATGGTAAGGCTTCTTAAGTCACAGTGTATCTTCAAGGCCTGGGCCAAAGAGAGAGACTTCCGGACAAAATGACATCGTGAACACTGAGCTCTGCGGGGCGGATCTAGACTATGCTGCACTTGACCTACACGCACTGGAACACTGCTCACGGTGACGGCACCCGGACGCGCAGGCCCCCGGGGATAGCAGGCTCCAGGTGTCCGGGGAGGGTCTGGTTTCCGAGGGGGGAGCTCACATGTGGATGCGTGTGTGTAGACAGAGATTGTAATGAGGCCACCGGCCTTTGTGGAAGGCTGCCCGGGGGCGTCCAGGGGCCAGCAGACAGGCGGGCACGGGCAGCAGACGTGGTCACGGGTCGTCGGAAAATCCTAACGTCTGAAGAGCAGTTTGTTGTCAAAAGTCAAAATGGTGACGTCTAAATAGTCGTGGAGTTTTGAGGTTGTGGATCTCACCATTTACGTAACTCAGGGATGTCTCCTTTCTCGGGAAATACAACCACGTGTCCCCCAACTTCAGTGACCAGTCCCATCCTGAGAGCTGGCTGCCCACACTCAGCCATCGGGGCAGTGGGGCGCCCTCCCCGCAGGAACCCGAGCCCCAGCTGAGGGCGGGGCACACCGCTGCTGCCCCCTGGAGCGCGCTGTCCTCGAGGGGCTCCCCGCACAGCCGCATCCGGGGGCCCCACGTTCGCCCTCCACGGCTCCACACCACACGGACGTACAGACAAACCCTTGTCCGTCGCAATGAGAAAATTCAGAATGTGGCAAAATACGTGACTGTTCTACAAAGACTGGTTCCTGTGACTCTCCTTGGATAAAGACCCCTTTTGGTCCAAAAAAAAAAAAGTGGGTGGTGAGGGCATGCCCTTCGGAGGAGCCAGTGTCATCAGGTGGGCTGTGGGTTCAGGGGTCGGGTCCTGGGTCCGGCTCCCACTCCTTGGGGTGCAGGCGGGCAGCCTAGATGTACAACGGGGTCTCCTGGCCTGTGAGGAGCCTGAACATGGCGGCAGGCATGGTCTTCATGTGGATCTGCCAATGAGAGAGAGGGGCTGACCCAGCCCTCCCTGCCTCCGCCTCCCGCCCCCGTCCCCCGCATGCGAGGCCAGCGATGCCCAAGTCCCCTGAGCGTGTCCTGTGTAAAGTACCAGCGTCCAGAGGGGAGGAAGAATGACCTGTGGGCTGTCAGCTACAAATTGGCACTTGTCTTGGGCACTTGCCATCTACCTCTACAAGGATTGAAGCAGGTGCCACTGCAGCTGCTGACCTTCAACACCCCCTGAAAGGAGTTCAGGGTGGAGATCAGGAATGAGGCCCTCTGTGCTCTGGGGAAAACTGGGAGGACAGGTCTTCAGATAGATAGATAGTGAGATATTTTCAGGAGCCCATTTTATGAGCCCAATTCTTGCATCTCCTCATATCTAGAAAAACACCGAGATCCTTCCTGGTGACGTCTGCTGCTCATGACTAGCTGTAACCCTCAGGAGACTTGCAGAACCTCCTGCAAAAAATACGTGCTCCATTGCATGTCCTCCCTTCACCAAAATCACATGCATACTGACCTTCCCCTCTGCCTCTTGGGAGCAGTTTACCAGAGCTATATGAAATGCTGTCTCCTGGGCTACAGTCCTCATTTTGCCCCAAATAAAACAACTCACAACTCTCACGTTGTGCATTTGTTCAAGTCGACACCGTGGTCACCACCCCGATGGCGGCTTAGAAAGCGTACCCTGACTGCGCGGACTGTGACCTGGGCGCCCCGTCCAGGTCTTCAGAGGGTTTTACACGCGGTCAAGGGCCGTTTTCCCTTCAGCTCAGGCTGACACCAGGTGCATAAAAAGTTGGACTTTTGACTGTGCACCGAGCTGAAGGCAGGCTGGGGCGCCCAGGCCTCCTTGGAAACTGCAAGGGGCAAGCTTTGCCTCGGCGTGAGACCCAGAGGCTCACACACAAAGTGCGTGTGCGGCGGGCGGAGGCCTGGGGCCCCCCAGCCCCTGGGGGTCAGTTAGCAAATGAGCCTTTGGGGCCTGACCTCAGTCCCTGGCACCACAGAGGCTGGGTACGCCAGCAAGGCACAGAGACGGCTGCCCGGAGAGGCCAACCGTGGGGGGCACATACCCTAAATCCCGCCTGGGCCCCGGGCTCTGCTTCTGCTTCCTTTAAGCACTCTGCTCCGCAGGCTAGCCCGGGACCCAGCCGTGCTCAGGCCCCTGTGGGTGACCGTGGCTCTAGGGGGTGGGCTGGCAGACCTCCAGCGCCCAGGGAGAGGCGGCCGCAGGTGCAGCCACCCCCAGGGGCGTGCAGCCAACCCCCCAGGACTGCCCTTCCTCGGGCAAGCCGTTCTCGGGCCTTATCTGACCAACCCAGATGGCCAGTCTGGCCGAAGCGTTTTCTTGTCACCCAGGCTCCCCCCCGGCCCCCAACACCAGGATCTGTCTGATCCACTTAGATGTTTGCTCCTTCATCAGCCTGCAGTGCCTTTTCCCATCAGCAGATTCATTCTAATTCCTCAATCTGAAACCCACCCCCAAGGCCCAGCAAAACACCAGATCTAGTGATCGGTGACTCCTTTTCCGAATGTGCTCAGGGATGATGGAAAACACAGGCAGACAAGCTCATCTCTCAGGACCAGCCAGGACCGGCTTCCAACACCCTGGGCCTGAGGCCCAGCCTGACTGATACCCATTCACCTCAGGTCCAGACAGTCGGACGCATTTCTCCCGCTCCCAGCCCAGCTCCCCCGCCCGACTGATGGCCCCAGCGGGGCGGCTGTCTCGAGGCGTCTACTTAGGACAATTGGATTTTCCTTTCTTTGAAGCCATTTGTAAGAGAAGGCTAATGGCGCCTACCTGGCCCCCTCCTTCCTGAGAGCTGCTGTCTGCCACCACCCATGCAGGGAAACAGGCCTCCTCCCCCAGCCTTGGGACTTTCACAAAATACTGAGTGGGTTAACGTGGCCCCAGGAAAGGTGTCCTGACCGGACGTGATCTGAAGGCCCCTCAGGGAACAGCACATGCTCCCCCCACCAGCCTCCAAAGAGGAAGCCGTGCCCTCTCCCCACACAGCCCCTGGGTCCCCACCGCCCTCAGAATCAAACCTAAACTCCCCGCCCAGCACCTGCCTCCACAGCCGTCCCGTGTCACCCGCCACTCAGCGCTGTCTGCCCCTTCTGCGCTGCTGTCACCCAGGCTTCACCCAGGGAGATACCCATTCACCCTGACTCCCTGCTTCCCACACACCTACACACACACACCCCTGCACCGGGGAGGCCTCCTTCCCAGCACTGGGCTGGTACCCCCACTCCCAGCATCTTACGTCCCCCGCTGAGGTACCCTGCTCCCTCCTGAGCTCCCCGCTCTGTACCCCGTCCACCCTCACGCTGGCATGGCATCGCACTGATGCCAGAAAGAAGCAGAAAAGGAGGCGGGTACAGCCAGCGGAGTGGGAGAGGGGAGCACAGCAGGGCCGGCCTGCGAATGCCCACCCCCATCCCATCAGCCACAGTTACCCGGGGTGAGGAGGGGGTGCCAGAGCCCGCCTGCAGAAGGCTCCCCTGTGGGAGACACAGCCGTGCTCAGCTGATGCAGCCCCGGAGGAGGCTCAGGAAGGTCCGGGTGGGAGCGCGCCAGCCAGCAGATGTGCCCAGGTCCCCGCAGGAACAGGCTCTGCCCAGAAGGGAGGCTTTGCTCTGGGGTGCTTCCCCAGCACCTTATACACGCCCTCGGGGATTAGATGTCGGCCATGGAAACATCTGGGCTCCGAGAGCCCGGTTCTGGCTTCGGGCAGTGACCTCTCACCTCTCCCACCGAGTTGGACAGCGCCTGGACGATCTTCTCATGGGCCGTGGCCACCACGCTCTGCCCGTTGATCTCGATGATGCGGTGGCCCACGCGGACGCCGCCCCGCTCCGCGATGCCCCCGCGCATGAGGCTGCAGATCTAAGCGACACGGGGGCGGAGGGTGGTCGGGTCAGCACAGGGTCCCCGCCACGCTCGCCAGTCGCCTCCAGCCCCCAACGACGAGGAGGAGAATTCATCACACGCAGGATGAAGCCCCCGGGCAGACGCTCCTACATGCCGTCTGCCGACTCACCAACTGGGAGGTTACGGTTTGGAATGCCTGTCCCCCCACCGCCCCCCGCCACCGCCCTCGCTGGTTGGAATCTGCCCCCCCACCCCGCCCCAGCCCCCCGGAGCCTCTGTTCCTGGGTCAGGGGTGTGGAGGCCGGGAGGTGTGCAGATAAAGCCGATCTGGCAGGTTCGCCAGCAGCCACTCTGCTCCTCTTTCCAGTGAAGACGGTCACTGCTCCCCCATCACGGGGAGGTGGTGATTTCACCAGCCGACAAATGGAAAGAGATGATGCAGCCCCCATGGGTGTGAGATCCACTAAACACTGGGTGTCAGAAGGTGGGTCCATGCAGACAGCAGGGAGGGCGAGCAGCCCCAGGGCCCATGGAGAGCGGGGGGGGGGGGCAGCTGCGCCCGGGGGGGTCCCCGGGGCCCTGTGGGAGCCACGGGAGGGGGGTGGGATGAAAGCACTGCAGCAAGAGAGGCTGGGGCGGGAGGGAACAGGCAGGGCGCCAGGCCTCTCATCCACCCCCAGCCGAGGGCAGACGGCAACGTCCCTGGGGCCGAGGCCGCCCGAGAACAGCCACACCCGCACTGGAGGTCTCCCCTGTCCACCTCCGCCAGGCACCTCTACCCTGGGCCCCTTGCAGCAGTATCCCAGCCGTCCTGCCTGAAGGCTGCCCTGTACCAGACGTGTTTGAGAATGAGGAAGGCCGAGCCCAGAGTCTGGTGGGAGGAGAGGCCCAGGCTGGTGGGACCCTGTCCCCCGAGTGCCCGGGGGACACCCCCCATCACCTGACAGCCTCGTTGTACCCACGGAGGCCTTGGTCTGTACGGTTTCCTCAACCCAAAAATGCCACCAGAAGCTTTTTAGGGCTTTTGAGGGGTCCTCGTATGATTCTGGCCAGCCTCCTACAAGGTCAAGGTTGGCCTGCCCGCAGGAGGCGCAGGTGCAGGCAGGACGGCCAGCCTCCCGCAGGCTTGGTGTTCTTCCCTTCCCACCGCGAGGCTCAACGCTGCGAGGCCTCCTCCATGCCCTGTGACGAATGCCACCTGGGGCCCGTACCTGGGTCAGAGCCCCTTCCCATCCCGGCCCTGGCCGGGCTGCTCCACTGGCTAGGGGCTGACTCTCCACCCCCAGACAGGACCCCTCCAGCCCAGCTGCCTGTGCTCTCCCTCGGCACTGGCCTGGCATCTTCTGAAGGCTGAGATAGGCTGAAAGGCCACTGACCCCAGGCTGGCCCTGGCACCCCTGCAGGACTCCCACCTGTCATCTGTTTTCTGGTCTTTCCAGATCCACTTTGTGCGTAGGTGTGTGTAAATCCCAGTGCGGTGCCTGAAGCCCTCGAGGTCCCTCCCAGTCCTCAGGACCCCTCTCTTCTAGAAGGAGACACAGATGCAGGCTGATGTCACAGCCCAAGGCCACTCCTACAGCAGCACCTGGGCCAGACCGGACTCAGGGTGGAGAAAGAGAAGCGGGCTGAGCCCACCACCCATTTTCCAGTAAGGGGAGCAGCCATCCTGTGCTGTGAAGGCTCTGCCTACCTGTCAGTATCAAGGATTAACTTTTATCCCCTCCCCCCCCCCCCACCCAGATGATTTAAGGGCATTTTGTGCCCTTCGAAGATCCAGGCTTCAGGAAGACCTGGCAGGTGTCAGGCAGGGCCCAGGTGCTCCTGATGGAAGCTGGGACACCCCGTAGCAGGCGCTGTTTCCCTAAGTCCCTAGTGGTAGAGTCTTCCCTCATGGTGGAGATTTGGGGACAGAAGGTAAAGAGGGGAAGGGGACAGGGAGAGGGAGAAAATAGCTTTGCACCTTAAGAGGGGGTTGCCAGGAAGATGGACTCAGACCCTGGCAGGGGACCTCGGCTGGAACCTGGGGGGCCAGGCTGGCAGAGGGGGCAAGAGGGGAGCAGAAAGTGCTGAGGAGAGGGCCATGTGGGCACACGCCTGTACACATGCACACACAAACACACATGCACGTACACATGCGTGCGGGCGGCAGGTCTTCCGAAACGAGGCGTGCCCCCAGAACCCAGGGCCTTGGGCTGCTCTAATTTCTCAGGGTGCACCTCTCAGGAGGAACGCTGGTGTCTCCCAGCTGCGGACGTCCTGATCTCTTCCATGGTGTTGTGGGAACAGAGAGGAGGGGTCCATTTAGAAGGAGCGTTAACTGGCTCAGTTGGGGCCTGTCTGCAAACGAATGCCTTGTACTTTGGGCGTAATGAAGCTGAAAATGGGAAAAGCACTTGTGCAGGACTAACTCAGGGGTCAGCAGACTTTTCCAGGGACGCAGGGAACTTATCTGCGGGGCCCATGTGATCCGTGGGCTCTGCGGGCCCTGCAGTCCCAGTGGGAGGAAAGGCGGCTGGCTGGCCACGACAGGGCCTTGTAGGCACCTCTGTGACTTGGTTATTGACACCCGGGACCCTAGATGCAAACAGGACAGCCCCTGCACAGCTCACAGATGGCTCAGGTCCACGCGTGCGCTCGCCCACTGACGCCGACCACACACTCCAGCGTCTGATACGGGCAGAGGGCAAGCTCCCCACGACAGCCGTGCAGGCCAACGCCTGCCCCGCCACTGCCCAGAAGGGAGCCTGGGGCAGGTCCCTTCAGCTACCTGTTCCTGTGTCCTCATCTGTGCATGGGGACAGGGGATGCCCTCCCTAACCAGACCAACGCACAGACACGGGCTCTAGAGGGAAGCCCCAGGTTTGCAGGAAGAGCTGGCCAGATGGTGGCCTTTCCCGGTTCCTAGAACTGACAGACAGATGGACTGATACCCCAGACAGATGCCCCAGCAGGCCTACAAGTCTTGCAGCAATGGAACTAGACAGACTGGAGAACCAGAAGTCCTGCACGCCCATGTTCACGGCAGCTCGGTTCACAGTAACCAAGAGATAGAAGCAACCCAAGTGTCCATCAGTGGAGGAACGGACAACCAAAATGGGGTGTTTCCACACAATGGAACACGATTCAGCCTTAAAAAGGAAGGAAATCCTGCTACACATGCTACGACGTGGATGAACCTTGAGGACATTTTGCTGAGTGAAACAGGCCAGTCACAGATGGACAAAAACCGTATGATTCTACTCATATAAGGTACCTAAGTATGTCATATTCAACTTCACAGGGACGGGAAGTAGCACGCTGGTCACCAGGAGCTGGGGGAGCGGGAGGTGGGGAGTCAGTGTTCGCGGGAACAGACTTTCAGTTTTGCTGATGGAAACAGTTCTCGAGATTGGTTCTACAACAACGTCAATGTTCTTAACGCTGGAAAATGGTTGAGATGGTAAATTTCACGTTAATTGTATTTTACCACAATTGAAAAAAAAAACAAAAAAACCAGGAAAAGCAGAAGTTCTAGGAGAGAGTCGGGACCAAAAGAAAAGGGGGAGAGAGGGGCAGATTTCACAAGGTAATCCAGCTTCTCAGCCACAGGGCCTCTTGCTTTAAAGAAAACACAAGCTACACTGAGATCCTCGGGGCCAGTGCTCAGGCTGGCAGCCCCCAAACACACGCACCTGAGTGCGCACGCACACACGCACGCACACGCACCGGTGTGTGCACACTGACAGCCATGCAGAGGGCCCCTCCCCCTCACCTCTCACCTGACAACACCCAGACGTACCTGATGCCCCAGCGCTGGGACATACTTCACCTAACTGCTCACCCCAGACATTGAAACAGGCACCTGCCACAGGCAACGTTCCTGGAGGCATCAGGCAGAAAACGGCACCGGGTTTGCATTGGGGCCAACAAACACCACCTCCGGCCTGGCATTCCGCCACCTGCTCTCCAGCCACCGCCTCCCGGGTGCTCTCAGGGCAGGGAAGCCCCGGGAGCCACCATGGCCCCTGCCTCCTGGCCCCTAGCACGCGCACCCCCATTCACAGAGGCAGGATGCCAGCTGGTGGGTGGGTGGCGCTGGGGGCCACGCAGCTCCTCGTCCACAGCTGGCCCCAAGCACACACACCGTGGGATTCGGACCCTGGACCAGCAGCAGAGGCACCAAGCAGTGGGCGGCACCAGGACCCCTGTGTGCACACCTGTGACCCGGGAAGGGCAGCCTGGCAACGCTGCCTTCAGAATCAGCGGGTAATACTTCCCCAGTTCCAGACCCCAGATCTGCTGTGACCCTGAACCCGACACCCCCAAACCTTGTGGGAAGCCCCCCTGGCCTCAGCCTCCCAGCGACTCATACCAACCTGGGAACATCCCCACACACCCCCGCCGCAGAGACCCCTCCTGTAACTCCCCAGGGATGCACCCCCGCCAGCCTCCCCTCCCCCATCTCTGAGAGGGAAGGCTCAGGGCCAGGCCACACTCAGGCCACCCCACACCTGTCCTCTCCACTGCCTCCCCTTCCTCTCCCGCTCGCTTCAATTCAGCCCCCACAAAACTCTAGGCAGAGCCCCCTTTCTTGTGTCTCCTCGTCCCCCTTCCCCACCTCGGTCCCTACGGCCTCCCCAGCTGTGTGACCCAGGGCAAGTTACTAAACCTCTCTGTGCCCCAGCTTCCTGACCAGTTCCCATGCTCCTTATTAGGCTGTAGTGAGGATTAAAATGAACTGGCTGGAGGGAGTATTTGCAGGGGAAGGATTTTGCTTTTTGGTGGTTGGGGGGGGCGCATCGGGCCCCAAGAACAGGCAAAGCCCTTGGCCACCCCCCAGGAGCCTGGCCTTGAGGGGAAAGCTGGCCCTGATGCATCACGCCATCTCCCTGCAAGGCTTGCAGCAGGACAGGGGCTGCATCTTACAAAGACCATGAACCAGGCCCACCTAGATGGCGAGCTCCCCGGGGCCATGCAGGAGGGACAGCCTGGGCCCCACAAGGCTGCCCAGCAGGGCAGGGGCAGCCCTCAGGGTCACACAAGCAGGGCCGTCTCAGGGGCTGCCGGTCACTGACAGTCCTCCCTACCACCCACCTGCCCCCACCCCAGGGAGAGAGGTCCTGCGGACGGCACCCAGGCAGGCCCTGCATGGTGTCTCAGGGTGTCAGGGGCAGGTCTAAGGCCCGCCCAGCTGCTCCCAGGCCCATCCACACAGTGCGCATAGAAGCTGCAGGCAGGGACCCTGGGCAACCTCCTGCACGGCCCCGGACACATGTGTGTGCAGAGCAGCCGGGCAGGGTGGCACTAGCTGGACCACCAACTGGCCAACTCCCGGGGCAGATGCCATGTTCCGGAAAGAAATTCTCAGGGGGTGCAGACAGCCTGGCTGGGCCCCCGTGCTTGGGTATGGTGCCAAGGGGCCTTCCTTCTCTGCAGAGTTTGGGCCCAGTGGGCCCTCCTTGGAGGTCTCGGTACTTCATGGATTTTCTCAATCTGCCCAGAAAGCTTCAGTGACTCGCCCAGTGTCACACAGCTGGGAAGGTACGGCCAATGTCAGCTTCAGATGCACCCACACCCTTTCCTTCTACGTCTTGGGCACCAGCTGAACCACCTTCCCGGCCAGCCCTGTGTTTGTGGGGCATGTGACTGAGCCCCGTCTGGCCAGATGGATGTAGACAGAAATGGCCAGAGCCACATCTGCGCCCGTCAGACAAAGAGCGCCCTGGGGGGTGGTGAGCCTGGGCCCCTGAGCGACCCTGTGGCACGAAGCCCCTCCCACGCTGGACTGTGACCCAAACAACAGATCAGCTCTCAGGCCGCTGAGATCCGCAGAACACCTGTTACAGCAGCAAGTGCGCCCTAACCCAGAGGGGACGGAGATGTCCTGTGACTCTCCCCGGCCCCGTGTAAACTCTCCACACTCCTGCGCCAGGTAGTGACGGGGGAAATTCTGTCTCATTTGTAGTCCTGTTTCTAGAACGTTCTCCCGATGTGTCCCCTCTGTGACCGTGGAGGGACACACACGTCCTCCCCCTCAACCTGACACCACCCCCATCCACCGCACAATCTCTTCCTTGGCTTTTTAGCACTCTGGGCTAGCGTAAGCAATCTGGAAATGACCGGCCTTCCCTCTTCTGTCCTCCATCTGTGGCCACATCCCTCCCTGCCCACTGGGACCTTTGTAGGAGAAACGACCCAGGAAACAGAGCTCAAGAGGGTCAGAGAGGAGGTGGGAACTCTGGAGGGAAGAACTCCAGCCTGAGGAACAGGCACAGACTTTTGGCCAGACCAGCACTCATTCAAGCCCAGCATCACCTCCTCCTGGAGGCCCTCCTGCCTCCTCAGTGGCTGGGGCCCCGCCTGACACAGCTCAGGAACCTCACACACGGCTCGGAATGGGTGAGTGAATGAGCGAATGAATGAATGAACAAATGAATGAGTGGGTGGGTGTCTTGCACACAGTGACTCTGACACTGCCATCGGCTGTGGGTCCCAACTGCAGGGGTGGGAGGACTCCTCCCTCCACTCTAGAGCTGGGGTCTGCAGAGAACAGCCACCACTGGGACGAGGGTGCCGAGGGCAGGGCTGGAGGGACCCATGCCGTGACCACACGCTGGCCCGCCCGCCCTGCCTGGACCTGCCCCCTCAGACAGGAGCGCTTCTGGAGGGACGGAGAGCTGCCCCCCAGCTCCCTGCACCAGGCCGTCCACGTGCACGGTGGAGGCTGCCAAGCGGACTCACGATGCCGTTCTGCACGCTGAAGCCCAGCTGGTACTTGAGGTCCGGCCGCTTGATGAGGACGGTGGTGACCGGCGGGCAGCTGACGATGTTCAGCTTCACCTGTGTCTGGTTCTTCAGACCCTGCGGAGCAGGAACGGGAGACCCAGTGGGTATCAGATGCCACTGGGAGGACAACCTCAGGGGCCTGGGAGGGTGAGCCAGTGGCAGGGCAGAGCCCCGGGAGCTGGGGGACCGAGTCAGGCAGGCCCCTCTCAGCCCTGGTGTCCCTCTGTGCGTGGATGCAGGCATCACCCTGACCGGATGCAGGGGTACTGCATCCCAGGTGGCAGTGCGCGCCGTGGCCCCTGTGCTCTGGTGTGCCCTTTGACCTGGGAGAAAAAAAGCTGCCCTGGGGGCAAGGCCAGGCTCCGAGCGCCCCTGTGCACAACCAAGAGGCGGGTTGTACACTAGGTCACACTTGGTGGTGCCCAGGAGGGGCCCTGGCCATGCTGAGTGCAGGAGGACTTCCTGTTTGGGAAGGTGGGGGCGCCTTCCTCAAAACAAAGCATCCTCCAGTGATGGACTCTCATGCTGGGGGTGGGGCGAGGACAGGGTGCAGCCGGCAGAGCAGAAACTTGTCAGCAGGAGGCTCTGGTGTCTGTGCCGAGACAGGCCAAGGGAGGCCCCAGGCCCCAGAGGACAGTGGATGCTGCGGCCATGGTCCTGGGGTTGGGTGGGGGGAGGGGAAGGGGCCCGGCCTGAACGTGGCTGCAGCAGCAGGGAGCTCCTCCTCTGTGCACGTGTGCATATGCGCGTGTGCACGTGCGCGCACGCGCACACACACGCGCACACACACACGCGCGCGCGCACACACACACACACACACACACATACACACACACACACACACACACACACACACACACACACACACACACACACACACACACACACACACACACACACACACACACACACACACACACACACCACCCCCCCAGGTTAGACACTGCCCCAGGAGCTGCAGCCCTCAGAGCGAGGGTCCCGGCTGGCCAAGCCTCTGGCACCTCTGATGAAGGCCTCTTCTGTGCCTGTCTGTCTGTCTAGCTACACAGTACCCACTGGGACTGGGTCCCCAGGTCCAGGAGCCCCCTCACAGGGCCTTCATCTCTGAGTGACAAGGGAGAACAGAGGCCCATCCTCCAGCCCCGAGACCACAGCAGGGCTGCAGGGAATGAGCCGCGGGACAGATGGCCCCCCGTAGGCTGAGCCACTGTCTGGACCCTTGAACAGAGCAAAGGCACCGCCATGCCGAGGTCCCCTTGGATGGCTGCCTGACGCTTCAGCCCGGGGGGCTCTCACAGACAAGCAGGGGCCACCTGTTTGTGTCCCCTCAGCGTGACTCTCTCTAGGGAGGGTCTGCATCTCCCGAACCTGCAGGCTCACGGGTCAGACGGTGAGAGCAGCCTCCCAGCTCAGATCCAGGCAGGGGAACCAACCTCCCTGTTTACCCAGCAGGTGAAAAGTCCCAGGCAAACTAAGACAAGCTGGTCACCCGACATCTACAGGTCCTTGGCCCTCACCTGGGGCAGCCCAGGTCCCTCTCTGATGTCAGGGCCGTGGTACAGTCTTGGGTTCAAAGTCACTGGGTGGGTCTCTCTGGGCTCAGCATTCTGGCGGGTGAGGGGGGATTACAAAGCAGCGAGGATATAGCGAGGTGGGGCCCCGCACCCACCTTGATGATGCCCTGACAGGTGGCGAGCGGCAGCCCCACCAGGCTGGTGCCGTTGATGGACATGATCTGGTCACCGATGCTCAGCTTCCCCGAGCGGGCAGCTGGACCTCCATTCATCATGTTGGCCAGGATCACGGTGGGCAGGATGGAGCCCCAGCCCGACTCCACCACCACCACACCCAGGATCTCACCCTTGTGCTTCTCCAGCTGCAGCTGCAAGGAAAGGGGTAGGGTAAGAGAGGCCCACCTGAGATGGGGGCTGGGGGCTGGGGGCTGGGGGCTGGGCCTCTGCCCAGCATCCCGGAAGGACCAGCCGACCCGGGCCAGGTGCCTGTCCTGCCCTCAGAACCGAGGCCACCTCCTCGCGGCCAGCCTGCTGTCTCCCTGGCCTCGTCCAGCTCTGGCTCCCAAGGCCTCCTGGGACCCACCCAACCATCCTGGGGACCAGGAGCACAGACCCCCTCCTCTAGCCCCAAGCTCGGCCCCAGTGTCCCGGCTCCCGCACCCACCCCTCCCCCCAAACACACGGAGGCTAGAGGGACGTGTTCTCAGAGTCCAGATGCACACCCAGCCCGGCCGGCGCTCTTGTCTGGAAAAGTCCTTCTATTTCCTATCTGCCTCACGGGTCACTCACAGAAAGCTGCCTGTCATTCATCCATTCAGCAACAAGCCAGGATCATTCACTCATTCCCAAGCAGTTAGGGTACAGGCCACCCCCAGGGATTTGCTCCTCTTCTCTGAAGAACTTTCTAGAGACCCCTGAGCAAACCCACCGGAACCTGCCAAGGCTTCACTACGGGCGGCTTCCCAGCACCCTGGGCAGAGCCCCAAGTTCCCCGTTTTCAAGCTGCCTCCCGCACGCTTTCCAGAAACACCTCGAGGGGCTGAGCCCACATCTAATAGCAGCATTAAAAGGCACATTTTCAAGGTCATTTTAAGACTGACCGTCAGCAGCTTCTTCCCTACAACAGCACCGCATTTCCCACACAAGTGCTCACTGCGAAGGCAGGGGCCACACACCAGGAAGGCTCGACCCCGCCCCGCCTGCCAGCTGTGCCCCCCGCCCCGGGCACCCACCTCTTTGCAGTTCTCCGAGTTGGAGAAGTGGATGAGGTCGTCGTTGTACATCTCCTGGGTGTTGATGATGTCGCTGTACTCCTTCTGGCTCAGGTCCTCGGGGTTGATGCCGTTGGCCCGCAGGAACTCCTGGTAGGCCACGCTGAAGGCCTGGCCAATGGACTGGGCAATGAGCTGAGCCTGTGGGGAGGGGCGCCCAATGGAGACGGGCAGGCGCACGGGCCCCGAGGGGTGACCACGGCACAGCCTGCACGGGGGCCCCTGCCTGGGCTCTGAGGAGCCACAGAGAGACCGTGGCCCGGGTCTCTGTCGGGGGAGCCCTTCCGCTGCTGGTGCCCTGCCTGCCCCCACCCGAGCTCCCTTACATCCCAGACATCCTAAGACAAAGCACAGTTTCCAATAACGTCTGGGGAAATTATGAATTATTTGCTAATGATCATAGTTTCATTGTTTTCACTGGCGACTGTACTATATTTTCTTTTCACCCATCGTTTTTTCTTTAACAAGTGTGTTTTATTTATTTAAATATTTGTTAATTGTTATTAAATTAATTTAATGAAATTTAAATTAATTTATTTAAAATTAAATTCATATTTATTAAATAAATATATTTACTTGGCCCATGCGGGATCTTAGTTCCATGCCCTGTGCAGTGGAAGCGTGGACTCCTAACCACTGGACCGCCAGGGCAGTCCCCCACCCATCCTACTCCAAACACTGACTGGGGGGTGCATCCTCTGGGGAACGTCACAGAGACTGTCAGTCACCCACCCAGTATTTACTTCTCTGGAGCAACAGGACCCAGTCCAGCTGCGGGGGGGTGGTGCGGGCAGGATGTGTGTCCAGCTGCTCTCGTGGGGCGTGTGGACGTGTCAGGCTGAGGCCAACGAGAAGCATGCGGCCCTGGGGACACCAGCACAGGGCAAATCGTGGAGCAAATCACTTCTTTCTACTTCAACAGGACCCCTTCTATGGACTGGACTGTATCTGATACCGCGGAAGGCTGGACTCTCAACAGTCACTGTCAAAGCTTACATGCCACCTGCCGGCGTGCAGATAAAGGACCATGGGAAGTGAGGGCTAAGGACCCAGTTCCTGGGCCACGCCAAGCACCCTGGCAGCCAGGCAGCCGGGGGAGAGCAGTGGGACCCCTCAGCAAACCTCGGGTCAACAGGGCCTGAAAACACGTGGAATTGAGGGGTTCGGCCTGAATCCCATTCTTGCTCTACACGCTGCATGATTCTCGGGCTGCGAATGAATAAGCCTTTGAAGAAAGCGGGCTGGGCTGCATAACAGAGGGAGAGCCCGGAGTCCTTAGATTCTAGACCAGACGGCCCTCCCAAATTGGGCCCCGAACGGTCTGCAGGAGCGAAGCCCGGGTCCACTAGGCAGGACCAAGCCCTGCCCGCCCCCAGGAGCAGTGTCCTGGCAGTCTGGCGGCTCTGCTCAGAGGGAGAACCAGCCACAGGCACGGAGCCCCGGGACCACCAGGTGGCGCCACTGGCCCAGACGTGTATGGAGACGGTGGAGGGAGCCCCGCGGTGGCAGGTCCTGGAGGGCGCCTGGCCCGAGGCTCAGGCCAAGCTGAGGATCCAATGGGGCCTCCAGGAGGAGGCTGGTCCCAGGATGGAGGGTGGAGGGCCGAGGGCCACCCGGAGGCCTGGATGTGCCCTGCCCCCCCGGGGTCTCAGGCTTGCTGACACCAGCTGCCCCCAGGCCTCTGGGTCCATCTTCCTCTGACTGGGGTCCCCTGGCTGGGAAGGGGGTGTGAGAGCATCACTTCGTTCCCCCTGCCCACTGCCCTGAGCCTCCCCTCTGAGCTCTGCCTGGTAGGCGCCCATCACCTGGGGGAGCACCTGGGAGGGCAAGGTGGTCCATGCCTGGGCTCCATGGGGCACAGTCCGGGAACCTCAGCGTCTTCCCACCAGCGGCTGGCTGCAGTCTCCCATCCCCCATCTGCCCTGTGTCCTGGCATCCCTGCCACCTGAGCTGGGGCCAGTCATGGAGAATCGCCCCTGCCCCCAGGTCACAGCCAAGGCTGTGAGCCCAGAAAGGTAGGGAGCGTCACGGGGGCCTCCCCGAGGGGCTGGCATTGGAGGCTGGGACTCAGAGGGGGCCTCCTGCAGGTGGGCGAATAGCGAGGGAGGCTGCCCTGCCCCCCCAGCCCTTTCATTTCTTCGGCTCACCTGTACTGCCCTCCACTTTACAGAAGGGAAACGGAAAGTCTGAGAGGGCCACCAGGGTCCTTAGGGCCACCTTCCATTTTCTCCAGGTGTCCCCCTCTGTTCTCACTGGACCCTTGGATCCTCCACTCACCCCAGCAGCAGTCGGACCCGCATGGGGCCACCATCAGGGCCCGACTCTCAGGATGGCTGCTGCATCCCCTCACGCCCCTCCCAGCCCATCCTTCCCATGTGCCTTCAAGGACCACCTGGAGCCCCGCCCCCACCTGTGCTCTCAGCCTTCTCTCCCACGGAATAGAGAAACCCAGGCCGCAGCAGCACCCGGGGCACGGTGGGCACCTCGGAGCCCCTTCCTGCTCCCCGAGCCAGCAGACTGTTCACCCCCTGCCACTTGGCCTGTTTCTTGCCTCCCCTGCCCATCACCACAGCCCTTCTCCAGGGCCCATCACATGCCCCCAGGCCGGGTCTCAGAGATTCCTCGAGCCATAAGCCAAACAAAAATTCCCATGCAGGTGTCCACAGACATCTGCATAATGGTGAAAGGAACACGTGTGTGCACTGGTGAGTCTGTAGGTAAACTTCCTCTCCTATAAATGTGTCATTGCTTCAGAGCACTTGTAGGTGACTTCAATTTCTCAGCAAAAAGGTCACTGCCTCCACCCACCCTGCATTCAAACATGAAAACACTGGGACCCTTCCCCACTGCTCCGGGTCCCTGACACGCCCTCAAGGCCCTTGGTAACCGAGAATGCCCTTTCCAAGCATCCGTGGAGGAGAGAGAATTTTTTAAAATCCTGCTCTGGCAACAGCCCCAAGAACAGCTCAGCTGCTGCCTCCTGGGTGATCCTGAATCAGACCTGCCCTGGGGGGGCAGCCCAGAGACCCCGCTCACCTCCTGCCCTGCAGCTCCCTTCCCCGGTCCCTTTCTCCCTCTTCCAGGCTCAGAAAGATGCTCTCATCCCATCCAAGGAAGGAGTCAAAGGGCTTATGGTCTCTTAGCGAGTCTGCGGTATTTTAAACGTCAGAATTACAGTTGACCCGTGAACAAAATGGGGATTAGGGGCTGTGACCCTCTGTACAGTCTATAAAAAATCTGTGTCTAACTTACAGTCAGCCCTCCGTACCCGCAATTCCTCCGTGTCCGCGGTTCATGATCGCGGAGTCAACCAAGGCGGACGGTGTAGCGCTGTAGCATCTACTACTGACAAAGGTCCATGGGTAAGTGGGCCCTCGAAGTTCAAACCCATGTTGTCCAAGGGTGCACTGGATTTTCCAACTTCTCATGGCCTGAAATGGCCATGAGCAGAAGCAGAGGCGCTTCCCCATTTGCAACCCTGGAGTGTGGGGCGTGCATCTCAACAGAAAAGTTAGTCGAGGGCTACTTTATTTGGGGAGAACAAGGTTTTGTTAAAGGACCTTGTCAAAGAGCTCCTCGGCATATTTAAGTACGGTTCCATTTGCAAACAGCTCCTGAAAAACTTATTTCATGAAGCGAAACAGAGCTGTGTTCATGGTCTCTGCAAACTCAGAGTGTTAGAAAAATCACCACTTCCATGATGGGGCACAGAATCCCCATCCTATATGTGCTTTCCTGGGACCACAGAGCCCATGGGGCCTGGGCCGTCGGGAGGGGAACATCACGCCCGAGCATTTACTTACATCCTCAGACTCAAACACGTGGCAGATCATCTTATACTGCTTCTTCCCCTCCTGGGCCCCGGGGGTGGTCTCGATGCAGTCCTGGGAGGCTGAGCGCGGCATGCGGCGCCTGGCCATCAGCACCACGATGTTCCCGATGTCCGCGATGTAGGAGATGGTGCGAAGGGCGTGGTCCATCATGGTCTCCTGGCGGGAGAGGCACGAGAGGGCCTGCGTTACAGGGAACAAGCCCTAAAAAACACCCAAGTTTGGGGGCTCTCAGTCTCGACACTCCTGACGTTTGGGGCTGGACCATTCCATACTGTGAGGGTGTCCTGGGCACAGTAGGACGTTTAGCAGCATCCCTAGCCTCCACCCACTAGACGCCAGTGGCATCTCCTCCGTCCCAAGTTGTGATGACCACAAAGATCTCCAGCTGTGGCCAGATCTGCCCTGAGGGACAGAGTCTCCAGGGTAGAGAGCCACTGCCCCAGCGAACAGAGCATTTTAGGGCGGTGATTCCCAGTCAAGGTGATGTGCCTTCACCTTAGCCCTGTAGCTTCCAAAATGATGCTCGTGGGGGCATGATGCTGGGTGGAGCTCCCGGTCCTGTGGAGGAGGGGCAGCAGCTGAGGCCCGTCCCTACCCGATCGGAGGCCATCTGTGGCTCTGGAGAAGGCGCCTCTCCCTGCAAGGAGGGCGCCTGGCTCAGACTTCCTGCCAAGCAGAGGAGGAAGGCTCCAGAGCCAGTGTTTCCCAGGGCTGAGCTCGTCCCAGGAGCTCAAGCAGCATGGGCCTGGGCAGGGGCTCCCGAGGCAGCCCGCCTGACTCTGATGGATGGGTCTCCGCAGTCTTTCAATCCCCCCGGGGCCTGGCGGGCCCATCCCTCTCGATGGCTTTTGTCATCTGGCAGAAATCTCTACCAAGCATCATTCCCGGGGCCCCTACCTAACAAGGCTGCACACAGAGGCTCTGAGAAACTAATCAGCTGGTCCTTTAGGCCTTTGTCCTCTTTCCAGAAAAGAAAATGGGGCATTTCTGCAACCTCTGCAGCCCGTCTTCATCACAGAAGCCACTTCTGCACACTTCCTGGAGCTGCTGTGTTTTCTGGCCAGCTCGGGGTGGGGGGCTGCGGTTTATAACCACAAGAACCCCCTTCCGGGAGGGGCCGCTGGAAAGGGGACAGTGGAGGTGGCTCTTCAGCATCTCTTGATCTCCAGCCACTTTCAGAAACACCTGACTCAACCCCCAGGTGTCAGAAATGAGCTTCTCCCCATCTCCGAGCACCTGTCAGTAGCAGAGCCCGCTTCCTCCCAGACAAGGCCGCCCGCCACGTGGCCTCGTCCCCTTCCTGCCCCAACCGGCCACTCGAGTTCCCACAGTCTCTGCATCTGTTCCTGCCTCCCAGCTTCTCTGCTAACATTTCTTATTTTACAGTCAAACCAGTTTCCTACCACCACACTTCCAGTTCATCCTCAGCGACCTCAGAGCAAACTCTCAAATGATCCACAGTGCCCACGACTGGCCAGGCTTCCCCAGACACCTCGGCCAGGCAGCCAGGCCACGGCTCATGGAACCTTTCTGACCCACCTTCCCAGCTCCTGTTCTCCTCGCTCTCGGTGACCCCAAAGCCTGCAGGGGCCAGTGCTCAGTTAGTTCATCTTTAGGAAGCACCGTCCACCCCCCACCCCCAGCTAACCCTGCATGACCTTCCCTCTCCCCAAGGCCAGTTCCGAGGTTCCAGGGTGTGTAGACAGGGAACCCGGCCTGTCTTATTCAGGGCGGCCAGCATTTTCTCCTGAGCACACAGGGAACCAGGTGTGTCCCATCTTCCCAGTGAGATGGGGGCTCCTCAGGAGCCGGGCACCTCTGCTTCTCCCACCAGCCCTGACCTCCCAGTCAAGAACGCTACGAGCAATGACCCAGACACCCGCTGTACTCCAGCAAGAAAAGTCATTGACGTTTCCATCATGGAAGAGAACAGAGAGCAATTCCACCAGATCTAGTTCTCAACCGTGTGTGCAAACACCCCGAGTTCTCTCTCTCCCCCAGGGCCTCTTCATGTGAGGGGGACAGGGCCCCATCAATGGTAGGGCTTTGCTTACCAACCCACAGGAGACCTGCTCCCTGCAAAGCAGATGCAGGATGAGGCCACCAGCCCTCACTCCCCACCAGGCTCCGCAGAGGAGGTGGGTGGGCACGGACGGGGGAGCAGACTCTCCCTGCTGGTGGGGAGCAGACCCAGGAGGGAGCTGCTTCCCCTGAAGAACGAGGACTCCCCACGTGGGGAGACCCGGCTGTGAGGATGCACAGGAACGCCAGGAGGAGGAGATGAACAATGAGAGAGCAAGATGCTGGGCACCGACCACGCCGCAAACTGCCACAGTGAGGAGAGCCCGATGGGACAGAGCAACGGGGGCTTTCCGCTGGAAAATGGGAAATGAAAACACTCTTTAAATACCTCCGACGAGCAGAGGTGAAGCTCAACCAGAGAAGGGGGAGGACTCTTAAAGTTGAACTTCAAAGACCACTGGAGGGGCAATAAGAAGGACCATGACCAGCTTGCCTCCTGCCCGGGACCTCCAGCGAGATGCTGCCCGTCGAGGACCCTGTCCTGGTGGTCCTGGATGCCGTCCTCACTTTGCCCTTCCCCTGGTCTGGCACAGCTCGGCCAACCCAGTGGCCCTGAACCTGAGCCCTAGGGAGCCTCGGGCTTCCCCAGGACACCTGACCCGCTGGAGATCAGGGGCACATCCTCCTCCACACCAGATCCCAGTCATCAGTAGCACGTCCCTGGGGCAGCCCACATAGGCTGAAAACCCCGAGGTCTCCTGCTTTGTGGTTCTGAAACATTCCTGTCCACAGAGACCCGGGGAGCCACGGGCACCTCCAGCAGCCACCAGAGGCTCCCCAGGGCAGGAGCTGTGACTATGGGGGCTCAGCCAGCCCTCCGCAGAGGATGTGGGCAGGGAACAGCATGTGGGAGAAGGAGAAGATGCCAGGAGGTCTACGGTGGCAGTCAGGACTCTTGGAGAGAACCCAAGAAGCGATGTGGCGAAAGCAAAGCTTCAGGAAGAACACAACAGGGCCAAGAGCCAGCACAGACAGATGGTCAAAACCACAGCACAGCCCTGCTCTGTAGCCGGGAGGTGAGCACCGGCCAACAGATGCTGGTCTGGGCAGCAGCTGTGCGTGACTTGGCCACGATGCTGCGGCTGGCGGGATGGAAAGCCCACATGTGTTAAGGACCGACCTTGAACGAGCAAAGCAAAGGAAATTGTGGCTTCTGGCTCTGCCCACTCTTGGGAACGGACGCCCTGTCCCCGGGCCCTGTTCAGACACCAAAGACCCAGAGGAGGGAAGGGAGGAGTGAGGGGAAGGGGCTGGCATATGTGAGCCCTGCTCTGAGTCGCCTCATCTGTCCTTCAAGGGGCCCGGCGCCGGACTCTCCTCTGAGAATCAACAGGGCTCCGAGATGTCCGGAAACTTGTCCAAGTCCTCAAGTTCACAGGGATGGGCCCGGTTTCCAGTCTCCGCTGATGCAGGAGCATCAGAGAAGGGCTGACAGAACAGGCCTGACACTGTCCACAGAAAGCCTGCCCGCAGGTGGCCTTCGGCCCGTCTGGGAACCTGGATTTCAGGAGGGTTCCCGACATGCCACCTGACATGATAAGACCGGCTCACCTTGCCTGAGGCATTTGGGCAAGCAGCGTGCTCCAGCCTGAGCCCCGCTTGCTTTCAGGAGCCTGGGACTTTGACGCATGGCAGACAGCACAGGTGCCTATGTGACCAGCCCCCAGTAAAGACCTTGGGCGCTGACGCTCTCGCGCTTACCAATGGCCCACGTCTCACACGTGCCGTCGCAGCTCGCGGCTGGGAAGTTCAGCTCATCCTGCGTGACCCCATCAGGCGAGGACCCTGGGTTTCCCTGGGCTCAGCCCCAGGCATCTTCTCCTTCGCTGGTTTTGCTCTGTATCCTGGTGCCGTAGTAAATCACAGCCTTGAGTACAACTATATGCTGAGTCCCTTGAGGCCTCTTATCAACTTATGGAACCTGGGGTGGCCTCGGGGACCCTGACAGGTGGGTGGATGAGGGCTGGGGGCGCGGGAGGGAGGATCTAATCCAGACAGTTTGCCCACGAAAGATCAGGAAACAAAGCCCGAGGCTGTGAAGTGTCCTACGCCTGACCTGGTTGGGCGGCTCCCTCAGTTCTCGCCAAGTTCAAGGCCCCACGGGGGACAGGGCAGCTGGACACAAAGATCAGAGGGCCAAGACGGTGGCCGGACAGCAGGGCACGGGGGCTGGGAGGGAGCCACAGCAGGAGCCACGTCATGGTGCCACTCCAAGACACGCCCTGCAGCCTCCTCTGTCCCCACATGTCAGGTCTTCCCGCCCACGGGGTCCTGAGGGGTGACAGCCAGCTCATCCACTACCTGAGAGCCAAGCTGTGCTCCTCCCAGCAGCCCAGCGATGGGCATGGTCCACCCCAGGAGAGACCAAGCGAGAAAACACACTGAGGGAGTCAGGAGCCACGACCTACACTGTGGGACCAGGGTGCGTACGGAGTAGGGGGCAGGTGAGCAGGACCCTATGGAGCTGGTCTCAAATAGGAGGCACGTGTATGAACTCCTGGCTTTTAAAAACAGATACTGTCCAGCTCGGTTCATCTTTAGGGCCCAGGATCCACGGCCCCCCAGCAATGATGGGCAGAGCCAGCAACCCAGGTCTCTGCTTCTGTGCCTCCCTCCCCATGGACAGGAACCACGGCTCCTTGAAGAATGGCCGGTTCCAGGTGTCGGGCAGGGAGTGCAAGGAGGGCGGAGAACATCTCATTGTCTCAGGAACGTGTTCCGAGACCACGGGCAGACTGCCAGGACGGCACAGGGCCCAGTGGGAAGGCCCTGGCCAGATCTGGGTGATTTGAGCACCCAAGAGAATAACGATGGTAAGGGATTATAACACAAGTTTAAAAAAAAAAATCTGGGAGTCCACAGTAAAAAGGGAGAGAAAAAAAGAGGGGAAAAGAAAAAAAGAAGCTCTTCTGCACAGAAGCACTTTAGACAGTAAAACTTGGAAGCAGAACAGAAGAGAAAATCACCAGTTTGCATTTCTGACGTTGTACCTGAGTCTGACAAGGTCACTGCTGGATGTGACACCATCGGGCAGAAGGTCCTGGGGAACTGGCTGCCCACATACTCAGCGTCGCGATATGGACCACTTGCCAACAGCAAGAAGTAAGGGGCCGGCACCCCAGCGTCTGGCCGGCCTCACCCATCCCCAGAACGAGTGGGGCCCTTCCCCATCTCTGTCCTCGGCCACCTCCCTCCCTCCTGTACTGCAAAGCTCATCCACCCGTGCCCCTGCCCACACCCAGCTCCCAGGCCCCTCCACCTGGCTCCTGTGTCTGCTCGCCTGTCTCCCCACAATGGCAGGCTTGTGCACGGATCCAGGCACAGGAAGACGAGAAGAACTGAGGTCAGACACGAGCTGGGCACGTGGTTTACAGGCAGGAAATCGTAGGACCCTCCCCTCTGGAGCTCCGCCGCTGGGGCTGCGGCAGGGCAGGGGGGGGGTGCGGAGGGCCACCGGGATCTCCACCCTCCAGCTCCGTCTCCCAGCCCCGCACGCATAGGCCTCGAGAGGGCCGTTCCAGAATCCCGATGGTGAGCACACGCCCTCCCCCCGCTACCCGGCTCCCCTTCATGGTGTCTCTATTTCATCCTTGCTGCTGTGCATACCTGATCGCCAGCTTCACCCCACTAGGCCCGAGGCTGCTGCCCGCCCCCAGCTTGCTCTACGTTTCACAGCAGGGGCCGGGGGGGACTGTCCCGGGGACGCCATGTCACCCCCGCAGACGGGGTCTGCAGCTCGACCTGGCTCTCCTGGGAGCTCCTGCGCACGATTTTAAAGCACCGTCTTCCAAAGCTCACCTGTGTGTCTGCGTTTAACACCTTGATCCTCTGGGTGGAGATGAAGAGGTCCACTTCGGTGAGCGTCTGAGCATCCCCCTCAGAATTCTAAGAAAGGATGGTGGAGACTGTTACAAACCTTTAAAAAAACTAACTCAAACAAAGGCCTGACAATCTCACGAAGGACCCTGAGCGCCCCTAGAGGGAGAAGCTCCTAGCAGAGGCAGCCATGGGAGTCTAAACACAGGCCTCCCCAGCACATCCCAGCTGAGTGAGCTCGCTCAGCGCAGTTGGCACAGGAGTGGGAGGGGGGACCGCTTCCAGGAGGCTGAGCCCGGAGGGGGCTGGACGCTGGGGGGCTCGTGTCGCAGCATCCAGACTGCAGCCGCCTGCCCACCCTTCTGGAACGCGGCGGCTACACAGGGTCTGTGGATTAGAGCTACATTTCTTGGATTTGGGATTCCAAGTATCCCCAGGTAAAGGGGAAGGAATTCTTCCAAGAAAGTGGATTAGCATATCTGCATTTTCTTCTAGTTTAAAGCCACAGTCATGTCAACCCCCAGCAGCATCGGTCCAGCTTCCAAAAACCCTAGGGAAGCAAGACCTCAACCAGACGGGGGGCTGCCCTCACAGGACACCGGAGAAGCCATCCCACAGATGCCCGTTTTGTCATCTCCCGGGTACACCCATCATACGGCTGGAGCAATGTGCAAAAGAATGTTCTGGAAGCTGAATGCACTGCTCGGGGCCTGCCCTAAACTGGGACAGCCTGTCCCAGGGGATCCTAAATACTACTGTGCAGTGGCAGTGACATGCGAGTTCTTGGGTTTCTCCACCAAGATAAATACTCCTTTCTGGTCACTTTGTAGTCACTTGTGGATGGGGGTCCATAGCCCTACAGTCACCAGCAAATCCCTGGGGTGGGGACTCTATGCCGGGGACGCTGGTCCCTCATGGAGACCCTCTTATCATTGTTTGCCTGGCCAGCTGCGGGCAGATCAGTGAAGGGGCCCTTGGCAATGACCCTGAGCATCTTCCTGGCCGAGAGAAAGAACAATTCTTCATGGAGGTAACCGCTGGCCCTGGCTGGCACCACGGTCTGGTCTGCCTACACCGACCCCTCTGAGCTCTCCGGACTATAGACCCAAGGAGCAGGCTGTGGTCCGCACTGTCCTGCTCCAGCTGTCAGGGGGGCACGGGGTGACTGTGGGTGGGGGCCGTCGCCTTGGGGGAAGCACACCCCACTGCAGGTCTGCAAAGCCAGGCTCGTTCCACTGTGCCTGGAGACACCCAGCACAAGGTGGCTTGGGCAGAGGGAGATGCGTGAGTCCCTTCCTTGCCCGCAGCTGAAGGCATCCCAGGAGAGGCCGCTGGGCAAAGAGCAAGCATCACAGGGAGGGAGGCCTCACTGCAGCGGGAGGGGAGACCCCGGGCAGGGTCCTCTGGCCGCACTGCCGGAACCTGGTGTTCCAGGCGGGCACAGAGGACTAGCTCTCCTTCTGCCCAAGCAAAATCCAGTGCCAGGACAGCCCCTCGGACACAGAGCACTGGATACTTCCAGTTAAAACGTGCCCAGCATTTACTAAACGACCAGGTTGATGAGCAAACAACTGAAGGTCGACCCGAGATTTTTAAAAGTCTGCCCATGCTCCAGAAACTTCTCAATAGAGAAAGCATCCCTTGGGCAGACTGCATTTCTCATCATCCCGATTCAGTAAATTAAACTTAATGAGTCTAAATGTCAGAGCGATTTAATTAATTCTGTACAGGGGCCCTAGGCACTGAACGCATCACATGGTCGCATCAAATGCCACATTTAAAAACGTCTACACAAAACGGCCACATCACGGCAGTAACCATGCTCTAGCTCATGGAGACTCTAAAAAAGAAAAATGAAAAAAAGGGCAACGATTAAATGCTTCTGTAAGTGGGCGGCTTAAAGAAAAAAAGTGTCTGTGATTTCATTCAACAGTCTAGCATTGACCTACCAAAGGAAGAGAAAAACCCATCTGCCACATCGTCTCTGTTCCTGGGGCTTCCCCCAGCCCCCTCCCCCTGCACAGGACATGCCACAGAAACACAAGCAAACCCCACATCCTACACACCGCTTTCTTCTTGATTTTAGCAGCCTTTTGCATCCTCTGAGCAGCGTGAAAGAGAAAAGAAAAACAGGTGGACGCGAAGCGAAGGAAGGACAGGTTGCTTTGCCCTCTCCCGACTACCGCGCGGGGCTCATGCCTGGAGCCCCTCCCCCTCCGTCGAGGAGGTCAGAGTACAGTGAGGATGGGGGAGGGAGGGCTGACATCCTTCCTCACCCCGCAGGGAGACCCCCGACTGCCCAGAGGGGCACCTCCTCAGACCACCGCCCCTCCCTCCTGACCCCATCAGCTTTGCTGACTTGGTCCTATCCTTCCCCTGCCCGGCTGCACCCACCCTTCAACCCCAGGTGATCCGAATGACGGGCACCGAGAGCTGCAAGTGCGTCAGAGCTTTTCTTGAGGTCATAGATTTAAATAAAACGTATGATTTTTTTTGCTTCCCTTTCTGCAAGTACTTTGGCAGTAAAGATACAGAGGCAGTCAAAATGGGATGAGAGGCTCTATACAAACACGTGACTAGAATGCTTCGGAACATTACATTTTAAAAATCACGTGTCCTGGGGGCCCCGTGGCAGTTCCTCATTATGGAGCCTCTCTGTCCCCAGCCTGCGTCCTCTCATCCGAGGCAAACTCTCCCTCGGCCCCGACAGGCACCTCAGACATTCCCACTCTCGTGCACAGGGCTGTGGGGTCAGCGCTGGACAGCGGGCCGTGTCACCCACCCCGCTCCAGCGCTCCCTGCAGGGAACCCGGGCGCTCCTGGGCCGCCCCTACCTTGACCCGGCTGACGGCCTCCTGTGCCTGCATCATTCTGATGTTTTTGGATGGGTTCCGCTCCGAGAGCAGCTGGGTGGAGCCCAGGTAGTTGGCAGCAAAGATGATCCCGTCGATGAGGTCTTCTGGCTCACAGGGCCCTGGAACTGAAGGGGGCACAGTTCTCAGCCCTGGACGACAAAGGCAAGGCAGCGGGGCCAGGGGCCACAGGAGGAGGCTGAACGTCTGCAGGCAGTAGGGGGGGCGGGGCTCCTGCCCCCGTTACCGACAGCACACCGTACAAGTAACTGCACAGATCAACACCCGGCCAGGAAACCCTGCACCCATGGTGTCAGGAGGATAATTCCGGAGCCAGGCAGCTGTCACTGAAGGCACCTGGGCCTCCGAGGGGACAACCGTATGCTGCAACCCCAGAGGCGCCCTTTCCCCAACATTTCCATGCCTGCCCCAGAGCCCTCGCGACTCCGGACGGTGATGGGAACTGCCCACCGCGCTCCAGTTCTGTGCCCTGGGGCTCCCGCGAGCCTGCACACCCCTCACAAGGCCTGTCCGGCTCCTCCCATGCCATGCACCCCAGGTCCAGGCTGGATGACGTGGTCCCTGTTCCATCAGCTGTCTTGAGACCTGAGGTGCCAACAGCATGATCTGGAACATTCCACCTCTGAGCTGTTTAATACGAGAACCACTGGCCTCACGTGGCTTTTGAGAACTTGAACATGTCGGCTAGTGCAACAGAGGAACTGAATTTAAAATTTGTATGCAATCCTAATTAGCTGACATGTCAACAGCCACACGTGGCTAGTGGCTCCTGTCTCCTGGACAGGCCCCTCTAGGTAGGAGCCAGTAAACCTTTTCTGTAAAAGGCCAGACGACAAAGATCTTAGGCTTTGCTATCTCTTTGCAACTAGTCACCTCAGCATCTGGAGCACCAAAGCAGGCACAGGCAGCGTGTGTGTGAGCAAGCCTGCTGCACCCCCGCCAAGCCTCACACACGCAACTGGTGGCCAAAGGATGTGGCCCTGAGTCCACAGTCTGCCAACCTGGAGGCCATTGCTCAGCCCTGCTCGCAGGCCCACGACCACGTTTTTCACTTCCCTGCCTCTTCCCTCTCACTGCCCACCTCCAGCCAGAGCCCTTCTTTGGGGACCATGGCCCTGGCTCTCAGGCTCCCCTCCTTCCTGAGCTAGGCCACCCGAAGCCATGCCAGTGTCCACAGGGCTGGCTATGCTGCATCCCCAAGCCCTCAGGGCCAGCAGTCCCCTCCTGACCCTTCCCTCCACCAGTGTTCTGCAGTCTCAGCTTCAACCACTGTTTCTGACACCACCCACTCACCCAGAGTGGACGGCACCATTCACCAGTTCAAAACCACCTGCCCCGAGCCCTCAGCTTCCTCACTCACATCCTGTCTGCCTGCCCTGGAGATTTAGCAAAACTCTACCCAGGCTTCCTCTGGCTGGAAAAAGTCCCCAGCAAGCCAAAGTGGTTCCATTACAAATTCATGGCCCTGGACGCCCTCAGAACTCCTTGGCAACCTTAACGGGCTCCTCTAGGAAGCGCTCCCTCCCCATCTGTGCACGGCTATTTCATACCTTTCTCCATCCTCCTGCACTTCCTGCTGCCCCTCCTGTGTGTCCTGGACGGAGCATCACCTCTGCTCCCAGACACACCCACATCCTGTGCGGTGGGCATCTGACCAGCCCTCCTTCCACCTTCCTGTGCAGCAGCGGGGTCCCCACCTGGGGCCTGAGGATCACCTGCCACCCCATCCCTCCCCTCCAGGACCCTTCCTCTCCCCCACCTCCAGCCCACGGAGCTGGTTTGTTCGAGTGAAAGCATAACGTACAGGTTTCCTGCAGGCACCCCAGATACATATCTTCTCCTGAGGTTTCAAGAGAAGGAACGTTTCAGAGAGTAAGTGTAGACACCTGCCCCAGATCCAGTGTCGGCCTGGGGTCGTGTCAGTGAAGCCACACCTTCGTTCTCAGGTGACAACCTGCTCAGGGGGGTCCCCGCTGAGCTCACAGCCCCCTCAGCGTGGTCTCCCCACCACATCCGTCTCTGTGGGAAGGTTCTTTGCAAGCAGCTGACCTGGCTGCATCTGGAGGAGGTCAAAGCGCTCCGCAGCCTTGGGGCAGTGGGCTTTGGGCTCCAGGGGGGGAGGAGGAGGGGTGGGGAGTGTGGGGAGAGGGGCTGGAGGGCCTGGTGGGGACCTAGCTCCTGGCAGGTTTATAATCTCACCCTTTCAGTGTTTAAAAAGGCAACCCAAGAAAGTCACAATGTCCCCCGATGAATGTTCAAATCGAGGGTTTCCCATCCTATTTTTCTGTAGCTGGGCTCGCAGATACAACGTGCCCTTTCTGGGGCAGAGCAGGAAGGAATGATTTCTGTGGGGCAGGTACTTCAAATTATCAAGGTCACAAAGCACCGTCATCACCACAAGCCCAACCCGGACTGGAGAGAGTCACGCTTCAAGGCAGCATTGAGGCCAAGAGGGTGTGATCCTGGCTGCGGGCAGCTGCAAGGCAGTCCTGCTCTGTGACCGCTTCTAGACCCCCCTGCTGGGGGAGCAACAGGGGAGCCTGCGGCTGTGCTCAGCCTCTCGGACAACCCAAGACAGGAAGAGCCACCCGGGACGGGGCGCCGATACAGAACCAGTGACTCCCCAGGCCTCTGGCCTCGGCACCAGCTCGCCCCAGGGCCCAGGGCGCAGGGAGGCAGGGCCAGGGCTTAGCAGTGGGCCAGGCACAGAGAAGGGCTCCCCAAGTACTTTAGTAATGAAAGTAGCACGGGGACTGTGCCAGGGAGGTGGGGCACGGGAACCGCCCCCCAACTCTGCAGCACAGGGAAGGCACCCCCGCCTCCTGCCGCCCATCCGCGCTGAGGGCCAGGCCATGTACTGGGTGCTGGGACAGCAAGGGGGGCCAGGCAGGGAGGTGCCCTGTGTCTGGACACCTAGAGTCGCGTGAACAAAGCAAACTCAGAAGCAAGGTCTTTTCAGAGGCTGAGAACCAGTGTGCAGGAAGCCAAACCCAGGCTGAAGAGACACTGACACTGTCTGGATCTGATGATGGAAAAGGCTCATCTTAGGAGCAACAGATAAGCGAGACCCAAATGATGGGATGGGGGACAGTGACAAGGGATGTGTTTTCTGGGTGTTATGATCAAGTGACATCCTCGCAGCTCCCAGATGTCTGCAGGGGAGCAGGGTCAGCTCTAAGGGGACACACGGAGCCGGGCTGGGGGTCCAGAGACCCGGCTGAGTCTGGGCTCCTCCACCAGCCCTGCTGGACCATGGACCAGACTTTGTGCCCTGGGGACAGCCGTCTAATTGTTTTTCTCTCAATTTCCTCGCCAGCAAAATGGGTGGAGGGAGAGGATTCCTGATTTCTATCTTGACAGGGTTTTTGCAAAGATAAAAGTCTGAGTTTCCTAAATGCTAAAAGCATATAAAATACAAAGCCTTAATTGATGAATTCTAGCTTTCATTTGCACCCAGCTCAAAAGGCTCAGAGGGCAAAGGGATGGGGGGGTGGGTCACGCAGATGTAAGCGACAGAGCCGGGACCAGACCCAAAGCAGCCACATGCTGGGTGACAGCCTCCACCATCACCCAACACCCAGAACCTCCCGTACCTGATGGGGTGGTGGGAGGTGGCAGGTCATTTAAAAACAGCTGAAGCTGAAGTCATTTGAGGAGGGAAGGAGGGAGAGGGGAAGACCCCAGGCAGCCCCGCCGAGCCCAGAATCACCTGCAGAGCCCCAGGAGCCTGCAGAGTCCCTCCCCTGCCTCGGAGATGCCCCTTCAGGGAAGCCGGAGGGGGGGACCTGGAATCTGAACTTGATGCGTGCATACTGGGTCCCACTCCGGGCAGCCTGTTTGGAACCACCTGACCTCCAGCAGACAAGAGCTCCCCTCCCACGTTCATCTTAGGAGCAACCCCTCTGCCAGGCACAGGCCAGCACCCGCTTCGCACTCAGGGGCTGACAGGCGGCTGTCCAGGGACTCTGCTCCCGACAAGGGAGACAAAGCTGGCTGACCCTCGAGGGGCTCCACGGCCAGGGTCAAATCAGGCTGTCCCTTCCATCTCAGGCACCTTGGTCGTTGCTCAGCAGATGAGCAACCTTCTCCCAGGTGGGCAGGGCTAGGGGTGCCAAAGGAGGGGAGGGGATAATGGGAGAGGGGAGGCACCGGGAGGGAACCCCTCCCTGTCAGTCCATCAGCAGCTGTGGTCCACACGTGGACACATCGGGGACTGTCACCAGCCAGGGAGAGGCAGAAGCCACGCCCAACAGAGGGAACAGGGCGTCTAGCACAAGGCAGCAGCCTCCACCCTGCCCCTCAGGGCTCCTGAGCAGGGTAGTTGCGTCTCTACCGTCTCATGCCATCTGCTCCCCTGGTGAATATGGTCCCAGGGTCCATCTCTTGCAGAGGACCCGACCCTCCCAAGTCACCCGCCCTCCCTGCAGTGACCATTACTGACCAGTAGATGGCGTCACTCTGTTCTGGGGGAAAGTCCAGGTGGTCCCAGGAGCCCTGGGGTCACCGCCCGCTGCACACCCCTAGCCAGCACCCAGGGCCTGGTCCTCAGCAAGTGTCCCCATGCCCTGTGTGTGGGGTGGGGGGGGTCACATGACACTCCGTGCCCCCCCCATCCCTAGGGGTGAGGGTAGACCTTCTGAGGCCTCTGTCTTCTAATGTTCCCCTTGCCAGTTCCCCAGGGGGGCCTTGGTCAGCTCCCTGGACCATTCTGTCTCACTCCACGCCCCAGAGTAGCCTTACTAAAGGCTGGCCCCATGTCCCCACCAGATCTGGGGCTCACCTGGGGGCACAGGCTCCTGTTGTGAAGGGCGCCCCATCCCGGGCAGTGGGGTCCACCACTCGCACCCGTGGACACCTGCTCCTAGGGAAGAGGCCAGGGAGGGACTGCGGGCTTTGTTACAACTCCCGCAGAGGCCGCCCTCCATGGGGCAGGGGGGTCTTCTCACTCCTGCTTTGATCTTTCTTCAAAGAGGAAACAATACACATGACAGTGCCTCCAGCACCTTCCTGCCACTCAGACTCCCACCCAGCCCCACTCGCATCAGGACGCAGAGAGTAGTGGCCAGCACGGGGGGCGGGGAGCGGAGGGGGTACTTCAGCTCCACAGACACAGCTCTCAACTCCAATCACCAAATGCAGAACCGAGGATCAAACGGCTTCATTCTAAGACTAAAGCAGCTGGCCCTGCATGTTTGGGTATAAACTGTCCTTATTTTGCTCAACTCTTGAAAGAACCCTAAGCTGAGACAGAACAACAAAAGAAGAGAGAGAGGTTTGAAAGAGATTCGGTCTCCCCAGAGGCTGATTTCCCCATTAACTATCTTTGCATGACAATACCTGTACGTGCATGTATCAGAATGTCCCTGCACAGCCTGGATAAGAAAAAGTAAGGCGCTCAGTGTGTTCCCCGATGGAGGAAGCCTTCGTCTGAAACACCCGTTGGCGAACCCGACGCCCCACTGGCTTCTCTGAACAGGGAAGGGGTGGGAGGTCCCCAGGGCCATGCCTTGGAGCCCCTGGCCCTGCCACCTTTGGGGGGATTATCCTGAAGGTGGGGGGTGGACAAGGCTTCCAGCCAGTGGAATTCAGCTGTGCCTGCTGCTCCCTGGGGTCTTGGAGGGGGTGGCAAGGTGGAGCCAGGGCACAGCCTTGGATGGAACTGTGGGTGTGAGTCCAGAAAGCCTCCGAGTGCAGCCCCACCCCAACACACCAGACTCCTGGGCAACCTCCATTCCATCCGGCCTGCAACAAGCTCATGAAGCAGACCTCAGTGTCCTAATTTTACAAAGAAGCACGGTCTATGTGGAGTCAAATAATTTTGCCCAAGATCAGTCACTGACTCAGGCACAAAGCATTTCTAAGTTCTTTCCACGAGGCCCTGTGTGACCAAAGACACGGAGCCCACAGTCACAAAGTAGATGCATCAGGATGGCCCATGGTGAGTGGCACAGACAGAACACAGTGGCCAGGGAGGAGCAGCAGGGAAGCCCGCCCTTGGGAGGGATCTGGGGCGGCTGCGCTCTGGAGGGTGAAAGGGAATCAACAAGCCACAGAGGGAGAGGAGGAGAGAGCTTCTCAGGCTGAGGCAAGAACAGGTGCAAAGACCCTGGTGTGGCAGGGAGATGTGCAAACTGCTGGATGCAGGGGGTGGGCCAGCAGTCAGGATAAACTGAGGTTGCAGAGCAAGTGCCAGCCAGATGTGAGGATCCTGGGGCCACATGCAGGACTGTTGCTCCAGGGTATCAGTCAGGGAAGGAGCCCAAGCTCTCTGCCTTTAGAAAGTAACTCAGGCTGCAGACAGGCGAACAACATAGGGGAGGGAGGGAAAAAAGCTGGGAGGCTACTGAAGGAGTCCTAGCAAGCAAGTGATGGTGAAGATGATGGTGGTCATGGTGATGATGGTGGTAATGATGGTGATGGTGATGGTGATGATGGTGATGATGGTGATGATGATGGTGGTGGTGATGGTCATGCTGATGATGGTGATAATGATGGTGGTGATAATGATGGTGATGATGATGATGACGGTGATGATGGTGATGATGCTGATGGTGATAATGGTGATGGTGATGGTGCTGGTGATGATGATGGTCCTGGTGATGGTGATGATGGTGCTGGTGATGGTGATGATGGTGGTGATGATGATGGTGCTGGTGATGATTATGGTGATGATGGTGATGATGACGATGGTGGTGGTGATAATGATTGTGATGATCATGGTGATGATGGTGATGATGATAATGGTGATGATGATGGTGCTGGTGATGATTATGGTGATGACGGTGATGATGACAATGGTGGTGGTGATAATGATTGTGATGATCATGGTGATGATGGTGGTGATGATGATGATGGTGATGACGGTAATGATGATGGTGGTGGTGATAATGATTGTGATGATCATGGTGATGATGGTGATGATGGTGGTGATGGTGGTGATGATGGTGATGGTGGTGATGGTGATGATGGTGGTGATGATGATCATGATGGTGATGGTGATGATGATGATGATGGTGATGACGATGATGGTGACGGTCATGATGATGATGATGATGTGGAACAGGGTGATGAACAGACAGCGACAGACTGATTCACCCTGCAGGTTCAATCAGTAGGACCTGGAGGGGGCTTGGAGGAGGAAGGATGGAGAGCTAGAGAGCTCACTGCAGGGCTGGATGGATACAGCTGCTACTCACTGAGAAGAGGACCCTGGGAGAGTTCTGAGCTTAGGGGGTGGGGAGGATTCTGAGCAAGTTTAGTGGCAGGAGCCTGGAGTCCCCCAAAAGAAGCTCAGGGGGCAGCTGGACTCAGGAGTCCCAGGGAACTGCATGTCGGTGCCAAGTAAAGCTGCAGGCATCGGAGAATCACCAAGGGGAGGAGGGAGCCGGGTGGGGGCAGGGCTCTGCTGAGCTCCGACGCTCTCTGTCCAGGTGGTGGAAGATGACAGGCAAAACAGACAAAGAAGGGCACACAGACAGAGAAGGTGGAGGGCGGCCAGGAAAAGAAGGGCCTTAGATAGGGAGGCATGCCCAGCTGTGCAGCACTGGTGGGAGGAGAAAGGTACCCTAGTGCTTATGGGGCAGTGACCTTGCATATGGGTTGAGGGGTGTGAGGGAGGAACAGAGAAGGAGGCAGCCAGTCCCAAGTCCCAGTTAAGAAGCAGGGGAAGTGAGCATGGGGGTGTGGGCAGACGCAGGGAAGGATACTGTGTTCAGAAGCCAGTGGCCAGGAGCGTGGAAGATACAGGGGAGGAAAGATGTCAGATGGGCTGGGGATCCAAAAGGCAGAGGGGGACCTGACTCCACTGGGAGGAGGGGCATAGCCCTGACTGGACAGGGCGGGAAGGACAGACAGGGAGCAGGCGGGGCACGGAGACCATGTCCAGGAAGCACCCAGATCATAGAAGAGCCGGCCTGGGAAGGGCCTGGAACAGGAAGAGGAGGCAAGAGGGAGGAACATGAGACTGGGCAGACACGGGGGTGGTGTCTGGCCCCGAGTGGGCTCTGCCTGCCCCCAATACCTTGCCCACCACATCAGCCTGTCCCAGAGCCAGACGCCCCAACACAGCCAGGGCGGTGCCTCTGAGAAGCCGTGCAAGGGTAAAGGTGATCCTGTAAGGCTGATGTAAAAGAGAAGACGCTGTCTGAAAGCCAGACCATGGGACACTCCCGGGGAGAGGCCACGCCTGGGTCTGCAGGCAGGGGGCAGCATCACTGAGGAAAGGCCTGAGGGATGCACAGGGCGGAGCATTAGACACTGGCTGGAGATAAAGTCACTGACCACTGGGAGGAAGCGACTCAAAAACAGGGAGTCAAGGAAAAAAAGGTCAAAGCCAAACCTGATACAGTGCATAAATCTGCCCACGAGAACTCCTTCCCAGAAGAAGCAGGATGAATACAAAAACTGGCAAAAATAGGAAAAGGCGTATGCATGAGGGTGTTTCCTGCAGCCCTATTTGTAACAGCAAAAAAACTGGAAACCACCCCAATGTTCCTGCAGAGGGAACATCCAACTGCACGGGGGTCGGGCGGGTCTCTGGAGCAGCAGAGTCCTCCACACACTGCCCTGCCCTGCGCAGCGTGGAACTCATCACATCCAGGATTCAGGATTAAGTTAAAAAAGCAGGATGGAGAGACGGGGGTTACCCAACTCATTATCCAAGAAAGGGGAAGATATGCTTATAAGAAAAGTATGTGAAATGTCAAAAATGCTTATCTGCAGTGGGAGGAAAGGACTGAGGGGAGAGGGGTAATAGGGAAAGGAACTGAATATCTGTGCATGTACGCTGTTATGTATGTTTGATTTTTTTTTTTTTTTTTTTTTTTTTTGCGGTACGCGGGCCTCTCACTGTTGTGGCCTCTCTCCCGTTGCGGAGCACAGGCTCCGGACGCACAGGCTCAGCGGCCATGGCTCACGGGCCCAGCCGCTCCGCGACATGTGGGATCTTCCCGGACTGGGGCACAAACCCGTATCCCCTGCATCAGCAGGCGGACTCTCAACCACTGCGCCACCAGGGAAGCCCTGTGCGTTTGATTTTTGAACCATGTAAGTACTTTATATAATTATAAAACGAGATTAAATTTTAAAGAGTAAATTCCTAAGATTTAAAAGAAAAATGAATCTAAATATGTATCCAGTTATGACCTAATCACAAAGAGAAGAACCATTCCCAACGATTGTCGAATGCAGTGATTTGCTGGTCCATCCCTTGTGAGCTATACTCTAAAGACAAAAGTCAGTGCAAACAAATCTTTACTGTATCTATACTGTAATCCAGTGTCCTCGGTGACACTGGTATTGCTATTCTCTGACTGCTGTATGATTAGTGGAATAAAACAAATGCAGAATTACGTTGGTGACCTTGAGACTGGGGATTTGGGACCTAGGAAAAGGAAGATACAAATGTAAAAATCCCTCTAGTGCTAGCAAAGCATCAGTATGAATCATGATGTATTTTATCTTAAAAATATACAGAATATTAGTTACTTATATATACATATGGGTAATTAATTATCCCCAAAGTTAGCAGCTAAAATGACACAAATTTATTATCTCAGTTTCTGTGGGTGGGGAATCTGGGTGCCTCTGGTCAGGGTCTCTCTCAAGGCTGGAGTCACCATGACAATCAGGGCTGTAGCCATCTTAATAGGAGAGGATCCACTTCCAAGTTCACTTATAGGGCTGCTGGCCAGAGACCCCACGTGGGCATCTATCTGACAGAGCCACTCACAACGTGGCAGAGTAGGCAAGCAAGAAAGAGCAGAAAAGAAGTCACAGGCTTTCGGTAACCTAATCTTGGGAAGGACATCCCTTCTGTCATATTCTGTCCACTAGAAGTGAGTCAATAAGTCCAACCTGCTCTCAAGGGGAGAGGTTACCCAAGGCCACAAATACCAGCAGGTGGGGCTCACTGGGAGCCATCCCACCACAGATACATTTCTTACCCTTCTGACGAAATCAGGAGCAATGAGCACCCACAGTGAGCAGATTATAGTCTCTTAGTACGAGTTCCCAGGGCTCCTGTTAGAAACAACTTGTCCTAGTCCTCAATCGAGAGGTGTTTAAGATGAGCCTGGAATATCTAGTCATACCAGAAAGCCAGGAAGCTATCAAAGACGACAGGGGTCATGTTGACAGGACTCGGGAAGCAACCTCGGGAGGCTCCCACTGGCCAAAGACAGGACAACCTCAACGCCAATAAGGATCACATCCACGACGCAGTGTGACACGCCAACCGTGCTTCGACCCTAGAGTGCCTGATGGTGCTGATCTGTAGAGGCTGTTAGGGAAACTTATTAATTTAAAATTGTTTAAATAAAGAGAAGGAATCAAGTAGTTAACTAGCTTTTCCTATATGAACTGTACTCTGGGTAACTGAATATCTGACGAGGGCAAGTTTCTCTGCAGAGGAAAACTCCAGATAATCAAGAAGAAATGAGAAAGGATGGAACTAGAACACCATCATTTTGCAACCTCTGATCAATTACTGGATCCAGACAATGATCATTAATGGTTGCTAATATTACAAAGAGAGAAACAAAGAACCAGCCTGTGCCGCCTGATGGAAAAACACAATATCTATGAAGGTGGGGTTTTTTGCCCGAAACAACCAGACTAAATCTGATCAAGCCTCTTTATCTAAACACCCAACATTTTACAGCAATAACCCCAGGAGGATGCAATCAGCAAAATCCAGGCTGCAGGGCACTCCATGAAACAAATGATACAGGTTCTTCCACAAGAGCAGCAACAAAAATATTGTCAATGAGAAAAAAGAGAGATGGATAGAGAACCTATAAAATAAGACGCATAAGAGAATGGGACACGTAGCTGATCTCAATGCATGGCCCTTGTCCGGACCTCATACAGATAAGCACACTGTAATCTGGGGGAAGGCAAACACTGCCTGGGGATTAAATGATACAAAGAAATGATTATTTGATTTTAGTTGTGGTAATAGTATTGCAGTATCTTTAAACACAAACTTCCTATCTTTTAGAGATACATATTCGAAACATTTAAAGAGGATAGTGAGATCTGAGGTTTGCTTTAGAATAATCTAGGAGAGGGTGGGGATGTAGAGGAAGCAAGACTGGCCGTGAGCAGGTCGAGACTGAAGCTGAGGACACAGGAAGCTCATCATAGTATTCTCTCTTCTTTTGTATACGTTTGAAACTTTTTATGATAAAAAATTAAAAGGATGCATCTCCCCAAAAGGCATCATTTTAAAAGAAATCACTATTTAGAGCATTGTTCCTTGCATTCTACCCCATCAATTAGACAAGAGGAAAAAGTAACAGAAAACAAGAGTGGAAGCAGCAAAAATCATTCTTATTTGCCGACGGCATGACTGTGTACCAAGAAAAACCCAAGAAAACAACTAAAAATCTACTCAAAAAAGAAAAGAATTCATTAAGGCAGTTGTTCCAAATTTAATATATTAAAAAATCAATAGCTTTCTTTGTAGCTACAAATAGTAATAGGTTAGAAAAAATAACGAAACAAGAGATACGATTTACAAAAGCAATAAGAGGGATAAAACACCAAGGAATAAACTAACAACATGTGTGTTGGATTTTTACGAAAAAAATTGTATTGATGAAGATAAACAAGCTTGAATAAATGGAAAGATAAGTCCTTTTCTGGCTAAGATTCTATATTGTAAAGCTGACACTTCCCCTATATAGATAAATTTAATGCATGGCATGCCAAATTAAAAAAACAATAGGAATTTTTATTGCATACCTAGATAAACTGATTCTAAAGTTCCTATGGAAAAATAAATACGCGAGAGGATCCAGGGAATTTGTGATCAGGAATGATGGTGACAAGGGGAAGAACTAGCTGTACCAGGGAATAAAATGCAGTATAAATCCAGGAAAGCAAGCAGCCTGGTTCGGGAACCTGAGTGGGCAAATCAGTGTAACAGATCCAGAAACAGCCCTCATGTACATGGCAAATTTAATGTATGATGAAGGCTGCATTTCAAACCAGTGGAAAAAAAGATTCATTGAATAGCTTTGGCACAACTGGTTAGCTGTCTCATTTGAAATGTAACTTTTCCTGGATCCATATACCAAAGTAAATTCCAAATAAATCAAATATTTAATTAATTCAAAATAAAATCATAAAAGCTCTAGAAGAAAACTTTATCTTCAAAATATCTTAGGACTGTGAAGGTCATACTAATCTCAAAAACTCAGTAACCTCAAAGGAAAAAGATAAATACACTTGACTACATAAAATGTTCAGCAAAATTTAAAATGTACAAAAAGAAATTCAAAAGACAACTGTAACCTGGGGGAAACTTTTGCAATATAAATCAAAGGGCTAATTTCCTTTACATGTAAAGAACAGCACAAATAAATAAGAAACACCAAAAATCTGACAGAGGGATGGGCAAGGGAAATAAACATGCAATGCACAGGGAAAGAAACACAAACAGCTTATAAGCATAGGAAAATGGTATCTGGGATTCACTTCTGATGGAAAATATGCACATGAAACTACCAAGATACCTATTTCCACCCATCAGCCTGGGGCTAAGAGCAAACAGGGGGATGGCACACAGTACAGGTGACCCACATGCTCACACATGATGGAGAGCCATGTGACCTCTCTGCCTCTTGGGAAAGCAATCTGGTCATCTTTATCCAAGCAGGCGTGATGCTAACCTGTAACCCCGCTCTATCCAGGAAGTGCTTTTCCAAAACAACTCACACCATGGGACTTCCCTGGTGGAGCAGTGGTTAAGAATCTGCCTGCCAATGCAGGGGACACGGGTTCGAGCCCTGGTCCGGGAAGATCCCACATGCCGTGGAGCAACTTTGCCCATGTGCCACAACTACTGAGCCTGCGCTCTAGAGCCTGCGAGCCACAACTACTGAGCCCATGCACCACAACTACTGAAGCCCGCGCACCTAGAGCCTGTGCTCCACAACAAGAGAAGCCATCGCAATGAGAAGCCTGTGCACCGCAACGAAGACTAGCCCGACACAACTAGAGAAAGTCTGCGCACAGCAACAAAGACCCAATGCAACCAAAAAAAAAAAGGAAGAAAGAAAAGAAAAGAAAAGAACTCAACTCACACCTGATCACAAGCACCCACGAGGCTGCTCAGCGCTACACAGAGTGGAAACCATGTAACCATCAGTCCAGAGGGGGCTGATTAATAATACCCCATCGTAGGGCATCCTAGGGCCACGTCACTGACTCCTGTGTTAGCACTTGAATAATTAGGTGAATTTATAGTTGTTGTCTCTACCAAGAAATCTATCAAGAAGTGGAATCTACCAAGAAGTGAGAGAACTAAGTGCAGACCCATGTGGCCCGTATCTATTTTAAGAAAAAGGTCTACAATCAACTATACTTCAATAAAATATTAAAAAATAAATAAAAAGCTCTATGTATAGTCTTATATATGTCCAGGAAATTTCTGGCAGGATTCACAGGAAATTTAACAACGGCTTCTACTGCAGGGAGGGATTAGGGGTCTGGGATGTGCAGATAGAAAAGGGGAAGGTACCACAGGGATTTCCAGGGTAGAAATCATTTTTCAATCTTATGGCTCTTGGATTGATCCAAGCACTATTCACAGAAAGTTTAACAAACCTCTATTGGTGAATAAATGTTCCCATTTAAAAACAGGTCCAAGCCCTATTCATGCTGAGCAAATAGAATACTGGAGACAAGATCTCACATGGTTTTGTTTGTTTCTAACAAGGAGGAGTCTTTTTGGTTTTCCTAAGCCCTCTATGGAGCGCTCCGCTCTCTTCTGACTCCCACCCTCCGGCCAATAGCACCCCAGACCCAGGGGGCCCACGTGTCCACCCAGGCCTGCTCTGGGCTCGGGAGCCCTGCTCCTGTCACGGGCTGACAAGGAGGAGGTGAGAGCTGCCTTCAACTCAGGAGTCTTACGTGGACAGGTTCACCCCAACTGCTTACTTTAAGAGCAAACCAAGGCTCAGATCTGAAGTGCCCAGTGTATGAATATAGCCAAGTGGCTTCATCACCACTGTGAGGACCCCTCAGAGAGGGAAGGTGTGAGGTGAGCACATCCCAAGGTCTGGAAGTCGGGGAGTGAGGCCCCCGTGATCTCCCAGCACCCACGGTGGGACACTGACAGGTTCAGACAACAGGGTGTAAGGACCCCTTTAAGGGGCCCTGGACTGGAGGACCAGCGGCATCTGAGCACAAGCCCAGGGTCCTGGTGGGGTATGGGTGGTCCAGGACACCTCACAGGAGCCTTGGCTGCTCGACCAGGGGGAGAGCAGTGTGAGGAACAGAACGCCATCTATCAGCCTTTGCTGGGTGCTGAAGCTGCTGCTGTGGGGCTCCATTGCCCGAGACCAGCACCAGACTTTGGGTTTTAATAAGCACATGTCTGGTTTGATAGAAAAGCTAGACTTTCACATATACTCGTTCAGAAGCAGGTGACCCTTTGGCCCACGTGGACGCACGCTGCCACCTCCACGGCCCGCGGAAGGGAACATCCTGGCGTTCCTGCTACTCCTTGCCGCCTGGGATGCCTCCCCACGGGACGGTGGGAGAGCTCTGTGCAGGGGTCCACCCTCCACAGGTACCCTGCAGTGTCAACCTTCCAAACCAAGAGGGTCCGAGAGGGCCAGCGTCTTCCCACAGACGGTGGTCACCGGGGGGGCTCTTCCCTCAATGACTTGGTGACTCCGAGCCTGAGGGGGGCCAGCAGCTCTGATATCTGGAAGGTTATCCTCAGTGGGCTCCCCAGAACTGGAGCTGTGCATCTTCACCAGGTGAAGGCAGCCCCACTCCTGCTGCACCCGGCGGGCTGCTCGGACAGTACAGCAGGGCGCGGCGAGCTCAGACCCCAGCCCGGTTCCCATCCCGGCTGTGCAGGGACCACCTGGCCATGCGCCCTCTCTGAGCCTCGGTTTACTCATCTGTGGCAGCACCGTCCCTGGGGGTTGTTAGGAGGCCACCGAGTCAGCAAGGTTAAGGCATCAGTGCCGTGCCGGGCCCGAGTAGCGCTGACAAGGACTATCTGGCCCGTTACTGATGGTGTTGAATGAAGGCGTATTAGGGAGTCAGGAAACCAGCTCGGCAAGGAAGGCGGGCTGTCAAGTACCCAGACGTGCGTCCAAGGCCAGGCTCCGCCCTTTGGCAGCCATGGGGGCTCGGAGGAGCCTCACTGCTTCCTAACCTGTGAGTTAGGCTGACGTGAATGAGATGCACAGGGCCCAGCACAGGGACTGGCACACACCCAGCGCCTGAGACATGTGAAGACGGCATCACTGTAACTGTTAACTTTCATCTTTCATTATTATTAACAACACAGGATGTGAAGTAAGGCATGAGTTGGGACTGAAGGCTCTCCCTCATCAAGGCTCCAGGAAGGTTTCCCGCAGTGCAGAGCTGGCAGAAGGCCCACTCCTCCTCAAGGTCACAGTGGGTCTTCTCAGCCCTTGAGACCTCGGGCCGCAGGACTGAACGTGCCCGAAGACTCCACTGCACTTGGAATGCTCGCCTGCCAGACGGGGTGTGGCCGACACCGAGGGCATATCCCCTCCAGCCCCCTCTCCAGACCTGCTCCCCTCCTTCCTGGAAGCCCAGTGGTCCAGGCAAGCCTGAGGTTCAGGGTGCAGTCACTGGCACATCTCTGGCCGATGGGAGACAAAGAGGTCATCAGGGACTTTAAGGTTCAACTAAACACTCAGAGTCATGAGGGCTCCTAAGTTCAACCAGACGTGGGGCTGCTTCCTCAGAGGGAATAAGGCAGGAAGCACAGTCTGTCAGCTGGATTCTTCCGAGAGTCCACACAGCGTCCACACAGCCGCCCAGGCGCTCGCCTCGAGCACGAGGGTAAGAAACGCCCATCAGGGAGGGTGTGTGGAGCCGTCCCAGTGTCCCAGGAGACAACACCTCTTACACTCACTCCCTGGGTACGGCTTCCAGGGGCCCCTCGAGGGACACATCCGGTTACAAGGTACCCTCCATGGGAAGTCCAAAGCTTTGTACCCCGCAAAGATGCATCTTCCATCGAGACGCAGTCACCATCTTTCCCATCTCTACCATGGCTGGTGTGGACTTTTGCCCTTTTCTCTCTGCTTCCTGCCCGGAACAGGAAGTGGTGTCCGGAAGGATACGGACACTGGCTGGGGCTGAGGTGACCCACCCGAGGAGAAGGCCGATCCTCGTGTCACACACCCATGGAGCCAGGAGCCACTCGCCTCTGGACCTCAGTACACAACAAGCTTCCCTGTTTGGACAAGCTCCCAGCAGGTTCATGGAAATGCATTCTTAACTGATCAACGTGTCTAATTTGGGGGTGGTTTCCCCACATTCATTCCATCCTAGGGTGTTTCATCATTATCTCTTCCTGTTCCTGAGTCAGACTTTTGGTCCTTCAAGTCTCTGTTGAATATGAATCCTCTGCTATGAAGGGGTGTGTGTTTGCTTTAAGATCGCTACATTTTCGTAACAGTTGAAGGGCTTCTCTTCTATAGGACACTCTCAAGTAAGGCGGTCCACACTGGCTTGAGCTGGTCACAGGCAGCCTTAGCCAGTCTGGGTTGGTTGGAGGCAGCTGTTTTGATTTGGTCTAGAACAGTCAGCTGGTACAGAGCGGGGAGTCTTCTGGAAGTCTGACTCGGGGCACCCAGGCACACGCTCTGCTTCCCGGTCCCTCCCCCTCCCCTCCCTGCAGGTGTGAGGCCGATTCAAGCCAGGGGAGCTTCATGTGCAAATCATCCCCCCAGACAGTTTGAGGGAGTCCTGCCCAAATGGCGCCATGAAATACGTTGAAAAGTGAGCTTCGGGACTTCCCTGGAGGTCCAGTGGTTAGGGCTCGGCACTTTCACTGTGGGGGGCCCGGGTTCAATCCCTGGTCGGGGAACTAAGATCCCGCAAGCCGCGCGGAGTAGGCAAACAAAACAAAAGACAAGTGAGCTTCTTGGATCCACAAGAGCCTCCATCGCCAGACCAGTGGACTGGCACAGCCCCATCCTGGCATCCTGGTCACCAAGGAGACTGGAGCTGGGATGTCCCACATCCTCCCTATGAAGGAGATGCTGGGTCCTGCCAGTCCCTGGGTCCTGGAACAACCACACTAGCAGGCTGGACTGGGATCATCATAATCTACTGTGACCTGATGAAAACCAGTGTGATCCAGTCTGAGCCAGCTAAAATGTACCCCAAACCACATGTAAACTGCTGAGCGAAATCCATCTGAGCCTACTGGAATCGGCCAAAGTGGGGTCAAGGCTATTGGAATTGTGTAATGTTGGTTCCGACAGTTCAAAACTGGTTTTTATCCAGCTGGAACAACATCGAGCCAGTATAACGTGGAACCAGTTGCAACCGGGTTGAGCCAGTGAATTCACTTTTAACCAGTTTGAGTTGGGCTAGCCTGATTTAAACCAGTCAGTCCCTTGAAAGGGAATTTGAGGGCTTCAGTTTCCCGGGTTTTTTTAGTTCTTTACTGAAAAAGAAAACCAGGGTAGCGAAAGTCTAAAGTCATTTACTTCTGAAGATTAATGTACCTTGCTCGCATAAATATTCATAAAAATCAATTACCAGCTTATTGAAAGAATTAATAAACTTCACATTGTTTATCGCGACCCACTAGCAAGAGCAGGAATCAGCCTCCTGGCAAAGCAAAGATTCTACTTTTAAGAGGCTCTTTACCGTGTGGTTGGAGGGCATCCTAAAGGAGTTGCCGGGGGTTCCCTGATGCCCTTCAGACAACAGCCAAGCAGGAGTGCTCCCCACACCAAAAGTGACACAGAACAGATCAGCTGGGTTGTTTTTTTTTTTTTTTTGCGGTACGCGGGCCTCTCACTGTTGTGACCTCTCCCGTTGCGGAGCACAGGCTCCAGACGCGCAGGCTCAGCGGCCATGGCTCACGGGCCCAGCCGCTCCGCGGTATGTGGGATCTTCCCGGACCGGGGCACGAACCCGTGTTCCCTGCATCGGCAGGCAGACTTTCAACCACTGCGCCGCCTGGCAAGCCCTGGGTTGTTTTTTTTTTTTTAATTGAATGTTAAAATACAATATTAACCTCCTCAAAAGAGACAGGAGAGTGGAAGGAAATGAAGAGTCTTTAAAAAAAAAAACTAGCAGTCTAAATTTGGATGCAATTATATCCACCCTAATCAAAAGTGTTAGATCATAATTAGCAGCTTATACAGAGACATTTCAATCTATTAATTCAATCATCGTGTCATGTGTGAGGCCATTACTGAAAGTATAATTAAATGGGATGGTCTCCTGTTCCCTCATCAATTGGATCTTCTCCCCTCCCATTGAAGACGTGGGGCCGAGCACCTTGCCTTATTGTAGAACTGCCTTCCCCTTGAAGGTTTGTTTTCTACACAAGCTTTGTGGGAGAAAACCAAAAGTCAAAGTCCCATTTGCTTTGACATAAAAATATGTCAGCTGCCCCCTAAGAGAGAAAATTCAGTCACTTACCAGCCACAAAACTTGGAAATGATGCCACCTTCTTCGTCTGTTAGGAAATATGAAAACACACACACACAATAGGTTTAAGCAGTTAGCCCATAAGATCTAGGTTAAGTTGATTAATTACCATAATTAATGGTGGTGATTAATTATGGTAATTAATTACCATAATTAATTAATCATGACTGGTCTTCCCAAGAAGTCAGCTCCTTACAGCAAACCAGTGTCTTTCCGGCGCCATGATGTTTGGGTGGGGTACATGTAACCAATTCTCATGGAAAACCTGGGGTACAAAAGGCCATCAGCTAAAACCAGATTAGCATGTCACTGCTAGAAGGAATATACCCAGTGGTTCCCTAACTGGTGGGCATGAGAATTTCCAGGTACATCTTTAAAAGCAAGGAAGGAGACCAGACGCCACTGCATGGGTGGCCACAGTTATTTCATCCAAGTTAGAAAATTTCATCCAAACCATGTTATCCAGAAAAGGGAAATAACTTGCTTAAGGCCTCATTCTAATAACCTCCCCATCACGGCAGTGAAAGTTTACATGGGATTGTTTTTTAAAACCACATTGTTGGTTTAGAACTGTGGTTCTCAACCCAAGTGATTTTTGTCCCCAAGGGGACATACGGCAATTTCTGTAGACATTTTTGGTTGTCACAACTGGGGGAGGAGGGCTGCTACTAGCATCTAGTGGGTAGAGGCCAGGGATGTGTCTAAACACCCTGCAGTGCAAAGAATGGCCCTTCACAACAAAGAAGGATCTGGCCCCGAATGTCAATGGTGCCACCCTTGAGTAATCCTGTTTTAGAACATGACTGTCAGATAATGGGACAGAATGAGTTTCTGTCAAATCGGGGAGCACCAATGACCCCCACGCACCAAAGGCAACACATGGGCACACCGTGGTGTGGGTCTGAGTCAACAGGAAAGGGCCTTCCCTTCCTCGTCCTGCAGGGCCACCGGGCTTTGCTTGATGGGACCCCCCCCCCCTCCCCCAGGCACTGGGTGGGACAAGAACATGGTGGAGAGGGTGAGCCCATGAACACAGGGTGGGCAGCTCCCACATCAGGGCCCTGGGCCAGAACTCTCTTCCTTGGAAAAATTACCTCTAGAATGTTGTTATTGTCAACAGGGCCATTGAGATCAGAGCGCTGCTGCTTCCTCGGCTGCTCCAAACCATTGCAAACCTGGAAACCGGGAAGTTAAAAGACAAAGATGGTGTTTTCACACGTGAGAAAAAATAAAAATACAAAAATAAATAAAAATTTAAATTTAAAAAAAGAAAAATAAACCAAGACACAAAACTGGAGATACAATATGATACAATTTTGTAAAATGCATGTGTATATAGGTATGTGTGTGTGCATACAGATATAATTTAACTTTTCTGCCAATAATATGTATACTTTTATACTTCTAAAAAATTACTTGAATCATATTTTCTAATTTCTTGTTTATTATTATTTTTAATTGTGGTAAAATACATATAACAGAAAGTTTGCCATCTTAACCATTTGTAAGTGTACAGTTCAGTGGCATTAAGTACTCTCACATTATTATGCAACGTTCACCATCCATCTCCAGAGCACTTTTCATCTTACAAAACTGAAACTCTGTCCCCATCAAACACTAACTCCCTATTCCCACCCCACCGCCAGCCCCCGGCAACCACCAGTTCCCGCTATCAATTTACTCTAAGGAGCGCGTACGAGTGGGGTCATACAAGATTTGTCTTTTCGTGACTGGTTTACTTCACTGAGTATAATGTCCTCAAGGTTCATCCCTGTTGTAGCAGGTGTCAGAATGGCTGAATAATATTCCACCATTTATATAGACCACTGTATAAATGGTGGAATAATATTCCACCATTTATACAGACCACTGTATAATGGTGGAATAATATTCCACCATTTATACAGACCACTCTTGTTTATCCATTCATCAGTCCATGCACACCTGGGTTGCGTCCACCTTTTGGCTGTTGTGAATAATGCTGCTACAAACACCGGTGTACACATATCTCTCAGAGTGCCTGCTTTCAATTCTTGGGGGATATATATATATATATATATATATATATATATATATATATATATCCAGGAGTAGGACTGCAGGATCCTATGGTCATTTTATTTTTTATCTTTTGAGGAACCACCATACTGTTTTCCACAGCAGCTAAGCCATTTTACATTCCCAACAACAGTGTCCAAGGGTTAAAATTATATTTCTAACAAACTTAAATTCTTAGTTCAATGCAAATTCAAAAATCTAAATTCTTTAGTTAATGCAAATTAGTCAGTCTACTACTAGAGGAAAAATGCCCCAAGGACATGTCATAAGTTTTCTCTTAAGGAAGACATCAACCCAAAATTCTTCTTACTTCAATGAACAAAATTTAAAGTTTAGGTATATTTTCTCTACTTAATGCCCTGCACTATCCAGAAGATCTCTCCAGATCCAAGCACTGAAATCACTGTCCAAACCCCAAAGGAGGCTCTGGTGAGCCAGCATCTTAAGTCAAGTTCCAGAACTTTCTGGAAATAAATCATCAAGCAGTAACAATATGATGATGTCAATGACATTAATAAGTTTTATTTACAAATAAATAAATTTATATTATGAACATACGTATACATTATATTTACATTATGTTTATTTATAAATAAGTAACATTATTGATCACATCCTTTCCCATATGAGATGGATGTGCCCATTCCTGCTTTACAGGTAAGAGGACTGAGGCTCCAGGTGTGGACAGGAATGGCCAGGTACCCACAGGCTCAGGCAGCACAGCCATGTGTCGTGTCTTCCCTGCCCTAGACTGTCACTGTCATGGCCTGTGACTTCATTAGATCTCCGTGCAGGGGTTAGAGAAAAATGAAAAGACCCAGGCCCACCGTCCTAGCCCTGAAGGGAACAGGGGGGTTGTGCACCAGGCAGACCAGGGATTCTAGCTGAGCATCCTCTCCATGACTGCAGGTACCACTGGGCTTCAGAGGCCGTGGGCGTGGAGGGGAGGCTCAGACAGGAGGTGGACAGAGCTGGCTGGGTATTAAGGACCGGGCAGATTTGTGCCACATCCCAAGAGCAATCTGGGCTCGCTCAACCCACAGGAAGAAATGAGGCCTTCCCGGAGCAGAGGGGGTGCAGGGCACAAATGGGGCCAGGAGGGTCAGACGTCTGCTTTGTCCCCTCTTCCTTGCTGGAAGCCCAAAGGACTGCCCCTACCCCAAAGCCCCGTGAGCCCCCAGACGGCGCCGGTGGGCCCTGACCTGGCCCCGCTGTTCTGGTCTGTCCTGAGGAAGGGTTCTGGGGCCCCCTGCTCCACCCATCACAACCCTCCTTTCAGCTCTGGCCCCATCCTTCTCCTTTCAGGTCTAATCTATCCCCCACGGATCCATGCTACCCGAGCTGAGCAGACAGCGCCCCTTCTTGCAGGGCTGAGCCTGAAGGGGTCACTCCTGCCAGGGTCCCACTGGAGCCAGGCTTCTTCTCGAACTCCTAATGGGCTCCTGCCACAGCCCTACTGGCTCTGCACCTCCCGCTGTGGACAAGACACACGAGGAAAAACCTCCTGTAATGTCCAAAGGGGTCTCTCACCTCAAAGGGTGCTCCCGTCTGCCTTAAGTAAGGCTCTAATGTGGGACATGCCCCAGACAACCCTCTGCTGTCCTGTACACCTCCCAATTTCAAGATCCACTTAGAGCACATCAGTATTTTACCTTCTTGTTTGCGAAATTTCTAACCTGGTGACCGTCCCTAGGCTGAGTTCACAAACTTCATTTCGTGAAGGCCTGCACTGCCTTACAAGGAGCCGAACAGGCACCAGGAATCTCCAAAAACCCCAAAGAAACCAACCAATCAACTGAAAAATGAAAACAGGGTCAACCACACCTAGTACACACTGAGTATTTGTGTCCCCCACCCTCCACCGCCAAAATTCATATGTTGAAACCTAACCCCCAGGGCAATGGTATTATGAGGTGGGCTGTTAGGAGGTGATTAGGATTAGATGAGTTCATGAGGGTGGGGTCCTCATGAATGGGATTAGTGCCCTTATAAAGGGGATCTCAGAGAGCTCCCTCGTCCCCCCTGCCACGTGAGGATGTAAAAGAAGATGGCTGTTTAGGGAGCTGGGTTCTCACCAGACACCAAATCTGCCAGTGCCTTGATCTTGGACTTCCAGCCTCCAGAACTAAGAAGTAAATGTCTGTTGTTTCTAAGTCCCCCAGTTTATGGTATTCTGTTTTAGCAGCCCAAAAGTACTAAGATAACACTCTTTCTACAAATGTTACAGATTGGACTAGGACCTAATTTTTCTGGCAGAAAGAGGACCATCATATGGGGCAACAGACTGTCATCAAGGTGCTGAATACATAGTGGGAAACGGCAACACCAGGACTGACGCTGGCCTTGTGTTGGGTGTCTCTGGCAAATGGAAGAGGTATCCCTTCTGGAGACACAGTTCGGGCTTGGCCAGGGGAACCCAGGCTGGAAGTCAGTGCCCTACACCATCTCCCAGACAACTCAGTGTGGGGCCACAGCACGTGGTGACCACAGGCAACACAAGGTCTCAGGTCCACGTACAAGGGCAGCTTCTCCTCAAAGCTTCCACAGGCTCGACCCTTCCCTCCAGGCCAACATTTTCTCTAACTCCCTCCGACCACTCATCACCATGACAACTGCATCTCATAATAAACAGCCGGGGTTGTTTCCAGAGAGGCAGGAGGACGGCTTGCACTGCTTCTCCTTGGGAGAGCCCATCTGGTGCTCAAATTTTCATCTCAGGGGCCAGGATGGGGGGCTTGGCAGCAGGGGACACAGGACCTGAAATGAACATGGTTAGAGGCCCATATGGATCTCAGAGGGAGATGCTGTTTAAATCCTTCTGTGCCCTCCCCATGGTACAGCAGCCAGGCACACCTCAAAATAAGATGCCAACAGGGATGGGAGGGCCCCATCCCTCAACCAGTACCTGTAGTGGGGCGTTCTCAGTGCCACCCACTGGAACCCCCAACAGCCATTGCTGGGGGGGAGGGGGGAGTGAAAGATGTGACCTGAAATACGCTAATGCAGTGGGGACCCCCCCAAACCCCACTCCATGGAGCCCGGAGACCAGAGCACGATGTGATGGCACAGGCTGGTCACAAAATGCCAGGACCAGGGACGCCTGTTCAGGGCAGAGATGACTTGCTTGTAAGAAAAATACACTAATTTGAATAAACTGTTCGAATAAATATCTTGGCTCTAGTTAGGGAAACTAAAGCTAGGATTTTTTCACGTGTCAATTCTGATTGTGTCTGCTGGATTAAACTGAAAATCTGGCAATATACCTCACATGGCTTCAGATGGAATAACAGCAAACAAGCGCACGCCCGCTCACACCATCTGGAACAAAAGCTGCGTGTTTCCGAGCGCCGTCCTGAATGACAAGCACGTGAGTGACATGGAGGGGAGCTCAGTGAGGGACAGACAGCAAAGCCAGGGAAGCCGCTGGACTGTCTTATCTGCCCCCAGACACAACTCCGAGTCAGAGAAACCCCAAGTGCTGCAGGAGTCTTCTCCAGGAGTTATTTCTTGCTCTGTTCTCCAAGGCATCGGTCAGCCTGACGCATCGGACATTCCAGCTCAGGAGGGGCAGCTGGGGCAGCGACACTGAGGATGCTCCCGTGGGGCCAAGCTGAGAGCATAACCCACGGGGCCACTGACGGTCTGATCAGCGCCCTCCAGGTCTCCTCTCAAAGGCCCTCCAATCCATCCCCTGACAAATAGGTGGCTCCGGAAAATGACGATTTTGTTCTTTTGCTCCCATTCCTCTTACGATTCAGGCCACTCTGTGATATTTATCTGCAGGAGGAGGAGAGCTTGGATAAAGTCTTTATTCTTATCATAGCTATCCCTCTGGGGATGATCGCATCTTTTTTTTTTTTTTTTTTTTTTTTTTGCGGTACGCGGGCCTCTCACTGCTGTGGCCTCTCCCGTTGCGGAGCACAGGCTCCGGACGTGCAGGCTCAGCGCCCATGGCTCACGGGCCCAGCCGCTCCGCGGCATGTGGGATCTTCCCGGACCGGGGCACGAACCCGTGTCCCCTGCGCCGGCAGGCGGACTCTCAACCACTGCGCCACCAGGCAAGCCCCATATTCTTCTTTTAATGATACTAACATGGTATGAGCTCAACCATTTTACATACCCCAGTGGTCTGCATGAGCTCTGTGAAAGCCCAGCAGGATTCATAATCTGGCGTCCACCCCTCCTCTGCCCCTTCATGGGCTCAGACTGGCTCGACTTAGTTTTAGATGATTCAAATTGGCTCAGGCCAGTTAATGAGACAAGAGCCTTTTCTTTCTTCTTTTTTTTTATTGTGGCAAATATACATACGATAAAATGTATCGTTTTAGCCAATTTTAAGTGGACAATTAAGTGGCATTAAGTTCATTCACACTGATGTACAATCAACACCACCATCCGGCCACAGAACTTTTCATCATCGCCAATGGAAGCTCCGTCCCCTTTAAACACTAACCCCCGTTCCCCCCGCCCCTATCCTGGCAACCATCAGCCCGCTTCCGCCTCTATGGATTTAATTAATGTAGGTACCTCACTTGGGTGGAATCATACAGGATTTGTCCTTTTGTGACTGGCTAATTTCACTCAGCATAGTGGCCTCAAGGTATATCCCCGTTGTAGCAGGTGTCAGAATTTCCTTTTTGTTTAGGGCTGAACAATAGTGCTTTGTATGTAAAAGTCTTTTTTTGGAACTGGATCCTTATAACTGTGGCGCAGAAGAGAAATCAATCTTCCCACAAATACTGTAAAAATTACCAGGCCATGATCTCTGAGTATGGGCCAAATGGCCCATATTTTAGGTGACTTGGAAACCTTTGGCTTAATTCATCCGATTTCATTTTTCTTGGCATTTAAAAGAGGGTTGGAGATGAAATATTAATAAGATATTAGGCAAGAAAAACCTCGGGCAGCAATTCCACTTCATGACATCTCCCGTGATTTGCAAATCCAATGTAGCAAGAAGCACCCTGACCCGCCACTACTCTTGTGTCTGGAGCAGGTTTTGAGGACTGGTGAATGGCTAGACCATCCCTCCTTTCTTGAAATTAACATTCATGTTCTAAAAGTGACCAGCATGCTATCTTTTATATACTTGGGTCCCCGTGAATGAATAAACGAATGAATGAATGTAGAAGGGAATAGATGACAGCAAGGGAGAGCATCTATTTTCAATGACTAGAGAAGAAAGCAGCAGAAGTAGCCAGAGACCTGGCTTGGGTGTGGGGTGGTCTGGGTGTGAGCCCTTCTGAGGAAGACACTTGGGTGGGTGAGTCTGTGTCAGTGCATACCCCTCCACAGCCAGAGACCCAGCTTGGGTGTGGGGTGGTCTGGGTGTGAGCCCTTCTGAGGAAGACACTTGGGTGGGTGAGTCTGTGTCAGTGCATACCCCTCCACAGCCAGAGACCCAGGAGCTCTGGAAGTGAAGGTCAGGAACAGAGGTCTCCCAGCCGGCACCAAGGGCTGATCTGAGGGGAGGCGTGAGATCCAAAGTCGAAGTGGGAAGGGTGAGGGGAGGGATAGGGCTGCACCAGAGGTCAGAGTGGGCCAATGGGTCCCAGAGGCAGAATCAGAGGCCGTTTGCAAGTGTCAGGGCCAATGAAGAGGAGGACTGACCAAGGAGGGCAAACAGGCAACGCCCCGAACAACAACCTCCCTCCTACCTGACATGGTGCCCCGAGCACTGTCCTGAGAAGTAACCCCTCGGCCAAAGTCTAGCGCAGGCTCGCTGACCTGCTGGCCTGACTGCACCCAGAGCGCGGCAGGGTGGCCAACCGTGGGGCAGACCCGGCAGTGCCTCAGCACCAAGGACAGCACACCGCCAGCTCTTAAGAGGACCATCTGCTGGCTGTTGAAACCAACCTGAGCAGCCGGGCAACGAGGTTCCGCAAGCCCAGATCCAAGCATCCTTCAGCTCCAGGAGTCTGGGCCTTGGCTTGGTCTCAGGTGGAGAGACCAGCTTCTCTTCCGCGAAGGCTGACTGTGGTCTTGGCAGGGTCTGGAGTCCACGCTAGGCCCTGGGGTGCCATCCTGTGCCTCACCCCCTTCTCAGCCTTTCTGAGCTATGCTCAGTTTTCCTGAGCTGTCCATGGTATTATCTGATGTAGGGTTGGGAGCTATTCTCGGTTAGCCTCCTATTAAAGACACAGTGCCGTGTCTTTTTTAGTAACTGATTAGCATTGACCGCTATCTGAGCGCTTTGGGGTGCAAACCCCGTGACTGCCATCGCCATGCTGTTTCATCTCCGAATCTCGTGCTCAGCAATGTGGTCTTTCTCCCCGAACAGAAGTTGTTACTATATATTCTCCCATGGAGCCCTGCACTTCCTGGGGAATGTCATGTGACTGACTGATATTGTGGGATGTATCTTGAGCCCCTGGCACATGTGGGGGACGGTGGCGGTGCTGCAGGGGCCCGAGGACGGGAGATGCAGGTCGGGCAGCGCCCTGCCTCAGTCCCCCACCCACCTCTCTCCTTCCCCGAAACCTGCCCTGGACACACACCACTGGCCAAGCAGTGCAATTCGAGTCAAAGCAACGCAATCCCAGCTCCACACGTGGTGGGCACCCTCTCCCTGCTGGCATCTCCTCAGATCCCTCCCTGCCTGCCCTTACAGACGCTCCCCACCCATCCCCTGTGCTCCCACATGGGAGCCTCTGCCCTGGCCATCCACCAGAGATGCTCAGGGTCCTCCCACTTCCCCCTCCCCCTGATGGCCCTGCTCTGTCCCTCTCTCATCAGCATCCTCAATCCAGTCCTTCACCTTCCACCTGTCCTCCTCCAGGGCTCTGGCCCCCGTCACAATCCCCAACCCCACTGCATGCTAAGGACGCCCGTGACCTCCACGTTCAGCCCGCCTGGTCAGCTGACTTCCCAAAGCCCCCCCTCAAAGTCCCGAGACCTCTCTACTTATCACCCACGCGGGAGCCCGTCCCCAGGAAGCCTGCAAGGGACTCATGGGCTGGGCAGCGGCGTCTCTGCTGATCACCCAGCCCCACCCGGATGGATGGTGAGTCTCTGCCTGTCTGTCTCCCTCTAGAACGAGCTTCTCGATGCAGGCTTAAGTCACTTTCATCTCTGCACCCCCAGGGCCCGGCACATCGTAAGTGCAGTTCGCACGGACTGCGTGGGAGGGCTCGCAGACGCCAGCCAGCCCAGGAGGTGGGGAGTGGGAATTACGTTCAGAAACCCCGGGTAAAGGAGGGATGGCGTTTGGAATTAGAGAGAAACCGGTGGTCTGGAGCCCAGCTCATCTGCCTGGAAAGCGGGGATCTCAGTTAACTTTCAATTCAGAATCGAGTGTGAGAAAATCAGGGCACCCTTGGAGATGTGTGGCTGCCACACAGCCCCCCAGATCAGGGAATCCAGAGCAGAAAGGGGCTGAGGATGCCACCAGGAGGATGTGAGGACCGCCCCCCAAGAAATCCCTGCGGGGAGAGGGGGCACCTGAAGAGGGCCTGCAGAGAGGGGAGAGTCTGAGGGCACCCGGGGAGTTGCTCCCATCCCACCTGTCACCCCCACCCATCAGGCCCCACCCGTCTCCACGGTGTCCCTGGCCAGTCCCATGCCTCCTCTCATCCTGCCTCACCCTGCTGGCTTCGTCCCTCCCTTGATGTCACCCCAGAAAATGGGGACATCATCTTGCTCCCTGCCCGGCCCAGCACGGTCCAGTCTGCGTGCAGAGCCTCACCTGACTGCCTCCCCCACCTCCTGAGATTCCCACGGATGTAAGACCCGCACCCTCATCCTGACGGCAAGCGCTCCACGCCCCTCACCATCCATTGCCAGATACTGACCCAATCAGCTCTGCTCCCACAGCCCCAGGTGGCATGTCCAGAACATTCCCGAACCAGGAGCTGGTGCAGCGGAGGGAGGTCCAGGCTTCCTGGCTCTGCCATCTGCGCTCTTAACCACTAGCCCCAACTCTCTCGAGGGTGGAGGAGGGGGGCAGGGAAGGAACTTTCTAGATTACTGTTAGGGGAGGGGCTTCACGTGATTTTCCCAAACAATAAAGACAGTGTTTTAGAAGCCCCGCTTTAACTAGATTTTAAAAGCCCTGACGCAAGCCCAGATTCCTGCCAGATGAACTGTTCCATGAAAGTAACAGCCACCTCTAGTCACAGGTCAAGAGGCTTCATAAAAATCACATCAGGGCGTTGCGCTGACTCGGCAAATGGGCTCCAAGAAGTCAAGTTTGGGAGCTCGGGCAGACCAAGCGAGGGGCTGAGGATGCCGAGGCCTGGATTTCGTTTTCCAGGGCGGTCCCGGGAATTAGTGACAGCAGGCGCACTGGGCGGGGAGGAGGCTGGGGAGGAGCACAGGAGCCCAGGGACCCTTCCATGCACCCTCCCCGTGAGCAAAGGGACGTCCAGGACTGATGCCCGGGCAGGCAGGCAGAGGTGTGGGGACGGCTGCAGAACTGGAGCAGGGCTGCAGGAAGGAAGAGGCCAGCTGCGCTCCACGGAGGCCTCGGGGGTGTTGAGGACCTTCCACTGTCCCGCCATGCTCCTGGACACCCCTCCCCCCCTCCACCCCCCGCAAGCCCTGTCCTCAGCACCTGCCCGAGGGCTCTTTCTCCAGCTTGGTCCGGCCTGGGGGCCAGGTCTGGGCAGACTGTTCCCACCTGGGCACTGTTGCAAGCACCAGGGTCCCTGGCACACCTGCTTCCACCTGGGCACCAGCGACCCCAGGATGCTCTTCTCTCGGCCCCTCAGGGCCAGGGGGTCCTCTACAAAAAGCAGGTGCTCATACTTGCTTCATACGTCGCTGAACAAGGCACATGTGAGCCCAGTGGGAGCATCACCCCCTACACAGGGCAGACCAAGGTTGCCCCTGCCCCTAATATTCCCCCTCCCTATTTGGTGTCAGCATTCCTGCCACCATCTCCAAAGGTCCCGCATGAAGCAAGTCTTGACTGAACGCCAATCACAGCAAAGGCGCCCGCACAGGGAGCAAGGCTGAACACTCGTGTGTGTGATGTGGCCTCGGGGCCCTGGATCACACCTCCCTCTAACTGCTGTATTAAGTTGACTACGATGTATTGGTCTTTCTTTTTTTCTATTGTCAGAGGGCTCTTTCTAGAAAGCACTGGCTGGGCTGATAATAAACAGAAATCATGAAAACCCCAAAGAATCAAAACACGCCTTTGGTTTCCCTCCAAACGTGCGGAGCTGTTCCACGTGGTGGTCACATAAATCTGAAGCCTCCATCTCTACAACCACTGAAGCCCTGATGTGTACCCAGCCCACAGGGGCACGGAGGGCCAGGGAAGGCCGCAACCCCAGGAATCTACAAGGCGCAGAGGACGGAGAGTCTCTGAAAGAAGTTCGGGCACAGAGCAGGTGTTTCTGGAGGACCTGATCTCACAACAGCTGTCACAAGCGAGTCCTTGCCAAACACAGACGCACAGCAGGGACCACAAGAGCCTGTCACCCCAGGCACCCCAAAGACCCACAGAACCACGATCTCTGGTGCTGGACAAACATGCTCTTACCGTGCCCCCAGGAGCATGGGGGGCACCCCTCTTCACAGGAGGTGCACTGAGGACTCGCCCGGTCCTCCTAAGCTGTGACACCAGCCCGGGTGGGGTCCTCCCTCCACACTCCCGGCCTCGCTGCCAAAGGGCAGAGGACCACCCTGGCAGATGCAGAAACGGCCATTCTATCTGGATATTCAATATGCATCTGGCTGGACCCAACTCATGCATCCTTTAATTGCTGTATGTAAAAAAAAAAAAAAAAAAAAAATATTTCATGTCACCAAAGCTCAACAAAATTAAGAAAAATGCCCCATGAATAATCTCTACTTGATTGATTTGATCTATGGCCTGAGCCCTCATGAAGTCAGGACGTTGCGACAGTTTTACAGGCCGGAGGTCTGGTGTCTGCTGGTCACCTTGCTGGTGCCAGGACACACTCGCCGCGAACGGTAGAGCCCGTCAGGTCTCGTGATAACGGATAACGAGTAAACAGATGACAGGGCAGAGGAAACTCACCCACACTCACCCCCTCGCTGAGCTCGGCATCACCTCTTCTAGAGCTGCCCAGGGTCACAGGTACGAGACTTGCCCTAACAAACTGTTCAGGCCTCATGCTGTGTAACCATGGATGCGGTACTGACCCCACACAGGTCTCAAAGGCCTCGTCTGTAAAATGGGAATAAGCCTAGTCCCTACCTCTTCCAGTTGCTCTAAGATTCACTGAGATCATATACATAAAGCCCTAGCACGGTGCTGGCCGTCACTACCCACACCGGCGTCACCTCCACCATCACCCAGGGATTCTCCACAAATGGCAAAACAAGAAACATTAAATCCTCCGAAGCCACGGGTCCCACAGGTGACAGAGGTGACAGCTTTCCCACCACTGTGGGTTGATGGTGACCATCCTGGGACTGAGCCATACGGGGACAGGTCTTGGGATGTCACATGGTCTGGCCCTCTGCCCCGAGGACGTGCATCTTTGGTTGGTGTATTCCTGTGGGGAGAGAAAAGGGCTCGAGGCTCCAGAGTGTTCGGGAGAGGCGGGCGGAGCAGGGCTGCAGAGTCCTCGTCGCTGGGAGTCTGGGATGAAGACAGCACCCATGTGAGCACGGAGGGGATCTCTAGGAAGGGGAGCCTTTGCAGCAGAGTTTCTCAAAGTCATCTGCCAACCCGATACGGTCAGCTCTCCTTGTTCGTGGCTGTGATGTTCAATAAAGTTGCCGTGAACCCTGAAGGAGGGGATCCTGGACCACCGTTCCCAGAGGAAATACAGGGTGAGCTTCCCCTGAGCCTCTGGTCCCCACATTTCATCAACCGATCCATACATGACCTTGTTCTATGTATGTTTCTATTTAAAGACACCTTATTTACCATGTATTACTCACAAATAATTAATTATATCCAGTATATATAATAAAACACTAGCTGAGAAGAGTTTCACATTTTCCTGACCCGGGATAACAAGACTGTCAATTTCATTGGCTAGGGTCAGAGTTAGGGTTTCAGCCTTGCAACAAGATGTTTTTGAATGGGTGGTCATCTCACAAATCCACAAAGTTAGCCACTTTTCCATCACTCCCTCACACACTGTAGATGTTACTCCAGCACTCCGTGGAGCAGCCCCAGGTACAGATCGGCAAATTCTTCTTCCTTTTTCTGAATGTACCATGCTGTTATTTGTGAACACTGAACTCACGGCCAACAGCTCTGTCATTCACACCTGAATGAAACACCCAACACACGTGTTTTTCTCCAAAAGGCACGTCTCAGCCTTCTTGCGCTTAGGAACACTAGACAGCACTTCAGCACTGCACTTGGGGGTCATTCTATCACCAGTAACAAGCACACAAATGCAGAAGACACAGCACTAAAAGGACCACAAAAAGGACACTTTTTCATAGTATGAGCTGAAAGAGGGCAGGGCATCTCCTTGTTCAAACTTATCTGGGAACGGGCGTGTTGAATGACTCAATTTTTTTGCCTGTCTGTGCATGTCCGAAAAGGACTGCATAAGTGCCATGGGTATAGATTTTTAAGGTTACAGATAAACTCTAGTGAGTAGGCAAATTCACAAATACCGAATCCATGAAAAATAAGGATGAGGCACACCTTGTTTACAGAACACCTCTAAGCGGATGCTTCGGGGAAATCCTGAGAGGCAATTTGTCTCTTTGATTTGAAAACTTTTTTTTTTTTTTTTTTTTTCGGTACGCGGACCTCTCACTGTTGTGGCCTCTCCCATTGCGGAGCACAGGCTCCGGACGCGCAGGCTCAGCGGCCACAGCTCACAGGCCCAGCCGCTCCGTGGCATGTGGGATCTTCCCGGACCGGGGCACAAACCCGTGTCCCCTGCATCGGCAGGCGGACTCTCAACCACTGCGCCACCAGGGAAGCCCTGTTTTGTTTTTTCATTAATTTATTTTTTATTGAAGTATAGTTGATTTACCATGTTGTGTTATTTCAGGTGTACAGCAAAGTCACCTGAGTTATAGATATATTCCTTTTCAGATTCTTTCCCCATGTAGGCTACTACAAAATGAAAACTCGATGCTGGAATTCTACAATGTCACAGGGCAAAATATTTTTTGCCTCTATTTTCCAAAATGTCCTCAATAAACTTTCATTGATTTGAAAAAACTTTTTTCCTATAAAAATACTCACACGTGGGTCTCCTCTTTTCCCCACGATCACACTCTAGCTTCCCACAACGCCAAGTACACCTCCTTCAGGTTCTCCAGACCTGCGTGCCCCTGTGCAGACCTCTCAGTCTCCTCAGAGCTGCATGCGGGCAGCTCTAACTGCAAACTGGAGCCTTTTCAAAAGAAAAGAGGCTAGGGCTTCCCTGGTGGCGCTGTGGTTGAGAGTCCGCCTGCCGGTGCAGAGGACACGGGTTCGCGCCCCGGTCCGGGAAGATCCCACATGCCGCAGAGCGGCTGGGCCCGTGAACCATGGCCGCTGAGCCTGCGCGTCCGGAGCCTGTGCTCTGCAACGGGAGAGGCCACAACAGTGAGAGGCCCGCGTACCGCAAAAAAAAAAAAAAAAAGAAAGAAAAGAGGCTAAAGAAAAACATCTGCAGCAAAAAGTAACATCTGTGGTGCACGCATAAAGTGCTGCTAGGAAATGGAAAAGCATCGAGACCCCAAAAGATAAAAGGCACCAACCATTCATAGAAGAAAAATAAAGTATCAGACAAGAGGATCATGGGGTCAGCATTCATGCATAGCCTGGGAATTTATCCTCAAGTAATAAATCCAAAGGAGGAAAACCTGCCTCCCTCATACAAAGAGGTCTGTATAGTCTCGCATATAAAAGAAAATGCCACCTGCAACCTGCACACTCCAGGGCAGGATATGTACGGACAAATCAATTAGATGGCCCATTGCCTGAACTTCAAAGATTGGCAAAAAGGATCATGAAAATGATATGACAACACAGAGCGACATTTACAACATGTCAGATTTTAAAAGCAGGATGGCAGAATCACACGTGGGACCACGATGGCAGCTAGAGACATTGTTTATGCTCAGTGCCAGAGTCTGAGAAGGTGGGAACCACAGTCCCCTTTCTAATTCTATTGTAATATTGTTGTCCGTACAGAGACTGAGTGAAGTGCTATTCAGCACTCTTAGAAGCACCCACGACATAACTTTTCAAGCTTTGAAATGAGGGGAAGAAAGGAGGGATGCTATCTATGTACTTCTCCTCCAACAGGAGTCCTCCAAGAATTGCTTCTCAAACTGCATGTGGCATCTTGCTAAAATGCAGCCTTAACTAATAAGGACCTACTGTATAGCACAAGGAACTCTACTCAATACTCTGTAATGACCGATATGGGAAAATAATGTAAAAATCAGTGGATATATGTATATGTATAACTGAGTCACTTTGCTGTACATCAGAAACTAACACAACATTGTAAACCAACTATACTCCAATAAAAACTAATTAAAAAAACAAAACAAAATGCAGGCTTGGCACTGGCAGTCCTTGCCGCCGGTGGTGCTGGGCCGTGGACCATGCTTTACAAACCAACAGTCTAAGCACCTAGATGGCTGATGCTGTCCATTTCTCCCTCAGGTGATTTCCACCACAGCCTTCACTGTGTGCACAGTACTGGGGGTGCTGGCGTGGGACCCAGGAGCACCCTGTGCACCTGTTGGGGGCCAGGACTTTGCTGGCCACACGGCCTGGATATTCCCAGGGTAGAAGGGGGTTCCTTTTAGAAAGGCAGGCTGTGGTCTGAAGCAAAGAATTGCCAAACTTCCCAGGGAACTTCCTTCTTTACACACACACACACACACACACACACAGACACACACACACACACACACACACACATCTTGCTTTCAAGACGGTTCCTGTCACCAGCGGCTCAACTTGATCAAATTTCAAAGTGTTCTTCATCTGGATGGGCCATTCGGGTCTACAAGACATGATGACCCAGCCAGGGCAGAGCCCTCAAGAGGAGGCCAGTTTCTTCGGGGGCCCTTGTCCGCCCCGAGCTGGGAATCGCCAGCCTCTCCCCTTGATGGAATTAACTTGTGAATGAATGAGTGAATAAAGCCAGAAAAGGTAGGCAATAATAAACCAGCATAAATGAGCCTTTCCGGGGTCTTGGAAGAGAGCATTTGTTTCAAGGAAACACTCTATTTGGGGAGAAAAGGTACCTGCCCTTCCAACCAATGCCACGTCTGAAGAACAGACCTCCTCTGGGCCCCCACCTCCACCCTCATCCACCTCCAGCCCTCCAACCCAAAGGGCTGCATTTTCACTCAAACTGGCATGTGGTTTAAGTAAAGGCCAACATCAGGTCTCGTGCACTCCCCACCATATGCCCTAGAGATCATTTCTCTTGACTAGAACTTTGTCCAGGCATCACTTGTCCTGGCGAGGCTCAGCACGTCATCTGCCTCGCGTGGTCCACATTGACCTGCGGCACCATCGCCGCTGCGGGGTGGTGAGTCCAGCCCTGCCAGGACTGCAGAAGGACAGCAGTACTGTTCCCTAAAGTCCAGACCTTGACCCCAGAGCCGCCGCTATTGTTGGGAGGCCCCTCCACATCTGCTAGCGCACAGCAGTTTCTTTACACCCCAGAGCCCCCAGCACACACAGAACGGCCTCAAATGACAGGAACACCCCGAAAGTGAAGTCAATTTATGCTTAACGATCTTTAAAAAAAAAAAGCATCAAAGGGAAGTTCCAGAAACCTACAGGGAGTCGATAGGACTTGTTGCCCAAACACGAGCTCTCACTATCTATACTTCTCAAATGCATGAACTCTTCTGGGAAAAAAATAATATTAATGAAGTCTTTAAAAAATATGAAAGCAGTTCGTTCTCATTTGTCCACAGATTTAGCTAAACACAAGTTCCTTTACATGCGTCTAATATTCACATCTTCTTTTTATATACACGTAAGTTTTTTTTGAAAGGCAGCTTGTCAAGAGTGTTCATTAGAATACACACTCACTTTGCTATAATTGAAAGAAAATAGTTACGCTTAAACCCACTGGCCTCATTAGCATACATCTCTTCTCCAAGACTTCGTCAAACCTTCAAATAATCATTTGCAAAACGGTTTTTTACAGCTAATCGGCCATCATGCCAAGGCCCCCAGGCTTTCAGAGAAGTGTCACCCAATAAAACCATCCCCAGTGAAATGCACTCAGGTCGCTGCCCCTCGGCGCTAGGCTACCCCCAACCACCGGCCGCAGCTGCCGGCGCTCACCAGTAGCCCCGCATCCTTGCCGAAGTCCGGCCAGCCTGAAGAAACCCCCTGGTGAGGGGCAACCGTCACAGGGACCACCCCCACGTGAGCAGATCCAGGGCAGGCACACTAAGACCCAACCTCTTCTGGGTGGGCTGGGTGTCTCCTGGGAGCCCTGGTTGCCAGTCTGCCTTCCACCAGATTTTCTTGACATTTAACTAAGGCCCCTGATGGGTGAACAGGAGCGGCTGGGCCATCCACACATAACTGAGGGGATGGAGAGCTAGGCACACATTCTGATCTACAGGTTACAGCAGCACCTTTGCTCTCCGGGCCCCTCCATCCCCTCCCCTGGGGACAGCCAGGGTCCTACCTGCTCTTGGGGCCACTTGGGCCTCTCCTCGGGAGTCCTGGTCTTGGTCTTGAAGCTTCTCTGGGGGTCTGCGGGGTGCTTGGCCTCAGGAGGCAGGTTCAGGGACTTGGGCCGGCCCTCGTGTCTGCTGGGGCCGCGGCGGGCCTCGGCAGGCGGGCAGGCCTCCGAGGGGCCCCCGGGCCCCGGCTCGGGCGCCCGCAGCGGCGCATGCTCAGGGCTGGCCTCGCCGGCACCGGCAATGCTGCTCGTGCTCAAGCTCATCTTGATCTCGGCCACGATCTGGTCGATGTCCTCTTCCTGGTCCTCCAGGTCCCCGTCCCCGCGCCTCGGGCGGTAGGGGGATGCGCTGCCCTCGTTCCCGTTGGCCTCAGTGGGGTAGTAGTCCTGGTAGGCCTCTTCGCCGGGACAGTAGTGGACGCCCTCTTCCTGGTCCTGGGCCTCCAGCATAGAGGCCTCAACCTCTGGGGTGGGGAGGCGGCCGTCCCGGTAGCCGGGGCTGTCCTGGTCCCCGTGGCCGTGCGGTTGCGGGCCTGCCGGATCCGTCCACTCCTCCACCGCCTCCTGGCACTCGTCCGTCTCCAGGTGGTGCGCGTCGTGGGCCAGGTAGCCGTCCCCGTTGCAGTCCATGCCCTGCAGGTAGCTGTCGTCCTCGGGGCAGTAGCGGATATAGTAGGTGATGCCCTCCTCTTCCTCGGGGAGGCCCTCGTCATAGTCCTCCTCCTCGGAGGTGTTGTTCACGTAGTCGGAGCTGGAGTCCCCGTCGGGGCTGTGGTCGTGGCCGCCCTGCTCGGCGGGCACAGGGCTCTCGGGCCGCAGGGCCGCCAGCTCCAGGCCCTTGGGCACGTACTCCTCCAGGGGCAGCTCAGCATCCTCGCTCTCGGGCTCCGGGCCCGGCCTCGCCCTGTGGTCCAGCATGCTGCTCGCCGTGTTCGGACGCTTCCGGTGGGCCATGGCGGGCAGTCACGCGGCCATTGTCACCAACGGGCAGCCACTGTGGGGAGGAAGAGGGGACAGGACAGTCAGAGCCCGAGAAGTACGCCCCGCCAGCATGGTTTACACCAGAGCGATGTAACGCGAGTCTGTTCAAACGACGTGACGCCCCCACCCCAGCTGACTGGTGTGTCAGGACCGGCGCACACACCTGCCAAAGAGAGAGGAGGACACCGGGGCTGGAGGAGGAGGCCCCAACGACCCCCAGGACGCCTGCTGCTTTCCCCCCAACTCCCCGCTCATTCGAGACTTCCCTCTCTTTTTTTTCTTTTTATTTGAAGTATAGTGGATTTACAACATTGTGTTACTTTTAGGTGTACAGCACAGTGAGTCAGTTTTGGTTTTTTTTTTTTGCTGTACGCGGGCCTCTCACTGCTGTGGCCTCTCCCGTTGCAGAGCACAGGCTCCGGACCGCAGGCTCAGCGGCCATGGCTCACGGGCCCAGCCGCTCCGCAGCATGTGGGATCCTCCTGGATCGGGGCACGAACCCGTGTCCCCTGCATTGGCAGGCGGACTCTCAACCACTGCGCCACCAGGGAAACCCGATTCAGTTTTATATATATATTCTTTTTCAAAGTCTTTTCCACAACAGGTTATTACAAGATATTGAATATAGTCTCCTGAACTATAGATTAGATCCTTGTTGTCTACCTATTTTATATAAAGTAGTATGTATCTTTTTTTTTTTCTTTGCGGTACGCGGGCCTCTCACCGTCGTGGCCTCTCCCGTTGCGGAGCCAGCGGCCACGGCCCACGGGCCCAGCCGCCCCGCGGCATGTGGGATCTTCCCGGACCGGGGCATGAACCCATGTCCCCTGCATCGGCAGGCGGACTCTCAACCACTGCACCACCAGGGAAGCCCTAGTATGTATCTTTTAATCCCAAACTCCTAATTTATCCCTCCCCCACCCTTTCCCCTTTGATAATCATTAGTTTCTTTTCTATGTCTGTCTGTATGTTTTCGTTTTGTAAATAAGTTCATTTATACCATTTTTTTTAGATACCACATATAAGTGATATCATATGATATTTGTCTTTCTCTGACTTACTTCACTTGGTATGATTATCTCTAGGTCCATCCATGTTGCTGCAAATGGCATTATTTCATTCTTTCTTATGGCTGAGTAATGTTCCATTGTATATATGTACCACATCGTCTTTATCCATTCGGCTGTCGATGGGCATTTGGGTTGCTTCCGTGACCTGGCTATTGTAAATAGTGCTGCAATGAACACTGGGGTGCATGTGTCTTTTTGAATTATGGTTTTCTCAGGGTATATGCCCAGTAGTGGGATTGCTGAGTCATATGGTAATTCTATTTTTAGTTTTTTAAGGAACCTCCATACTGTTCTCCATAGTGGCTGCACCAATTTACATTCCCACCAAGAGTGAAACACGGTTCCCTTTTCTCCATACCCTTTCCAGCATTTACTGTTTGTAGACTTTTTAATGATGGCCATTCTGACTGGTGCCAGGTGGTACCTCACTGTGGTTTTGGTTTGCATTTCTCTAATAATTAGCGATGTTGAGCATCTTTTCATGTGCCTGTCGGCCGTCTCACTCATGACTCTGTGAAGATGCTCACTGATTGAGGAGCCCAAGGGACCAAGACAAACGGTCATAAGATCAGGTTATTTGCTCTCAAAAAGAAAAAGAGAAGCTTTCATTCCAAAGACATGATGAAGCCAATGAGGAGGTGCCCTACCCCTTTCAAGTTGAAATCCGCTGCCCCTCGAAGCCCATCTCAAGTCCGCCCCCCTCCTCGAGCTCATCCCCCACTCCCCAGCACACACAAGCCTCTGTTTCCTCCTTACTCCAAACGACAGCACTGACCAGATTTGCCAGGAGCCATCCAGGCCGAGTGCCACAGAGAGACACGGGACGTGACCCTGAGCCTCACGGCTCGATGGGGTGGGGGCCCAGGAAGGGGAACTCCAGAGGGAGGACCACCAGGAGAAGGGGGACACCCAGGACGCGATGCAAAGGACGTGGCTGCTGCTTACGGGATGTGGGTCACGGCACCACCAGGCACCGCAAAGCCCAAACTGGGAGGGTCCTGTACCCCACCGCCCAGGACCCTGCATTTTATCCCACAAACCATGCAGCGTCATTGGGCAATTTTCAGCAGGCACGTGACACAAGATTTCTCTTTCAGCCCCTTCGGGAGATGCTGGGGGACAGGCGGCTAGAGGAATGGAGACCAATGGAAACACCCTTCCCATCCTCTAGGGAAGTGAGAGGCTCACAAGTGGCCGTGTCTCCACAGCATCGCTAGACACTAAAAGATCCGCATCACTTCCCCAGAGCAGCCCACACTCCTGAAAGTGGTCCCACACCAGGAAAACCGTCACTGAGATGGACCCTGCAGGGTCTGAGCGTCCTCCCAAGTCACCCCATCCCCAAACCCTGAAACTGACGGGCCCATTCCAGAGATCTGTTCCTGGTAGAGAGCAAGGTGTCCAGTGTTCCCTAAAATACAGCCTATCAGAGAGGATGCATCAGGAGTACCAAGCATTGTTGTACAGCAGATTTCCCACAAAGTACAGCCAACCGCAACAGATGTGCCACCTACTGTCGGAATGATACAAGGCACTTGGCAAACACTCTTTTGGACACAATCTCCAGGAAAAGCCTTCCTCAAAATGGTCCCTAAAGTGTGTATGGAATGTGATGGCTAAGGTGTGACCAGATCCCTATGCCTTGGAAACCAGGATGGTGGAGGGCCAATGGGGCCAGTGGTTACTTGCACAGGAGCACACGGGTCCCGTTTCTTTGCAGAGGGCAGGGCACCATCTCTGTAGCATCTCTGTAGCTCCCCAGGGTCTGACACCAGGCCATGCACAATGCAGGTATTCACATCCTTGTCAAAGGATGAACCAAGGTACACAGTATCTCTTACTATCTTAACTTTGAATTCTATGTCATCTGGGGGGGACGACATCTTACGCACACCTAGATGTGTATGCCCACACCTATATACAACACCCTACTGGCCAATGTAAGACTCAAGGACTAAAGTATATGGTAACATAGAGCAGATCCTGATCCTATTAATGTTACCCAAGTAACCTATAATTTTTAAATTTATTTTATTGAAGTATAGTTGAGTTACAATGTTGTGTTAATCTTTGTTATACAGCAAAGTGATTCAGTTTTATACATATATATGTATATATGTGTGCGTGTGTGTATAAATATATATATATATATACACACACTCACACACATTCTTTATCATTTTCTTTTCCATTATGGTTCATCACAGGATATCAACTATAGTTCCCTGTGCTATATTCAACAGCAGGACCTTGTTTATCCATTCTATATATAATGGTTTGCATCTGTTAATCCCAAACTCCCAATCCATCCCTCCCCCACCCCCTCTCCCCCTTGGCAACCACAAGTCTGTTCTCTATGTCCATGAGTCTGTTTTTGTTTCATAGGTAAGTTCATTTGTGTCATATTTTAGATTCCACATATGTGATATCATATGGTATTTGTCTTTCTCTTTCTGACTTACTTCACTTAGTATGATAATATCTATGTCCATGTTGCCGCAAATGGCATTATTTCATTGTTTTTTAATGGCTGAGTAATATTCCATTGTATATATGTACCACACCTTCTTTATCTATTCCTCTGTCAATGGACATTTAGGTTGTTTTCATGTCTTGGCTATTGTGCACAGTGCTGCTATGAACATAGGGGTGCATGTATCTTTTCGAATTAGAGTTTTGTCCAAAGTAATCTATAATTTAAGGCTGTCCCAGCCAAAATCTCAGTGGAATACTGGGGAGACCTTGACCTAGTAATTCTTATGTTCATTTAGAAGAACGAACTTGTGAAAATAGCTGGGAAAGATCTAAAACATGAGACTGTGAGAAGAACTTGCCTTATCAAGCATTTAACTATACTCTAAAGTCATGGTAATTAAAATGGCATGGTAGTGTTGCTGGACAGACAGAAATGGTATAGATGAGAAAGTCCAGAAACAGACATATGTTCACGTAGGAATGTAGTCTCTACCATGTAGGGTGACCAGCCATCCCGGTTTTCTGGGACTGAACACAGTTTCCGAGGACACAGCACTTTCAGTGCTAAAACCAGGATGGCTGGTCACCCTAAGGCATGTGGAAAAGAATAGTCTATTTGGTGAGGGGTATTGGGATACTTGGGCTGCACACTGGAACCACCTGGGGAATTTTACGGGTACTCACGCCTGACATTCCAAGTTCATTGGTAGAGCCGTGATCCAGCATCCAGGTTTTTAATGTGTACAAAATTTGAAAACCACTGGGGCGATCGTTTGGGAGGAAACTAAGCTGCTCCCTACCTTCCGCATGTATGCTTTTCAGACGGGCTAAATATTTCAAGATAATAAAGGGTTCCAGATAGTGGCCAGATTTGCCTGCTTCAAGACGAGATGTCTGGCCACCCTCAAGGGAAATCTGCACTCCTTGCAGCTGGGGATGGGGTGCAGCTCACAGGCCCAGGCAATGTCAGAGAGAACACATTTCCTCTGGCTCCAGGTGGCATGCACGTTGTCCCTTGAAGCAAGCAGATTTGGCCGAGGACAACCCACCTCTGTCCACTCTTAAAAAATAGAGGATCCTTCCTTTTCTCGCCTCAACAAAAAAATCCAGGTGGCCAAGCCACTGCTGCCAGCTCGCTGCAAAATCATCTCCCACTCTATTTTCTACTGCCCAACAATGATGAAATTTTATACACACAACATTGAGTCTTTTCACTCAAGAAATATCTCCCCATTTATTCAAGTCTTAAATGTCAACAGCACTGTGGGTTTCTTCATAGCTGTAGACATGTCAGAGGAAGCTGATTCTAAGACATATTAGTTTTTGTAGCCATGGGGAATGGATATTCTCTCCTATCATATATATCTGACTATTGTTGGTACATAGGAAAAAAATCCCTACTGCTTTTGTATTATAAGCCCATTTTTAAATTCCAATAGTTTTAGTTGATAATTTTATTCTTTTCCAGCATTTTGTCTGGCTGTACTGCCCTTCCACAGTTACATGACAGTGGGGCTGAGGCACCCCTGACTTATACCCAATTGTAATGAAAATGCCTTTACTTTTTAACCAGGGCTGGTCCAGGGTAAGGCAGGCATGGCACTCACCTCGGGTGCAAAATTTAACAGGGCGCCAAAAAAACTCAGGAATCAAAACAGATACGACTTTAATGGAATACTTAAAAAAAAAAATCAAAATTTAATGGAAAAAAAATCCACAATGAACAAAATATCAAAATGTTAAATAAAGATCGGTATGACTGACTTTTTTCTTTTTGCCTCAGCCTCCAATAGGGCTTAGCAGGTCCCTGTGAATGATCTAGTTTTTGAAAAGTTTTCCCCATTAAATACAAGGCTGTTGTTGGCTTTTCCAGAGTTTGATGGTGCAAACAGTTCTGTCTTCCGTGGATACAAATGGAAGGACCCGGTGGCCTCCCGGGAGGGCAGCCGCGTCTTTGAAGGGTCTGCAGAATTACATCAAACCTACAGGGGCACTTTTGGTGTAAGAGAAAGAGCCTCGTATTAAAGATGAAGACAGAAAGTCCTTGTTTAAATTCAGACCTCCACTTACTCTCAGGCCTTTGGCAAGATATTTAATGGATGAATGGCCTTCCCCTCCTGGGAAACTGGAAATGATGGCCCTGCCTGCAGGGCTTGAAGTGGGTTAAATAAGAGAGTAACCCACACTGGCCTCACTTCCATGAACACTTTTTTTTCCTACTACATACAGGGAGTTGAGGAACATTTTAAATGACATTTGAAGGGAGAGAATGCAGTAGAAACTCTCTATGAAGTATTATTTAATGGCTACATGATATTTCCTGGCCCAATGGACATTATCTAACTCTTCCCCTATTGAACACACAAACTGTGTTTTATTTCTGTATAATAAATAATGTCTTGATGTTTCCCTAAGGATATGCTCTACACCATTTTCCTCACTCCAGGCCTTTTACCCAGGACCCTTTAAAACTTTTTTTTCAATCCAAGGTCCAGGTCCTCAGAAAAGGCCCAGGAGGGGTGTGGCCAGAAAAGCATTCACCACCCCGACAGTGGGGGGGGAGGGGGGTGTCGGCAAACATATTGAGGAACTCTGCTTCTTTATGTATACTTCTTTTTAAATTTTATTGAAGTATATCTGATTTATAATGTGTTAATTTCTGGTGTACAGCAAAGTGACTCATTATACACATATATACATTCTTTTTTATATTCTTTTCCATTATGGTTTATCACAGGATATTGAATATAGTTCCCTGTGCTATACAGTAGGACCTTGTTGTTTATCCATCCTATATGTAATGGTTTACCTCTGTTAATCCCAAACTCCCAATCCATCTCTCCCCCACGCCCCCTCTCTCTTGGCAACCACAAGTCTGTTCTCTATGTCTGTGAGTCTGTTTCTGTTTTGTGGATAAGTTCATTTGTGTCATATTTTAGATTCCACATATAAGTGATGTCATATGATATTTGCCTTTCTCTGTCTGATTTATTTACTTCACTTAGTATGATCATCTCTAGGTCCAACCATGTTGCTGCAAATGGCACTATTTCATTCCTTTTTATGGCTGAGTAATATTCCGCTGTATATATCTACCACATCTTCTTTATCCATTCCTCTGTTGATGGACACTTAGGTTGCTTCCATGTCTTGGCTGTTGTAAACAGTGCTGCTATGAACATTGGGGTGCATGTATCTTTTCGAATTAGAGTTTTCTCTGGATATATATGCAGTATTGGGATTGCAGGATCATACGACAACTCTACCTTTAATTTTTTGAGGACTCTCCATACTGTTTTCCATAGTGGCTGCACCAATTTACATTCCCAGGAGGTCCTCTGCTTCTGATTAATCATATTAAAGACAAATCCTTCAGAAAAGACCACCTGGAAAGCAATTCAAATGTTCAGGAGAAGCATGACTATCTGCTATGCATCCAAGGAAATGAGGCCCTGTGTCCATACTCAATTCTAGAACGGCTCATGAATCAATACAAATGCAGCCCCTGCCTCGGTGCTCACCACTCTCCTCCTGGAACATCCTCATGAGATGTGGGAAATAAAGGCTCATTGTCAACAATAAAGGGTTCCACTGTCCTTATTCTAAGCCACATTTTTCTTCTGTAAGAGGAAACAGCATTAGCCAGCTCTTAGAAGAGCTGAAAGACAGCAGACCAAGGTGAAACATAGTGATGCAGGGGCCACAACACAGGCTGCGTTAAAACGCTATCTTACAAATGAGCTATGGACTCGGCCGAACTGTCGCTGCCCCCAATCTTGTTCCCAGTTGGGTCTCCCATGTTGTAAAGATAATATTCTTTTTTTCCTTCCAAATATAACACAGTTGCTTTGACTACACACAATATGGGTTTAAACAGTCCTGGAGTACACCTGTACAATCAGCTCAAACATCCCAGACAGGAGACCTTGAATAAGCATCTTGCTGCAAGGTCACAGACAACCACGAGCTCTGAAATTAACTAATCTTCAGAATTCTACAAGAGTTAATAAATTAGTCTTCAGAAACCAGGCTGACATCCAACACTGTCACACAAGACCATACCACCTAGCTTGGGGTCACAGAGGGGTGTGCTTCTTTTTTGCAAAATGTCAGTAAGAACGGCAAAAATGTTGAGCACACGCCAAATCTCCAGGAGCCGATCCCAGTTAAGCCAATGTTATTAGCACATCTGTAAGACAATTATGCAGTGATTAAAATATTTACAAAGAGTGTATTGTATAAAATGTGCTGTTATAATTTATTCACAACCAAATAAACACAGAACAAACTGTGAAGAAATACATTAAAATCCCAGCAAAGCGTTGCCTTTGAGTGATGGGACACTGTGATTCACTTCCCTCCTTTCTTCATTTCTGAGTGTGGTATTTCTACAGACAAATAATAAATAAAAAGACAAGTGCCGTGGAGTGTGAGCCCTCTGCAGCCACACCTGTCAGTGAGCTTTTCTTCAGAGGAAGGATGGGGGTCTTAGCATCCCTTGAAAGAGTCCCAGGGCACGGGTGGGCATGATTTGTTCCATCTGGGCTTTCGATATGCCAGGATATCTGTCCCACCATGTCCTACTCTCAGAATGAACAAAATGGAATGATCCGTCCCTTAAATACAATTTTTAAATGCTGTCAGCCCTTTACCAATAGCAAGTCTCCAGGAGCTGGTATTTTCAACATCCCACAATGTAATCTACACCTGTCACCCATGTTCATGCTGTAACGTATAGCAATTTGGCACCCAAGGAACTTCTGGGATGGCAAACATTTGCTGTTCTCATTAGTTACTCCTAATAGTAATAAGTTAATTCTCTCCCATGAGAACAGCTGGAGATAGTGGTGACTTAACCAAAGTCAGCCCCTGTTCCCAGTCGCCTTTAGGAAAAAAGCAAGGGTCCAGACAAGAAGGCAATTAAACAAAACATTACCATCACTGACCTTTTTCTCAACATGCTTGAGAAGGGGCCCAACTTTTGCACATGCCAAGGCCTTGTGCTAAGAGGGACATTGCCAAGTGCCCTTTACCAGCTCCATCCTGGTACAAGGAAACAGACAGCCTCCAGGGAAGGCAGACAAGACTCCAGGGAAAAGTGGATTTATTTCTGCTGGCTGTCCTGCTAATTTCATATTTTTCTAGTCACTTGCAAGTGCAAACATCACTGTGAAGATTTCAAATAAATCTCATTTTATTTATGGGCTGATTTGTGTCTCCCACAAATTCACATGTTGAATCCCTTAACCCCCAGGACCTCAGAATGTGATCTTGTGAGGAAATAGGGTCATTGAAGACCTAGCAAAGATAAGATCATTAGGGTGGGCTCTAACGCAATATGACTGATGTTCTTATAAAAAGGGGAAATTTGAAGACAGACACAGGGAGAAAGAACGCATGTGACGAGGAAGGCAGAAATCTACAGGGTAGGGAAAGATGGGCAATGCCAGAAGCTGGGGAAGAGACACAGGACAGACCCTCCCTCACAACCCCCAGAAGGAACCAACCCTGCTGACACCTTATCTCAGACTTCTGGCCTCCAGAGCTGTGAAACGATGCATTCCTGTAGTTTATGCCACCCAGTTTGTGTTACTTTGTTACAGCAGCCCTAGCAAACTGATACAATCCCTAAGGATTCAAAGTACACCACTCAAAGGAGTTCCCTTGTTTTTCATCTTCTGGAGAATTCTCCAGCATGTAATCAGGGTGTGTTTGCACCCTGGCTCTAACCATTGTTTAAGCTATTCAAGTTTCCTTGGCTTTCCACATAAATTCTAGAATCATCTCGTTGATATCCTTTTTTCTTTTTTTTTTTTAATCCTGCTGGGAATTTGATTGGGAGTGCATCAAATCTATACATCAATTTGGGGAGAATTAACATCTTAACGATACTGAACCTTCCAAAGCAGAAACATGATCTATCTTTCCATTTCCTTAGGTGTTCTTTTATTTCTCTCATCAGTATTTGTAGTTTTCAGCATACAAATCTTATACATGTTTTGTTAAATATAAACATATGCCTTTTCTCTTTTTTTGGTGCATTGTAAATGTTCATGTTTTCTTACAATTGCTTTATTGATATAATACAGAAATATAACTGATTGTTGTATAGTGACCTTACTAAATTCATTTATTAATTCTAGGAGCTTTTTGTAGATGCCAAGGGATTTTGCAGATGATGATGTAGTCTGCAATTAAGAGTTGGTTTTATGTATTTCTTTGCAATCTACGCGCCATTTATTTCTTTTCTTTGCCTTAGCACACTGGCTAGGACGTCCTGGATGGTGTTGAACAGGAGTGATGAGAGCCACAAGACCTTACCTTGTCCTTGATCTTGGGTGGAAAACGATCTTTTACCACTACTATGATCTTAGCTGTAAATTTTTTGTAGACGCCCTCTTTCAGGTTGAAGATGTTTCCATTCCTGTGTGCTAAGAGGTTTGTTTTTTTTTTAAATCATGAATGGATTGCACTTTGTCAAATGCTTCTTCCACCCTTGTTAAGAGGCTTGCATGGTTTTCCTTCTTTACCCTGTTAACATGGTGGAACGTGTTGACTGAAGCTTGAATTTTGAAGCAGCCTTGCATTCCTGGGAAATCCTCACCTGGCCATAATGTACTGTCCTTAGGCAATGCTGGATTAACTTTGCTAATACATTGTTAAGAATCTGTTTACATCTATGTTCATAAGGGATATGGCCTGTAATTAACTTGCAATATCTTTATCTCCTCATATGAGAGCAACGCTGGCCTCATTAAGTGAATATGGAAGTATTCTTGCCTCTTCTATTTTCTGAAAAAGACTGTGCAGAATTGGTATTATTCTCTTAAATGTTTCGGAGAATTCAGCAGTGAAACCATCTGGGCCTGTGATTTTCTTTTTTGGAAGGTTTTTTAACCACAAATTTCACATCTGTAATAGAAATAGAAAAATTCAGGTTCTCCAATTCTTCTTGAATGAGTTTTGGGAATTATTTCAAGAAATTGGTCCATTTCTTAAGATGGAAGCCCAGATTGATGAGACCTTTCTTCTTTCCTAATATGAGCATTTAATGCTATATACTCTTCTGTAAGCACTGCTTTGGCTGCATCCCACAAATTAATATATTTTCATTTTCATTCAGTTAAAAATATTTAATTTCCCTTGAGACTTCTTCTTTGACCCATGGATTGTTCAGATATATGTTGTTTAATTTCTAAATAGTTGGGGATGTTCCCCAATATCTTCCTATCAGCAATTTCTAGTTTAATTACATTATGGTCAAAGAACATACTTTGCAGGATTTTGATTATTTTTAATTTGTTAAGGTTTGGTTTTTGGCCTAGAATATGGTCTATCTTGGTGAAGGCTCCATGTGCACTTGAAAAAGAATGTGTATTTTGCTGTTGTGAGGTAGAGTGTTCCATAAGTGCCCACTAGGACATATTCATTGACAGTGTTACTCAGATTTTCTGTATCCTTGTTGCTTTTTTATCTACTTGTTCTATCAGCTATAGAGATGGTAATGTTGAAGTCTCTAATTATGGATTTAACCATTTTTCTCCATTTAGTTCTATCAGTTTTTGCTTTATGTACTGAGGAGTTCTATTGCTAGCAGCATACAGGTTTAGGGTTTTTATGTCTTCTTGATGAACAAAACCTTTTATCATGTGTAGTGGTCCTCTTTATCCCTGGCAAATTTCCTTGTTCTAAGGTAGAATTTCTCCAGTGTTAAAATAACCACTCCAGCTTTCTTAAGTATTTGAATGGTATATCTTTTTTCCATCCTTTTATTTGTAATATCTCTGTGTCATCATACTTAAAGTGGATTCCTTGTAGAAAGCATATACTGATAGGTCTTGTTTCTTAATCTAATCTATTAATGTGTATTTTTAAATGGTGTGTTTAGGCCATTTATATTTAATGTATTTATTGATATGGTTGGATTTGGTCCACTCTTATTATTTTTCTGTTTGTTTCCTTTGTTTCTTGTTTTTCTGTTTCCCACTTCCTGCCTACTTTTGGATTGTTTAAATTTTTTTTAGTATTTCATTTATCTATTATCTTTTTGGCTATAATTCTTTGTATCTTTTTTAATGCTTGCTCTATTGATTAATATATATATTATATTGTGCATATATGTATATATATACACATATATATAATACATATATATCTTTTCATGTTCTACTTTGAGTTAACATTTTGCCACTTCAAATAAAATGGAGGAGTCTTACAACCATATAGGTCCCTTTATCCACAGGATTTATGATATAGTGGTCATATGTATTATATCTATATACATTAACACACACATACCCTCAGTGTCATAATGTTTGCTTAAAACCCTCATAAGTATTTTAAAGAATTTTAGAGGTGAAAAATAGTCTATTATAATTACTCAGATACTTTTTCATTTCTGTTGCTCTGCCTCCATTCCTGAACTCCCCAGTCCCTTTGGTATCATTCCTCTTCATCCTAAAGAACTTTCTTTAGCAACTCATGTAAACAGGTTTGCTGACAACAAATCCTTTTAGTTTTCCTTCATCTGAGAATGTCTTTATTTCACCTTCATTCCTGAAGGATTTATTCACTGAATTCAGAATTTGTGGTTGATAGTTTTGTTTTGTTTTGTTTTTAGAATGTTAAAGATGTTCCATTGTCTCTGGCCTCCATGGTTTCCGATGAGAAATCCACAGCTACTCAACTCATTGTTCTCCTATATTCAGTGTGTCATTTTTAATTTAGCTGCTTTCAAGACTCTTCCTTTATCTTTGGTTTTCAGCAGTTTGATTATGATATATCTAGGTGTGATTTTCTTTTGGTCTATCCTGTTGGCAGTTTTGAGGTTCTTAAATCTGTAAATTTATGTCTTTCACCAAAATGGGATGTTTTCAGGCATGATACTGTCAAATATTTTTGTGTAACAAGCTCTTTCTTCTTTCATTAAAGGATTCTAATGGTATAAATGTTGGAGTATTTTATAATGTTCTATAAGTCCCCAAAGCTTTGCTCATTTCTTAGAGTCATTATCTCTCTTTGTTATTCAGGATAATTTCTATTGATCTGCTTAAATTTCACTGATTCTCTCCTGTGTCACAGTCATTTTGCTTTTGACCCCATCTAGGGAAATTTTTATTTCAGATATTATATTTTCAGGTCTAAATTTTCTATAGTATTCTTTTTTTAGTTTATATTTCTCTTCTGAGAATTTCTGTCTCTCAGCTCATTTCAGAAGTGTCCATTCAGCATGAGGGCTGGGACTAGTTCTCCTACTTCCCTACCAGGCTCTCTTTGTCGTGTTACATCCTCATGGAGGGGCCACTTGGTGTCACCACATGCTTTGCCATAGGAACAAATGTGTCAGGCCTTGGCCCCTCCACAGCTGGGATCCCATTAGTTCTCAAGTATCCCTCTGAGGCTGAGGCCACTTGGGGCCAGAAAAGGGAGTTTCCCAGGAGGGCTGGGGAGGGACGTGCCCAGGGAGCAGCTCTTTGAGAAGCCACGGTTCACCAACTCCAGAACAGAGAGCGGGTGCTTCACTCAGACAGTGGAGGGCGAGGGTGGGGGGGCAGAGGTTGTTGCCAAAGCAAGAGCCAGCTGTCACCAGGCCAGCAGCACCGTCAGAGCGCAGAGCCCCAGCAGCTCACCCAGAGGTGACAGCTGGAGTGTGGACCTGGCTCAGGATGCAGGAGGCAGGGTCCATGGGGGCGGGGAGGGGAATGGCCCCTCTAACAAGAACAGTCAAGTGTCCGCCTCACTCTGGCACTGATTTGTCCCCGGTCCCAGGAAACTCTGGCCGGAAATAGCCAGGCCGGAGAGCTGTCTCTCCCTGCCCGCCTCGTGGAACACAGGGACACCTGTAGACCCTCCTCTCCTGCGAGCCCCCCACCCCGTCCCAACAAACGCCCTGGAAGCACCACCCAGGCGATGGCCAACCTGAATGTCACACAATCATTCATTCACGCCATCCTTCCCGCAATTCTCCCAGGCTGTCTGCCGGCCCCCCGGAAGATTCTGTAACTTTCTGCAGAGGTGGGGGCCAGCACATCCACCAGCAACGACTGCTGGAAGGGTGTAAAGGAAACGCAAAATGCTGAAACAAAACTCCCGAGGTGGAGAAAAACGGCAGGACGGCAGGATACTCCATCACATGATGATCTTCTGAATAAAAGATCTCCCTCGGGATTTCTTTAAATAGCCAGCTTCTCCTGGCTCATTTTAAATAATTTAACTCTATTTATGTGTAACTTTCTTACACGTTTCCTCTGTGGGAAGCAGGGAACTCTGGGGTATTGAGTGGGGTGGGCAGTGGGGGGAGTTTGCAAAAGAGAAGAAGATGCAGGAGTCACCTGCCGGGCCGCCTCTCCTCTGGAGGGCACCTGGGGTATCTGCACCCCCAAACTCCCCACACACAGGCTCCCTAGCCCTGAGTGGGGCGGGCCCTCGTCCTTTGCTGGAGAAGAGCCAGCTCCACCCATACCCCAGTTTTGGGGGTCTACTGACGGGCAGCTCCCCAGGCTTCTCCAGAGCTGCCCCCCACCACCTTTGGGCTCAGCTGTGTCATCCCGGCTCTTGGCTGATGTCTGCACAATGATTCTGATCCTCCCCACAGGAGACCTGGGCTGCCCTGTCTCCTAAGTAACACCTTGTGACCCTAGAAAAGTCTGGGGAGGGGAGAGGCTGTGGGTAGTTACAAATTAGGTCCCTGCTTGTGGCTTTTCAAGATAAAAATTCAAAAAGATACCTAGGCTGTCTGCTGGCAGTTGTGAGGAGGAGGCTAAGCAGAATGTGTGGCTGGCAGGTGACAGGGCTGCCAGGTGATGGAGAAGTCGGGGGGCGGGGCTCCCCTGTGCAGAGTGAGTCAGGGATGAGGGGCGGAGCCGGCTCTGGTGAGGACCCCGGACACTTCTCCAGCCGCCTGGTCCATCACCTGCCGCAGAGGGTGCAGCCAGCGCCAGTTTTGGGGTGGGGGGAGGTGGGGGGAGGTGTTGTCGCCAGCAGCCTCTGGGCTCAGCCTCCAACTGGGGACAAAGACCCGAGAGCTGTCCTGGGTCAGGGGGCTCTAGGGTCCCACTCAGGGCCCTGTCTGTCCGTGTTCAGTCCCAAGGCCCTGGCTCTTTTGTCCCCTCGTGCCATCTCTGGCCAGCTTTGCATCCGACAGCTCCTTCACCCAGTGGTCCCCACACTTTAGAGACCGGGAGTCACCCAAGGGCTTGTTAAAGCTCAGAACACTGGGCCCCGCCCTCGGAGCTTCTGAGTCAGGAGATCTGGGTGGAGCTGAGGGTGTGCTTTTCTAACAGGTGCCCAGGTGGGGCTGATGCCACTCATCTAACACCACATTGGATGGGACGCCAGGCCACCTGCCCACCCTCCAGTGGTCATATCTTTGGAATCAAGGATAAAAATGCCAGGACTTCTCGGGAAAACAGATTCGCAGGTTTCAGATCTGAGAAGCTAAATGCAGTCATCACAGCTGTGCCGAGGCCCCCCTGGTCCCTGCCCCCAGTCACATGTCCTTCCTGAACATGAAAGAGAAAAGAGGATTTCAAGGCCATATCTGGGCAGGACAGCTTGGATAAAGATGGAAATACTCCCCTCCCACTGTGATCAGGGGAGTCGGACCTCCTCACGGCCCCATCTCGTCCTGGCAGCTGCGGAGTTCCCGCTGCCCATGCTGTGGCCAGGCATCTCTCTGTGGGTGTTGCCCACCCTCTCCGCGAGGCCCACCTCGGGGTGGAGCAGGCTACCACCCCAGGGCCCCTGACCTCGGGGCTCGGGATCTGAAGCCAGAGCATGGAGGACAGAACAGGACCAGTCGGTGCCACTAATGCGATGGCAGATTTGGTCTGGACAGTGAGGGCTGACTTTGGGGATGAAGAGATGAAGAGACAGATGGCTCGTCCCTGAATCTGAGGTTGTCCCACGTCAGAAGTCAGTGAGACAGCCAGGTGGACGGTGACCAGATCAGATGAGGAAACTTTGCCTTAGTCAGCCTTCTTCAGAAAATGAGAACCAGGAGGAGGTAGACGGAGAGATTTATTTCAAGGGATTGGTTCACAGGATCCTGGTAAGCCTGAAATTTGCAGGGCAGCCTGGGACTTATGGCAGGAGCTGATGTGGCAGCCTTGGATCTGAAGGCAGAATTGCTTCCTCTCTGGCGACTTCAGTCTTTTCTCAAAACACCTTCAAGCCATTGGATGAGGCCCACCCACATCATGGAGGGTCATCTGCCTTACATGTGATTTAAATGTTAATCGTGTGTAAAACACAACTTCACAGCAACATCTAGACTGGTGTTCGACCGAGCGACTGGACACGATAGCCAAGTTGACACATAAATGTACCCATCACAGCTGCACAGATATTACTCCGGTCCTTCAACACACACCAACCACGGGTAGTGGGGAGGCAGAGGCAAACAAGACAAAGTTCCTGCTCTCACGGAGATGATACCTATTCCCCTGCTGCCAAGAGTTGGGCATTCTTACTCTCAATGGCCCTTCTCAAAGAAGTCCCCTTTACCACATACCTTTGGCCTCTACCCACAGTCTCCTCCTGCTAACACCACTTCCTTTCCTCGGTATTAAGATAGCGTTCTGGGGCTTCCCTGGTGGCGCAGTGGTTGAGAGTCCGCCTGCCGATGCAGGGGACACGGGTTCATGCCCCGTTCTGGGAAGATCCCACATGCCGCGGAGTGGCTGGGTCTGTGAGCCATGGCCGCTGAGCCTGCACGTCCGGAGCCTGTGCTCCACGACGGGAGGGGCCCCAGCAGTGAGAAGCCCGCGTACCGGCCAAAAATAAAAAAATAAAAAAAAAATACCATTCTACGTACAGTCTACAGCCTTCCCTGGTGATCCCCTGGCCATCCTGGGATTCAGAATTTAGGTATAATGTAGTCTGCATGGCAGAATTCTGTGCAGCTATGCTGTCCCAAGCTCAGTTGTCCTTCATACCTGCTAACTAAGGAGTAGGGTCTCATTCAGATATTTCTTACAAGTGACAGACCTTCCTCACACCAGCCTTGGGATCTTCCTCAGACATTCATGTACTCACCCTATCTTCTGTACTCAGAAATTCTTGCCACCCATATGCTAAGACTAGTTCACCAGAGCATCTAAAGGAGCACATACTGTGTAATTTAGGGGATGGGTCTCGCAATTATAAAAATAAAACCATTTATTGGCTTTTGGGTATAAACCTCAAGGCCTTTTCCATCTATCTCAAGCCCTCTGGAGTTCCCCACCTTCCCAGAGCAACTAAAGCCACTTTTTCTGAAAATGACTCAGAAATAGACAGAAACCCAAGGTAATGATGAAACCACTATTTCTCAAAATACGGTTCAAACAGATTCCTGGATCAGAACCTGCTGAGAGGTGGGCCTGGAAATCTATCTTTGTATGAAGCACCTCGGATCATTATGTGCCCAAGAGTTTAAAAATGACTTCCCTAAGGATCCCTTTTAGATATGGTGAGCCCCCTCGACAGTAATCATAAAACTGTGCTGGATAAGAAAAGACGGGTGACTCTGGTGGGTCAGAAACTTTACAAATCACTGAACAGGAAGGCAGATAGACTCAGACGGAAGAATGAAACCACAGCCCCAGGTGGAAGGACAGCTGGGGAAAGTGGGTGAGACTCCAAGGTTGTTCCAAAATGACAGATTCCAGGATGGAAGGGCCCCAAGCAAGCAAGGGTCACTGGAGGAGTCTGAGAGTAGGATCAGCTGGCAGGTGCACACCACCCATCCTCCATCTCTAGGGCCAGGCAGTCACACAGCACTGGGGGTCTTGTCAGCAAGGAAAAGAGAAGGTAGGGAGGATGCCTGTTAGAGACTAGCCAACAGTTCTGCTGCACGCATCACAGTGAACGTTCAGAACAAGGATAGAGAAAATCCTCCATGCTTCAGAAGGCAGGGGTGGGGGTTACACACAAAGCAACGAGAACCAGATTATTGGATTGACGTCACACTTCTCATGGGCAACACTGGACGCAGGAAGACAATGGGAGAGTATCTCCAAAGTTCCAAGGAAAAGACATTGGTCAGAATTTATACCCAGCCAAACTGTCCTTCACGTGAGAAGTCAAGATGTCAACACTTTCAGACATTCAAGTAGAATATAAGTAAATGATGAATGTACTGTTACAAGGAGGAATCACAAATACAAAAGGAACAGTGATGAGGAGGAGGAAAAAAGTAAAATTTATTACTAATGACTGTAAAATATTTCAACAATCTGGAATTCTAGGACTAAAATTAGAAATGATACCATCAATGTGGGCGGAGAGGTTGAGGCAGCAAGCAGAGGGAAGTAAGATCATGCCAATATTTTTGTTTTCTAAGGAAGGAGGGCACATTCATCAAGTCCAGGTGGCAACAGAAAAATACAAGTTTATCTCTGAGTTATCTCTATAAAAGGAATAGGATGCATAATTTCTAAATCACTAGAGGAAAACAAAAGGAACACAGAAAACGCAATCCACACAACAAAACAGAAGCAATAAGAAAATATTAACCAACAAATATCTCAAAAATAGCCCAAACATATCAGCATCACTGGATTAAATACACCTAATCAAAGAGATTTTCAGATTAGACTACAAAAACAAAATTCAGTCCTGTGCTTGTTTTGGGTTGAATTGTATACCCCCCAAATTCATATCTTTAAATCCTAACACCCAGTATCTCAGAATATGACTCTCTTTGGAGACAGGGCCTTTAAAGAGGTAATTCAATCAAAATGAGGCTGTTAATGTGGGCCCTAATTCAATCTGACAGCTGTACTCATAAGAAGATAAATCTGGACAGACAGAGAGACCCCAGACGTGCAAATACACAGAGGGATGACCATGTAATGAGGCAGCGAGAGGGTGGGCGTCTGCAAGTCGAGAGAGACCTCAGAAGAAACCAACCCTGCTGACACTCTGATCTTGGATGTCCAGCCTCCAGACCTGTGCAGAATAAATTTCATTTGTCTAAGCCACGTAGGCTGTGGTATTTTGTATGGCAGCCTCAGCCTACTGATACACCATGCTCTTCATACTCTTTTTAGTCCACCTGTTTGAAAAACATAGATTTTCAGATTCTTTGAGAAATTTCAACCATGATGTCTTAGTCTATTTGTGCTGATGTAACAAAAATACAACAGCCTGGGGACTTCCCTGGTGGCACAGTGGTTAAGAATTCACCTACCAATGCAGGAGACATGGGTTCAATCCCTAGTCTGGGAAGATCCCACATGCCACGGAGCAACTAAGCCTGTATGCCGCAACGACTGAGCCTGTGTTCTAGAGCCCGTGAGCCATAACTACTGAAGCCCGCACACCTATAACCCATGCTCCACAACAAGAGAAGCCACGACAATGAGAAACCCACGCACCACAACGAAGAGTAGCCCCCCTTCGCAGCAAAAAGAGAAAACCCATGTGCAGCAACGAAGTTTTTTAAATTAATTAATTTAAAAAAATACAGGGGCTTCCCTGGTGGCGCAGTGGTTGAGAGTTGCCTGCCGATGCAGGGGACACAGGTTCGTGCCCCGGTCCAGGAAGATCCCACGTGCCGCGGACTTGCTGGGCCCGTGAGCCATGGCCGCTGAGCCTGCACGTCCGGAGCCTGTGCTCCGCAACGGGAGAGACCACAACAGTGAGAGGCCCGCATACCGCAAAAAAAAAAAAAAAAAATCTTGTGATAAACCATAATGGAAAAGAATATGAAAAAGAATATATATATATATATATATATATATATGTATAAGTGATGGGACCTCCCTGATGGTTCAGTGGGTGAGACTCTGCACTCCCAATGCAGGGGGCCCAGGTTCAATCCCTGGTCAGGGAACTAGATTCCCCATGCATGACGCAAGGAAGATCCCGAGTGCTGCAACTGAGTGCTGCACAGTCAAATTAATTAATTAATTTAAAAAGAACTCCCATTAGCATAATATCCCAAGTTCCTGATAAGCCCTTTTAAAAAATACATTTATTTATGTGGCTGTGTCAGGTCTTTGTTGCAGCGTGTGAACTCTTTAGTAGCGGCATGCAGAATCTAGTTCCCTGACCAGGGATTGAACCCAGGCCCCCTGCATTGGGAGCTCGGAGTCTTATCCACTGACCACCAGGGAGGTACCATGAGTCCTTTTCTTACAAAATGTATTCCTGGCATGATAAGCTCTCCCACTGATAATGCTGTCCAGGGTCTGGGTCCTAAGATATTTCCATCTGCCCCTCCTCCCCTTATGATCCACCAGCAAACCAAACTGGTGAGTGCAGATCCCTGGGCGGCAGCCAGGCACAAGACAGGAGGGGCGCCACCCACTAGCAGTTGGGGTCGTCACCCCAGGAGATCTGGGGACAGTCTGTCTTTTAAAATGGGAAAATCTCATCTACTAAAGAGGCTGTAAAAGACACAAGTGAGGGACCTCACTCATCTTCCAGGGTCTTGCTCACTGTAATTGGCCTTAATGGCATCCAGGTAAGGAATAAGACAACGTGACAGCTGATTCTTCGCCAGCACAACTCTCATCTCTCTCTAATCGCGCTTGGAAACAGACATCCTGGGCCAAGCAATATATTTCACCTTCTTTTCCCTTAACAGTAACAGTCACATAAACATCAGCGAGACAGACAGGGCTGTTCTTCAGGCATGAATCCTTGAACACCAAACGTGGCTTAGTTTCATTTTTTTTATTGAAGTATAGTTGATTTACAATGTTGTGTGAATGTCTGCTGTACAGCAAAGTGACTCACTTATTCATATATATATACATTCTTTTTCAGATTCTTTTCCATTATGGTTTATCCCAGGATACTGAATATAGTTCCCTGTGCTATACAGTAGGACCTTGTTGTTTATCCATTCTGTATTTTAATGCAATCTCCTTGGAAGCCAAAACGGTCGGCCAAGAGGTTGAAAACAAGCAGAAAGTGGTGGTTACCAGGCAACAGGACTAAGCAGAACTTTCCCCCAATCTTAGGAGACTGGGAAAACAAGAAATTATAGTTTAGAGCTACTGAAGCAGTGAGAACTTGAAGTGCCAAATTTCTGGAGAGAAGGGAAACAGAGTCTGAATTTGGATATATTAAAGAAGGGTGGGGCTTCCCTGGTGGCGCAGTGGTTGGGAGTCCGCCTGCCGATGCTGGGGACGCGGGTTTGTGCCCCGGTCCGGGAGGATCCCACGTGCTGCGGAGTGGCTGGGCCCGTGAGCCATGGCCGCTGGGTCTGTGTGTCCAGAGCCTGTGCTCCGCGACAGGAGAGGCCGCCGCGGTGAGAGGCCCGCGTACAGAAAAAAAAAAAAAAAAAAAAAAAAAGGGTGAAAGTTGAAACAATCTGAACAATAAATAAAATAGTACTGCATAACCCGAAGTATAAAATAAATATCCCTGAGTTCGTATGATGTAAACAATAAACTAGGGAAAAGAGGAAAATCTCCCATGCAGAATTCCTCCATATATTAATACTTTGTGCAGACACTGCCTCATGGAGATGGGGCATAACTCCCAGGTGATCAAGGTTAATATCAACAGTGGTCAGTTGCACCCTGATTTAATATGACGAGAATGGCAGTCTTCCCCATGCAGTCTCCTGACCAAAAGCCCATAAGCCCTGTCTAACCAGGAGAAAAATATCAGACAAACCTAAATTGAACAACAGTCTATAAAACACCTGATCGGTACTCCTCAACTGTCAACGTCATCAAAAACAAGGTAAGTCTAAGAAGCTACCACACTCTAAAAGCACCTAAAGACATGTGAAGATTAAGTTTAATGTGGTATCTTAAATGGAATCCTGGGACAGAAAAAGGACATTAAGTAAAAACTAAGAAAATTTGAATGAAATTTGGACTGTGGTTAATAATAATGTATTGATACTGTTTCATTACTTGCTACAAATGTACCGTGTGAATGTAAGATGTTAGCAACAGGGCAAAGTCAGTGCAGGATATATGGGCACTCTCCCTACTATCTTTTCAACTTCTCTGTAAATCTAAAACTATTCTAAAGTAAAAAATTTACTTAAAAAAAGAAAGTTGGTGTAGTTATATTACTATTTAGACAAAGTAGGCTTTAGGAAAAGAGGCATTATTAAAGGAAAAAAGAAAAAACTCATGATAAAAAAGGGCAACCTGCTAGGAATAAATTGTAAATTTAAATTCTAAGTGTATATGTACTTAGTTATATACTCTCAAACTTTATAAGGGGAGAAAAAAAACGAATCGCAAAAAGACAAATCTGAAATCACACTGGGATACTTTTTTAACACACTTCTCTCAGTAAATGATTTATAACAAGCAGACAAAACTCAGAATGGAATTAGAAGGTCTGAACACCATAGTTACCAAAAATTTCCTCATTAACAGAGAAAAATTACCGCACTGAGGAACTACACACAAGCGCACATAGAAAACTTTGTCAAAATTAATCATATGGTAGACAAGTCCAAAACAAATCTAAACAAATTTCAAAATGTTAAAATCACGAAGAATATGTTTCTGACTACAGTGTAATTACGCTAGAAATAAATAACAAAAATATAATTAGAAAATATGCAGACGTTTGGAAATGAACCACTTCAAAATAACCCACATATACAACATAATAGATAGAACACAAAAGAACATAAATACAAAAATTAAAAACATTTTGTACTGGGCTTCCCTGGTGGCGCAGCGGTTGAGAGTCTGCCTGCCGATGCTGGGGGCACGGGTTCATACCCCGGTCTGGGAGGATCCCGCGTGCCACAGAGCGGCTGGGCCCATGGGCCATGCCCGCTGGGCCTGTGCGTCCGGAGCCTGTGCTCCGCAACGGGAGAGGCGGCAGCAGTGGGAGGCCCACGTACCGCAAAAGAAACCAAACAAAACAAAAACATTTTGTACTGGTTAATAATGGAAATACAACATGTCAAAAAATAGTGTTACACATTCATATTCATAGCTGGACTAGTCACAATATCCAAAAGGGAAACAACCCAAACGTCCATCGATGGATAAATGGATAAAGAAAATGTGTCATATCCTTACAACGGAATATTATTCAGCCTTAAAAAGGAAGGAAATTCTAACCCAAGCTACAATATGGATGAACTTTGAGGACATCATGCTAAGTGAGATAAGTTAATCACTAAAGAACAAATACTGTACAATTCCACTCATATGGGGCATCTAAAATAGTCAAATTCATAGAAACAGAAAGAATGGTGGTTGCCGGTGGCTGGGATAAGGGGGAAAAGGGGAGCTATTTTTTAATGGGTATAGAGTTTCAGGTCTGCAAGATGAAAAAGTCCTAGAGATAAGTTTCCCAACATGTGAAGACAGTTTATACTGTTGAACTGTACACTTAAAAATGGTTAAGATGGTAAATTTTAATGTTATGTGTTTTTTACCACAATTTTTTTAAAAAGTAGATTACTGTTAAAGCAGGCTTACAAGAAAATTTACAACCTTAAATTCCTTTACTAGCAAACAAGAAATGCTGGAAAAATAAATAATCTAGATATCCATTTACTCTCAAGTACTTTGAAAACAACAGCAAATTAAACCCAAATAAAGATAAAGGAAGGAAATAAGAAATATAAGGGCAGGGAAAAAAAACAACAGAAAACAAATGTACAGTAGAGAAAAATCAACAAACCCAATTGTTGATTATTGAGTGGGGGGATTAAATATGTAAGTCACTAGCAAGACTGATAAAAGGTGATGGGACTTTCCTGGTGGTCCAGTGGTTAAGAATTCAGCTTCTGGGGTTTCCCTGGTGGCGCAGTGGTTAAGAATCCGCCTGCCAATGCAGGGGACATGGGTTCGAGCCCTGGTCCAGAAAGATCCCACACGCTGCACAGCAACTAAGCCTGTGCACCTCTACTGAGCCTGCACTCTAGAGCTCACGTGCCACAACTACTGAGCCCGCCTGCCACAACTACCAAAGCCCGTGCGTCTAGAGCCCATGCTCTGCAACAAGAGAAGTCACTGCAATGAGAAGCCCGTGCACCGCAACAAAGAGTACACCTTGCTCGCCACAACCAGATAAAGCCCACGCACCGCAACAAAGACCCAAAGCAGCCAAAAATAAAAATAAAAAATAAGTTAAAAAAAAAAAAGAATACGCCTTCCAATGCAGGGGACGTGGGTTTGACCCCTGGTCAGGGAACTAAGATCGCACATGTCGCGGGGCAACTAAGCCTGCATGCCGCAACTACTGAGCCCATGTACCACAACTAGAGAGAGAAGCCCGCGTGCTGCAACAAAGAGCCCAAGTACTGCAATGAAGATGCCGCGTGCCGCAACTAAGACCTGACAGAGCCAAAAATCAAATAAATAAATAAATAAATACTGATAAAAGGTGAGGGAGAGGGAAAGTACACAGATTACAATATCAGAAATGAAAAGGTGGATATCACTTGTAAAATATAATAATGGATATTATGAACAACTTAACACTAATAATTGTGACAATTTTTACAAAATGAACAAATTACTGAAACACAATTTAGCAAAACTGACACTAGAAGAAAGAAAATGTCCAAGTTGTCATGTATCTACTAAAGAAATTGCATCTGTAATTTAAAATTCTCTTTCCTCTTCTCAAATAACTTCAGACCCCAGTGGCTTCCCAATTGAGTTCTTCCAAATACAGAAGCAAAACCAAAAACGAAAACAAACAGCAACAACAAAACACCAGTATTACCCAAAATCTTCCAGGGAACATAAAAAGAGGACACTTTAAATGGCCACCAAATACCTTGATATCAAAACCTGACCTTGAAATATGGTCAGGTTTTATATGAAAATAAAATTAAAGGCAAATCACTTTTAAACACAGTTACAAAGAAGCTATAAAAAATTATCAAATCAAACAAGTTATATATAAAAATTAAGTCATATGACAATTCAGTTGAATTTAGTCCAGAATGCAAGGATGGTTTAACATTAAAAAAATCCATCATATAACTGAACATATTACTGAAATAAAAGGAAAATATTCTATGATTATTTAATGAGATGCAGAAAAAGTATTTGATAAATTCAACACCCACTCATGATAAAAACTTGCAGCAAACTAAAAATAAAAGGGAATGTTCTGACTCATATAGAGTATTCACCAAAAAGCTGACAGAAATTAGCATAACTTAAAGTAAGATACTGAAAGATCTGCCCCTAAGTGGGGAATCACTGAAGTGGGGTTTGCAATCAGTGCAAAGAAGGAAAAATACACTCTCATTATTCAGTCAACATGATTATGCATCTGAAAAATGTAAAAGAACCTGCAAATTAATTATTAGAATAACTGAATTTAACAAAGTTGCTGGATCCAAGGAAAGTATATAAGAAACAATCATGTTTATACACACCCATGAAAAGCAATTACAACAGAAAAAAAAAATTTAAATGCCACTTATAATAGCAACAACAGGAAATACCAAAACAATACTCAAATACCCTGGAAGAAATCTAACAAAAGATGTATATTCAAAACTACAAAATGTATCAAGAGAAATTAAAATAGACCAAAAGAGAGGGAAATTACGTGTTCATGTATGGGAAGACCTAATATTATAAAGATTTCACCTCCCTCTGAATAGATCTATGATTCAAAGGACTCACATCAAAATCTCAACAGGGTTCTATGTGCAAATGTCTACACGGAAATTGACAGAAAGATTCCAAATTTTATACGGAAATGCAAAGAACCAAACAAAGCAGGAGAATCTTGAATAACAAAACTGAAGAACTTAAAATGAGCAAAAGTAACACTTAGTATAAAAGCACAGTAATTAAAGTATTGTGGTATTGGTACCAGGACAGACAAACAGTGGAACTGAATAGAAACTCACATACATACAGTAATTTCGTTTACAAAAAAGTGACACTGAAGTGTGCTGTGATCGTGCCATGGAAGGTGGAATCTATCTCCCCACCTAAAATTGGTTCAGATGTAGAGACTCTTGACACCACACACATATCAACATATGAACTAAAAACAGAGTTACCATATGATCCTACAATCCCATTCCAGGACATACATCCAGAGAATACTCAAATTTGACAAGATACATGCACCCCAATGTTCACAGCAGCATTATTTACAATAGCCAAGACATGGAAGTAACCTAAATGTCCATTGACAGATGAATGGATAAAGAAGATGTGAGACATATATATTCTATTCTATTCTATATTATATATATTATAGAATATTACTCAGCCATGAAAAAGAATGAAATAATGCCATTTGCAGCAACATGGATAGACACAGAGATTGTCATATTAAGTGAAGCAAGTCAGACAGAGAAAGACAAATAAGATATGATATCACTTATATGTGGAATCTCAAAAAAAATGATACAAATGATACAAAACAGACCCACAGACATAGAAAACAAACTTATTGTTACCAAAGAGGAAACAGGGGCAGGGGATCAATTAGGAATTTGGGATTAACATATACACACTGCTATATATAAAACAGATAACCAACAAGGACCTACTATATAGCACAGGGAACTACACTCAATATTTTGTAATAACCTATAAGGGAAAAGAATCTGAAAAAGAATATATATATAAAACTGAATCACTGTGCTGTACACCTGAAACTAACATGACACTGTAAATCAACTATACTTCAATTTTTACAAAAAAGAAGGTATGAAGAGATTAATTACTTACATACTGGTCTTTCTGGGGAGAACGTGGCAGGAACAAAAGCCTGTCCAAAAATGGCGTGAGTGGCTTGACAGAAAGTGGGATGGAGTGCCCTGCTGGTTAGGGAGCGAGGCCATGAAGAGTCTGCACACAGGGGCTGAGGCTTCTGTGGTTTGACCCTCCCACCAGCAGCACACAAGGCTGTGGGCAAGCTTTGTTATCAGCTTGCCCAGATGTAGGGCAGAAGGAAAGGGAGGAGATGGGGTTTGAGAGCTGTCAGTAGGCAAACACCAGAAATGGAATCAGACCTTTATTAGAGAGAGCAGTGGGGTAATTAATGGTGCCAGATTAACCAGGTACCCATTAGGAGGAAAATGAATCGGGACATCTACCTCACACCATACATAAAAAATGGACTCCAGGTGGATTGTAGACCTAAAAGGGAAAGTTCAAACAATAAAGCTTCTAGAAGCTAACATAGGAGAATGTCTTCATGCTTTGGGGGTACAAACAGATTCCATAAACAGAGCACAAAAAGCAATTATCTTAAAGGCAAAGATTCATAAGCTACTCCTCTTTATCGAAAGATACCTCTGAAGGTGAGAAACAGTGTGAGAAAACATTTGCATTTCATACATACATCCAACAAAGGTCTCAAGTATCGAACACATAAAGAATCCTACACAGCACAAAGATAAAGAAAACCCAACAGGAGAACGAGCAAAAGACAGGAGCTTCGCAAAAGAAGACATCCAAAAGAACAATAAAAATATTCAAAAAAGGGTACTGAAATTAGTCTTCAGTCAAATGCAAATGAAAACCAAAGAAAACCACTCTACATCCACCAGAATTAAAATTAAGATGACTGACAACCCAGTGATTAGCAAGGATGTGGAACAAATGAAACTCTTAGCCTTGCTGGTGTGAGTGTATTTGTTCCAACCACTTGGGAAATCTGATTGGTAGTGCTCACTAAAATATAAACATAATCCACGTCCTATGATCCACCAATTCCATCCCTGGTAGATACACAACAGAAATGCAACCAGATGCACACCAAACGTGTAAGAATGTTCTCAGCAACAACGATGACCAAAACGTGGGAAAGATCCAAATGTCAGCAAAAGCAGAATGGATACATTTTTATATATTTATACAATGTAAAACTATCTGACAGTGACAATCAAGGAACTACTGCACATGCAACAACTATGAATGATTGTCGTTGAGTGAAAGAAGCTACCACAAAGGAGTACGTGTGGTAGAAATTCATTTATGAAAACTAAAAAAATTAGCAAAAATATTTGGTGGTAGGATTCAGTTCCCTTTGGGTGTTGGAGGTTGTGGCTGGAAGGGGACACTGGGGTGGGGGCGGTTCTTGAGTTCTGGTGACGCTTTACCTCTTTGTCTGGGTGGTAGTTACCCAGATGTGTTCAGTTTGAGAAAATTCATGGCAATAAACACTTAGAATGTTTGTACTTTTCTGTCTGTTTTATTTCAACTAAAGAGCTTATTTAAAAAAAAACGTTCTATATATAAAACAGATAAAACACAAGGACCTACTGTATAGCACAGGGAACTACAGTCGATATCTTGGAATAACCTATAATGAAAAGGAATATGAAAAAGAATATATATATATTTATATATGGCTGAATCACTTTGCTGTACACCTGAAACTAACACAACACTGTAAATCAACTATATTTCAATAAATAAATTTAAAAAATAAAAAAACAAAAACATGTTCTGAAGGGCAGAAAACTAGCCTCCAGTATGACAGACACTAGGGAACAATCTCTTCACAGAAACTGTACCATATTGTAATACAGCTTTTTTTGTCCTGAAATTGCAAATGGAATAAAATCTACTAGTGCCTACTTTTTAAAATATGTTATGGCCTATAACATGCACACTACGCAATTCAAAACAAACGCTTTAAAAAGGTGAATCTCCAAAGCCTCCCCCTCCCCACTTTCAGTCATTTCTGTTAATAAGTCCAGTTGGTCGTTACAGGGTGTGCACCGTCACAGTGAAGGAGGGGACACAATCGGGATGAGACTAGAGAAGGCACCATATTATGGGCAGGGGCAGGTCTTTCAAGGTTTTTCTTTCCACCTGGGGCTCTGCCTGCTGCCCTAACTTCTGTGGGTCAGGCTTCCCAGTGCCTGCTCTAGAGCCCCTGGTGCACTGCGGGGTGAAGGGCACTTGGGGAGGGTCCCCAGGCTGGGTCACTTTAGGTAGCCCAGCATCTGGGAGGAGGATCAGCCAGCTTTCCCAACACACGCACGCACATGCATACACAGAGACATACACACAGAGACACACACAACACACATACGCACATACATACACACACACGTGCATACACACGTACACACAGAGACATACACACACGCATACACACAAATACACACAGAGACAAATACACACATACACACAAATACACACACATACACACACACATACACATACACACAGAGACATACACACGTACACAAAACACACCCCATCCTGGTAAAACCACCCTAGAGAGCAGCCTCCCACCTGGGCGAAACTGGAAGAAGGACAGAGACAGTGACAATGACATTTGGGGGAGATAAACAGGAGAGCCTGGAAACCAAGTCCCAGAATGGTGGGAAGGCGGAAACTTAGAGCGTGGAGAATAACCCTATAGGGAGAACGTATATGCGCTCAGTGTCTCCTTGGTTGTCCCCATAGTAAGAGTCAGTGTTTACCAGATAGGTGCTGTGTTTCTTTCTCTTTTGTTTTTTAATTGTGGTCAAATAAACACTACATAAAACTTACCATCTAGACCACTGTTGTGCATATACTTCATTAAGTACATTCACACTGCTATGCTACCATCACCCCCATCCATCCCCCATCTTGCAAAACTGAACCCTGTACTCCTTAAGTACTCCCCATTGCCCCCCACCCCAAGTCCTTTATTGGATGAGAGAACAAAGAAGCTTCACATCACAAAGCAATCTTCCATCAAAGCAGGGCTGGGCCTCAGGGGCTCTCTGGGTATCCTCCTGCCTTGGAGGAGTAATAATGACCTTGGGCAACCACAGCTGCAGGAGGTGGGATGCCTCCGGGTCCACCGGGGAGGCATGATGCATGCTCCCCTCACTACACTGTGCCCGGCAGAGCCCAGCTCAGCTCTGCGTGTCTAAGACCTCATGTCCACGAGCCTATCTTCCTCTCTGGAAAGCAGGAATCAGGACATCTATCTTCAGAGTTGAAGGAGCTCTGATTCAGCCTGCTTCTACGGCTGTCTGGCACAGGGCAGAAGAGGGATGCTACTGCTGCTTCTGGATCAGCTGGGGAGGGGTAGGGGAGGGAGGAATGAGCTGGCACAGAGAAGGGAAATCACAGGCAAAGGGGGCCTGCCTCCCAGGCTGCCCTGTGCCCACACAGAACCTCACGGAGGAACAGAGACCAGCGGGGCTTCCAGAGCCCGACAGAGTCCTTGCAATGAACTTGGGCACAGCCAGGATGCTGCAAACTCCAGCCCGGCTTGCATACCCACTCCAACCCCCCAGAGGCTTGAGGGAAGGGGAGGAAGTTAGGATTTATCTCTAAGCTAATCGGTCCCCAAAGCTGTTTGATTTTTCTGATGTGAAATCTCACGGCATCAGAGGAGAGAGTAAATTTTCTTTGGCAACTGCCAGGTCTCAGCCTGGAACAGCTCCCGAGCTCTCCCACCACACTCTGGGCTGCAGGACCCAAAGCAGGGCTGGCAAGACAGAGTAGCGACAAAAAAACCAGACACACATCCCAAGGAGCACCGCTTTTCCTCAGCCAGGACTTGGGGAAGCCACACAGATACGCCAGCACCGTCATGGCTGAAAACAATGTTGGGGGTCGTCCTTGGGGACGACTCTCAGAATCGACCTAAGATGAACCACATCCACCGTCCCAAAGCACAGTGGCCACGACTGGAGATATTCGTTCAAAAGATTAACGCAGGTGCCAGATGTATTTCCATCACGGGGATTCCTTTCTGCTATCACAAGCTTAACGCCGCCTCCCAGAGAGAAGAGAGTCACAGCTGGAAATGCCTGGATTCTTCTCCCTCCAGAAAATCAGAAGCTCTCTCCACCAGCACCCAAGCCCCTCTACCTCCTCGCTGCAACCTCACACCTACCTCTTCTCGCCACATCCCTGACCCACATCCAACATCCATTTTCCATCCTCACGGAAAAATACCTTGTTCCCTCTGTTCACACCCTTTCTCCTCTCCACCCCCCCTCAGCCCTGCTTGGACAGTTTTCACGCAAAAGAAAAAGACTACATACACTTTGTCTTTTAAAATCCTCCTCTTGGGACTTTCCTGGTGGCGCAGTGGTTAAGAATCCGCCTGCCAGTTCAGGGGACATGGGTTCGAGTCCTGGTCTGGGAAGATTCCACATGCCGCGGAGCAACTAAGCCCGTGCATCACAACTACTGAGCCTGTGCTCTAGAGCCCGTGAGCCACAACTACTGAGCCCAAGAGCCACAACTACTGAAGCCCGTGCGCCTAGAGCCCGTGCTCCGCAACAAGACAAGCCACTGCTGTGAGAAGCCCGCGCACCACAAGGAAGAGTAGCCCCCGCTCGCCGCAACTAGAGAAAGCCCGCGCCCAGCAACGAAGACCCAACGTGGCCAAAAATAAATAAATAAATTTGTAAAATCCTTCTCTGTCTCCCACCTGCCACCACCCGGCCATGGCCACTGAGAGTCCCGAGTCTGCCCGCCCTGGTTTCTGCCCACTTTCAGGCCCCTGCAGCTCCTCACCGAGTCCACCCCCAACCACGGCCTGACTCCCTGCTTCCACCCACCCCTCAAAAGCGCCTCCACCCCTCCTGAAGCGGGGATCCAACAATTCTTCCCCACCTCAAAGAAGTTCTTCTCTCTCCTGAGTTCCCACCTCCTGCCCCCCGCCAACCACTCCCTCTCCAGGAGGGACCCTCCCCACACTCTTCCCCCAGGGTCTCTCCTTGGGGCCCTCCTCCACCCCACAGCCTTCAATGCATCATCTCTCCCCAGGGCCACACGAGGTGTCACCAGGGCTCAGGGCTTCACCCCTGCACCCCACTTCCACATTCATCTCTGGCATCAGCCCCCTGGTGAAGCCCTGCCTGACGTTCTGCATGTCCGCCTAAACAGGACAGTCTGGGGCTTCCCTGGTGGCGCAGTAGTTGAGAGTCCGCCTGCCAATGCAGGGGACATGGGTTCGTGCCCCGGTCCGGGAAGATCCCACATGCCGCGGAGCGGCTGGGCCCGTAAGCCATGGCCGCTGAGCCTGCACATCCGGAGCCTGTGCTCCGCAACGGGAGAGGCCACAGCCGTGAGGGGCCCGCGTACCACAAAAAACAAAACAAAACAAAAAACAACAACAACAAAAAAAAACAGGACAGTCTGGCCCCTGCTACCTCATCCTCTGGCTCCTGCATCAGGCCCCCCACCCCGGTCCTGCCCCGCCTCCGTCCTTCTCTCTCCCAGGAAAGCACACTCACCTTTCGAGATGTGCGGTCAAGTGTCACCTCCTTCTGCACAACCAACTACACTGACGGGCCACCTTCCCCCAGGGTCCACTCGTCACCTCCCTTAACACTCAGGGTGCACGGCCGCCGAAGCACTGGACACATCCCCTGGAGGCTGATCACCAAAGCGGAGGTCAGGTGCTCCCTTTCACACCTCCTAGGAGGACCTTGCCAGGAGCTGAGTCTCAGATCTGAGCCCTGAGGCCAGGACACGGTCGACGATTTGGCCTTTCTTGTGAATGAGGGTCTCTGCCACAGACGGGCACAGGCAGGAGTGGCGGGGGCACTTCCAAGGACTAACCTTCACCTTGACAGCCCCCCTGAAGGGCTGGCATGCCATCCCCATTTTTCCCTACAGATGTGTAAACTGACTGAAGGAGATCACGTGACTGGTCCAAGATGAGTCTGCAGTAACCACAGACTGTATGAAAACACAACTCTTTGCAGGACAATCTGTCACAATGGGGGAGACCCCAGCTGTGTTGCTCGGGGGGGAGACTTCAGGAATGTCTCCATAAACATAAACGCTGTTTATCAAGCAGTCCAAGACCAAGCTAGGGTATAAGAACTGTTCTGACTTCAAGTAGCATTTCCTGGTGGATCTAGAAGCACGTATGGTAAAAATAAGTTTGGAAAATGATGTGTTAAGTGAATTAAATGAGTTGCTTTCTTGCAGGATTTGTCAAGGCCTTTAATACGGCACTCTGGGACCCAAGTGGGGGCAGTACACACAGTGTGTCCCAGCCCGACCTGAATGTGGGCTGCTATTTTCGGAAACATCTCCTGGGACTCCACAGAGCACAGTTGGAGAAGACCAATGTACACACTCATGTAATTAATTAGAACTGGATATAATTAACTGGATCTGAATATCATTAATAAAAAATTACATACAGAAATGGCTAACTTCCTTTCATTTAATCACACAAATTATGTTGGGCTCAACAGAGTGGCAGCTCGGAGTGCTATTTTCTTGACACATTTTTCATTTTTTAAAAAAGGTGTTGATGAAATTTTTCTCTCCTAACATGCAACTTAAAAAAAAAAAAAAATGGTGTCAGAGCAGACGTTTCCAAGTACTTGAGAACATACACACAAAGGCTGGAAAGCAGATCGCAATGGCTGCTCTCTGCTTCCTCCAAGGAAGGAAATGACAGCAGTGGGGAGCTTTTATGTGCTACTCCCTCCCCATCTGTGATGTGGTTCGTTCTCACGACCACGCCCCCAAACCATGAGTCCCCACTTGACAGATGAGGAAAATGAGCTTCTGAAAGTGTGAGAAGTCAGAGCTACACAGCGATCACAGGTTCCCTGAGCACCGACGATCCATGGTGGACACGGTGAAGGGTCAGAACAAGTGGGTGAACAAGCCCACAAAGAGATCAGCGTTCAGGCAGGAGAGCACAGGGCAGGCTTAAATGTGGCTTAAATGCCCAACTAAAGCTTCTGAAAAGGGAGCCTGTGAGCCCTGTCCATCGAGATGGAGAGAAGCACATAGAAAAGAGAGCCAGAAAGAGCGCCAAAAAGACCACCTGCACGGACGCTGCTGTTGAAGGAACCCAGCCACACCACTGTGCAAAGCCTGGCTCACTCAGCTGAGACATGGAAACAACCCATGTCCACCGACAGATGATGGGATAGAGACAATGCAGTCTACACAGACAATGGAACAGGACCCAGCCTTTAAAACGAAGGAGACCTTACCATTTGCAGCAACATGGAGGGATCTGGAAGACATTATGCTAAGTGAAATACATCAGTCAGAGAAGGATGGAGCCTGCATTATTCCTCTTATGTGGGGCATCTGAAACAGTCAATGGGACAGAGGTAGACAATAAAATGGGGGGGAGTGCAGGGGGGTATAAAGTGTCAAGTTTGCGAGATGAATCAGTTCTAGAGAGATGCCACACAGCACAGCGCCTAGTTAACAGTAAGGGATGCTATGTTTCTAAAACAAAATTTTAAGAAGGTAGATCTCATGTGAAGTGTTTTTACTACAAAACAAACAAAAAAACAAAGGGATACAAGGAAACCTTCGGACACAATGGGTATGTTTATTGCCTAGATTGTGGTGAAGGTCACACAAGTGGATACATCTGTCCAAACTCAGCAAGATGTATACATGAATGACGTGCAGGTTTTTGGTAGACCAGTTATACCTCGATAAAGCTGGGGGAGAAAAAAGAAGTCCTGAGCATTTCAATGAAGAGAGGAATGCAGAACTGCCTGTAAAATGGTCAGCCCAGGAAGTCAGCAATTACAGTGAGTTAGAGGATTATTAGCCAATGCAAAGGAGCAAGACAGCCCTGCCAGAGGGACACGGGAGCAGTGAGGCTGTGTGGAGCACACACGTGATGTAAGCAGTTCTTTGCAGGAAACCACCTTTAGCAGGAAGCCCCTTTCCTTGTCACTTTAGCAGAGCTACACTGTCACTAACCTTAAACCAGGCACCCCCAGGCTCTACTCATCTCCGGCCCAAGCACACCTTTCAAATCTTTTGATCACACAATACCTTGCCTAACTTGTCAGTTCTTTCTGTAGATCAAAGACGTAGAAATGAAGAATAAGGAATTAACAGATGACCAGATCTCTTCCCTAGCTTCCCCTTCAGTAATCACGTGAACAAGTTGGCATCTAAAGAAAGATCACGAGGACTGACAAGCCTGCACATGGCGGGGAGGGCGACAAGTCTGACCCTCCCATCTCCATGATTAACCGAGATTACTTCCCCTTTTTCCTCTTTAAAAACTTTCGTGGCCAAGCAGAATCTTCGGAGGTGGTTTCTGGGGGACACTGAGTCCACCATCTCCCCAGATTGCCGGCATTCTGATTAAAGACAACTTTTTTTTTCTACCAACATTTGTGAGTCTGATTTTGTAAGCGGAGAGCAGTAGGACCCCATTCAATTACACTGAGGTGTTCAACAGAACCTCTTCTTTTATCAACTTTTCAAACACAAGAGAAGCAGGGGTAGAGAGCAAGCTCACCAACAGCCATGAACACACTGTTCAGGCTTGAAAACCTTAACACCTTCTTCTTCTTCTTATTGGCCCACTTTTTTCAATTATGTTGTTTTTTCCTTATTGATCTGAAAGAGTCCTTTTTTTTTTTTTTTTTTTTTGTGTTACGTGGGCCTCTCACTGTTGTGGCCTCTCCTGTTGCAGAGCACAGGCTCTGGACGCGCAGGCTCAACGGCCATGGCTCACGGGCCCAACCGCTCCGCAACACGTGGGATCTTCCCAGACCGGGACACGAACCCGTGTCCCCTGCATCGGCAGGGGGACTCTCAACCACTGCGCCACCAGGGAAGCCCTGAAAGAGTTCTTTATACAGACAGAATACCAATCTCTTACAGAGAATGCATCACAGATATTTATTCCAGCTAGTAGTTTGCTTTAAACTTTAGTGCCCCTTCTCTTAAGGAAGTTGCCAATATTAATGGTCTTTTATGATGTGTCTGCGCGCAAGTGTATGTCTTACCTTTTCCTACCTCAAGGGCATACAGAAAATCTCTTCTATGTATTTTAACATCATGCCCTTCATTTACCTCTTGAGTCCTATTGGCATTGACCTGTGTGTATGCTGTGAGGTAGGGATCTCATTTGCTCTTTTCCCATATGGACAACCGCTGTCCTGCATCCTTTCCCACCTGGTCAATAACACACCTCTGCCATCACCTGGGTTCCCAGACAGGTAAGCATCTTTTACAAGGCTCACTACCCTGTCCATCCATCCGATTCTGTCTCTCCTACTAAGATATCACAAACCTGAACCGTCACTTTCCATCAGGAACCTCACTCCCCCACTCTTACAGAAGCTCCACTTCGTGTTTTATTTTACTGTCTGGTGACTGGGAATATCTCTGTCTTTCTTAGGATCTTATGTTTTAGGACCATTCTCGGCCAGATTTTACACAGCACTGGCATGTGTTTGTACCTGGGCAAGGGCATGCTGACATCCTAAGAGCCAGCCATTTTCACAAATGCAACATCTTCTAACTTCATGTATTTTCTGAGACTTGCCCATGATTTAAACACAGCTTATTAATCTTTCCAACCTTCCTTCAGGATGATCCCTGAATTTCTATAATTATGACTCACGCGTTTTACAGATCAAGGGCCTGGTGGATAGATATCATAGCAATAGTGAGGCCTAGAATTTAATTCTCCCAGGGGGAAAAAACTAGAACACAGCCCCCAAATTTTACTATGAGTGGAAGCATATTCACAAAGTTATTCTGTGGAAGGACAGCAGGCACACTCTGAGGATTAGTATTCTGAAGTTACAGAACGGTTCCCTTGTGGTAGAAAAATAAATATACCCAGGTCTCTTCTCTCCGAAGATCTCTCCTCCCAGAGATTCATTCTGGCAAAACTGTCAGTTAAAAATATCCATCTCATTGCCACTTTTCTCTCACAGAAGAAATATGCTTTTCTGCAGAGAAGCCTGATGAGTATATTCACTTAAATGACGGTCCCGCCACACTGCAGATGGGTGAGTGCAACTGGCAAGAGAGCTTGGCCTCTCATCATTTGCAGCTGATTTTGATACTCTAATGATATTTTGGGATGCATAAATATTCCACTAGGTCTTTTTTGGGCTCAGAAGAAGGAAATACCTTATACCCTAGAGGCACAAACAGAACTGCCCCATGGTATCCATCAGAATGCAATGACAATTCCAATTTCGTTAAGAAAATCCTCAAGAAGCCAATTTCATGGTGGAAAGTCCCTAGAAAGCAGATGGAGTGTGGTGGCTGCTAGACCCTGGGCTCCCAGAAGGCCAGAATTTCACTGCCATTTGTGAGACTACTTCTCCATCAGTAACATCTCTGTCAGGGAACCGTTGACCAAAGCCGCCCACCTTGGCCAGGAACGACGATAACCGCTTGCCTGAGTTGTCTCACAACAGGAGGTGCCGATAAAGAACACGGTGCTGCCACGGAAAACTAAAGGGAGAATTCGGGAGTGGCTGAAAGGAAGCAGGAGACGCCAGCCCATAATATGTCCTGACAACCTCCCAGAAACCCTCGCGCTGGAATCCATCTTGGCTGAGAGATGCACGCACCACCAGGAAGGACCCTGAGTCAGAGTGATTGGCCAGAGACAAGCCGGAAACTAACCCCATCACCATAAACCTGAGACTGCAAGCCACGTGGAGAGCGGTCCTCCTGGGTTCCCTTACCCTCTGCTCTCTGCCCGGGCGCCCCTTCCCGATAAAGTCTCTTGCTCTGTCAGCACGTGTGTCTCCTCAGACAGTTCATCTGCGAGTGTTAGACAAGAGCCCACTCTTGGGCCCCGGAAGGGGTCACGCTTCCTGCAACACCTTCACAAGCTATCCCTACTGTCAATTATAATAAAAATCTCCTCCCCTTCCAGAATCCCCCAAAATCCTTTAGCATTTTCGCAGCGGAGGGCGGTTGACGCATCTACTCTATTTAAGGCTGAAGTATGTTTACAACTCTAAGTGGAAAATCAAACCGGAAGGAAAAGGCTTTGCTGAGAGCACAAAAGTAAATTCACACGCTTTGAAGACTGACAGCTGAGGAAATGTTCAGAAAAATACTCATTGATTCCTATGCCCAAACCCATTAAAAATCATACAACTCCTCTGAGGTTTCACCCTCCGCTCCCTTGGAGGGGGGCTGATTGTTCTATGTCCCTTAAATGCCTTGTGGCTGTGCCCCACTCACACACTCTCAAAGCTGAGCTGGGGGAGGGGGCAGGGCACAACCATTAAAAGAATGACAGAGCCGTGGAGGACATGACATAAACCAGTTAGAACCGACTAGGCCCAAGATGGCAGAAGGTTCGACTTCTGGTGGACCTTGGGCCTCGTTATATGCTCATTGTAATACACTAGCTAACTGACACATCCACAGGGGCCATGAAAGTTCTGAGGCCGGCCATAAAAGGCCGAAAAGTGGGTGGTGGTCTGATTCCTGGAAATCACTGCCCCTTCTTTTCCCACTCACTAGCTATGAAATTACCCAGCCCATAAAAACTAATCACCCCAGGGCTTCCCTGGTGGTGCAGTGGTTGAGAGTCCGCCTGCCGACGCAGGGGACACGGGTTCGTGCCCCGGTCCGGGAAGATCCCATGTGCTGCGGAGCGGCTGGGCCCGTGAGCCATGGCCGCTGAGCCTGCGCGTCCGGAGCCTGTGCTCTGCAACGGGAGAGGCCACAACAGTGAGAGGCCCGCGTACTTAAAAAAAAAAAAAAAAAAAAACCAATCACCCCATATTTCAGGGCCTCTCACCTTCTGAGATGAACCACACTCTGTCTATGGGGTGTGTATCTCTCTAAATAAACCCGCTTTCCCACTTAGTCCCCAGGGCAGAGCCCTCTTGCCTGTCTGCTTGTAGCCTTCACAAGCGTCCTACATTAATAAGTATACTTCTTACCTATCACTTTGCCTCTTGCTGAAGTCTTTCTGCATCGAGACATAAAGAACCTGAGCCTCCTTAAGTCCTGAGACCAGGTGTGCAGTTTCAGCTGGGAAATTGTGGGTTCAAGGCCCATCCGAGGTGTGACTGGGTTCAAGTCCCAATCTGAGGTGTGAGGTTTCAAAGCCACCATGGAATCCATCTAGGACATTTGGGACAAGAACGCTCCCCAATTTGACGTGAGGGAATTCCTGCCCAAGCACAACACAGTGAATTAGCACCGTAGATGCAGGGTAGATGCTGGATCAGCGAGTGGAATAAATGAAGCTGCCTTGCTTTACAAAACAATGATCTCTCAGCAGCTCCAAGTAGCGAGGCCTGTGTTCTTCTGCTACCCCAGGGGCAAAACCATGGCTTTGAACCATTGTCTAGACACTCCAGGATCCCATCTCCACTGGTGGTCGTCATCATCCTCAGAATTCACACAGAGCTTCCCCGTTGGGGAATGCAGTTTCCCTCTCCTTTGGTTGTCCCAAAGCCACCCTACACACGGCACTCTGGACGGCTGCCCAGCGCTGCTCCATGCAACTAGCAAATGCTCCTTCCCACTGTGGATGAAAAATGTTGCCTGCAGTATGAGCAAACAAAGGATGCTGCGGCCATCAAGCCATCGGCCATTACCATAGCCCCAGCTGTGAGCCCTGAGGGAACTCAGGATGAGAAAACACAGGATACTGGCCCCAGAGAGCTGAGGTGCACATCAAAGGAATGATTTCAGTGAGCCCAGACTCTTGCATCTTCTCATATATAGAAAAGCGCTAATTTTCTTAACTTGACATATCTGGTTTTCTTTGGTTAAGAGTAATCTTTTGATGTTCCGACTACATGATTTTGTTGCAAAAACTTCTATATGTCCTGGCTCCCCCTCCCTTGCCTCTTCAGGGCCGTCACTTAGAGCTACCTGAGATGCTGTGCCTGGGCTTGAAGTCCTCAGAAAGTCCACCAAATGAAACATAATTCTTAACCTTTAGGTTGTGCTTTTTTTTTTTTTTCAGTCGACACCATGAATGCATAAGAACCCATGGAATCCACCAGAACCTGGGACCTGCTCTGGTCATCATGCTCACCATGCCTGGCTCGGCCTCCTAACCCCTAATGATGTTCTCTTCTTCAGACATACTCCAACCCATACACCAGCTTCCCTGCTACCCAGCCACCAGCGTGTCTTTGGCCCCAGGAGAAGAGGCCAGCACCTTCAGCCCAGAACCCATATCCTACAAACCTCCCCTGTACCAGGTGCTTGCCTGGCACCTGGCCTACAGACCTGTGCAAATCTGCTCGTACAGGCCCTCCAGGGCAAGAGGAAGCCAAGAGCCCACCGTGGGTCAGTGGGATGAGGGCCACAGGACAGCTTCACCCACAGGGTGGCAGCGACTCGGGGCCGCCCCTCACCCCTGGTAAGCTTAAGAGGGCTCTTCGTGGGCTTCTCTGGTGGCGCAGTGGTTAAGAAGCCACCTGCCAATGCAGGAGACATGGGTTCAAGCCCGGGTCTGGGAAGATCCCACGTGCCACGGAGCAACTAAGCCCATGTGCCACAACTACTGAGCCTGTGCTCTAGAGCTCACGAGCCACAACTACTGAGCCTGTGTGCCACAACTACTAAGCCCATGCGCCTAGAGCCCATGCTCCGCAACAAGAAAAGCCACCGCAATGAGAAGCCTGCGCACCACAGCAAAGAGTAGCCCCCGCTCGCCGCAACTAGAGAAAAGCCCGTGCGCAGCAATGAAGACCCAATGCAGCCAAAAATTAATTAATTAATTATTTTTAAAAAATGAGTGCTCTTTGTAATCAGAGTTAAAGTCTTCTACTCGGCATCCTGGCATTTCAAAATGGTGGACTTCTCGTAGACCAGTAATAGAGGAAGGTTTCAAACAGTATGCACTGTTGGTGATGTGTATCTACTTTCAATCTGAACAGGAATCTGGTGGGAGTTACACAAATAAATGATGGAATCCACTGAAAGCAGCACTTTTGCCCCTTTCCTGTTTACCCATTTCTGTCCCCCTCAAACCTTAAAAACCTAATTATAGGAATGAGATCACGAAGCAATTGAAACTAACTCCTGACTTAGGCTCTCCTGAATGTGTACCATGCCTCTCCTAACCTGTCGATTTCTTCCTAGATAGAAAGAAGTAAGAATGAAGAATGAAGTAGTTAAAGAATGACTAGCTGGGACCTCCCTTGCAGGCCAGTGGTTAAGACTTCCCCTTCCAATGCAGGGGGTGCAGGTTTCGTCCCTGGTCAGGCAGCTAAGATCCCACATGCCTCACAGCCAAAAAAACAAAACATAAAACAGAAGCTATATTGTAACAAATTCAATGAAGACTTTAAAAATGGTCCACATCAAAAAGATCTTTTTTAAAAAAAAGAAGAACTAGCCCTCTACCCCCGCAGTAGCCCTGCAGGCAGATCACGTGGGCAAGGCAACATCTGAAGAGTCGCCAGACCACACACAATGGAGAATGATGCAGAACGCAACCGCTTGCCTCGATGATTCACTAAGATTCTTTCCCCCATTTTTCCCTTTAAAAATTGTCCTGGCTGATTAGAATCTTCGGAGTTGGTCTCTGGACATGAGTCCACGATCTCCTCAGATCGCACCTTTTCTTTCTACTGACACTTGCCTCCCGAATGACTGGCTTTTGAGTGGTGAGCACCCGAACCGGAGTTTGGTAACACCATGAGGACTGTGGTTTACAGAAGCATAGTATAATGAGGAGGGGATGTCGTGTGTGCACTGGGGAGCCTGGGGGAGGCATCACTTCCGGGCAACTGAGAAAGAAAATACATATTTATGGCAAGACCAGAAAAATCTACACAAAACATTTTCTCTGCCCTGTGGCCTCCTCTCTCCCCTCACTGTGCACTGTGTGTCTGCACTGTGCATCGACCAAACCTCCCCCATCACAGAAATACCTGCTCAAGCATGAAAGGCAACACTCCCCGAGCATCAATGGGACAAGGCCTTAAAAGATAACACTCTTCTTGATCTCGTAAGGGGTCACAATGACGCTTAGATCTGGATCATGTAAACTGTCAATAAGAAGTCATTTGATGTGTAGCCCTCCGTCTCAAGAAACATATAACTATGCCTTGACTTCCAACGGACAGAACAGTTCTCAGAGCTTTCTGAGATGCGCTTCCTGGGTTATAATCCTCAAATTGGGCTTGAATAAAATTTTCCATTTCTTTCTTAGAATGACTGATTAATTTTTTCGTGGACACAACATAAGTGCCCAGCAGTGGGCCCAGGGCTCAACGGCCCTTGACTGTGAATCAGACCCCAGCTTCAGATGCTCTGTGCTCAGATTAGTACTGATTATACAGACCCAGCTCCCCAGGAGGTAAAGAACTAGGACAGCTGCCCAGCCCCACCCACAGGGCAGCGTCCCTCCAGTAAAACAGCCCCGTTTCACACACGTCAGAAGCAAAACCTCACGCCATGCAAGGTTATCTCTTATTTCTTACCGAAAACTAGCGGTTTGGTAAGGTCCCGAAAACCCTCCTGATGATGAAATCTTTCTGGAATAAAACAGAAGAAGAGAGAGGAATTTACTTTGGTTTCAGGAATGATAAGGGTGCTCCTATAGAGCATAGAAATTTAAATGAGTGAGAGGCTTTGAATACCTGGGAAAGTGACCCGATTGTAATTCTAATGAGGTGATCAGAAATCACGCCGAAACAAATACTTAAAATGTTTCTTTAGCCATTCATCACACGATTATTGCCTTCACATTGTGTTGGACAAATAAAGCAATGGCTTATGTATCACTCTGGCTGCAGAGACTCTCAGCATTTCAATGAAGCGCCTCAAAGCCCTCATGAATATGTATTTTCCCACAACAAAGCTTGACCCCGCTAGTTGGCAGAACCGGTATTCTGGGACACTTTCAGAAGAGGTGGGTGTGCGTGTGGGGACTGCAGGGGGATGAAAAGAGATTAAAGGAGACAGAGAGGAGGCAGACCACCTCTCGTTTCCTCTGCCCAGGTTCCCAGCCCACCCTTCCTCCTGGGGGGTGCAGTTTTATAAAGAGAACAGAAAAGAGGACATTGGGTTTCACAGTCCCCTTGAACAGAGGATGCTTTGCAAACTCGGGCTGGAGAGGAAAGCCAGAGTCAAGGGCATCAGGATGGCAAGAGCCATGGGTTGGATCAGGAATTCATGGCGGGGCAGGAGAAGCCCCAGCCCGTCCCTCTGCAGGGACAGGGAGCCCAGGGTAGTGCAAGAGGACGGGGTTTCTGGGTCTGAAATATCACATCCAAATTCCTTTCCTCCCTCCAATATGGCTGAAGACAGGATAAGTGATAAAGGAATTTCTTGGTTCCTTTCAAAACCATGGCAATGGCCGCGTTCCCCCCCCCCAACCCCACCGTCATCCCATCTGCTGGGAATGGAAGAACTGGGAGCATTTCATGAACAGCTGTGCTGGTCGGGTCGGGAAGTCCACCTTCAATCTGGCCCTGGGGTCTGAAGTCATAGGGGATGGCGTCATTCTTCGGGAAGACAACAGGGTCTTGCTAGCGGCACTGGCAGCCAACGGCTTCAACTTCATCACAAAGGTCCACTCTGGACTCAGTGTTGTCACTTTTCTAAGGGAGCCCGACAGCCGCTCTCATTTCCCTGGACAGACATTCCTAGCAGTGGGGTTTAATGAGGAAATTTGGGAGCCACCCAAAACTGGCCCGGTGCAGATGCCTCAGGTCCATAGATAAGGGGAAAATGATGCTCTGACCCTTAGAAGGCCGCAGACGCTTCCATTCTGATCAAGTCACAGCACCGTAACCTGCTTGGCTCTACTCAGGGGGAGCTGGATGTTTGCATCGCTGTTCAATTTCTTTCCACGGGTACGTGCTTCTGCTGCCTCTCAAATCCCTTCATGGCGTCCGCCTCGGCTCCATCATGTGTAAAATGTGGACAGTGGGAACCACCTTAAAGGAGGATGGGAAGGTGAAACCCCACCTCTAGAACACTGCCTGGGGTCACCAGAATCTACAGCCTGCCCCTTCTTCCGCCAAACCCCACCACCACAGCGCCTCCAGGAGGCTGGCGCTCATACTAAATGTCACATCCAGTGGCAAGAACCCTTCCCTGGGCAGCGGGGCGTTGGGAGGGCGGGCTCAATTCCTCACTCTGTCCCAGATTCGCTCTGTGACCTCAAGCAGGTCGCTCAGAAAGGTCACTGTCCTGCCTGGGCACCCCCCACCCCAGCTCTGACCAGTAGTGACCAAGAAGGACAGCAGGGAGGGGCCTGGAAGCCTCCAGCACAGGCTGGAGTCCTCCACACTTGTCCCTCCCTCCCTCCTGGCCCTCCAGCCACCACCACCCCCAACACCGCGGGCCGTGGAGGGGCCCATCCACCCAGAAGTCCAGCACCTCCCACCCCTCCAGGCCCAGAAGCACCTGGGGGACCCCGGAGCTGGTCTGCAGGCTTCCCTGCCACCCCACTGTCTTCGAGCCGCTCAAAAGGACAGTGTCGTCCACCTGGAGCCTGAACATCCCGCCTGCTCCCCGCGGGTTCCCAACCAAGGTGTGCAACCATCAAAGCACTCTGGAAGGACAACCAGCGGCACCCGGCGCCTTACGTAAGGCTCTTCCACCAGCAGAAAACAGGCCCACATCTTAGCTCAATTTAGAATCGGTTTTTAAGTGTCTATTAATAGGCTACACGCGAGCACCCGTTGTGGATGGCGGGGAGTCAGGGCTCCGGGCTCCCGTCCACCGCTATTCATTAGCATTCTTTTCATGTCTGTCTTCTCTCATTTTCCCAGCAGCATTTTAGCTCAACAGCAAGGTCACCTACCACTTGGACCCAGTGCCACTTTTCATTTTCTCTAAAGAAGAATATGAATTTTCTTTTCCCTCAGCGGTGCCCTCTCCCCCGCTCTGGGGACCCCTGGCTTGCACTGTCTACAGCAGGGCTGTGTTTTTTGATGACCTGCAACTCCAGATAGATGGTTCATCTCAAAGACAAGTCCAACGAAGTCGTGAGTGGGGAGATCCAGGAAGTCCTTGGGGGTCCGCTGTCGCCTCCCTGGTTGGCTCTGAGTCCACCCGCCACCTGGCCAGGCACAGCCGGGAGGCCCACGCCGTCAAGAGGCCAGGATGAACGTGGAGATTCAAATACGGTTTGGAACATTCAGGCTCTTCTCAGCCATGTGTGGCCCAGTCACTCCTCTTTGTACCAAACACACGTCCCGGGTCTCTTCCTACCCCCTCTGGGGGCAGCCATGGCCAGGTCACCTCCTCTGTCCCTCTCGGCCACTTGTGACTAGACAGAAGTCCAAGAGCCTGATCTTCTGGTAACTCACAGCCACTCCTTGAATAATCCCTCATCAACCTCCAGGCTGGAAATTAAGCACACAGGTCTCTCCCCACAAGATTAGAACAAGCCACTGTCTAAGTTGTTGGTCCATTCACAGGTAGGTTGGTTGGTTTTTAGGCTACCCTGCAGCCCAACTTCCCAGGTGAGACAGGAAACAGGAAGTCCCAGGAGCCCAGGAGACTCCGTCTGCCCCACATGCTGACAACTGGATTCTCCAGGGTCCAGGGCCCCCAGCCCTCAGAACGAGTGCAGAACGAAAGGCAGGCCCTGGCCCTGGGCGCTGACCCCACAGCTGAATCCAGGCACAGAGAACACTTCCACGAAGAGCCTTTCAGCTGCCCGACTTCAAACACCACCAGGTTCGGTTCTCCTGCGAATACTGTTGCTGAGGCAGCTGGTGTTCGGCTCCGGGAGAAATTCATTTTCTCACAGGATGCCACCTCCACTGCCACTGGAGGGTCCCCGTTATTCCACATGCACATTTCTGGCAATAAATTGGATCTATGATCAAATAGAGCCTTTGAAGTGCTACGTTTCCAGACACTCGGGAGATAAACAGAAATTCCAAATATTCCTTAGAGTGTATGGTTTACAGCTTTGCTGATGAAGGTACTCAGCGCCTTTGATGTTATGGCAGGGGAATCAGTGGGAAGTCCCAGATTCAGAAATATCCTTGAGGCTCCACGGTGGCCCAGGGGGTTTGGGAAAGGGGACCAGGAAAATGGCAATGGCCCCAGACAAGCCAGATCACAGGGCCCCTCACCCAGAGCAGGAGATGTTGCCCAGGGAGCCCAGGAAGGGGCAGTGCTGGTGGGAGAGGGCTCAGAACCAATCTTCATAAGCATTTTCTCACAAAGTTAAGGCAACATCCACAGCTTCACGGACTCCCAGACCTGGGAGCTGTCCTGAGGGGCACCTGGGTTCAAGGAGCAGGGGACAGAGGTCACTTGTCCACAGCAGAGGCGGAAAGTCTGCCTGCAGATGGTGCGCTGACCTCTCGGTCTTACAGAGCGGCCGGGGGCACACACAGCACAACCACCATCCCACTGTCCAAAATCAGATTTCTTCCTCCAGCTGACCCGAGAGCTACGGCTGAATTTCCTTGAGTTAAATGGGCAATGCTGGCCTTTGTAAGGGGCTGGCCCCTGGGCACACAGGTGTGGGGATACCTGGGAAGCTGTGGTGTAGAACAGGTATGATCTGATGAGCAGCAATATCCCAGGTTCCATGAAGCACTTCCTGATGGAAGATGGGGCCCCACTGAGCAGAAGCCCTCAGCGGGGGCTGGGAGGGGTGTGTGCAGAGCACCACGGCCATGGTCAGGGTGCATCAAAGGCAGACATCATCAGCACATCACAGCCAGCTCAGATGTGGCTCCTGCTGGTCCTAGCCTGGTGGCTGCAGCCAGCACTGAGAACCAGGCATCTGTGGGACTATCGCAAGGGAAAGCTTGGAAGGAGGGTTCATGCTTGCACGGTCTTCTCAGCCCAGCCCGGGTGGACACGGGACTCGCCTGCACAGGCTGCCTCGCAGCGGGGACAGTCAGTTGGCAAAGGAGCATCTGGCAGGTAAGCCGCTACTCGAGGTGGCTTGTGGGACCTGGCTCTGCAGCTCAGCCAAGCTGCCCCAGGGGATGCAGTGAGGTGGCCCAGTGTCCCCTCAGGTGTGGCTGGGACCACAGGATGGAATTGTGGAGGTGGCGCGGATGCTCCCCCAGGTTGGGATATATGTGGTTTATTGTGGGGCCGGGGTGGGGGCAGGGGGTCTGCTGCTTCCTGAGGGGACACACAGGGACAATGTCAGATGGGTATAGCAGGGTCATAACAGGGCGCGGAAAGAACTGGGGCCCCAAGAACCGGCCACAGACCAGTGACCATGGGGAAACAGGGGCTGAACTCAGGGAGGGGCTCCAGGTCCTCAGAGCCCGATGGATGTGGACGACGCAGCCCAGATCATGGTAAGAAAGGGGCTCGGTGTTGGGAGACAGTGATGGTAAAGTTGAGATGCTCCACTGATGGGCACCAATGGGCTGTTTATAAGTAAAAATCTTAAATTCTAAATAACGGAGTCCCCCAGCAAGGAAAGCCCTCAAATGCTAATAACTCCACTTATAAATACCTGCCTGTATTATTTCGCTCCTTCTGGGCAAGAAGTTGTGTCTTTAGAATCAAAAGTTCAAACCTTCAGATTCTCATTTGTGCAAATGTTTGGGGCACAGACTGGCTTTCAAATCCAACTTCAAAGGTCTCAAAAAGCAATTGTTTTGTTTGAGAAGGTGGCTTCTAAACACGCTCTTAAAATACTGAATTACGGGGCTTCCCTGGTGGCACAGTGGTTGAGAGTCCGCCTGCCAATGCAGGGGACACGGGTTCGGGCCCTGATCCAGGAAGATCCCACATGCCGCAGAGCGGCTGGGCCCGTGAGCCATGGCCGCGGAGCCTGCGCGTCTCCGCAACGGGAGAGGCCACAACAGTGAGAGGCCCGCGTACCGCAAAAAAAAAAAAAAAAAAAATACTGAATTAAGGATAACATACAAATCGTTACCATTAAAATGGTCAAAACCCTCCATTCTTGGAAGTTTAGCTTTCCAAGTCTGGAGGCGACGGGCCACTGGGGATGCTAACCTTCTGCCCCCAGTTTCCTCACTTCCTGCTCCAGATTCCAACAGGGAGACTTTCTCTGTGATTAGTTTACTGAGTAGGGACTCCTCTTTCAAGGGGGTCTTTGCTCCCCTCATGGGGCCTGTGAGGCCACCCTGAAGGCAGAGCTGGCAACAGAGATGTGGGGTAGCTCCATCTGTTTCAAAACCCAGAAATTTGCTATAACCCAAACCAGCTATAATGTGCAATATCTCTAATTTACTTTTTCCATGTTTGTTTTTATTTTTATTTATTTTGGGGGGCTGCATCGGGTCTTAGTTGAGGGATCTTTCATTGTGGTGCCTGGGCTTCTCTCTATGTGAGGCACCAGGGATCAGTAGTTGTGGTGCACGGGCTTAGTTGCCCCATGGCATGTGGGATCCTAGTTCCCCAACCAGGGATTGAACCAGCGTCCCCTGCATTGGAAGGTGTGTTCTTAACCACTGGACCACCAGGGAAGTCCCTCCATGTTTGCTTTTATGTAAAATCCTCTGGGGTTCTACTAAATAAACCTGGGAGCTCCTTACACAGTGTTGAGCTAATTAACATTGGGGCTGAATCAATGAAAGGTGTCCTGACTCAACTGGGCCTTAATCCTCCATAAACTTGACCTTGAGCAGCAGATGGTGACCTGAGGACAGAAGCACGGTTCCCCCTGATCTTTGTGGCAGGGGTGTTTACAGTGCAATCCTGACACGTTTCTCCAGTGGTTCTTGATATTAAACCAGTCTTGTGTTCTGGCCTCCTTCCCTGGCTTTGTGGAAGGAAAGGACAGTGCGACACTAAGGTATAAAAAACCAGAACTCAGTGCCAAGGCTGAAAGCGATCCACCAGGTCTGCAAAGACGCCAGGAGGGAAGCGGGGGTCGAGATGAACCCTCCCAGCCTGGGTCTGTCTGGCTCTCCTCATTATTATTCCTTCCTAAGCAAGTGAGGCTTCTATTTTTGCTGCAAGGCGCCGGATGCCTTCCAATCCCCCTGCCATCTCCTGGAGAGAGGCTGGGATTTCGTTTTCTATTCAGGCAGCTCAGGGATGCTGAAGGGAGGGCCATCCGGGAGACTGGGAGCCAGAGAGAAGCACTGCCTGCCAATCGTATCAAAAGAGGACGCAGCGCTCTGGACAGCTCTGGGCAAAATGACAGGGCAGGCACGCAGTCTGGGGGGCCACTCAGGGCCTGGTGCAGTAAAGGTTATTCAGTCCATCCTGTGCTCGCCATGACAGGCACTCATGCTTCACAGGTGAGAACTTTTAATCCTCCCAGCACCACTGCAAGGTAGTGAGGGTGGTCATCATCCCCATTTTACAGATGGGGAAACAGGCTCATATAAGGTATTGAGGCCACACAGGAAGTGGTAGGGCTGGGATTTAATCCTGCCACTTGCCCCCAAGTCCATGCTCTTAGCTCCCACATTATGCTGGTAGGAAGAAATGGGGAAAGATATTTATAATATGTAAACCAAATGAAGGATCATTAAGAAATCAATAAGAAAATCAAAAATTGAGCAAAAGGCATGAACTAGTAATTCACAGAATAATAAATACATAAAATAAATATATATATATATGAAAAGATGTTCAACCTCACTGGCAGACAGAGAAATGCAAACTAAGACCCCTTATAGATACGCTTCCCCCACCAAACATTACAAACATCTGACAAGTGCTTCCCTGGTGGCTCAGTGGTTAAGAATCCACCTGCCAATGCAGGGGACATGAGTTCGAGCCATCGTCCAGGAAGATCCCACATGCCGCGGAGCAACTAAGCCCGTGCGCCACAACTACTGAGCCTGCGCTCTAGAGCCCCTGCTCCGCAACAAGAGAAGCCACCGCAATAAGAAACCCGCGCATGGCAACGAAGAGTAGCCCCCCGCCCTCCACAACTAGAGAAAGGCCACGCACAGCAACGAAGATCCAATGCAACCAAAAATAAATTTTTTTAAAAAAGAAAAGCATTAAAAATATATATATCTTAAAAAAAAAAAACATCTGACAATACCAAGTGTCGTCACTGCATAGGACAAGGGGGACTCACACACACAGCTGGCAGGAGCGCTCATCAGGAGACCCACTTTGAAAAACAAATTTAGCTGCTTTGAGAAAATTTGAAGACTCGTGTACTCTCTCCTGCAACAATTCCCATCCTTGCTAAATATTCTAGACAAATCTGGCTCATGGTCACACAGAGACGCACTGCATATTCCTAACAGCCTTGTCTTAACAGCAAGAAACTGGGGAGCCCCTAAACAGACAGATTACATCACATTCCTACAATGAACCCCACAGCAGCGAAAAGGTCTGAATGACAGCTACACATTTGCCTATGGATGAATCTCACAAACATAAGGTGAAGCAAAAAAGGCAAGCTACAGAAAAAACACACAATTAGATATCATTTACATCATGCTTCAAGACATGCAAAAATCACAGGCGCAGCAGGTACGCTGACAAACGCAGTGAGTGTGAACATCGAACTCTCACAGCAGGTACCTCTGTGTGGGAGACAAGGGGGTGCCGGCAGGGAGGGGCTCTAGCTGTGTTAGTCATTGTGATGGTTTCAAACATGTCCACAGACTCTTGGACATTCCCCTCAAAAGGTGGAGCCTACCTCTCCTTTCCCTAAGTGTGGGCTGGACTTAGTAACTTGCCTCTAGTGAACAGACCACGAAAGGCATATGCTATTCTTAGATCACTCACTCTGAGGAAAGCTGGCCACCATGCCGTGAGGACACCCAAGCAGTACCATGGAGAGGTCCACACGGCTGAGAACTGAGGTCTCCTGCCAACAGCCATGTGGATCCTCCAAGCCCCCGATGACTGCAGCCCCAGCCCCACATCTTGACCCTGAGCCCAGGGAGCTGACCCTGGGGTCTGAGCTGCTCCCAGATCCCTGACCCACAGACTCTATGTAGAAGATAATAAATGTTTATTGTTTTACACCACTTACACTTTGGCATAAATGGTTTCACAGAAATAGATAACCAATACAGTAATACTCTCCACCTTAAGCAGGTGGTGGGTACACAGGTGTTCATCACATGATTCTTTTTACCTTTTTGTATGCTGAATATCTTATGACAAAAATTTAATGCAAAAGACTTGAATTAACTCACACTGATTAATAATCGCAAATGGTGGATCGTAAAAGGCAGGAACCCGCGATAGGCACGCACTTCATCCTTTTGGGTGACTGAGGAATGACCTCCCTCCTGGGGACATAAAGAACTTAGAAAAGCCCCAACGAAGGGGTGGAGAGTCATGGGAAGTTGTGACTGGGTAGGGCAGGAGGGGGCCGAAGGATGTGCTCTATTAACATATTAAAATAGGGAGACTTTGGGACTTCCCTGGCCGTCCAGTGGTTAAGACTCTGCACTTCCACTACAGAGGGCACGGGTTCGATCCCTGGTTGGGGAACTAAGATCCTGCATGCCACTCCGTGTGGCCAAAAGAAAAAAAAAAAAAATAGGGAGACTTTTTCAGGCTAAGAGAGTATGTGCCTGAGCCCAAGAGGCAGGTAGCAGATCCCCGGGTGGGTCTTGTGGGGGTGAGGAGGGCTGGCAGCACTCAGGGTGGCCCACCCCCTTACCTGTTCTCCCTAGTCTCGTGGCAGGGCTGCCCAGAAGCCAGGATCTGGTCATCAACACGTCCCTCCCTCTCCTGCAGGTCCCAGAGAGCAGAAGGACGCTTCACTCCTGAGAAGCAGTTGGGCTGGTCAGAGTCAACTGGTCCAGTTAAAGCAGCCACACCAGTCACACCCAGCAGACCCATTCTGCCAGTCCTGAAGGACCAGCACAGAACGACGCAAGACCACCTACTTTAAATCCTCATACTTAAGGGCTTAAGTCCAAAATCTCACACGGGCTCTTTTCCTCAATTTACTCATTCCAAGAACTACGTCCAAATCCATTTTAAGTGAAACAACCACTTTCCTTGCCATAAGGCGACAGCTGAAGCAACAGTAATGCCTCAGATATTCCGAGCTTGCTTTCCTTTTGTAAAAAAGCACTCAGACGAGGTGACAGAGGAGGTTAAGCCACTCCTTTAGTGTCTTTTTGACCCCGACTTGTCGGGAAAATGACCACTGAGAATTTGGATCATTTGTGTTTGTTCTCATTATTCACGCTTTCCGGCTGGCACCCCGAGGACAAGAGGAGGAAAAAGACGTGATGAGAAATGCAAATGGTGGAGGGGACCGTGTCTGTTATCAGGGCCCTCTGACAGCACCAAAGGTGGCGCAGGTGAGGAAGAAGTCCCGCCCCCAGTGATCCTCCGCCCTCACCTTGAAGGGCAGGGCCCAGACAGCCATGCTCAGCTGCTGGGGACCAGGATGCCTGACTGTCTGTCTCCTCATCTCCCAGCCAGTCAGGACCCGGCTCAGACAAGAGCCCAAAGGGCATGATGTCCCCAAACTTGCCTGCAGTGGCCACCTCGAGCTCAGCCCGAGACAGGTCCTGGAGAGCCGGGGCAGCAGGCAGCATGGAGCTGGACGGCACCCCCAGCAGCTCGCCCAGACCCAGAGACGGCGGAAGGCACTGAGACCAAGACTGGACTTCAGCTCCCACCTCTCTGCCCATGAGCTGTGACCACAACCATTCCTCCAACACCCTGAACCTCGGGCTCTGCTTCAGAAACAGAGGAGACCCCCGGGATTATGGGGGTCCCCCAGTCCCTCCACAGCTTTCAGAACAATGGTGGACCCTCCTTTGGAGGAAATCAAGGCAGAGGCGCCAAGTCGGGGGGCTGAGGGTGGATGCTAGCTCAGGACTCAGCAGCTCTGTTTCCTCAGATGTGAAATGGGGATAATACCATTCTCCTGTAAACTGATGTCATGGGATTGAGACAGGCTGGGACCTGGGACCCTCTGCTGCAGTGCTTGCACCTGGACACACCTCTCCGCAAGCAACAAAATACAAAGAAACTATATGGGACTGAAAATAACTACGTGCATGCGCAGTTGGGGCAAATTCTGGACAAAAAGATACAAAGAGACCAAAAATCCCAACTGCCACTCTTGAAGGGCTGGAGCAAAACTAGGGTGTTGGGAGCAAAAGCCAGGTACTGCGCATGCCCCCTGCACACAACACCATCTAAGGAGCGGACAGAACACCTAAGCTGCCCCTCTGGCCTGACCCCTGGACACACCCCTACCCTCACCCCATATAAGGAACAAGCAAGGGAGCCTGTTGTTTGTTCCCGCTCCCCGCTGCTGCAGCAGGGGCCCCAATAAAGCCTTGCCTGAATTTCTTGTCTGGTCTCTTATCAATTTCTATTGATTAAGGAAGCCAAGAACCCTGGTCGGTAACAGGATGGCCCTGTGGCTTCAATGAGGTGTCCACAGGTACTAAGGGAGACACACATGGCTCTTGTTATAAAGCCACCAGAGCCTGCTGCCCTGCAGCTGCCTCTCCCCAGCACTCATCGCCCCAAGAAGTGCTTGTTCGTCAGCCTCTGGGAGCCCCTCAGAGGGGGACTCCACACCCAGGGCCTCATCGACAGCACCTGGCTGTCGAACAGGAAGGGTCCTTACTCCCGGATTCCAGAATCCCCTGGCTTGTCCCCTATGTACCCACAGCAGCCAGCCCTAGTCCGCCGGGAGCTTCCTCACCTCATCATGAGGGTCTGGATGCCCTTCGAGGATGCTGCATGTTCAAGAGGAAGATTGTAAGTCCAAAGGGAGGCAGGTTCCTGGGGCAAGTCAGGGGCCACCCAGCACCACTTATACCCCATTAAGTGGACCCCATTAAACTACTCTGAAACCCCTTCCTACACATTCCCCAGGCCCACTCTCTCCCGAATCATGAGTGTTCCAGGAGAAGACAGGATTCTACCTTGAGGGTCATGCAGGGGCACCTCTACCTGGTGGATAAAGGGGCTGAGCTGTGCAGAGCTGTCCCCGGGCCTCTCCGGCCCATCCTGGGAGCGATGTGGTGTGTGGTGGTTCCTGATGAGGAAAATCGTAAATATTCTAGGGCAGGACAATCAAACTAAGACAGAAAGAAAATAAAAAAACAAACGACATGTCCCCTTTGTGGCAGGCCTTTCCCAATGTGCAACGTGCATCTATCCGTACATGAAACAGTAAGCAGACCTCCTCAAAGCAGGAGGATGAAATCAACCTTTGAGAAAAGTTGGCCTCTTCCTTTAGATGCCAGCATTGTAATATTGTAACTGTACGATTAATATACTTCTTTTTCATCTCATACAAGGGTACAAGGGGTCACATTGACCAAAGGCTTGTCTGTACATGCATAATTGAAAAATAAAACAACTTTGTTGAATTATGTGCACAGTGCTAACCTGTCAGTATGATACATAATTTCTTTGTCTCAAAAATGTATATAAAACTGTGTCTCTAACTCCTGATCACTGGAGTTCTCAGAGCTTCTGAGAATCTGTTTCCCGGTTTATAATCCTCAATTTGGCTTGAATAAAATTCTCTTTTCTTTCGTCTTAGCGTGATTCTTATCGGATTTTTCACTGACACCCCCTCACATGCTGCGGGGGGATGGGTCAGGGAGGTGACACCCCTCCTGGAGGCCACCTGTTTACTACACAAGTTGGGGGCTTCCACATCCCCCACCAGCCTCCAGGAGAAAAGTGAAAGCCAGGTTTGGGTTTTTTTAAGTATGCTAACAGAGATGCTAGAAGATAACGTACCGGCAAAAGCTGACAAGAAACTAAATTGCCACGTCAGGCCTCCAAACTGTATGTTAAGAACAGGATCCTAGCAGCGTCATCCAGGCCAGTGACTCACCACACACACCACCAATACACAGCCTCTCATCTGGAAAAGGAGGACAAGGAAATGAATTTCACTCTCAAAGTAGGGCTGGGCTCAGGCAAGGGTCACCCTGCATATCTCTCCCCACACATGCCTGTGAAACACACAGGGAGAGGGTAGCGGGGCTGGAATTGTAAGCCGAAGTGTTTACACCTGCCAAACCTCAGGCTTCTTGGGGTAATCCAAGCCCCCCAAAAGAGGGGGACGTTGTTGTTGCTGCAGGGTCTGCTCTCCAGTGAATCCCACAGCCGGCCTGCGATGACTTCCTGTTTCCCCAAGGTACTCCCCTCCCTGATACACCTGTGACTTTGTACATGCCAGGACCTTAACCCAAGTACCAGGCTGCCTTTGGTGTTAAAGATGTATCTCATGAGAGCTTTCACTTTTCCACAGAGGTTATTCCAACCTGGCATCATCACCAAAGCTGGCCGATTACTGAGGTCTCTAATTACACTTCCGGATGCCAGAGCAGGCTGGATGCCAGCCCCGCAGGCAGGCGTGCGATGCTCCCGCTAGGCCCAGGGAGGCAGCTGCTCTCAGGACATCATCAGTGTGTCCTTCAGGTGGTCATGGTTGTCAAAGGCCTCTTTCCAGTCTTGCTTTATCATGACAATCTGCTGTTTTGTTTAACTTTGTTTGGGTCCATCCTTATCAATTTCTTTTCCAATGACTAGACTTTAAATAAGACACAAGTACTTTGAGGACCAAATACAAACCCTCTACTGCCAAAGCAGAAATATACACAGTCAGAATATTCTTACTAAACCAGCCTTAGGATGAAGCGGATATAATAGAAGACAGGACTGAGAGAAGGAAATTGAACCCAGGAAAAAGAGGTCAAGTTACTAGATCAAGCCTTGCCTGAAACCATCCATCTGGACTTTTCAATTACACAAGAAAAGTTTATGTCAACAGGGCACGGGTTTTCTGTTACCTCAGGTGTCTTAATAAATGAGGAAACTGAGGCCCAAGGAGATACCATGACTTTGTCAGCCCGGAGAGCAACAGAATGAAAGCTCTATTATGTTGCACTAAATCCTGCCTTGTGTCAAAATCCTAGGCTGTGCTCACTGTGGTTTTTACACAAAATCCTGAATTCTTTACAAGTATGGAGGCAGGCCCACCATTCAAGCCTTACAACGATCATAATCTAGCAGGAATTAGATTTAACTCAATCAGATTTTTTTTTTTTTTTTTTTTACTTCTCCAAAAGCAACAGGGCAAGCCTAAGTGGTCCGTGGAGATGCTACCCAATGTGAGGGCTAAAGGGCACAATTTACATCAAACATGTCTGCACCACCTCCCTCTCTCTGAAGGATAGCTCTGACCCCGGCTCACGTTTCGGTGTTTACGGAAAACCTCAAGGCGGCTTTCAGACAGAAATGTACTCTTTTTTTTTTTTTAATTTGATGTTTTTAAAATAGTAGTTGCTTTACAATGAAATGTTCTCTTCATTAGCCTCATACATAGGCACTGCTATGACTAGCAGGCTACAGTTGCGTTGGCTTGCCCTCTCCTTCCATCCCCTGCCCGCCCCCTCTTCCCCCCTCCCTCCCTCCCTCCCTTCCTTTCCTTTCTTTCTATGACAGATACGAAGACCCAAGGAAGGCTCAGCAAATCAGTTCTGAACTCCGCTGTCCACCTGTCTTACACCCGAAGATCTGAGGACCCAGAGGTAGGTGACCAGCTCAAAGTCACAGTCGGGGCCAAACCTGCAGGGTCAGAGGCCCCGGGTTCACTTCACCATGTGCTGAGACCCCCTCCCCCCACCCTCCCCCGAGAGACTGTACCTCGCAGGGCACTACCTACTCGCACAGCCCTGGTGATACCAGCAATTCCAGACTCCCCCCCGGGACCTGGGGGACGTCAGGGAAGTGGGGCGTCCAGCTGCCCCCGGCCCCCCACAGGCCTCGGCAGGGCAGCACCCACACCGAGAGGAGTCCACACTTGGGACACACGTAGTGCTGGGCAGGGGAAGGCTGGCTCCGGACGGGTTTTCTGCTTCACAACTGCCCAAGAGGAGAAGTCCACCAGCAGCAATGCTGAACACTCCGGAAACCAACAAGAGTCACCCGGGCCTTGGGGAGCTGTGTCCCCCGTCGCAGAGCATCCCGCCTACACTCTGTCTCAGACCTGCCCCCACCCCGTCTGCCCCCCCGTGCCCCACTGGCCCGTCCACGTGTCCAAACTGGCAGGTGGGGCCCGGCCCACCTCTGGCCACATCCCTGCCCACCCCGCCACCCAAGCCCACCCCTCCCCCGCTTGCACGCCAGGTCCTCCTGGGTCACCCAGCACAGTGCCCCTCCTCCCAGGGCCCTGCAGCGCTGTGTGTGATTCCTCCAAACCCTGCCGTGAGTGGCACAAGGACAGGGTGCCCCCCCACACCGTGTCCTAGCTTCTCCCAGGCGAGGCCTCGGAAAGACGTTCACCCTTTTTCTAATAGGAAAAGGCCCCTCGCTGTCTTACTTGGCTGCGTCGGAAGGCGACGCAGCTGCTGGGGAGCAGAGGCGGTCTCCCGAGTGAAGAGCAAATATCTTACCACCCCCGGGACCCCCAAGACCCCCAGGAGCGAGGGTGAGGTCTGCCCTGCCCCCTCCTGCCTGCACGGTACCTTGCGCCAGCCGGGACCCCAGATGCCGAGGCTGCATCACACCGCAGCCCGGCAGAGCCCTTGGGTGGCCCAGCGCCCTCAGAGGCCCAGCTGGGGGCGGGATGGGCAGGCCACCCCAGCAGAGCACATGCCCGCCCACTCGTATCTGATGGACAAATGGACAGACCAACGGCACAGGACCTGCTCCAAGAACTGACCCAGGGTAGCGAGGGGGGTCGTGCCTGAGACTGCCAAGTGGCAGCCTACGAAGGACACACGCCTGACGACACCCGGGGTGGGGGGTCCCAGGGGACTTGAGAGAGAGAAACGGGGTTCCAGCTCAAGGTCAGAGTCCTCACAGCTTCCCCCCACACCCCCAGAGAAGCCAGGCTGCCCTGAGAAGGAATGGCTGGTGGTCCTTCAAAGCTGACTCCTGTAAGCCCCTCAGGGGCGGGAAGCACAGCACTTTGGTGGACAAACTGAATGGCTGGGAGGACCACGCCCTGGCCAGGTGGGCTAACTGCATCCCTCCTAGCCCGTGTCCACTTGCATCAAGCGGTCCAGTTTGGAGGCACTCATGGTGCTTTTTTCACAGTTGCAATGGCTTGTTAATGATAGGTTACTCGTGGCCCTTTATTTCTTGACTGTTTTCACAGGCCTGCACGTTTTGTGACTCACTTCTATTTTCCTTACCTTGTATGGAGTCTAGGTTGGCTTGAATTTATACTTATTTCAGTTAGACTCTCTGGTTTGCCTGGACCAGCAACAGCAGGAGATTGGGGCAGGGGGTGCAGTACATAGCGTGGGATTTGTGTGGCTTTGCTCAGGGTCCTAGCTCAGCCCTGCCCTCTTCCCATTCTGCTCTGAAGTCTAACTTCTTCGCTAAGTAATAGAGATGTTCCTCCTCCACCCCTCCCCCCTTCTCTGGTCTTTCTCATTCTTACCCCGTGATGCTCTGTCCTTTCACTGAGATCCTTCCTCCAGCTAACCCCTCCTCCCTTTCACACCAGGCCTCCAGGGAACATTCCGCTCTCCCAGAAGCAGAACCTCTGATCCCACACGCTTTCCAAGCCCCTCTTTTTAACTCCCTCAATAGCCAATACTTGAGTTACTATATCTCAGACCTGTTCTCAGCATTTCCCCACTGAGGGCGGGGCGCCACCCCCCTGCCCCCCATATCGTATGAAGTTTTCTGAAAGCAGCCTTCCTGATGACTTAGAACCATAAGACATCAGGATGGTTTTGCAGGCTCTAAACGTGACAAGATGTAGTCCTGGACTTTATGACACAGAAAAAGCAAAGCGTGTTCCCAAGATGTAGTGGCCGTCGCCATAAGGGAGATCGGAAAATACATGTATCTGTGTATCGCTTTCAAAAGCACATGCGTTTGTAGTTGTTTTACGCCAGGCTGTGTAGTGTGTGTTGTATTATTTGGGTTTTACAGAATAATGGGGAGGGTTTAATATTATTCTGCCACGTAAAGGGAAACATAGGAAGAAACGGGAAGTGAAGCTGCCTGCTCTGAAAAAACAATTCAGCTTGAACAAGCGGTGAAGAGCGCTGCTGTGTTTCTGAGACTCAGGATTGACAAAGCCAGGCAAGCCGCTAGGAGCTTCCTCTGATCTCACCCCGCTTGAGAGATGCTGGCATTTCCTGGGCAGTCACCACACCCCAGATGGGCCAGGGGAGGAAGCGCTGTGCTCTCCCCAACTCTGGCTGAGACATCCAAGTGGGAACATTCCAGGAACTACGGGATGATTCAGACCTGAGCTCCTCATCCTGCCCTCACTTGGAATTTTGTAAGCTTTTGGTCCTTTCAATCTTCAGCCATGTTTAGTCTTTTCCTTCTGGTCGCATGGGAAATCTACCCATCAGGCAGACTGGGAGAGTGAGCGAGCATGCAGGTGGGAAGGAAGCCCCCACAGCACTGCCTGTGACAGGGTGCCCACACGGCCACCCACTCCTTTAGCCAGTGGAGTCAGCTAGAACCAGGGTGGATGGGTCCCCAGATCCAATACGGCCTCTTCTTTGCTGTGGTGTCGAGAGCAGCCACTTGGATCAGAGCAGCGCTTCATACTGTCACATGCTGCTTCCCTTTCTCCCTTTTTTGCCCAAACCACACTCCTCTGTGATAGAAGTAGGGGAATGATACTGCCTCCCCCAGGACGCACTCCCGCCGGGAACTCATAGACAGCATCTCTTCCCTTCCAAATCCACCTTCTGGTGCTTGTTTGGATCTGAACTAGCAACTTGGCAGAACCACAGAAAAGAACAGATGTGCTCCGAGGGGTCAGGTGATCGGCAGCATGGTACCAAAAAAAAACAGGCGGTAAGCAAGCCTCAAGGCAGAGCGTGGGGAGGGAAGCATGGTCAGCAGCAGGGTTTTGAAACCTCCCTGAATGCCCACCTAAAACAAACATAGCAACTACAGATTAAAACCCCAAACCCACAGACAACATTTACAACAAAACTAGGTGACAATGTTTCCCCACAAACCTGAAAACACAAGCAGGTAGGAATCGAGTACTAACAGTCTCAAGACCTGTGTGGTCTTGACATCTGCAAAAGAAACGGGAAGTAGCGGGGTGACCAGGAAACCTGACAACAGGAGAGCCCGGAAGAGCCACGACTGACGTTTGCGGGAAAGCCAGGTGGGGAGAACAGGATGGACTTTCTCTGCAGCAATAGTGGGATAAAATGTCTACAGTGGGGACCAAGGTGCTGTGACCTCTCTGAATTGGAACAAGGGCTCCCTTCCATGGTGAGGAAAACCACTGGGAGTGGCATCAAAATCTAGCAGGACAGAGATTACAGAGATGAAGGAAAGGGGAAGGCCAAGTACAAGCGGGGAAGGGAAACAGGGCTCAGGAAATCTCAGGTCATATTTTTTTGTAGCACTACACATAAATAACAGAAGAGAAAGCTCTGTGCATATAGAAGAGCTGTCCTGAACCATGTCTCCTTCCAAAAGTTCAGGAAAACTAATTTCACACCAAAAAGATCAACAGAAAAACACTAACATCAAATACCATTATAAGAGACTATTGTAAGAAAAAAAGAGAGAGAGACAGAGAGAGAGAGAGCAAGGAGCAAAATAACATTCCTCCAGACAATGAAAGCATGTCAAAAATGTATGCTCACAGAGAAGATAAAAATGTAATCTTTGTTCCAAATTGAACTAAAAGAAATTAAGAAAAGGCATGAAATAACACCATGACACAAAATTAGACATACTCAGAAATTAGACGATAGAACTCAGGAAAGAATTAGAGATGTTTTCATCAGAAATGAAGACAATTATTTCAGAGATTAAGATTAAACTAGAAGGAACCCAAGAGCAAATAAACAGAACAGATAATACCATAAAAAAATAGATGATCGGGGCTTCCCAGGTGGCGCAGTGGTTGAGAGTCCGCCTGCCGATGCAGGGGACACGGGTTCGTGCCCCGGTCCGGGAAGATCCCACATGCCGCGGAGCGGCTGGGCCCGTGAGCCATGGCCACTGAACTTGCATGTCCAGAGCCTGTGCTCCACAACGGGAGAGGCCACAACAGTGAGAGGCCCGCGTACCGAAAAAAAAAAAAAAAGATGATGAAGAAGAGGAAAGTGTTGAAAGCCAAAAATAAATAAAGAGGTAAAAGAGAAGTCTAGAGAAAGTGACAGTTACTGAAGGTAAGCAAAGAAGATCCAGGACATTGATGAGTTCATAAAGAAGAAAACCAAAGCAAGGGGAAAGAACAAATAACAAAAACTTTAACTTAAGAAACTTTAAGTTTCTTAAAAACTTTAACTTAAGTTAAAGTTAAAACTTTAACTTGAGAAACTTTAAGTTACCTATTGAAAGAGCCCACCATGTACCTGAGAATACTGACCCAGAATGACCAGCATTAAGACATATCTTAGAGGCAGGATCAAGATGGCAGAGTGGGAAGATCTGAGCTTGCCCCCCCGACTATGAACACATCAAAACCACATCTACAGGGACTTCCCTGGTGGTCCAGTGGTTAAGACTCTATGCTCCCAATGCAGAGGGCCCAGGTTTGATCCCTGGTCAGGAAACTAGATCCCGCATGCATGCCGCAACTAAAAGAGCCCACATGCCGCAACTAAAGACCCTGCATGCCACAACGAAGGTCCCGCACGCCACAACTAAGACCCAATGCAGCCAAATAAATAAATAAATATTTTTAAAAAATACAGCTATATATAGAGCAACTCTCTCTGAAGATTTACAGAACAGATCTTCTACAACCAAGGATATAAAGAAAGAGACACACAGAATCTGCATGGAGGGAGAAGAAGTGATCTCTTCAGGACCTATATCCCTGGTGGGCAACCAAGAAGAGGAGGGGATATCACAGGCTGGGAACCCTTCCTGGGGAGTGAGGGGTCACACCCCACATTCGGCATCCCAGCCCTGGGGTCTGGCATCAGGAAGACGAGCCTCTCTGACTGGTTTAAAAACCCATAGGTCCTTCCAGAGAGCCACAGGAAACCGAGACTCTGCTCAAGGGCGCATGGAGAGACCTGCTTGCTCCCAGTCCCAGGGCATAGGCAGCAGACTGAAAACTGCCTGAGGCTCTGGCCAGCCTGTAAGGATCACCCCCAGCCTGCAGCAGGTTCTGGTTCCAGCCCCTCCTGCTCTGGTCCCACTCCAAGGGACCAAGGCAATTGCACCAGAAAAAATCCAGGGCTCGCTCTGGACTGCAACTCCAGCCTCTCATAGCCTGACCACATCCCCCAACAAGGCCGCAACCACCATCACTGTAGAAAAGCAGCAGCTCAGGAAGGGCTTAGGCTCCAACCCCTCTGACCCCGTCCCCACTCACCACCAAGGCAGCAAACACCACCACGCCACATGAGGAGACACAGCTGGTGCCAGCCTTTGGCTCCAACTGCTCTGGCTCCAACCCCATCCCCCACCAAGGGGGTGACCTCCATTGCACGGGGTGAAAAGCCTTGGCTCACACCAGGCTCAGGATCTGGCCCCTCCGCCTCTACCCACTCCTACCCACTCTGGGGTGATGGCCGCCAGTGCACCCCAGTAACAGACATGACTTGTGCCAGCTCTTCCGCCAAGCCACTGGACACATGCAGACTACACAGGGATGGTCCACCACAATAACACGCCTTCAAGACTGAGATAGACAACTGTTTCACCTGATTTAATAGAGACAAACTGATAAAGACAAACAAAATGAGAAGATAGAGGAATATGTTCCAGGTGAAAGAATAAGATAAAACCTCAGAGAAAAATCCTAATGAAACAAAGATAAGTAATTTACCTAATAAAGAATTCAAAGCAGTGGTCATAAAACTGCTCACTGAGCTCAGGAGAAGAACAGAGGAACACAGTGAGAAGTTCAATTAAGAACTAGAAAATATAAAAAAAGAACCAATCAGATACCATAGCTGAAGAATACAATAACTGAGATGAAAAATATATTAGAAGGAATTAACAGCAGAGCAGGTATCAGAGAAGAATGTCTAAGTGACCTGGAAGACAGATTAATGGAAATCACCCAATCAGAACGGCAAAAAGAAAAAAAATTGCTTTAATGAGGATAGTTTAAGGGACCTCTGGGACAGTGTCAAGTGTACAAACATACACTTGTATAATGTTATAAGGGTCCTAGAAAGAGAAGAGAGAAGGGGGCAGAAAATGTATTTGATGAAATTATGAATGAAAATGTCCCTATCTTGAAGAAGGAAACACATATCCAAGAAGCACAGAGAGGCTCAAAATAGATGAACCCAAAGAGACCTACATCAAGACCTACCATAATTAAAATGGCAAAAGTTAAAGAAAAAGAGAGAAAAACAAAGGGTCACATACAAGGAAACTCCCCTAAGGCTATCAGCTGATTTTTCAACAGAAACTTTGCCAGCCAGAAGCGAGTGCTGTGACATGTTTAAAGTACTTAGAGGAAAAAACCTACAACCAAGGATAGTCTACCCAGCAAAGTTATTATTCAGAACTGAAAGAGAGAGAGAGTTGCCTCAATAAGCAAAAACTAAAACTAAAACTAAAAACTAAACATCACCACTAAACTGGCCTAATTACAATAAACGGTTAAGGGATACATAGACAGATGTAAAACAGGACACCAAAATATAAAACATAGGGGGTTAAGTAGTAAAAAATGGACAGCTTTTAGTATGTGTTTGAACTTAAATGACTATCAGGTTAAACAAGTAGATATAAGTACAAGTAGATATAGATGTAGCTCATGATCACCACAAATCAAAACCTTCCAACTGAGACACAAAGAACAAAGAGAAAGGAACCCGAACACAAAACTAAAGAAAATCATCAAACCAAAAGGAAAGAGACTAAAAAAAGAAGAACAGAGAAAAACTACAAAAACAACCAGAAAACAAGTAACAAAATGGCACTAAGTACATACCTATCAATAATCACTTTAAATGTCAATGACTAAATGCTTCAATCAAAAGACATAGGGAGGCTGAATGAATAAAAAGACCCATCTATATGCTGCCTACAAGAGACTCACTTCAGAGCAAAAGACACACACAGAATGAAAGTGAAGGGATGGAAACAGATATTCCATACAAATGGAAATGAAAAGAAACCTGGGGTAGCAATACTCGTATCAGATGAAACAGACTTTAAAACAAAGTCTATAATGAGAGACAAAGAAGAGCACTATGTAATGATATAGGGGTTAGTCAGAGAAGAGGATGTAACATTCCTAAATACATATGCACATAATATAGGAGCACATAAATATATAAACCAAATATTAATAGACATAAAGGGAGAAATTGAGAGTAATACAATAATAGTAGGAGACTTTAATACCCCACTTACATCCATGGATAAAACATCTAGACAGAAAATCAATAAGGAAACAGTGGGTTTAAATGAGCATTAGATCAGATGAACTGAATAGATATATACAGTACATTCCATCCCCAAATAGAAGAATACACATTCTTTTCAAGAGCACACAGACCTTTCTCCAGGATAGATCACATGCTAGGCCACAAAACAACTTTCAATAACTATAAGAAAATTAAAAGTATATCAAGCATCTTTTCCGATCACATTTTGAAACTAGAAATCAATTACAGGAAGAAAACTAGAAAAACACTAACACATGGAGACAAAACAACATCCTAATAAAAAACTAATGAGTCAACAAAGAAGTCAAAGAGAAAATTTAAAAATACCTTGAGATAAATGAAAACAGAAACACAACTTTCCAAAATCTACTGGACAGAGCAAAAGTAGTTCTAAGAGGGGCGTTTATAGCAATACATACCTTCCTTAAGAAACAACAAAAATCTCAAATAAACACCCTAACTTTCCACCTAAAGGAGTTAGAAGAAAACTAAGCAAAGCCCAAAGTCAGCAAAAAGAAACAAATAATAAAGATCAGAGCAGAAATAGAAAAAAAACAGAAAAGATCAATGAAACTAAGAGCCAGTTTTTTGAAAAGATAAATAAAATTATAAAATAAAAAGATAAACACTTAGCCATATCATCAAGAAAAAAAGAGAGGGGGCCCAAATAAATAAAATTAGAAATGAAAGAATAGAATGGTAACCATGAAGCTCGTAGAAGAAAACATAGGCAGAATACTCTTTGACTAAATCGTAGCAATATTTTGGGGGGGATCTCTCTCTTAAGGCAAAGGAAACAAAAGCAAAAATAAACAAATGGGACCTAATTAAAATTAAAAGGTTTTGCACAGAAAACCATTGACAATACAAAAAGACAACCTAATGAATGGGAAAAAATATCTGCAAATGATATGACCAATAAGGTTTAATATCCAAAATATATAAACAGCTTATACAACTCAACAGTGAAAAAACCCTATCAAAAAATGGGCAGAAGACCTAAGTAGACATTTTTCCAAAGAAGACATACAGATGACCAACAGGCACATGAAAAGACGCTCAACATTACTAATCATCAAAGAAATGCAAATCAAAACCACAATGAGATATCACCTCACACCCATCAGAATGGCTATCATCAAAAAGACCACAGGGCTTCCCTGGTGGCGCAGTGGTTGAGAGTCCGCCTGCCGATGCAGGGGACACGGGTTTGTGCCCCAATCTGGGAAGATCCCACATGCCGCGGAGAGGGCGGGCCCGTGAGCCATGGCCACTGAACCTGCATATCCGGAGCCTGGGCTCCGCAACAGGAGAAGCCACAACAGTGAGAGGCCCGCGTACTGCAAAAAAAAAACAACAACCCACAAATAACAAATGTTGGCAAGGATATGGAGAAAAGGCAACCCTCGTGCACTGTTGGTGGGAATGTAAATTCGTGAAGTCACTATGGAAAACAGTATGTAGTTTCCTCAAAAATAAAAAATAGAACTACCATACCATCCAGCAATTCCACTCCTCGGTATTTATCCAAAGAAAATAAAAACACTAATTCATAAAGACATATGTACCTCAATGTTCATAGAAGCATTATTTACAATAGTCAAGTCATCAAATATATATATATATATATATATATACACACACACACACACACACATACACAAATAGTCATAAAAAAGAATGAAATTTTGCCATTTGCAAAAATGTAGACGGGCCAGGAGAGTATATACTTAGTGAAATAAGTCAGGCAGAGAAAGATAAATATTGCATGTTTTCGATTATACGTGGAATCTAAAAATAAAACTGATGAACAAATACAACAAAACAGAAACAGACTCACAGATACAGAGAACAAACTAGAGGTTACCAGAGGGGAGTGGGTTGGGTTGGGGAGAGGGGCAAAAATAGGTGAAGGAATTTAAGATGTACAAACTACTAGGTATAAAATAAATAAGTTATAAGGATGTAATGTACAGAACAAGGAATATGGTCAATATTTTATAATAACTTCATATGGAGTGTAATCTATAAAAATATAGAATTACTATGTTCTACACCTGAAATTAACATAAGTCAATGTAATGTAGTGTCAAGTTAATGTAAGTCAACTACACTTCAAGTTAAAAAAGACACATCTGTAAAATAACTACAAACATCAAGAAAAAAGAGGAGGGGGGAGTATCCCTTGAATTTCCAAGAGCAAAAGAGCACATCATTCATAAGAAAATGAGACTGTCATCAGACGTTCTGACAACAATGATTACCTCCAGAAGAAAGTGTACTAGCATATTTAAGACATTCAAGGATTTACTATCCGGGAAAACTGACTTTCACGTATGAAGGGCATGAGCAACCTGACACCAAAATGCAAGGACTTAAGGATCTTGGTCTCACGAGGTCCTCCTGAGGAATCTATCCGAGGACTGAAATGACCAACAAGGCACTAACATAAGCATTGGTGGCTGTTAGTCTGCCAGGGCAGCCGTAACAGAGGACCACAAAGGGTGCCTCAAACTCGCAGAAAGAGGAACAAACAGACATGGTGCGTCTCCTCTAATCTCGGCAGAGGAGCTGCAACCTGAATCTGACGGTCCAGTGGTACAACTGCCAACGTGCGGGAGACAGAGGACCAAAGGACCCGCTGAAGTGCACCATGAGTGTAACCATCTAAAGACTGAGACATGCCACAGGTCAGACATCCCAGCATCTTCAACAGATACCTTGCAAGGACACCAGCCATGCGGCTCTGAGCATATGTCTGGAAGGCTCTCATCAATCCTCCACCTCCTCACGTGTCAGATGGTAACGGAAGACCCAGACGACATCTCATCTCATCACCAAGGCCCTCAACGATGCGCCTCGCAGAGGGGAGACCCCTCATCTGGGGAGGAGTTGGGGCCTGTGAACATTCAAACTCACATGCTGAGAATCTTAAAGGCATCCCCCTGTCAGGCCTGGGCTGAGTAATGTTAATTTCAATTCCTATAGCACCTGACTGACATAAGCATCTCTGCAAAAGGGCATCCCTCTTTCCCAGCTCTAAAAGGATCCATAAATTGAAAATGTCACTACAGCCACATCAGGCCAGACAAACAAACAAAAACAGAATTAGAAAACTGTTCCTTAAAATCTGAACCTGATAACCAACTAAGAAACTCACACGGTTCCTTATTCACTGAAGACTTCAGGTCTGGCCTTTGCTCTACCCCTACAAGCTGTCAATGTCCTCAATACATCCACCATCCACCCATCCAGACTTTTCAATCCCGGACGAGACAAAGAGCTCCTGCGCAGCTTTCAAAAAATACTGATGTCTGGATGTAAAGACTTTGTATTGTCCAGGAAGTGGTTCAAGTACCGATTTAAAGATGACTCTATAATCACTAGAGTCTATGGGTCAAGGCTGCATATCATAACCTCTAGGACAACCACTGAAAGAATGAAAAAGGAAGGCATACCTCACGAGCTTGTGAGAGAGGGATGAAAAAATAAAACTACTTCATTAGCAAAAGGCAAGGAAGCTATCAAAGATGAGTAGGGGGACTTCCCTGGCAGTCCAGTGGTTAAGACTCCATGCTTCCACTGCAAGGGGCACAGGTTAGATCCCTGGTTGGGGAAATAAGATCCCGCATGCCGCACAGCACGGCCAAAAAAAAAAAAAAAGCTGAGTAGGGGTGTGTCCAAAGGTCTCAAGGACCAAGTTGAAGACACTCCCACTGGCCAAAGGTAGCACAATTTGAACTTCAATAAGGATAATGATTGCAAGGGTTTGAAACCTATCAAACATGTCCAAGCCCATGAGTTCACAATGATAGTTTAAATTTTAAAAAGCGTACTGGAGGATCATGGGAAACACATTCATCTTTGAAAGTGGTAAATGAAGTAAAAGAATGACGTGTTTGCCCTGCCTTTTCTCTATGAAATGTCCCCCTGGTAAACCATATATATAGCAGATGAAGGAGGCATCTATAGAAGCACTCCAGCTGGGAAGTGAAAAAAGAAATGACAGAATTAGAAACGAATTATCATTTCATTAAAAAAAATTTTTTTTAATTTACATCTGGGATCCGCCCAAGACCAATTATATCCAAATCCTCAGGGATGGGTCCCAGGCATCTGTGCTTTAGAAACGCTCTCCAGGAGGTGGGAATGTGCAACCAGGTTTGAGAATTGCTGCGTATCCCTTCTGTGACCTGATGCTCTCACCTGTGACAATCTTCTTCCCTCCATCTCAGCCACCGGCCAGCCCCCTCCCCCAGGATGGTGTCCCTCCAGCTGAAATTCCCTCCGGTGGTCTCTCCTTACCTGAAGGCACTCTGTCCTTCACATCCAGCTCAGAGCCTACTTCCTCTGAGAAGACTCCCATGATTTTCCACAGGGCTGAAATGAGTGTTTTTTATAGCTTCATCGAGGTATAATTTACATACCACACAACTTGCCTATTATAAGCGGTGACGATTTTCAGGGAATGTATTCAGATGCTCAGCCCTGGCCACAACGCAGTCTTAGAACATCTCCACCATCCCCAGCCAACACTCCCTCCTGGCCCATCCCTGCTTACATCCCCAACCCTAGGCAACCACGAAGCTGCTTTCTCTCCCTATAATTAGGCGTTTTCTGGAAGCATCATATAAATGGAACCGTACAATATGTGTTCTTCTGTATCTGGCATCTTTCACTCAGCCTACTGTTTCTGAGCCAAATGGGTATTTTTAAACGTACATGGGGATTTGGTATTTAAAGGAATGCTGGATGAATCCATCCATAAGCAAATGAATCACTTCTCATCGTGACTGCTCATCCCCTCACTTCTTTATCTTGTAAGAATGGTGTTTGCATCTTGGTCCTCGCCGGCCGGGCTTGCTCCGAAGTGGCCTGACTCCCATCCACATAACAGGTTTGGCTTGACTGAGGCCATACTGCTCACTCTATCTTCCTCCACTTACACCACAAACCCATCTCCTGCCTGAAGCCTTGGTCCCAGGAGCACACAATAGGGCTCCAAGGGCTAGGAGAATTCATCCACCTGCCTGGCGCTGCTGGGAGACCAACTGCGTTATGTGTTCCGGCGATGATTTCTAAGGTTTACAGATGTCGTGTATTTATAGTCAATTACAGCTTTTCCTTGTGAACTTTTCCAATTTCCACAGACGGTAGGTTTCACAAGGGCAGGCGCCGTCTCTAATTCTCAGCTGTCTGCCCCACACTCCTGGCACATCAGAGGCAGTCGTGAAGACTGTTTAAATACTGAAGGTGGAGAAGAGTGCATGGGACCGTATCAGTCTGCTAGGGCTGCCACACCAAAGGACCACTGCCTGGAAATTTCATTTTTTCATAATTCTGGAGGCTAGAAGTCCAAGATCTAGGTGTGGGCAGGGCTGCTCTCTCTTGAGGTTTCTGTGCTTATCTTTTAGGTGACTGTCTTCTCCCTGTGTCTTCACATGATCTTCCCTCTGTGCATGTCTGTGTCCTAAACTCTTCTTATAAGGATACCAGTCATATTGGATCAGGACCCACCCTAATGACTTCATTATAACCTAACTACCTCTCTAAAGACTCTATCTCCAAATACAGTCACATTCTGAGGTACCAGGGGTCAGGACTTCAACCTATGTATTTTGGAGGGACACAATCCCATGACAAAGACCAATGATACAATTCTCTTCTTTTGTAAGTATCTGAGAAGTTCTAAAACAGAAAGTTAAACTTAAAAAGATCTGTTAGAGGAATAGTTACTGAATGACCAAAATCGTACTAAAAACATGACTACAGCCAAGTAGGGAAGGTGTGGAATATGTTCTGTTATTAAAAAGGCATTTCTGTTTTCAAAAACAGTGGAGAATAACTACTAACGAGAATGACCCTCCTGCTTTGGAAGTGTAATGAGGTCCACGGAGTTTGGCATTGTCTCCTAAAATCTAAATTGGCTAAATCTGGATTTGCAAAACACTGGAAAATACAGAAGTCATTCTGGGAGTTCTCACCAGCTCCCAGCCCCACACAGGGAGGGCTGTGGGCAGTCAGGCCAGAGCTCCGTGTTGCTGGCAAATGAAACCATTAACGTCTGATAATTGACGTCTGGGACTCACCTACAGGAAAATGCAGCCCACTACCTGTTGGGAAACTGTTCTGCTGCATCTGAGGGGTTCCGTACTTCGAGGTATCAAGGAGCATAGGGAGTTACCTCTAAATGAAACATTTTTATCTTAACCTATCTTTGCACTGAAAACAGTTTTCAGGTTCCTCCTACGTCAGTCAGAACAGGCTAGGTTGTGCTGCGGTAACAAATAACTCCTAAATCACAGTGCCCTATTCTAATAAGAGTTTCTATCTTGCTGACTCAATGTTTACTCTCCAGGGCAGGTCAGCCACTTCTATCTTAACATGTGCTTCTCAGATGGATGTGACTGGGGAGAGAGCAAGGACCTGCTCTTAAAGCATCTGCTACTTCTGCTCATGTTTCATTGGCCAAAGCAGTCATGTGGTCACCTCTACCCCACAGGAAGTGGAGGAGCACAGTCCTCCCATGTGCCCAGGAGGAGGAGCCTCACTAATGACCAACAGTCCTGCAGAGACACCCACAGTGATGCACTGGCTTCAATACTCCCCTAGCCTGCCCTGCTCCTCTGACTGCAATCCAAAGTAGCGGGAACACAGTCCCAGGGCAAAGGGCGTGGGCTTGGTGCAGACAGGCATGTGGCCAAACCCAACAGTGCTCCCTCTGGACTTGCGGGGGGCATCCTGGACCCCCCACGTTCCCACAGAGGCCACCAAAGCCATGAGTCGGGGGCTTGATCTGCAGTACCAGGGACAACGTCACCCCCACCCCAAACCTCCCCACCACAGAACTCCCGCTCAGAGGCCACAGTGCTCCCACAGGTGAGAAGACATGCCACATACCCGACCATCAGGGAAATGCACATCAAAGCCACAGGGGGATATCACCTCACTCCCACTAGGACGGTTACTATCCAAAAAACTGAAAACAAGTGTTGGCGAGGATGTGGAGAAACTGGAACCCTGTGCACTGGTGGTGGGAATGGAAAATGGTGCAAGCAATGGAAAACAGTATGAAGGTTCCTCAAAAAACTGAAACTAGAACTACCCTATGATCCAGCAATTCCACTTCTGAGTATATACCCAAAATAAATGAAAGCAGGAACTAGAAGAGGTATGTATACACTCATGTTTTTAGCAACATTATTCACAATAGCCAAAAGGTGGAAGCATCTCACATGTCCATTGATAGATGAACAGATAAACAAAATGTGGTATATGCATAAAATGGAATGCTATTCAGCCTCAAAAAGGAAGGACATTCTGACACCTGTTACAACGTGGATGAACCTTGAGGACATTATGCCAAGTGAAGTAAGCCAGGGACAGAAGGACAACTGTGTGATTCCATTTATATGAGGCACCTAAGAGAGTCAAAATCAGAGAACGCAGAATAGTGGTGGGGGTGGGGCTGGGGGATGGGGAGTTAGTTTTCAGTGGGAACAGAGTTTCAGTTTTGCAAGAGGAAAAGAATTCTGGAGAGAGATGGTGGTGATGATTGCCCAGCAATGTGAATGTACTTAATGCTGCTGAACTATACCCTTAAAAATGGTTAAAATGGTAAATTTTATGTTTTGTGTCTTTTACCAGGCTATGGTCTGAATGTTTGTGTCCCCCCCAAATTCTCTATGTTGATAACCTAATCCCCAATGGTGACAGTATTAGGAGGTGGGACATTTGGAAGGTGATAGGTCATGAGGGCTCTGACCCTCATAAAGATTTGTGTCCTTATAAAAAGAGACCCCAGAGAGCTAGCTCACCCCTTCCACTGTAAGATGACATCATCTATAAATCAGGAAGCTCTCACTAAACACCGAATCTGCTGGTGCCAGGATCCTGGATTTCCCAGCCTCCAGAAGCATGGGAAATAAATGTCTGTCATTTCTAAGTACCTAGTCTATGGTATTTTGTTACAGTAGGTCAAATGGACTAAACATGCCACAATTTATAAAACTCTGTAAAAACAAGTATTTTTTTTAAGTTTACAATGGCTCCCATGACCCACTGGATAAAGTCCAAATAGCTTACAATGTGATTTAAGGTCTTCCAAAATCTGGCTGTCACCTGCCTCCATTCAGGTGCAAGGTGTCCCCAACTATATCCAGCATCCTCCTGCCTCTACACCTTCTTCACGCAGTTCCTCCTGCTGATGACGCCCTCCCTACCAGTTCCCCTCCCCCTTCATGCATCTAAATCCTGCCTGCCTCGGGGTGCCCGCGGCACCTCCACTTTCTAAAACCATGATTAATGCTGTGTGCCTCACCCCTCCCTCCCACCAGACAGCAAATCCCCAGAGAGCGCTGCCATAACTGTATTATACTAGAACCTAGCATGGTGCCCTAAACAGGAAACCAAACGCTATGAACCCTTGGTCGCTGAGGATGACCAACTTAATGGTAAAAACTATAAACCAAAAACCAATCATCCTCAGATCAGAGCTGCTCCAACCCTGATGTGCACAGAATCCCTATCAACACACAAGTAGCCAAGAGACAGAACCAGAACCCGCAAGGCTCTGTCCTAAGCACGCCCAGTGGAATGGGATGGTGACCCCTGCCCCCCACCATAGCCCTGCCCTCGGGGTGCCACGTGGGAGCTGGTCCAGAGTCACACAAGGGCAGGCATGCCTCCCCAGGCACCTAGGTAGTGCTTTGGTGAACACCTTTTCTAATTTAAATCGCTCATATGCCCCTGCAGATGGAACCAGCTTTTAAATTTAACTTCATTGCTATCTACAGTTAAATCAATGACTATAAGACTGGGTTCTTAGACCCTCTTAATTACCCAGAAGAAATTCCACAAAAGATGCACTTCCTTGAATAGAGCAGGTGGGCAGCTACAATAAAACTTCTCTAATAGAGCTGATGCTCCTCCCTGGGGTAATTTAAATAAGCCGTAATGGGACAGTCATTAAAATTAATTACAAGATCCAAAAAATGAGCCAGGACAGGAATCAGAGGACCAGGTGCTAGTCCTGGCTCTTCGGTGAGTTAACTGATGTGACCTTGGCTAAACCTGTAACTCTCTGCGGCTCAGGCTTCTCACCTCTAAGATGATGAATGTGTTGGAAAGAGCTGTGGCTTACACACTGCGGGGACCCAAGGGCAGACCATGAGGTCCACTGGTTGAGCAGCAACCAGAATTTTAAAAATGAAGTACAGGGCTTCCCTGGTGGCACAGTGGTTGAGAGTCCGCCTGCCGCTGCAGGGGACACGGGTTCGTGCCCCGGTCCGGGAAGATCCCACATGCCGCGGAGCGGCTGGGCCCGTGAGCCATGGCCGCTGAGCCTGCGCGTCCGGAGCCTGTGCTCCGCAACGGGAGAGGCCACAACAGTGAGAGGCCCGCGTACCACACACACACACAAAAAAATGAAGTACAATACTGTACAGGATGCATCACCTCAAATGAGTGTAAAAATCGTTTCCTGAAACTTCTGTTTGAGACCTATAATTTATATATATCTTGGGTGGTGATGTAAAATGTCTGGAGAAAACCAAGCCCAGCAGTCAGTGTCTACATGCACGCAACCCTGATGGCCAGAGTCGGGGACCCTCCCCATGTAGAAACCCACAGAGGCCAAGCAACCTAGACTTAGAAAGGTCCCGGGGTCCTGAGGACGTGGGGAGCAGGGGGGGGCAGGAAGTTGCCTGACTTTGCTCCTGGTGGGGCTGGGACCAGAACCAGTACTCAGGGGGCCGTCTGCAGAGGCCTCGTGGACAGGGGAACGTGTGGACCAACATGGGAAGAAGGTGATGCTGCTGGCCACGTGGGTTTCTGAAATAGAGTTTTCGGAAGTGAAGTCAGAGAAGAAACAGTCAAGGAGGGGCCTCTGGCTTTTACTCAGTGAGAGGGGGATGGGGGCAGGCTGGAGGGTTCTGGAATGAAAAGTGACATGATCTGATTTAAGTTTTAAAGCAGTCATTGTAAATCAACTATACTCTATTAAATTTTTTAAAAATAAAATAAAAGGATGGACCTAGAGATTATCATAGTAAGTGAAGTAAGTCAGACAGAGAAAGACAAATATCATATGATATCACTTATATGTGGAATCTAATTTTTAAAAAATGATGTAAGTGGACTTATTTACAAAATAGAAACAGACTTACAGACATAGTAAACAAACTTATGGTTACCAAAGGAGAAAGGGGAGGGAGGGATAAATCAGGAGCTTGGGATTAACACACACACACTACTATACATAAAATAGATAACTAATAAGGACCTACTGTATAGCACAGGGAACTCTACTCAATATTCTGTAGATGTTGTACCTTTATGAGAAAAGAATCTGAAAAAAATGAATACATGTATATGTATAACTGAATCACTTTGCTGTACACCTGAAATTAATACAACATTGTACATCAACCATACTCCATAAAACTAAAAAAAAAAAAAAAAAAAAGCAGTAACCTGGCTGCCATATAGAGATACACCTGGGTGGAAAGGTGTGGGTCAGGGTAGACATGGGAAGGCTGGAGGCGAGGGCAACAGCCCAGTGGAGAGATGATGGGGCAGTGCAGGTGGTGACCAGGGATGGGATTCTAGGACTGATGAGATGTAGGATCTGAGAGGAAGACAAGAAACAAAGTTGACTCCAAGACTATGATCCAGGCATCAGGAAGGATGGAGCTGCCATGTATTACAACGAGAGACGGGAGTTAGGAGGGATGGTGGGGGATAGCTTGGCACCTGTCGAGTTGGGGTCTCTTAGACCTCAAGAGGAGATGTTTCATGGGCAGTTGGATACACAAGTCTAGCATTCAGGAGAGAAGTCAGAGTGAAAACATAAGTTTGGGATGTTTCAGCATATGATGGGTTTAGTGCCATGAGACTGGGTGAGGTCAACAGGGTGTGAGTGTGGATGAAGCAGAGGAGAGGTCCACAGGTTGAGGCGGGGGCTCTCCGACCCTCAGAGGTCAGTAGGGGGACTGACCAAAGTGGGAAGAAAATCCCAGGCATATGGAGCCCTGGGAGCCAAGGGAAGAAGCAGTTCGGGGGGAGGGAGAGGACAAATTACAAGTCAAGGGAGAGGAGGACTTGCAGGTCCTTGGCGACCTCGATGGGCAGTTTCAGCAGAGTCGGTAGACGCATCAGTAGGAAGGGGAAACGTCTGACTGGAGCGGGTTTCAGAGAGAAAGGGCGGGGAGGAACTGGAAAAAGCCAGTAGAGACAACTCCTCCCAGAAGTTCTACAGCAAAACAAAGCAGAAAAATAGGACAGAAGCAGGAGGAGGAAGTGGGACCAAGAGACTTTTCTTTTTTCTCAGATGGGAGATAAAAGCCGTCATGTGCGTGCAGCCAGGGATCCAGTAGAGAGGAGGAAACAGCGCTGGAGGGCAGGGGGAAGCTCCAGGGGTAGCACCTGGTGCTAAAATAAGGAGGGGGTGGCTTGGAGCCGGATACATTTTTTCCAGTCTCAGGAGGAGCTCAAAGGATACAGGCACAGATGCTGGCAGGGAGTGATGTGACGAGGGGGTGGAAGTCTGAACCAACCATATGAATCCTCATTTCTTCAGAAATTCTGGAGCCTACAAAACCCGAATGGAGGCTGGGATTCCAGGCTGACGGAGATGTCAGGTCGTCCAGGCCAGAGGAAGCAACAGGGTCATGACGTGACCAAGGAGACCAGTTTTACCTCCCCTTCCCCAATGAACCTCAACATCTACATCAAAAAAAAAGACCACAGGGCTTCCCTGGTGGCGCAGTGGTTGAGAGTCTGCCTGCCGATGCGGGGGACATGGGTTCGTGCCCCGGTCCGGGAAGATCCCACATGTCACGGAGCGGCTGGCTGGGCCCGTGAGCCATGGCCGCTGAGCCTGCACGTCCGGAGCCTGTGCTCCGCAATGGGAGAGGCCACGGCAGTAAGAGGCCCGTGTACCGCAAAAATAATAATAATAATATGGAAGCTGGGTGAGGGGTACGTGGGGGCTCTCTGTACAACCTGTGAAACTTTTCCATAAATCTAAAACCATCCTAAACTTCAAAGTTTTTTTTTAAATTTAGGTATAGTTGATATACAATATTATATAAGTTTCAGGTGTACAACATAGTGATTCAATATTTTTATAGATTATACTTTGCTTAAAGTTACTACAAAATAATGCCTATATTTCCCTTAACTGTACAATATATCCTTGTAGGTTGTTTTACACGTAGTAATTTGTACCTTTCAACCCCCTACCCCTATCTTGCCCCTCCTCCCTTCCCTTTCCCCACTGGTAACCGCTAGTTTCTCTGTATCTGTGAGTCTGTTTCTTTTTTGTTATATTCATTAGTTTGTTTTATTTTTCAGATTCCACATATAAGTATTTGTCTTTCTCTGTCTGACTTATGTCACTAAGCATAATGCCCTCCAGGCCCATCCATGTTGCTGCAAATGGCAAAATTTCATTCTTTTTTATGGCTGAGTAATACTCTACTACACACACACACACACACACACACACACACACACCCCATATCTTCTTTATCCATTCATCTACTGATGGGTGCTTAGGCTGTGTTCATCTTGACTACTGTCAATAATGCTTCTATGAACACTGGGGTGCATATGTCTTTATGAATTATTGTTTTCATTTCCTCTGGATAAATACCCAGGAGTGGAATTGCTGGGTCATATTGTAATTCTCCTTTTAGTTTTTTGAGGAACCTCCATACTGTTTCCCTCAGTGGCTGAACCAATTTACATTTCTACCGGCGAAAAGCAACAGAAAGGCACGGCTCCGAGGAAGGCAGGCACCTCTCCTCACGATCCACACGGTCTGGCTGGTGCACACCTTTCCACGCACCGTGAGAAACCCCTCAAGACGTCCACTGATTCCCCTGAAGCTCTCTGGGCTGTGACCTGCTGTCTCTACTGAATTCTGATCTTTTAGACACTGTCCTCCTTGCAAACATGCCTTCTTCTCTTCTCTCTGCACACATGCACACACACACGCACACACACGCCAGGCCCACGCCCCTCTGTAGGTGTGGCAGCTTTCCTGAAGGTTTCAGAGCACTGCACGGGGCATGAGGGACTCAAGCTGTCCCCCGTGATGTGTCTCATTCCCACACTGCTCAGTCCTCCGCCCGAGCGGAATGAATATCATCAACCTGCAGCAGCCCCCTGGGACCCCCAGCCCAAGAGGTACAGCTCGTGTCTGCGTTTATAACGTACGCCTCTAATAAGAGAACAGAGGCAGCTGCTGGAAAACAGAAACAAGCTCCTGACGGCTGAGGGCCTGGAGGGACAGAACTGGGGACCCAGTGCTCTCAGGCAGACCATTCCCCCCACCCCCGCATCTGCCCAGTTCTGAAGTTATCCAGTGCAGAAAGCCCTCTTAAGAGTTACGCCAACCATCTCCAAACAGAGAGCAGACTTCTCCAAGAACTGTAATGCTTTTCTCAAAAATAATCAGATCTCCCCACTAGTCAAAGAGAACAAGGATACTGGGGGACGGAGGAGGGGAAATGGCCACTAAGGCAAAGAAAGAAACGTAAGTACCAGAAGAGCTCGCAACACAGAGCACCGGGGTCGGGGCAAACGTGAGCGGCCCCTCTGATGAGTGGGGTCACTAGGCAAAGTCCTGCCTCAGGCTTCTGTTCTACACAAACCAACCCTGGGCTATTCTGAAAATCGAATGGATCCACATACACAAATGCCCCCTGAACCCAGGATAACTCTACATGTGGAAATAACCATGCTATCGTCTCTCTCCCCAGGGTACAGGGACCCAGATTCCCACGTCCCCATCTGGAGAACTGTGCTCCCCACCACCTCATTTGGCTGTGCGACTCATTATACTAATTATTGTTTAAATTCGCGGGTGTTCCTTAAAAAGCCGCTTTATTTATAAATAAGTTGCCCGAAAGCCAATCTTGGAGTAGAAGCATTAGTCAGCGTCGAAAGCTTCCACTTCAAACATCAGCAATTTAGGGCTTCCCTGGTGGCGCAGTGGTTGAGAGTCTGCCTGCCAATGCAGGGGACACGGGTTCGAGCCCTGATCTGGGAAGATCCCACGTGCCACGGAGCAACTGGGCCCGTGAGCCACAAATACTGAGCTCTGTGCATCTGGAGCCTGTGCTCCGCAGCAAGAGAGGCCGCGACAGTGAGAGGCCCGCGCACCACGATGAAGAGTAGCCCCCGCTTGCCACAACTAGAGAAAGCCCTCGCACAGAAACGAAGACCCAACACAGCCAAAAATAAATAAATGAATAAATAAATTAAAAAAAAAAAAAACATCAGCAATTTAGAGGAAAAACCCATAAACGGACTAGAGTATAATCCCAATACTGAATAATAAATCCATCATTAGCTCCTAGCGATAGTTACAACTGAGCTTTCCTAACCTCTGGAGGTGCATTTTTTGAGGCTAAACCAGCGCTGATTTTAAGACAGATTTTATGATGATTCGGAGCCATCCGGAGCCATCCCAGACCTTGGGAGGTCTGGTCCCAAGGTGGCTGTGCAGCCAAGCCGTTCCATCCTTGGTGATGAGGCCAGGCTACCAGGCCCCTTGCTGCCCACCATGGAAGTAGAACCGGTCAGAAGAAGCAGAGAAGCCTGCGGAGGCCGGGCTAGGGGCAACCAGCTCACCTTCTCACCCCTGGAGGCTGAGTGGCAGCTCCAGGGACCTGGGGCTGGTGTTAGGAAAGATGGGAGGATGACCACCCCCTGATGGCTCTGGGGAGAAGGCACCACCCCTCAAGAACAGCTGGATCCTCTCTGCTCCCTGCACATACACACCTGGCCACGCCCACAAGGACGGATGGGCAGTCACATCCCCAGAGGGGCGAGCACACCTCAGTGCCTCTTCATCACTCCCCGGGGAGCTGCCACACATCTCAGCAGATGTTTCTCACTAATGGCCCCACATGGATCATTCCAGAAGAGCAGCAGGCAGAACGTTCACCTCCCAAAAGGTGCCAGTGCACTGAGGCAGGCAAAAGAAGATTTGGTGCCCAAGACGTTCTCCCATTATTCACGAAAGGCAGGGGAATGCTACACAGACGATAGCAAAAAGAGCACGGTGAAGGGAGAGAACAACTGGCTGACCTTGACACCCTTTTAAAGCTCAGTCAGTCAGTAGGTCTCTGTTGTACTTTCTCCTATGGCTGCTGCAAAAACTTACCGTAAATTCAGTGACTTAAAACAACATAAATTTACCATCTTACATGTGTCTCACTGGGTCAAAGATGAGGTGTTGACTAGGCTGGTTCCTTCTGGAGGGTCTAGGGGAGAATCTGTTTCCTTGTCTTTTCCAGCTTCTAGAAGCCACCCCATTGCGTGGCTTGTGGTCCCTTCCTCCCTCTGCAAAGTGCATCCCTCCAACCTCTGCTTCCAAAGGCACATCATCGTAGCACCTCCTCTGGCTCTTCCTGCCTCCCTCTTACAAGGACCCCATGATTACATCAGGCCTGGATGACACCGGGATAATCCATGGTATCTCCCCATCTCAATCCCCTTAACTCAGTCATATCTGCAAAGTCCCTTTTGCCGTGTAAAGAAACAGACTGACAGGCTCCAAGGACCACGGTGTGGACATCTTCGGGGAACCATTCAACTCTATTTACATTAGAATCCTATCTGTAACAAAACCAAGATCTTAATTAAGTGGATTAAAAAAAAAGCAAAACTCATGAGGCAGAAACACACGCACGGAGAGTGAAGCTATATCTCCCCAAGCACGTAACAGTAATAAGTTTGTTATCCATCTACTACAACAAGTCACACCAAGTGTGGACACAAAGAGCCAAGCAGACTTGTTAGGTGAAGACTTCTTATACACTGTAGACCCAGAGTCCTTCTCTTCATTGTGACTCTTATGTTAAATTTAACATGCTCTGTAAATAAAGTACCAACCTTCTGAGCTAACGCTCTTTCTCCGTCAGTCTTCCTGGGGAGAGCGAAACAACAAAAAAACAATGAGTGTAGGTCATTACTTTAAGATTTCTGGCCAACACACTGAAAACGTCACTTCTCCCTCTTTTTGCAGTGTGAAAGTTTCACATCAAGCCCCCATATCCTTCATGCCAACAAAACAATCCTGACAACATCACCCAGCATGGATACTTCGGGAAAGCTCCAAGGATCCATGCGACTACAAACTTTAACAACCGTCAGCGGCCAGGATTACCCCAAGACACTCTGAGGTATTACTCACATTGCTTCCTGCTTTAAACTTTTGATTACTGAGATAAATATTCATGCTCTACTAGGCTCCTTACTGCAGGCCCTCTCTACTCCAAACAAAACTTCACTTTTCCTCAAGTTCCAATAATCACAGGATGGCACGGTTACCAGGTACCCTGTGGATCCATACGTTTTTCCTGCACGGCTTTGGTGCTCCCCAAGATGGCCCTAAGACAGGGCTCCATTCTCCAGGGCAAAGTCTGAGTGAAGGAGGAAGCCCACCATTTGCCTGGAGAGGCGGGGAGGGTCCTCCACCCCAGCCCAGGGGCCTTACACCCCAACCTTCCTGCCAGCCTCCCTTCTGGCCGCTCTTCCAGGCTCCACAAAACTCCAAAACCTACTGGAGGCAAGCAACATGGCAGGGCTACAATGCCTAGACATTTCTCCACGCACCATCCCCCCCGCAGGAGGGGGCTCCCGGCAACCCCCTCTCATGTTCCTCTCTAGCATCTCTTTTTCACAACTTAAGTGTGAAGCAGAGGCTCCTTCCTGCCCCTTCCCTGCACAGATCTACACACTTTAAAGCCCTTCCATTCACTCCTCAAACAGGAAGCTCGACATGACGTTACAAAACGCACAGGTCCTGCCCGCCAAGAGCTTACACCCTAGGGGACATCACATCCAAGGAACAGATGTGTGACCTGTCCTATGAGGGGTGGTACACGGGGCACCCCTAGCCCCAGGAAGCCCTCCTGGGGAGGAGTTAACGTTGCTGACGCTAGTCTGTGAGCCCAATGCACAGTGAGGCCAAATAAATCAAAACGTTAGAGTTGGAGCCGAGAAAGGTTTACTGCAGGGCCAAGCAAGGAGAAAGGGTGGCTCATGCTCAAAAACCCCGAACCCCCTGAGGGTTTTCCAGGAGAAGTTTTTATAGGCAAAATTTGGGGTGAGGGCCGCAGGGTGTGTGACTTTCTTCTGATTGGCTGGTAGCAAGGTAACAGGGCAGTGCTCCAGGCGTCTTGTGCTCAGCCTGAAGTTACCATCTGCCATCTGGGTGGGGGCCTTGGGTCCTGCAGAAGAACTCAAAGATACATTGTTATGTATATTCCTCGAGGAGGACCCAGGACCCTGCTCCAAGGCCACACTATTGTTTCTTGACTGCTCCTCCCTTATCTCTGCCTCTCCTCCCTTCCCTGATTCGAAACTGGTTGAAGCTGCCCTTGGGAACTCAGGGAAGGTCAAGGAGGTTGAATGAAGCCTATTCCTTACAAACAAGAAGTGGAGAACATGGAAAGGCTTCGCACCAGGAAGGGCGCCACGGGGTCCTGTTTCTGTAAGTAGACACCACGTGCAGAGGAGAAGGAAGAGTTAGGACATCGGGACCTGGAGGCGTCCCAGGGAGAAGGCACAGTAAGTATGGCCGATGGTTTGGAGGTAAACTCAAGGACCAGAAAACAAAGTTCTGGGGGACTGAAGCCTAGAGCGTGGAGGGTGACAGGGGTGGGTGAGACAAGGAGCCAGGCTTGTGCTCCCCAAGACAAGAGGTTTTCCCTGGATCCCGAGAGCAGCGGCAGCCAGTACCAACACTCGGTCAGACACACTCCTCGGACAGACCAGTCAGCGGCGCAGTGGAGAGGGACTGGAGGCAGCAGGATTCGAGGGTTAGTCGGGAGGCTGTCCCGGGGTCCAGGGGAGCTCCTGCAGAGGGAGCCGGCTGCAGGCTGTGATGTCGCATCGTGAGGGCCACTACAGCCCCCAAGCAGGCAAGTGAGGCCCGCAGAAGGGGGCCGACGGATCCATAAAGAGTCCTGCCAAGCGGGGCCTTCGGGTCTGGAGTGGAAAGCGAGAGACGGATGGAGCGAGGCGTGCAGCCACGCCCAGGGAGGGGGTGAAGGAGGCAGGGCAGCAGATGAGCACCCCCGGAAAAGCCCCTGACTCACGATGGCGGGGGCCTCACACGTGTGACCGGCGACCAGCTTCCCTCCACCCAGGATGCAGTGGGCTGTTTGCAGCCCTGAACACTCACCTCCCAGCTGTGGCCCCGACAGTCCCCCTCTGAGCCCCAGTTTCCTAATCCATCAGACGAGATCAACAGTGCCACCCAAAAAGGGCTCATCTGGAGGGTTTGCAGGACCAGCGCTCCCTGGAAGACACTGGGACCACCCAGGAGATGGAGGGGCGCCTGAACCGGAACCAAGACCAGGGGCAGGAGATAAGGCTTTCGTGTTACAGCCTCCAAGAGCTCACCTGGCGATGCTGCCAGCAGTCAGGGAGGCCCGTCTCCTTTGAACTGAAACATCCCAAAACTCGAGGAGCTGCATGAGGGAGCAGGGAAGTTTTACGTTCTTGATTCCATTAGCTTTGCCCTGTAATTCTGGGTGGGTCGCAGTATTTACATTTGAGAGCTAAGAACACCACAGAGATGCTCCAGCACCAGCCCCATGTGATGGGCCCGTGTTGTCCCTGTGCTCTGGACCAGTCCATCAGCATTCCTGCGCTACAGGTGAGCCCACCGAGGCCCAGCGCGGCCACCTGACGTGCCCCGGGGCCACCTAGCCAGCCGTGTTGGCCAGGATCCCAACACGGCCACCCATACCGCCCACCACTCACGGGCGTTTCCTGAAAAACCTGACTGCAAGCAAAAGGCTATCCACCCAAATCAATGTTGGGGGACTCACTCCACGAGGCTGAGACTCCACAGCAGGTCCCACGGGCTGAGCGCAGCTGAGGCCCTGACGCAGACCCCACCCTCCCTGGGAGACATGGACCCTGCACAGGTGCCTCCAGGCAGCTCTGCCTTCCTTGGGCTGCACCTGAAGCCTCCTCTCCTCCCCCCCGCCTCCTGTCTGACACCCCTTCCCCAGCTTCCTCGCAGGCTGCTCCCCCAACAAAATCCACACATATCTAATCCTTAGTCTGCTTCTCAGAGGACCTGACCTAACACAGCTCCTTACAGGAAAGAAAATGGAATAAGAATCACAGGAAAAATGAAAACACAACTCCATACACCCTTTGGAAATCTCAGAACCAAAGACACAAGTATATTTATGGGTAAGTTTACAATAAAAGGTCTAAGGTAGAAAATATGAGAAATGACGCAGTCAGCCGTGTGTCGCAGGAAGGGGAGAAGGTTAGAGTGACTGGATACGTCACACTCCCAGGACCAGGCTGGACGTTCACCCTCGTGATCCGGTTTCCTAAATGTCTTCTTTTAATGTTTTTATTGTCAAAATAACCCACATACAGGGCTTCCCTGGTGGCGCAGACGTTAGGAATCCACCTGCCAATGCAGGGGACACAAGTTTGAGCCCTGGTCCGGGAAGATCCCACAGGCTGTGGAGCGTCTAAGCCCGTGAGCCACAACTACTAAAGCCCGTGCACCTAGAGCCCGTGTTCCGCAACAAGAGAAGCCACCGCAGTGAGAAGCCTGTGCACAGCAACAGAGAGTAGTCCCCGCTCGCCACAACCAGAGAAAAGCCCACACAGCAACGAAGACCCAACAAGCCAAAAATAACTTAATTTTTTTAAAAAACAAAACACACATACATAACTGAATCGCTGTGCTGTACACCTGAAACTTACACAACATTGTAGATTAACTGTATTTCAATTAAAAAAACAACCCACATACAAAACAACAGCAACAGCATTAGGCAAATATTTAGCCTAATAAATGACTATTAAATACCCTGGAACCTCAACCAGATAAGGAGACAGACCGTGCCGGCCGCCCCAGAGGCATCCCCCGCGCCGCTCTGAGACAAAGCCCCTGCCATGTGCCCCATGACCACCCCCAATTCTGGGGGTATCACCATCTCACCTTTCCTTAACCATTTCCCACCGAGTGCCCAGCCCTACACATCTCCTTCAATCCACTGAAGACACCGAATCATTTGTCGGAGAGCACTTCCCTTGGCTGGGATTTTGATGACTGTCCCCACAGCCTAGCAGAATACTGTCCCCTGTCCTCTGTGTACCAGCAAATTGGTGGTGAGATCTGGAGGCTGAATGTGTTTCAGATTAGAATTTGGAGGCAAACAACTTCCAGGGCAACGTGGCGTCCTTCCTCCTCCAGAGGCCGTGAGGTCCGGATGCCTCCCTCTCTGCAACGTCAGCTGGCATCAGCACAACCCAGGGTGTCCATTCATGCATCCACGTGCTGGACCCCTTCTATACACAGAAACCCCATCACCTGCCACTAGGCTGCCCACTGGTGCCACGTGCATAGGGAAACAAGATGAGGTGACCAATTAGGCTTTTTTGTTTCATTTTGTCTTCCTTGGTATCATTCAGAACTCATGGATTTACTGGAGAAAACTCTAATTAGAAAAGATCCATGCACCCCAATGTTCCTAGCAACACTATTTACAATAGCCAAGACACGGAAACCACCTAAATGTCCCTCCACAGATGAATGGATAAAGAAGATGTGGTACATATATACAGTGGAATATTACTCAGCCATAAAAAAGAATGAAATAATGCCATTTGCAGCAACATGGATGGACCTAGAGATTATCATACTAAGTGAAGTAAGTCAGAAAGAGAAAGACAAATACCATATGATATCACTTATATGTGGAATCTAAAAAAATGATACAAATGAACTTATTTACAAAACAGAAACAGACTCAGACATAGAAAACAAATTTATGGCTACCAAAGGGGAAAAGCAGGGTAGAGGGATAAATTAGGACTTTGGGATTAGCAGATACACACTACTATTTATAAAATAGATAAACAACAAGGACCTATTGTATAACACAGGAAACTATATTCAATATATTGTAATAAACCATAATGGAAAAGAATCTGAAAAAGAATATATATATTCTTATGTGTGTGTGTATGTGTGTGTGTGTATATATATATATATATATATATATATATATATATATATATAACTGAATCACTTTGCTGTACACCTGAAACTAACACAACATTGTAAATCAACTATACTTCAATTTAAAAAAAAAAAGAAAGAACTCATGGATTTAAGCATATTAGATGCATTTCAATACATTGCAGTTTTTCCTCTTACTGATGTTCAAATTGTCCCATCTTTGGCCTCTTCAAGTCCCAGGCCCTTTTAATACCATTCTAGTGGGTCTGATGGTTCCTCTCCTCTCTGCTCTGACAAAATGTTCCAGGTACAACTTGTACAGTTCCTATTCTCGACACAGAATCTGCTGTTTGTCCAAGGAGTCCTAGTTTCTTTTAGTAGAAAACTGTATTTCAAGACCACCATCAGGGGCCTGGCTATCTTCTTGCTGTTGGTGAGGCCACCATTTCCAGGCCTCTCTGGGGAACACAGTGGGTTCAAGAGTTCACACTGACCTTGTCATTCAAGTTCATTCAAGTTCAGGATTACAAGGGTTTTCCTTTTCCTCACTATTTTTCCTCTGTATCTCCTTTCTCCTCCCCACTGAAAACTGGTCCTCAGAGTCCTCAAACTGGAAGATCACATGATTATGCATTTGCTTCATCTCACATGACACACAAAACCTGCTCAGAATAGCAGTGCTAACAGTACCACTAAAACGATTCCAGAAAACCACCCAAAATGTTTACCTACATTCTGTCGAAGTCTCTCCTCACTTTTTAGGGCTGTAAATACAGAGATGGAGAACGGAGCCATTTACACCACACTTAGTCCCCTCAGTTCATCTTAATTCCACACATAACTACGTGTTTTACGTTTCCCCCACTCTTTTTTTAAAATATTTATTTATTTACTTTGGCTGCTCCAAGTCTTAGTTGGGGCACGTGGACTCTTAGTTGCGGCATGCACGTGGGATCTAGTTCCCAGACCAGGGATCCCCCTGCATTGGGAGCACGGAGTCTTACCCACTGGACCACCAAGGAAGTCCCTCCCCCACTCTTTATGTCACTCTCTCCCATCCTTCACTTGTTTGAAGCTCATTTTCGAGGACAGTGGTTTCCAAACTGCACCCCGCAGCACCCCAGGACCCTGGCTGCGCCTGCAGGGCATCACAAGAGAGCCCAGATTTCCTAGGGAGGTGCAGCAGAGCTCAGCCTCTGCCCACACTCATGCACCACTGCCTTGAGCTGACTCATGGCTTCAGCATTAGATCACACTGCATCCGCTCCAAGACATCTCGTGAAGCCAGTGGATGCCGCCATACAAAGCAAGTACCTACCACCTTATACCCATTCACCCATTAGCATGGCTGCCACAAAGAAACAGAGCAAAAAAAATAATAATAATGACCCTCAGAAAATAACACGTGTTGTTGAGGATATGGAGAAATTGGAACATTTCTGCACTGTCGGTGGGAATGTAAAATGGTGCGGCCACTATGGAGAACAGTATGGAGGTTCCTCAAAAAAATAAACACAGAACTACCATCTGATCCAGAAATTCCACTTGTGAGTATACACCTAAAAGAACTGAAAGCGGGGACTCAACGAGACATCTGCATTCCCACGTTTATAGCAGCACAATTCACAATAGCCAGAAGGTGGAAACAACCCAAGTGTCCATCAACAGATGAATAAATAAAGAAGATGTGGTCTATACATACAAGGGACTATTATTCAGTCTTAAAAAGGAAGGACAGGGCTTCCCTGGTGGCGCAGTGGTTGACAGTCCGTCTGCCAACGCAGGGGACACGGGTTCGTGCCCCGGTCCGGGAAGATCCCACATGCCGCGGAGCGGCTGGGCCCGTGAGCCATGGCCGCTGAGCCTGCGCGTCTGGAGCCTGTGCTCCGCAACGGGAGAGGCCACAACAGTGAGAGGCCCACGTACCGCCAAAAAAATAATAAGAAGAAGAAGAAGGACATTCTGACAGAAGTGCCCCTGGAGAGGACAATGCAGAAGTAACATCTGCTGGCCCCTGAGAGTGCCACCCAGCCCCTTGAGGGGTAAGACCACCCTTTACCCAGATGCTCTGACCCTCGTGGCCCAACCCTGGCCACCAGAGGCAAGAGATGGTGTTAGGGAACCACTGACCAAAACCACCCGCCTTGGCCAGGAACAATGATGAGCGCTTGCCTGAGCTGTCTCACAGCACGACGTCCCAATAAGGAACATGGTGCTGCCACCGAAAACTAACCAGGGGAATTCAGGAGGGGCTGAAAGGAGCGAAGAGATGCCAGCCCATAATATGCCCTGACAACCTCCCAGAGTCCTTTGCACTGGAATCCATCTTGGCTGAGAGATGCACCCACCACCGGGAAGGACCCTGAGTCACCAAATATGGGCCAGGCAAGATGACTGGCCAGAGACAACCCAGAAACTAACCGCGTCACCATAAAACCCGAGATTTCAAGCCACGTGGAGAGCAGTCCTCCTGGGTTCCCTTACCCTACTGCTCTCCGCCCGGGCGCCCCTTCCCAATAAGTCTCTTGCTTTGTCAGCACATGTGTCTCTTCAGACAATTCATTAATTTATTTATTTATGGCTGCGTTAGGTCTTCGTTCCTGTGCCCGGGCTTTCTCTAGCTGTGGCCAGTGGCGTCTGCTTTTTGTTGCGGTGAGCGGGCTTCTCACTGCAGTGGCTCCTCTTGCTGTGGAGCACGGGCTCTAGGCACGTGGGCTTCAGTAGCTGTGGTGCACGGGCTCAGTTGCTCCACGGCATGTGGGATCTTCCCGGACCAGGGCTTGAACCTGTGTCCCCTGCATTGGCAGGCGGATTCTTAACCACTGTGCCACCAGGGAAGTCCCAACAATTCACTTCTGAGTGTTTGACAAGACCCCACTCTCGGGCCCTGGAATGGGTCCCCCTTCCTACAGCAACGGGAAAAGAGCACACACACAGCCCTCCCTCCACTGCCCACTCCCAAGATGGGTGAGGCTCCAGCCAGACAGGAGAAGCTCCAGAGGGTCCACGATGGCTCACCTGTATTCCTGAAATGAGACTCTTCCTGGGATTGAAAGTCACCAGAGAACATGTTATTGACTTAGAACAACAGAAAGTTCCAGGGCCTCCCTGAAGGGTCATTTGGGCCAGGAAAGAAGTAGCCCCTGGAGCAGGTTCGGAGGGACAGTGGGGGCAAAGTTAAAGCTATGCCTCACTCGTTTCTTGGCAGTCCAGGTGACTGGATGTAGTGGGGACAGCGGCCTCCAGCTCTGAAGTCTCTGCGGGACACCAGCATCAGCTCCACAGGGGGTCCGAGCCAGGACATGCCCTCCTCCAATAGGCTGGACCTGGTGTCGTCCGGCCGCAAGACTCCGCACACAAGTGCCGTGCACACGTGCACTCTGTTCTCTGTCACCCCAAACCCAGTTCAGAACCACAGAAAATGCTGCCATGTCCGTCCTCTGGGTAGGATGCACGGCTCTGACACGGGCCCCTAGGTTGGCGTTAGCACTACTAGCCCAGCACTAGCCCAGACCGAATTCACCAGCTTCTGAGGGTGAAAACAGCCCTGACACTTGGCCTGCATCTGGAAACACCCCCAGCAGCAGGAGGGGTCACAAGGACATACCCCTGACAGCACACTGCTGGTAGAGCAGGGGGCTGGGCCCTCTGAGAGGTGGGGGGACAGGATCTTTGCGCCTCCATGGCAAATCGGCCACTTTCTCCCTTCTCCTGACTTCTTGTTCTATAGATGTAAGTGGGCCAATACTACCCTGTAAGTAAACCACCGCTATAAAATGCTTCCATTTGAGCAAAGAAGCAACATCATCTTTAGCGAGTGGGCAGCAGAGCCAGGCTGCCTCATTCAAGAACTCTGGTCTTTAGGAATACATATTTTTCCCCTTCCCCTGATGCAATTGGGAAAATAATATTTTTTACACTTGCAATTAAGAGCAGAACAGATGGCAACAGTTTAAAAATCTGTTCATGAGACTCGATGCTGGCGGAGGGATCGCTGACAAGACATGGAGGACGGGGGCGATTCTGTTTTTCTTGACGCGCGGAAGGCCCGCTATTGTGATCCCCAAAACAAAGTACTGCAGGCATAGGGAAAGGGGTGGGATGGAAGGTTCATCCACAGTAAGAGGGCAAAACAGCTAGTAATTTAGAAGTGACAGCAGGAGAGCCCACCTGCCTCTGTGTGGCTGGGCCCACCCAGCTGCCTGGTGTGGCCACAGCCCCAGCACCACCACCAGCACCATCATCATCTTGCATTTCGCGTGGCAGCTGTGGGCCACTTCCTCCATTCACTGAGGACTTCCGGAGGCTCCCGGATACAGGCTCCCTCATCTGGGCTTCAAATTCCCCAAAACCACAACGCACAAGAGAAATCCTACAAACTAGCCGTCACCGTGACCAAGTGGCTTGGCCTCTTTATTTACCACTTTTAGTTTATTCATTCAGAACCTGCTGAAAGGGAACAGGACCCTGTGGGGCTCCTGGGCACAAAAGCCTTTCTGTGTCCCCCATTTCTTGATTACAGAAAATAGGCTTCATTCAGCCCCCATGACCTTCCCTGAGTTCCAATGGACAGGTTCAAACAGTTGCTAATCAGGGAAGGGAGGGGATCCAGAGACAAGGGAGGAACCGTCAAGAAACAACAGTGCAGCCTTGGGGCAGGGTCCTGGGTCCTCAGGGGATACACATAATAACACACCTTTGAGTTCTGCAGAAACTAAGGCCCCCACCCAGGTGGAGGATGGAATGATGATGTTGGCCGTCATGACTTCAATCAACTAAAGCTTGTACTCTGTTGATTGAAGTTCTATGCTGAATTCTGCTCTTCTCAAGCCCCCTCATGAATATGCATGTACCCTTAAGCTTAAAACTTCCCCAATTTTGCTGCTGGGGAGACGCTGCTTTGGGAAAGATCCCTGGTGTTCTCCTTACTTGCTGCAACTAATAAATCCTTCTTTCTCCGGATCTCCGCTTAGTTGTGTCTCTGGGCTCAACACCCACCAAGAGGCGAACCCAGTTTTCAGGTAACACATGCCCTCCCCCACACCTTCCCACCACACCAACAGGGCTCCTGTCTGATAACAGTGGATTCCAGCTGAAGGAGCTCCAAGACCAGACCCTCTCTGAGGAGCAGGACTGAGGGAAGCCCAGTGTCCAGAGGGGAGGCCAAACCAAGGCCACTGGAGGAGTCTGAAGCCTCTGGAACCTACAGCTTCAGCAGACACGACACACAGCCCAGCTCCTAATGGGCTTTACACAGATTCCCACAAGAAGGCATGTTACCTCGGTTCCTATTTCACAATACAACATATCTGACTTTCAACAACAAATTAGAAAGCATATCAAAGGCAAAAAAATAAACAATTTTTTTAACACCCATATTCTAAAGAGATAATAAAGCAAGCATCCTAACTGGACTCAGATATGACACAGACTTTGGAATTCTCAGACTGGGAATTTAAAGGAACTATGATTCATATGTTAAGGGCTCTAATGGGAAAAGTAGACAGCATACAAGAACAGAAGGGTAATATGAACAGAGCGATGGAAAGTCTAAGAAAGAATCCAAAAGAGATGCTAGAAATTTTTTAAAAACTGGTAATAGAAAGGAAGAATGCCTTTGATGGGCTCATCAGTAGACTCAACACGGCTGAGGGGAAAATCAGGGAGCTGGAAGATAGGCCAATAGAAACTTCCCAAACTGAAATGCAAAATAAAAAAGAAGGCCAGTGTGGGGGTGAAAGCAGAGATAGAACAGAGCATCCAAGGACCACGGGACAATATTGAAAGATACAGCATACGTATAACTGAAGACCCAAAGGAAACAAAAGAGATAATGAGGAAGAAAACATATTTGAGCTAATAATGGCCAACATTTATTCTAAAATTAACAACAGACACCATCAAACCACAGATCCAGGAATCTCAAGGAACACCAAGCAGAATAAATACTTTAAAAAACAACAACATGGGATTAGCAGATGCAAACTATTATATATAGGATGGATAAACAACAAGGTCCTACTGTATAGCACGAGGAACTATACTCAATATCCTGTGATAAACCATAATGGAAAATAATATAAAAAAGAATGTATACATATGTTTAGCTGAATCACCTTGCTGTACAGTAGAAATTAACACAACGCTGTAAATCCTATACTGCAATAACAAAAAACAACAACAAAAACTACACCTGGGCATATCATACTCAAACTGTAGCAAACTGAAGACAAAGAGAAAAATCAAGAAATAAGCTAGAGGCAGGTGGGGAAACATTTTATCTATAAAGGAACAAAGATAAGAATTACATCAGACTTCTTGTGAGAAACTACACAATCAAGAAGGGAATAGGTGAAAATCTTCAAAGCTTTAAAAGAAAAAGAAAAAAAAACTCCACTAACCTGTACTTCTATATCCAGCAAAACTAGCTATCAAAAGTGAAGGAGAAATAAATACTTTCTCAGACAGACAAATACTGAAGGAATCTGTCACCAGCAGACATACCCTGAAAGAAATATTAAAAGATTCTTCTTCAAATGGAAGGAAAACTATATACTTTGGAAACCTGAATCTATATGAAGAAAGAGTGTGTGAGGAGGAATAAATGAAGGTAAAATAAAATCTTATACTTTTCTTACTCTTATTTGATCTAAAAGATGACTGTTTATTTAAAACTCTAATAGTAACAATGTATTGTGATGATTCTAGCTTATGGGTAAGGGAAATGAATGACAGCAGTGTCCCAACGGACGGGAAGGAGGAACTGGGATTAGTCTGTTTTAAGGGACTTGCACTAAATCTGAAGAAGTATTGTGCTATTTGAAGATGGATTTTAGATTACTTAAAAATGTATATTGTAAACTCTGAGTCAAACAATAAAAAATTTTCAAAGAATTAAAAATGATTAGCTAAGAGAAATATAATTGATTCCTATAAAATGGTCAATGAAAACCAGAGAAGTGAGAAAAGGAAGTGGCAAGAACAGAAGACAGTGAATGAAAAGTGTGCTAGCCACTTATATGTGGAATCTAAAAAATGGTACAAATGAACTTATTTACAAAACAGAAATAGAGTCACAGTTGCAGAAAACAAACTTATGGTTACCAAGGGGGAAGTGGGGGGAGGGATAAATTGGGAGATTGGAATTGACACACTACTATATACAACTAATAAGAAGCTACTGTATAGCACAGGGAACTCTACTCAATGCTCTGTAATGACCTACATGGGAATAGAATCTAAAAAAGAGTGGATATATGTATATGTATAACTGATTCACTTTGCTGTAGAGCAGAAACTAACACAACATTGTAAATCAACTATACTCCGATAAAAATTAATTGAAAAAAAGAAAAGTTTGACATCAATCTAAATACATCAATAATCATTTAAAATGTAAATGGTCTAAATGCACCAATTAAAAGACAGAGTTTGTCAGAGTGGATAAAAACACAAGACCCAACCACATGCTGTCTACAAGAAACCCATTTAAAATATAAAGACACTTTTAGGTTGAAAGTAAAGGTATGGAGAAGGATATACCGTGCTAATTCCAAAAGGAAACTGTAGTACCAACAGATGAACCTATTTGCAGGGCAGGAATAGAGACGCAGACGTAGAGAATGGACATGTGGACACAGTCGGGGAAGGGGAGGGTGGGATGAACTGGGAGATTAGGTTTGACATAAATACACTACCATGTATAAAATAGGTAGCTAGTGGGAACCTGAAGCACAGGAAGCTCAGCTCGGTGCTCTGTGATGACCTAGATGGGTGGGATGAGGGGGAAGGAGGTCCAAGAGGGAGGGGATATATGTATGCATATAGCTGATTCACTTCATTGTACAGCAGAAACTAACCTAACACTGTAAAGCAATTATACTCCAATAAAAAATAAACAAACAATAATCTCATTTCAAAATTAAAAAAAAAAAGGGGCTTCCCCGGTGGCGTAGTGGTTGAGAGTCCGCCTGCCGATGCAGAAGACGCGGGTTCGTGCCCCGGTCCGGGAAGATCCCACATGCCGCGGAGTGGCTGGGCCCGAGAGCCATGGCCACTGAGCCTGCACGTCCGGAGCCTGTGCTCCGCAATGGGAAAGGCCACAGCAGTCAGAGGCCCGCCTACCGCAAAAAAAAAAAAAAAAAAAAAAGAAAAAAGAAAACTGGGGTACCAATACTCATTTCAGACAAAGCACACTTTAGAATAAGGAAAACTGTCAGGGATAAAGAGGGGGCATTACCGCATGATACGTAATTCAATTCTCCAACAGGAGATCGCAATCATAAATGGCTATGTACCTAACAGAGCATCAAAATATATGAGGCAAAACTGATAGAACTGCAAAGAGAGAAGGACAAATCCACTATTATAATTGACAACGTTAACATCCCCTGTCAGTAACTGATAGAACAAGCCGGCAGAAAATCAGCAAGGATGGTTCACCTGGACAGCACTATCCATCACCTGGGTCTCACTGACATGCATGCAATATTCCATCCAACAGTGGCAAAATACACATTCTTCTCAAGCTTGCATGGAACAGTTACCAAGTGCCTTAGTCCGTATGGGTTGCTATAACGAAATGTTAATACTACAGTGCGATACAAACAACAAAAATTTATTTCTCACAGTTCGGGAGGCTGGAAGTCCGAGATCAGGGGCCAGCCTGGTCAGATGAGGGCCCCTTTCTGGATCTCAGACTTCCTGTTGTGTCCTCACATGGCAGAAGGGGTGAGGAGCTCTGCAGGGTCCCTTTCATAATGGCACTAATCCCATTCATGAGCATGCCACCCTCATGACCTAGTCACCCTCCAAAGGCCCCACCTCCTAATACCATCACCTTGGGAGTTACGATTTCAACATATGAATTTGGGGCGGGGTTTGGGGGGGACACAAACATTCAGACCATAGCACCAAGACAGAACACATTTTGGGCCATAGAGCACACATGAACAAGTACATTCTCAGAGCAGAATGGAATTAAACTAAAAATCAATAAAGGAAAATGGGTGAAATCCCCAAATATCTGGAAATTAAACAACATAATTCTAAACAACACATGGGTCAACGAGGAACTATCAAAAGAAAAGTTTTTTTAACTAAATGAAAACAAAAATACCACTTGTCAGAATTTCCACAATGTATTTAACAAAAGCAGTGCTTAGAAATATATAGCATTAAATGTATACATTCGAAAAGAAGAAAGATATCCAATCGATAACCTAAGCGTGTACCTTGGGAAATAAAATGAAGAGAAACTGAAGCCTAAAACAAGCAGAAGAAATATAATAAAAATGAGAGCATAAATCAATTAAATTGAAAATGAAGAGGAAATACAGAAAATCAATGAACCCAAAATCTGTTTTGCTGACCAGGCTAGCCAAGAAAAAGAAGACACAAACTACCAACACCAAAAGAGAGAGAGGAGTCATCAACACTGATCCCACAGAAAAAGATAATAATAGCCCATTAAAAGGATAATAATAAAGGAGTACTACAAAGAATTCCATGCCCCCAAATTTGATAATTTGGATAAAACAGACCAACTCCTTAAAAGACATGTATTACCAAAACTCACTCACACAAGGAGAAATAGACAAACAGAATAACTATATGTATCTTAAAAATTGAATCAATAATTAATAACTTTCCCAAAAGAAATCACCAGGCCCAGATGGTTTCTCTGCTGAATTGTACCAAACATTTAAGGAAGAAATGATACCGATTCTCTATAATCTATTTCAGAAATTAGAAGAGGCAGGAACACTTCCTAACACATTCTATGAGGCCAGCATTCCCCTAATATCACAATCTGGCCTAACAGCACCCTAGCGGGAAGCGGGCAACGGCGCCACTCAGATTGGAGCATCCCCAGCGGCAGAAGGGGACAAGGTGGGTCTGAAAGGAGAGAAGAAGGGTGACAGGAAACCACGTCTGCTCTGCGTGGCTTGTCCTCTGGGGACGCCCCAAACTCGTCTTTCTCCTCATCAATTTGTCAAAACAGAAAACGGTGAAACATGTGAGTGTAGCTGCATTGGAGCTTCTGCTGGAGAAAGATGAGGGGGGCGGGCCCAGTTGTCCCCCAGCCCCCGGGCAGCCTGTGAGTGTAGATGCTCAGATGACCAGGCACGCAGGGCAGACAGCGTGGTGACCCCGCAGGTCCTACTCACCGGGAAGCTGCAGGCGCCTGGGGATCCTGGGCCATCCGCAGATCGGTCCTGGCCCGGCCGTCAGCTCCCCCGACGAGATGCAGACGAGATGCAGCGACGCTCGGATGCTCCAGAGACTGAAATGAAAGAGGACACAGGCTGGCGTCAGCGGGCTGAGCACACAGGCTGCTCCTGGACAAGCAGAAGGAAGTTCTCCGATGCAGTGCCGGACCACAGGCTCCATAAAGCTCCCTGTGCCTGACGTCAAAGCAGCTCAGGACTCTGTGATCAGAGCTCCCGGGGTCCACAGAGCCACCCAACAGTTTGAAAATCAAAGAGTGGCAAGGTGATCATGAGTCTCCCCAAGTTTTCAGGGGAGCCCTCCCTCTACTCCCAAAAGCCAGCGGGCACTCAGGAAGCAGCCACTGGCCCCGGTCTCCTGGGGATGCATTTCTCTAACCCTTTTGGAGGAAGATGCAGGAAACCCCGTGGCCTTAAGATTACAGGTTCCTTTTGCTCTGACAGGAAAGGAAGCATATTCTTCAAGGTTCTGTCCCCAACTTGTTTTCCCAAAAAAACCAAAATGCTACACAAGATAGAGCTTGGTGATGTCTGGGTTATCTTAAAATTGTGTGCATTGCACACGGCGCAGTGAGGGTAGGAATTTTACAAGATGCACTAAACAAAGTCTCGTCAAAGAAAGGGTGAGTGTGTGCATGTGCGGGTGTGCAGCACAAGCCACCCCGTGTGCAAGGGCCACCGTCTGCTCCCTGACACGTGGGGGAGCCACCCTGGCAGGGGCGGCACCTGCATCTCTGCGTACAGCTGGGCCACAGAGAGACCTTGGCTCAGACCTAGCTCTGCCCTTACAGCCTGTGAAGGCTCCAGAACCTCCTGGGGCTCCGTTTCCTCATCTCGGAGGATGCCAGGGGCGCTGAGATGTGGGGATCAGGCCCCACTCCAGCACCGGCAGCCTGGTCTCCCTGCCTGTCCAGTGAGGGCACAGACCCGCATTAACTTACAAGAGTCCTTGAGCTCTGACGTGGAGGGCTCCTGCGATGCTTCCTGTCCACAGAGCAGGCTACCCAGCTGGGGGCCTCCTAAATCCAATCACGGACCCCCTCCACCCTCCACGCAGATGACACCCGGCCCAAATCACACCGTGCCTGCCCCCACCTACAGCCAGGGACTCTAATGCGGTCTGGAAGCATGGCGCTGCACCACGCGGTGATCAGCTCTGGACCATGAGCTCCCGGGTCTGTGTTCTGCCCATCCCTGCAGCCTCACCCCCGTCACACCCCCAAGACCCAATGCTGTCGGGGTCTCACACCTTCCAGGCCAGCGTTTCAGCCATTCCCTTTTCACGCCTCTAGAATCTTACTGACAAACTACTATTCATCCTTCAAAACCCAACTGGGAGAGGCGTCCCTGAACTCCAGCTGTAACCACAATCTTCTCAGCCTGTCTTGTCTCTGCAGTTTTCACAATCATTCCCAGCCACATCTCCTTGCTCCCTCTAGGCTCCCGGCCTGCCAAAGGCACAGCTTTCCAGAGACTTCACATGCCACTGCAGCCAGCAAGCCGAGGACATGGGCCTCAATTCCAGCCTTAAGGAAAGGGGAGGATAAACGCAAAAAGCAGCAAAGATGGGGAAGCGACTCCGAGAGACGAGGATGGAGCATCGGGTTGGGGTCAAAGGCACCAGCTACAGCGGACGGGAAGCAATGGAGCACGCCACTGAGAGCGCTGAGATCACACTGAGTGCCTGCCAGCCCCTGAAGCTGCACGCTCCCCATGCTGCAAAACCGCCTTGAACCCACCCACCCCGGCACCTGCCACGGGCTGCAAGCTGCCACGCGCAACGTGTCCCTGAGGCTAAAAATGCAGCCAGCTTCTCAGCCACGCTCCTGCTCCACAGGCCAGCCACAGTGGGTAGGGGTGGCTGCCTGGGAATCAGGGCGTCTTCGGTCAATGGCCCACCCACCCTCCGTTCAACAGCCACCAGTGGGGCAACCCCAGTGCATGCCAGGTTCAGGCCCTCGGCTCCATCTGCTGTGACATCCGGCAGGACTCAGGTGACACAGTGCCTCCCTCCCTGTGCCCAGCCACTCACATGGTGTGCCCTGAAAAAGGGTTTGCAGCAGCTCATAAATCCCCACGGTTGTGTATCAATATTGGCTCATCAGTGGTAACTAATGTACCATACTAACACAAGATGTTAATAACAGGGGAAATTAGGGGGTATGGGGGTTACAGGCCACATGGGGACTTTCTGCTCAACTTTTCTGTAAACCTAAAACTGCTGAAATAATTATGCTTCCAAATTTTAAAAAATATGGTGGTTCGACAGATGAATGGATAAAGAAGATGTGGCACATATATACAATGGAATATTACTCAGCCATAAAAGGAAACGAAATTGAGTTATTTATAGTGAGGTGGATGGACCCAGAGTCTGTCATACAGAGTGAAATAAGTCAGAAAGAGAAAAACAAATACCGTATGCTAACATGTATATATGGAATCTATAAAAAAAAAATGGTTCTAATGAACCTAGGGGTAGGACAGGAATAAAGACACAGACACACAGAATGGACTTGAGGACACAGGGAGGGGGAAGGGTAAGCTGGGATGAAGTGAGAGAGTGGCATGGACATATATACACTACCAAATGTAAAACAGATGGCTAGTGGGAAGCAGCCGCATAGCACAGGGAGATCAGCTCTGTGCTTTGGGACCACCTAGAGAGGTGGGATAAGGAGGGTGGGAGGGAGACGCAAGAGGGAGGGGATATGAGGATATACGTATGCATATAGCTGATTCACTTTGTTATACAGCAGAAACTAACATAACACTGTAAAGCAATTATACTCCAATAAAGATGTTTAAAAAAAAAAAAAGAATCGTAACAACATTCCTCTACTAGAAGGGCTTAAAAAAACAAAACAAAACAAAAAACAAACAAAAAAAACATTGACAAAACCAAATCCTGATGAGGAAATGCGACAGCTATAACTCATACCTTGCTGATGAGGGTGCAAAATGATGCAGCCACTTTGGGAAACATGTTGGCAGCTTCCTACAAAGTTGTACAAACACTTATCATAAGACCCAGCCATCCCATTTCTCATATTTACCTAAGTGAGACGAAAACTTACGGTCACATAAAACCTGTACATGTGTGTTTACAGCAGCTTTATTCATAATAGTAAAAAACTTGGTGCTGAATTTGACCAATGCTTTATCTGCATTTATTGTGAAGATCGTTTTTTTTCACCTTTATTCTACTAACGTGGTAAATTGCGTTGATTGATTTTCAAATGTTGAATAAACCTTGCCTTTCTGGGATAAACCACACACCCCCAAAAAAATATGGTGGTTGATATTCAGAAGGCTGAATGTAAGAATGGTATAATTGAGGAGCTGATGGGTAAACTGATAGATGGAACTAAGGGATTCTCCCAGAATGCAGTGCAAACGGACCTTGGGCAGCACCCCTGGAGGACAGGTTTTTCCTGACTTTAATGAGAGTCACTGGGCTCCGAGAGCATCCATCCCCAACCCCACCACACACACAGTGTTCCTCTCTCCAAACTGTGGGGCATTAGTAGATTCTCAGGCTTTTGGGTTGTTCATCTCATCTTTCCCCAGGACTGCTTTGCGGGGTGAGGGGGACAGCACAGAAAACCTTAGGAACTATGTCAACCTTTGCCTAGATCCTCTGCCTCTCCCTGGCTGTGGCATTTCACAGTTCATGGTCTGAGGGAGAACCACTCTCTCTTTATTTAGCTATTGGTGGTGAATAACTTCTTTGGTTTTCTCCTTTTAAAAAAAATTTATTTCTTTAGAAGGAGTCCCAGTGACGCCTTTCAGAAAAGCAATTCCGCCTTCTCTATCAAAAATTTAAACACGCATATCCTTTTACCCAGCAACTGCATTTCCAGGAGTCACATGTATATGAAATGATGTGAGTATAGGGATTTTCACTGCAGCAATCTTTTTAAAAACTGGAAGCAACCTAAGTGCCCATCAATAGGACAATGGTTAAATAAATTAGGGCAGAGCCCACAGGCTGGAATACTCTGAGACTTTTTTTAAAGAGGTAGGCCAATATGTACTGACAGAGAGAAATCTTACAAGCCTGGTATTGAGTGAAAACGGCAAGTTAGCTGAAGTATGTGCATGTGTGCATGTCTGCGAGTGTGTGTCTGTGTGTGTGTAGATCCCAGTTACAGACACGGCAAGCCAGCTAGACCATGTATACACATGTGCAAGTCCATGTATGAACGCAAAGGCAAACAGAACAGACCGGAAGGGCTCCCACCAATGCCTGCCAGCACTTCCTCTGTGGACGGCATGCAGATGGGAGAGGAGGCCAAGGGGGCATCACTTTGACTCTATTAAATACGTGCGTACTGGTTGGGTCTTTTACCAAAATGCGTTTCTTATTCAGCAGTATTAAGATGAAACCCATAGTCTGTGCCTTTGAGGGTTTCACATTCTAGCTGGGAGGTGTCAGCACTGAGGAAACCCACAGTGGGGAACGGCGGTCAGGAGGGAGGGGGCGTGTGTGGAGAGTGCAGGGGCCCGAGGCTCCTCGGGAAGGAAGGTCACCCCTGGCAGAGGGGATCAGAACACGCACAGCATAGGGCGGCTGGGGAAACGGAAACACGCAGGCAGGCGGGGACCAGACACAAGGAGGTGATGGGGGCCAGGACCTGGGCCCAGGGCTGCACTGGACCAGGGGAGGGGAGGCGGTGCTGTGTTGATCTGGGGGAAACTGAGAATTTAGTTTCACTCACTGAGGGGTTCACATGTGTGTATGTGTGTGTGGTGTGTGCATGATGCATGTGTATGGTATGGGTATATGTGTGTGTGTGGTGCATGGTGTGGTATGTGATACATGTAAGTGTGATGTATGTATATGATGTATGTGTACGATGTGTGTATGAGGTGTGTATGTGTGTATGGGGTGTGTGTATGGTGTGTGTGTGTGTGTGTATGTATGGGGTGTCTGTGTGGGGGGGTGTATGGTGTGTGTGTGTGTATGGTGTGTGTGTATGGCGAGTGTGTGTATGGGGTGTCTGTGTGTGGGGGTGTATGGTATGTGTGTGTGTGTGTGTGCGCGCGCATGGGGTGTGTGTGTGTATGGGGTGTGTGTGTGTGGTGTGTGTGTGTATGGGGTGTATGGTGTGTGTGTGTGTGTATGGGTGTGTGTGTGTGTGTGTGTGTGTGTGTGTGTGTGTGTGTGGCGAGTGTGTGCGTGCGCACACACACGCCCGGGGAGGACGGGGCCGGCTGCTGAGGACGAACGCAGGAGCAGCAGGCAGAAGCCACACTCAGGCCCAGGAGCGCCTGGACGAAGAGGGTGAGACGCACATCCTCCCCTGGAGCAGCACCCACAGAGGGTGGTCAGGGTCAGGGCGGGACGCGTTCCCTGACCCCTCTCTGGGGGCAGTGGGGTCACTCCAGCAGGGGTTTGTGCTGAGGGGTGCAGGGAGCACAGGTGGCATAGGCCCCGTGAGTGCCCACCCAGGAAGAGAAGCAGCTGGTGACAACAGCCCCCTCCTGAAATCTGGGGGACGTCAAATCCCAGGGGCCGGCCAGGGGCATCCTCAGAAGAACGATGGGCCTCCAAAAGGAGACCCTACCGCGAAATGGCCCAAGCCCCAACCCCGCTTAAATATTCCACTGCAATGTCAACCCCTTCGGATGAATGGATAAAGAAGATGTGGCACATATATACAATGGAATATTACTCAGCCATAAAAAGAAATGAAATTGAGTTATTTGTAGTGAGGTGGATGGACCTAGAGTCTGTCATACAGAGTGAAGTAAGTCAGAAAGAGAAAAACAAACACCATATGCTAACACATATATATGGAATCTAAGAAAAAAAAAAAGGTCATGAAGAACCTAGGGGTAAGACTGGAATAAAGACACAGACCTACTAGAACATGGACTTGAGGACACGGGGAGGGGGAAGGGTAAGCTGGGACAAAGTGAGAGAGTGGCATGGACATATATACACTACCAAACGTAAAACAGATAGCTAGTAGGAAGCAGCCGCATAGCACACGGAGATCAGCTCGGTGCTATGTGACCACCTAGAGGGGTGGGATAGGGAGGGTGGGAGGGAGGGAGACGCAAGAAGGAAGGGATATGGGAACATATGTATATGTATAACTGATTCACTTTGTTATAAAGCAGAAACTAACACACCATTGTAAAGCAATTATACTCCAATAAAGACGTTAAAAAAAAAACCAAAAAACCCTTCACAGACAAAAAATCAAGCAGACAGCATTTTCATATCTTCTTTTTTGTGGAATCTAAAATATGGCACAAACGAACTTATTTATGAAACAGAAACAGACCCACAGACATAGAAAACAAACTTATGGGAATTCCCTGGTGGCGCAGTGGTTAAGAATCCGCTTGCCAATGCAGGGGACACGGGTTCGAGCCCTGGTCCAGGAAGCTCCCACATGCCGCGGAGCAACTAAGCCCGTGCGCCGCAACTACTGAAGCCCGTGCGCTCTGGAGCCCACAGAGCCCATGGGCCTAGAGTCCGTGCTCCGCAACAAGAGAAGCCACCACAATGAGAAGCCCATGCACCACAACGAAGAGTAGCCCCCACTCCCAGCAACTAGAGAAAGACCCAATGCAGCCAAAAATTAATTAATTTTTAAAAAAAGAAGTAGCAATATCTGTATGCTATTTTTTTAAAAAAGAAAACAACCTTATCGTTACCAACGGGGAAAGTGGGGGAGGTATACATTAGGAGTTTGGGATTAAAAGATACAAACTATTATATATAAAATAGATAAACAACAAGGTCCTACTGTATAGCACAGGGAACTATATTCAATATCCTGTAATAAACCATAATGGAAAAGGATCTGAAAAAGAATATGTACATGTATGTATAAGTGAATCACTTTGCTGTACACCAAAAACTAACACAACATTGTAAATCAACTACACTTCAATAAAAAATTAAATTAAAAAACCAAATTAATTAATGAATGAAAATAAAGCCTGCTTCCTTTCAGAAGTCGCTTGAGGCAATTTAGATTCTCCTATAAACCATGCTTGGGAGTGAGCAACTTTCCCAGGATCTGAAACCACGAAACAGCGGGTGTGAGCGCCCCCCTGCCACCTCCCACCCTCTTTCCACCCTAACCTGCCAGACAGTGCTGCCAAAAGTGCTGGATGAAAACCACTTTCCAGCCCCTTCTCAGGAAGCCCTCTTGCATCACGAAAGGACATCTGCAGAATGGCATTAAAGCCTCAGCACACGCTGCAAGAAGCTAAGGGATTTTATGTGCAACCAGGAGAAATTTTTTTAAATATTGATAACGGCTAAAATTCTGCAAACCGAAGCCCCACGAGGTGGGGGCTGATGTCTCCTCGGCTGCAGTAAGTCCATCACCTGACCCAGCACCCTGCACACACGGGGCCCATCACCCTGCCACCCTGCCCGCCCCTCGGTGTCCCCCACAAATGGCAGGGATGTTGTCTTGGGAGGTGTGGACCCATGGGCTTTAAGCTCGGCCACTGGGCAGGTAGGCCGAGCCCGCCACGTCTGTCTGGAAGTTCTTGCCTTCTGTCCTTGCCTGTAACACAGCAAACCACGGTGCGAGGCATCTGATTTACACGGGACAAAACTCAGCGGTCCCTGCCCTGGACAGTGCGGATGTGCTCAATACCAGAACATGATCTCCCCAGGGCATGGCAGCCCATGGCCAGGCCGCCACGCAGCACGGTGCACAGTAGGTGTTCCACAAGCACTTGCTGAATGATGAGTGAATGAATACACTGATGGATGTTATGTCTCTGAAATCTTACAAAACGCTTAATGCACATTTTATTATTTTTTTAATATTTATTTATTTACTTATTTATTTATTTTGGCTGCACCGGGTCTTAGTTGAGTCACATGGGATCTTCGTTGCGACATGCGGGATCTTTCAGTTGCAGCATGAGGGCTTCTTAGTGACGGCATGCAGACTTCTTAGTTGCAGCATGCACGCGGGATCTAGTTCCCAGACCAGGGATCGAACCCGGGCCCCTTGCATTGGGAGCGCAGAGTCTTACCCACTGGACCACCAGGGATGTCCCTAATGCACATTTTAGAAGTAAATGCACACACAAGATACTCAAGGTACCTTCAAACAAAAGGCCCAGGAAGCAAAGGATAAAAATCAGGTGACACTGGGGCCAGGGTCTCATCCTCTCACAACGCTGCAGCCTGGTGGGACTGTCCCATAACCGTATGAGGGCGCCCCGGTGAAACGAGGCCATCCCCACAGTCCCCAGGGAAATCTGCAGAATAAAGAGAATCAGCCTCCAGAGGGTGCCAGGCTGGATGGAGCACCCCACCCACCAGCCACCCAGCCTCCTCACCCACGCCCGCCCAAGTTAGGAGCCAGCAGCTGGAACTCGGGCTTTTTATGCATCTTCACTTCCACGATGCTGTGATGCTGGGCCAGGTAGGGCAGGATGTGGGTTCTGAATGAAGCAGGGAGCCTGACCCGCTCCCTCCCAGTTTCCAAATCCCCCTGCCCCTGAGCACAGCTTTTCCATTTCACATTTCAAAGCGCAAAGGACAGATCTTTGAATAATCCGTGCTTCCTAATCCATCGGATATGCTCAGAAATAGCAAGTCTCTTCTCTGGACCTTCCTTGAAATAGCCTGGCCCTTACATATGACAAAATGATGCAAAGTGGCATCTCTGTGACCCAAATACGAACACTGGAAATATTTCCGGGTCTTCCAAATAGCAATAAAAAATATTTAAGACAATTTAATGCCAAGGCCATTTCATAGAATTCGAGACAGCTCAGGCAAATACACTATTAGAGGGAACAGATAACCAATGAAAAATTCAAACAGATACTACTATATAAGTAGAATTGAGGGGAAAAATCACTTCATAGCTGTAGAGGATTTCCAAAGATGATGCTCTTGAAATCTCTTTGAAAACAATATGTTCCAACTTCCCACTAATCCAAATTACTCTAGCGATGTCTGCCTTCAGCGGCTAGCAGCAAAGATGCAGCCTCATTATCTCACTTGGCATGGTGGTATCAAGGAAACTTCTATTTCCGTCTTCCCATCACTAAAGCTAACGTGAGTCTCCCATCTGCACTGGTGACAGCTCCCTTTCTGATGAGAAGCAGAAACGTGTCCAGATGGGCTCAGGGCAGCGAGAAGACTGCCCACAAAGCCACCATGGTGTGGGGTGGGCGAGGGGATCATCACAGGGGCTACCTTTTGGGTTTTTTTTTTTTAACGGGAAACAGTTCTGAATGGCTTAAGCAGGATGTATTTTGGTTTGTAAAGCTCTATTAAATTGAAGAAAGAGAAAGAATCCATCCCCAGCTCCATACAGAACAAGTGAATACCATTAGCCCCTAAACTGTCAATGAATTAAACTCCTTCCCTGACCATGCAGAGCAGCCCTGGGTGTGGGCATCTTGTCTCTGCCAAGCAAGCCCGCAGGCCAACCCCTGCCACACGGCCCTACGGGAGCTACAGATGCCAGCAATGCACTATCTTATTTGTTCAGGGGAAGCAAAACGGTCCAGTGCTGGTGGCTGTGTTCTTTCTTCCCAACAAGGCCTAATTGCTGCTGTCCTCCTCTGGGATCTGGTCTCCCTGGACAGAGCGGGAAGGCAGCCAGCAGAACTCAAACCGTCCAGCTCCCTGGATCAGGCCTCAGTGCACTAACTCCTGGAAACTCAAAGATGCGCAACCCAAGCACAGAGAACTTCCTGTTTCTGAAGGTATTAATATGAAGTCAAAATTAAAATCACATATTCTTATGGTTCTTTCTTTAAAAAACACAATCAGTGCTTCTTACTGAAAAACCAGAAAACGTAGGTTATCCATTTCGTGACCCTCCCTTTTGGAAAAGAATCACTTAGATGAAAATTGGTACATTCCCTAAAAATCAACACTTATGATCCTTGAAACTCTAATATTTGAATTTTTTAATAATTTCCTATCAAGCCCATTCAATAGAATGCAAACTATCTCGAGCGGACACACTGTTAGATAAATGTGATATGAAACTAAAATTTCAAATAGACGCAGCTATATAAAAATGGAAAGAGAAAACCTGCTTCATTGCTATATAGAATTTCCAAAGATGATGTTCTGGAAACCAGCCATGGTTTTGACATCTATGAAAACAAATCACTGTGGTGCACTGGGACAAGGGCTATAAGAAAATAACCGTGGGAGAACAGAATATAGAAGAAACATTTCTCCTATTTATGTATATTGGGTTGGCCGAAAAGTTCGTTCGGTTTTTCCGTACGCCCCCGAACGAACTTTTTGGCCGATCCAATATACATATATTCTCCTATATATATAACTGAATCACCGTGCTGTATACCTGAAACTAACACAGCACTGTAAAACAACGATACTTCAACTAAAAAAATAAAATTATATTTTTTTAAAAGCCAGAACCAAAAAAAAACCAAAAACTGTTAACTGTCTTTCTCAACCAACGCGGGTGGTGTGCTGTAGAGGACTGAAGCACTGTCCAGGTGCCCGGGATTGAAACCTCCCTCGTCAGCCGTCTCCACGGATGAGAAATGGCCCAGCCGTCATGCCTCTGACAGAAGACATCGAAGACTGCTGTTAGGATGCAAGTCACATCTGCCGGGGCAGCTCTTTCATTTATTGCCCACCCTTAAGGTTTCAGCAGGAATTACTGGGCCAGACACTGTTAACCCACCAGTCCCTGAGCTCTTCCCATTTCCTGCCTGGTGCTACTGGACACCTTACACTGTGACTGCCATCATACCTGAGGACAGACACCTCTGACCCCAGCTACCACGTAACTACACAGGTCAGTCATTGGCTACCGCAAAGACCTGAAGAAACGAGACGATTCTTTCACTCAGGCTGAATAATCCCATACTGGAGGGGCTTCTAATGAAAAGCCATATTCCCTGACCCCAACTTCCCCACGCCACTGCCAATCCTCTTCCTTAGTTCAGATTTTAATTCTTCTGGTGGCTATTTCCATCTCTCTAAATAATATTTTTACACCTCTATTTCTGGATATATTATCAACTTCAGATAAAATGTACTGACATCCTTATACGAGAGGCGACACGTAGCAGGACCTCCTGGGCTCTTGTGCCGCTGACTGTGATCACAGTAGCCATGGCAGGTGCTCCCATCCTGACGAAGGGCTCTGGGAGAAACACATCCTCCAGAGAATCTCCCACCAATTCTGGGAACAGAGGCACATCCTTTGGGTGGCCTGTGACCATGCAGCCCTCAGGATGAATACAAGCTCTTTTCTCTTTTTGAACTTGTTAAAGCCCTAGATAGGAGGTGTCATTCACTTGGCCTGTCCCTGCTGCTCTTTGGGGGTAGGGACTGGCTCCCACACCCATCTGCACCCTCCAGTCTCAGCAGCAGGCCCAGGTGCCCGTGGAGACTACATGTGCGCCTGCTGAGAGCAGAAGCGAGCGAGCACCAGTGTGGTCAGCCCCCACCTGCCAACGCACAGAGGCTGTGAACCGCAGAGACCGAGGTCTCACCGCTTTGTTCTTTCTACTACACGACGTATTCTTGATGTCCAACGGATGAACGGATAAACAAAATGTGGCATGTACATACAACGGAATGTGACTCGGCCTTAAAAAAGAAGGAACCCCTAAATACGTAAGGAACTCATACAACTCTGAAAAAAACAATTTTTTTCACGGGCAAAGGACCTAAACAGATTTTTCCAAAGACATACAAATAGCCACAGGCACATGAAAAGGTGCTCAACATCACGGATCATCAGGGAAATGCCAATCAAAACCACAGTGAAGTATCATCTCACACCTGTTAGGATGGCCATCACCAAAAGACAACAAATAACAAGCGTTGATGAGCACGTGGAAAAAGGGAGCCCTCATGCTCTGTTGGTGGGAATGTAAATTGGTGCAGCCACTATGGAGAACAGTATGGAGGTTCCTCAAAAACTTTTAAATACAACCACCATATGATCCAGCAATTCTGCTTCTGGGTATATATCCAAAAAAAACATGAAATCACTATCTCAAAGAGGTATCTGCACTCAAATGTTCATTACAGCATTATTCACAATAGCCAAGATATGGAAGCAGGGGACTTCGCTAGTGATGCAGTGGTTAAGAATCCGCCTGCCAATGCAGGGGACACGGGTTCGAGCCCTGGTCTGAGAAGATCCCACATGCCACGGAGCTACTAAGCCGGTGCGCCACAACTACTGAGCCTGCGCTCTAGAGCCCACGAGCCACAACTACTGAAGCCCGTGCACCTAGAGCCCGTGCTCTGCAACAAGAGAAGCCACCGCAATGAGAAGCCCGAGCACAGCAACGAAGAGTAGCCCCCGCTCGCCGCAAAAGATATGGAAGCAATATGGGTCCATAGACAGATGAATGGATAAAGAATATATCACATATATACATACATATACGTATACACGCACACGTACACACAGTGGATTACTATATAGTATTAAAAAAAGGAGGGAATTCCCTAGCGGTCCAGTGATTAGGACTCTGCGCTTCCACTGCAGGGGACATGGGTTCGATCCCTGGTTAGGGAACTAAGATCCTGCAGGCTGCAAGGCGTGGCCAAACAAGATAGACAGATAGATAGATAGATAGATAGATAGATAGATAGATAGATAGATAGATAAAAGAAGAAGGAAATCCTATCATTTGTGATGTTGTGGATGAACCTGGAAGGCATTATGCTAAGTGAAATAAGACAGAGACAGACAAATACACACTACGTACGTGATCTCACTTAGACGTGGAATTGTGGTTTCCAGGGGCTGGGGGAGGGGGAAATGGGGAGTTTGTGTTTATGCGGACAGAGTTTCAGTTTGGGAAGATGAAAAAGTTTTGGAGGTGGATGGTGGTAACGGTTGCACCACAAAGTGACTGTACTTAATACCACTGAACTGTACAAATAAAAATGATTTAAGTGGTACATTTCATGCTATGTATATTTTACCACAATTTTAAAAACTTAAAAAAATTAAGATATCCTTGATGCCAGAAGACAGAGTGGGGGGCGCAACAGCCGTCTCATCAGCTGATGTTCCCAGATGTTTCCTCTCCCCGTGGAGGGGCCCCGGGCCTGGGGCAACCGAGAGAGAAGCCTCTGCCTAAAAAATAACTTTGGTAGGGCTTCCCTGGTGGGGCAGTGGTTGAGAGTCCGCCCGCCGATTCAGGGGACACGGGTTCGTGCCCCAGTCCGGGAAGATCCCACATGCCGCGGAGCGGCTGGGCCCGTGAGCCATGGCCGCTGAGCCTGCACGTCCGGAGCCTGTGCTCCGCAACGGGAGAGGCCACAACAGTGAGAGGCCCGCGTACCGGAAAAAAAAAATTTTTTTTTAATTTTAAAAAATTTTTAAAAATTAAAAATTTTTAAAAAAATAAAAAATAACTTTGGTGGAATGACTGTCAAGGGACAAGGAGCAAGACTCACTCCGGGAGGATGAGGTGAGAGACAGAGAAGATACTCCACTGCTTCTCCGAATGGTGAGGAGCCCAGAGGCCCTTCTTATCAAAATCGGGGGGAGGTGCCCTTTCTACGGCACAAGCAGCTCACAGGAGGAGCCAGGCCGGGGGCTCCGGAAAATCCAGGGGCTCCAGCCTCGTTCAGGAGCACCACCCCACACTCACGGGGCACCTGAGAGAGGCAGAGGTATCATTTGCAAACGCACAAGAGGATATTTTTACCAATGGTAGAGTGGATTTTTTTTTAACAAGCATTAAGATTTTTTAACAGACTTTGGAAATGAAAGGGTTCCCAGCTGTATGTGTCAAGGCGAGATCCCCTTTCTGGTACTTCCGAGGCTGCATCAGGGTTGATTCAAACAGAAAACACACCTTCTCTGACATCTACTCCTCTGGGGAAAGGCAGACTTTATTCCTGAAAGGGTGACCGAGCTCTCCCAAGTTGAGACACTACAACAAACAGCTCAGATACTCTCTGACTCTGGAACGTTTCACGAGCCAGCTGTGGGGAGAGGTGGTGAGTGGTCGTGTCGACGGTGGGACCCTGATCCCAGCGCTCCAATGTCAGTGAAAGCAAACAGTTTTGTTGCAGAGAATGGCCAGGCCCTGCCAGGCTCTCTGGGACCTGCACCTCCATCCCACCTGGCACCCGCCTGCCTCTGCACCCTGGCCAGCATCTCTGGCCATCACAGAAGCCCGTGAAATCCTGCTATGCCTTGCTCCCGCTGAAGGCCAAATCAAAACCACTCGGCCCAGCATACGAAATGTTTCTGGACAAAATGCAGCAAAATAAAAGCCACATAGGCCCCTCCTTCGCCCTCCCTCCCTGGGCCACGGCTGGCCCGTCCGATGATGCGCACAGGTGGCCTCAGATCTGAGCCAGGATCCGCCCAGGCCACCATGGGGCCAGGACTGTGAAGCAGCTTCAGCGACACATTTTCCATTAAACGAAAGAAAAATGGGCGATGGTGAGCAGTCATACGAACGAAGTGAAATGCTGTCGCAGTCCACTCACCCGAAATAAAACCCATCCCATTAGGACGACTGTAATTGCAGCCCATTCTGCTCCGGATGAGGCCGACTGTCGGAAGATAAGGGTTTAAAATTGAAAATCAAAGAGCGGTTCCTCAGTGATTCCCAGGAAACGAGGGGCACACAGAAAGTATTAAACCCACCCACAGAAAGACTTGTCCCCAACCCACACCAAGAATCCTAAAAGTCACCTTAACAGATTTCAAACTTTCGAGTAAAACGCAATGACATAAATAAGTCCTTAATCATACTGCACTGCTTGAGTTACCGGATTTTAATGACACTACCTCTCCAGGTCAGGGGGACCTGACAAAGCTAACCCCACCGCCATGAAAAGTCGCCTGCCCCTTTTTATCACTTAGAATACAAATTCCAGGGACTTCCCTGGCGGTGCAGTGGTTAGGACTCTGCGCTTTCAATGCAGGGGGCCCGGGTTCAATCCCCGGCCGGGGGAACTAAGATCCTGCAAGCCGTGTAGCATGGCCAAAAAAAGAAAAAAACCACCACCACCATTCCAGAACCCATCCCAAACTGGAAGGAAGGACCCCAATGAAATGGAACTCCTGTCCCGCTGATCAGGGAAATACACTCTTCTCAAATAACCGAGCCCCACCCGCCCCCTAGCATCAGACCTCACTCATCCTGGTCTCCCATCCGGGGCCCTTGGACTTGGTCTCCATCTCCGGCATGCTGGGAGCCACTTCCTGTCCACGGTGGACGTCCTGTTCCTACTCTTGGCCATCCCTCTAACCAGAGGTTCTGGTGCCACAGGGAAAGAGTGGGTTTTCTTGCCAGTTGCTCCCCCACGAAATTCTGACACGGCTGGCCTGGTTTCACTTCCATCAGCTCTGAAGATGACACGGAAAGCCCTGCCGCTTCCTCCTGCTGGGCACCCTCGTGTGAGTGGAGAAAGTGAGCCTGAACGAGGCCAGAAATGGGGTGTCAGGGAACCTCAGAGAGGAAGGGGGTTCCTGGAAGATGGGGCGGCAATAATCAAAACACCCCATCTGCAGCCCACAGCCCGGGGCAGGCTCCCCAACCCACAGGCTGCAGACCCCACCCACGAGGCCAGGGTCCTTCAACCCCACGCTCTGCGGCCAGAAGTTGGCTCTCTCCTCTACAGACACGAGATCACTATTAGAAGGCAATATTTAAACACAGAGATGGCATATCTCCATGTTAATTATGAGCTCTTTCACCGTTTGGTAATGAAATAATACATGGAAACTCTGCATGTCAGAACACGGCATCTACGTAAAGAGGGCTCAAAACCACTCCTAAATTTCAGAATCTTCGGGTAGAAGAGACGGTCTCGCTTGTTGACAAACAGTGCTGCTGACCTGGAGGAAGGGAACCGCAGCAGAGAAGGGTGGGCCTCCCCAGCTGCCCCCTCCCCACCATTCAGAGTGGGGAGTCCTGCCCCCCACCCCCCAGGCCTCCAGCTTCTGGTTTTTAAGACTCTCAGGATTTGGGAATGAGACTGAGTAGACAAGCACTTTAAAATTCATTACCAGGAGGTTCCCACAGACTTGGCTTCCATGCATAGGAAATAGTCCATTTCTCCAAGTACTTGCCTACAAGTCCGATTTGGGGAAATTGATGTAGATTGGTCCATTTGGGGCTTTTCAACCGGAGGAAATTTAAAGATTCTTCCTTCCAGCTCAACAGAGCGAATCCACGAATCTACTGCTTCTGTGAAAGGAGGACAAAGACCCTCCTGGGGCCACCGGGTCTGGCAGCAGCTTCTCCCTGGATTCTCAGGGCAGCCAACGGCGTAGGGGGAACAGGACACCAGGCCAAGGGCCCCATGGGGGCCACCAGCCTGACTCATGCACCGGGTGGTCCCAGGTGGTTCAGGAAGAGGGCCTGGCGTCAATCCATTTGCCAAATCGCCAGGGAAATAAGGTATTCTTTAAATAAATAATGGCTTGTGAGCCCAGGGTTCGGGTTCCCGCCCATGGGGTCAGCGCCCCAGCACCCCCAGCATAGGGGTGGGGTGCTCTCAGGGAAGGGATGTCTCCCTAGAAGAAGGTTATCACACCTCAGGATCAGCCTGTGTGTCACAGGGAAGCCTCTGAAGCTCCCCGCAGGCTCCCCCATGGGTTCTTGGTTTCCCCTCAAAACCCCAAAAGCAAACCCCAGACCAGGGGCCCTAGGGAGCCTGTGTGCTGGGAGGCCCCCCAGGGTGGTCAGCTGGAATGCTATTTGCTGGACCCCTGCTCAGTGGTGCAGCATCAAAGGAGGGAGAGGGAGGGGGAGGAGCAGGGGGAGGGGAGGGGGAGAGGGAGGGAAGGGGGAGGGGAGGGGAGGAACGGGGGAGGGGAGGGGATGGAGGAGCAGGGAGGGAGGGGGAGGAGCAGGGGGAGGGAAGGGGGAGAGGGAGGGGAGGAGGAGAGAGAGAATGTTCCTGCGGAGGACAAGAGAGGGAGAGAGAAGGGAGGGCTGGGGAGAGAGGGGAGGGAGGAGGCAGAGGACAGGAAAGGGGAAGGGAGAGAAGCAAGGCAGGCTCTCCCCCTCACACAGGGTCTGTGGGCGATGGAGCCTTTCTGGAGGTCAATCTGCAGTCTTCACATTAGGTCCAGCCATTCTACTTCTGGAAATATACCATAAGGAAAGAATCATGGGGATCTGCTGAAAAAGAAAAAGGCTTCCCTGGTGGCACAGTGCTCAAGAATCCGCCTGCCAAGGCAGGGGACACTGGTTCGAGCCCTGGTCCAGGAAGATCCCACATGCCGCGGAGCAACTAAGCCCGTGCGCCACAACTACTGAGCCTGCGCTCTAGAGCCCGCCAGCCACAACTACTGAGCCCACATGCCACAACTGCTGAAGCCTGCGTGCCTAGAGCCTGTGCTCCGCAACAAGAGAAGCCACGGCAATGAGAAGCCCGTGCACCGAAACAAAGAATAGCCCCCGCTCACCGCAGCTAGAGAAAGCCGGCGCGCAGCAACTAAGACTCAACACAGCCAAAAATAAATAAATAAATAAATAAATTTTAGAAAAAAGAAAAACAGAGCTACAGGGTGTTTATGACAGCATCGTTCAGAGCAGAAAAACATTCTAAACAAGCCCAATGTCCAAGCAAGGGGCATGGGTCAGTGCACGACGGACAAACTCCCATCGCTGCGGGTCGAAGAAAGAGGCCCCCGGCGCAGCAGAGGGGGAGGCGTGTGGGCAGCTGTGCACGTGCCAAGCACACAGAAGAACCCGCGTGAACAATGCCTCCCCCCACCCCCCACTGCAGGAAAAATCCAGGATGTCTAAGTTTCCTGTTTGCTGATCTCTATTTTCTAATACAATGAACTGGGAGGCTTGCGATAACTAAAGTTGTTAAAAGAAAAAGTGTTCTCTCTTGCCCAAAACTGCTTTAATACTAAACAACTGCATTAAGCCGTATGACGCTGCTTATATTTGACCACTTCTGACTTAACAAAAACAGCTGTTTCATAGGGTTCAACATGATCTTGTCCTAAAATCCAGATGAGCCGTGAGACCCACAGGAATCATTTCCTCTCAGGGACTTGTGAGGGGCCGTGACTGACTGACCCTCTCGGTGCAGGTCCCCCGTTCCCCCAGGAGACACCAGCCCCACCACGCCGAGCGCCTCCCACGTGCCCAATGCCACCGTAACCCTGTGCGAGGATCATCTCATCTGTAACTCACGTCATCTTGCAAAGCGTGCGGGGGGCTTCGGCAGGCAGGCCGGGTCCAGACAAGCCCTTCCCACCCTCCATCCTTACTGTTTGCGCTCATTTACAAGACGGGGTCCTGACTGGGCTTCTCCTCCCCTGTGGGGCTCACTCCTTCCTCTGAATCCTGCACCTCCTCCAAAAATACTGGAAGTGACCATTACAAAAGTTAAAGAAGATGTAATTACCCCAAACCAGGGTTCCAGCTGCCGGCTGGACCCGTTTTCCCGTGTCCCCACCAGGCCACCCTTCCTGTGGAAACACAGCTGTCCCGACCACCTACTCAGCGCTGGCCATGAAGCCTCAGTCAGCCCAGAAACACAGACGCTCAGCTCCCTTTTGCCTCCTGGCTGAACTGCCAACCGCACACACATCAGCTTTGGTCCATGATGTCGGCTGTGAGCAATGTCACCCCCTAAAAAAATGGTCACTGGTCACTCACAGAAGTGACCCAGGGCTGATCAGGGGAGGGCAGCCGTCTCAGGACCTCAACACATAAGAAGGGAGCAGAAATCATGAGAGAAATGCAAAGCAAAACTACAATGAGGTATCACCTCACACAGGTCAGAATGGCCATCATCAAAAAATCTACAAACAATAAATGCTGGAGAGGACGTGAAGAAAAGGGAACCCTCCTGCACTGTTGGTGGGAATGTAAATTGATACAGTCACTATGGAGAACAGTATGGAGGTTCCTCAAAAAACTAAAAATAGAATTACCATATGATCCAGTGATCCCATTCCTGGGCATATACCCAGAGAAAACTCTGATTCGAAAAGATACATGCACCCCAATATTCACAGCAGCACTACTTACAATAGTCAAGACATGGAGACAACTTAAATGTCTGTCGACAGATGAATGGATAATGAAGACGTGGTACATATATACAAAGGAATACCATAAAAAAGAAAGGAATAATACCATTTGCAGCAACATGAATGCAACTAGAGATGATCATACTAAGCAAAATAAGTTAGAAAGACAATTACCATATGATGTCACTTATACGTGGAATCTATAACATGACACAGATGAACTTATCTATGAAACAGAAACAGACTCATGGACATAGAGAACAGACTTGTGGTTGACAAGGGGGAGGGAGCTGGGGGATGGGTGGAGTGGGAGTTTGGGATTAGCAGAGGCAAACTATTATATATGGATAAACAACAGGGTCCTACTGAACAGCACAGAGAACTATATTCAGTACCCAGTGATAAACCATAATGGAAAAGAATATAAAGAAAAGAACGTGTGTATATATATATATATATATATATATATGTGAATCACTGTGTTGTACAGCAGAAATTTTTTTTTAACATCTTTATCGGAGTATAATTGCTTTACAATGGTGTGTTAGTTTCTGCTTCATAACAAAGTGAATCAGTTATACATATACATATGTTCCCATATCTCTTCCCTCTTGCGTCTCCCTCCCTCCCACCCTCCCTATCCCACCCCTCTAGGTGGTCACAAAGCACTGAGCTGTACAGCAGAAATTAACACAACATTGTAACTCAACTATACTTCAATTTTTATTTTAAAAAAATTTTTTTTTAAAAAAAGAAGGAAGCAGATGCCCAGGGCGCGCTTTCTGGAGTTGTCAGACAGAGGAAACCTGGGCAGGGTGCCCGCAAGCTTACCGGGGGGCTTATCTCACCTGGGGATGGCCCCCAGCACCCACGCAGACTGCATCTGAGAAGCTGGTTCTTTCCAAGCACCCAGAAATCTGGGGCATTAAAAAAATCTATTCTAAATACTGGACTGAACTTTCCCTCAGGTTCCATGTGGAGAGGAAAGAAGGAAGACCAACAGGGACGACAAAGCCAAGGGTCTGGAGCTGGACGGGGGCAGGGGGATGGACAGCAAGGCTCTGAGCCCAGGTCCCACTGCCAGGAACCCCGGGGTGACGGGACTCAAACTGCCCTCCAATTTCTTTCAAAAGACATTTTTTTTCTAAATAGTTGTAGACCTACAAACAAATTGTGCAGATCGTACAGAGTTCCCATAGAATACCCTCACATCTGATTTACCCAGTCATTAAATCTTACATCCAAGTCGCACATCTGTTACAGCTAATGAACCAATATCAGTGCGTTACTGCTAACCAAGGTTACGTTCTATTGACGTTTCCCTGGTTTTAACCCAGTGTCCTTTATCTGCTCCAGGATCCCACCCATTCTATTTAAACATCCTGTCTCCTTCGGCTTCTCTTGGCTGTGACAGATTCTCAGAGTTTGGTGAAACTACGGTTTCATCTGTTCTAAGGAGTGCTGCTCAGGTATTTGATAGAACGCCCCTCTGCTGGCATTGAACTGCTGTTTTCCTTGTGATTAGATAGAAGTTTTGGGGTTTGGGCAGAAAGGCCACAGAGCTGAAGAGCCATCCCCATCACATCCCATGCAGGGGCACACCATCAAGGCGACGCATCACTGCTGGTGGACCTGGATCCCGTGGCCGAGGAGGGGTTATCCGGTTTCTCCACTGTCAAGTTCCTCTGTTTCCCCTTTTCCAGGCTGTGCTCTTTGGAAGGACGTTACCAGGTACAGCCCACGCTTGAAGAGGGGGGAGTTCCGTCCCCCCTCATTTCTGTTAGTCAACACCAGCAGGGACCACCTCCTGCAGACCCGAATCTCCCTTTGTGGCCACACCCCACAGAAGCCCCATTTGGCCCTTTCTTCTTCTTTTTTTTTTTTTTTATTTTACTTTTTTGTTTTATTTTTATTACACACTACAAAATACACTGCATAACCTTCTAGCAGGGGCAGACAAGCATAACTGAGTTATTTTTCATCAATCAAGAAAATGCTTCCTTGGGCTTCCCTGGTGGCGCGGTGGTTGGGAGTCCGCCTGCCGGTGCAGGGGATGCGGGTTCGTGCCCCGGTCCGGGAGGGTCCCACATGCCGCGGAGCGGCTGGGCCCGTGACCCATGGCCGCTGGGCCTGCGCGTCCGGAGCCTGTGCTCCTCGATGGGAGAGGCCACGACAGTTGAGAGGCCCTCGTACCGCAAAAAAAAAAAAAAAAGAAAAGAAAATGCTTCCTTAATCAATGTTCTCCAAACCCTTTGACACATAGTAACGATTAACTCCAGAGAGGCGCCTATCTCTTTCCACTGATATGAATAATGGGCAACCCTTTTTTCCTTGCCCCCGTGAGTGAACCTGTGGTTGCGTGCAGTGGCCATTCCCGGAATGAATAAGCACGCGGCCATGATGGCGATCCTGGGGAGAATCTCGAACCACATCGCGACACCGTTACCAAGGCCAAACACTTCCTTCCAAGCTCCTTAAAGGTGACCCGGCTTCAATCCCTTTCCGGTAACTGGCCCTTTCTTCTTATCTCACACAAATCAAAAGCTCCCTGAGGGTCCAACCTCCTCCGCCCCGTTTCCAGTGTGCAAGAACCCAGCGTGGTGCTTTTCCCTCTGCACACGCTGAAATGTCTCCTTCTGAGCTGTCCCGATGTCCCCGGGGTGGCCAGGCTGCCAGGAGCAGCCCTCAGGCCAGCAAGAGGCGGGCAGGCCCCTGGCGGAAGTCCAGCTCCCTAGCTAACCATCCAGGGCAAAGCTGCTCCTGGCCCAGGCCCACACCCTCCTCCACCCACTGGCCACGTAAGAGGGGAGCCGGGGAGATGCACTGCAGACGGTGCGGTCAGGGAGGCTGCAGGAGGTGCAGCTGGAGGGCACTCACTAGGCTCAGCGAATTTGCGTTTCTAGACTTCTGAACCACACCACCCACAGATATGACCCCCTCCTAAAATCCCAACCACGGACAATGTACTGGGACCCCACACGCTCAAGCAGAGGTGCTCTCCATATCACAAACAGCAGCCACAGGACCATGGGGAGAGGCTGAGCAGAGCTGCAGGGCCCGCTGCTCCAGGCTGGCTCCCCACGGGCCCCGGAGGGTGGGTGCAGCTCCACCCAGTCCCCAGCCTCCGCCTGTCCAGGCACAGCCCTCAGACCCCCGTTCTGATCCTCGAGCCACACGGCTGAAGCCTCCGTGCTATCCCAGCACCAGGACTGGGCCAGGAGTCCAGCAGAGTGGAGCCAGGAGCATGCCTAGGACCACTGAGGCCAGGTGTCACCTCCCGGCCTCCCTCGCATCTCTGTGGACCACCTCAGAGGAGACCACTATGCTGTGGGTCTTGTCTATTTCAGACGGCGCAGGACACAGACCACGTGTGCGCAAGCTCGGATGCAGTGACCACACGTGGGACCCAGCCCAAAGCTGGACGGCTGATGGACAGTCTCCCAGCACAACTGGAGGGGTGGGAGGGGCCGGGAAGGCTGCCAGGGGGCGCTGTGGACACAGACAGCAGGGACCTCTAGGATCTCAGTGTGATGGGCAGGGTGGCCTGGAGAGCGCCGGACAGGGGGCCCCTCGGAATCCCCACCCAGTTTCTGGGCCAACCCAAAGGAGCTGTTCATACACACCATCTCGCTCCGTTATCTCTTCTTACAGCTCTCTGGCTTCCCACTCACCTGAAACCACAGAGCCTGTGACCCTCAAGGGCTCGGGCTGTTTGTGTCTGGTTTTCCTTAAGTGCACAGCTCTGCCCTTGCGCAGGAAGAAAAACTCTCATGGAGAGAACTTATCCATATCAATTACCTGTGTATAGATCTCAGCATCCTACTTGGGTTTATGGACTCTGATTTCATTTAGAAAATACAATGTGCATCTGAATATTAATAAGCACTTGGTGGAATGGCCACATTTAATCATCTCACATTAAATTAAATGTAATCTTGATTTTGATATTATTGTTCCAGCAGGAAAATAAGCCATGAGTCAGTCAATTGAAAGTTCTCCCTGAAGATTCCATGATGCTGTACTGCTCTTTTTTTTTTCTTTTTCAGTTTTTATTGAAGTTTAATATAGACACTGAAAAGTTCCTTATCATAAAGTGGAACCCACCCAGGCAAACCTCACACAGATCAAGAATGGGACATTAGGACTTCCCTGGTGGTGCAGTGATTAAGAATCCGCCTGCCAATGCAGGGGACATGGGTTCGAGCCCTGGTCCAGGAAGCTCCCACATGTTGCGAAGCACCTAGGCCCATGCGCCACAACTACTGAGCCTGCATTCTAGAGCCCGAGAGCCACACTACTGAGCCCACGTGCCACAACTACTGAAGCCCGCGCGCCTAGAGCCCGTGCTCCGCAACGAGAAGCCACTGCAATGAGAAGCCCACGCACCACAACGAAGAGTAGCCCTTGCTCGCCGCAACTAGAGAAAGCCCGTGTGCAGCAACAAAGACCCAACGCGGCCAAAAATAAAATAAAATTAAATTAATTAATTAAAAAAAAAATGGGACATTGTCTTTGCAGCAACATGGATGGACCTAGAGATTATCATACTGAGTGAAGTAAATCAAAGAAAGACAAATATCATGATATCACTTATATGTGGAATCTAAAATACAACACAAATGAACATATCTACAAAACAGAAACAGACTCACAGACATAGAGAACAGACTTGTGGTTGCCAAGGGGGAGGGAGGTGGGAGAGGGAAGGATTGAGAGTTTGGGATTAGCAGATGCAAACTATTACATATAGAATGGATAAACAACAAGGTCCTACTGTATTGCACAGGGAACTATATTCAATATCCCTGTGACAAGCCATAATGGAAAATAATATGAAAAAGAATATGTATGTATAACTGAGTCACTTTGCTGAACAGCAGAAATTAAAACAACATTGTTTTAATTTACATCAATAAAATCTTTAAAAAGAACAAAAGAAATAAATGGGACATTGTCAGTTCCTCCAGAAGCCCGGTGCCCTCCTGGTGCCCCCTCTAATCACCATCTCCCAAGGGCACCCTGACTTCCCACCCCACATGGGAGAGTTGCCTGTTGCCCTTCCCATCAGTGGAGCCATGCGGTAGGGACTAGGGACTCTAGGGTTTGGGTTTTGGGTTCAACAGCACATGGCAGGACTCATCCAGGCCACTGCACACACTTGCAGTGCCTGCTGGATGGTTTCCATGTGCGATAAGCCCCAGTGTACAGAGCAGTCTACGGCTGGTGGACCTTGGGTCATCTGTAGTTTGACAACCACGCTTCTTCGGATGCTCTGGTGCATGCGTCTGGAAGGCTCTGTTAGTTTCCTGGGGCCCCTGGAGCAAATCACCACCAACACGTGCCTTTGACCAACTCAAGTTCAGGAGACCGGGAACCTGAAAGCAGTTTCAGTGGCTGAAATCTAGGTGTTCGCAGGGCCCCCCTCCCTCTGGAGGCTCCAGGGGAGAATCACCTCTTCCAGTTGCCGATGCTGCCGGCATTCCCTGCTTTGTAGCCACATCACTCCGATCTCTGCCTCCGTGGTCACTGTCTTCTCCTCTGTGTCTACATTCCCTCTGCCTCTCTCTTAGAAGGACCTTTGTGGGGACTTCCCTGGCGGTCCACTGGTTAGGACTGGGCCCCGGGTTCGATCCCTGGTTGGGGCGCACCGAAAAAAAAAAAAGGACCCTTGTGATGGCATGCAAGGCCCACCCAGATAAGCCAGGATCATCTCCTCATCTCAGTGTCCCAACTCACGTCTGCAAAGGCTTCACCATGTAAGGTCACATTCACAGGTTCCAGGGATGGGGACCTGCCATCTTTAGGGGCCACCATGCAGCCCACGACAGTGGCCGTATGCACACTGCACCCAGTTTCACTCAGAGCGGGACTGCTGGTCACAGAGTACGTGCATTTTTAACTTTAGGCGACACTGCAAAACCGCTTCCTAAAGCAGCTGTATAAACTTACACCCCGATCAACCATCAGAGTTCTAGCCACTCCACAACCTCTTCAATGCCTAGTTTCTGCTCTTTTCAATTTTAGCCCTTCTGGTGGTGTGTAACGGTATCAAATTGGGGTGGGTACTTTTATGTGTCAACTTGACTGGCCACAGGGCGCCCAGATTAAACATTATTTCTGGGTGTGTCTGTGTGTCTCTGGATGAGATGAGCGTTTGCATCAGTGGACTCGGTAAAGCAGACACTCTCCCCAATGTGGGTGGGCGTCCAACCCACTAAGGGCGTGAACAGAACAACAGATGGAGGAAGGAGGGATTTGCCCCTTTTTCTGCCTCACTGTTGAGCTGGGACCTCTCACCTCATCTTCTGCCCTTGGGCTGGGATTCACACCATGGGCCCCCTGGGTCCTCAGGCCTTCAAGTCTCAAACTGAACTACACACCAGCTTTCTTGGCCTCCAGCTGCTGACCACAGATCTGGGGACTTCTCAGCCTCCATAATCATGTGAGTCCTCATAATAAATCTCCACATATAGGGAATTCCCTGGCGGTCCAGTGGTTAGGACTCGGTGCTTTCACTGCCATGGCCCGGGTTTAATCCCCAGTCGGGGAACAAAGATCCTGCAAGCCACGTATAGTGCAGCCAAAAAAACCAAAAAAATATAACACACACACACACACACACACACACACACACACTCACACACTCACACACTATGGTCTGTTTCTATGGAGAACCCTAAAACATTTACAATTTATTTTTCATTTCCCTCCCTGATGACTAATGGAGTTGAGGACCTTTCCATGTGGCTACTGGGCCTTCTTTTTGGTGAAATGTCTTTGGTCCCTTTTCCTACTCAGTTGTTTGCCTTTTTCTTGGACAGTGCTTTATTTTAAGATGAGTAATTTGTTAGAACATCTTCCACGAAGCACACAGTGTGGAGGGGAACATGTGTTTTTGGTGTCAGGGCCTGAGATGTGAGGTCCAGATGGATGTGAGTGATGCGTTGCCGTGAATTCTGGATGATGAACACCCACCACGGCCTCCAGGACTCTGTCAGTGCAGATGGTTTCCATAAGGAAAACGCACGACTTTTTTGTAGCTGGGAACTCAGGTGAGCGAGACACAATTCAGCCCGAAATTAATGTGTTATGCTTCCATTTTCTTCCTTGAAACCAGAGCTAATTTCACTTCAAGGAAGTGACCATTACATTGGGACATTAAACTCTCTTTGTATTTCTACAAATACATGTGGATTTTACAGAATCTCCTGAGTCAGTCGGCAGCAGCTGCTAATCAAGGCTGCACGGGACGGCCCACCTACGGCTGTGGGTACCACGCGTGAGCACAGAGGCAGCCACGCCACCAGCGTGACCACTGGCTTTCTGCCATGAAATATCGGATATTAAATACACCAAGTCTGGATTCTCTACTTCACTGTAAAGGAAGAAAGCCGGGTCGGGCTACCAGTCAACACGAACTACAGCGTAATATTCGGGGTTTGATGAAAACCGTCAGGGGAGCGAGCCCCAGGCCTGCCCCCCTGCAGCACGCAATCCCCACCCGTCCCCACCTGGAGCAGCCACTTGGCCCTTGGAGGCAGAGAGGTCAACACACAGGGAGAGTCCCCCACCCCAACAAATGCATCTTTCTCCCAACAAATCATGACTTCTAACTGCCCCACAATTAGCAGGCAGTTTCCAGCTCCAGCGCACGGCAGTAAGCTGTGAAAGACGCATTCACCAGCGTCCTAGCCAGCTCCCCGCAGAGGCCGAGCCTCGGGCCACGGAGAGGGAATGGTGCCCACCCCCACCCGTGCCAACGCAAAGAGCAGGCTGTCCATAGGTCCGGAAAGGGGAGCAACTGTAAGGCATGTTTTCTGACCCATCATTACTCGGAGGATGAACAGCCCACCAGAGCCTGAAAGGGGAAGACTGGGCAGGATCTCGCGTGCCCAGGCTTTCGGGGCTCCTGAGAGGAGCTCTCCAAGAACCCCCCAGAGCTCAGCAGCCTGCAGAGGCCACTGGAGCCCAGCCTCCTGACCTGCAGCCCGGCTTCCCCACGCCCCCTGCCCTCTGCACGGCTGGTGCAGAAGTCGGTCCCCCTCCCTACAGAGGCCAGGAAGCCACCAGGAGCCCTGGCAACGGGATGAGGGCGGCCACCTGGTGGGCAGAGCGGCCTGGCCACCGCGACCTGGTTCCCTCTAGCCTTTCACGCTCGCTGACAACTGGACAGAGGCCTCCCTGTCTCCCAGGCGTCCTGCATCCTTCCGAGTAAGTCAGTGGGGCCACAGAGGTTGACACCATGTAAGCAAATTAATAATGTGATTTATGGTCTGTCATGGACTTTGTCTTTCTTGCAGAGGAATAGTGGCAATTTAATCTAGAAAGCCTGTAAATCTCTAAAGGGTAAAATTAAACATCCGAGCTAGCAAGGCCGGGACGTGGCGGCAGCAGCCTCCTCCCACAGAAGGTGTCGGGCTCCATCCTTCCTCCCTCCCCACGCCTCCTGGCAGCACCCCTCCTAGAGCCCCCCTCGAGCCTCAAGGCACCCCTCCATGTACCTCCCCCGCCCAATCCCCACGCCCTCCCCCCGTTCTCATCACAGCCTCCTTCTCATCCTTCACCACCCCTCCGGCGACCCAACTGGTCCTGAAGCTGGGTGATGCAAACACCTCCTAGATTCAGCGGGACAATGGCGGGTAGAGTGCGTGTCACCCCACCTGCTCTGCCCCCAACCACAGCAAGACTCCCCCAGGCCTCCAAGGCAGCTCAAGCCCCTGACGGTCAGGACCCGCCATCTCCTGCTGACCTGCCCAAACCACATTATCCTGCTGCCAGACACTCAGCTCCACCCCCATACCGGGTCCCCCACTCCAGGCTGGCCCTTCTGCCTGGAGGCTCTTCTGGCCTGAGCTCTGGACGGGCAAACCCACTCACTCTTCCAGGATGGGGTTCCTGACCCGCACCCCCCATGCCGGGCGCTCAAACCTTCCAGCCTGGGCTGCTCCGGGAGCACTTTAGAGCCAGAGGCAGCCTTGGGCTCCGATGCCCGCCTGCATTCCACAGCAGCCCCCCTCTCGGCTCTTCTCTCCTTACTCCAGTCAGCTCTTGACAGGGACTGGGAGTGATGGAACAGAGCGGGCGCTCAGGAAATACCTGTTGGATGGACGGACAGATGGATGGATGGACAGATGGAGCTCCCAGCAAAGGGGCTCGGGGGCTAGCATTGCAGCGACCCAAGAGATCAGAGGGCCGGGAGGTGAATGCCGGGGGTGGGGAAGGGGTTGCCATTTAAGTGCCTGGCACCCCTTTATTTCCATTATTAGACAAGTCATCTCATACGACACATGAAAGTAGCAACACACGCAGAGTGAAGGCAAGGGTTCCCAAAGCGAGGAGTGGGGAGCACGATGCCACATGCAGGGGCCCCCACAGCAGCTCCCCCATGAAGTCGATGCAAGCGAGAGGCGCCTCTGCCCCTGGGCGCGGTCACAGCCACTGAAGCCACACAGTCCTCACTGCTGATTAAGCACAAACCAGCCTGTGATCACGAAGAAAACCGTTATTTAATGAAATGCAATTAACTGAAAAGCTGAAACCTCTTAAAGCCCGAAGGAGAGACACAATCAAGAGTTCTTGGTCTGGAGGGGCTTTTGCTGTCAGAGTTTCCAACCCAAGAAACAGCACAGAGGTATCCCCCCAAGAGCAGGAAGCAGACGGCACGTCCACCCTACCACACACTGGCTCGCTCCTGTCCGCCACCCGAAGGGCAGGGAAAGGTCACAGGCAGAATCTTCGCGGCACACGTACACTGATAAAGGCACGTCCAGGAGGGGCCGTAGGTCAGGCCTGCCTCAGGGATTCAGGATCTAGCGGTCAAGGCCAGGCAGGCAGGGCTGGGATCCGGGGCCAAGACCCACTGTCCAGCAGTCAACCACCAGCTCTCACTGCGACCAGCGGGGACCAGCCAGAGACCCAAGGTAGCACCTGGTGTCTGAGGCCTGGCAGGCGAGTTGGGGACACGGACACACACACACACACACACACACCAAGCCTGGTGACTGGCACCACCCAGGCACTCTACTGTAACAAACGCTCACACACACACATCTGGTCGCACTCCATCCTCACCACAGCTGGTGGCTGGCAAGGAAGGAAGCGCAGGCCTCCGGGTGCCCCTCTTAGAAGGAGTCATTTGAACTCCCAACAGCCACGCTGGCTGGCTGGCCAGCTGCTGGAGGCTTTCTGGAACTTCCGATTCCCCACCCCTGACAGCTGTCACCAGCTCTGGATAACATGGACATATGTCAGAGCACATGGCCCGCTCATAACACCAAAAGACTGAGGAACGTAAACCGTGTTTTATTTGAGCAACGTGCACGCTTGCTGCCAGAGGGGTCTGAGAAATCCATCATCCTTAATGTAGGCACTCACTCAGCAAACGGGTCTCCTAGTTTCGAAACAATGGATTTTTCCAAGTCAACTGATAGACAAACTGGGAAAAACTATACACTCCATTTTTAAATGAAAATTAGCGGGGCCCACAACAGTTCAGAGAAACACATATTTATTTTTTGTGGGTTTTTTTTTTTTTTTTTTTTTTGCAGTACGTGGGCCTCTCACTGTTGTGGCCTCTCCCGTTGCGGAGCACAGGCTCCGGACGCACAGGCTCAGCGGCCGTGGCTCACGGGCCCAGCTGCTCTGCGGCACGTGGGATCTTCCCAGACCGGGGCACGAACCCACGTGCCCTGCATCGGCAGGCGGACTCTCAACCACTGCGCCACCAGGGAAGCCCAGAGAAAAACATATTTAGAGCTGCCTTGCTTGAGAATCCATTCTGTGAATGTAAAACCAATCCAATGAGAAATAAATATATATATATATATTTTTTAAAATACAATTATACATATATATGTGTATATCTCCCAACTGAAAATTCTAAATGCCAATAGTATGCTCCTACTCACTGACTGTTGACTAATTAAAATTTGTCCAGAACAAGTGCCTGAACATTTCAGAGTTGATTCCAGGGGCAGGAAGTGCAAAGAATCCATGGTACCTCCGAGTGAAAAAAGGAAAACACCTTACCAATCCACCAACAATGTTAGCTATTGCCCTGGGTGGCAAGCTCCCAAGCCCTCTTGCTGTCCCCATGAAGGGCTCTGGGTCACCTGTGACATGTCCATTATTCTCCAACCGCCAACCAGAGCTCAGGGCAACGGGTCACCACCATCAGATTTTCTAGGCACAGGTTGAAAATGAACCCCTGTACCCATGATATAAGTCGTCACAAGTCCTAGTCACGCCTACCCAGTTTAAAAACAAATCTGAGGGGGCTTCCCTGGTGGCGCAGTGGTTGACAGTCCGCCTGCCGATGCAGGGAACACGGGTTCGAGCCCTGGTCCGGGAAGATCCCACGTGCCGCAGGGCAACTAAGCCCGTGTGCCACAACTACTGAGCCTGTGCTCTAGAGCCCGTGAGCCACAACTACTGAAGCCCACTCACCTAGAGCCTGTGCTCCGCAACAAGAGAAGCCACCGCAATGAGAAGCCCGCGCACCAAAACGAAGAGTAGCCCCCGCTCGCTGCAACTCGAGAAAAGCCCACGCGCAGCAACGAAGACCCAATGCAGACAAAAATTAATTAATTAATTTTTTAAAAAAAACAAATCTGATGCAAACTGGGCCCCAGTGGGACATGGGGGGGTTAGGGAGGATGGAGGAGATGGGGGAGTCAGGCGGGGGATGGTCATGGGGCTTTGTGCTCTCCATCCAATACCAGCGCTGCCCTGAAACAGCAGCCCCCTCGGGCAAGTCACAGCTGCCTGGTTCTCAGCCTCCTCACTGCCAGGTGAAGACCTGTCTCTTGGGCTTGGCGGGAAACTATTTAAAACAGCTCATGCAGAGGGAGAGAAGGCAACAGAAGTGCCCAACGACATGTGTTTAATTCCAGTTGGTTTCTCCATCCAAAACCACCTTCGAATGCCAGCATGCTTCCGTTTTCAGAAAAACCACAAGATGCAAACATCTCTGTGGTCAGGAGACGCCGGCATCTCAACCCCGTATCTTTTCTTTCTTAATTTTGATCCTTTAGACGCAAAAGCACAGGTGCAGCCCCTTACACCAGAATGGCACTTTACACTCCAGGAAGCACTACATTCTCTCACTAGGTTGTGCATGAAGCTAGCAGAGCTGACCCTTCAAACTCTCAGTAGAATAGGAGAAGCCACAGCAGGCCTAGGGCCACCAGCACCCCACAAAGCTCTGGTCATCACGTACCAGTATCTCAAATCAGTTCAATGCTGGATCTCGTCTGGACCTCAAAACTATCTCGGTGAGAGCTGTCATGCACATGTGACAGATGCTGAGAAAGGCTCCCAAAGCCAGTGACTCGCCCAAGGCCTCCGGGATTAGTGGCAGAGCCTTTCTCTTTATAAAACCAGAGCGCCTTCCCCAGCAGGGCCAGAACACAGGCAGGGAGAATCAGGTGGGGGAAGACTGGCAAACAGGGTCAGGCAGAGCGGCCGGAAGCCTGGAGACGTCGGGTCTGACATAAGGGAAAAGACCAGTTTAGAAACCTCCAGATGGAGGAGAAAGGGAACCTGGCCAAGTGGGGCATCAGACTTCCCTGGTGGCACAGTGGTTAAGAATCCGCCTGCCAATGTAGAGGACATGGGTTTAAGCCCTGGTCCGGGAAGATCCCACATGCTGCAAAGCAACTAAGCCCGTGCACCACAACTACTGAGCCTGCGCTCTAAAGCCCGCGAGCCACAACTACTGAGCCCAAGAGCCACAACTACTGAAGCCCACGCGCCTAGGGCCTGTGCTCCGCAACAAAGAGAAGCCACCGCAATGAGAAGCCCACGCACTGCAACGAACAGTAGCCCCCACTTGACACAACTAGAGAAAGCCCGCATGCAGCAATAAAGACCCAACGCGGCCAAACAAATAAATAAAAAGAAAATAAAATATTAAAAAAAAAAAAAGAGGGGGCATCATTCCCAGCACATCCATAACCCAGCTGACTGCAGGGACAGCCCGAGTGCAGAACATCCAGACAACCGAAAAATCCTAAAGGGAGTTTCTGTGAAGGATCAGAATGCACACTCCCGGGGCTGGATGGCCTTCCTGGCCACGCTGTCTTCTGGCCTTTGCGACATCTGACCTGCCCCCCACCATTCCACGGCTCTCTCCTGCCTGTCCACTGTGGGCAAGGCTCTGTTCTAGGCTCTGGCAGTGAATCCAGCTTGGTTCCGGCGCTGGGTCTTGGGAAGGGAGCAGCAGGGTGCCAGGCTTGTGCTGGAAGGAAGCATGATGCTTCTGGGATTTCATTCATTTGCTCATTCATTCATCCAACAAGTACCACTGAGGATGTACGAGGTGCCAGGCACTATTTTTCCTCCGGGGATACAGAGGTCAACAAAGTCTCTGTGTTGGAGCAGTAAGAGACAGAATAAACAAAGTATATAAATAACAAACTGTATTTGGTACTAAGAAGAAACACAAAGCAAGGTTAACATGAAAGGGGGAAGTGATGCTAATTTATGTAGGGTGGTCTGGGAGCTGAAGTACAGACAGAGAAGGAAGTGAGACAGCAAGCCAGGTGGACATCTGGAGGAGGCATATGCCAGGGAGGGGAAGGGCAGGTGCAAAGGCCCTGAGGTAGGCAGGAGCTTGGCAAACTTGGTGACCAAGGGATAAGAGGGAAAGAGCCCATATTCATCTGGGATGATCAAGGATGGACACAGGGCCCCAGGCTAAGGTGGCAGGTGGGGATGGAGTGGGGACAACGCAAAGCAAGCCTGGGCAGTGAGTCTGCCTGACCAGAGCCTGGACAGTATGGTTGGGAGTGAGGAAGGGAACTTGAAAAACAATCAGGCTGAGGAATGTGGGTATGGAGTGGGCACTGGGGAGCCACTGCGGGCTTGAGTGACAAACACCAGACCAGCCCACCCTGGGACGCCCTGCAGCTGGCACAGAAATCACAAGTCACACAGCAACAGCACCCGCCAAAACGGACGGGGTTCCCAAGCAGACTCAGGAATCTCGAGCCCCACAGAGATAGCCCAGCTGCATGACACTGAGGTCACTGCCCTCCCTGCGCTCCCTTGTCATCCAGGAGGACAGGGAGAGCAGAGGACTGGCTGCTGGAGAGGCAGCGAAGACGGCGCCCACAACGGCTGACTCAGCCTGTGCTCTGCTGGACCCGACCCAGGGGGTGGGCGGGGTCTCGGGAGAGGAAGGGGCCAGAGAATCCCCTCTGTGGGCACACGCCCGACCACCGACCATCAACCGGGCACCAGAGCCCCCACTTGGCAGGCAGTCATCTCAAACATGACCTATGCTGGGGATGGAGCCGCATGGCGGTCAGTGCCCACGCCACTCCCCACCCCAGCAAGGTCAGGGCTACGTGAGCCCAGGCTCTCGCCCACTCTCTCAAGGCCAGGCTGCAAGGCAGGCATGCTGCTCTCTGCCACTTGTTCCGCAAGGCCTTGAGGCGAGCTCAGGGCCTCTGTGCCCACCTGCTCCTAGCCCTCCTGACTCCCCTGACAATAAAGGATTCTCCACGACTTCAGACCCTAGTGTTACCAGAGGCGCTGACCTGTTGAGGCTCTGGGTCAGGTGTGTGGGGGGGGGTCAAGGATGGGAAGGCGGGGCGCCCTGGAGGCGCTGAGGCCTGGAGGGGGCTTGTGCCTCCAGGCTCTGCCCCCACCCTCCCCCAACAGGCCGCAGGGGACACCCAATCAACAAAGCCTGGCTACCACCACACGTGCTTCTCCTCTGAATTCCTCAGCTGTGTCTAGGAAACATCAAGGTGTTTTAGCACTCCCTCTCAGTTTCAGGGGTGCGACTGGTGTCTTTGACAATTATCTTTTATTTTTATCCAGCATTTCTTAGCTCAGTTGGCAAATTGGATTATTTATGCGCCTCCATTTCACAATCCATCCCCACCAATTATTCCTGTGAAACGAATTTTTTTTTTTTAAAAAAAAAAAGGGTTAGAAGTAATCAAGAGAGAGTCATGCAGACAAGTTAACAAGCCACAGCTTGAGCCCGGGGTGCTCGAGAAAGCAAGCAAGGTGCAAAACAGTAAGAAACTGACCAGCCTGCCAGAGCCCACCCCGGCTCCCATGCACACACACACACACACACACTCACACACACACTCACACACACACACCCCATCTGGTTCAGCCCACACTTCTCCCAGGCAAAGAAGCCCAGTACCCTGGAGACAGAAAGGCAGGCACTGGGGGAGGGACACCACCCTGCTCCCCAACCCATGAGCAGAGGTCTGGAGAGACAGGGCACCCCACAACTAGTGCCACCATGCAGACCTGGCCCAGCCTGGAGACCACTCCAAGGGTCTCTCTGCCAGTCCTGTGGTGCCCACCAGGGAGGCTGCCGCTCAGCAAGTTGACCCCCAGCCAGCTCCAACTCGCCCTGGACACCACCCAGAGTCCCAGGAGGCTACAAGCCGCGGTCATTCTCCGCTCAGGAGGCCCCCCTCCTGAGTGCAAGTGGAGGCAGTATGGACAGCCCCCCAGGAGTGAGGGCACAGGGCAGGGGGTCCTGGCAGCTGTGGACTGGGAAATCCCCGTGTCCCCTGCAGGATGGACACCACCCACAAGAAGGCGAGAGACGCCCCACCTCACCTCACCAGAAAGACCACTAACCCAGAGGCCTAAGGAAGGAGCTGCCCACCAGGTGCTGGGTACCCACAGAGCACATCAAATGTGAACCCCAGGAAAAGCTGTCCTGTTCCCACCCTCGAAGCTTTCAGGTCATTATTTCTAAACCCACTGTTTATCTCAAAGGCGGTAGGGGGTGGAATTCTCAGAAAGGGGACAGAGCCTGAAGAGGTCAGGGACAGCTCAGCCCACAGGATGAAGGGAACAAAGGAGATGCCCGGTTTGGGGTACTTGACCGTCCCCACGGCCATTTGTGAGTTCGCTTAACCAGATCTGAGGCTGGCCCCTGCCTGGCCGTATCCGAATAGCTTTGAAAAAAATCAAGTCTTCCTTCTGCAAGTAAATACTAAGTTGAGACCAACAGGCTAATCTCAGCCTCCTCGCTCCGCGAGGCCCCGGCTGGGTGGGCCCCTCGAGACCCTCCCTCGGCACCGGCACCGGCTCCAGGGCAAGTACGTCCCCGGCTTTGGCACACCGAGGCCCGCCCGGCGCACAGCCCAGCTCGGGGGCGGGGGGGGCTCGCCGTTCGCCTTGACCATCAGAAGCCCAACCTCCCAGCAGCAGCCTGGCCGGGGTGGTGGAGGGGTGGGAAGGGAAGGGGCTAGGACGGTGGGGCAGGTCCGCGCCTCGCCCCCAGCCCCGCGCCGGCCGCCCAGGGGAACCTGGCCGTGGAATTTTTAATTGAGGAGTTTCTCCAGCTGGGCCTCGTTATAAAGGGAAAACGGGGAGGGCTGGAAGACCGGAGCTCGGCTTCCCAGGAGGCAGGGAACCCAGAAACGACCCTAAACTGGGGAGTTGCCGCCTGGCACGGGGACTCTGTGCCAGCGCCCAGCGGGGCCGCGGAACGCTCCAACGGCCCGGCCAGCCCGGCGGGACCCAAGCGGGCAGCCACCGCCGGCCCGCGCCCCGGCTCCGCGCCGGGTCGCCCCTCGCCGCGGCACCCCCAGCCCGGGATGCGCGAGCCGCCGGCTCGGCCCCGCCGCGCCCGCCCGCCGGTCCAGGGGACGCCAGTCTGCTCCCCCCGACCCCCGGCGCCCCCCGCGCCCCAGCCCCCCGCTCCCGCCCGGGCGCCCTCAGACTGCGGCCGTGGGCGGGTCGGGCGGCCCGGACTCCCGCTTACCTGGTGCGGGCGCGGGGCCACGCGGGTGCACTGCCGCCCCGGCCGGCCGCCGCCGCCGCTCCGTCAGCGAGGCCGAGCGCCGGGCCGCCGCCGCAGCTCTTTGTGAGCCGCGCACCAAGATGCTGCGGAGCCCGGGAAGCTGGATAGCAGCGGGCGCGCCCCGGACGCGGCGTACGGCACGCAGGGCCGCCCCTGCCCGGCGCACGCGGCGCGGCCCGCGGGTGCACCCCGCACCGGCCTGCGGCTGGCAGCCCGCGCCCCGCCCCGCCCCGCCCCGCCCCGCCCCGCCCCGGCCTCGCCCGCGCCCCCAGCCCGGCGAGAGCGCGCGGCGGGAAGACAGGGAGGAGGACAAAGATGCGTGCGTGCCCAGCCCCTTCCCCTGAGCCCGCGCCGGGACAGTCAGAGGGCAGGAGGGCGCACCTGGGGTCCGGATGCTGCGGGGCCGGCTTCGGGGCTGGGGGCCCGAGCCCAGCTCTGGAAGCCGCGGCCCCCCAACCGCCCCGGGCCCTGGGGAGCACACAAATTCTCGGGCGCGCCCGGGACCTGCGGGATAGGGAGCCGTTGGGGTCTGATCCTCCGGCGGGTGGAACAGGTGACAGCGAGGCTTTCTTGCGCCCGCACCTGCCCTGGGCGCCGCGCTGCCCCCTGGCGAGCTCCCGAGCGCGTTCGGCGGAGGGGCCCCGGCGACCGCGCCCGAGCGCTCGGCCCCGCGCGGAGGCGTGGCGAGAGGGAGCCCTAGGCCAGAAGCCCTGGGGGGATCTCGGCCACGGAGAGCCCCTTCCGGACTGGAGGACCCCTGCTGCCTACCTGCCGCAGATCCCCCAGTCGCTGGTTGCATGCCAGATCCCTGGGAACCATCCCATCACCCCATTTCCAATGTCCTGTGCTGCCTTGGCCTCGACCACTGGCCTCCGCTCCCCCAGGGCCTCGCCCCAGCCCTTTCCCTCCTTGCAGTCCTGAACGGAGAGGACCCAAACCCTGTCCACTTCCAGCTCCCCACACACATCCCAAGGAGAGGAGGTGATCCACCCTACAGTGGGAATAATCCCCCTGGAACCCCCTGAAGGATATGTTGGAGACGCTGGTGTCACCTTTGACCCCTCTGGCCATTCATTCGGTCCCACACAGTCGTGTAACCTGCGGGCTCCACCTGGAGTAGTGCGCAGGGTGCCTTGTCGGTCCGAGCCAGGCTCTGGTGACTCCCTCGCTCAAATCCTGATTATTTGCCTTCTGTTGTCTCTTCTTTTGGCTGGATTGGGGTGCCACTGCGGTGGGGGCAGTTCTGAAGAGGGAAGAGGAGACCTGCGTGGGCCTCATCCTGCTGCCCTGAGCAGAAGGCCTGGGACAGGCTGAGTCCCCAGCCGGACCAGCGCAGACTTGGTGTGGACTTGCTGTGAATGGGCCCTGTGGGCCTGTCTCCCTCCCTGCTCCCCAGCTCCCTCTGGCAGCACCAGCAGCTCACAGTGACCCAGAGGGCCTGGGCCTCCAGTTGGGTGGGAGGGGGGCAGAGGTGTGTCCAGGTAGGGCAGCTTTGCAGCTCAAGTGCCAAAAGAAGGCCACAAAGGCAGAGCCCAGAAGCAGGCCAAGGGCAGGTTCCTGACCCATCCCTCTGGCCCCTGAGGTAAGCTGTCTTTGCTGTTTGTGGTCCCCTCTTCCCATGGGCAAGCTCTGGGCCAACCAACAGGGTGAGACCCCAGCACTGCACACAGGAGCCCCAGTGGCTGATGTTCACAGTCCACGGGGTCAAAGGCACAGGCCCGCCCCAGCCTCACTCAGGACTCCTGAGTCTGCCGGGCTCCAGCCAACCATCTCTTTTCAGAGGATTTTTAGAGAATTTTGGAGTAGGGAAGGCTCTTCTCCGTATTCCACGAAACTGAAAAGCTGTAACATAAAAGATTGTTAAATTTGACTTCATAAAAATCCCTGCCTGGCAATCACCACCATAAGCAAAGTCAACAACAAACCGGAAGCAAAATATTTGCAACTCATTTCACCAACAGTCAACTTCCCTAATATGTCGATAGCATCTAGAAATAGAAAAAAGGACAACTCAAAAGAAAAAATAGACAAAGGTAAGGAGCAGAGAGTTCACAGGAAAGGAAATACAGATGACTTTTATACATCTGAAAAGATGTCCTCCTTATTCAGAATAATAAATGCAAAGTAACACTATACCTAGAATGCCATGGTTTTTGCCTGTTAGAGACCCAGAAGTGCAATAACACAATATGTTCCAGAGGGCAAGGAGAAACACGAACTTCAGCACTTCTGGGAAGTGTAAATCAGCACAACTTCTATGGAGGAATATTAGATCACTTCTATCAAAATTACAAATGTACAAGCCCTTTGACCTAAGAACTCTATTTCTAGGAGGTTTTTTTTTTTTTTTTTGGCTGTATTGGGTGTTCATTGCTGTGCATGGGTTTCCTCTAGTTGCGGCAACCGGGGGCTACTCCTCATTGTGGTGTGCGGGCCTCTCATTGCAGTGGCTTCTCTTGTTGCAGAGCATAGGCTCTAGGAGCGAGGGCTTCAGTAGTTGTGGCACGCGGGCTCAGTAGTTGTGGCTCACGGGCTGTAGAGCACAGGCTCAGTAGTTGTGGTGCACAGGCTTAGTTGCTCCATAGCATGAGGGATCTTCCAGGACCAGGGCTCGAACCCGTGTCCCCTGCATTGACAGGCAGATTCTTAACCACTGTGCCACCAGGGAAGCCCATCTAGGAGTTTTTAAACATGTATACCACACATGTGCAAGCTAGCCATATTATTTTTCAGAGTTATTCACTGCATTATTGTGTCACAAATAACTGCAAACAGCCTCGGTATTCTTGACTGGGGGACTGTTAAAAACGTGAGGGCACATTCAAACCCTGAAATACAAGGAGAGAACAAGGAACCATATGATGAATTAACATGGAAGTTTCAAGATAGTTTGTTAAGTGAAAGCACAAAGAGCAGAAGATGTGATCAATGTACCAACGTGTGTAAAAACAGAAAAGGGAAAAAAGAGCGAGCATACACCTGCTTGTGTGCCATCATACAGCCTCTCTGGAAGGATCACAAGAAACTCATAAATATTGGTCGCCTGTGGGAAGGAAACTGGTGGCTAGGGCAGGAGTCACAGGAAGACTTTTCACTGATTACCTCTTCTATTTTTGAAGTATATAATATTATTATCTATCCCAAAGCAAAATTTTTAAATTATCATTCAAAACCCTGGTTCTTAACCCTTTGGAGAATAACAGACATCTGAAATCCCTGGTCCCTTTCCCCAAGGGAAGGAAATAGACCCCATCTGATGCCACTAAAGTGGTATCTTCCATAGCATCTTAATCCAAACAAACTTTTTGTCCAACCCAATAGATACCTCCCTGGCTGTAGGGTTGAACCACTGGTCTTGCTCCCTGTCGCCACCTAGTGGCAGTATTCTTGAATTGCAGGCTTGGTGCCCGTCCCCTTCAGCCAAGAGAAGCTCCCCAGCTAGGCAAGAATTCCCACAAGGCAGGAAAGTGGAGCCAAAAACCTGTCAATTCCTCAGCACTTGGCATAACTTAGTTTTTACAAATAATGCACACCTTCCCTATATAGGGCAGAAGACTAATGCTCTGCCTCATAGGCTGGGGAGGACATTCCCAAAAGGCAGAAGGTTAATTTTTCTTTCATTCCCCCCCTGAGTATGTTAGTGGATTTGATTGACACACACATGCCCTCTCTCTGTGGGGTCAGCAGAACCGCTCTCCATAAGTCACCCCTCGGCACAAGCCTCATTGGGTCTCACCTCTCGTCAACACCAAGCACTTGTGCTCATCTTCCTTACCCCTTCATCCTATGCAGTCGAAGTGCCTTGAACCAGGAGCCAGGGGTCCTGTATTCCAGCCCCAGCTAAGACACCAGCCAGGACAGGGCTCCAAGTAGGTCACCTGGGGCTTCCTTCGTATGGTTTCCTCCTCTGTTCAGGTGAGCGAGTTGACCTCAAAAATCCCCAAGGTCCAGGATGGAACCACCCCCATGGAGGTCTTTGATTCTTTTACCCTCAGGACTTAAGTCACTGGGGAAATTCACTAGAGTGAATTTGAGTGAACTCTAACCTGTTAGACTTATATCCCATTCTAACAGGTTTTTCCTTTACTTTAGCAGACACAGAGGGAGGTAGTATGGAAATGCCTTTGCCAACCACGGAAGCAAAGGACCTTCCCCCAAAGTAAATACTGTTGATTTTTTTGACCAACTTCAGGACGTAGATTCTGCCCCCAAATTCAGGCTTTATAGCAATAGGTGGATGATTATAACTATGAATCCTCTGGCTCCTGACCCTCCAGATTCAGACCTTCAGTGACCACACAGAATGGGCTGCAGGACACAGGTATCTGCGGAGCAACGTGGAGCAAGGGCCTCACCCTCGGGTGGGCCTCTGAAGAGGGGTCCACCACGCAGGTGCTGGCATGTCTAGAAAAAGCAGAGGTTTGTTGTTCTTGTGAGAGAAGTTACCCACTGCATTTTGATAAAGGTGGGGACAAAAATTTCACCGCAGGGCAGACCTCCTTTATTCTAGAGACTCTGTTGTGTAGATGATAGAGGGGAAGTAGTACAGGCCGTAAGGTGGGGATGTAGCTCGTATGTGAGGGATGGATGGTAAGTAGATGACATGGTGGAGACAGCTGGGTTGACGTCATAGGACAGTACCTTGAGCGAGTCTGATGACAAGGAGTGGGACGTGGCATCACCACCAATGTGAGTGGGGGACAGAGTGTGGGCAGATTGTGACAGGTGTGAGGCTACTCCTCGACACTCCTTATTATGTAACTTGGGTCAAGTGGGGAGGGTGTTGGAGGTGGGTCGTTCTTCACACGGAGGTCAGACTTCTTGGGAGGGACGGGCCAAGACTCCAAATGCTGTTCTCCAAGACACAACATGAAGGCAGACTCGTGGGGACCTGGATGAACAAGATCAAAGCCTGGAGGGGCAGGAGCACAGAGGGGCTGGGGACATAACAATTCCCCAGGGGAAGGGGGCATCTAGGCAGGACTGCAGGACCCAACCTGAGAATTCCAGAGGGGTCTGCTTTGGGCACGGCCAGAGAGGGTGTGTTTGGGAACCGGTGGGCAGGCAGGGGGCAGAGCCCACTGTGGAACTCCATCACAGCGGAGCCAGGAGGGCTGTCTGGACCTGTCTTGAAAGCTCACCGTGGGTGTCAAGGAGAGCATTTGGAAGGGATCTGAACCCCCTCGGCAAGGGATGGCTTGGGACAGCTTCCTGATGAGAGGCAGGTACAGCATCAGTGATTAACAAGATAAGCCCCCGATTTGTGTAATATGAATGTTCTCCAGGTGGCTGTGGTCCCATCCGGTTCTCAGAGTCTCTTATTCCAAGTGGAGGAGGGAATAACTATGAAAAAGAAAAAAAGTGTGATTTTTAAAGGTACGTATGTACATGGCTTCTTGAAGAGAAAAAGACCAGCACTTTAAAATACCAACTAAACTGGACGGATGATTTCGTGCCGATCCGTGCTGTTTTCATTCTGTGACCCCAGACTTCCCTCAGCCCTCCAGCTGTGATTCCTAGCTGTGAGTATTGTCCCCAAGCCAGGAAAATCAGAGAAGAGGTCGGCCACATTCCTGGCTTTGATACTTCAAAGGCAAGGTCTGGGGCTAGGAGAGAAAGGGGAGCACAGTCCCTGCTGTCTGTCTGGGGCTGTGACTCTCAAATTGTGGTTCCCCACCAGTCTGACCTGGTTAGAAGTGGAAATTCTCAGACCTCACCCCAGACCTCCAGAATTGGAGTTTCTTGGGGGCAGAGCCCAGAAACCTATATTTTAACACCCTACAGGTGATTCTGCTGCACGTGGAAGTTTGAGAACCACCAGCTGAGGGGCTCCCCAGGCCTCAATGTGCAGCAGTGGAGGAAGGACAGGCCAGGGGCTTCCTGGGCGGAGGGGCCTGGGGCGGCAGCCTCGCAGAGCTCCCAGGGAGCAGGGCTGGGGAAGGCAGACGGCGCCCCCAGCTAGGGGCCCCGGCCCAGGACAAACTGAGCTGAGTCCTGGAGGTTGACCAGAGATCCAGGAATCACGGGCACCTCAGCAGATGCCAGCAGGGAGGGCTGAGCAGGCAGGAGAGGAGACCCTCACGGTGCTGCCAGCCTGAGACAGAGGACCGCCCCGCCCAAATGAGGCCCCGATGCTGCTCCCACACTGCCATCCCCACGGCAGTCTGCAGCCACGTTTGGCTCCTGGCCTCTGAAGTCTCACTATTTAGTGGTTTCAACAGACAAAAATCTACTGTCAAGAGAGCAGCTTGACCACGTGCTGAAATCTTTCCCTTCTATGTAACATCTGTGTAGAAAATATTGTTAAAGCAAAGTAATCCATTCATAGCTAAGACTGGAGTCAAAAAAGAGAAACTCCTTGGACTTGAAATGGTAAATCTTTTCTTTAAAAAGAAGAGGAAAGGAAAGAAAATGCACAGGAGAAGCAGGAGAGGCTGTAGCCATTTGGAGGCTGAGGCCCAGGTCTGATGTTGGCTGCACAGTGTTGCCTCCAGCTCGCTGTCTGCCTGCAGGGAGTAGTTTACAACTCAGAACACACTGGGGAGAATTCTCTCATGGAAGGTCAGTGCAGAACCAGAAATTAGCATATACCTGAGGAAATTTTATACCACGAATGTAAGATAATACAATTAATGGAAGAACCAAGGGAACAGTGATAATAGAGCATCTGAAAAGGATTTTAAAATACATATACCTCAGAGAAATAAAGAAGGAATTGTTACAAGAACAATTTCAATACTTGGAAATAAAAAAAAGTAATTACCGAAATTAACAATTCAATACATGGGCTGAATACACAAGGTGTTGAACAGAAATTGCAAAGAGTGATGTGTGTGCATGCATGCACGTTCATCTCTCACACACACACACACACACACAAAGAGTGAAACTTCAGCACATCAAGGATAAAGAAAAAAGAGACAAGTGGGACTTCCATGGCGGTCCAGTGGTTAAAACTCCGTGCTTCCACTGCAGGGGGCATGGCTTTGATCCCTCGTTGGGGAACTAAGATCCCACATGCTGTGCTACCAAAAAAATAAGTAAAATAAAATAAAATAAAAAAGAAAGAAAGAAAGAAAAAGAAGAACAGGACAAGCTGCCAGAGAAAACAGATACATCACAAATTACTTATACATAAATAAAAATTAGACTACGTCGGATTTCTTGTTAGCAGCCTTTGGTACACAAAGATAATGAATAAGAGCTTTAATGTGCTGAAGGAAAATACCTGTGTAATTTAAGCACTGAATTCCATACCCAGGAAAATTATCTTTTGAGAGAGAGAATGGAACAAAGAAATTTTCAGACACACTTAGAGAATTTTCCACCTTTGCAGAAAGAATTACTAAAGGATAATATAAGGAGAAAAGTGAATCCAGGAGGAAGTAATAAAATGCCAGAAACATTAATGAAGATAAGTCAATAAAACACTTTAGTAGGGACTTCCTTGGTGGTGCAGTGGTTAAGAATCCACTTGCCAATGCAGGGAACACGGGTTTGAGCCCTAGTCCGCGAAGATCCCACATGCTGTAGAGCAACTAAGCCCACGAGCCACAACTACTGAAGCCCGCACACCTAGAGCCCATGCTCCGCAACAAGAGAAGCCACCACAGTGAGAAGCCCGCACACTGCAACCAAGAGTAACCCCTGCTCACCGCAACCATAGAAAGCCCGCGCGCAGGAACGAAGACCCAACGCAGCCAAAAATAAATAAATTTATAAAGAAAAAAAACTTTGGTAAATTTAAATAAGCTTTGATTTGGTGGAGTTGGGAGAGTGTCTCTGAACAGCAAGCTGGGAGTAAAATCCTCTGGGAGAGGAACAACAGAACCTCTTCTGGCTACTTGAAGTAGAAAAGGAATCTATTAAATGACATAGGATAAATCGCAGAAACTGCAGGTGGGCCAGAGGCTCGTGCTTGAGGCTATATGGCAGAAGCAGTGCACAGACAACACTGCAGGACCCCACACAGGAGAATTCCTGTGATGCCTGTTGCCACCTCTGTTAGTCACGGGCATGTCAGCTCTCTGTATTTCAAGCTGGATGTCTACCACTACTGCGGCTGGAAGGGGTTTCATGGTGCTTACTTCTTGAGCTCCCTTCCTTGAATAAAATCTTATGGGGTCTGACTGATCACACGCATGTGCCCTGGATGCAAGGGAGGCTGAGAATGTGAGTTTCTGGTTTCTGCCTTGGGGAGACGTGAGCTCAAAAGATAAGAAGTTCCTCCAAACTTAGGAACTTAGGAAAGGTGTTAAGAAGATGCTGAGTAGCCCCTCCCAAAAGATGAAAATGTTCTGCTATGGGCGGGAAAATAAAGTTTAAAAAGAAAAACATTTATCATTTATTCAATGATAAAATACATTTATACAACGATTATATATCTGTTAGGAAGTTGATGACCCACTCAAACTGGGTAATTTGAAAAGAGTTTATCAACACTAATTATTTGAAAGGAAAATAAACCTTTTGCAATTATGATAAGAAAGATCAACATTAGGGACAAAAAGGGATGAGAGATTATGACTATATACACAAGATACTTTTAAAAATCATAATACGTAAGAGATGCATTGCCGGTATTAAGAGGATGGAGTTCAGATTTATTTGCCTCCTCCTATTATAAATCACCCTGCAAAAGTAAAACGTCAGGAAACAGAAATATGAAATCTATTTCAAGTAAAGGAGACTTCTCTGATCCTCAGCCACAGTATGGGAAGATACATAAACATGTGTGTGTGTATGTGTGTGTGTCTGTGTGTGTGCACATGTCCTTTTCCAACTGAAAGTTATTTTCAAATTGGACACAAAGAAAAAAAAAACAAATTTAGTTATATTCTGCTTGTAAAAGACACATGCTCAAAATGCTTGAATACACTATATATAAAATAGGTAAACAACAAGGTCCTACTGTATAGCACAGGGAACTATATTCAATACCTTGTAATAACCTAAAATGAAAAAGAATATATATGTATAACTGAATCACTTTGCTGTACGTCTGAAACTAACACAATATTGTAAATCAACTATACTTCAATAATAAGGAAACAAAAAACCAAACTGCTTGGAAACAAAAAAATTGATAGTAAAAGGACTGACCAAGCAAAGACTAACTAAATGAAAACAAGTGTAACTATATTAATATCAAAATAGACTTTAATGAAAGAGTAATAGACAGAGAGTTTATCATAAGTACTACAAATTAAGTTGGCTGGTAAAACATTATTTCTGAGTGTGTCTGTGAGGGTGTTTCTGGAAGAGCTTAATATTTGCATTGGTGAACTGAGGAAAGAAGATGACCCTCCCCAGTGTGCGTGGGCGTTATCAAATCCTTTGAGGGCCCAAATAGAACAAAAAGGTGGAGGGAGGAAAAATTCACTCTCTCTGCTTGAGCTGAGACATCCGTCTTCTCCTGCCCTCAGATATCCACACTCCTGGTTCTTGAACTTTTACACTCAGACTGGGACTTATAACACTAGCCTCCCAATTCTCAGGCCTTTGGACTTGGGCTGAATTATACCAGTCTTTCCTGGTTCTCCACCTTGCATACAGAATATCTTGGTACTTCTTGGCCTCCATAACCATGTATATACATATATATATATGTATATATATATGGGTTCTGGAGAACCCTAATTAATTCACTCATCCATGATTTAAAAAACATCTTAGCAAGCAAAGTATAAAGCATAAGTTCCTCAACTTGATAAAAAAAATTTACAAAAAAATTTACCACTAACATCATACTTAATGGTTAGAAACTCAAAGCTTTCCTGCTAAGATCAGGAAGGAGACAAGGATGTCCCCTCTCACCACTTCTTTTAAACATTGTATTGGAAATTCTAATTATGCAATTATACAAGAAAAGGAAATAAAAGGTATACGGATTGGGAGGGAAGAAATACAACTGTCTTTGTTCACAGATGATATAATCATCTATGTAGAAAATCCAAAAGAATTGACCAAAAAACCCTCCTGGAACTACTAAATGATTATAGCAAGGCTGCCGTACACAAGGTTAATATTCAAAAGTCAATTGCTTTACTATAGCAGCAATAAACAAGTAGAATTTGAAAATAAAAACACATTAACATTTACATTAGCACCTCCCAAAATGAAATACATAGGTATAAATCTAGCATAATATGTACAAGATGGGTATGAAGAAAACTACAAAACTCTAGTGAAAGAAATCAAAGATGACCTAAATAAACAGAGAGATATTCCATATTCATGGATAGGAAAAAATATTGTCAAGATGTCAGTTCTTCCCAACTTAATCTATACATTCAATACAATCCCAATCAAAATTCAAGAAAGTTATTTTGTGGAAATCAACAAAGGGATTTTAAAGTTTATATGCTGAGGCAAAAGACTCAGAATAGAGAACTCAATATTGAAGGAGAACAAAATCAGAGGACTGACACTACCTGACTTTAAGACTTACTATAAAACTATAGTACTCAAGACAGTGTGATATTGGTGAAAGAACAGACAAATCAATGAAACAGAATAGAAAGCCTAGAAATAGACCCACATAAAGACAGTCAACTGATTTTTGACAAAAGAGGAAAGGCAATACAATGGAGCAAAGATAATCTTTTCAACAAAGGATGCTGGAACAACTGGACATTTACATGCAAAAAAATTAATCTAGACACAGATTCTGTACCCTTCACAAAAATTAACTCAAAATAGACTATAGACCTAAATGTAAAACTATAAAATTCCTAGAAGAGAACACCTAGGTGACACTGGTCATGGTGGTGATTTTTAAAATACAACACCAAAGGCATGATCCATGGGAAAAAAAAAAACAAACTGATAAGCTAAAGAAAGAATTGATAAGTTTGACTTTATGAAACTTAAAAACGTCTGCTCTGTGAAAGAGAATGTCAAGAAAATGAGAAGACAAGCCGCAGACTGAAATATTAGCAAAAGACAAAAAGGATGAACATAAAGGATTGTTGTTCAAAATATACAAAGAACATTTAAAACTCAACAACGACAAAAACTCAATTTAAAAATGGGAAAAAGGCATGACTGGTCCCTCACCAAAGAACATATATACATACATATATATATATATATATATATATATATATATACACACACACAGATGGGAAATTAGCATATGAAAAGATGCTCCACATCCTATGTCCTCAGGGCAATGCAAATTAAAACAGCAAGACATCACTACACACCTATTAAAATGGCCAACATCCAGAACACGGACAACACCAAATACTGGCAAGGATGTAGAGTAATAGGAACTCTCTTTCGTTGCTGTTGGGAATGCAAAATGGTGCAGCCACTTTGGAAGACAGTTTGGTAATTTCTTACAAAATGAAACAAATCCTTGATATTTACCCAAATGAGCTGAAAAATATGTCCACACAAAAAACTGCACACTGTGTTTACAGTAGTTTTACTTATAATTGCCAAAAAGTGGAAGCAACCAAGGTGTCCTTCAGTAGGTGAATGGATAAACTGTGGTACATCCAAATGATGGAATATTACTCAGCACTAAAAAGAAATGAGCTCTCAAGTGAAATGAAGCCAATCTAAGAAGGCTAAATACTACATAATTCCAATTATATGACATTTTGGAAAAGGCAGAACTATGGAGACAGTAGAAAGATCAGTGGTTGCTGGGAAAGGTGAATATAGAGAGAACAGAGGATTTGTGGGGTAACAAAGCTATTCTGTATAATATGTAATGATGGATACATGTCATTTTACATTTGCCAAAACCCAGAGAATGTATAACACCAAGAGTGAACCCTAAGGTAAACTATGAATGTTGGATGATAATGATGTCAGTCTAAGTTCATCAACCGTAACAAATGTACCATGCTTGTGTGGGTGTTGATAGTGGGGGAGGCTATATATGCATTTGTGGGGCAGGGGTTATATGGGAACTCTGTGCTTTCTGCTCAATATTGCTGTGAACTTAAAGCTGCTCTAAAAAATAATAAAGACTATTTAAAAGGAAAAAACATAAATGTTCTACACAGAAGAGTCAATTGGATATGTCAACAATTTCTAATATATAAACTCTAAATTATAATTTTGATGAAAACTTAGGCAATCATGTATTTTAAAATATTATCATACTGAAAAAAATTGAATTTTTCAGAAAAATGCAGTAATGAGGTCTTGCAGATAGATATGGCTAAGGCATTTATTAAAATATCTGAATAAGTATTGTAATAAGAGTAATTAGTTTGCTTGTTTTGTTTTTAATGTTTGTAAAAGCCATATAAAGGTTTTAAAATTATGTAGATGTAGTGGATAAATATTTTTAGTTTTCAGAAATAACTTTTCAGTGAAAATAGTTTTTTCTTAACTAAAAAAAAACCCCCACCATTATAATAGATTCAACTTGTTACTCAATAATAATTTCTTTGAAAATGTCATTGAAAAGGTTTTTTTTGTTTCTCTGCTCTGCCAACCAGAATCACCCTGACCTAAGTGTTTTTTCCATAGTTCTGGTTCCTGTTTGCTTGTTCACATCTGGACAGACTGATCTCTCATGACTCTCACTGAGAAGTGGAAAAGAACATTCCCAGAAGCCTCTAGAAACCTTTATTCACGCTCTTTGTGCAGATACAGATCACACACTGTGAACCCGTCACTGGAAGGGTGATGGAATGTAAGTCTAACTTGGGGACTTTACCTGAGGCCTTATCTGTGTGTGGAGAGGGACTAAGCACTGGTATCTAACAAAGTCAGGACTCTATTAGGGAGAAAATGGTGAATAGAGGCTAGGAGGCTATCGATAGAATCTACTACACGTCATATTTTGCAAACATTGCTACCAAATTTTATTCTGCTTATGAGATAATTTTATTGTCAATTTATGAATTAAATTCACAAAGTGAACTTTATAAAACAGATTACATATTGTCATTCAGCTCAATGTTTGTTATTTCCCTGAAACTCCCTCTTTGACCCATGGGTTATTTAGAAGTATGTTGCTTAATTTACAAGTTTTTGGAGATTTTCCTGTTATCGGTTATCGATTTCTAGTTTGATTCAGTTATGATCGCAAAGCATATTTTACATGGTCTTTTTATTTTTTATTTCATTTTTTTGGCCGCGCCACATGGCTTGTGGGATCATAGTTCCCTGACCAGAGATTGAACCCGGGTCCCTTGCAGTGGAAGCACAGAGTCTTAACCACTGGATCACCAGGGAATTCCCTGGTCTTACTTGTTTTAAATGTTAATGCTACTTACATTTAATGTAATTATTGATAGGATGTAAGTCTGTCATTTTATTGTTTTTTCCTGTTTCCCCTTATCCGTCTTCAAGTGGGTTATTTGGACATTCTTCAATATTCCATTCTGAATTATCTATATTTATGAGTATATCTCTTTGTTTAATATTTTCAATGGTAACTCTAGGGATTGCAATATACATATGACGTTTATTACAGTCTACTAGTATTAGCATTTATCTCTTCAGGTGGAATGTTGAAACTTAACCACCATTTAAGTCCCTTTATCCCCGTCCCCCCATGATACAGTTATCTTAAATATTACCTCTACAAGCATTGAGAATGTCAGATAATGCTATAATTTTTTATTGTAACTTCTAAACGACAAGTATAACTAGATGTTATACCTGTCTTCCATAACCACAAGCTCAACGTGCGCACACTACTCATCACTCAACATCTAATCATCCATGAATTTAAGACCAACCACTTTCCCATACATTGTGCATTCCATACATACATCTGTGATCCCTGAAATTCATCTGATACTTGTTTCTCTTTGGGAGTCCGACCAAAAACCTGATATGCCTCTAACTAAGCACAATCTCTGAGATCTATATTCCTTTCCCTTTCCTTTTCTTTTCAACTCATTCATGTTGTTTTATAAGTACATTTAGTTCATGAAGTAGTTTTCCCAACTGGACCATAAATTTCATGGCAGTGGGTTTCTATTCATTTTGTATATTCTTCTAGGACCTGCTGTGGTATCCTAGTACTTGACAGATAACTACAAATTCCCTGCCCTTTCCATGTTTACTGATTTTAAAAAAAATTCATCTATCTATTGCATCCACTAGATCAGGCACCAAATCTTCCACAGAACTTCTTGTTCATACATCTAGCACTAGCACCCAAAATACTGGCCCATAAGGAACTTGAGCTGCTCCAGAAGAGCAAAAATTCTGAGGTAAAAACTCCTTAACCTTAAACAGTTTGCTCTAAAAAACTCTCTGTAACATCCTTAGAAATCACTTTGTCTCAGATATGTAGCCATGCACAGCTGTCAGGTGTCCTCTGTGCATCCATTCTTACACACACACACACACACACACACACACACAGTACTCAATTACCCCGTTTTAGAACAGGAATAATTTATTTCTATGAATATGATTTTAATAATATTCCATAAGTACTTAGTAATCAAAGTTTTCTCCCAATCAGGAAAAAAACCAAAGTAATTAGCAAATATTTTATGTGTGTGTATATATATATATACACACACATATAATTTTTAAAAATCTCTTTCTGTGATTAGATTTAACTTTTAAGTGATGGAAGCAGTGAAGAACTCAATGCCAAAGCACATTTTGATAAGGCTTTTTCAGGGCAATTAATTTAATTTCTTGAGAATAGAAGTCACACTTGCTCCAGTTCCACAAGGACTCCACCACAGTCTTTAGGATGGAGAAAAATCACTGGTTTTCCGTGTGCTCCTATTTTGGCCTCTTCACTTAGAATACGAATCTTCTTGTCTTTCAAATCCATCACAGCTGCATTTATATTATCCACCTTGAGAAAAGGAAATAAATAAGAACACATTTGAGATCATAAAAATACCAAATTATAATACCGTAAGGCTTAGAAGAAACTGCGAGCTCTCTGCCTTTGGGCAGAACCATTCTTAAACCAGCACAGAAATAAGCTTAATACTTCTAGAGAAGGAGAAGTTGCTAAATTTTCCTAGGTAAGCAAGCACAATGCTTAAGAACTTTCACCATTAGTAAACATTTCTTACAACCTAAATAATGTATGCTACACTTCATAGCATGTTCGTCTAGCAGTATTGTTGACGATACTGCATAAATTGTTTTTCCTAAGAGCCTTGGGTTCTTCATTTATAAGAGGGACATGAGGCCTGCCATATAAATGGCCAAGAGATTAAAATAACAGATAAGAAGCTTTGAGCACAGTTTATAGAAGGTACGCAGCAAATATGAGTGCTTCCCTGATCTCCAAACCTCTCACCTGACAAACTGTCTGGTTATTACTTTTGAGATTAGAACTTCATATACATGAAAATCACTATTAAACTGTCACCAAAATGTTTTTCTCCATTCTAAAAAAATGCAAACATTTATAATTTTGCAAGTCTTTTCTAAAACATTTCTATTTTCTTCATCCTTATTAGCAGTCTAGGAAAGGAGCAAATCTGTTTCTAAATACCTGATGGAAGAGTAATTCTCCTCTGTCTTGGAAAATCATCCTCCTAGACTTGGAGCCCAGTAAGTGGATAGAAAGGGATAGTAAGAATCCCTGTATTCCTAGCCAGTCATACATCACCCTGGAGTTTAATGATCTAATAGCATTACAAACAATAATAAAAAAAAATCCAGAGAGAATAACACCCATGTACCCAAATATAGATTTAACAAATGTTCATATTTATACAATCTTACTTTCAAAGAGCCCAGGATTACATACTGGATTCTAAAACTGGTCAAACCACTGATAAGGATACTAAATGTTACTATAAATAAACTATAATTTCTTCAGAGTACATTCTACTTGTACATTCCTGACAATGTTTCTTTTTAAACCTGATAGCTATTTCAAAGTCATGCCCAGACTATGATGGTCATTTCATGCTATTTTGAAATAGCTGGTCTAGTCTCATCTTTCTCAGAACAGTAGGATTCCTGATAGCTTCCCTTTTTGTATCTGCATATAATGAATTTCATTCTACTGAATTTGACTTCTTTTTCCATTTTCCCAAAGTTAGTCTAAATTCAGTCTTTCCATTTAAAGATAATTTAAAAATTATACAGTACATGAAAATTTAAACATACAGGTAGAGCTAAGAACCCCTTGACTACCACTAATAATACTTCCTGCTCCAGAGGTAACTACTGCCCTCAGTTTGATGTATGCTCTTCCAAATCTTAAAATATATTTATAATCCTTACATATGTATGAAGTAGTAAAGAATCTGGTTTTGTCTACGAGGGATCTGGCCTTGACTTCTGGGAGATAATTTTTGTAACCTTGATAGGAGTGTCTTTGCCCTTGACTTGTGGGAGATAACCTATATAACCTGATAGGAGAGTCTCTGTTTAGGGTAGAAGCTGACCAATCTGGATCTTAAAGTAGAGCTGGCCATCATAGTCTTAGGGTAGGGGCTGGCCATGCCAGAAACCATGTGATTTAAGGTAGGAGCTATGGGTCACACGGTATCAGCTGATCTGAAGACTGAGTTGAACCATGTGGGCAATCAATCTATCAACCATACCTAAGTAGTAAAGCCCCAAGAAAAATTCAACATTTCAGTTTGTGTGAGCTTCCCTGGTTGGCAATAGTCAAGGCATACTGTCACACATCAATGCCAGAACGGTCACGTGTCCTGAGGAGAATGGGAGCTTTGCACTTAGAGCCCTCCCAGACGCTGCCCTCTGTGTTTCTTCCTTTGGCTGTTTTGGTCTGTATCATTTCTCTGTAATCAACCATAAGAATGAGCGTAATAGCTTTTGGGGAGCTCTGTGAGCATTTCTAGGGCGTTATTGAGCATGAGGGTGGTTTTGGAAAACCCTAAATTTGCAGATGATACCGAGTAAGGGTGGTCTTCTGGAGGACCATGTGTCCTCTAAACTTCATAGCTGGCTCTGAACTTTGCAGTCTGGCTAACTAATATGTATATCAATTAAAGTTTATATATATATACACACACACATACACACATACATTGTGTGTGTGTGCATGTGTGTACAGGGGTACATGATGCTTTCTGTATGCATTATTTGTATTTGCTTTTTTATGTAATATATCTTAGCAATTTTTTCATGGTAGTACATATAGGTCAACACTTTTAACCTACTACATACTGTCCTAACTAATTACTTTATAGAAATACGAAAGGTGACCTAATCATTCCCCTACTAATAAACATTTAGGTTATAAGAAGGGAAATCTGGACTCTTCTTAATGGTTAGACGATAACTTGTCCTTCTCTAGTGTTGCCTATTGAACAAAAGAGTTTGGTGACAGTTCATGGACAAGATTCCACTGGCATTTGAAGGCATATGCACATAGCAGGGACTGGTGAAGATAGATAAAAATATGTTAAAGCAATATTAAAAGATATGGAAGACAGATTCAGATATTCTAGCAAAACTGAGCTAAAGAAAGAGAGACCAGATGGAGTGACAACAGCAATATTTGAATAGATAACTGATAATTTTCCATAACTGAAGAAAGACTTGAGTCCTCAAATTAAAAGTGCACCTGAGAATAAAGCAGGATAAATAAAGACAAACCAATACCTATACATATAATAGAGAAACTGAATAACATCAGTGATACAGAGAATATCTGAAGAGCTCTCAGGGAAAAACAACAACTCCCTACAGTTGAACTGAACAAATTCTTACTAGTAGGAACAGAGACCAGAAGATACGGGAGTGATGTCAAAGTACTGAGGTAAAATTATGTCAGTCTAGAATTTTAAACTAGCTAAGTTATCATTCAAGACCCCTGCTTACACACACATGCACACACACACACACACACACACACACACACAACTAAATGACAACAAAAAGGCTCAAAGGAGATATACCAACCAGCAGCAATTGTGTGCCCATTATTGGGATTTTAATTCAAACACACTATAAAAAGTTATAGAAGAACAAATTTGAATACCTACTAGGTATTTCATGATATTAGAGGATTACCATTAATTTTGTTTTAGGTGCCATTATGGATTTGTATAAATACATAAAAAATGCAATAAACACATACACACAACTAAAATATTTATGGATGAAATTACATAACGTCTAGAAATGTCTTCACATTACCATAAGAAAAGGGAAGTGTGATAATGTGATGGAGGGAGTATATATGGAATAAGATTATCCATGAATTGATAACTGTTGAAATTGGGTTTTGGTACATAAGAGTTCATTATATGACTGTCATTTTTTGTGTTTGAAGTTTTCTGTAAGTTAAAAGAATTAAGGCTAACTACTAAACAAATCGAACTAGAATTTGTAATCTCTAAAATAGCAGAGGAAGAAAGAATTAAAAAAAAAAAGTTTCTCAATTCAATAGAAGGCAAAAAGGAAAAAAGAAATAAAAACCAAAAAAAGTTAAAAAGTTCAAGTACATTAGTAGTTATTATAAATGGAGACAGGTTAAATTTATGAATTATAAAATGAGATTATACGAATATAAAAATTTTTAAATATATTTGTTGATTGAGAGAGATATACTTAAACAACAAAAAAAATTTAGCTATATGCTCCTTTTTAGAATATAAATGTCTTCTAGGAATAGACCTAAAGAAAACCACACACACAAGAAAAGAGTAAAGGGATGGATAAAAGATATACCAGGTAAATATTAACCACAAGAAAGTGATATAGCAACACTAATATCAGATAAAACAGAACTTAAAAGGAAACATACTAACAGAAGTAAAAACATATACAACCTAAAAACAATCGACCAAGATGATAAAACAATCTTGAATCTTCATGTACCTAACAGTATTGCCTTGAAAAATAAAAAACAAACTAAACATGCATACCTCTCAGTAGCTGACACATCAAGCAGATAAAAGGTTATTAAGGATAAAGACAAGTTGTAATAGTTCTTTGAATATTCTGGATATGTCCTTTATCAGATATATGATTTGCAAATATTCTCCCCCATTCTACGAGTTGTCGTTACACAAAGGTTTTTAATTTTGATGAAGCTGAACTTATCAACCTTCTTGTTTATCACGAGCTTTTGGTGTCATATCTAAGAAACCATTGCCTAATCCAAGGTCATGAAAATGTACACCTATGGTTTTTTCTGAGTTTTATAGTTTTAGCTCTTACGTTTAGGTCTTTGATCCATTTTTGGTTAATTTTTATATGGTATTATATAACTTTGGGGGATTTTTTTTGAAATGCTGTCTTAACCCAGTTTTGAGGCCCTGGTAGAGGCTGGTCAGTTCTCATTCTGGAGCAACTGATTAAGCCCGCATGCCAATCACCTCCGTTATCAGGCTCTCATATCCTGGGGCCAGTATGTGCCCACCTTAGTTGCTGCAGAGACAGGTACCAGACAACTGGGTACAGTCCCTATGCCCCAGAGCCCACAGAATTACTCATATTAGCTAATCTACAGGGAACCCATGAAACCTAGCTAACCCCCCTCCACTTGTCCCACTCAGCTACCTTCTACAGCTCCAGTTGCTGTTACCCTGTCCCCAGTACAACCCCACATGCCCTACCTGGCAGCCTTCTCTCTTTTGGAGCTGTAACAAAGAGTTCTGCCTTTCACCTATCCAAGTGTCACTGTGTTGTGTCCAGCTATAAAAAGAATCTTCATATGGTGTGAGGTAAGGGTTCCAATACATTCTTTTGCATGTGGATATCCAGTTGTCCCAAAGCCATTTGTTGAAAAACTATTCTTCCCCCACTGGAGGGTGTTGGTACCCTCACTGCAAATCAAGTATGAGGGTTTATGTCTGACTCTTAATTCTAGAGTAATCCGTTGATCTCTGTTTCTATCCTTATGCTGGTACCACACCATTTTGATTACCTTTGATGGTAGTAAGTTTTAAAATCAATAAGTGTGAATCCTCCAACTTTGTTTTTCTCTTTCAAGATTGCTTTGACTATTTGGGATCCCTTGCATTTCCATGTGAATTCTACAAGTAGTTTGTCCGTTTCTGCAAAGATGCCAGCTGAGAATCTGATAGCAACTGCACTGAAACCGTAGATTAATTTAGGGAATACTGACATCTTAACAATGCTCAGTCATCTGATCCACGAACACAGAATATCTTTCCATTTATTCAGGCCTTCTTTAATTTCTTTCAACAACGTTTCATAGTCTTCAGAGTACAATTTTGACAGTTCTCTTGTTAAATTTATTCCTTAGTATTTTGTTTTTTTTTGTTTTTTTTTTTTATTTTGTTCTTTTTGATGCTATTGTAAATGAAATTGCTTTAATTTCATTTTCAGATGTGTCTTGTTTTATTAATCCAGATACATAATATTTGCATTTTAACTACTGTTTAATCCAATGAAACTTAATGTAATACTCATATAGTTAAATTGAAGTCTATCATCTTACTTTTTTTGTCTCATTAATACTTTGTTCCTCCTCTCCTGACCTCTTGTTTAAACATGTATTTTCGTAGTGTTTGATTTTATCTCCTTAATTACATTTTAGTTATCTCTTAATTTTCTTATTGATTGCTCTAGAGTTTACAATGTATATTTTGATCTTATCTGAGTCTACCATTGCATGTATAATATATGAAACTTACAATAGTATACTTCCATTTGCCCAACTCCCATCCTTTATACTACTGTCATAAATTTTACTTCTATGTTATAAACCCTACAATGCATTTAAAAATTTTCAATTGTCAGTTGTCTCATACATAATTTAAGGTAATAAAAAAGTTATTATTTTAACCTACATATTTACCATTTCTGGTGCCCCTCATTTCTTCTAAAGATCTGAGTTTTTACCTAGTATCATTTCCCTTCATCCTGAAGAACTTCTTTGGTATTTCTTGTAGCACAGGTCTGCTGGGCATAATCTTCTCATTTTTGTTTAATTAAAAATGTTTTCAGTTCACTTTCATTTTTAAAGGATATTTTCATCAAGGTTAGAATTCTAGGGTGACAGGGGGTTATGTTATTTTTTAAAAGAGTATTTTTTTTTTTTTGGCCATGCCGCGTGGCTTGCAGGATCTTAGTTCCCCGACCAGGGATCGAACCCATGCCCTTGGCAGTGAAAGCACAGAATCCTTACCACTGGACCGCCAGGGAAGTCCCAAAGACTACTTTTTTCGAGCAGTTTTAAGTTCACAGCAGAATTGAGAAGTAGAGAGTTCCCACACGTCCCTGCCCCAAGAGCATGCACAGCCTCCATCATTATCAGCATCCCCCACCAGATGGTACATTTGCTACAACTGATGAACCTACACTGACACAGCGTTATCACCCAAAGTGCACAGTCTACCTTAGGGATCACTATTGGTGTTGTACATTCTACGGGTTTGGACAAATGTATAATGACATGTATCCATTATTTTGGTATCATACAGAGTACTTTCACGGCCCTAAAAATCCTCTCTGCTCTGCCTAGTCATCATTTCTCCCCACCCTCACAACCCCTGATCTTTTCACTGTCTCCATAGTTTTGCCTTTTCCAGAATGCCATATAGTTGGAATCATACAATATACAGTCTTTACAGATTGGCTTTTTTCACTCAGTAATACATGCATTTAAGATCCCTCCATGTCCTTTCATGGCTTGATAGCTCATTTCTCTTTAGTGCTAAAAATATTCCACTGTCTGGATGTACCAGCTTATTTATCCACTCACCTACTGAAGGATCAGAGCAGCCCAAAGTCTAGGACTAATTTTCCTCACAACTAATGCAAAGCTCTTCTGAATACTCTACCCAATGTCTCATGAATTACAAGGTCTCTCCACTATGGTTGGTAAGAACATGGCTTTTTCAACCTCTGTGTAAGGATTGTCCCCTCTAATCCTTTCAAGGAGTTCTATTCCCAGCTTCAGGCAGCATCCTCACACGCATGCACTGTTCACTATTCAGATGAAGAGCTGAGAGGCATTGCTGACCTCTGGAGAATACTCTCCATGCAGCTATCTCTTTCCAGTCCTTTATACGGCAAACTCAGACCACCACGGCCTCCCCATCCTTTCTGCTCCCACCTCCTCAACGCAGGGAGGCTGCTAAACTTCACTTGGATCCTCCCTTCCTGCACTGCAGCCTGGAAACACTCTCTCCAGCCAGTAAGCTGGGAAATTGTAGGGTTACCTTGGTTGTTTTCTTTCTCTGAGAAATGTGTTGTGCTGCCAGATGTCCAATGCCAAAAATTGTTATTTCATATATTTTGTCTAAATTTTTTTCTTTGAGGCTAAAGGATAAATCTGGTCTCTGTTATACCATCTTGGCTGGATTTATTGACCGAATTCTAAATTGGCAGTTTCTTTTCAGTACCTAAAAAATGTCACTACATATTGTGTCATTTCATAACTTCTGTTGTCTTGTTTTTCTCTGACTGCTTTTAAGATTTTCTTTTTATCCTTGGTTTTCAACATGACTGTGGGGCACTCAGGTGGTGTCATTTGTATTTGCCCTGCTCCGGGTTGTGGAGCTTGAATCTGTGGGTTGATGTCTTACCTCTGATTGGTAATGTCCTTGTCGACTATTCCTTCAATGATTGCTTCTGTTCTATTTTCTCTCTTCTCTCTTTCTGGGACTCCACATATACTCTGCTAAAACTTTTGACCATGTTCTACATCTCTCTTATGCTCTATTCTGTTTTTTTGTTCCTTCTGTATTTTTTCCTCTTGATTTTAGACTCTGGCCTCTGGAACCTGAGGACAAATTCCTATTGTTTTAAGCCACCAAGTTTGTGGTAACTTATTACGGCAGCCCTAGGAAATTAATACAATCACTATATATCCATACGGAAATTGAACAGTTAAGTAAAGGGATGGCACATGGTAGGAGCCAAGTTTCTCCCTATTGGAATGAGGGGTTATAGACAAGCAAGGGAGAAGGCTAGAGTGGTCCATGTGGTAATGGATTAAGGTCAGAGACATCAGTATGAACTCATGAGTTCATGAGCATGTCAAACAGACATCTTATGAGTTATGGTTGAATACAGGCATGCTTACAGATATATGTATATATACAGCATACACACACATAGGTCATTGCTCTGTTAGCTGAGAAGGCCTAGAAGCAATGACACCCCAGTAGCAACAAGCACATCTTGAGCCCAGATCTTGGTTTCTAATACCATTCTCTAGTGAAAGAAGCCAGGGCTTCTTGGGGAGATGGCCAGTTCAAGATTAGCAGAGGGAACACAGATGATGTGTCTGGAGCATCTTGCAGTGCCAGAAAATAAGGAAGCATGGGAGGAAAAATAAAAAAGATAGGGTATGTCAAAGGGACACAGGAGTCAACCAAAATGCCCTACTGGCAAAGCTGGAACAATTTGAGCAACAAAATAAAGTAGTATTGGATTATAGTCTAAAGTATAAGATAAATGTGTATAGCTCATTACTAATATAAAATAAATGACTGAATAACTAAGTGATTGAAGAATAAATGACTGAATAAATAAATGGGGGAAAACAGAGAAATCTTCCATACAGAAAAATTCCAAATAATTTACGGAATGATCAAGGAGCATAACTCTCCATTCCTTCAGTGTTGGCTTCACACTGTGACTTCCTCCTAAAGATTATAATACGGAGAAAAAGAAAAAAAATCGTATCTTTACAGTGGAGAAACATGATGACACTTCTTCAGCCGGGAGCTCGAGGCTGACATCAGCAGTGATAAGTCATGTGGACAGTATGTACCCCTGACATGATGTAATGCGAATGGCGCTTTACCTTTGTGGTCTTCCTCCCCAAAATCAATAACCCTAGTCTAATCATGAGAAAAACATCAGACAAATCTCAACTGAGGGACACTCTATAAAAAAAACCAACCAGTAATCCTCAAACATACCTAGGCCATCCAGAACAAGTAATGTCTGAGAAAACGTCACAGGCACGAGGAGCCTAAAAAGACATGATAACTAAACGTAATGTGGTACTTGGATGGGATCCTGGAACAGAAAAAGGACACTGGAGGACACTGGGTAAAAACTAAGAAAATCTGAATGAAGTATACATTTTAGTTACTAATAATGTATCGATTTGACTCATTAATTGTGACAAATGTACTGCACTAGTAAGATGTTAATAATATATTTTTAAAAAAGAACCTAAAGAGATTAACAACATTTGTAATAAGTGGACCTTGTTTGGGTCCTGATTAGAACACATCAACTATAAGGACATTCGTGAATCAATCTAGTAAATGTGATTTATAACTGTGTATATGATGGTGACAAAAGATATATTTTTGTCAATTTTGATCAATATGATAACGTCATTGTGGTTATTTATTTTTTAGAGACACAAACTACATAAAGGTAAAATGACCTGTGAATTACTTTTAAACAGTTTAACAAAGGAAGAAACAAAGTGTGACAAGATCTTGAAAACTGTTGAATCTGGGTGATGGGAATATGGGAGTTCACTACATTTTTTTCTACTTCTTGTATGTTTGAAATTTTTCATAATAGAATCATGACTGTTTTCACAGTGCCCTTTTGATAACTTCTACTCTACATATGATCATGGATATTTTCATTATAGAACATTCTACTCAATTATAAATATCCACATTTCTGATATTGCATCTTATACACATATATTTTTTTGGCTGCATTGGGTCTTCATTGCTGCGCGTGGGCTTTCTCTAGTTATGGCGAACGGGGGCTACCCTTCGTTGCAGTGCATGGGCTTCTCATTGTGGTGGCTTCTTTTGTTGTGGAGCATGAGCTCGAGGCACGCACGGGCTTCAGTAGTTGCAGCACACGGGCTCAGTAGTCGTGGCTCGTGGGCTCTAGAGAGCAGGCTCAGTAGTTGTGGTGCATGGGCTTAATTGCTCTGTGGCATGTGGGATCTTCCCGGACCAGGGATCGAACCCGTGTCCCCTGCATTGTCAGGCAATTCTTAACCACTGCGCCACCAGGGAAGTCCCCTGATGTTGCATCTTAATTTTTAGTATACTGCTTCTTCAGTATCCCTTAGTCCAAGAAATACTTCTAAGATTTAATAACTTAGATTTTGGGGGAAAATGCCTAATTGACATTGTACTAGCATTTATTTCTACTTCTGTTACTATTTCTATCATTGACTTTGATTTTAAAGATCTTGTATCATGTCCATCCTTCTGTTTAGAGTACTGCCATAAAATTAACAATTTTCTAAGAGTGCTCCTAATGTGCTGTTTGGCAATAATAAAAAGAATGAAATAAAAATGTTTTAATTTTTCTGAATTGAAAGTAGATGCATTATCTACTCTAAGGGTATAAAGAATGCTTAGAAAAAATGCGAAGTAATTTGATTTGGGAAATTAAGTCTGTCCCCCTAAGTAATAAAAATAACATAGTCAATAATAACGCATCTAAAAAAATCTGCTTTTATAGTCCTTTGTACAATTACAATTGTGTATCATATAGCTCTGTAAGACCTTAAATGTCATTGGTGAATATCCGGGCTATTCATTTCAACTTCTTATCAGTTTGGGGGGGTATGGTAGGGTGGGGACAGGCAGCAGGGGGTATTGTATCTGTGTCTGGGAATTTATTTTGATTTTCCCCTGTAATTTGGAAATTAAGAGTGACAGTACTCCACATAAAAAAATGTTTGGATTGTCACAATCAGAATTCAGAACCTTCAGGTAAATCTTATACTCTCTTTGGTCCTCAGCTGCCTCATCTGAAACTGGCAATGCAATCTTGTTTGTTGAAAGACAAGAAGTTGGACTAAATAACATCTTTTTAAAAACCTTAAGGTATGTAATTCACAGTGACCAAAATTTATGAATAAGTAATAATGTGCTACTTTTAATGGTGCATATTTTGATTAATCTTAAAAATATAGGCTTTTTATTTTATATAAAATTATAATAGTGCTTATTGATACCAATAATGAATGAATTTAATCTTCAAATTGATATAAATCCATGGAAGTTAAAATTAAAAGTCTGAATAAAACATTTCTGTTTCAACTGTCTTTTCCCAAAAAACAAAAAACTAAGTGAATTATGCAAACCTAACACTGTTCTCACTTTGTATCGTGTTCAGAAGGTTCCTGTGTAGTCCTGGGGATTATTGCAGAAGGGCACACATTAGCTTCCATACTTGCTATGTGGTCTGGTGGTGGCTATATAGAAAGTTTCCCAAATGCTGCTCTGAAATTTTCACCAGTTGATAATAAAACATTAAAAAAACTAAATATCTTAATTGACAGAACTCTTTTATTCCAAGAGGATTTCTCCTTTTTCTTCTCCTCTGTTTTTTCTTGGTAATAAAATGCCCTTTCTTTTCCAAAATGATGTTAGCAAGAGACAGAATTTTTAAAATTTTTCCTTATTAAATAACAGAGAAAGTTAAAAAACCTGATCAAACTGCCCACTTCTTTTGTTCTCTGGAAATGTTATCATTCTACAAAAGCCCCACGTCTGGGAACCCGTGATACACAGATCACTTGTAGAGCTTAGCAATTCCCTAGGGTTTACTGTAAAGCCGAAATGAGAATGGAGTTTTTCAAAAAGTAGAATTTTCTCTCTTCTTCATTGGAGAACAGACATTTCCCAGCATGCAGGAAATAAGCTACCTGGCTAGTCTCTCACCTTAAAGTTTTTTTCTTTCATAATCTAACATCCTTTGTGTATTTGTACCACCATCGCCGACACTGGGGAGCTATACCCGCTCACCTGATACACCTCCCCCCTAACCAGTCCTTACCCTGTTGCTGCCCCTCCCGCAGCAACGCTCGCTTCACCCCACGTGTCCTCCCCCTACCCCATCTGGTTGCTTCCTCACCCCACCTAAGCTCCCATTCGCTGGGCCTGGCCCCCTGCATCAGGGCCTCCCACCCCACTCCCCGTACTCAAGTCCTCGCCACCTTGCTTGGGTCCCCCCCTCCTGCACAGAGTGGCCCCAACGTGTGTACACCTTCCTCACCCTGCTCAGGCCCTGACTGCCCATAGCGGCCACCCCATCCGCAAGCCCGCTTGGCTTCACCTCCCCATGAGTCATCGTCTCCCCTGGCATTGACACACTCCACACACAGCTCAGGCCCCGCCTCCCCACGCCAGGTGCCCCCTGCACGTGCATGCACACGCACACACGTTCTGCTCAGGCTCTCACACTCTATGCTCCCAACATGCTTGGGACCCCACTCCCTGCATCGGGCTGGCCCCCAGCACTGCTGCCCTTCTCACTCTGACGCCCCAAACCTGGCAGCATCCTCTGCTCAGACTCGGACACCCTGAGCTGGAAGCTCCCTACACGTGGGTACCCTACTCGGCCTCCAGCTTTCCCACAGCAGGCAGCTCTGCTCGCGGGGGCCCCTCAACTCACGTGGCCCCGCACCCCGCTCTGGGCTCCCCCGCTCTCCCCAGCAGCGTGCACTAGTGTTTGGCTCTGCTCTACCTAAAGTCTCCAGGATGGCACGAAGGGAGGAGAAGAAGGGGAAGGGGCCACGACTGTTTTTAATAGTATTTATTTTCCCTTTTGTTTTGGCAACTAGAAGGAAATATTTGACAGAACGAGTGGGTACACTAATCTTACCTTGAGTTTTCTCTTGATTCATTTTCCTCTTTGTTCTAACTCGCACTGTTACTTAGGTTTATCCTTTGGTATCTTATAGGCTGTGTTTTGGCCAGTCACCTCTAATCCTCTGTGGGAAGTGCAGGGCACACATAAAAACGTGAAGCAGCGGGCAATCCTGAGAGGACCGGGACTTTTTTGGGTAGCTACACATCCCGGCACCTAATGCAGTGAAAGTCACGGTGACTCTGAAAATGCTTAACGACCAGGAACATAACAAAGGCAGCAACCAAACAGAACAGAAGGCACCTTATCCAGGGTCCTGGAGGACCCCCGCTGTGCTGAGTAGTAAGCCTTCAGTTGCTGAATTGTGTGTGTGTGGCGGGGGGAGATGTCTGAGGGGTCTCAGAGAAGGGTCCTTCTGGAAGGAGGATGTTACTCAGAAGGTTTAGAGCAGCAGCTATTTACCGACCAGCATGGAAGCACTTAAATATTTTTACAACAGTACTAATTTGTTGAATAAGTAAATATTTTCAGTGGCCTTTAAGGTTTTCACTGAGACATACCTTGCTGTCTAAGTTATTTAGCGAAAGCAGGGGTAGTTCTATTCGATACCAGAAACTTCTCCTCAGGGAGAGGCCTGCGAAAGGTCAGAAGCACACATGCACGTCAGCACAGCTGTGCCAGACAACTGAGGCTGCTCGGTGCGCACGTCAGCAAGAAAAAGACGGAACAAGATGACCTCCAAACTTCCTCTAGGGAAAGCCAAACACACGTGTATTTATCACCTTCCACCTTTCAAGTACCCCTCTCTTGAGTCTCCTTCTATTCACAAAGGGTAGACAGGTTGCCTCCTCTTGCAGAGGGAATGGTCCTGGTTCCCACTTCTGGCTATTTGAAAATAAAATCGTTCTAGACCTTCTAGAAGTTTCACACACATTCCTTCTGTTTAGAACACATCACTACATGGATGGCTGTAGCACTTGTAAGACGCGGCCATAGCCTCTCAGCTTCTCCTCTCCCCCTGCATCTGGTCAGCCTCGAGGACTTGTTTATGACCAACAGACAGCAGAAGTGCTGCTGTGGGACTTCCGAGGCCAGGACGGAAATGCCACACAGTCCCATCCGGCCTTCTTGGACATTCACTCTGGCCGGTAAGGAGTCAGCAAGTCCACTGCTTGGTAAGAAGTCCGACTGTCCTGAGAAGCGCCCTCAGCTTGTGGAGCTGCAGGGATCACACACATGTGCTCTGCTGGGAGGTCCAGCTGCACACCCGGCGCCCAGCCAGCAGCAGCCACCAGCACGTGAGTGGGACACCCGGCCCGGCGGAGCCTCACTTCCATGTTTGACCACAGCCGCAGGACAGACCCCAAGCAAGAACTGCCCAGCAGAACCCTCCCCCAAACTCCCAACCCACAAAATCCCCAGCAAGATACAATAGTTGTCATCACACCCTGAAGTGTAGGGATAATGTATTATGTGGCCACAGAACCTGGAATGACCAAAGAAATATTTTCTGACGAGTTCTATCACCTTTGTACTGCCAGTGGAAGACAATTTCAGACCTCAGTTGTATCAGCAGGAGAGACTAGGTTACACTATGGTAAAATAATTAACTCTGAAATCTCTGCAGGTTCATGCAACAAAAATGTTTTTCCTGTTCAAGGATCGGTGAGGAATTCTGCTCTCTCTGGTGAGTTAGGGAACCAAGCCCCTGCGTGCGGTAACAACTTCATTTCACAGGTTTCCACAGCAGGTGACAATGATTCTCAAATGACTCCACCTTAAAGCATATCTTCATTCAGAAAAAAGTGTCATGCTATTCCTGCAATACCACTTTTAAAAATTACCAACTAGCATAAACTGGTGGCCTCCAGTACCCACTTTCCATTTCCTCCTTTTAATTATACCAGGCCCCAGGTTTTAGCAAGGCATGTAAGTGCCTGAATACAGACGACACTTGAGGTCGAGTGTGCCATGTGACCAAACCAACGACAGGAACAGGAGTGATATGTTTGGTTTCGAGATCACCCCCTGAAGATACCTGCCCTGTATTCTCTCTCTGCCTTTGGTGAGGACTGGAGCTACCCTGTAAGTCGTATGTTACTGACAGCAGCCATCAGCCTGGGACAGCTCATCTTAGACTGAGAATAGAAAAATAAAATCTACCCAGTCAAGACATGTTATTTTTTACAGAGAGCAGAGACTAATGATGGGGTGTGTGACACACTAATGCAGCAGCTAACTAACCACTCTTCACAACTCCTCCTATCACCTACCTTCATTTTATACTGACAAACATTTTCATTTCCCCCCTTTAATCTGGACTTTTGAATTCACTTTTACATTACTCAACTTCCACTATTTTTTACTTAACTGAACTTCTAACTCACAGTGGCTTCCTTTGAAGGCCTGGGTTCTCTGATGTAGAACACAGACAGTACAGTGTGGGAGAGAGATGAGTGCATGCAAGGGCTGAGGATCCTGCTTCTCATCCTGGGGAGACTTAGACAAGCCCTCAAGTCCACTGAAACAAAGACTTGCAGCCAAAATTAACCTCCTAAAAAAGGGATAAAGGTTAAATATTAGGCCTTGTTTAGCTCCTTTGTCTACTACCTTATGGCTTCCCCACCTGAAATTTTAATCTCAGCTAATCCAATGAAGGCAATCTGGCGCCATGGCTAACAGTGCAGATCCTGGAATCAGAACAAACCTGGGTTTGAACCCCACCTTTGCCATGTCCTACATATGTGACTGCAGGCAAGTTAACTATTCTAACTACTCACCTGTCAAATGGGGTTAATATAGCCCTCAAGGGTAGCTACGAGGATTAAATAAGGCACGTCTAGTATTTCGTATCCTGCCAGAGGACACAATGCTGGTAGTTATGATAACGCGATGCCTTTCTATGTGCTTTCCTTCTGCCTAGAATACCTTCCTCCCCTTGTCCACCTGGGGATTCCTTCACATTCATTGTAACTCATGCCCTGCGATACCTTACCACCTCCTTGGCCTGCCAGGAGCAATCAATCTTTCCTTCATTGCACAACTAAGAAGACACGTTAATTCTGCTTATCCCAGTGCACTGTAAGCAGCTGCCCCTCCTGACCGTGGGCACGGCCATGCCTTTCTTACTCACTGCTGAATCCAAGCCCTCAGTGGAGTACACGCGGTAGGCTCTCAAATATATTTGCAATGTAAACTGAATAAATCCTTGGGTTCATGCTGGAACCAAACCCCCCCCGCTCCTGGATTGGGAATGAGGCCTAACTATGAATTATGTCATTCCTTCTATCAAGAGACTTGTCCTACCAAAATAATTTAAATTGAAGCATAATTGGTAATGCTGATATTCCAAAGGCAGTTATCTGAACATGAACATCTACAGATAAAGTCTCTCTAATGAGAATGTTCTTGTCTAACACTTCATGGTTTTTTTCAGGAATTGTTAGCAGATGCAACTGAAAAGATCTGAGAAATCACAGTCAGTAATTGAAAATGTATTGCCTTTGTAATAAGGAACAAGTTATTAGAATTTTAAAGATAGAAAATAATTATAATAATAGGCATGTATATGGAAATTCTTACTTTATAAAGTCTTGTCACTTGTTTCTTCTAATTGCCTTGTGACAGCGAAAGCAGCGTGTTCCTATTGCATGGAAGGTCGTATGTGGTCAATAAATACTACAGCAAAGACGCAAATCTGTTTTGGCCAACTTCAGTGGCCTTTGTATAGTTGAACCCAGACTTCAATAAAACATACTTTCATTATTATTTGTAGTTTTCTAGAGGGAAAGAGAATATATCTATAGATCCATCCTTGAAGAGAACCAATTTTACCATTTCCCTGAAAGAACTTCATGGAAGTTTCTGATGACAGCGGCAATATGTAGCCTTCAAAAGTAAAAGACATTTTAAAAGAGATATTTACAATGCCAAGGATTAAACTAATTAAAATACCTCAATGCAGATGTGATGCATTCCTCCAGCCTTGTTTTTCTGCAGAAAACCTGCAATTGGACTGTCATTTCCCAGCGGATGAAGCAGCTCCATCTTGGTATTTCCCAGGTTGACAAAAACAACGGATACTCCATGCTCAGGAAGAGGGACCGTCTCACCCACCTGGGCCCCGAGAACATTCTTATAAAATGCCTTGGCCTTTTCCAAGTCTGGCACTGCTACTGCGACATGATTGAGTCGACCGAGGTTCCATACAGGACCAGCCGCTTGATGTGACGACAGGGACATGGAAAAAGTTCTTACTGTTGGAACTGGAGTTTGAAGTCTGGGAAAAAGCCCTGAAAAATGGAGCAGGCATTGAGATCCTTCTTCTGAGAATTGATGCCCTTCTAAAATTAATTTTTGAAAAAACAAAATATAATCATATATGTAAAAATTATTTACAAACCTTTTCTTTTTAATTAGTGAAATTAAATCAGAGTACATAAATGAAAAAACTTATGTCAGAATTACTCACTCTGCTCTGAAATAACTGTCTGGAATTAAAAAGCTAATTCTGAGCTTTCTAAATTCAGGACAAAGGATGACATTTTTCATAATAACTTATATTTACCAATAACACTTAAAGGATAGCTGCATATCATTAAGGATTATTTGCTATTCTCTGCATTTTATAAAGGGTAAGTTTGAATGTGATAGTGAAACGACATACATTTAATGATGATAGCAAGCAATTTTCTTCTCTACCTACAACCAATTTTCTGTCTTACGTTCTGCAGTAAGTTCATTGAAGTTAGAACCATAAATACCTTTTTTTTGTTTTTATTTTTTTTTTGCGGTACGCGGGCCCTCTCACTGTTGTGGCCCCTCCCGTTGGGGAGCACAGGCTCCGGACGGACGCGCAGGCTCAGCGGCCATGGCTCACGGGCCCAGCCGCTCCGCGGCATGTGGGATCTTCCTGGACCAGGGCACGAACCCGTGTCCCCTGCATCGGCAGGCGGACTCTCAACCACTGTGCCACCAGGGAAGCCCTATAAATACCTTTTAATGTGTACTTTATTTGGATGATTACCAACTAAGGAAAATATCTCATTATTGGGGGAAAAACAAGCAAAGATCAAGAGGGTACTTAAACTTATGAGAGTTTCCTCTGAGCGATTTTTTTAAATTGTTCTTATAATTTTGAAGGATTAGAAGCAGAACTGCTTCTAATGTGAAGAAACCTTTCATTTGGAAACTGAAGCAGCCTGCAATGTGTTCTCCCCATGTACTACTATTTCTTCAGTCCCCAAAATACTGGACTTTAAGAGCCAGGTTCTCCCCAGAATGAAAACTATATACGTGTACGAGGTCTAAATACAATCCTGCAAAACTACATCACTTAATAAAAAAGTATGAAACAGCAAATTGAAGAATACATATTTTAAACAAAGGGTTATTAGCTCTTAATGAAATAACACTTTAAATAGTACCTAGTATTACAGAGCTTCAGCTAACATAAAATTAATTCCCCTTTACTAAAATTTTTGATAACAGGGAAATTAAAGTGGCACTATTTGATCTGATTTAAGACCATATACCTTGTCGGGAAGGCAGTCTCCTCAGCCGCAGGAGGATGGGCCTCGGGCCTGGAATGCTTCCTCACCAAGAGATAAAGAGCCCACAGCCTGAGTGGCTCTTATCACCTTGTGGGGACTCTCCCTCTTTCAGAATCAATAAATGCTCCTTTGTCTCTGCTTAGAGCATGACTGTCACAAGGCCAACTCCATTGTCACACCTGTCCTCCACAGGGAGGGGACAGGGTTCCTTGGACTGTGGCAAAGGGGAGCGTGTACAGGCAAATTGTCCTGCTCTGGCCACTGGGAGAGGCCCGCTGGCTGGCGGGGGCTGACACCCAACACTAAGGTCATCCAGCTCTGTCTCTTCTCTACGCACTGTCCCACCTGGTCTTGTGTTCTCCTTGGTGACTCCAGTTCTTTGGACTCATTGTGTCATCATGAAATTCAAGTGTACTCCAAACCAGTACACACATACATAAATGTACCACTGAAATCAAATTTTATAAAAAGAATACCTAATCCTTACTAGATGTGATGTGCTCTAATATTTTCTGTTCTATTGTATTTTATTTTAGCTTTTTAAAAAATACTGGTACTACCCACTAAATATCTACCTTGCTGGTTTGTTGTGAAAATTAGATATTTGATGTAAAAAATATACTACAGTGCAAGACATTTGTAACAGGTGTACAGTAAATTCAGCCATTCTTATTGTTAATGACACACAGGGACTGTTTGCTGGTTGAGTGGCATGCAGGGTTCTGTGGAGACCAAGAAACCATTTGAAGGGCATGGTGGCAGTGAATTTTAAAAATGCTAACAACCAACGAAACCATCAGTCAGACTGCTCTTCCCTTCCTTCCTTGCATCTCTGTGTGCAATTTGCAATGAAAGTTCAATACAGAACATACCTGTAGTAAAAAAAAAAACTGGAGATACAGTCAACGAGCTGTAGAGTAATACATACGCTAGTGTTGTTTGCTCTGTGAAACTTTAAGAGTATATCAAACAGTGAGTCTGGGTATTTCTGAATTCTCCTTACCAGTGATAACTTTACAAGAGATGGGGCAGCGGGAGGTTCTCTGGCCGGCATTCTATTGCCAGCAATGGAACATATGGCAATTGTCAAGGAGTAAATTACAATACGTCCAAGTGAAGGTGAAGCTTTATATCCTATGCCAGTTTGCTTTCGGAACATTCCAAAAACTCTGGCACTGAAAAGGAAGCTCAAGCAACTCATGCTATTAGAAGCCTCACTACAGTCTTTCTCCATAACTTCCTTATCATTTGGAAATGAGAGGAGGGAACAGTTTACAAGAATGACTGATACTTTTTCCTTTTAACAGAACACAAAATCTTCTTTGTATGTTAGGAAAATAGAAAGATAGTAACATCTTTATATAATGTAAAAATCAAGGTTTTATGGCCATATTTTAGTTGATCTTACTTCTAGAAGTGTAAACTAGTTTGTGAAAGGAAACATCACTTTATTGGTTTTATTTGGCCCCTAAAGCATATATTCTAGGAATAGGACAAAATAAATATGGTGATACTGGTGAGAATTCAATAATTCCACTTCTTTAAAATGAAGGGTAGGGGACTTCGCTGGTGGCCCAGTGGTTAAGAATCCTCCTGCCAATGCAGGGGACACAGGTTTGAGCCCTGGTCCGGGAAGACCCCACATGCCGTGGAGCAACTAAGCCACAACTACTGAGCCTGTGCTCTAGAGCCCGCGAGCCACAACTGCTAAAGCCCGCAGGCTTAGAGCCCGTGCTCCATAACAAGAGAAGCCACTGCGATGAGAAGCCCGCGCACCGCAACTAGAGAAAGCCCGCACACACCAACGAAGACCCAACACAGCCAAAAATAAATAAATAAAATAAATTATAAAATGAAGGGTAAAGGATATAAAAATGGCCAAAAAGCACATAAGATATTCAACATCATTTGCCATTAGTGAAAAGCAAATCAAAACAACAATTAGATATTATTTTACACCCACAAAAAAAAAGTGTTAGTGAGGAGTCTATGAGTGAAATGTGAAATCCTACAGACCAAGCAAATTGGGGTAAGAAACAGAATAAAGGGGTTACAGTGATATAGATCCTTACAGATACTTTAAAAATTGTGTTGCTGAAGAATTTGTTGTGAACTGAACTTTAAAAATATTAGTTTCTCCTTTGACTTTTGCCAACTTTTAAAAGATATTTTTATTTCAGATTGCACCCCAACTATAGGAATCCACAGCTTTTCAGTTTTAGGTTTCTCTCAGAAAGTACAATAGAACTACATTACTTTGAACTCCATAATGTGCAATTCGTGACTATTCCAAAAAGGATTACTTCCCATGAATAAACTACAATGTATACATAGGTGTGAATAAAGGTATGAGATACTTAAAAATAGGAGTGTTAAAAAAAAGCAAACAACAGGATTGTAAAGATGAACAACTGACTTTCACTCACGTCAGGAATCTGATGTACAAGAAATGGATATGTTACCAAATCTGGATGTAGATTAACTCTAATTTCAACTTTCTTTCAATATTGTTTCTTGCTAAATACTTTTAGTGCCTTGACTTAAAAATAACATTGCATTCCTTTCCATTCAGATTGTTTTTATTTCAGACCAGGCTTTCTCGACATCGACTCCAAGCAAGAAAAGGTTTAGCTGCAAGGGTCTATACTCAAACACATTAACGGTACTTACTGTTTAAAGAAATTATATGTTAAATTTGTAAATAAAGTGTCATAGAATGTGAATAATCATTTGTAATGAGGTTTTCTTAACATAAATATTGAGATATTATATTGAGATATAATTTATATACTATAAAGTTTACCCAATTGAAGTGTCCAATTCTGTTTTTTGTATATTTGCAAAGTTGTACAGACTTCACATAATCTAATTTTAGAACATGTAATAAGTGGGTTTTTTTAATGAATTTATTTATTTATTTATCGCTGCATGGGGTCTTCCTTGCTACACGTGGGCTTCTCTAGTTGCAGCGGGTGGGGGGTGCGCGGGCTTCTCATGACGGTGGCTTCTCTTGTCGTGGAGCATGGGCTCTAGGCGCACGGGCTTCAGTAGCTGTGGCTCACGGACTCTAGAGCGCAGGCTCAGTAGTTGTGGCGCACGGGCTTACCTGCTCCGCGGCATGTGGGATCTTCCCGGACCAGGGCTCAAACCCATGTCCCCTACGTCGGCAGGCGGATTCTTAACCACTGCGCCACCAGGGAGGCCCCTGTAATAAGTTTTTAAGTTTGAATTTTTGCACATCTGGTTTGAGGAGACAGACATACTTCGAAAGTCGTTCATCACAAGTGCGTTCAAGTTAGTTTGGTAAGAAACCCATTCATTTTCAGCATTCAACCAGAGGCACCATACACGTATTTTCATCCTGTTTAAAACTATGATTAGGAATAATTTTTTACTCATTGCAGTTACTAAATAGACAACAGTTCTGTTACCCCACTTCCATATGACTCCATCATAGATCTATCCTCACAGTCATGTAACTTGGCCACTCTTGTCTTTAACAGGTTCAGTTTACATTTTCAAAACTAACTTTTTTCACAAAGCCAATCCTTTGCAAGCCAAACTGGAACGAATTGTGTGTGTTTAACCTGATTTCTTTTTCTGAGCTTCTCCTGTTTTTCTGCTAGTTTCATGTTCCTTAAAAGTGGGGTCATAACATAAAATTACCATTTGACCCAGCAACCCACCTCTGGATATATACCCAAAAGAACTGAAAGCAGGAATTTGAAGAGATATTTATATACCCATTTCCTAAGTGCATATTCACAAAAGCCAAAAGGTGGAAATAACCCGTATCCATCAACAGATGAAAAGATAACTAAAATATGGTCTACGCATACAATGGAATATTAGTCAACCTTAAAAAGGAATGAAGTTCTGACATATAACGCAACATGGGTGAACCTTGAAAACATTAAGCTAAGGGAAACAAGCCAGTCACAAAAGGATACACATTGTATATAAATTGTATACACATTCCACCTATAACAGGCACCTAGGGTAGTCACACTCTGAGAGAGAAAGTAGAATAGTGGTTACCAGGGGCTAGGGTTTGGGATAATGGGAGAGTTATTGTTGAATGGGTACAGAGAGGTTCAACCTGGAATGATGAAAAAGTTCTGGAGATGATGATGCTTGCACAATATGAAGGTACTTAATGCCACTGACCTGCATACCTAAATATGGTTAAAACTGTAAATTTTAAGTTAGATATATTCAACCACAATGAAATAAAAAGTGGAGTCATCTAAGGTTCAAGCCTCTAAAATAGGATAGATCAAAGCCAGCCTTTGGAATACACTATTTTCATTTTGCTTTTCCTTTATGCAAAGATGTGCATAAAAGTTACAAAAGAAACATGCATCTTTATTAGTATTCAGTTCTTGCAATAAATATATGACTTGGAAGTTATATTCCCTTCCCCTTAATTTCCCCCCAACAACTACTGAATAAAAGTATTTCTAAAAATACACATGTAAAAATGCCTCTTCTCTAATATTCAAATTATTATTTATATGTTCACCTTCAGGTTTTGTGTGTAAGTATAAGAGGTAGCATGCTTTATGGTTAAGAATGTGGGCTCTTGTGCTAGACTGCTGTGGTTCAGATCTTGACGCTACCATTGGTGTGTACCTTGGGCTAGTTACTTACCCTCTCTGTGCCTCTGTTTCTCATATAGGAAGATAATACCTACCTCATAATATTGTCATGAGACTAAAACGAATATTACATACAAAAGGTTTAGAAAAGTGCCCGGCACAAAGTACATTATAAGTTCCAAGGATTATCATTACTGTCACTTTTAAAAAGGTTACATCAATAACTTGCTTATAAATGTAAGCATCTCTGACTTCTAAGGCATTTTATGTTTTTAAAGGAAAAAGTTGATTGTGCACCTACCCTATACACAGTACTGCTCTTACGTTCAAACTCTTATTTAATAACTAAAGAATTGTTTGTATTTGGAGAATGTTTTGGCACACATAGTGCTCCTGTAGTCACTGTTTCATTTCATCAATCCATAACTTACTACTTTTTATGACAAGGAGATTACTCTTCTTTCACTCTTGAAAATCTACTCTTGTGGGCTCTGATTTTAGCACACTGTTGACAGAATTTCAATATTTAGTGACTACTGACATCCTCATGGAATAATGCTGCTGGAAGCTATTATAAGCATAGTATTCTTTTCACTTTTTGATACAGGAATACTGATTTACAATTTTTCCAAGTTGAAATCAGTTGCTTTAGTAACCCTCTAATTCGCCCACACTGCTCATGACTGCTGTTTCATCTTGGAAACTCTTTTTAATATCTTATAGAACCTATTACCCCCAATGCAGATATGGCCCAGTCTCTAGGCATTCTCCATACTGCTGGGATCTTTCATCGGTGTAGGACAGATCCCATGGCATAACACCTCGCTGATCTGACCTCTCCCAATAAAGACGCACAGGTTAATTTTGTCATTACTTTTACGCAACAATGCTACCACACAATCTTGCCTATACAAACTGTGATCACAAATTCTGAAGCAGGAGTGTATCATGGGGTGACCCAGCTCTGCCTATTAGTCTCAATGGCCATAAATTAGAGAGAATAGTAAAAGTTCAGTGAGTACTTCAGATTTTCCCCACTTAGAGAAAAAAAAATAGACCTGATTAATTTCCTTGCAGGTCACACTGAGTGGCAAAGCTGGGCCTTAAGCCTAGGTCTGTCTGACAACAAAGTTGATGTTGTGCAACCATGATATTTAATTTTCTCATCCCTCTGACATTCTTTACCATTCTTTGGTTCTCAGTTTTTAATATCTTCAGTGTATGTTCTATGAGCAATGTCTATTTTCTAAGAGACAGCTTTCTAAGAGATGAGATGACTGTTTTATGAGTTCTTTTGAAAAGGGCTATTGCAACGGTATGTGAGCTCAGATGCTGCCTTGTATTTTACCAAGGAGAGGAAAGAGGGGCCAGGAGGGCATGTTATTATCAAACCTTGAGTATCACCTATTAATTAGAGATTAATTTTTAATAAGTTGTGCTCAGCCTATTGTTATATTTTTTCCTGTATACATATCACCTCTTTAAACGGATCCACAGCTGAGACAGCTACAACCATTACGGCACATTTTGCGTGGTTCTCATCACTTAGCCCTGGTGACTTGCAATGATAGATGCATAAGACATTTTGTGCCTGGTAAGAAAGACTACAGAGATTGATAAAGAACATGTTCAGTTTGAGACGGGACTTCGAAAGATGACTTGAACTGTCAGTTTGAATAGGTGGAACATACAGCACTTTCTAGGAGAGAAACCTAACATTATTGAAAGTTCATCCCCTTAAACACTTTCTTAAGGTGCTCAGCTGAAGGATTTGTCACGGACGTTCAGGAGTAACTCAGAGACGTCACCACTCGGCACTTCTTTCCTAACAGGGAATTTCAGATTAAGGGAAATAGTTGCCCCTCTGATGAAGGATGAAGAAAAGAAAAAGAGAAAGAGGAGAAAGTAGATGGACTGGGGTGACAGAAAACTTGAGGCTACTTTTTTTAATGGTGGTGTAGAAAACTCAAGGAACCTTCCAATCAGTCTACTGCTTTCTTCCCTGATTTTATACAAAATAAGAAATATCTTAGGCCATGTGGGAAAAAACGCTCCTTCCGTATTCTTTACACAACTGACCTTCGAGTTCTCAGCAGGATGCTGGCCGAGCCCAGAGTTCAGCCTGCGTTTTCACAAGGCTTGTCCTTCCTCTGGTTTCTCCCCCGTCTCTCACGGGGTGCGGTAAACACAACCTCACTGTCCCTCTGCCATTTACTGCATTTACTTCTGGTCCAGCCTTGCTGCCCCTTAGCCGGGTGCCCTCGCCTCCGCGGCCACTCAGAGAAGTGGTGACTGTGACACGCAAACACACAAGGAAAACCCCACGCTAACCCAGTCGTGCCTGGAAGGCTGGCTCTCTCTGTCTAAAGGTGCTGACAGCGGCCAAGGAACGCATCTCGAGGGCAGAGCGCAGCAGACCCAGGAGCGCTGGCCACGGAGCGGCCTCCTCTGGCCCTGGCGTCCCGTCCCGCACACCCCACCCTCGGACAGCCCCGAGCCCGGAGAGTATTCACCTACGGCGCTCGCAATTACCGCCTTCAGCACACGCGCCATCTTGGAAAGCGTTAGCTAATTCCCGACGTACACATGCGTCGGAAGGGCGAAGGCGCGGTGGGGGGCGGGACAAGAGCCCGAAGGGGCGGGGCAGACAACACTAGGGGGCGGGGCGAGATCCTGGGGGCGGGGCAGACGAGGCTAGGGGACGTGACAAGTGGTGCTGCGTTCCCGTGGGTGTTGGGAGCGGGTCCTCTCTTTTACTACACAACGTATTGAAGTCACCGAGTGCATCTAAAGCAGAAACTTAAAAGGAGGACGCGACACCTCCTGTGGGCCCCTCAGAAATATAAAACAAAAAGTTTGGAGAAAGTTCATCGAGCTGACCAATGACGATTTTCGGTTTCCTGCCCCGCCCCCTTCGGCCGCCCCCCGCACCCCTTGGTGAAAGTTCTCGGGCTGCCATTGGCTGTGGCTGGGGGTGGATCCGGAACCTGTTTGCCGCGGAACCTTCGGCTAGCGGCTGTAGTTGGGCGGGGCGCGTCTTTGTGGCGTGGTTTCCGGGCGGCTGTCCTCCTGTGCATGCGGCGCTGTGTTCGGAGCGGCAGTCAGCCATGGCTCCGCGGGTGTGGCGTCGGCGGACCCTGGAGCGGTGCCTGAGGGAGGTCGGTAAAGCCACCGACCGCCCGGAATGCTTCCTCACGTAAGTGCTCGGAGCCCGGGCTCTGGTGCAGCTCAGGACTCGCATGGGCGCGGGCTGCGGACCCCCGGCAAGTTCCAGAGTAGGGGGAAGGCAAAGGGAAGGGGAGCTCCCTTTTCCTCAGATTTCAGGTAGTTTACGCTCCCCTAGCCTATCATACTTTTTTAGATGGTTAAGAGCTGTGTAGTGTGGATCTCCCAGTCGTGTGCTGTTGAAATCAAACTAACTGGGTTATTACTGTTTCGAGGCCTCAGTTGCCGCACCGCCCCCCGCCCCCGCCATACGCACCGGGTGGATTGCTTTTCTCCATGTGCTCCCAGAGCACCCAGTGCTTACTTACTCATCAGACTTAATTGAAAGTATTAACTTGTCGCTTATCTATCTACCCCACGACTTGAGCTTCTCGAGAGTTAAGGCTGTTTTTCGTCTCCCCAGCACGAGCTTGTGGTATTTTGTTCAAAGACTGTGAAAAGATCTAGGAAATTATGGCTCTCAGATTTATATTTGAAACCCGACCTTGAGGCTCACAGAAACTACAGCCATACACTCTAAGCATCGCAGATTTAGTATATCCAAAATGAACTGTTGGTTCTGTTTGCTCCCTGTCCTCTGCCCTCCCTGAGATCCTTTCCCCATGCTCGCCACCTGCCTTCCTTGTCACAGTGAGCAGCACCTCTGTCTTTCCAGTCCTTCAGACACGAAACTAAGCTACTTCCTTGATGTCTCCCTTTTTCTCAATTCTACATCCAGTTATTAGCAAATCCTGTCAGTTCTCGGAACTATACTATCCTGAATTTGATTATTTCTCACCGTATTCACAACTGTAATCCCAGCGCAGTTCTGCATCCTTTGCCCGGATGCCTGCATCAGCCTCCTGATCACACTAATTTCATTCCTTCTCCTCGACAGGCTTCTTTCCAAAGCATAAATTTAAATCATTTTTCTGCTCCTCAAACTCACCTAGTGCGTTTCTCTTAGGAAATTTGTTCTTGCTGTTTCTTCTGCCTGGAGTACATGTTTTCACAGCTTTGTAAGACTGTCTCCTTATAAATAGGTATCATCTCAGATGTCACATCCTCAGAGAGGTATTCTCTGACCCTTCTTACCAAAGCAAGTGTTGACTATGGGCTGACTGAATGGAGTGGCCTGTAATCTAGCAGAGTTGAGAATTTAAGGTTAAGATTCACTCTCTATCTTTAGGCAAATAGATCTGGCACGGTTTTCCTGTCTGAAATCCAGATAGCAGATTCACAGATACTTGGTTGACACCTTTTATATACTAATGTGGTTCTTTGGCAAGATAATACACTGTTGGGGGCCAGAATCTATACATACTTAAAATTGACATTTCATGTGCAGCAACGTGGATGGACCTAGAGAATATTATGCTTGGTGAAGTCAGTCAGACAGACAGAGGAAGACAAATACTGTGTGTTATCACTTACATGTGGGATCTAAAAAGTAATACAAATGAATTTATATAGCAGAACAGAAACAGACTCACAGATATAGAAAACAAAATGGTAGTTACCAGTTGTGCGGGGGAGCAAGTTAGGGGTGTGGGATTCAGAAATACCAACCACTATGCATAAAATAGATAAGCAACAAGAATATATTGTATAGCAATGGAATTGTCTTGGCCATTATCTTGAAATAACTTTTAATGGAGTATAATAAGTAATCACTGAAACTAATATAATATTGTAAATCAGCCATACTTCAGTTTTTTTAAAATTTGATTTTGCCCAAGAGTTGGGCTTTTTAAAAAAATTCTGAGTGCTGTGAAATTGTTACCTATAATTATAAATCTAATTTAACTCCTCCCTGTCCCCTTAATAGCATTCAAGATGAACTGGCATCAAAGTTTACTTCTTTAACAAAAGTACTTTATGACTTTAATAAAATACTGGAGAATGACAGGAAACGTGGAAGTCCTTTACAGAGACTGATGATAAATAACTTTGATGATGAGCAGATTTGGCAACAACTGGAATTGCAGAATGAACCAATTTTACAGTACTTCCAGAATGCAGTTAGTGAAGCCATTAAAGATGAGGACATCAGTCTTCTCTCAGAGAATGAGGTGCAGGAGTGTGAAGAGGATGCCTCAGAGATGGAGGCCGGTGGTGAGGAGGACCTAGAACAAGATTTGGAAGAGGAGGAAGAGAAAGTGTCAGACCTGAGTGGTGATGATCCTGAAGAGGATGAGAGAGCTATAAACTCAAGCAAATTGGATCTGAGGAAAAGCCCAGATTTCAGTGATGAGGACTCTGATCTTGACTTTGATATCAGCAAATTGGAACAGCAGAGCAAGGTGCAAAACAAAGTGCCTAGGAAACCAACAGAAAAGTCCGTAGTAGATGATAAATTCTTCAAACTGTCTGAAATGGAGAGCTTTTTAGAAAACATAGAAAAGGAAGAGGAACAAAAAGGTGATGAAGATGAGGAGGATATTGATTTTTTTGAAGATGTCGATTCCGATGAAGACGGAGGACTGTTTGGAAGTCAGGATCTTAAGGTAAAGTTTTGGGAGAGGACAGAGCATTCTTTCTGCCTCCTCAAATTAGATGGGGTTCTGTTTCTCCAGAAGAGGTTTAAAATACTTCAAAACTCACCAGGGCTTAAGTGAAATATTTAGATCAGTTGAAAAAGAAAGACTGGAAAAATTAAACCAGAGCCATTGTCTCCTTATCACAGAACACTTGTTTTGTAGCTTCAGAACCACAGTCACACATGTTAGAGAGATTCAGAATTTTCCCTCAAACATGGATTTTCATCAAACACTAGAAATAAGAGTGAAAGGAAGGCATTTGTATACTTTATTTAGGCAGGGATATTTTGGAAATAATTGTAGTTAGAAGATTTAGAGAAAAGAATATCGTGCTCTATCTAGTCAGTCATAAATCAATCTATACTGCCATTCAGTTTGTTGTGGTCTAATAGTTCTTTCTTACGGTTTATGGTAGTGTTTTTAGTTGCCAATTTCCCCTGTACAGTATGCATACACATTTATGCATGATTTAATGTATTTTTCTATTCTTGATTTAAGGTCTTAAAAGTATTTATGTTTTAGTCAGGTAAAAGTTCCAGAAACCTGAAATACAAAGATTTCTTTGATCCAGTTGAAAGTGATGGAGACATAGCAAGTGTCCATGATGATGGTGATGAACTGGCTTCAAGTGAAGAGGAAGAAATTGCTGAAGAAGGAGAAGAAAGCTTTTCTGAGATGTGAGTATTTTGAATCCTTTACACTGTAAGCTGGAGGTACCCCATCCTATTTGTGTACTCCTGGTTGTCAGCTGTGATTGTCCTAAGAATTGGGATTCTCTAAGATCAGAGAGTAGATTCTCTAAGATCAGAGAACCTCAGAATAGCCAGAGGAAAGTCTCCAAATTTGAAGGGACGTCAGAGATGATCTAGTGCAGTTAAGCGTCACTGGCAGTAGCATGCAAACCCTTCTTACCAGGAGCTCTGATTTGTTTTTTTGTGTCAGTAAAAATGCCCTGTTGTTACTTTGGTGAGATAAGTTTGTATTATAGATTGATGAAAAATTTGTTTTCTATATATTGGACACTTCGTTCTGTTTCACCTAAATAATTCCTTCTGTTCCTTAGTAACTGAATGACTATAGAAGTTCTGAATATTTAATTGCATTAAGTCTACAAAAGAAGAACTTAAATTACTAAGTTTGTTTCTTTTTGTTTTTCTAACAGAAAGTGGTGTGTTTCCTTTCATAAGTGTTTTGGTCTTACAGGGATGAAGATAATGACCTTGAAGAAAGTGGAGACAGTAAACAACACAAAGAAACCTTGAAAAGAGTGACCTTTGCTTTGCCAGATGATGAGGAAACTGAAGATACAAATGTCTTAAATGTACAGAAAGACTCTGATGAAGTCAAATCCTCTTTTGAAATAAGACAGGAAAAGGTAATAATTAGGAATTTTAAGGGATTTTTTCATATGCTTGACATGACTGTGGAAATCACAGACTACTAACTAATCTACCCTGTTTTGTTTTTTGTGTTTTTTTGGTGGAACACTTAACTGTCCTTAAAAAAAAAAAACAACTTGCAGCCGCTTTCTGTAGCACCCTGTATAGAGATGTGGGAAGGGGAAGCAACTAATTTGCAAAAATCAATGCTGCCTTTCCCAAGCTATGGCTTTCAATCTGGGGCCCGTCTGTAAAACTTGTTTCTTTTCTTTCTCCGTGCTGTCTTTATACCTGGGGCATGTTTTTCCTAACTAGCTGTCCTGTGAGCCTCTCCTGGTAACTGGTTCACCTGCTTTTAAGGATACTGCCTATCTCAGATGGCTTCTGCGAGTTGCCAGGTAGCCAGAATTTTAACTAATACCATCTCAAACACATCTTCCAGAGTCGATAAAAATTATTTCCTTGTGACAATTTGAGACAAACAAAGTGTTATTTGAAAATAATAGGTACAGCCTGACTCCAAATATTTGGCTTTTATCATTTAACTATCTTAAAATTAGATCACACAGTTCGAAGTGAGACTAGGCAAATAACCAAAGATACCAAGGATATCAAAAGAATCATTTTAAAAAGAGAATCTGGGGGGACTTCCGTGGTGGTCCAGCAGTTAAGACTCCACAGTTCCACTGCAGGGGTTGCAGGTTTGATCCCTGGTTGGGGAACTAAGATCCCACATGCTGCATGGTGCAGCCAAGAAAAAAAGAGAATCTGAGTTAAACACATGATGGTCAGATTGTTCCCAGAAGAAAAAGTCTTAAGAAAAAAAAAATGGAAAGAAAATATGAACTTTGTTCTTGAGTTAGTGTCCTTCCCTCCCCACACCCCTGCAAAAAAAAAAAAAAAGAGAAGCAGGTTTAGTTTTACTGGGGAATTATATCAAACCTTCAAGAAGTAGATAATTTAGTGCTGTTTGATCAGTTCCTACATATAAAGAGTAAAGCTTCCAAACTTTTCTTGTGAAGCTATTGTAACATGAATACCCAAACCTGATAAAGGTAACATTAAAACACACACAGTCTCACTTATGAATATTGATGCAAAAATCCAAAATAGCTCAATGAAAGAATAATGCTGCCACAACCAAGTGGGCCTCATCCTCTTGATTCAGGATTAGGGAATCTATTAATTTAATACTTGTTAGGAGAACAGGTTAAGGAGAAAAACCATATGGTCACCTCCGTATATGTCAAAAATGACATTTAATAAAATTCAATATCCATTCCTAATTTTTTTTTCTAACTTCCAGTGAAATACAAACACATCTAGCCAAAAGATGCCATCATGCTTAATGGTAGAATTCTAGAAACATCCCTTTAAAATCAAGAATAAGACTATTCCCACTACCACTATTACTATTTCCACTGTTACTTAAGATTCTTGTAGAAGTGTTATTTAGCCAGGACAGCTACAAAAGAAAATGATAAGAGGTGAGAAAAACTGAAGTGAAAGCATTAATATTTGCAGAGAATACTAGAAAAACCAAGCAGATGAATTGAAAAGCTATTAGGAACAATAATTCAGTAAGGTAGCTGAAAAGGCTGGCATTTTATACACTGTGAGGTCATTATAGATGCCACCTTTTCAGAAGTAAGACATAATTTGGATTGTGGGTGTGGAGTCAGGAGGGTCAGGCTCCATCAAATATTGATGTTCTAATAAAAAATTACTTAGTCTTGGAATGCTCTAATAATTAAAATTGATAGTGGCTTGTGAATAAATAGGTCGTTTGACTAGAACAGAGCCCAGAAATATACCCAAATGCTGCTGGGAGAAGTAAGTAAATTATAAACATGGCATTCCAAATCAGTGGGGGAAAGAGGTCATCCACCTCTCCTCATCCCACCGCAGGGGACGGGAATAGGAGGTCACTACTGGCATCATTAAAAGATGGCAAGGACAAAACAGAATTGTGTTCAGGAACAGTACCTTTCTTGCTCTCCCACTATTAAAAATATTAGTTGCTTTTACTCAACTGTAAGTCTAGTTTTCTTCCCTAAACACGTAGTAACTCTTTTTGTCTCTTAGATGAATGAAAAAATTGCATCTTTGGAAAAACAGTTGTTGGAAAAGAAACCTTGGCAACTTCAAGGGGAAGTGACAGCACAGAAGCGGCCTGAGAACAGCCTCCTAGAAGAGACCCTGCACTTTGACCACGCCATCCGTATGGGTGCGTGTGGCCACTGGGCTCCTGCAGCTGTTCGTGTCTGTGCCTTTTCTATGGTTCTCATAGATTTGGAGTAATATTTCTTTTCCCCAAACTTTTTATTTTAAAAACTTGTAAACATATAGAAAAGTTGAAAAAATAGTACAGTGGACATATGTATGCCATTCAGCTGGATTCAACAGTTGTTAAGTTTTGGCTATATTTGGCTTTCTCCCCCCATTTATGTGTGTGACTGTGTGTGTGCACTTTTTTCCCCGAGTCATTTGAAAGTAAGTAGCCAATATCATGACACTTTAGTCCTGAGTACTTTTATTTTTTTCTAAGAACTAAGACATTCCCCTGTACAGCCACAATACCATTAATCCACCCAAGAATTACTACTATACTAGCGATGCCTAATGTATAGTCCATAATCAGTCCTGCTAGTGATCTGCTTACAGTGCCTGCTGTCATTGTCCAGTGATTAAATTGTGATTCCAGCCAGAACCCTGATTATCTCATTGAATTCTTTCTTGTACCCGTTAAGTCAAAATGAATTTCTATTTTATTTAGTGCTAGAGAATGGAAAAGAGGGGGCAAGTCCCCAGGTGCATGGGTTAAAAGTGTTAGCATTTGCTACCATATGTATTTTGTAGTTTTGTGGTTCTCAAATTGCAGGGAGCATCAGAAAGGCTAGTTAAAACACACAGAGGTATCCCTTTTTCTTCCTCACTTTCTGATTTAGGAGGTGTGGGGTGGGCCCAAGAATTCGCATTTCTAACACGTTCCCAGATGGGGGTGATGCTGCGGTTCAAGGACCACCCTTTTCGAACCACTGCTTAGTTTATATATACCTAATGAGCACATGTCCTGTTTCCTTTAGCACCTGTGATCACAGAGGAAACCACTGTTCAACTAGAAGATATCATTAAGCAGAGGATAAAAGATCAGGTCAGTAACAATGAAATTTAACTTAATTCAAAATTCACTGAAATGTTTAGAAATATGTAAGAATATTTTGGGAGTAGGAATAACACTTTATTTTCATAGAATATTTGTTCTATCAGTTCTTCATTTAAAAGCCCTAAGTCTACACCAGAAGTGTCCTTGCCCTTTGTTGTGTGAGGCACTGCCATCACACAACAAAGACGGGTGTCGTGCCTGAGGAGAATGGGGTGACCAAAGAGTTTTTGTTTAAAACTTGATCTTATTTTGTAAACTTAGAGTAAAACTTGGGTACATGACACGTGCACCAAGAGATGGCTTTTTTTTTTTTTTTTTTTTACTATTTATTTATTTATTTGGCTGCATTGGGTCTTAGTTGTGGCATGCAGGATCTAGTTCCCTAAACAGAGATCGAACCCGGGCCCCCTGCACTGGGGGCAAGGGGTCTTAACCACTGGACCACAACGGAAGTCCCGAGATGGCTTTATAACATGTGTTTGTTTGTTTAAAATAGGAAGGGTTTGAAAGATGGGTACTATATGCAGAAAATCTTTAAAGTTGAAATGAAGCAAACTCTTGTCTTAACTGTTGAGCAAACCACGATAAGGAATTGTGGAGTTCAAGTTGGTAACCAGGAGAGAGACGTGTTTAAAACAAAAAAGGGTACTTGAGTGATGCCCTTTCTGCATAATACTTCCTGTGACTTGAGTAGTCATTTCAAATGGTGAAAATGATTTCCTTTTTGCTGCAGTTTGCTTTTGCTTACTCTGGAAAGATAATATTCCAGCAGAGGATTCTTTTTTAAAAAAAAAATTAATTTATTTATTTTTGGCTGCATTGGGTCTTTGTTGCAGCACACGGGCTTCTCACTGTGGTGGCTTCTCTTGTTGTGGAGCACAGGCTCTAGGCGTGTGGGCTTCAGTACTTGTGGCGCACGGGCTTAGTTGCTCTGTGGCATGTGGGTTCTTCCCAGACCAGGGATCGAACCCATGTCCCCTGTATTGGCAGGCGGATTCTTTTTTTTAAAATTTATTTTATTTTATTATTTATTTATTTATTTTTGGCTGTGTTGGGTCTTCGTTGCTGCACGCAGGTTTTCTCTAGTTGCAGCCAGCTGGGGCTACTCTTCATTGCGGTGGCTTCTCTTGTTGTGGAGCACAGGCTCTAAGCCCGCGGGCTTCAGTAGTTTGGGCGCATGGGCTCAGTAGTTGTGGCTTGCGGGCTCTAGAGTGTGGGCTCAGTAGTTGTGGCACACGGGCTTAGTTGATCCGCAGCATGTGGGATCTTCCCTGACCAGGGGTCGAACCTGTGTCCTGGCAGGCGGATTCTTAACCACTGCACCACCAGGGAAGTCCCTCCAGAGGAAGATTCTTAAGGGAGCCTAGAAAGAAGTTACCGATTTTATCTGTCAGTTTGTGTTCTGTGTGTCTTTCATATTTTAGGCTTGGGATGATGTCGTACGTAAAGAAAAACCTAAAGAGGATGCATATGAGTATAAAAAGCGTTTAACACTGGACCATGAGAAGAGTAAGTTGAGCCTTGCTGAAATTTATGAACAGGAGTACATCAAACTCAACCAGGTAAGGACACTGCTAAGGCGAAGGCGTTGTCATTCAGGGAGGAGAGGTGGAGAGCCACCTCTGCAGGTTCTACCTGCTCGTCGAAATGTGTGAAATACCTAAGTCTTGAACTTTGGGGTCACCTTGTTTAGTGTGAGACAGAGCATGCTAGGAATAGAGGGGCTGCAGTGTTCCCACTAAGTGTCAGGGGCAGAGGGGATTTGTTTTGCAGTTACTCATTGGTCACCTGATACTTTCACAGCTAATTATTAACTTTTCAGCAATTATGCTACAATTTAGAAACCATTTCTCATTTGTACTTTAGAAGTTGTTAAATTTTATAAGATTATTTGTGAACTCCTTCATGTATTTAGGTCTGGTGAGTTTTTGGTTGTTGTTTCTTTTTACTTAGAGTGTTAAAAAAATACTTTTAGTTAAATAGGACCAAGTCATATTTCCAAAAATGTTGTATTCCCAATATGACAAATGGAATTATTCCTTCACATTTGATTTGCTGGGAATGTGGTCAGTATGTGCCTGGGGATGAAGTGGCATTTTTATCCTGCAAGAGCATTTAAGATTCCATCCAGATTGTGTTAATTAATGCCACTTAGGCAGCAACAGCAGATAGGGCCCTAATGCCACTGTGAAGCTGAAGAACTGGAAGGATTTGAATTAAAATTTTTCCCGGCTGCCTTGCCGCCCAAGGTGGTAGTTGAAGGGAGATGTGTACAACCTCAGTCAATGCTTAGTGAAAATCCAGCTACTATGAGGAGATTCAGTAAATACAGAAAGTATTTGGTAACCATGAGAGGTAAAAATGAAATTATGTAGCTCGTATCAGGTCTTTAAATGTTAATTTTGTTTCTGTCTTGGACATCAGCAGCCAGTTCACAAGTTTTTGAGTGTGGACTCAATTTAGGCTAATCCTAGCCTCATTCATTCCATTAAGAGTTAGTCTGGCAAGGAAGGATGATCTGAATTTCCTGAAGTTTAGCAGCTACCCTGGAGGTAATAAGCAGAGTGCTGATAAACAGCATGTGAATGAACCTTAACCCTTAGATCTGTGTGTGTCAGGAAGATGCTGGATGTCAGATGCATTGTTTCACAGGTACAACCTGGGATGAGGGCAAAGGACGTGGTTAGGATTTTAAAACAGGTGTTAAGTTTAAGGAGTAAAAAGCAGTAGTATGTGCTTGGGCATGGCTGGAAGGGGGCACTGACAGACACTGGACACACAGACCTGGGTGTGCTGTGGCATTAGGGCAACCGGGGTAAAGAGCCAGTTGCTTCCCAGTGATGAGTGGTAGTGGTGATAGTGGTTTTTCATGGGTTCATCAATAAGTAACCAAACAAAAACTTTTGGCTTCTTAGAATAGCATTTGGGGCATGGGGAAAGAGAAGTGTGAAATTTACCTTTTCTTAGTGGAATGAAAACTGCTGTCAATTTTTTCCAATGTGATTTAATCAGAAAAATCTTTAACAAATTACATATACGTTTGTCCCTGCAATCCAAATGAATATTTGGATAATTTTACAAAATCTTCATTAACTCCTTAGTTTTGTTTTTTGCTTTGTTTCTTGTTTTTAATTGAGTTGAGATTCACATAACAAATTAACCATTTTAAAGAGAGCAGTTCAGGGGCATTCATGGTGTCGTGCAACCACTACCTGTATCTAATTCAAAAACATTTTCGTCACCCCTCCCCTGACAGCCACCAATCTGCATTCATTCCCTGTGGATTTACTTACTCTAGATATTTCATGTAAATGGAGTCATACAACCTGTGACCTTTTGTGTCTGATGCCTTTTATTTAGCTTAATGTTTCAGGATTGTGACGTGTCTGTAATTTGTCCCCTTTTTTATAGCTGAATAGTATTCTGTTGTGTGTGTACCACGATTTACTGATCCAGTCACCGGTTGATGAGCATTTGGGCTGTTTCTGCCTTTCGTGAATAATGCAGCTATGCACATGTGTGTCCATGTACTTGTTTGAGTACCTGCTTTAATTCCCCTGGGCATGTACCTAAAAGTGGAATTGCTGCTCCTATGGTGATTCTCTGTGTAACTTTTGGAGGCACTGCCAGACTCGTTTCCACTGTGCCTGCACCATCTTACGTTCCCACCACACTGCCTAAGGGTTCCGGTCCTTCCACAACCTGGCCAATACTTTTTATTTTCTGTTTTGTTTCTTTTTAAATAGCCATCCTAGTGGGAGTAGTTTAGTTACTGACGGAAGTAAACATCAAGGGAACTAAACTGTACATTCTAAATGTTAGTGATACAGTTGCGACAGCTTCTCAAGTGCACGTCATGTTTCTTCTTGGGTGGGTGCTAGTGCCGCCCTGGTATTGGTGACTTCGATCTTGCCTTGGAATGTTTCTTTGGAGCTGAAGCCTGGCGACGAGAAACTGGTGATACCCTTATCGGCCTTGAGTGTTTTGTCCTATGATGCCTGTGACGCTGCTTAGTCTGATAACATTGAACTTATTTCCTAAGCAAAAATCAGCAGAGGAAGAAAATCCAGAGCACGTAGAAATTCAGAAGATGATGGATTCCCTCTTCTTAAAATTGGATGCCCTCTCCAACTTCCATTTCATCCCTAAGCCGGTAAGTGTGTTTACATCTCAGTGAACAGACAGAGCAGATGTGATTGTAATTCCTCTTTGAGCTTTTGTGAGACTCGTGCTTTATTTGGTTTCAGGATACAAACCTGCGGGAATTCCCCATAAATTACAGGCAGGGCCTCCCATGAGGAAGGCTCGTGTCTGGTCCCATGACAGTTCTGGCTCTACCCTGCTGGTCCCTGCCAGACCCTTGACCTTAGCCACAGGGTCTCCTCAGTTCCCACCCTTCTTCCTTGTCTGGTCTCTGGTTGCTTGTGTGATGGTCTTGGGAGCGTGTGTGGTGTCTGTACCTGGCGGTTATTGAGCACCTGCCACCTGTCAGATTAGGTCCGTCATGTCCACTAACTCTTACCCCACAGAACCTGAGGCAGATACTACTCCTTCCACTTTGCAGATGAGGACAGCAAGGCTTCGGGGCGGGAGGTGAGCCCTAACTCCTGGGCCCTTGCTCTCCGCACTGCGTGCTGTTCCCCCTCTGCCTCTGCGACTCCCGCCCGGACAGCTCAGTGCCCATCTGCTCCGCAGCTCCCTCCTGCTCACCAACTTCTGTGAGCCTGCAGAACATGCTGCACCAGCCTCCTGGTACTTGCTCGCCTGGTGCCCCCGGGGGTCACTTGTGTTGTCTGGAAGTGGGATGTCGAGCATCAAGGGCTAGTCCAGAGTCAGACCTGAGTCTGTCTGCCCCTCAGTGGCTTCGTGATGTAGGCAAATTGCCTAACGTTCTGTCTGTACAGAGGAGGTGGTGACCTCCGAGGTCCTTTCCGATCCTTTGATGGTCAGGTAACTTTTCCTATGTGAGTATTTGGTCATCACCTGCTTCTTTGTTTTTGTTTAATCTTGGTGTCCTTTACATGATGGTACGTTTTTGGTGGTGGGGCCCATCTTGAGAGTCTCAGAGTGCTTGGTCTGACCGTGTATAGTGAGCAGGTGAAGAGAGGAGAGGGATGTCTCCACCTTCTTGGCCAGCAGGTCCTGCTGTGGAAAGGTCTTACTCATGTGGAGAATGCGATCCCTTCCCTGCTTACAAGGCCCCGCGGGACATGACTCCTTCCCATCCCTCTGGTCCCCGTGGTTTGCTCCCCGGCCACCCTGGTCTCCTTCCTTCCCTCCGGGCTCTTCCATCTGTAGGGTCTCAGGTTTGACACCTCCTCTTCCCGCGTCTGTCTCTGCCCTTCTCCCTCATAGCCCCATGGCACAGGTGCACTCATTGGTGGATGGTTCATTGCTCACTACTCATCTTCAAGCCCCACAGTTGTGTGGGGTTTTTTTGTTTTTTTTTTTCTGGTACGCGGGCCTCTCACTGCTGTGGCCTCTCCCATTGTGGAGCACAGGCTCCGGATGCGCAGGCTCAGCAGCCATGGCTCACGGGCCCAGCCGCTCCGCGGCACGTGGGATCCTCCCGGAACGGGGCACGAACGCATGTCCCCTGCATCGGCAGGTGGACTCTCAACCACTGCACCACCAGGGAAGCCCACAGTTGTGTTTTTTTTTTTTTGCGGCTGTGTTTTCACACCAGCCTAGAGCCGGCTATGGGGAAGTCCTCAGACATCCCTTGGAATCTTGGGCCACAGTATAAAAGCCTTTCTTATTTTTTTCCTTGTCAGAAATGTCATTTCTGGTCTAGCTTCCTCTTGATATTGCTTTTTTCATATTCAGGTTGGTATTTCACAAGTCATCTCCATGACTGTTAACCAGTCATCAGTTTCTGTTATTTTTTGGGTTGTCTCCATTTTCTGTATATTTCTCTTTAAATTGTAGAATGGAATACAGTGCTCCCAATAAATAAATGAACAGCGGTCCAGGGGAAGAGATGATTTCTTTCACACTCTGACATTCTTCTCTTATTTAGAGTCCAGGACCCTGTTGTCTTCAGGGCTTGTTTTTGTTCCTTATGAAGGATCCTGGGGTGCATATCTGCCTAGTTAACTGGAACGTGGGCAGGACTGTGATAGGAAATGAGCTGGTGAGGTGGACAGCACTGTGCTTTGGGACAGAGCCCTGTCTCCTGGGGCTCAGTCTCGTGTTCGCTCAGGACACCTACTCTTTCCCACTTCATCCTTTACTCCACTGCGGACCCCGTTGTCCCTGCGTCAAGATGGGCAGGACTAGTGTACAGAGCAGTAGTGTAAGTCTTCCATGACCATTGCCCTTTTACTACCGTGAGTGGGGTGCAACCATTGTAACTTCTGAATCCCTTGGGCAGTTCTTTCAAGAATAAAAAAAAAAACTAAAGGACAAACAAATGGCCCTTCAGTTAGTGTTGCATTCTTTCCTCCTGTTTTTATAATTTGTAGGTTGTGTTTATTTCAGTACTGTCTTCATTTTCCAAAACAACTTAGTATCATTTCATATTTCTCTTTATAACATCTGTTTTTAGTTGCTGGAACATGTTGTTCCAATAAGCACCTTTCCTTGCAGCGTTTTCCGTGTATTTCTTATAGTGAGCTTTTTTCCTATACCCAAAGGCAAGATAACACTTACAGACACCAATAGATTCTGTTAAACGGTGGATAGGATTGTTTGAGAATATACACCTACATGACAGGTGGAAATGATTTACTAACAGATGAAAGAATGTGTGTTTGAATATGGCAGACAGGTCCTGAAAAAGTATAGAAATAATCTCCATGAAGTATTGTATGTATTATGTATTTCAGTAGGTTCACAATTTAAATATTTTATGTGAGGACCACTTCTGACTTCCTGTTAAGTGTGTTGTCTCTTTTCTAGCCTGTCCCAGAGATTAAAGTTGTGTCGAATCTGCCAGCCGTCACCATGGAGGAGGTCGCCCCAGTGAGTGTCAGCGATGCAGCCCTCCTGGCCCCAGAGGAAGTCAAGGTGAGAAGCCAGTGTTGAAGCTTCAAATCTCTGTCTATAAGTTGGTCGTTTCTAGTCAGATCTCCATTTAAGCTCGTTTTCCTTGAGCTTGTAGTCTTTATTCTAACGTAGCTCAGCAGTTTCCAAGTGTAATCACATTAATAATATAGAATCTTCAAATACAAGTCTTCTGTAATCAGGTATTATTGTGAGATACAGATTGAGAAATATTGTAAAAGCTAATTGTAAATATCCAACATCAGTATATTGTTATAATTCAGTTTGAATATTAGAAGTTTGAGGTTGTTAGCTTCGGTGTTAGGTTTAAAACAAACTGCATATATTTAGCAATCCTTTGATATTAATCAGCATTTCCCCCTTTGTGTTGTATACATGTAATGCTTATCAGTAATAGCATTTGGATCTTGGGAGGAGTTGGACATACCACATGCAGGCTGTCCCTGCCTTGTGAGCGTGGGAGCTCTCGCCTTGCACAGTAATGGTGGCTTCTGCCGAGGCCTCGGCCTCCTGGCACCTGGCAGCACGGCCCTCCTTTTTTGTGCTCATTTGCTTTGCTCCACCCACACTCACCCCTTCAGAGCCTCTGCCACCTCTGCTAGGCTGGGCTGGCAGCAGAAGAGAAAAGGGAGGAAATGGACCCTCACCAACTAGGTTTCCTGCCGTCAGCCCCCCATGGCTGCCAGCAGCTCAGAGCTGGGCTGCTGCGGGCAGGTGACTGCAGCCCCGGCTGGGGTCTCCATGCTTCTCCAGGAGGGACAGCCTGACACCCCTGCTCTCCAGGCTGCCTTTGTGAAGGAGTGTTGGGACTGAACTGTCGCCGTCAGAGAACGCATCCTGGGTCTTAGAAAGCTGAGTGACCAGAGCCCTTCAGAGTGTAGGCAGGGATGCTCTGCTTCTCGCTTGGCCATCGGTGTACAGCCCATCAGCCACATTCCATAGAGTTGCTTCTCTTCTAATTTCCTGAGTTGTTAGTTTAGATGAATGAGTGTGTTTGTGGTTGTTTTTCAATAGGAGAAAAATAAAGCTGGAGATACAAAAACAGCTGCTGAGAAAACAGCTACAGACAAGAAACGAGAAAGGAGGAAAAAGAAATATCAAAAGCATTTGAAAATAAAGGAGAAAGAAAAGCGGAGAAGACTTCTTGAAAAGAGCAACCCAGACCGAGCAGGGAAATACACCAAAGCAGTAGCTTCCGAGAAGTTAAAGCAGCTAACCAAGACAGGCAGAGCTTCACTGTTAAAGGTGAGGATGGCGCAGGAAAGCTGCTGCAGGGGCAAGGGGAGCGGATGGCAAGCTTTAGGTGATCCGGGTGGCGGAGTAGCCGAGCCAGCCACCGCTGCCCACCTGCGGAGGGAAGGGGACGGGAGAGGCCGTGGGGACTGGCCGGCTTTCTAATGCAGGGTCCTCACGGTCACCTGACATTGTGAGACCATTGTTGCAGCTTAAAATGTATATAATATCTCTGCACTAACTGATGTAAGTTTTCGTGTTCTTGTCTAGTTCTTTTTCATATTTATACTTTGATGCCCTGTTCTAATCATTTGGTTTTTTTCATCTTTAAGCACATCTTACAACGTGAACTTGTATTTTTTTAATTGCAGGATGAAGGTAAAGACAAAGCCTTAAAATCATCACAAGCATTCTTTTCTAAATTACAAGATCAAGTAAAAATGCAAATAAATGATGCAAAGAGAACAGAGAAGAAAAAGAAGAAAAAACAGTATATTTCTGTTCATAAATTAAAGCTGTAATAGATTTTGCATATAATGTAAATAGTAACATGTAAGCTTATATTCTGTCATTCTTTTTTGTAATAAAATTTTTGAGAACTTTTCTTTGCATGGATGGAGATGTTTGAGAAGAGCAAACCTTCATCTGGGTATGTGGCGGGACCTCTCTTCCCAGACCCTCCCCACGGTGTGCCCACCCCAGGCCCAGCTGGTGAGGGGGCGGGCCTGCATGCTGGAAACCCCATCACAGCCAGCTGTCCACAGCAGAGGTCCTCACGTGTCTTCAAGAGGCCTTGATTTTCTTCTCCCACTGCCCTGTCATCCTTTCACAGAACAGTGGGATTTCCATGCGTGTGCCTTACATTCTTCCCCTTAGGAAGTGATCTCATGTCATGTGAGCAGAGGCTCGCGGAGGCCGGGGAGTCTTGTCCCCATCAGATGCAGGAGGATGGGGGTGATTCGGCCGTGAGAGGAGGTGAGCTTGCTGGGAGGACAGACTGGTGGTCCTTGGAGCCTTCCACGACCACCGGGTGCTCCCTGTCTCAACCTCCCACCCAGGGAAGACCACCTTTTGTCTGACAGGTCTCACATTATGCTTTTTTAAAAAATTTATTTTATTATTTTATTTTATTTATTTATTGTTTCTGGCGGCGTTGGGTCTTTGTTGCTGTGCACAGGCTTTTTCTCTGGTTGTGGCGAGCGGGGGCTACTCTTTGTTGCGGTGCACAGGCTTCTCATTGTGGCTTCTCTTGTTGTGGAGCACGGGCTCTAGGCGCGCAGGCTTCAGTAGTTGTGGCACGTGGGCTCAGCAGTTGTGGCTCATGGGCTCAGTAGTTGTGGCTCATGAGCTCTAGAGTGCAGGCTCAGTAGTTGTGGCGCAAGGGCTTAGTTGCTCCACGGCATGTGGGATCTTCCCGGACCAGGGATCGAACCCGTGTCCCCTGCACTGGCAGGCGGGTTCTCAACCACTGCACCACCAGGGAAGCCCTCACATTATGCTCTTGGTAGAAATGTCTTAAGCCTTATGTGGGTAGAGGATGAGAACAAAGCTGAAGCTGAAGCAATAGCGAAGGGACAGTCACAGTCGTCAGGAGCCTGGAGGTTTGTGATCTGCGGTCCTGCTGACAAAGAAGCTGGCCCCTCAGGGTACCCCAGTCAGTACTGAACTGTCATTTGTTTCAGGTCTTATTCAGGACACAGTTCTCTCCCCTACTGTGCCTTTGTCTTCTAAACAAAACAGTTGGAGTAACCACCTGGTCTCCCTCTAGCCTTAGTGAAAGTGTCAGGATTTTTAGTGGTGATTGGAGTGACCCTAGGAGTTGCTATTTTCTTCCTAAAAACAGTTTGGGGACTTCCCTGGTGGTCCAGTGGCTAAGACTCCGCGCTCCCTACAGGGGACCCGGGTTTGATCCCAGTCAGGGAACTAGATCCCACATGCTGCAGCCGAAGATCCCGCGTGCCACAACTAAGACCTGATGCAGCCATATAAATAAATAAATATTTAAACAAAACAAAAAACAGTTTTCCAGTTCCCACTCATAGCTAGCTTAGTTCTCTTTCCCTTGATTATTATTTTTTTAACTTCTTGGAATATAGTTCATTTACAGTGTTGTGTTGGTTTCAGATGTACAGCAAAGTGATTCAGTTACGTATATGTGTGTATATATATATATATATATATATTCTTTTTTTACACTCTCTTCCATTATAGGTTATTACAAAATACTGAGTATAGTTCCCTGTGCTATAGAGTAGGTCCTTGTTAGTTATCTGTTTTATATATAGTAGTGTGTATATTTTAATCCCAAACTCGTAATGATTATTTGTTTATGATAATCTGTCAGGATCAGATGTTGATCCTGGAGCGATGATTCATTTTTATCTGTCCAAGTTTGATACTTGCAGAGTAAAGTCACTTATCTCCACATTTTCCCCCCACATCTGGGTGAGATATATCAATCCATTTGCTGCTTTAATATCACATTTGATATAAAGATTATATTCATTCTAAATATTTGATTTGTGCCAGACACTATTGTAGGTACCAGGGTTATAACTGAACGAAACAGATAACAGTTCCTAACTTTATGAAGTGTGTATTCTGGTAGAATATTTACATACATTTCATTTTCTGTATAAATTAGAAGCACAATAGAACATCTGTGAAATCACCTTTTACCTAAAAACAAAACAATGCACTGTCTGCTTCACTCATCTGTGTAAAGAGGTAAAGAATTACCGCAGTTCTGAATTTCACATTTATCATTCCTTTGCATTTGTTGTATTTTACCATATAGTCACATATCCATAGTCAATGCATTGTTTAATTTTCCTAATATGTGAATTTTATGAAAATAGAATATTATATCGATAGGTTGCTTTTTCTTTGTTGACATCCCTCAAATTTATCCATAATCCTATTCGTTCATTTTCACTGCTGCATAGTATTGTATGAACATACTACAGTTTTATTTAACCATTCTCTTCAAGACATTTGTTTCCAGTTTTACACTATTATGAATAATCCCATTTGAACATCACAGTGCTAGTGTAGGCTCTAGCCTCTAAGGTACTTTAGAATTGCTGGCTAGGAAGTCCAAAAGATAACGTGGCATTGTTTCTCAAAGTCATACAAATTTGCACTTAATCATATCTTTGTCAGCACTTGGGGGGAATTAAAATTTTTTTTTGCTATTCTGGTAGGTATAATACGATGAATCTGTGTGGTTTTAATTTATGTTTCTCTACTAATGGGATTGAGCATTTTGTTATGTGTTTATTTTCTGTATCGTTTTTAATTAGCTTTTTTTAATTAATTTTTTTGGCTGCGTTGGGTCTTTGTTGCTGTGTGCGGGCTTTCTCTAGCTGCGGCAAGCAGGGGCTACTCTTCGTTGCGGTGTGTGGGCTTCTCATTGCCGTAGCTTCTCTTGTTGTGAAGCACGGGCTCTAGGAGTGCGGGCTTCAGTAGTTACGGCTTGCAGGCTCAGTAGTTGTGGCTTGCGGGCTCTAGAGCACAGGCTCAGTAGTTGTGGCGCACAGGCTTAGCTGCTCTGCAGCATGTGGGATCTTCCTGGACCTGGGCTCAAACCCATGTCCCCTGCATTGTCAAGCAGATTCTTAACCACTGTGCCACCAGGGAAGTCCCTTAATTAGCTTTTAATTTTGATATTTTAAAGTTCCAGGAAAATTCCAATAAATTTAGCCCCATTGGCTTTATTATTCTTTCTTTTTCTGAACAGTTTGAGAGTAAGTTGAAGACATCATGGACCTTTACCTCTAAATACATCATTATGTATTTCCTAAGAATAAGAATAATCATTTATATATAACCACAGTATAATCACCAAAATCAGGAAATTTAACATTGACACAGTGCAGTTATCCAATCCACCGTCCATATTCAAATTTGTCAGTTGTCCCAATAACATCCTTTATAGTGCTGCTCCCCAGTGCAGGGTCATTCCAAGGTCACTCGTATTTAGCTGTTACATCTCTAGCTTCTAGTAATCTGGAACAGTTTCTGAGCATTTGTCTTTCTTAACTGTAACATTTTTCAAGTATACAGGCCAGTTATTTTATAGAATGTCCCTCAAAATTGGATTTGTCTGTTTTCTGATGATTAGATTCAGGTTAGCATTTTTGGCAAGAAAACCATAGCAGTGATGTGTCTGTAGTACCTCATCAACAGAGGTTTGATATCCATTTGTCCCAGTGAAGCTGGTGAGGAAAATGATTAGTTTGTTAAAGTGATGTCAGGCTTTCCCACTATAAAGTTATCTTTTCTTTTTAATAATTAGTAATTTATAGTGGAGATACTGTAAATACCCTGCTCCTCACCAAACTTTCACTCACAAATTTGAGTGTCCACTGATGATTTTCTAACTCCCATCATTTCTTTTGTATCTATTGACATTCTACTGCAAGGAAGAGCTTTCCCTTCTCATTTATTTATATCAGTATAGACTCAAGTTTCTATATTATTTAATGTTTATAATCCTTTCTTATCACTTTTGATGTTCCAATTGTCCCTGACTTTACAGTGGAAGGCCCTTCAAGGTGATTCCTGGGTCATGATAGGTCCCCATCATTCTTTGAGCACTTCCTTCCTTTGTGGTGCTACAAAACATCCCAGGCTTTATCCTGTACTTTTCCTGGATTTGGCCATTTTTCCAAGGAACCCTGGCTCCTCTTAGTGGAGAATGGTATTTTGAAACAAAAGGTCTAGGTGCTAGGTATGCTCACTGCTACTGTTGCTACTAGGTCCAATTAAAAGACAGAGCCGGGGGCTTCCCTGGTGGCGCAGTGGTTGAGAGTCCGCCTGCCGATGCAGGGGACACGGGTTCGTGCCCCAGTCCAGGAGGATCCCACGTGCCGCGGAGCGGCTGGGCCCGTGAGCCATGGCCGCTGAGCCTGCGCGTCCGGAGCCTGTGCTCGGCAATGGGAGAGGCCACAACAGTGAGAGGCCCGTGTAATGCCAAAAAAAAAAAAAAAAAAAAAGACAGAGCCGGGAAACTGTGTGTGTGTGTGTGTGTGTGTGTGTGTGATGTATTTCATGCATGGGTTCATATCAATACCTCCAATTCTAATCCAGTACCACAGCACATTATATTCTAGTTTCATTCTTTCCGTACTTGTAACACCTTTTCCAACAGTAAGAAATCTTACTCCCATTGTCTTCAGTATATTTATTCATTTGCTTCTAGATGATATAAGAAGCAGTTTCAGAATTATTAAACTTATACCCCTGGGAAAAGGAAAAAATATGTGCTCTACAGGTACACATAGAGCTCTGTATTTCAATGAGTCCAGAGCTTTGATAGTTCTGTTCAGTTATTCTATATCCTTACTTTTGGGGGGAAAAGGGGGTCTAATTCTACCAATTAGAGAAAGATATTAAAATCTCTATGATTGTGCATTTGTCTATTCCTTTGATGTGTCAGTTTTTGCTTCCTGTATTTTGAAACCCTGTTATTAGAAACAACGATTTATGATTTTTATGTCTTCCTCATGACTGACCCTTTTAACTTTATAAAATGATCTCTTTCTCTGGTAATACTCCCTTTTTTTTCCCCCTGAGGACATGGCTTCTTCAGCAGCTTTTTCAAATGGTGGCAGTTTTCTGTTTTGTTTTTCCCCCAATCTTCATTTGGCCTGGAGGTGGATGGATTAGATGCCCTTGCTGCTCATTGCCCCTTCCAGACCACACTCTCTCTCTCTGCCTCCCTACACCCCTCCACTCCTGTCTTTGGTATTCTCTTTTCTTTTCTTTTATTCTATTCTATTTTATTTTTTTATTGAAGTATAGTTGATTTCCAGTGCTGTGCCAATCTCTGCTGTACAGCAAAGTGACCCAGTTATACACATATAGACATTCTTTTTTTATATGCTTTTCTATTATGGTTTATCACAGGATATTGACTATAGTTCCCTGTGCTATAGAGTAGGACCTTGTTATTTATCCATCCTATATATAGTAGTTTGTATCTGCTAATCGCACATCCCCAGTCCTTCCCTCCCCCACCCATCTCCCACTAGGCAACCACAAGTCTGTTCTCTATATCTGTGGGTCTGTTTCTGTTTCTTAGATAAGTTCATTTGTGTCACATTTTAGATTCTACATATAAGTGATATCATACAGTATTTGTCTTTCTGACTTAACTTCACTTAGTATGATAATCTCTAGACCCATCCATGTTGCTGCAAATGGCATTATTTCATTCTTTTTTATGGCTGAGTAGTATTCCATTGTATATACGTACCACATCTTCTTTATCCATTCATCCATCAATGGATTCTTAGGTTGTTTCCATATCTTGCCTGTTGTGAACGTTGGGGTGCATGTATCTTTTCAAATTATGGTTTTCTCTGGATATACACCTAGGAGTGGGATTGCTGGATCATATGGTAATTCTAGTTTTTCATTTTTTATAAATTTATTTATTTATTTATTTTTGGCTGCGTTGGGTCCTCGTTGCTGCGCACGGGCTTTCTTTAGTTGCGTCGAGCGGGGGCTACTCTTCATTGTGGTGCATGGGCTTCTCATTGCAGTGGCTTCTCTTGTTGCAGAGCATGGGCTCTAGGCGTGTGGGCTTCAGTAGCTGTGGCATGTGAGCTCAGTAGTTGTGGCTCGCAGGCTCTAGAGCTCAGGCTCAGTAGTTGTGGCGCACAGGCTTAGTTGCTCTGTGGCATGTGAGATCTTCCTGGACCAGGGCTTGAACCCATGTCGCCTGCATTGGCAGGCAGATTCTTAACCACTGTGCCACTAGGGAAGTTCCAATATTTAGTTTGTTCTTTGTTTTGGGGGGTTTGTTTTTTGATTTTTTTTGGCTGCCCCATGCAGCTTATGGGATTTTTGACCATGCTGCAGGGCATGCAGGATCTTAGTTCCCAGACCAGGGATCAAACCCGGGCCCCCTGCAGTGGAAATGTGGAGTCCTAACCACTGGACCACCAAGGAATTCCCGTAACTCTAGTTTTTTAAGGAACCTCCACACTGTTTTCCATAATGGTTACACCAACTTACATTCCCACCAACAGTGTAGGAGGGTTCCCTTCTCTCCACACCCTCTCCAACAATTTGTTAAATAACAATACTCTTAACCCCACTTCCCCCTTTAGTTCTGCCCTACCTGTCTGTTCTCCTTCACTGCTAAACCGCTTGAAAGAGTCATCTATACTTTCTGCTGTTGGAGAGGAAAAACTTTTCCTCTACCCTCTTAGGTTGAGTCCCTAGGGGCCTGTGAATTAAACTGACAAAAGACAGATTAACAGAAGAAATTATTCATATACATATTGTAGTTTATAAAAGAAGCAGCTAGGTAAGTGGTTAAAGTTAGAGATTTATACACCTAATTTAGCAGGGAAAAGAAAGGGGGTAGAAATGGCTGTTAGGGAAAAGCAAATGGGTTTCTAGAAGAGCAAATGTGTTTCTAGAAGAGCAAATGGGAGATAAGAAAGTCTGTGATGGGCTTCCCTGGTGGCGCAGTGGTTGAGAGTCCGCCTGCCGATGCAGGGGACACGGGTTCGTGCCCCGGTCCGGGAAGATCCCACATAACGCGGAGCAGCTGGGCCCGTGAGCCATGGCCGCTGAGCCTGCGCGTCCGGAGCCTGTGCTCCGCAACGGGAGTGGCCACGGCAGTGAGAGGCCTGCGTACCGCAAAAACCAAAAAACAAACAAACAAAAATAATCTTCACACAAACTCCAGGGTACTGAATGGGTCCCCACATTGTCTCCAATTCCTGTCTCCCCACTCTTTCTAGAATCCTCTGCAATCACCATTCCACAGCTTTGGCTTCTGTCAGGTAACAGTGCCATCCACATTGCTGGATCTATGGCTGCTTGCAGACCTCACCTCACTTTCCTTCTAGCTGCATCCGACACCCCCTGATCCTCAGCACATACCACACACCTGTTTTCTGGTTGCAGCTCAGACTCCTTTGCTGCCTCATCCTCACCTTCCCTCCTGTTCTTATCAGAGTGTCCAGCCTTCTGACCTTTCAGTTCTCTATCCACAGTCATTCCTTTGTGCCGTATATTAATACCATATAGACCCTGATGACTCCCCAATTTATATTTCCTGGCCTGATTTAGTTAATAAATTTAAGTATCTTTTAGCCACAAGAATGTCTAACTGGCATTTCAAACTTACACGTGGCTGTGGTCTGAATGTTTGTGTTCTCCCCTTCCCCAGGTTTATATGTTGAAATCCTACTGCCCATCGGGATTGTGTGAGGAGGTGGAGCCTTTGGGAGCTGCTTAGGCCATGAGTCTGGGGCCCTCATGAATGGGATTAGTGTCCTTAGACCTCCCCCCCCCCAGAGCTCCCTAGCTCCTTCCACTACACCATGTCAGGACATGGTGAGAAGTCTGGGATCCAGAAGAGGGCCTTTACCCAACCATGCTGATAGCCTGTCTCAGACTTCTAGCCTCCAGAACTGTGGCACATAAAATTCCATTGTTTATAAGCCACTCAATCTGTGGTATTTTGTCGTAGCAGCCTGAATGGACAAAGACACACATCTAAAACTGAACTCTAAACCTTTTCCCTTCATCCTCCCAGGTGATAGGCCAAAGACCTAAGAGCAGTCCTTGAATTTTCTCATACCTTACATTCTCTACCATGAGCAAATTCTGTTGCTTATACCTTCTAAATGTATCCAGAATCTGACTACTTCATTTTTTTAAATTTTTTATTGAAGTATAGTTGATATACAATGTTGTGTTAGTTTCAGGTGAACAGCAAAGTGATTCAGTTATACATATATATATTTTTTTCAGATTCTTTTCCCTTATAGATTATTACAAAATATTGAATATCGTTACCTGTGCTATACAGTAGGTCCTTGTTGGTTATCTATTTTGTATATATATCTATCTTGTAGTGTGTATCTGCTAATCCCAAACTCCTAATTTATCCCTCTCCCTCTTTCCCCTTTGGTAACCATAAGTTTGTTTTCTGTGTCTGTGAGTCTGTTCTGTTTTGTATATAAGTTCATTTATATAATTTTTTTTTTAGATTCCACATACAAGTGATATCCTGCGATATTTGTCTTTCTCTGTCTGGCTTACTTCACTTAGTATGATCATCTCTAGGTCCACCCATGTTGCTGCAAATGTCATCAATTCATTCTTCTTCATGGCTGGGTAATATTCCTAACTACTTTTTATCAGCTAACCCCAGGCACCACCGTCCTTGGATTACTCCATTCGCCTTTTGTTTTCCCTGCCTCCCCTACCCCAACCATATGTTGCTGAACACACTCAAAGCAGATGCTAAAATCCATATAATGATGTACAAGGCCTTATATCAGGTGTCAGCAAACTACAGCCAGAGACCAAATCTGGTCAGCTGACTCTATTTGTAAATAAAGTTTTATTGGCACACAGCCACACTCTTTTGTTATGTACTGTTTATGGCTGCTTTCACACTGCACACTGCAGACTTTGACCAGAGACCCTATGGCTGGCAGAGCCTAAAATATTGACTACCTGGCCTTTTACAGAAAAAAGTTCACTACCATTGCCCTACAAGACCTGTCCTCTGCTATCTCTCTTCCTTCACTTCTGCTCCAGTCTTCCTGGCCTTCTGGGTGTCCTTAGACTTGCTAGGCGAGCTTCTACCTTGGGGCACCCTCTCTGTTACACTCCCTGAGGTTGTTTCTTCTGACTACAACTCTCCTCTCTGGAACATCCACTGCCTTCCCTCCTTCAAGTCTGCTCAGATAGTACTTTCTCAGTGAGGCCTTTCCTTACCGCTCTTTCAAACTGTAATGCCCCTCCCGCCCCCCACCACGATGTTTCTGCTTGATTTCTCTTCAAAGCACCGTCGATGAAAACATTAATCAGTCGATCTAAAAAAGAAATAGAAAATTTTATCTGAGCCAAATTGAGGATTATAACCCGGGAATAGCCTCTCAGAAAGCTCCGAGAACTGTTCTGCCTGTTAGAGGTTAAGGCACAGTTATGTAAGTTTTTGAGACACAGGGCTGTACCTTAAATGACGTATTACTGACAGTGTACACAGTCTAGATCTATACCAAGTGAGTAGTGGTCATGGGTCATTGTGGCCCCTTACAAGATTAAGAAGGAAGGTTTTCTCCTAAGGAGTTGTGACCCTTGATGAGATTAAAAAGGAATGTTATCTCCTAAGGAGGTCTGATTAATGCAGATGCAGGAGACACAATACTAATGCAGAGGCCCAAATGGGCAAAGGAAACATTTATGTTTAAATTTTTCTCATCTTGCCATAAAATAGGAATTTTATTTAATCAATACTCGCCTTTTAAACTCTCTACATAATTTACGTATATTTTGTTTTTTCTCTATCTTCCTCCATCAGAATGAATTCTCCATGAAGGCAGGATTTCCCCCCCAGTCCTCATTCTGTTCACGGCCATATTTTCAGAGCCAAGGACATTACCTGGCACGAGGGAGGCACTCAATACATATTTGTCGATGAATTCCCTGTTCACGTCCATTTTCTCTTTGGTTTGCTCATTTATTCATGCATTCATTTGACACATATTTATGGAGTAATCACACAGTGCTGGCCGCTGCTGCAGGCGGTGGTAAAGGACCACAGACAGGCGCTCCGCGCTTAGGAAGCTTCCATCCGGGTCACCATCAGGGGGTGCTGGAACCAGCTGACATCAGCACTCAAGCGCTGACTGATAAACTTTCAGTAATTTTGCCGTTGTTAAACATAGCCCTTATTTTATTTATTTATTTTTGCGGTACGCGGGCCCCTCACTGCTCTAGCCTCTCCCGTTGTGGAGCACAGGCTCCGGACGCGCAGGCTCAGCGGCCATGACTCACGGGCCCAGCCGCTCCGCGGCATGTGGGATCTTCCCGGACCGGGGCACTAACCCGCGTCCCCTGCATCGGCAGGCGGACTCTCAACCACTGCGCCACCAGGGAAGCCCCATGGCCCTTATTTTAAATTATGTAACCTGGCTATATTAAACTATATTAACACAAAGAAAACTACATTTTAATGTAAGAAATATCCAAACTCACCACTCCCTAAATACCTGACTACATTTTATCATTCTTTTATTATTTTTTAATTGAAGTATAGTTGATTTACAATGTTTCAGGTGTACAGCAAAGTGATTTTATATGTATATATATATAAGTATGTATAAAAGTATATATACTTTTTCAGATTCTTTCCCATTATAGGTTATTTCAAGATAATATTGAATATAGTTCCCTCTGCTACACAGTAGGTCCTTGTTCTTGATCTATTTCTTTGCTCTTGAGGTTATGGGCATCTATTGCAAAGGAAACATTTATGTTTAAATTTATTGCTTCAGGCGGCGAACGGCATCTCCTCCGGGAACCCCAGCACGCGCTTTCCGGCTAAGTCGAGTCCGCGCCTGTGTCTCCTCCCAGGAGGCCGGTTTCCTCGGACTCCAAATGCACCCCGACCAGCAACCTGCCCACGTTCCCGGCGGCCCGCCTCCCCCAGGTGCGGAGGGTAGGAGGGGCAGAGTCTCGGTTGACCTCCACCGGGTAAGCCTCCCTGGACCCGGGATGCCTTTAAAGTGGGAGGGAGGGGCGATCGATCGCTCGAGCCTCCTCTGACTGAGCCTGTGGCGGTCGAGCCGCGGGGATCGGCTGGGAATGCCTGGCGCGCGGAGCAGGTAGGACGCATGGGGCGGCCGGGCCGGGGTCGCGGGCGCTGGGCGGGAGGTGGGGAGAGCTGGCGGCTCGGGGCGGTGAGGCCGGGAGGGGGTGGGGGCGGGGACAGAAAGGGGGGAAAGGGGGGGAGGAAGGGAGGGAGGGGGCGGGAGGAGGTCAGCCGAGCCGGCGGCGGAGCCCCAGGTGCACATCCCAGGTGCTCATCCCAGGTGTGCGGTCGCGGCCCCGCGGGGAGGGCGGGCGTGGCTGAGTCCGAGCCTTAGGTTCGGCGGCCAGAGCTGCGGGGGGACGGCGGGGGCGGGGGGGCGTCCAAGCATGGACAGATGCCCGAGACTTTGGGCGATTCTTTGTGCAGGCCTGTGAGGGCGGGATAGGCATTCTCTCTCCTGGAAAAAGTTAATGATGCGGTGCTTTTAAAAAAGGACCTGGCATAGTCAGATGTTCCCTTTTTAAAACGGCTGATTTTCGATCTTAAAGAGAAGTCTTAGAACTTATCCCCATGTCATTTCTCGGCTAAGGGACACACTTGAGGTCGCGTGGACAGCTGAGAGTAGGCCTTGGTCTTATGTTCCAAGCGCAGGGTTTTTCTCATCCCATGGGATTCTGCCATTGCACGTTTTAGAGCTTACCCCCTCTGTTGTGGAATTCATAAAATGCTATTAATCCACATGCGTTTTATTTTGTAGGGAGAAGAAACTGACTAAATGAATAACATGAAGTCCAATAGAATCCTACTTTTTATCATTTCAATTCAGGGGAGTAAAAGTAAATCATTGCTATCTTTCCCTGCTGATTTCTTGTGTTTTACTACTTGAAACACCCAGTTTTTCTAATACTCATGATGTCTGTAGGGAAATCCTCAAAAAAAAGACCTCGAAGTTTATCAAGCAGCAAAACTAAAAAAAATGAATCTAACTCTATTATTGCGTTTTTTAACAATGTACCACCTGTTAAACTTGCCTGCCCCATTTGTAGTAAAATGGTGCCAAGATATGACCTAAACCGTCACCTTGATGAAATGTGTGCTAACAACGGTGACATCACTCCAGCTGACCCTGGGCATGCTGACTTAAGTTCAAATGTGTCCACAGTAGATTTGACCAATATTGCCTTAGAAGATGTAACGCCAGAGAAGTCGTCACCATCAAAGATCAATTTAACCCCTGGCCAAAGCGATTCAGCAAAAATGGGCATAAAACAGCAGACCAGCCCCTATTTTAAGAGTAATGGTGACGCAGTGTGCAGAAATCAAGATGGGCTGAGACATCATAATGTGAAAGTCATCCCTCTGGGAAGCCTGTCATCTAAATTGTCCAGAAGATACATAAAGGCTAAAAGATCAATAGATAAGAATGAGGGATTCGCCAATCAGAGTCCACAGAGTTTCTCGTCCACAGGGGTTAGGAGCCTGGTGGATCAGTGTTCAGAGATGGAAGGCCAGGATCAGCTTTTGGAGAATAGTTCTCAAAAGGAAAACATGTTTGCCTGTAATTCTCTGGAGGAACCAAGCACTCCCGAACATATTGTGGGAGGCTCTACAATAATGGAAGGTGAAGGCCTAACGGCTGCACAGGAATGTGGGAGGTCAACTCTCACCCCCACCTTCTCAGATAATGCTCCCGTGTTACTTTCACCAGATTTAACTCTTGGACATAAATTAAAGTCTGCTTCAGAGGACCATCTTGCAAAGCAGGAGAGTATCAAAGGAACAGATGATAAAGGTGTTGAAAACTGTGAAGGAGGTGGTTGTGAAGAGGTAAAAATGACTTTTGTTTCACAAGCTCCAACCCAGTCATCACATTGGGAGGCAAAATCTCATAATTCTACACACGATGCTTCTATATGGAGTGACAGCCAAGCACTTCCTCCAGAAGGTGACAGTGGCTTAAAGAATGAAAGCACTGACCGAACTCCTTTGGAGCAGGGGTCAAGCTGTGATGTTTCCCGTGTAACAAGTCCAGCACCGCCAGACCATCCTTACTACCTTCGGAGTTTCCTTGTGGTGCTGAAAGCCGTGTTTGAGAATGAAGAAGACAGGATGCTCTTTGATGAGCACGAGAAGGGCATTATAACTAAATTTCATCAATTATCAGGTATCTTGAACGTGTTTGCTTTCGAGGCTTTGTTTCCCCTTTGCTGCCCTGATTTGGTCTGAGATGTGATAGGCAGAAATCTCATGACCACAAGCAGTCAGTGTGGTTTTGGGAGTCCCCTGGGAGTACTCATGGGACCCCCCAGCCAATGAGAGTTCATCTAGAGAAAGATATGCCTGTAAAAGAGACAAGATTTTTGGGCCTGGTGATGTCTGCTTCTGCAGTATCATCCTTACAAGCTGTACTTTGGTTGTATTGGAAGCAGCTGTTTGTCCTGTTTTTGTATATTTGATGGTTGTAAAACAACCTTTCCCAGATTAGAAAAAAAAAACACAGTGTGATTTAGGAAAGTGTACTTTTCATTTCGGGCACGTAATCAAGCTGACTGTTAGGTGGTTTTGTTGTTTTTGCAGGCCACTTCCTCCAAAGTGAAAATAAAATACAGGGAAAAAAACAAACCAAGGTATACTCAGGCATATTCTTTTCCTCCAACAATATTTTAGTTGCCTGGACTCTACCTTTTAAAGTCAGGGTGTGCAGGAAGTGGAAACTTTCAAGCTAAATTGGTACATTAAAAACTTTTTTGGTCTTTTTTTTCTTTTTAAATTTTGTAAATTAGTACGTTTAAAAATATGCCTCAGTTCCGTGGCAGCCGGCGGTGGCTGTGAGCCAATAGCGCAGGTTTGGAGCAAGAGCGCCCCCCCCCCCACCCCGGCCCTTGATGGCTGCTCATCCAAAGGGCCTTGATGGCTCTGTGCAACTGAGTACCTCCCGAGTAGGAAAACCTTACTTGGGGGCCACGCTGACCTCTAGCAATAGTAGCAGGCCTGAGTCCCAGTAGAGTAAAAAAAAGAAATCCTGAGTGTTACCAATAATGGTTAAGAGAAAGGCTTCGGTTTTACATTCACACAAGGAAACTATGGCTCTGCTTGTGTTACTTTTTAACACGTGGGTGATACTTCTCTGCACAGTTCTTTTTTTTTAACATAATAAAAAAAATTTTTTTTTCTTTTTTATAAATTTATTTTTGGTTGCATTGGGTCTTCGTTGCTTCGCGTGGGCTTTCTCTAGTTGCAGCGAGCGGGGATTACTGTTCATTGCGGTGCGCGGGCTTTTCATTGCAGTGGCTTCTCTTGTTGAAGAGCACAGGCTCCAGGCGCGTGGGCTTCAGCAGTTGTGGCTTGCGGGCTCAGCAGTTGTGGCGCACGGGCTTAGTTGCTCCGCGGCATGTGGGATCCTCCTGGACCAGGGCTCGAACCCATGTCCCCTGCATTAGCAGGTGGATTCTTAACCACTGTGCCACCAGGGAAGCCCTTTGAACAGTTTATGAAGTATCCACACAGCTTCCATCTCTACTTGCACTGGCCTCCCCCGTTGTGGGTGTGAATGACCCCCACTGACTGTCGTATCCGGGGTGGTCACAGATCTTTGGTTGGGTGCTGCTTGCATTCATGTGAGCAATTGTTTGAATAGCTGGTGGCCCCTGGCTTCAGTATGATTGAGAAGTAGGAGCAGTTTCTTAGTGTAAGTTCTGCAGATTCTTGTGGCTTGCTCTCCACAGAGAATCATCTACAGTGTCTCTGTTGTAAAAATAACTACTGCAAGTCGATTTTGCCTCTTTAAAGAAAAAAGGGAAATAAATGTTGAAGATGTAACAAATACAGTCATACCATTTTATTTTATTTATTTATTTTTTTGTGGTACGTGGGCCTCTCACTGTTGTGGTCTCTCCCGTTGGGGAGCACAGGCTCCGGATGCGCAGGCTTAGCGGCCATGGCTCACGGGCCCAGCCACTCCGCGGCATGTGGGATCTTCCCGGACCGGGGCACGAACCCATGTCCCCTGCATCGGCAGGCGGATTCTCAACCACTGCGCCACCAGGGAAGCCCCATTTTATTTTATTTTTAAAAATTTTCAGCTGCGCCATGCAGCATACAGGATCTTAGTTCCCCGACCAGGGATCGAATCCACATCCCCTGCAATGGAAGTGTGGAGTCTTAACCACTGGACCGCCAGGGAAGTCCCCATACCATTTTAGAGTTAGAAATTTAAAGATAATTTGGGTAATAGGAAAACTTGAGACCAGATTAATTAAATAGCTTGGTGGAGATCACTGCCTTAGAGATGGCCACCCCACCAAAGCTAGACTTATTTTTGGAAAATTCTTTTCAGATGATTTTCAGCCAAAAATAGAATAATGCATATTAAACCAAAAGGAGAGAACAAAATAACGGGAACCCTGGGGGGTTTCTTTTGAGGGAGTAGAAATGTTGGCTAGAAAGTGGGGAACCCGGGTCTTAGGTTTTTAAATGGCCAATAATCATTACCAACTTCGGAACTTTTTTTATGGTTTATACACTAATTATTGAATACCTCATCGTGTTTAATCTTTTCACCAACTTTGGGAAGATGGTGTTACTGCCCACCCCCTCTTCCTTTTTATAATAGAAGAGAAAAGGGAGTCTCAGTTCCAAAGACTTGCACAACTGGGGGGGCAGGGCTGGCTTTGCATCCTCATGCTTCTCCTGTCCTGCAGTGACAGGCATACAGGCCAAGGAGACATCGCCACGGGACTCTGTGTTTGAAATAAGTTACGTCTTCCTAAGGAAGAAAATGATTTTCTTGGAAGATCCGTTGAGTCAGCCTCTGTGTATTTCTAACAGCCTGTTTTACTCACCTCAGTTTACAAAAGTAAATTATAGTATATGTTTTCGAGAAGAAATAGAAGGTTTTTCACTATTTTTCTTAACTTTGTTGCAGCTAGCGGTCAGAAGTTATATGTCAGACTTTTTCAACGTAAATTCGGCTGGATTAAGATGAACAAACTGGAATATGAAGAGATTTCCGCTGACTTAACCCCGGTGGTTAGAGAGTTGACGCATGCAGGCTTCCTGCAGACGGGTACGGTTTGTCCAGGGGAACCAAATTGAAAATCCGACGTAGGGAATCCAGTTTCTGCAAAATGAGGCTGATGTTAGTTTGGTGTCGTCTCCTGATTGGTGCCTGGTAAATAGTAATTGTGTATGTCTTTTTAAATTGAGTTTTGAATCTTCTTAGGACAACAAATTATTCATGTGTTGTTAAAGCCATCCTCAGCCTGAGTTAAGACTCCTAGGATAACAAAAGATGGCCTGCTGCTGTGTTCTGATGGTCCCAGGCTTAGTCCCGTAAAGTCACCTAGGGATAGATGGGTGTCTGGGTCCACAGGGGAAACTCATCCCTCCTGGCTCTCCTTCCAGCAAGAGCTTGACTCATCTTACCCAGTTTTCTCATCTTTATGATGGAACAAAGCTGGTTTGTTTGAAGCTAGTATTGCCTCTAAAACCTTAATTTGCCCCCCATGTATACACAGGCAGCTCTTATAATTTGTAGGTTGATTGTCTCAGGAATTGTTTCACTGATTTAAGCCCATGTGAATATGAGGTAACCTTGGTGGTCTCATCAGTAGCTTTCACTAGGTCCCTACATGTGTTGAGTACAATATTGTACTGGAAACGTGGGTATAAGGAGGATGAAAGATGTGAGTCCTGGGTTCAAGTTGTTCACCGTTTAGACTGAAATAGGGGAATCAAGCCAAAGCCAGACGGTTTCTGTGCGGCAGAGTTTGTAGTGCAGAGCAGTAAGTAAGTGCAGTTAGGGTGACGTGGTGGGCCTGGCTGGGGGGAGTGGGGAGCCTTGGGGGAGAGGCCTGGAGGCTCCGTGGATGTGAGGGCTTGTAAGGGATCAGGCAGCGGGACCCCGGGTTCCCTCACATCAGGCCATCAGGGGCACTGGAGAGCTTGTGTCCTCACCTGACCTGGAAGATTAGGTGCAGGTTCCAGAAATCTACAGCTGTAACAGGCAAGCCAGGTGAGCCTTGACTTACCTTTATTTATTTTTTAATAAATTTATTTATTTATTTATTTATGGCTGCGTTGGGTCTTCATTGCTGCATGCGGGCTTTCTCTAGTTGTGGCGAGCGGGAGCTACTCTTCGTTGGCTCGCGGGCTCTGGAGCGCAGACTCAGTAGTTGTGGCTCGTGGGCTTAGTTGCTCTACGGCATGTGGGATCTTCCCGGACCAGGGCTCGAACCCGTGTTCCCTGCATTGGCAGGTGGATTCTTAACCACTGTGCCACCAGGGAAGCCCTGAGCCTTGACTTACCTTTAAATGACAGTTAAGCAACAAAAGCAGAACCCCAGTGGCCTAACGCTGCCCTCAGTCCTGCCCAGGTCCCACCGTGGTCTGCACAGCCCAGTGGGGTGTAGCCCTGGCCGTCCCCTCACTCTGCTCCCTGGGTGCTCTGGCTGAGTGCACCCCTCTTTCAGAGCCTGTGCCTGCTCCCACTCGGCTCACCCCCTCATGTCATCCAGCTCTGCTCCGTGTCACCTCATCAGGGACTTGCGTGACCACCTAGTGTCAAATACGGCCACCTCCCGCCAGTCCATTTTGCCTTGCCCAGCTTTGCTTTTCTTTCTTCTTTTTTCCTAGTTCATTCTTCCTCCTTTTATTTATTTATTTAAAAAAATTTTATTGAAGTATAGTTGATTTACAGTGTTGTGTTAATTTCTGCTGTACAGCAAAGTGCTTGTTATACATATATGTATTCTTTTTATATTCTTCTCCTTATGGTTTATCACAGGATATGGAATATAGTTCCCCGTGCTATGCAGTAGGACCTTGTTTTTCATCCATCCTATATATAATAGTGTGCATCTGCTAATCCCAAACTCCCAATCCATCCCTCCCACCCCCCTCCCCCTTGGCAACCACAAGTCTGTTCCCTATGTCTGTGATTCTGTTTCTGTTTCATAGATATGTTCATTTGTGTCATATTTTAGATTCCACATATAAGTGATATATGGTAATCGTCTTTCTCTTTCTGACTTACTTCGCTTAATATGATCATCTCTAGGTCCGTCCATGTTGCTGCCAGCTTTGTGTTTCTTTGTAGCAGTTGTCACCCCTGACATTTATTATGCTAGGAGGTAAGCTCCCTGTGGGCACAGATGCAGCTTGTTCACTGTATGCCATGGGCAGGTGCTACCTGGCAGGCAGTGTACACCCAGTGAGGACTTGCTGCCTGGAGGAAGATGGCCCTGCCCTAAGCTGTGGATGCAGTGAAGCCAGAGACCAGCCAGCTCTGATTCAGCTGCATCCCGGGGGTCAGGCTTGCTGTCTGGGTCCCCTAATAGTGTGATGTACACATGTGTGCCGAGCAAGTGACCCCATGAAAGTCTTCTCAGCCCCAGGCCTGTGTGGAGAGAGGACAGCTGATGAACAGTTGACTCTGACCTGCTCTGGAGAGGCCCAGCCGTAGGTTCTGTTGTGAGCGATGTACCAGTGGCTATCCATGTGGGTCTTTATTTTATTCAGATTTTCTTTGAGAAGTTCTGTTGTTTTATAGCCTTTGTGAAATATCTGTTTTCCGTAATTTTTAACAATCAGTTTGGCAAACTAAAATTTCTACAGTAGCATTTCATTTTATTTGCATGTGAATTTTCTTCTTAAAGTAAATAAATCTAGAAAACAGTAAGCTTATTCAAAACTACTTTAAATTTTTTTTTTTTTTTTTTAATATTTCAGAATCTGAGTTGCAAGAACTGTCTGAGGTGCTCGAGCTCCTTTCTGCTCCGGAACTGAAAGCCCTGGCAAAGACCTTCCACTTGGTGAATCCCAATGGGCAGAAGCAGCAGCTGGTGAATGCGTTTCTCAAATTGGCCAAACAGCCTTCAGTCTGCACTTGGCGCAAGAATCAGCCTGGCATTGGTGCAGTGATTTTGAAAAGGTTTTGTGGCTATTGTTATAGTAAAAACATTTGAAATGTTGATAGCACGTATTTAATTTATTTATTTTTATTTATTTTTAAGCTGCATTGGGTCTTCGTTGCTGCGCATGGGCTTTCTCTAGTTGCTGAGAGCGGGGCCTGCTCTTTGTTGCGGTGTGCGGGCTCTAGGTGCACAGGCTTCAGTAGTTGTGGCATGAGGAGTCAGTAGTTGTGGCTCGTGGGCTCTAGAGCGCAGGTTCAGTAGTTGTGGCGCACGGGCTTAGCTGCTCCATGGCATGTGGGATCTTCCCGGACCAGGGCTTGAACCCATGTCCCCTGCATTGGCGGGTGGATTCTTAACCACTGCGCCACCAGGAAAGTCCTGATAGCACACATTAACTCTTATGATGGGTGGTACGTATTTTCAGATTGTAATTGTTTTTTTCAATTGCAGTTAGGTTGAGAAGGCGGTGAACCATTATTATAAAGACTGGATTCTTTCTTGGTTTATTATTCCTAATTCTTAAGATACCACACTGATTTCTAGGACCAAGAAAAATCAGGAGGCAAGAGATTAGAGGCACTAGGCCCTTGGCAAATTCTAATATTTTATTATTCAAGAAAAATGCAGTTTTAACTACTATTCTTATAGGAGTTTGGAATGTCGGTCCGCTGGACCTCCTTGGGACTCTACATGGAGATGGAGGAGGAGGGTGTTTTCTGGCAGTCTCTGTCGGTGAATGGTCCTCAAGTAAATGGTGGTGTGATGGGAATCCCACCCCTGTGTCCTCTCGGCTGTGGTGGTGGCACTGATCTCTGCACGCCCCAGGGATGCCACTCTGCTTTTGACTTAATGGCTTTTGGGCTGGTAGGAAAGTGTGAGGTCCTCCACTAGACCAGTGGCTCTCAGCTGGGGGCGACTGTGCCCTCCAGGGGACACCCGGCATCGTCTGGAGTCGTTTTCATGGTCCTGACTAAGGTGGGTAGTGGGTGCTACGGGCATTTAGTGAACGGAGGCCAGGGACGCAGCTGAGCATCCTCTAGTTCACAGCCTGGGCATCCCACCCCCAGGAAAGAGTTACCCGGCCCGGATGTCAGTAGCGAAACCCTGCCGTGTGTGGTGTTGCAGTTGTTGGAGCCGGAGGGCCCTGGGCTTAACATGCCGCCTTACCAAGAGCCTTTGGTAGCGACGTTCTACATAAATACCTATTATTTCATCTCAAGTGTCACTGGAGTCAAGATTTGAGAATTGCTAGTGTCAAATAGATAACACTTTCATGAGTTTTCCTGGTATTTCACATGTTCAGGACCAGCGTAAACCCTATCCTGCTCTTTTATTGAGGCAACCAGTGCGTGAAATCATTTGCAGATACAATTTCAACTAATCCTCACCGTGTTCCTAGGTGGGGCTCTGAGCCCCAGAGAGGTTAAGAAATGCTTTAAGTCACACAGTTGGAGGTGGGAGATTTGCTTCAGGCTTAGAAAAATGCATGCTGTTTAGCTTGAAATAATTTGTGAAATCTGACATCCAAATGCTTAAAAGCCAGAGAGTTATTTCCATATCATGTATTTTTCAGAGCTAAAGACTGGGCGGGACAGTCTCTGAGAGTGTGTAGAGACCCCCGGGCTGTGTTCTCCCGGGTCCTGCTGCTGTTTTCACTGACCCACGAGGTGGAAGAGGAGGAGGCGGCCTGTGGCGGGCAGGGCCAGCTTTCTACGGTACTGCTGGTCAACCTTGGCCGCATGGAGTTTCCCAGGTATACCGTCAGTCGGAAAACCCAAATCTTCCAGGATAGAGAGGATCTCATCAGGTAAGGGCGTGTTTGCTCTCTATGAAATCTGTGTATTTTAAAATTTATGTAGAAGGCTTTGTTGTTATTTTTTGCCATCCACAACAGAAACATGAGTTCATAGCCAAAATCGTTGTTTTAAAAAATTTATTTATTTTTAAACTTTTGTCTGTGTTGGGTCTTTGTTGCTGCGCGTGGGCTTTCTCTAGTTTTGGCAAGCGGGGGCTACTGTTCGTTGCGGTGCGCGGGCTTCTCTTGTTGCAGAGCACAGGCCCTAGGCACACGGGATTCAGTAATTGTGGCTCACGGGCTCTAGAGCGCAGGCTCAGCAGTTGTGGTGCACGGGCTTCGTTGCTCCGCGGCCTGTGGGAATCTTCCCGGGCCAGGGCTCGAACCTGTGTCCCCTGCATTGGCAGGCAGATTCTTAAGCACTGTGCCACCAGGGAAGTCCTCACTTTTGATTCTTGATTTAAGGTTTATGACTCAAATTTAGCAGAAATTGATTCTGATATTTGATTTTAGGAAAGTTAAGTGTTGTCTAGTATGTGCTTTAAAAAATAAACTCTTGAGATTATTGTATCAAAACAGGGTCAGTATAAACTGATTTTAGCCCATTTTGCCATAGTTATCAGGAAATTCAATATCCTATTTGTGTTCAGTTAGAATAACTTTTTTAGTCAAATCTTCTAGTAAGAATATTTCTTCTGACTGTGCTTTCTTTCGTCTCATGTCCTTTTACATCTTTGTTTTTAGTGACTTGGTGCTGTTCTCTTTGGTGAGAACTCTGAAGCCAGGTTCCGGTCTCTCTAATGAACCATGAATCTACTCTGTGCCTCAGTTTACTCATCTGCAAAATGGGGAGATAATAGTACATTCCCACAGATCTGTGCTGATATGTGAAGCGTGCTTAGAGCCTGGCCTGTGGGGATTGCTCAGTGCATCTTAGTGGTAGAATTGTCATCATTACCGCGTATCTAAGGGAGGTTGCTTTTCAGTTCTATGGTTGACAAAACCATGGTTGACAAGTTCAGAAGTGGGGAGGCTAGGGAGAAAAAATAAACCATCATGTCTTTTTTTTAGAAAGTAGTATCCTGTAAATGTTAAAAATAAGTCAACATTCTTTTGTTATGCAGAGGGCTGTAGCACGGAAATGAAATCTGGTTGAAGTGACTTCAGGAAGGGTGATTATACAACACCAGTAGTGTGACACCTGGCCTGAGGAACCTTTCCCACCACCTTGGTACTTGAAATAATTGATCCTTTCTTTTCTTTTCTCATTTATTCAGTGCCCATGGGTTGAGTGTTGAGTACCTATTACGTGCCAGGTGGTGGAGTTGCAGTGTGAACAGATAGGGTCTTTGCCGCCGTGGGGTTACGCTTTACTGGGGAAGACAGGAAAGAAAACAGAATAATATGATAACTGCGGGGCAGGCTGGAGAAGTCCTGTGTAGATAGTGCGAGGCAGAGAGTGTCCCCGAAAGGTTGGAATTGAGGCTTGAGAATGAGGAGGAGCCGGTCCTGCAGGGGTCTGGGTGCCCGCGCCCAGGCTCCGTGGGCAGGAGAGAGCTTGCTGACCTCTGGCCGGAACGTCAGGGGCCTTGTGAAGGGGAGGTTGGGCAGGACCGCAGGTCAGGGGACGCTGGGCCTCAGAGCCCCGGTGAGCCGACTGGGTCATATCCGCTGGATGGGGAGCTGGGGAAGGGGTTTAGGCAGGCGAGGGATCTGGTGCACGTTTTACAAAAGTGTCCCGTGGAGTGGCGGCTGGGGGGCGGCAGGAGGCTAATTGAGCGTTGGTGGTCCGGATGGAGGTGTTGGCTGGGCTGGCAGTGGCGGGCATTGTAGAGAAGTGAACGTGCGAGATGTTGGGGAGGAAAGGAGTGAGTTTTGGTGTGGGTGGTGGCGCCATCAGATGAGATGGGGGACGTGGGGGGGGGCTGGGATGCCGTGGGGGGATGCCCCCAGCCCCATGACTGAAGCTGCCCCGTGTGGTACTGGGCGTGCTGTCCGGAGCCCAGGACGGAGCTCGGCCTGGGGAGGAACTGGAGTCACCAGCACGTGGCCGGGGATGAGGTCCCTGAGGGAGAAGAGGAGGAAGGAGCTTGGCAGCCAGCGCCCAGGGGCTGGGCAGCACATGGGCGGCGGCAGGGAACCAGGGGTGTGTGTGGTGGGCGGACCCGGAGAAGAAGAAGGTGTGTCAGGATGGGGCTCGATTAACGCCCGGAGGAAGGGCAGTGAGGTCGAGTGGGATGGCCCACTGGGCTTCGGAGAAGCAGCCCCTGCTGTGGCGGCCTGCGACGGCAGGGCGGTCTAGTTCCCTGGTGTCTTCAGGGTAGGAGATACTCGTGTGTGTGTGTTTGTGTACGTGCACGTGTAGATAAACCCATAGAAAGGGAGAGGCAGTCGGTGGAGGAGGAGGAGGGGACCTCCTGGGCCCCGGAGCACCGGCGGGAGGACTGGGATGTGGGCAGGGTTGAGGCTGCCATGGTGGAGGCTGGGGACCCCTCGAGCAGGGCTGGGCCGAGGTGTGTGAGCACGTGCCGAAACCAGCCGGCCTGGCTCTGCTATCGTCTTCAGCACGATTCGGGGAGTTGGTGCAGGCCCAGAGGAGTGAGCGGCCAGGGCACCCCGACCAGGGTGGGGCTGTGGCCGGTGTGTGTTCTTCCCCAGGCGTGGTCTGTGGGCCTGCAGGACAGGAGGCACTATGGCTGGGACAGGGACCGTGCTGGAGGTGGGGCCTTGGTGAAGGTGGGGAGCTGCTGTCAGCAGTGAACGAGCTGGAAGGATTGGGGGCGGGGATCAGTGGAGGAGATGCTTGAAGTCAGCATCTTGAGGGTGACTCGGTCCATTGGGGACAGAAGGTCTCAGTGGTCACGGGCATGTGGGTGGCTGAGAAGAGGTTGGAGAATCGTGTTATCAGGGAGGAAGGAGGTGGAGAATTCTGAAGTCGTGGCCATCGTGGCGGGAGACCCAGGGAGACCAAGGCAGAGGGGACAGGGACAGGGGTGGGGGGCACTGGCAGGTGCCCACAAGGAGGAGGCGTGGGCTTCGGAGGTGGGGGCTTTGGAGGCGGAGGTGGGAGGATTTGGAGGCGGAGGTGGGAGGGAGGAGGATGCTTCCATCCGTCTGGGCCCTGAGTGAGGAGAGCTGTCCCTGCTCGAGGGGGGCTGCGGGGAAGCCGTGCTCTCAGCCAGGTGTACGGAGGGCAGGAGACAGAGATTGGGGTGCAGGAGGGATGCTGTTCTTGGCAGCGCGGGGGTTGGGGGGGAGGTTTGGGAGACGGGAGGGAGGGCTGGTGACCGTGCAGGCGGCGATGGCGGCACCGTGGGGCTGGCGCTGGGCTCAATGGGCTCGTGAAGAGGGGGCTTGGTTCAGGTGGGCGGGAGGGCACTCCTGCCGGGTGGGCCAACCTCCGGGCACCCTCTCCCTGTTTCTCTTTCCTTATCGACCTTAGAATTGTCCAGTTGCACGTTATAAGAGAGTTAGATCGGGCTTCCCTGGTGGCGCAGTGGTTGAGAGTCTGCCTGCCGATGCAGGGGACACGGGTTCGTACCCCAGTCCGGGAAGATCCCACATGACGCGGAGCAGCTAGGGCCCGTGAGCCATGGCTGCTGAGCCTGCGCGTCTGGAGCCTGTGCTCCGCAATAGGAGAGGCCACAACAGTGAGAGGCCCGCGTATCGTAAAAACAACAAAAAAAAAACAACAAAAAAAAAAGAGAGTTAGATCGAAGCGTTCATGAGCAAATTTTTATATTTAGAGGCCATTTCTTTTACTCTTTTTTTAAAAAAAGTTATTTTATTCCAGTATAGTTGACTTACAATGTTAATTTTTGCTGTACAGCAAAGTGATTCAGTTCTACATCTGTCTTTTACTCTTATGTGATAGTATTTGCACATATTGCTCGTGCGTGCTTTTTCTTTTAAGTGTGAGTCCAGAACACAATGACTGTGCCCTCGAAGTGTTAGAGAACTGATTGGGCGAATGTCTCAGGTGCACTGGCAAGTTGTCTTTCTTCACTGAAGTGTGTTCATAACACTTCAGCATGGCCGTCTCCCAAAGACTGTCCCTGAAGTTATTTTTGAAAATCCCCAATAGTTCTCTTAGCTCGGGCAGCATCCCTCTGTCTGCCTCTGGCTCAATGATTAAATGACCAAACCTACGCTTGTGTGTAATTCTGAAGTCAGTTACCTGTTTACAAGGTTGCCAGATTGCTGAATGAACGAGCATCAAAAGTCAGAAAGGAAGCGCGGGTCAGTATTACATGCATATAACGGGATGTGTTATGTACTAGTGCGGTGTGAGTGTTTTCATCTTTCCGGTTGGGTAGCCTGTCTGAGTTTTTCTAGGCCACTCCCGTCGGGTAATACATCAAATTATTACTGAGGTAAAATGTAACGCTCGTATTTTCAAAAGCAGAGTTAGACGTGGTGGACAGGATGTGGAATTTTGTGTGTCAGTGCTCGTTCACCCCTGAAGCTTGGATGGCCCGGCCCCCCCCGCCTCCTGCAGGTATGCAACGGCCGCGCACATGCTGAACGACATCTCCACCGCGATGGCCAGCGGGGCCTGGGAGGAAGCCAGGGAGCTCGCTCGGTGTGCAAAGCAGGCTTGGGACGGACTGAAAGGCCACCCGTCCCTGAGGTGAAGTGGTTCTCGGGTCCCTGTCAAAGTTTACTGTCTAGCCGAGTTGTTCTAACTGCTTAGAACAACTAAGGAACTTGGGTTCCTGTCGGACAGAGGTTGGTAGCCTCTTCCGTGGAGGGCCAGCTAGGCAGTGGTCAGGCTCTGCCAGCCACATGCTCACTGGCCTCTGCTGTCCTGCTGTGAGCGTGCCCCACCTCCCTCCCAGCGAGTGGGCGGGGCTGTCCCAATGCAGGTGTGTTTGCAGACACCGAAATGTGAGTTTCATGTAATTTTCACAGGCCACAGACTATTTTTCTCCTTTTGACTTATTTTAACCATTTAGAAACGTGGAAATCACGTTTGGTTTGTATATATACGCTGGGTTTGTATAAAATCAGGTGGGAGCCCTGTGTCTGGCCCGAGGGCGGGCGTTTGCTGACCTCCAGCCCTCATTTCACACCGCTTTCTGGGGGACCTCGGAAGGGTGGCTGTGAGAGCGTAGATTTGTGGTGTAGAAAACTGCCCACGACAGGCAGTGTTCCGAATATATCTTCTTAAAAGGTAGGAATTCAGTCTGCTCTGTCACTTCTTGTGATTGTCTTACAACACATAAACAAAGCGCTAAACTGCTGGCGTACGTCTTTGTTCTAGATACCATGAGAAATTGCCACTCTTTCTCCGGTGTTTTACCGTTGGTTGGGTTTATACGAGGATTTTGTCCCGAACCGTTGAAATACTGCAGAGACTTCACATGTACCAGGTGAGTGCACAAGCCCCCGCCCCCGGCTCTTAGCGAGGGGGCTGGCTCTTGACTTCTCCCAAGTACTTGGTCAGCACACGGCGATGCGACGAGGGCCTGCTTCCCGTGGGCACCTGCCATCTCCTGGTCGGTAGGAAGACGGCCGAGGGCGACCTGCTGTTCCGCCAGCTGTGAGCTGACGCCTGTGCGCCAGGATGGCCAGGTGACGGTCAGAGCTCCGCAGGGAGCCGCTGATGGTCTCTGCAGCCTGTGTGACAGGGAGGGTCTCCCCAAACCCCTGAGGCAGAAACCTCACCTCTGCTTGTGTTTCCCTGGCAGCAGTAGTGGACGGTCTGGAAATAATTTATAATCACGAATGAGAAGTTCAGTTGTATCCCTCCTCGTATTAAACGTTGTGAGATTGCTGGAGTTAGCTTCTGTTGTGTTGACACTTGTGTAATTGAAACATGGTGTTTTACAAAGAGAATGTGCTAGGGCTGGGCCAGTGGGTCCCCCACGAGGGGTCTGTGGACCCGCCCCAGAGGCCCTGTGGGGTTGGCTTCGGGGAATCTGCGAGTGTGTCTGTGGGGTTTGTGCGTTTTTCTCGGGAGATGCGTTAGATCCTTCAAAGAGATCCGGGAACCACCAAAGATGAACATGAAGCGTGACCAGTAAACCTAGACCAGAAAGTCCCCCTGTTGAGGTGGGGTGTTTGGGTGAAGACCCCCTTGTTCCTGTCCTGACCCCTGCCCATCACAGCCTCGGCCCTGTGACCGACTGGGTTCCCAGATGCACATGGGCCTGCAGCCCAGCCACTGCTCCTGCCCAGAGTCTGACCGTGTCTGGCCTGTGCTGCCGACCTGGTTTGCAGAGAGTGCCGAGCTGCACAAGCTGGTGGGGGGCCTGCTGAGAAGCATGGGGCGCCTCCGGAGCTCAGGCCACTCCCGAGGGACGTCCCGGGGCCCCACTTGGCAGTCCGCGTCCTGAGCCTTACTTTAGAATGGAGAGGAATGCTGTATAGATATACTTTGACAATTTTCCTGACTACTCAGTATAATGGCAGACGCTTGGTGTGTAGGTGTCTAATGCGCATCCCTTGTTGTTGCCACAGGAAGCCGTCAAGGAGCTTGAAAACCTTTTGTCCCAGAAAGTGTACTGTCCTGACAGCAGAGGCCGGTGGTGGGACCGGCTGGCTCTCAACTTGCACCAGCACCTGAAGCGCCTGGAGCCGGTACTCAGCTGCGGAGCCGCCCAGCCTTTGTTCAGTTTGGCATACATTTAAAAATATAGCAAACTGTTAATACCTTAAAAATCTAAATGTAATTAGAACGTTGATTTCCTTTTTCTTAACTTTTATTTTATACTGGGCTACGGTTGATTTAGAACATCGGTTTCTTTTTTTTTTAATTAATTAATTTTTAAATTTTTGGCTGTGTTGGGTCTTTGTTGCTATGCGTGGGCTTTCTCTAGTTATGGTGAGCGGGGGCCGCTCTTCCTTGTGGTGCGTGGGCTTCTCGTTGCAGTGGCTTCTCTTGTTGCAGAGCACAGGCTCGAGGCGCGTGGACTCAGTAGCTGTGGCGCGTGGGCTCAGTAGCTGTGGCTCGTGAGCTCTAGAGTGCAGTGTAGTTGTGGCACATGGGCTTAGTTGCTCCACGGCATGAGGGATCTTCCCAGACCAGGGCTCGAACCTGTGTCCCCTGCATTGGCAGGCGGATTCTTTTTTTTTTTTTTTAGATGAGAGTGAGTTTATTGAGAACAAAGAGCAGAGTTAGCGAGGGGCACTGCAAATACAGCCGGCCGATTTCCTGATAGACCAGGGAGAACCTACCAGCAGGCGGATTCTTAACCACTGTGCCACCAGGGAAGCCCCTGGTTTCTTTTTTTTTTAATTTTTATTTTATATTGGACTATGGTTGATTTAGAACGTTGATTTCTTAAACATCCTTCTTTGTCTGTGTTCTTCCAACCCCAGAAGAAGTAGCAGGGGCGCGAATATGGGGGTGACAGTGGGGTTGGTGGGTGTGTCGGCCGCAGGATCGTGTCGGGATTCAGGGATGAAGTTCTAGGGGTGGAGGGAGCTGGAGGGTTAGATGTGTCCGCCTCCACACAGTTTTGGAAATGGTAGTTTTGGAAATGGTGGTTGTATTCACTCGTTGCCCGGGGCCTCCTGGGAGAAAGATGGATGGAAGGCGTTCCTCCCACCGTGCGACGTGGTGTCTGACTCAGCAGGGCGGGCGCCTTCCCTTCCAGGCTCTGCCTTCTCTGTGGCGGGGACCTTGTGAGTCCGAGGACAGCGTTGGCTGTCAGCTGCTGCAGCCAGCAGGGCGGGGCCTCCCGAGGTGGCGACAGTGGCCCTCTGTGTGGCCACCTGCGATCCCCTGTCCCTGCCAACCTCGTGTTTGCATTGAGCAGAGGCACTACGGCTCTGGGAGCTTTTGTTTCTCCAGGGGCAGGTCAAGTGAATCAGGATGATGGAGAGCTGGAAAATTTGACCACGGTGGTGGACGATGACATACTATTTTTACTGCCTTAACCTGAAAAGGTGCCTTGTTACCTCAAGTGCTTCCAGCCGGGAGAGCTGTTTCCTCTCCCGGAGGCGGGTGTGGTGCCCCCGCCTGGCGCTGACTCAGGCTGACAGGGCAAGAGAGGCCTCTGGTGGCCCCTCACCCAGCGTGGACAGAGGGTGTGTGCGCGCTGCCTGTCTCTTTCATTGAAATAAAGGTTCCAAAGAGTTGATAGACTTTCCCCTTGCTCGGGTCTGCTGATAGGAGCGTTCACTCATACTCCGAGGTTATCTTTGAGACAGATGGAAAACCCTGGTTCCTTTTTGCCTTTTCCCAAGAATCTTCCCGGCCATGCTCATAACCCCTGTTACTTTGTCACCGTTCCTTCCCTTCTCTACATCAGTCTCCAGGGAGGGCACCTGCCAGCCCAGCAGAGGCTCGTGCCTGCAGGTGCCCAGCAGCCAGCCGGCCAGGCCAGGCTGAGCCCGAGGCCGCCCCTCCCTGCGGCCAGCGCGGCTCCCACGGGGCTACAGAGCTGGTGGCAGCCCCGCCTCGTTCTCTGCTTGATTCCTCTGCACCACCCGGCTCTGATGGCCTGATCTTCACTGATTTTCAGGGCTTTTTAAAAACTTTTTATTCTTTTATTGTAGTAAATATATATAACAAAGAAAACTTGCAGTTTAACCATCTCTAGGTATACAGTTCAGTGGCGTTAATTATACAGCTGATCCTTGAACAACTCGGGGATCGGGGCGCCGAGCCCCCCTGCCCCCGCACAGTCAGAAATCCACGGATAACTTTGTAGTTGGCCCTCCATTTCTGAGGTCCTGTGTCTGCAGATCCAACCAACTGTGGACCGTGCAGTGCTGCAGTCTTTACTGGAAGAAATCTGTGCATATGTGGACCCGAGCAGTTCAAAACCGTGTTGTTCAAACATCATCACTGTCTGTTCCCCAAACTTTTCATCCTCCAAACAGAAACTCTGCTCCTGTGAAACAGTTACTCCTGTTCCCTCCTGCCCCGGTTCCTGGTTACCTCTAGTCTGCTTCTGTCTCTAGGAATCTGCCTGTTCTGAAGTGGAATCATGGAATCTTTGTCCTTTTGTGCCTGGCTTATTTCAGTAGCATAACGTCCTCAAGGCTCATCCATGTTGTAGCAGGTGTCAGTGTCCTTGCCTTTCAAGGCTGAATAATACTCCATTGTGTAAACGGACCACGTTGTGTTGATCCCATCTGTAGATGGACACTTGGGTTGTTCCCACTGTTTGGCTGTTGTGAATAGCACTACTGTGTACAAATATCTGTTTGAAACTCTGCTTTCAGTCGTGGTGGGCGTGTACCTGGACGTGAGGTTGCTGGGTCACGTGGTAATTCCGTGTATCACTTTGTGAGGAACTGCCGAACCGTTTTTCACAGTATTTGGATCGTTTTTCCATTGTTGCCAGCAAAGCACGAGGGCTCCAATTTCTCCCACATCCCCGCCGACACTTTTTATTGTCCATTTTTCTGAGTACAGTCATCCTAGTGGGTGTGAAGTAGTATCCCATGTAGTTTTCAGTATTTTTGTTTATTTGTCCAGCCCTGAATAACCTTAGAAAATGCATAACCCCTTCAAACCTAAGATTCTTCTCCCTATAAATGAGGCTCCCTGGGACTGGGAGGTGGTCAGACGGCCGGGCTTCTGCCCTAGAGGTGCCTGCTCTGCATACCGAGCCCCTGGGTGGTGCCCCGAGCGCATCCCGGACCAGGTCCCTCTCCCCAGCCTCCTCCATCTCCTGAGGGTGTGGCAGCTGAGATAGGCTGTGTCCACACGTGTGACCAGGACATAGTGTCTGGAGCACGGCTGCTTGTGCCCCAGACATTTGCATCGGGGTCTGTGCTGCTTCTGTGCTCGGCATGGGACCTAAGGGAATGTCCTTGTCTCTGGAAGGGCTGCTTTGCCCACCACTAATTAGCAAAATGAATGATTAATTAACAGTGGGGTTTCCCGTCACGTGAAACGAGGGGATGCTGCACGGGGACTTCAGGACGCTGACAGGCACCGTGCTCTTTGCTAGGCCATCAAGTGCATCACAGCAGGGCTGGCGGATCCGGACGTGCGGACAGGCCACCGCCTCTCGCTGTATCAGAGGGCCGTGCGCCTGCGGGCCTCTCCCAGCTGCCAGAAGTACGCGCACCTCTTCCGTCAGCTCCCAGAAGTCACTGTGGGTGACGTCAAACATGTAAGTAAATATTCTTGGGGCACTTGGGATGAATTCTTGTTTTTATTCCTGAACACAGCCTTAGAGAGGTTTTCAGCGCGTGTTTCTTGTCGACTCCAAAGACCCTCTGGCTTGCTGTGGGCAGCGACCTGGCCTCGCCCCCGTCCTCACCTGGGCGTTGGGAGGCTGGGCCGGCAGGGGCTGTGACTCTGTAAACTCCTGAGTCAGCAGCTCACAGCCTTTCCAGGTCCCCCTGCCTGGTCAGGGCCCCAGAGAGCAGAGGGCCAGGCTGTGACCTGCGTCCTCATGGGCACCAAGGTGCGGGTCACATGGCCTGGCACCGCGCTGAGGATGGGTGGCCTTTCGGGGGCGGAGGACAGTGTGTCCTTGGGGTAGCAGAGCCGGGTGTGCAGGGCTGGAGCAGGAGGAAAGCTAATGGTGTTCCTCCCCTTCCCCCCCCCCGCAGGTGACCGTCACGGGCCGGCTCTGCCCGCAGTCTGGGCCGGGCAAGTCTGTCTTCGTGCTGGAGGCTGGGGGGACCGCCCCTGCCACCGTCCTGTGCTCTGTGGAGGAGCTGGCGCTGGCCCATTACAGACGCTGTGGCTTCGACCAGGGTAACGCTGGGGCTGTGTGGCCACAGTGGGTGGTGTCCCGCCCCACAGCCAGTGTCCGCACCTGCCACCCGTGAGGGCGGCGCCTTCTGGGGGGACGCGAGGAGCAAGGGAGGCCGGGTTACCCTCAGAGCTTGTGTCAGGCAGGGGGACAGGACGGGGCAGAGGACCACGAGATTCTGCCGATAGCCAGCCGGTCAGAGGAGGGCAGCCGGGGCCAGGCTGCTTCTAAGAGTACCCGGCAGTCTGGGGGAGTGGGTGGAGTGAAGAGGATGGAGGGCCGAGCCCTGACAGGACGTCACGCCTGGGACCAGAGACGTGGTTGGAAGAGTTGTGGGTCAGATTCCTTGTAAAATGAGCTCTCTAGCCCAGGTGAGGGAGGAGAGCAAATGTCAGTAAGAATTGGAGCTTTTCCCATCTTCCTTCCCAAGAGACGTGTGCGATCACCCGCCCCTCCAGCCGCGCCCGCTCTGCTGCGTCTCCTGGGGGCTGAGGCCTCAGAGTGAAATGATGGACGTGACCTCGCAAGAGAGAAACACCGCTGGTTCCCGCTGAACCGGGCTGCTGTGTGTGTGTGGTGGGGGTGTGTGTGTGTGTGGGTGTGCAAGGGCGTGTACGGCTGCAAGGCAGGTGGTCTGCGGCCCCTCAGGGGTGAGCGGGACTTTGCTCTTTGAGCCGCTGATGAGATGCTCTCTGTGTCTCAGGCCAGATGTGCAGAGGGACCAGGACCAGGTGCCCCTGGTTCTCTTCTTTCTGGGCTGCTTGGCATCCTCTTTGTTCAGACTTTGTGGGTTTCACTCAGAAGCCGTTTTCTGAACTGTGTAGAGCCCAAGTGGGAATTAATTCTGCCTGGTTCCAGGAACTGGGAGCTGAGGACTCCCACTGGCCATCGAGGGGAGGGGAGGAGGGCTGGAGAGGGCACCCGGCATCTCTGCTGCTCGGGGATGAAGGCGCCAGAGGGAGAGACCCCGCAGCTGGCAGAAGCACTGGAACCTCTGGGAGGTGATAAGCCTCCCTGGCCGGGGAGGGGATGCGGCCGGCCAGCCAGGACGGGCCCGGACCTGGATCCTGTCCCTCGCTTCCTCCCAAGCCTGTGTGTCCTTTGTCCCCTCTGAGAGCTGGGAGCAGCCCCCAGCCCCCCTCCCAGCCCCCGGGGCCATCCTGGGGACGTCCCCGGCATGCGGGTCTCAGCCAGGAGACGCCAAGGGCAAGGGGTCCACGTTCGGGAGCTGGGCCTGGCCATTTGAGAAACACCTGAGTAAGACGTGTGGTGACTCGTGTGTGACGGCCTGTGTGCTGTCAGCAGCCCAGGCACCGGTGTCCAGACACAGTGGAGGGCCCGCACCGGGTGCCCACGCGTGTGGGGCCCGCGCCGGGTCCTCAGGGTCGTCACCCGCGGGCCTGCTCACCTGAGAGCAGCACAGAGCTGTGTTAAGATCGTGTGCTCGTCCCTCCCGTCCACTGGAGGTGGCTCGGCTTCTGTGTGTCCCCGTGAGCCCTCTTCCCTTTGCTTTCTTCCATTTTGGCCTTGGAGAAGGAGCTGCAAATTCAGTGCTTTGTCTAAGGCCAGACTAAAGAAAAGACCGTGAGAATTTGCCTTATAATTGGTAAAAGGAACTGGTCAGTCTCTGTCCTCAGTGAATGTACTGAATAGAAAAGTAACATAAAAACCGTGAGGGAACCGCAGAGGAAGCTGCAGCTGCCCATCAGGGCGACGACGACGGCGGCTGGGCGGTTACCTTGGAGGGACTGGGGCGGGGGGGCTTTAGCCTTTTTTAAAAAATAACTTGTTATTAATGTCATGGAAGCTGCGGAACATGCCTTTATGGGAAAGCAGAGGGGTGTGCCGAGCTCCCCGCGCCCCCTGCTTCACCCAGCCCTCCTCCATCCGCCGTCCCCCCTAATGTTGGAAGCAGACCCCAGACCTTGGCTCCTGTGGTTACTCCCAGGGGGCCCATGGGTTCGGTCCACATGTCCAGGCCAGGCCCCCCCATGTCTGTGCTGAAGGGTCACTAGGTTGAAGAACACTCAGGTGTCTTCACGTATGTGAAAATCAGGACATCATTTCACTGGCGTGTGATGTGATCATTCAGATGAGTGAGGACACAAAACGACCCCGCAGGAGGGGACCTCGTAACACACGGGCCTCTCTCTGCTGCGTGTCCAAGGTGATGGTTAAGATGAACCTGTGTGATGTCAGTATCGCTTACCGGGAAGGTGATGCTACTGAGGACGAAGTGCACACGCCAGTCAGGACAGAGATACAGGAGACCCGGAGGGTTAGGAATAAAAGAACAGAATGCAGGATCGGTCCCCGCGGCGTGGCGGGAGCCCTGTAACCCGGCGTCAAGGGAGGAGGAGCAGGCCCTGGGCAGGCGGCTGCCAGCTGTGAGCCGCACGCAGCGAATGCTTTCAGTTTAGCCATGAGCTTGAAAGACAGACGGACAGTTCCGATTCTGGAATATCAATTTTTTTATAAAATATTTTTTTCCTTTATTAAGATTGATGCAGTGAACCTGAGCAGAACCCTGCTGTGGGTCTTTCCTCTGGAGAAGGTTTGGTGTGAGGGCGACCTCAGACCCTCTGGGGAAGTTTCTTTCAGAGTTCCTCAGAAGGATCTCCTCAAATGATTGAACTTAACAGCACCAACGCTCGCCGACGGCTCAGGGTTCAGGGATGCTGCTGTCCAGGGTGGAAAGCCAGGCTTGCCTCCCTCGGGCCCGGCAGGGTGCAGGGCTCCAGGGCGAGGCTTCAGCTGGCGGCCCGAGCGGATAGCGGAGGACGGCCTGCGGGGCAGGGGCCAGCTGAGGGGGCGCACAGCGCAGCCTGGGCCAGGGCTGCCTCCAGCGGGCCTTGATGGGACCTGTGCTGCCTCTGACCTCATGTGCGATGCCTGGGGCCCACTGGCCGGAGAGATGCCACAGCCTGTTCAGGGGGCGCAGGCGTCAGGTGTGCTGAGGGGCCATGTGGGGCTCGGCTCTCTCTGGGAGGCTCCGGCCCTGCGGACCCTGCTCTGCCGTTCACACGGCCTGGGGCTGGGCCTGGCCTCTGAGGTCACCGCCCCATCGTGTGGTCTGGATGTGGGGTGAAGGAGGCGTCTGGACTAGCTGGTCTCTGACGCGGAAGCTTTCTGTAAAACCCCAAGTCTTAGAAACCCTGGGCACGGTGTCCAGGCCGAGGCAGAGGAGTACTGGGTGGAGGAGGCGAATGGGGTCAGAGGGCACAGGCTCCCAGGGCGCCCAGACTCCTTCCCAGAGGGCTTTTCCAAGTGAGGCCGAGGGGCCCCCTGCCCCAGAGCCCCTCAGGGGATGCCCCCGCCTCCGAACCCACCGAATGGAACCCCCAGAGCCTGAGGAGGGAATCTGCTTTTATTTTTAAACGTGTTCCTTAGGTTTTTCCACTCTAGCTCCAAAATGTGCATTTGAATTTTCTCATGATTACTAAGATTTTTTGCCTTTAAACAAGGCTTCTGCATATAAGCAACATAACGTAAAAAAATGACCTAGGAATGGAACAAAAACAGCATTTGCGTTTGAATGTAAAATATTTGCTATTTTCTTCAAATTGAGTAGGCAGTAGGATATGGTAGTGGTTTTTAAAAAACAGAAGAAATGGATTTTTCTTGTGTGTGTGTGACTTTGTCTCAGGGATTCACGGGGAAGGGTCCACCTTCAGCACGTTGTACGGTCTCCTCCTATGGGATGTCATCTTCATGGACGGGATACCAGACGCCTTCAGAAACGCCTACCAGGTAATCATGGCACGTTTTCAGGCAGCAGACACTTCTGCACGCGCGTGAGTCACTCCCGCCTGGGTGCCCCGCCTCTGCAGCCATCAGAAACCTGCCCCTCTTTTGGATCCTGGTGCTAATTCCACCATAAGGATAGCTTTTAATTTTAAAATGTGATTCATACAATTTAAAATGTAAGTATGTTAAGTTTTAAACTTTAAGCCTACTTTACTGGAATCATTCCGTTTGAAACTTTTAGTGTAAGTTTCTTCAGCTTCACCCAGGTGGGCCCAGGTGCTCTCATATGCTTTGTCACATGTGCCGGCTAAGCGTTCCACCAGTTTAACCTAAAAGCTCCTTTTGCAAATTATTACTCTAAAATACCCAGTGTAATAAGTTGCTTTTATATCAGATTACTTAGGTAATTTTTACATGTCTTTTGAGAAAAAGAATGTGTCAACTTCATCAGATTGGCCAGTTCCCAAATTTGATCTTGACTCTTCTCATGACTCCGGCCTCCCCAGGCACAGTGTGAGCTTATTTTCCCTGCACACAGGCGGCCCCGCTGGACCTCTGCACGGACAGCTTCTTCGCCAGCAGAGCACCGGCCATCGAGACCCGGCTGCGGCAGATTCACGGTGCCTCCGCGGAGAGCCTGCGGGCCTGGGTGGCAGCCGCGTGGCAGGCCCAGGAAGGCAGGGTGGCCTCCCTTGTCAGCTGGGATCGCTTTGCTTCTCTTCAGCAAGCCCAGGTGACGGTCTGCAGGCAGGATTCCTTGATGCAAGGTGTCCTTTTGGCAACTGTAACAAAACACACACACGCATGCCTACATGCACGTGTATGTGTGTGGGTATATATGCACGCACACACGTACGTGTGTGTGTGTACGTGTGGTACCCCAGCCCACAGGCCTCTTACTGAAGGAACAATCACAAGCATGAACAAGCCTCCCTTACGCCTTCTGCCCATTTGGTTGGCAGCTTCCCTTGGCCTGGCCTGTGGCCCCTGGAGGGCGGACACCATCCCTGTCCTGTGACTGCTGGCCTCTGAGGGTCATCACTGTCACATTCCTGAGTGCTTACCCCAAATTCCCTCTTCCTTAGCTGCTCCCCGGATGTTTCCGACCGGGCAGAAGCTTGGTAACTGACCCAAGGAGAAGTGGTCCCCAGAGCTTGCCGGGGGCATTTTAGCCCCTGGCTCTGGAGCCCCAGCACAAGCAGCAGAAGGGCACTTGGTGTTCCTGGACGCATCTCTGCTGAATGACACATGGAGTCCCTGCCCCATCTCACAGTCACTGGGGGGGGGCTTCAGGATCTCCGTCCCAGGGGAGGGCTGACTGTCCCTGTGTTTCGTGTCCAGGATCTTGTGTCCTGCCTGGGGGGCCCCATCCTCAGTGGTGTGTGCCGGCGCCTGGCCATGGACTTCCGACACTGCCGAGGGGGCCTCCCTGACCTGGTGGTGTGGAGCTCCCAAAGTCACCACGTTAAGGTCAGTTGAGCCAGAATGGAAAGTCATGGTGGTGACTTTAATGATCAACTTAATGCCACAATCTAGGCATTTCTAGCATGGTGGTTGACAAGGCCGAATCCCTTGAAGGCTGCTGGACTGAGGGCTGGGGTTGTTCGGTGGCTGTTGGCAGAGGTGCCCTTGGTGCTGGCATGTGGGCCTCTCTGCAGGCAGCTCCCCCGATGGCAGCGTATTTCATCCGAGCAGGTGAGTGAGAAGGGCCAGGGTGTGAGCAAGACGGAAGTCAGTCTCTTAGCAGCTGATCTTGGCAGTGAAGTTCCATTGCTTTTGCTGTGTCCACTGTTAGCAGCAAGTCCACGCTCAAGGGTGGAGATTTTGCAGGTGTGAGCTCCAGGAGGCCAGGATGGTTGGGAGCTGTTTTCTAAGCTCCAGGAGTGAGCACTTCCTCACGTGTTGTAGGCTGGATGCCTCCCTTGCCTCACCCTGCTGCCCATCACAGGCTGGTGGCTTCCTTATTATTGAGTTTTGAGATGAAAAAAACCTCTGGTACAAGTCCTTTCTGAGAAACTAATCTGTTCTTTAATGAATCAGTGTCATATGACGTCTCTGACTGTAATTGTGGATTTGGTTCTTTCTCCCTTGCAGTTATGTCAATGTTTGCTTCATATATTATTCGATGTATAAACCTAGGGTTGTCATGTCTTGATGAAATGAACTCTTTATCATTATGAAATGACCTTCCTTTATTCCTGGGTTCTTTGCTCTGAAGTTGAACTGATATATAGCCACTCCAGCTTTCTTTTGGTTAGTTTAATGTGATACTTTTTCTGTTCTCTTACATTTAACATATTTTTTCTTTATATTTGAGTTTCTTATATATTCTTGTAGGCAGCATTTACCTGGGTCTTACTTCTTAATCTAATCTGACAACCTCTGCCTTTTAATTGGGTATTTGGAACATTTATATTTCATGTTATTCATGTTTGGCTTTAAACCTGTCATCTATTTTTTTTTTTAAAGGATGCACTTATAAGTTTATTTTATTTTTGGCTGCATTGGGTCTTCATTGCTGCGTGTAGGCTTTCTCTAGTTGTGGCGAGTGGGGGCTACTCTTTGTTGCAGTGTGCAGGCTTCTTATTGTGGTGGCTTCTCTTGTTGTGGAGCATGGGCTCTAGGTGTGAAGGCTTCAGTAGTTGCAGCACTCGGGCTCAGTAGTTGTGGCTCGCAGGCTCTAGAGCACAGGCTCAGTAGTTGTGGCGAACGGGCTTAGTTGCTCCACGGCACGTGGGATCTTCATTTATCATGCACATAACAACAGGCTATTTTTATGCACATAACAACAGTATATTTTTATATCTCCTCTCCCAGCCTTTGTGCTGTGTTCATACATTATACCTCGACATGTTATAAACCCTGTGGCACATTATTTTTGCTTTCTACAGCTGACTGAGTCTTTATATTTACTCATGTAGATACAAATTCTAATGTTTGTTATTCCTTTATATAGATCCAGATTTCCATGTACTATCATTCTCTTCTTGACTGAAGAACTTCCTTTAACATTTCTGGAAATGGAGGTCTGCTAGTAATGAATTATTTAGGTTTCATATATTGATATTTGAAGACTTTAAGTCTTTGTTTTTGAAAGATATTTTTTTCTGGGCAAAGAATTCTGTTGAGTTTTTTTTCAGTACCTTAAAATATTGGGCCACTGTTGTCTAGCTTGTATTGTTTTCAACGAGAAATCAGTAGTCTTTCCCCTCTGGCTTTTAAAAATTCTGGCTGCTTTTAAGAGATTCATTTTTTCACTGATTATGCAATTTAGTTATGATGTTTCTTAGTGTTGTGTTCTTTATGGTTCTGTGCTTGGGGTTCACTGAGCTTCTTGGATCTTTGGGTTTAGTTTCCATCAAATTTGAAAAATTTTTGGCCATTATTTCTTCAAATATTTTTCTCTGTCTTCTTCCCTTTGGGGACTCTAATTAAACTAGTCTTAGGTTGCTGAAATGCTCTCTTCATTAAAAATTTTTTTTCTATACTTCATTTTGGATAGTTTTTATTGCTTTGTTTTGAATTTTGGTGATCTGCAGTGGACAAAACTGACACAGTTACGCTTTCATGGAGCTGATATGTAATGAGCAGTTTTATCTTGTGATAAACACCATGAAGAAGTGCATAGGAAGGACCCTTCTTAGAGATGAATTTAAGCTGAGCACGGAAGAAGACGTCAGACACGTGAAGAACAGGGAGACGTGTCCTAGGCGGTGGGAACGGCAAGCGTGATGAATGTCTACCCTTTGGTTGGGCAGATGTTGTCTGTCTCGCGAACTGAGAGGAAGCCTTTGGTGTGGTTGGCAGGCGCCAGATTACACAGTTTTGTAGGTCATCGCAAGAAGTTTGGGTTTAATTGCAGACCTGACAAAGTGTTTGAGGCGTGTTAAGCAGGAGAGTAACAGTGCAGTGTGTGCTTTAAAACTATTTTTCAACTGCTGTATTACGAATCGATTTCCTAATCCTCTGTGAACTGTCTGGTTTCTACAGAAAAGGAAACTTTCTCATTGAATATCATATGTGTATGTTTAGTTGCTATACACATGTAAGTACAGCAGCATAGAGGATACGCCATCTAAATAGTTGTCAGTGGAAACTACCGTAGCTTACCTGAATGACCCTTCTGTCTCCCAGCTGGTGGAAGTGAAGGGCCCCAGTGACCGTCTTTCGCAGAAGCAGATGATCTGGCTGGATGAGCTGCACCGGCTGGGGGCGGACGTGGAGGTCTGCCATGTGGCTGCAGTCGGAGCCAAGAGCAGGGGCCCCAACTGAGAGCCGTGGGCTTGGGAGCATCTGAGAGCGTCAGAAGCGTCAAGTGTCACTACATCTTATTTAATTTTGTTGTTGTCGTAATAAACCTGGCAGTGTAAGGACTCATCACTGTACAGCGTCTGTGTATCACAAACCTTGGTATTGGCTTCAGGACACTCACTGATTCCATAGAGCAGGTAATGAACTTTTAAAAAGGTCAAAACCTTGGTGGCCGTTTCAGGAGCTAGATGCATCTGACTTATAGGAAAGCTGGAACCCCCCACCCCAAAAGGAGATGATTCACAGCTTTGTGTCTTTTATAAAGGAGCATACACAATGTGTCTTCCTAAAAAGTATATTGGAAATGGAGATTCCTTAATTTATCTATGTTTTTCTATACTGCCCTTACACATTTGGCTGCTAAAATTCTTGTTCTATGATTATTTGCTCACTCCAGGTCTAGGGTCACATTTGGGTAATTCTCACAATATTTTAAACTTCTTCATCATCATTATATTTGTTACGGTATGACTTGCTGAAGGCTCAGATGGTGGTTAGTACATTTTAGCAGGACAGTATTTTAAAATACTTCAAGGTAAGAACACTTTTTTTAGACATAATGCTACTGCACATTTAAAAGACTACAGTATAGTGGAAATATAACTTCTATATGCACTGGAAAGCCAGCAAATTCACGTGACTTGCCTTATCGAGATCCTTGCTTTATTGTGGGGCTCTGGAACTGACCTGCGGTATCGTCAAGGTGTGCAGGTACAGGGCTGCCGTCACTGTTGGAAGAGCCTTGGGCTGGGGAAGGTGGACGCGGGAAGGGGTTTATCAGAACGGTAGGCCCAGGCGTGGCGGGCCAGGCTCCCGCTCCCAGAGACTAGTTCCAAGACCTTCTTAAGGAAATGGTGCTCCCCAGCTTTTTAATTTGTTAAATGGAAGGACACCCACATGGCCGTGACAACAGCCAGCTGTGCACTGAGGTTAGAAATGTTACCCATCTCTGCCTTGCTTTACAGCAGGCAGAGCGTCGGGTGGACGACACACAAGCACGGCTGAAGAAAACACCCTCGCTTCTTGATGCTCTGTTCTTGCAGGGGACTCGTATTGACAACGAAGGCAGTGATTCCTGTGGAAATTTTATTAGCAGTCAACACTTCCTTCACATTCACCACTGCTGAAAAGCAGGGTCTCTCACCTTCATGCACATCCTACTTTAACCCAAGTCATAGTCAATTTTAGGCACAAAGGTTTTCATTTTCTCTCAAGTTTTAACTGCTTGAGGTTACTGCTACAGCAAGCAGATTTTGTTGAAGGACGCCTTGAATACTTTTCACCCTCTGTTAGCACAGATTAATATACTTTCTTAAATAAAGTTAGAAATTTTTGGTTTTAAAACTGGTTTCCATCACAAAACAGTAAGACATGGTACACCTTTAAGTCCGATCCTAGCGAGTCCGGAGCTGCCTGACGCCTGTGTGGCCCTCTGTCAGCACAGGCTCCGTGTCCGCGTCCAGAACCACATTTGGACTCTGTCCCCACACGTCCTCCGTGCCAGGAGTGGTGCCAGGCAGCTCTGCAGGGGCCAGGACTCAAGGCTGTAATAGTTGTTTTTCATATTATGCATGATAAAACTGTAGCACAATAATCATTATATAACAACTGTTCAGCAAAAATAAAACAAAAAACTATACTACATTTGATTATCATACAAAAATATGCACACTTTCTATTTTAAAACAGTATTAATAGTACCTAATCATTTTTAAACTTGCAAGTTAATCAAAAAAAATTACTAAAAGGGTTAAAATAAATGTGAGAGGGAAGAAAGCTATAAAGAAGTAAATGCTCAACCCAAAAAAACTAACAAATTTAGAACAATTTGTAATAATAAAAAAGCAGCCTAATGAAAAAGGAAGAAAAATTATTACACTTCCAGTGGCAGGATATGCTGTGGGGTTTTCAGGGGACCGGAGCTGGTTTCTAATCAAGGACTTTAAAATGTTTAATGGCAACAGTGCTATTTATATAAACTAAGAAAGCCCTTACTTTCTAGACAAGTTGGCAAAACACTGGGCTTATCCACACAATGGATTTCCTAAGACTGCATAGGAACTTCTGTCCCTGTAAGTTCAGAGACATTATCCAACCATTTTTAAAAGGCAAATAATTCAAATAGAAACATCTATTTGTTACATATAAAGGTAAAACACACAGTTTTGAAAAAAATTGTTTTAAAAAAGGACATAAGCTAACTAGATACTTTACTATAAACGTTTTTTAAAAAGCTTAAGATGGCAGTTTCAGAAACTCTAAAAACAGCCACATTGAAAACATCCATCTTTTACACAGAAGTCAGGGGTGTTGGGGAGGCTGTGACCAGCATGGCCACAGTAAGCTCCAGCTCTGGCCCACAGCTTTGGCTCGGCTCTTGTGACACAACCTGAAAACGGGAATTTGAGACGAGAGCACACCTCTGTCTGTGCCTCTGAACACCTGTCATGGGTTGGGTGGGGCGGGTGCGCTCACCATTTTACAGTGGCAGTATTTTGAGAGAAGTCCGTTGTTAGGCTCCTGTCCTCCCTTCCTAAGCACTGTGCACTCAGGTGACCCGACTCAAGACCTCATCACTGACTTCCAAGGGAAAGTGCCCCGGGAGTGCTCCCCACTGGACTGTGACGGGGCCTCTACTTTGAGGGTGGGTGTCAGTGATGCTGCCGCCCCGACCTGGACCCTGCCTCAGACCCACTGTGTTCGGTGACTTTCAGAGGGATGTGTGCCTCTGGGGACTCCTGGCTGTCGGTACAATGCCGAGAGTGACCAGCCTCTTTCCAATGTGCAGTGGGACTTTGACACCCTAATTTAAAAAACAAATTGTTTTACTCTGTGTTCTTCATATCTTAATATTAATGTCAAAGGCACTTCTAAATTTAATTATCTATAGTAAATGCTTTTAAAGTCAACAGTGCATATCATTTTAAAGTTAGTCCTAAGGAAACTCATGATTTTAAAACACAGTGATCTACGGTCCCAAAGTGATCTAAAATAAATTACAGTGTGAGAACACACAACTCTCAGGTGAGCTCAACTAGAGAGAATAGAAAGTGACCAGATAAATACACAAATACCTACTAACGCCCACTGGGGGTTTACTGGATGCTCCTTGAAAATATACTAAACACTAATTTCTTAACTCTCCTGATGTCTGCTTCTCTGGGCTGCTAATCCAACCGAGGATCAGGGAACCTTTAGGAGGTGGTTGTAAAAATGGATGTAGACAAAACAAATGTCGCAGACAAAACCTGATTAGTTTGACCACAGTAATAAGATCATGGGAATGTCTGCCTGCAAATGATCTAAAAATGAGCCAGACCTAGAATGATAGAAAGAGGACATAAATAACAAAGTTATGCCTATCTTTTAAAAATATTGTGAAGGAAGCATAATTCAACATGTTTTAAAGTATTAGTGCAAATTTCAACTGTTATTCTTACGTATAGAACGATTAGAGCTTCAAACGCCTCGGCCGGCAGTTTTACTTCAGAGGAGAAGGTCTCTCACTCCCTCAGGATGTTCAGAAAGCCACTCCGCCTCAGTCTTCATTTGCTAGTGTCTCAGTAGATAACCATATTTTGGCCCCACTTAAAAACTTGCCTAGCGGTGTCCCTGAAATGCTCCGTCTGCACAGATTGCCCACTGGGGAAAAGGGGAACGAGGAGGAGAGGAAGTCCGGTGTCCCTGGGGCGTCGTGCGGGCCACCAGCGCGGAAGTACACCCTGCTCTGGACCAGCTCAGGGCAGGGGGCTTCCGGGGGGCTGCCTTGGGGCTGCCGCAGCGCCCTGCTCAGCATGTCCACCTCATCTGCCAGCAGGGAGACCTTGTGGAAGGCCGTGATGAAGCCCCCGCGCTGGATCTGGGCCTCAGGGACCCAGCGGAAGTAGCAGAGTTTCCACAGTTTGATGTGCATTCCGGACAGAAGCGGCAGAATCACCCCGTGCAGGTCGGCAGGCTTGGAGAACCACTCTCGGAAGTACTGCTCCGCACCCCTGTCCTGGCTGTCGCTCTGCTCAGGGGGGTCTGGCTTTACTTTTAATATTAATGAATTTCTCCTGGGAAGTAACTCTTGGTCACTGATGATTCCATTCTTTAAGGAACTTGGCATTCCTCTTAGAGTGGAGCTGTAGCTTTTCTGTACAGAAGACAGATTTTAGCATTATTTTCCTGGAGCTTCCGTTTTTAGAAAGACAGTAGAAGTGTAATGGTAAATATAAACTCGGTATTAGGAAAAACTGGTAGAATTTCAACCTAAAGAATGTTTTGTTCCTTCCCTGGTAATACTTATTCCAATCCTCCTCCACTGGAGTTTAACACTTTTAGGCCTTGATTCTGCCTAGGCTGTAGCCTGCATGGGGGTGGGGGGAGATATATCCTCTTCATTATAGGCAGACCTCAGAGATACAGTGGGTTCGGTTCTAGACACCGGAGTAAAGCGAGTATCGCAATAAAGCAAGTCACACGAAGTTTCTGGTTTCCCCGGGCATATGTAAGTTACGTTTCCAATATACTGTAACCTATTAAGTGTGCAATAGCATTATGTCTAAAACAACTATGTACATACCTTAATTTAAGCACTTTATTGCTAAAAAATGTGAACCATCATCTGAGCTCTCAGTGAGTTATCTTTTTTCAATAGCAATGTCAAAGATCACTGATCAAAGATCACCATCACTAATATAATAATAATGAAAAGACTTGAAGGATTGTGAGAATTACCAAAATGTGGCACAGAGACACAAAGTGAGCAAACGCTGCTGCAAAGATGGCACCGACGGACGAACTCAACGCGGGGTTTGCACAAACCTTCAATTTGTAAAAAATGCAGTATCTGCAAAGTGCAATAAAGCAAGTGCAGTAAAACAAGGTCTGCGTATAATTTGCTGAAGTGTGAGTTTCTAAGATTTCTGGTCAGAAAAAAGCTAGACCTGCTGATTCTAGAACAGGCTGAGCGGACGGGCTTCAGGAGCAGGGCCCTGGGTACAGGGCTGCAACTGCTGACTCTTGAGATGACGATCAGGGCTGTGTGGGCCTCAGACAGCAAGACGAAAAGTCGGGGTGGGGTCACCTGAGTGAGGAAGTGAATGACCCCTCCAAACCTACACTGGCAATGCTGTCAGGGGAAGTGACTGGACTTTTAATACTCTGTTCTGAAAAAGATGTTTTTGGTTATGTGTGAGCAAATACCAGGTTTTTTAGTGTTAGTGCATTTCTGTAACTTACCTTTGTCCGTTTAAAAGACTTCACAGAACCGTTTTGTACACAAGGCATGCTCTTTCCAATGTAAAAGGGGTTGTGGAAAAGGGTGCGATCCTTCGCTGTAAACTGAAGAGACCAGTCCCAAACTGAAGGGAATTTTAAACCCTTTTCATCACCCAATTGGATATTTTTGCTTATAGCAAATTCCTGCAAAATAAAATATTTGAACATTTGTGAAAAGATGCCAAACTAAGATTTTCTCATAGTAAATTCATTTCTGACAGTCGTTCATCATCATACAAATGAACTTGTCTGAACTAAAGTGCCTCCAACCCCACTGGAGCAGCACGCTCCGCTTCCCGAGAACAGACATTCCTGGCGCCTCACACGGAGGAGCGCGTGGACCCCTGCACCGAGAGGGGAGCTGGGCCCCTGGGCAATGAGCGTGTTGGTGAGTATGACTCGTGAATGGAGTTCTCCCTGGTGCCACGGCCTGAATAAACCCATCTCCTTATGCATCCACACCCCCAATCCTGAACAACGCATTTCTTCAGGATGCTCCTCGTGATGCTTCAGCTCACAGAGTGTCTGCTCCACTACTGATTTGATGGAGCAGTTTCACGGATGAGGAATCCAGGCTCAGCACCTTCCCAGACCCGGGCCTGAGGATCCCACAGCTCACTGTGAGGGCAGCCCCCCTTCCACCAAAGTCTTCCTGAAGGCCCACGAGAGCTGTCCTTTCTGTCTCCCTCAGTGGTCACTGCAGCATTTGTTGGCTATACTCATTGCTCCAAATGTGGGTGAGACAGAACTTGTGGTTCCGGAAGGTTCCACCAGGGGCAACCAGAAGCTATAGATAGTTTCAAGTTTGGCTTGAGACCCTCCTTACTCATGGTTCTTCCTCTCAGTCAAGGAATTGGGACTAGAAACCAATGGTCCTAACGTAAAGGTGACTGCCACGCGGCATGAGGGTCTAAGCACATCCAGTAAGCAGCGCCCTGAGAGAACCACAGTCTCACGTCACGCCTACATTTCCTCTCTCAAATTCTTCTCCACAGGACTCTTGAAGAAAAATAATTTGCTTTGTACAACTTTTATTCTGCTGACCTAGGAAACAAATGTCCTCAAACAGGATCTTATCCATTACCCATTCAGACAGCCCAAATGTGAAAATATAAATACAAAAGCATGACATTTACAGCACTTAAAACGATTTACATCTTTCAGTTGGCTTATTATGAACAATAAACATCAGAGAGAAATACATAAAATGCTCACTGATAAAAATGAAACAAGTTCAAGTTCCTGGATTTTTAACCATCTATAAATAATTCCTTCAGAAATGACCGCATAAAATGGTAGCTAAGACAGTTTAAACACACAGCTGATTGTACTTCAATGCTATCTCAATAAAGCAGTTCACCCTGGCCACGGCGGGCGCCACTCACCGAGCTCTGCTGCACGCGCTGGTGCGGGGAGTTGAAGAGAAAGGTGCCGAACAGGGCCACACGGGTGGTGTCGTGCAGCACCGCCAGGTAGGTCTCGGAGAACTCGAAAGCCGCTGGGCACTGCTCCTGCAGCTGCCACGTGGCGTCCAGGAACAGCAGGAACACGGGAGCCTGGCGGACACACGTTGAAACGGGATTACTCAATGCTGCCCTTCAGTGTTCACATCTATTTCCAAACCTCTTGCTGATATGAAGGAAGAGATTAATAAGAAAACAGCGAGGCCTGAGCACTTGGCTCCGAAGCTGATCGAAGGGGACGTGAGCACATCAGACGGCCATGTCTAACCTAAGAACTAGGCTGGTCTGAGACACATCATCACAGCCCTCCTCTGCCCACCAAGTCCACCAAGCTGAAGTGGCAAAGTCAACAGACGGGCAGGGTGTGGCCATGTGAATGGGGGACAGTGAAATACTTGTTTCACGTGTTCCCGCTGATCCTGGAAACAATTCTTTAGAATGTTTAAAACAAAACAAAAAACCACAAAACCCCAAGACCAAGAAACAACTCTTTGGTGGACCCTGCAGACTCAGCGTCCGGAAACCTTCTCGGAGTTTCAGAAAACAGCTGGCGTGGCCTCGGGGTCACGGCGTGCACCCCCAAGTACAGCAGCTTACAACAGCCACTGTGACAGCTACTGCCTCCTGCCCAGTGCTTCCCCGAGTCCTAGCGTTTCAGAAGTGAAGCATTCACTGTTGAGGTTTCCTCAGATGACAAAGACTGTTTTACATGAGACAGCACGAGTCAAAGTGTGCTCTCGGGAGCCACCCTGACCACAAGACACCTGCAGGGCCTGTCACAGCTCCACTAGGACCCCATGCAGCCACCAACCCCGCAGCTCTTACAAAGATGCCCCCTCAACTTGCCATTCTTAACGTACGTGCCCCATTTTAAGAAACTATGATATTCCAAAGCTGATTTTTCAAAATATCTAACATGCTCGTTGTCTGCTTGCAGAAGAGTTAATGCAGCATTTCTTCAAGCAGTTTTCAACTTAGAGAAATTCAACAGGCAACTTTTAAAGAGTTTTATCTATATAGTTATGAGAATCTTCATAAGTACCTCAACTTGGACTCTAATCCATGAGTCAGTCTTGGCCCAAGAAGCTAAGATGTACTGAAGGCAATATTTAAAAAGTCTCCTCATCTCTTTACGGATGGAGCATCTCTTCATATAACGAAAGGTTTTATCCTGTGCACACTGAAGGACTGATAATAGGCATGAAGGTTTTGTTACCTCTTTCTCCGATCTCTTTAAGTGGTTGCATCTGTCCAGGAATGGATACCCTGCCATGACCCACTCTTTCTGTATCAGACTCTGAAATCCAGTGATTGTCCTAAAATAGGGATCCAGCATCACTTGAACAAGAGAAGCTACAATACAGCTCAAGTCTCTTCCCTCCTCCTCTGTCAATAAGATGGAAAGAAAATGATTAGTACGTAGAAAAATGCTAAGAGAGAAAGGAAGGAGAAGCAAAGTGTATACTTCAGTGTTCTGTGCCTGGGCGGCCTTCAAAATCACCCATGTTAGGAAATTTTATTCAGGCCCAGCCACTCTAAAACATTATAAACTTTTAGATTTAGATCAAGATTTAGATCAACTAAAGTAATGTTTAATGAGGAGGTGGCTTTTTATATTTGAATGTTTTCTAGATAATTAGAAGCATATCTCTCACACTTTTTACATTTACGTGATTTGTGGTAGAAATCTTTCCAGAGCCCATTCTATTTCTGTGCCAAGGATATTAAATATCATGCAGTCTTTCTACTGATAGCTTCATATGGTGACTCACGGGTGAATGAGAGAAACGGAACTGTCCACCACCATCCAAAATGGTGGCAAATATTTCCCTTGCGTCTTTTGTAGCTGGTGTTCTTTTTAATGAGGCCAGTAATTCTCTGATATCAAAGCCAGTCAAAGAAATCAGAAGAAAACTATCAAATAATATCCCTTATGATTAGATGTAAAAGTCATCAACAAGTATAAGCAAGCCAAATTATCTCAGGAATGCAAGAATTTATCCTAAGAATGCAACGTTGGTTTAACATCTAACACACCGTAATAAAAAAATAAAGGACAAAAATAACACAATCATCTCATTAGATGAATAAAAAGCATCTGTGTGATGAAAATCCAACATTCATTCTGGATAAAAACTCTTAGCAAACTAGGAATAGAAGGGAATATCAACCCGATAAGAGGAATCTACAAAAACCTACAACTAACATCATTCTTATTAGTGAAAGCCTGGATGCTTTCCTCCTAAGATGGGCAACAATACAAGACGTTTGCTCTTGTCACTTCTACTGCACATTGTCCTGGAAACTTACACAGGGAAGTTAGGCAGGAAAAAGAACTCAAAGGCATCCAGATTGGAGAGGAAAAAGCAATAACTGTGTCTGCAGACAACACGTGTATGTACGGAAAAAAAATCCTAAAGAATCCACAAACGACTACTAGAACTAATGAATGAGTTTAGTTAAGGTTGCAGGAATTCTATACACAATCACAAGGAGTACACAAAAAACCTGAAAATGAAATTAAGAAAACAACTGTATTCACAATAGCATCAAAAAGAAAATACTTACAGGGAGATTTAACAAAATAAGTGCCAGAGTTGTACACTGAAAACTTATAAAACATTGCTGACATGACGTGAGAGAAAACCCCAATAAATGGAGATATTCATTTCATGGATTGGCAGACTGAATACTGTTAAGATGGCATTTTCCCCAATCTACAGGTTCAACATATTCCTATCAAAATCCCAATAGGATTTTTTGCTGATCCTACAAGTTATACAGAAATGCAAAGGACCTAGAATTAGCAAAACAATTTGAAAACAAAGTTGGAGGACTTACATGTCCTAATTTCAAAACATACTCTAAAGCTACAGCACTCAAGATAATGTGGTACTGGCGTACGGACAGACATACAGATTAATGGAGTAAAACTGAGAGTCCAAAAATAAAGAGCCGGTCAGCAGACCTTTGCCAAGGCATGTCAATAGAGAAAGAACAGTCTTTTCAATAAATGCTGCTGAGACAATGCAATAAACACACATGCAAAGAAAATGAATATAGACCTTTACCTCACATCATACACAAAAATTCATTCAAAGTGAATCATAGGCCTAAATGTAAGAGCTAAAACTATAAAATGTTTACAGAATAATACATGGGAGAAAGTCTTCATAACCTTGAATTAGGCAAAGAGTTCTTACATATAACACCAAAGACATGATTCATAAAAGAAAAAATGGATAAACTGGACTTCATCAAAATTTCAAAATTTGTGCTTCAGAAGTCATCAAGAAAGTGAAAAGATAAACCACAGACTAGGAGAAAATATTTGCAAATCTTATAAAGATACAAAGAACCTGTATCTAGAATTGTAAAGAATTCTTTGAACTCAATGATAAAACAACCTAACTGAAGAATAGACAAAAGATTTGGTATTTCACCAAAGTCAATACATGAACGGCCAGTCAGCACATGGTATGCATTAGGGAAATGCACATAAAAATTGCAATGAACTCCCACTTCACACTTACTAGAATGACGGCACTCCTAACAGTACACGATGAAGTGCAGAAACAAACCCTCACACACTGCTGAGGGGAAGGGGAATTGGGTACAGTCACTTTAGAACACACTTCGGCAGTTTCTTACAAAGCTGAACATAAACGTACCATATAACTCAACAGTTCTACTTCTAGGTATCTACCCAAAATAAAGAAAAACAGATGTCCCCACAAAGACGTTTATGTGAATGTTAAAAGCAGCATAATTCATAACAGCCAGAAGGTGGAAGCAATCCAAATGTCCACCAACAAGTAAATGGATAAATAAAATGTGGTATTTACAATGGTACACTACTCAGAAATAAAAGGGAGCAAACTGCTGAGACATGCTACGTGAACGAGCTTCAAAAACATGTATGTGAAATGAAAGAAGCCAGAGGCAAAAGACCACATACTACATGATTCCATTTACATGAAACTTCCAGAAAAAGCAAATCTAGAGAGACAGAAAGCAGATTAGTGGTTGCCTGGGGTTGGGACACAAGGAATCTTTTCGGGGTGATGGAAAATTTCTAAAACTGGACTCCGTTTACTAAAAAGTATTGAATTGCACATTCAGAACAGGTGCATTTTATAGTATGTACACTATACCTCAATAAACTGTTTAGAAAACACATTCTAAAATAAAGTGTTAGTAAAGTGCAGGCTCAGTATCTCTTCTGAGGTATTTTACATGGCAACGAATGCATGAAGAAGTGTGCTAAGTAGCGTCTTGGAACGGATGAGAACACCACTGGCTGCGAGAGGTGCGGGTTCTCAATGGCTGGCTCTCCATGCGTCTGTGAATTACATACGCGCTGCCGGCATGAGCTAAGGATTACTGGAAACAGTGACTTACTCTTCTTCTTTTCCCCCTAAGCCTTGTCACTTTACTTTGTTAAAGTCAGTTGAATTTGACAGTTGGTAAAAATACTTCTGTAAGCTTCAGTAGCACAGCATATTCATGAACTATGCATGAATATATTATAAAATCAGGTAGCTTGTGGTTTATTAAACTTTATCCGGAAGCTTAAAAATGCTATTAGCTGTAAAGTTATTTAATATACAATTATTCTTTGCTTAACTGAAAGATTTTTTTTTTTTATTGCCATCTACTCCTACCAAACACTAGACAAAATTCACATTGCTGGCTACTCAGTTCAGTCCATTTCGTGATACCAAACTGTTTCTTTAAAGTCACAATCTAGCATGAGCCAGAGGCATTTCAACTAAAATTTGTATGAATCAGAAAGATAGCAAGATTAGAGAGAAAGGATGCTCCGCCGAGATTAACACTCTGTCTGAATCCAGTGAGGGATGTGACCCACCCTTGCCATAATACAGGAAGGCAGATTTAACACAGGGCAAAGAGTCTGACTCCTTTCTGTTCTGTCTGAGGTCTTTGTGCCGCTGTTTAATAATGTGCGGGATCTGTACTGTATCTATCTGGTGGCATGCAGTAAGTAGGAGATGGCTAAGATGCATGTAATTACTTGGGTGTGGATCTCCAGTCAAAATGGCTGGCCGGGGGACCAGTGTTGTCAGTAATGAATTACCTTGTAAGACTACAGACAGACGCTTGCTTTCCAGCATATACACAAGTTCTGCTGAATGTTTAAGGAATGCCCTGGAAAGAGAAATGGAAAAATACTGTTAAAAACCAAATTTCCACCACGAATATATTTTTTAAAGTACGTGAAGTCAAGCAAATCTGATCTTTCACGATACATGTTTATATTCTCTATAACCTTTTGGAATTTCTTCAGTATTTATACGATTCATCAACAGAGTACAGTCTGATTTTTATATCAGGGAAATTCATTAACCTTTGTTGATTTACATAACATTCTTGACATCACCAACTATAGAGACGGGGAAGAGATCAGTGGTTCCCAGGGGACGGGGATGGAAATGCTGGGGCTGGGGGTGGGAGCCTTGGTGACGGAGCAGCTCTGCATCCTGCCTGTGCTGGTGGTCACGTGAATCTACACACGGTAAAACTGCACAGAAACACACATGAGAGCACGTATAAACTGGGGAGACTGGATAAGAACTGTAGTTTGTACTACTGTCCGTTTCCCGGTTTGATAACCATAGTCTACTTATGTAAGCCGTTGCCACCGGGGGGCTGGTGAGGAGTGCATGGCTCTGTAATACTTTTGCACCTCCTGTGACTTGATAATTATTTCAAAATAAGAGAAAAGGAAAGCAATTGTACACACCTTACATATTCTAACCACCGTGTATTTTCCAGTGAAGACAGCCATTTCTCTTCAGTTTCTTCAAATGGTTCTGTAATTAATATAATTATACATATATAATTATACACACGCACATATATACAGGCATATAACACTTTCAGGCTTCTTAAGCTTATTTTTCATGATCAAATTGAGAGCTAGGTGATACATCAGTTTTTAACATTTAAAAGTTGGCTTTAAGAAAGTGTTACGCCTTTGCATTTAGTCATAAAAACATTTAAGAAGGCACGTCACAATTCTATAAGAAACAAAACAAAGCGTTCCCCAGACCTCCATCTCCTTCCCTGTGGCTCTCCCAGGGAAAGCTTGGAGAGTCTGCCGGCCTCCGCCCCCTAAGCAAGTGCTTAGGTGACCCCGGCCCCCTCCTCAGCTTCCTCACTGTAGGCCTGCCCCTCCCTCCCTCCCTGCTGCCAGCGCCCGGTTCTCATGTCCTTGGTGGCTGACCCCTGCAGGAAACGGGGCAGCTTCCTGGTGGGGCCTGTCCTGGCCTGTCTCGAGGTGCCCCTCGCCTCACGCTTCAGCCACATGCTGCTCACGGGACGGCTGAAAGACACAGTCACTGTGTTTCTTAAGCACACCCCCTCCCAGCTCTCCTTCCAAGCCGGCGCCAGTCCTGCCGCCTGGTGACAAGGGGCTCGCTCTCTGTGCACACTTCACACCAAAGGTGCTTTCAAGTGAGTCATCCCTCCAGGGTACATCGAAAGCACCCCATAAGCATCTGCTCTAACAGACATATGGGAACTCTGAGGCTGCACAGATTATAACATGGCTCTGTTTGAAATTCATGTCAAGTCACGTATCTCAAAATATAACTGAATACATTAAGGTCTTCGTAAGTTTGTCTGTGAGGTAGTAGGCTCTTCTACTGAGCAGACACTTTTACAGAAGCATCCTACCAGACCTTTCATGATCTGAAAGTGACTTAATTGGTACACTTTTCCTACAAAACTAAAAGCAGCTTAAACTTCATTTTCTAAGAGCTCCTGACATTCTCATACAATAGTAATTTGTACAAATATTTCAACGAGCCTCTACTTAAATATATACCTATTTCTAAATTTTTAAGTAATGTCACTTTTCCTGACATGCCTCATATAATCACCCATTCATTATTTACATATATATAAAATAGAAATGAAGTTACCATTAACACACAGTTGCTTAAGTTTTACAAAAGCCGCCTGTATTTCTTGGATATTGGGCAAGGTTTTATCCAAATCTGATTTGTAGACATCACTCCTCTGCGGATGACTTTTAGTTATGGCATTACAAATCCTAATAAAGACAAAATCCTTGAGTCACTACTCATTCATGTATTCAAAACATATTTTTTGAGTGCTTGCTGTGAGCCCAGGCACTGCTCTGAGGGCTGGGGACAGAGAGAGGGACATGCAGTCTGTGCTCTTGGTGGGGGGAGGGGGATAGAGGAGAGACGACAGGCCGTGGTGAACGCTGAGGGTGATGGAACAGAGTGGATGCAGGTTAGCTCGGGTCACGTGGTGAGAAAACGCTCCTCCGTGACGATGATACCGGAGCTGAAGCCCAAATGGCCAGGAGCTGTGCAAAGACGGGGGACAGTGTTCCAGGCAGAGGAGCTGCTAGTGCAAAGATCCTGTGGTAGAACAGAAGCCTGGCTGTTGGAGAAACCTAGCGAGGGCCAGTGGGGCGATGATGACGTGTCTGAGGGAAAAAGGGTGGAGATGAGTTTGGACAACAAAGAGAATCTGTCCTAGTTACAAAGAATAGAATAGCTGAAAAAACAAAGGGAATTAAAGTAATTCTTCGCTTAAGTTAAATAATTAAAACTGCCACCGGTTCTAAGGTTTTCTAGTTAACAGTGTTGCAGCCTTGCCTTTCATAGCAACACTCCTGACGGAGCACTTAATCAGCGACATGTCCACAAGGCAGGACAAGGTAGGACAGAATGGACATTAATCACTAATGTGATTAAAGCGAAATTTAAATCCACGAGAGAATACGGACCTGTGGGACTGCAGTCACCCTCTCCAGAAAACTGAAGGGTCATTTGAGGGTCACTTGATAGTTATTTGCTTCAGCAAATGTGGCTGTCAGTTATGGCACTGTGGAAAAAACGGACGACCTGGCTGTCCCAATAACAGACTGTGATACACAATTTCTGAGGCTCTCTGAGCCTGTTTTCTGAGATCTTTTCCTTTGTTCCTCATTTATTGGACAAGTATTGAATAAATATTCAATTGCAGGTATTTCCTGGGTGCTGAATATAGCTGAACAATGGTGTGCAAAACAGACACAGTTCTGTCACCTCACGGTCGCGTAAGGACAGGCAGTAATCAAACTGTAACACACACGTACAATGAGAAACCAAAATAAGTGTTAAGAAGAAAATTATAGTGATATAGCGAATGTGTAACTTGAGGCCAGATCTAATTTGGGAGACAGGGGAAGGCTTATCTTAAGGAAGTGATGTCTGAATGCAGGTGCAGAAAACGAGCGAGTACCAAGCGATGGGTGTGTGTGTGTGTGTGTGTGTGTGTGTGTGTGTGTGTGTGTGTGTGTGTGTGTGTGTGTGTGTGTGTGTGTGTGTGTGTGTGTGTGGCAGGGTGTGTGTGTGTGGTTGTGTGTGTGCGGAGTGCTCATTGACTAGCATGAAGAAGGTGGTCCAGGAGGAGGGGGCAGCACAGCCAAAAGTCAGGAGATACCAAAGACCAGCAAAACCCCAGGGCGGCCGGAGCCCAGAAGGGACAGGGCATGGTCCTGGATGAGATACGGGAGGAAGGATGAGGCCCCTCCAACACACTGGCAGAGGTGGAGCTGGGGTGGAAGGAGAGGGGTAAGGTTTCTGAAAAGTGAAGGACAGAATCTGATGACGGACTGGACGTGAAGGGAAGTGAAAGACAGGCATCAGGATGACTCCTCGGTTCCTGAGAGCAGGCTGGGGTTGGGGTGGGGGCAGGGGGTGCGTGGTGCCCATATACTTGAGTTTGGTTTTGAACATGAATTTAAAGGGACTTTGAGACCTCCACGTGGAAAGTGTCAACTTAGGTTGGAGATATAAATCTGACAGTCACTAAAGCCACTGATGCAGATGAACTTCTTTCAGAAGGGAATATGGAATGGGAAGGGGAGGTGGCCTGAGACAAGCTCTGTCGTGCCTGGAGACAGGAGGACGGGCTGGCAGGGGCATGGAGTGCAGCAGGGACGAGGAGCTTCAGGAGATGGAGGGGGGCAGAAGCCGGGGCCCGGGGAGAGCCTGGCCAACAGCGGTGCCCACTGTGTGAGGACACCTGAGAAAGGCCTCCTGCTTCACCAACACGGAGGTCACTGGGGACTTCAGCAGATGACGACAAACTTGCTCACGGTAGCCAATTACACCACTTTTAGTTATCGTGACTTGGCAGACCTAGGACACGTTGAACTACACGAAAAATCTGATTTGTCCTCAAGTGTCTCAACTGGAAATCACTGCACTTTGAAAGTTCATTAGAAGCAACATTATAGAAAAGTGTCAGCAACGTAAGACCTTCAAGTGTCTTATAAGCCAAAGTATTAAATTACATTTAATATAACTTAAATGTTAATTTTAATATATTCAATTTTCTCCACAGTAATTCTTGTATGGAACACACAGTGCTTCCCAGCTATCTTTAGCTAGTCAGGAGGTTACTGTACTTCGCTATGACAACGAAAGATGCCCAAGTACCAAGGATTGTCTCCCGCTCACCTCTGGTCGATCTTCCTCTGCTGCAGCATGTCTTTTATGAGGGCCGTGCGCACAAGAGCACTGCCATTCGAGTGGCTCCAGCACCAGAACTAGGAGAGAAGTAGAGCCTTTACTTAACTGGGTGGAAAAATGGACAATAGTATTAATGAAATCCAACAGATATCACTTACTGGCATCCTTCTTCCAACAAAAGAATGGGAGAAGATCTTTAGATCTTGGTCTGCTAAAGAACTTGGCACTACAAAGTACTCTGGAAGGCTGGAGAGGAAAACACGAATCGTAATGTAAGAGCCTGTGCTTCAGGCAGGATAAGCGTGCTCTGCAGACCCCACATTTAATTAACGTGCACCCTACTCAGTGGCCGTGCAGTGGGCACCGTGGGTGCCACTGATGAGCCTAGACATCTCAGTCTAAAACACGTGCGAGGTGCTCAATTAACACAGTCGTTATACTCATAGCAGGGGAACAATCCAAAGGAAGCATCTGAAATATTTTCCAGAATGACTATTAATCAAACATATGCAATTTCTGAAAAACATGTCCATCATCGTTCTCTCGACAGGCTATGGGTAGGAGATACCAGGCACACCACACCAAACCAAACCAAGCCCACAAATCTCCCGAGAAGCTTCCACCCCCTTCTCATCTCCCCCTTCTCTGTTTCCCATCTCCCAAAGGCAGGTGGACTCCGGGATGTGGGTTAGAGAGCGGTTACTACCAGGCAAGCTCACTGCACCTGAAGACATCTCTTTTCCTTCCTCTGCTCACACGGCCAGGTAGGGGACAGAGGCAGGCCCTGTCACAGGCTTCTCAACACATAATGCACGCTGGCCACAAAGTTCAAATTCAAGGGGAGGCAGAGGAAGACTCAAGCCGTGTGCTCCCAAGCCCCTTCCTCAGCACTGCACTCCTAGAAGGTCCTCGTACTTTGTTCACAACACTGCTTATCTGAAAAAACTAAGGAGGACCTGAATGACATTAAAACAAAACATCCCCCAAATCTGAATACTAAACAATATTAAACAAGTAAAAAATTAAAAAACAATTTTCTGGTCACTTTTGGAGGATTCTAGGAAACAGCTCCTTCTGAAAACTGGTTAAGTAAAGGGGAAAAAGTAAACATTGATACTGCCTTCCTCATACAAACTGTATTTCAGGTACTAAAGAGCTGCTGAGAGAAGAGTTCGATAGAACTGGAATATGACAATAGCAATCCTCAATAAATAATGGATCTGGGCAATGATCCTCACTGCTAATGAATAACCATTTTGGGCAGCTAAACCCATTCTATAAAAGGGGAACTTAGCACTGGGTGGAGCAGGCTGACTGCTGTGGGGCCCACAGGTCAGTCAGCGTCACAATGATGCCTGGAGCCCCCATGATGCCACAGGGGGTGCCCAGCCCACCTGAGGAAGCGTTCTTGCCTCAAACCTGGAACTGAATCTAATTACAACTGACCCCTGAACAATGCCAGGGTTAGGTGTGCAGACCCTCTGCGCAGCCGAAAATCTGCATAACTTATAGTTGGTATGTGCTTCTTCCACACCCATGGTTCCGCACCTGCAGATTCAACCAACGGGGATCCTGCAGTACTGTAGTATTTACCGTTAAAAAAAATATCTGTGTGGAAGTGGACCCACGCTGTTCAAATCCGTGTTGTTCAAAGGTCAGCTGTAATTATTTAAGCCCTTAGAGCTAGCTAACATTTCAGATACAGTAGACAGAGGAACACATTAAAGGACACCACAGTGATAAACCCAGAAATATCTAGAAAGGGAAAAAGTCCACAGAACATTTGACCTAGTTTTGTTAACAAAAAAAAAGGCAAGTAAAAAAAAGGGATGGAAGGAGACTATCATAGATTAAAAAGCCTGAGACAGATCATGCAAGTTCAATGTGACCCTGATCTGAACAAACCAACCGTAAAAGACACGTACAAGATACGAACGCAAATAAACACTGACTGGATGATTGACAATACTACTGGAATTATCAATTTCTTTCAATGGATATTGACATTGCAATTATGTTTTAAAAAAAAGTCCTTATCTTTAAAAACAAAATATGCATTAAAACATTATTAAAAATAAATATTCCATTAGCCATAACTTGAAAGTTATCAATGACAGCAGAGTTTGATGATTACTCCTAAGAAGTCACTCCCAGCCATGAACAACACTGTCAAAGCTGGACTTACCAGGTGGATATCATGTAGCCCTCGTTAATGGAACAAACTCTCCACCCAGAGGCACCTGTCCTCTTGACTTCTCTGTCCCAGTCAGAGTAAGTTTCAAACAGAGGAGTTTTTTGGCTGCTGCCATCCCCAACTCCAATGCCACCGCCGCCTCCACCTCCTGAGGGTATTCCATTAGCTTTGCTGGCTGTAAGAAAAAGCAATAGTATTAATTCTGCTTCAAATTCCCTCTCCTCTCTGTGCCTCCTGTCACAAACACACTGCAATGTGGCACCTCTTCCCTGTTTGTCTCAGGTATCTCCAAAGCCCCCCTACCCCTTCCGGCCGTCCTGGGCAAGGGGCGGCCCCCCCGCAGGACAGCCCACTGTGTCCCGTCCTCGTCCAGCTCGTCCCCACCCTGCAGCACCTTCGATACCCTGTCCTTCCGCTGGCTCTGCCTTCAACGCCTTCACTCACAAACGGGCAAACTTGGCTTTGAAAGGGCTTTCACGTGACCACACTAGACCACTCTCACTACTACGCTACACAGTTCCCCTCCCTTTTACTGGCCACCTTCTGAAAGGGTGACCGATGCCTGCTGCTCACGTTTCCTCCTTAACTTCCAATTGTCTCCTATCCCTACCGGTTTACGGACACCATTCACAAGCGTCCCTCAACTCCCTACCCCAAGCTATGGCGTAAATCCAAGTCACTGCTAGTTTTTCTCCCCACATTTTGCCTGGAAAAATAAACGCATCCAACAATCAACTCCATTCTCAAGCTGTCCGAATCTTTCATCTTTCCAGTGTTTACTTCTTAACCCTTCTCTATGTATGACTCGCTATGACATTCTTGGTCTCCTATATCTACACGATTTTTCTTTGATAAGGTGACATAGATTCCTTAGCCTCCACCAGAGTGCCAGTCCACTGGAGACTCAGCAGAGGGCCTGGACTTGACCTTCCTTAGCAAGGAGCCTTCTCCACTTGAGAGGCACGGCCACATGCTGGGAGCATGCGCACAGCCTCAGGAGGGCCTCAGAGTGACCACAGAGAAAGAAGGTGTCCCCACAGGCAGCCTGATCTGGGTGACAGACGCCATCCCTCTCCTGGCCCAGGGTCTCCTTGTGCAGGCTGCAACCACGGCCAGTCTCTCAGCTGACAGCCCGACCGATGTTCTGCTGCACTCAGACCAGCCTGCAGCTGCCACAGGACACACTTCCTGAAATCAGGCTTTCAGGATGCTACCCTTGCCCCCAACTGTGCAATCATACTCATTTCCAACTGAATCCAGCAAACCTAAACAGCTTCTCTTAAAGAGCCCTCGCAGGGCTTCCCTGGTGGCGCAGTGGTTGAGAGTCCACCTGCCGATGCAGGGGACACAGGTTCGTGCCCCGGTCCGGGAAGATCCCACATGCCACGGAGCGGCTGGGCCCGTGAGCCATGGCCGCTGAGCCTGCGCGTCCGGAGCCTGTGCTCCGCAACGGGAGAGGCCACAACATTGAGAGGCCCGCGTACCGCCAAAAAAAAAAAAAAAAAAAAAAAAAAAAAGAGCCCTCGCAGACCTGCCCTGTAACTAAAGTTCCTGCCCGTTACTGCCGAACTCCCATCCCCCTGCAGCCGTGAAAACCCTTCTTTGTCCCCTCAACATGCCACGCCCGTTCCCGTGGACTATTTACTAAACCTGGTGCAAAACAGGTATTTTCTGAGAACCTACCACGTGCTAAGGCCTGAAAACTGACAAGCGAGCTAAGATTTCACCCCTACTTTGAGGCGCTGGTGACAGCGCGCCGGGTGGACGAGAGCGATGCGGGCGGAGAGGGAAGCCCACTGTGGCTGGGGCTGCAGGCTGGGACGGGAAGGTCTCCGACCCGAGCAGCTCTGAGCAGAGTCCTGAGGAACCAGCCAATCCAAATGCTCGCAGGTGGCTGGTGAGGAGGAGACGGGCGTGCTAGGCAGAGCGGGACGTAAGACATGCGGAAGGACGGCACAGCACCGAGTAATGAACTACAGCGAGCACAGTAAGGGTGCCAGAGGTGGCGGAAGGGAGGCTGGGAAACGCGACGGGGCCTAGCCTCTCAACCCGTGCTGCACCAGACAGGAACCACCAGCCACACGTGCTGCTTAAATTTCAACTGAAATTTAAATTAAACAAAGATTTTAAAATCAGTTCCTCAGTTGCACCAGGCACATTAAAGTGCTCAATGGCCACATGTGGCCAGTGGCTTCTCTACTGGACGATGCAGGTGACAGAACATTCCCATTACTGGACGGCGCTACTCTAGATTATAAAGGGTCTCAGGTGCCGGGCTAGCACTTTTGCATTTTATCCTTTAAGTGGCATCAGAATTATAATGATGATGATTCTGATTTTAACCGAGCTTGTTAAAAATGAAAATGCCACTTCTAAGCCCGTATTCTGGTTGGCCACTCTGTCTCAGTGCCTGCTCTGGAGTAACCACCACCAGAGGACGTGCTGGGGAACTTGGGACTTGGGATCTCTCCAGAACACGGAACCTGCGTGGAACTTCCAGGCAATTCCCATTTCACACGCTGTGTAGCAGAGCACCAAAAACCACAGCAGCTAGTCAATACTAGAAAACCTAAGGAATTCATCATATGACCAAATTAAAGGGGAAAAAACCCTCGCAAGTGCAGAAAAACATTTGAAAGAGTCCAACACGTGCTCATGATATAAAATACAGAAAAATTTATCAAATTGGGAATAAAAGGGAATTTCCTTCACTTGATAAAGGGTACTTATCAGAAACACACAGCAAACATCATCCTTGTTAGAACCAGGAACAGAAACACTACCTGCTACCATCATTACTATTCAACATTGCACAGAGGTCCCCGCCATGCAATGACCACCACCACCAAGACACACTGGAACTTTGTAAAGAGCTATGTAAATACTTGGCAGCTCAGCCCTAGCTGGGAGTCCAGACCTGCATACTTTTCAGTGTTCTGAGGTTACAGACTTAGGAAGCTAGGCTGAGAACATGCTCACTGTTTACAAGATTGGTCCTCTGGCAAAACATATAAAATCTCAAGATCTAACTAACAATAGGTGAATTTTTCTGAACACAAAGTGAGAGCAACTACAAGATCTAGTACTGTTTGCTATTTCACAGGTTTTACTTGTGTAGAACCTGTCCATTTCTCAGCAACCAGGACCAGATTTCTGATACACTCAACATCTTCAGTGAGAGCTTATTATGGAATGTGTAGCAGGTACCCAATCTGCCATTAGAAAGTCTGGAAATTTTAATGCTTTTCAGAAGGTCCCAGAGGCCCAATGCCTGTGGCCTGCTCTACTAGTGGATTACTAATAGGGGCTGCAGCAACACACTGGCCAAGCCAGTCGTCTTAGGAAGATCTGGCTCCCCTGACAGTTACCTGACTGAGGTTTTAGGACACCCCTCCTCAGCCAACTGAAAATGAAACAAGGTCAGCCCTCCCGACCGTCATTATCTTCTGTGACACAGTTCACAAGTCTCATCCTAGATCAAGTTGAAATGATCTTAGAGTTTCCACTTAACTAGCCCCCTCCATATTTAGAATGGCCTCAAGCAACAGTAAAGACAATAAAAGTTGTCAACAAATGAAAAGAAAGCCTATCGCTTTGATGACACTGCAGAAATGAGAAGTCACAAAGAAGGGTGAAGAAGGGGAAAACAGAACTGCGATCATTAAGAAGTTCAAGAGAGCGGAGCCAACAAAGTGGTTCAGACAGGAGATTTGGACTTTATGGGCCTGGGGTGGGGGCAGCATGGCTGTCTTTCTAAAAGCTCCCCCAGGGATTCCGGTGCACAAGGCTGGTGTACTCCTATTCCCGAGACACGAGGACCAATCACAACCATTTACAGCTACACTGAAAATATTAACAAAACTGACAAGCAACAAACTTTAAAAATTTCTACACTATTTCAAATGGATTTTGTCCTCTGTAAGTGGTTTTCAAATAAGCATCTAAAGGAAAACCTAATACTAAGACCCATGTTTAAAAAAAAGGATAAAATTACGAAGTAAAATAACGTCACTGAAAATGTCCATCTTCTGCTGTGAGCCTACACTGCACCTTGAGATTATGTCACTGCATCTGCAAGCAGGTGTCTGTCATGCAGTGGAGCTGCCAACACTGAGGCTGCAGGTAACCTGAGGTTTTCAATTCTTTAGTCCAGAAGTATAATCTGACATCTTATCAATTTTATAACAAAGATGGATCTGTATTTTTGGGACATTATTTGTCCAATAATAAGCTAACTGGTGAAAACAGCATCCTCGTGGTTTCTTTCAAGTTAAAAGAGCAAAAATAGAACCATCGTTCCTGTCTGTGCCAGTGCCGCCTGCGGTGTCAGCGTGCGGAGCGTCCCGAAGCCTGTGGGTGCTGGGCATCCCCCATACTTCAGGATCCTCGCAGAAGAACCTGGATGACTGGCTTTTCACTCAAGTGATGCCGAACACGAAAGAAAACCTCAGAAGGCCTAAGGCCAGATTCTTAGACAATTGCAGGGGACATTCTCTAGCTTCACATCTTATTTGTGGAAACAGCTTTGTCACCTACCTGCCTGCAAAAAGGACTTCTTTAATCCAGCCAATGAATCAAGGTGTCATCCAGAAGTTCAAGAGTGGATTATTGGGCCTCTTTCACTCACAAATTAATGAATTCTGACTGCAGTGTGTGGAAATTTCAGGCTTCTTTTGCTCTTAAAGGTGCAGTTTATGCTTCTGCAACAGCATGGAAGGATATGAAAGGATGTTACCCTATGAGGAATCTTAACAAAACTTTGGCCAAGTGTTATGTTTATGAAGTGACTGTCAAGGAGGAGGAGTCTGAAGGATGCAATATAAAAGTGTTCCTGAATATTTTAAGTGTTACTTATCAATCGTTATTTTCTCCACAAGCTACATATGAGAAGATACAGAGAAGTGACTGACGGGAATAAGGAAACCAGTAGTAGGAAAGCTATGGACTGAATAAACTGCTATCAACCCAGAGATGCCCACGAGGAACGGATGAAGACAACCGTGAGAAGTAACTGAAGCAGGCATCACGTCACCAAACACATAATGAAGTTCACTGTACTTGCTGAACATTGTGCAGAACTCATGGGTCTGTACCCTGGACTGGAAAAAGGTATCATCTACTAGGAAAAAGGTATCATCCAGAATTGGTTTTGATCATCAACAAATGCAAGTGGGAATCAAAGGCTCTCCTACGACTCTTGTGCCCCTTGAAGCTTTCATCTCAGTTACTCTCTCACATCTCTGGGTGAGAGTCCTGTTGAGGATAACCCTGATGATCACGGTCTGCAGCTGAAGATGCGCCAAAGGAATGTTTGCCTAGCTACTAGTGCGGATCTACAATACTTTATTTTCGGACGATAAGTGAATTTTCTTTATGTTAAGAAATGAACTTTAAAAATTAGTTGTATTGTTCAAGGCTAGATTACAATTAGTTGCACAGTGATAAGAAAAATTAAATTATAAGTATTTCGTTACCCCATTTCTGTTAGTACCATAAGATAAAAGCTATGACCTTTGCATATCATCCCTGTGGCGTTTACAGTGTACTTATACCATATGCATCTGCAGATACTGTGTATTGTTCCTACATTTTAATGAATTTACAATACAGTGATACTGGAATATACTTTTATTATACAGATTATTTAAATTACTATATATGTTCTGAGGTAACAAAATGTAAAGGACCAGTAAAATTAGTAATTTATTTTAGACCATGCTGGCTGGGGTGAACGGCCCTTTCACTATAAACGTGTAGCTGAGTCATCTCTCTCCCTTGAAGACTGGGAGAGCACATGATCCAGCAGGCAAATGGACATGTGGTCACTAACCTACGAGGAGCTAATGTCAGACATGACCTCATTGCTTTTTCTCTAGCCTTTTATGAGGTTAAAAAAAAAGAAAATTGGTTGATCAAAATTACAATTCTTTGTATATAAAAAGAATACACAGAATTACACGATCACTTGGAATATTCCTTGGTGATGTCATCACTGACATATATGTGTACAGAACTATTCACTTTTATAAAAACCGTTTAAAATACACTTGTCTTTTGGATGAATGCTCATCTTCCTTTCATGAATCTTATTCAGAAATATAAAATCAATATTTTGACAATCTTAATGAAGTCCACTAAAAAGTTTAGCCATTTCAGCTTCTGCATGAAATCACACCTTGCCAAAAAAGATCATGAGTTTCAAATATCTTTTAATTTTCTGCCAGTTTTCTTAAAAGATAAGATTACTTTAACTCAAGTTACCAACTAACAGGCGGGGAGGGAGAGGTATCTTCCTTCATCATAAAATACAAGCCAGTGACTACAGGCAAAATACTTAACATGATTCTCATAAGCCTATGTTTACAGTTGCTTATAGGTTCTTCCCCGTCACTTTTTAAATGTTATCTGACAAATGTTATCTCTTTTAGTATATAGTGCTTACTTCTCTAACAGTTATGAAGCTAATAATTCTACAATCATTAAAGCTCATGTACTTGGAGGCGTCTCATAAAACATAAGAATAAAATTTAGACAATGTAAAGTTAGTCACAATAGTTAATATTTTCATATTTACCTGAATTGTGGTATTTTTTCCCAACATATTCAAATGCAAAGAGTAGCTGGAGGTCTGTTGGCTGGGAATAATGAGCTATTGCAAGGCATACCTAGGAAAAATTCTACATTTAGAATTGATTTCAACACACTTAGTTAAATGAAATGTACAATAAGGCCTTGAGTGTGGGAGCGTCATCTGGGGCAGGGATTATAGACTTATTTCCATGTTTTCCTGTTGACCTAGAGTGTGAAAGAGCTCCTTAATGCCAGGGATTTCATTCATTGTTGTGCCCCATGACACTGTTTAATCTTTAGTGACTACATGCTAAGTATTCAGTAAGTGTTTGCTGAGTTGAATTTTAACAGGAATGTACTTTTATTCAGATAAACAAAACTTGAAAACTAATGAAGCATTCTCCAAAAAGGCAGTGACATATCTACTCCTAAAAAAAAGAAAAAGAGAAGTTTC